>NC_073728.1:55152610-56460110 GCF_023634155.1 Falco peregrinus | reverse complement strand
TGTAAGAAAGGGACAATGCAAGCCAGGTGGAACACAGTTTATATAATGTACCACAGACACTATTTTATGTTCTATTTCCATTGGTTAAAAAACAGCACTTGCTATGCCTGGCTTTCCATCCTTCTTCCTATCATCTACCATGCAACTGGCCAGCAATATTTTTTTTAATGTGCTTTTGCTAATTGAAAGCAGGAGAATGTAATGTATCAGTTTCAGTTTTATAAGAAAAGTAATTTAAAAAAACAGCCACTACACACCCAAAAAAAACCCCCAACTCTGAGGCCATCATTTCCCTCAACCCACGTGTTCACTGACATCAGTGTCATTCTGCCACAAATGGGAAAGACGACTGTAGGCCAAAACTCTGAGCTGATACACCACTCCCTCTGTAATTCCATTAACTTCAGGGGTCAGGGAGGATGTAATCCAATGCAAAAGTTGCCCATAATGGCATTTTAAATCAGTACACCCATCAGCACAGACAGGCTGCAACTCTGATAATCAACCTAATGAGCCCAAATGTGAGCAATATAGGTGAACCTCAGTAAAAATATCAAATCCGTGGCAATGTCTGAGGATATTATGTTTCCCAATCAGTTTCGGTTTTGAATGAAAAGTTCAGCTGGATATTCTATCCTGCCACAAAATGGATATGGTGAAATCAGAAGGATACTACTTCTTTTGCCCTCAGTCCATCTTCTTAAAAAGATGTTCTTCTAAAAACATGCTTGACTCCATAAGCATCATCTACCTCTCTTGTGGAACTATGTCATATTTTATATATTACATACAGCATTTATTGTATGCAATTATTCCACATCACCCTCATGCAGCCAATGGAACAATTCTGAATGCAACTTCAGAGTGAGATCTCTTTCCAAACATCCTGATAGAGCACATCCTGGATACACCCACACAGTATAAATGGAATCCAATGCAATCCGGCCTTTTATACTTTGCAAACAACACAAGTTGAAAATGGTGAAATTGCATGCTGAATGAGACTACCCCTCATCTAAGCACCGGCACAGTGCCAGTGGATTCTAGGAGATAGTTTGTAAAAGCCTGCTATTGTATAACAAAAGCCAGTGTGCATGAGCAAGGTACGTTTTTAAACCATTACAGCACTGAAAACTCAAAACAGATTTTCAACAAATCACTGAAAGACACTTCTGCGACCTAGGGACTAAATCTCTGCTAAATTTCAGATTCATACACACTAATCACCAAGCCACCAGCACTACCTCAGGAAGGCCACAACTGACTAAAGTGTATGTGTTCACGTACTCAAGAACAATACTCCATTTTTTAATCAAAGTTTCTGATAATGTTCAGAACTTGCCTAATGCAGAACATTCAAACACAGGAGGTAACATTTGTCAAAAGTACAAGCATCTGGAAAAGGCTTTTTGGAACTGAAATGCTCCAAACCACAGGTGCTGTTATAGGTAGACATTATTAGAATTCGCAAAGCTAGAAATGAGTTCACTTTACTAACCCCGACCTATATTCCCAAGTAGCCATTTTAGCCTGTTTCAACACAAAAAGATAGTACAGCATTGAGCGGAACCCGACATACCCAAACACTTTAGTGCTCAGATCTTGGTACAGTGCTCATCAGTATGACAAATAAACCACACTACAAAGAAAACAATGCCATAATTGGCCAGTGGGCCAGTTTCCTGTCTTCTTCCCCTGAGGCAATGAGGTCTTTTTTTTTTTTTTTTAGTCTCATTTCCTAAGGAAACAAGGATCTGTGAGATCACATTGTCTGCTCACAGTCCCTCCCGCTAGTAGTTTTAACCCCTTTGTCCATTCTCTGCATAAGTCTCAAACAAGTAAAGTTTTGATATTTTCATGAAAATGCATGCCTTAGAAGAAAAAGCAGCAAGTTCTCACATTGAAAGAAAAGCAGGTACAACTCAACTGGACAAGCAGCAAGTGCATCCTTGCACAGCCCAAGTAGAAGGGAGCACAGAATATGAGGAGCCCAGTTAAGGGACAGTTATAAAGGGAGGCAGGAGAGGACTGGATGTTTGCAGCGGAACTTAGGTTCATAGGAAAGAAGTAGGAATATTGGAGGGAGGGCTCTAAAGGTTATGTCAGCGATCAAAGAGCATTATGGTGACACGCAGACATGATAAATGGAGTTATTGTCATAAGGAGCACACGAAACAATACAATTGTAGAAAAAGAGTTTAGTTTCATTAGTTCCACTGTTCATAGAACGAACTCTTATTTCAACAAAGCTGTACTCTTTTTTTATATCTGTTCCTACCTTCCCTTTATTGCCCTTTGAAATGTCTGTCTTTTTTTTCATGCTGGTTTCACTATGGCTATGGAAAAGCATCCTTTGGAAGCAGTAAGACACCAGCACACTTGCATAAGAAAACACTAAATTATCAGTCATGCATGTAAACATAAGGAAGGTTACATTTATGTCACTGACTTCACCCCTTAATGGGATGTGGAAATTATGTGCAACTCCATCATGTGCCTTTTCACTGTCTTCCAACTTTCATAAACACTCGCCCCAATCTTCTTAAGAAGAGATCTCCTTTAAGAATCCATCAACCACTTTAGGAAGTCTAAGGGAGCATTATTACCCCAATTTAGGAACAAGATAAATGAGGCAGTAAGATGCCTCCAATTCACCAATGTGACTACAGCAAGACTAATAATACGATGCAAACAGCGAAGTTAAGAAGTCCTGTGACTAGACCACAAGACCACACTTTCCCTAAAAATCTACTGTTCTAAAAAGCAGGAGATCAACAAGCATTACCCACTTGGATATGTGAAGGTTGAACCAGGATAATCTGGATAAGTAAGTACTAGCCTAAACAAAACCACACAAAACAATTGGGAAAATCTTCCATTCTGAGTTTGCAGTACCTTTTACTACATATAATGAAGGTGAGTTCCTTATGATTTCATAAAAGCAATAAAGACCCATCTTAATGAAGAAACACTTCAGTTAAAGCACAGCTAAAAGTTCCTAGTGCAATCTCTTATTTTGCTCATTCACACAACATAAGGGAGTTTCATTTAATACAGTTCTAAGTTCTGTAGTGGGTAAGACTGAACCATCCACTAAACAATCAGCAAAAATATCAGAGACATAGCTGAAGGACATACCAACACGTCGGACAGAAAAATGCCTCTGTTACATAAATAGGAAGCATAAATATTATATTCTCCTGGTAGGGCTTCAGAATTATGATGGCAAAGAGCAGTCCCCAGCAGATGAGAAAAAACCTGTTGGGAGAATAACTGAAGTTTGGAAGTTTTTCCCTTGGGTGATATCAGTAACCATTCTATCAAATAGGACCTATCCATTCTTATTATATCCCTATTATCATGGCATCCAAGAACCATTATCATTTGCTCTTCTTGGTGACTAATGCTGAAACAACCATAGCAAGAGGAAATAGAAAATTTAAAAAAAAAAAAGAAACAACTCCAATGAAGATTTTAGTGGCATAAACCCTTCTGGATACGGATGTAAAAAACCTATTCATGCTCCTTAAATATTTTCTTTTTCTTCATTGCTTGCTGAGCTGAGAAAATGAATCATTTTCAAGCTGTTGAGGTTGGGAAGGGAAGGTTGAAATAGGGTGAGTGTTGTACAAGGCTTTGCCCCAAACAAATGAAAGTCTTTGAATGAATTATGGTCTGACTAGTTTCTTTTTTAAGACACATCAAGGCATTTCAGTATGTGTCAATAAAAGCCCACCTGGAGGAAGAAATTACAGAGCACTGGAAAGAACGCCAAGATTACTCAAGTCTTTGTGTTTTCATTTGTTTTAAATCTGTGTGTTGTTAAAACAAATGTAGAAATTAGCCATATGGGAACTTAGTTTTGGTGCAATATCTTCATCTGTCACCGCATTTGGAAAAAAGCGCACACACAACAAGATCAGTGGCCAGGGAGGGAGGGTGAGAACAGCACACAAGGAAACAATGCTGAACATATGCACAGGATTTCGACCTCGCAGCATGGTGACTAATGATTATTTCATAAATATTGAAGCTGTGATGGATTATTATTACTGAAGGGGTACATTTTTAAAGATCATCTAACAGTTATTTTATAGAAAAGTAGCTCACATCTCTCACTGGGACAACCTGCCCTTATACGCAGTGTATCTTAACCAAATGAAAACCACACACTATTTTCAATTCAAACCTTAGACCCAATCCATGTAAGACAGGGGCTTAATAGCTTTCCAAACTCTCATTTGGCCTCAGTTATACAACCAGCTGACACTGAAAATAATTAATGCCCTTTAGGACTCGCATCTGCTCCTATGGTTCCATGTCAAGGTTTTTAATTGGGCTATTTTGGCATTTGGAGACAATGGCAAGGTGAAATAACCTTTCTTTAATATTTCTGAGGTCAGAAGTTAGTCCTGCCAAAGGTCATCCTTCAGGTTCACAAATGAGTCATTTGTATCACCTAATGCAATCTGTGACTTGCAAATTGCACTGGGAGATGTTATAGTGCATTAATTAGTCCATGTGGTGAATACTGAATTCATCATTACCAGTGAAACCTGTGCAGGCGTGCCAATACTCGTTTTGGTGGGTTGCAGTAGCTGATTATATTACATACTCTCCTTCAAACTGTGGCCTTTAATATCAGGCCTTGTTTGCTGCTAAAAGCAAAGACAAGGACAAACCAGGACTCTCCCACTGAACAGTGCAACACAGAAAACTTACATGTCAGGAGTTCCCTGAGTGTGCAAGAAGCCACTCCAGCCCATTCATTTGGCGTCTACTTCACAGATACTGTCATCCAGTACTCCCATAACTGACACCATTGCTGCATTGCACTCAAGTCAGAAGACTGGTTGACACTTTAGAAACTGGGCTGTCCTAGATGCCCTCTGCACTTCTGAGCCTAAAGAGTAGTTCTGATTTTTTTTTTTTTTTTGTTAGGTTGGCTGGTTGGTTTTCTCCATAGCTGTGGGGATTACAAGCTTTAAAAACAGACAGGCATAAATGGTAATTAACTGCAATTCTCGAGTGACTATGTGTCTACAAAAGCAAGGCCTTTTGCAAAAGCACGATGAAACTGCAAGAGCAGCACTAGCATCTTCCAGTGAGGATCTGGTTATCAGACAAATGTTACGAGTTCCCCACATTTTATTTCCAAAAGCCATGTGTTGCTATCATCTTGTACAGGGCACTGAAAACAAGCTAATGCCTCCAGCAGCTTGACACAGGGCAGAGCCACTCTCCTCAGGCCTGAGGATCTCAACAGGGGCAGAGGTGGGGCTGCTCTGTCACCCCACACATCTCCATGCCCCCAACCTCCCCCTACACTGGTGTTCTGTGGCTGGCGCTGGTTCCCTACATTCCTCGCAGCAGCCTGCCCTGCAGCCCTTCTGCATTTAGGGTCCTTTTTTGCCCAAAGATAGGTCAATGCCAAACCCAAGCCCACTTTATAAAATCAACGATTCAGTCAAGCTTCCTTGTTGAAAAGAAACCTTGCAGAGAATTTCACCCTAAGTCACAGTCTGATCTTTCAGCTGGTTGGCAGCTATTGCCTATAATGAAGGGATTATTAATTTCTGTTTCAAAGGGATAGGAGATCAGGATATGGACACGGCATGACTGTACCATCTGTGCGGTTGACATATATTGATTCATACCATCTTCCCATCTGTCCTTGACACTACAGAGCATCAGAGGTCACAATCAACTCTTTGCTGGAATTCCCCCAAAAAACAAATTCTTATCCAGTTTCCTGTCAAAAAAAGCTTCAAACCACTTTTACAGAAAATGGATCACCTCTTCAGTGTATTATGGAAACCTATGCATAACCCACGGTTTGGCCTTCTAAGTATATACCACACAAAAGGTATAATAATGACCAATATTATCAAACAACAACAAATAGGACCTTCAGTGTCCCTTAATGAAAGCGTCAGGATAAAATATTGCTCCTGAAACAATAAGGGGTTGAAAAAGCTGTAAACATTACTAAAGCTCTAAAAAGATTTCCATACATATATTGCACTAGGCACAACAACCGATCAGAGCAGAAGGTTGAGAAATGTCAAGTTTGGTTGCATGTGCCTATGGAAAGTGGTGGGGAAAAAATGAAAACCTGCAGCTGAGTAAATCATGAAATGTATCAAAGTCTCTGGAGACAATCTAGTTTTGTTTTCATGATAGGTATCATTTTTTTTCCTGTCATCCTATGCAAATTGCTAATAGCTAAGAAATGAAAACTTTTGAAATGACCATTTATGGCTTTTGTCAGTTTAAATATTTCATCTGACATAGCCCAAAATATAACTGGAAGCGCTGTGTGTAATCTAGGCTTAAGCAGAACTCATGCAAAACTGTGTTTTCAGTGAGTTACAAGTGTCCCAAAACAGCCTTGGGTTAAAACATGTCATGCTTGTTTCTCACTCCAAAGAACTGGTTGAAGAAAATCCAACCAGATTTGAGCAAGCCTGGAATTTTTAAAAGTCCGTGGTAGAAAGAATGGCAATTACACAATGATTTTGTTGTTGTTGCTGCTGCTGTTGTCACAGCAATGACTGCACAAATTAATCCTCAAACTCACACTTAATAAAATTTAGTCCTCATGCACTGCTTGCCTCTTTGGGCTACCTTACCAAGCTAAACTAAGTGAAATCACAAAAATCCTTACACCACCTTTTTTACATTTAAAAAACTGGAAGGCAAGAGGACAACATCGTCTGTCTGGCTATCAAACTTGAAGTTGTAAGCCCCAGTTTGATTTATGGCCATGGCTAGCACTACTGTACTCTAGTAGTATCAATCTCTTTACTCAAAGCATTAGCGTAATCTGAAATCTCTCTACTGCTGTTGGGAGTGCAGTAGTGAGTAAGTCACAGCAAAAGAGCTCATGTTGGATCCAACTTGCAATGCCAACATGGCGACTTCATGTGCTCAGCCAAAACAAACATGCCCAAAAAAACCATGCCCATGGACCTGGCCAGCTGGGAGCTCTCAGGTGACAACAGCACCTTGGCAGGTGCATGTCTACCTGGTTACCCATTTGCCAGGACAGCCCGTAGCAGCCAAGGACAATTTAACCTATTTTACAGCAGCTGTGTAAGCTCTCAGGATATATATATATTTTTTTTTAAACAACCCAGCCAGCTCCTGAAACTCAATGACAGCAACGCACCACTGTTGTGGTTTATACCTGATACCTCCCATCTGCATCAGCTGTGCTCACCCAACTGATGAATTTTATGAATTAACTTATACACACATCCATCCAGAACCGGTGACAGCGCACTGGCGTGTGCTGGCTGCATGCCCTTGCTTTCATCTGTGCCACACACCTTCCTTCACCCCTGCCTTGCATGTGCAGGGGCTATTGCCCAGCGCTTCTGCACATCTCTGTCCCTTCATGGTAATGCCTCACTGTCCCCACAGCTCCGCCATGACACTGCCACCTCCGGCATGGAGCTCAGGGTCTTGCAACAAGCAAGCCCACTTTCTCGGGGGTAGGGGGCATTTCTGCTTTCAGCATACTAAACCGCAGAAAAACGGGGGGGGGGGGGGGGGGGGCGTACACCGCAAAACCCATGAAAGGCACGGATGTTTAGGGGCAGAATGGTGCTGGCAACCGCCGAGCGGGCTGCCACAACATGGCGCCTCAGCCAGGCCCGGCGAAGGTTCCGGTCCCCGTGGCCAATAGGGCAGCCGCGGCGCGAGGCCGCACTGCGCTGCCACCTGGCGGCCGCCGCCGTGCACTGCGCCCCGCCGCTCGTCTGGCGGGAACCGCGTCCCTTACAGGCGCCCGCCGCGTCTCCACAAAAAGCAGCTCGTGTTTGTCATCCCTCCAGTGCCAGACGTCCACGGTGGCGAGGGCTGGAGCTGTTTATACTGTCATGCCCCGTTTCTGGGCAGGAGAAAAGACTATAAACGTGTGCTGTGTGGGCACACATCGACTCGCTCAGGGGCTTCCTCTCCTACATTCAGCCCCTGAGGCCTCAGGGGACCTCACAGTGTGAGGCCAAGGGCTGGTAACGTGAGGTAATGGCATTAATATGAGGTAAAATATTGCCACATTATTGTTAATCTCTTAATAAATGCGTTGGAAAGTGGGCACCATCCATTAATAGCTGCCCAGGGGTCGGAATATTAGCAAACAAGATTTCTCCATGTTAATTTACTGTGGCCTATTCAAATTGCAAAAGGATCTAGTCAGGACGCGCAATCCAGTCAGCTTAAAAGTACACATACGAAATGAGGCTTTGGGATTTACAGTTTGACTCCCTGCCACCTGTTGAGATTTCACAATTACGTTCTTGTGTGTGTCCCCACCCCAATCCTTTTCTCCTCTGTTCCCACTGAAAGAAGTGTACCAAGAAACAGCGAAAAGTAAAGCCTTGGTCCATCTCCTATGAAAGCTCTGTGTAATATCAGACACTGTATAAGGCTCTAATTGTATTAAACAGAGAACTTATCTAAAATGAAACATTCTGAAAGTACTAGGTGGTTAAGTACCTTGAAAATTGTGTTTCAAGGGTATATCAGGGGATTTGTTTTTGCTGAAGTGGATGAGAAGCCAGCCCTTTCAAGATATTTGCTGTAGACATCACAAGAAATCAAAGTCCTGGAGCCTATAGGAGCTGAGACACCATAGTGGCTGATCAGAGCACAGGGATTTACAGTCACAACAGTTACTGACAACGCATTGTAGGTGCTCTGCAAAACCCCATGCTCTGACTAGCAAACGGTAGCTGATAGACAAGCAAAGTACTAGGACTGCCCTGAAGTACAATGCTAATGAGACTGTCTGAAATTACACCAAATAAACCAGCCAAATAGCAGAAAAACTATTAAAAAGGGGTAAACACCGAACAGGTCAGCTTCCATTATTTTTCACGTCTGAGTCCATGTTATTTCACTTTGTAATGAAAGGATAAGGAGACCTTTGTAGTTATTTTACTGAGGTCAGAGAGGGTGACATGCATCTTGAACAGCCTTCATAACCAAGCAGCAGGAGCATTACTGATCAGCTCAGAGCTCACCTGAGGGGAGAAGCCTGAATTTTATTATCATTTACTTTTGTAAATCTGTTATAATGCCTGCTGGTTCAGTCTAGCAGCTTGGGTACAGCTTTTACCTGTTCCTGTGTTTATTCTGTACATGCTTGTTCCCATCTCCTTAATGCAAATGAACACGTTTATGTTTGTTGGTGGTTTGTTTGTTTGTTTTTTAATAAAATACATGAATAAGTGTGAAATTACAGATTTTTGTGAATATGAATTTCCTTTACCTTTTCGCTACCTCCAGAGCAATAGGGCAATCCAGGAATCAACTGTCACTTATCCCTGTCACTTCCTGTAACCTTCCTGTCTGGGCACAGAAAAGATAACCTCTGCCCCAGAAGGCTCACAGTCTAAAATGTTTTGTCCCATATAACGTTACTGCAGTAACCCTTTCTGCATGTTCCTTCTCAACCTCTTTGCCATGCATGCTTTAAGAAATAATCTGAAACACTTCCCCTACCTTCCTTTTTATTGATTCAAAGGGAAGCAAAGACTTTTCATGGTCAACAAGTGAATGCAGCAGAGTCACAGTAACGGATGTTTGCATCTAGGACAAAACCACCTCCAACAGCTACCCGCTTGCTCTAAGCCAAGGAGACATTCCTACAGCATCTCACAAGCACTACTTCATAAGACAACAAAATCAGCTGACATACTAGCCACAAGCTGGCTAAGCAACCGTAACAATGTTTTGCCTCCCATGCAGAACTTTAAGCATTTGCAACTGGCAGCAACCAAACCACATAATTCTCTGTTAAATAAGTTACTGGAAAATAAAAATAGATGAAAGCCCCATTACTTAACATATTCATCCTCACATCTGGATGATAAAATATAATTCTTATGGCAAAATATAATTTTTAGGCGCTATGTTCCCTATCTGCAATTACATCAAAATCACATTAATTGAGCTATAACACTGTCAGGCCCAGCAGCTGGGAGGCACATCCATACATTCTAAAGAGGTGGCCATTAATTCAGCGCTCCACAGCGTGGCAATGAAGCTAGGATGTCCGTTCCCCAACGTGATTTACTGTCTTTCAAGCTGCTTAAGTGGGAACCTCTACAAAAAGATTTAAGTTAAGTGACTCTTATGCCGAGCTGGAGCTCATTTATTATTGAATTAAGTTTTCATTTCTTTTAAAGGGAAAGAGAAATACAGTTTTATTTGAAACAAGGTAAAACAGTTCAAAGAAATCAACTATTACAATTCAGGAAACAAGAATATGTATCTGTGGATGACAGGGGCATTTTGTTTTTACATTGGCACAAAGGTAAATTAAAAAATTATATATATACTTGTAATATAAATGCATATATGTATATGGCTTAGGTATATATATGTATGCATATGCATACAGATCTGGAAATATATCTAATTATAAATGTAGGTACAGATTACATGTATCTAAAATTTATGAGCCTAGATTCTGCAACTGAACATAAGCTTAATTTTAAGGCTATATATGACTTATCTTAGCACCTTTTTTCATACTGTAGCACTTCCCTCTCTTAAAGAATGTATTTAATCAAGTTCTATTTCAGAAAATGTGTTTTATTTCTTAAAAAGAAAAAAAAAAAAAAAGATTATACCTGATACTCAAGCACCTTAGTTAAATGGGGTAGAAAGGGTGAGGGTTTTTTGTGTCCCGTACTAAAAACTGTGTCTGAGAGAAAAACATACATTTATCCTACTCAAGCAGCAGGTACACAATTTCTGCCCTGAAATTAGAACATCAGAACACAGCAATCAATGCAATATTTGGCCTCTGTCCTCTAACCACATGAAGGAAATATATTGAGCTAAATTTTCTGCCAGCTTAATTTTATAGAAATTAGTGGACTTTATCCAACAAAATACTTGGCATCTCTCATTTGATGGGTAAAATGTGCCAGTGCAGGGAAAGGGAATTTGAGGGAAAGCAGTTACTCGGCGTGCTAAACTGGCGAAATATTTCTGAATAAAGTATACTTTAAAAATAAATAATTAAAATTTGCCAGAACCCCCCTAATGGTGTCATTTACACTCCAGTCACATGAGTCTACAGCACAAGACCCTTTCATAATTAGGAACGTACACTATATAAGCTCCCTCCCTAATTAGCAAATTATGTTGAAAATAGCATCTTGCTAATTAACGGTTATTATGGCATTTCTGAAGCTGAAGCTTTAATTATCACCAACCTAATGATTGTGTACAGAAAAAAACAAGTTTTTTTCTTAAATTATCAATAAGGGCAGGAGATTATTATCAGGCGAATCTGCTGACAGCTGATTAATTTGTTTGATGCAAAGTTGCTGTGTGTTTCATATTATTTTATCGGAGTTGCAGGAAAAAGGTACATAATTTGGTTTCATTAGCAACTACCGCTATTTATCACTAGAAGATACCCCTCCCTTTTTTGTTGTTTGTTCAATTCCCTCTGTGTTTTTGCCTGCACCAGCATCAAAGTCAAGAGCAGGAAGTTTTAATTAAGTGACACTAATGAGGTCGTTGAAAATGATACTTCAGCAATTCAGCATGCTGTTAAATGTGTTTATTCTATAATGTCATCAAAGGTGATTGTTTTCCCTTGTAATAGATAAAATTCATTACCATAAGCATTGTACTTTTGAGTGTTAGAGATACAAAATGCGAGTTAGTCAGGTGTGTCTGTGGCACATTTCATCTCATCTACCTCTGTAAATGAATTTGCATCTAGAACTGTCCCTTAAAAAGGAAATGTAGCATCAGCTGTAGTTGCGAGGGGGCTATTGTTTAGAAATAGCTGGCTTTCAGCAACCTGCTTGGTTATGATGATTGTAGCCCTGCTTTTCTGGCTGCTAACCCATTCACAAGTGCATCCTGAAATTCTCTGATTGTAGCCTATTTTGCAAGTCCTAATCAAACTGTTTGAATGAATCATTTCCAGCTTGCAAAAAAACCGTAAACTAGTGGTACAATTAATACTATGATTATGCAAATCAAGAAGTAGTTACAGAACTGTGATCATCATAGGCTAAGGATATAGCAAGGCGAGGCGTGCTTTGTAAGGAGAGGTTGTAATCTGTTAGACCAACTGAACTAGATGGAAGAAACACACTCTTCTTCAGGTCTGAACCAGTCACGGTTACGAGTCTCTGCTGCTCTCTCTTCCTTGCTGGGGGTTTGGGCATGTAGAAATATTCTTTATCTGACCCCACATTTGCCCAGGAAAAAAAAAAAACCAAACTTTGAGATGTTTTTTGAGATACGGTTCCTACAAATGCACCTACAGAAAGTACTAATCCTACAAGCAGAGCTAATGAATAGACATACTCAGTCCTATACCATTTGGCATGAGCAGGGGCTAAAATTCACAGAGGATTCTAGATCTTCCTTTGGTGTAGATAGGCCTTGATATAAACATTGTCTATTCAACAACATAACATCTGGTCTGATCAATCTTCAAATTGTTTGATTCCTTGACACATACATTTCAGAATTTAAAACAAACAAAAAAAACCCCACCTAATCTTAAATTCATTTTGCAGAATTTTTTTCAAAACAGCAGCTGACTCTTAAGTAGTAATCTCAACACAGTAATGGAGCAGTAAGCAGACTTAAATGGCTTCATCTGTCCCAAAGCCTTGCAGTATGTTAAAGACACGGACATTCAGCTTTATTCAGAACATAATCTAGACCACAGTACTTCCTGGCAACCCGCTTCAATGCCAAAATTTCACTCATATGATTAAGAAGGTCAAAATGTTACTCCTCTGCTCATGTGTGCTAAAAAATAAGGAACTAGGTACATGTTACTATTAAGGTCAATAAAAATAACTCACATTTTCACTGAATATGTTCTTTTAAAACTACTAGAGTTCTAAGATTATGAAGTTTTCCTTATTTAGAATAACATGAAACTCGAAAACTAGAGAAATTAGTTTTATGGGGAAAATTTCCCTTTTCTTCCCTGAAGAATGGAGGCAATAATTTGGTTTTGTTTAAATCAAATTAATTTTTAAAAATTCCATTTGTTTCCAAGAATTTTTTTTTAAGCCAGATGCGGCAAAACCAAACAAACTTCAAATAATTCAGAAAGACAAAGCACCACAAATATTTTTCAGTGGCAAAAGACCAATGTTTCCAACAAATACCATTTGGGCACTGCTCAGTTGCTAAGTGAAATACAACATGGCATATGCAGGCTTAATCCTGGAAATCTTTACTTACTATTCAAATTCAGAGCTGCCATTCAAAGCTTTGGTCTCTAGTCAGATCCCATTTTAAACACCTGGCCCATACTGTATTGCTTTCCATCTGGCTGGAGAGAGAATGCTCTCAAACTTAATGAGTGCAAAGCCGCCAAATTCACCTTGTCCTTTGGCCCTTCCCTGTAGGGTGACAAAGACGGCCAGGGCCCTTTGCATCTGTCAGTCCGTGTGCAGCCTCTGGACAACCCAAAGAGAACAGCGTTCCCTGACACGATGTTGCAGAGGGATGCTTCATCCCAGGAATATGATTTGTGCCTGACAGAGCAAAGCCACTCACTTCCCACAGTTATTACCACTTGCATTTGCTAACACTGCAGTGTGACACATCAGAATATACTGGAGATGAAAGAGTCCCATCCTTCCTCCTGGAAGTTAATGGCAAAGCTCCTATCGATTTCGATGGAGCAGGACTGGACCTTTAATGAGGAATAAACAGCCCCCAAAGTGATTTTTACAAATATTTACAGTGGCACCATCCAACCATCACAGCTTGTAAGACATGAAAAGAATTTTTGCTTTACAGTCAGGAGCAGGGAATTAGAAATTGCCTGCAAACTCACCCACCCACCCCCACGGCAGGAGCCATAAATCATCATTTTGTCCACACAGAGCAAAAAGCAGGAATCGCAGCAAGATGCAGGGAAAGCCGCCCTTCATGTGGACAGCAGGGGACACGTCTGGGTCACATGACCCCTAACCTTATCTTTATTTTTCCATCAAGCTCTGTGACATTTGTCCTTTTTCATTCAATAAGATGCAGGACTATTTGCCATTTTCAAGTAACCCCATTATACAGTATTTCCCATTGACAGACGTGTCCCCTCAGCGCAAGGTGCTTTAACTCTTTCTAATAGGTTTCTTCCTGGCTTCTGTTTCCCGAGTGGGATTTTATGTTTTGTTTGCTTTGACAAAAAGAAGAAAGGGAAAAAAGAAAGAAAGAAACATACCCCCTGGGAAAGTTAACCTCAAAACATAACATTTCTAAAGCAGGATAAACCACTATCGTAACTGCAGAGGACAACATAATTACAGGCAAAAACATAGAAAAACAGATGTACTGAGCAAGCAGTCTTGGCAGTCCAAAGTTAGAAGGTCAATAGGTTGGGTTGCCTAAATTGTACGTTTTTGAAGCACACATTAGTTTCTTTCTTCAGATTACCCACTTCAGCATCTATATTTTGTCTGAAATCACAGGTACCTTCTTATCCAAAAATCCTATTTCTCTAGAATTATATAAAAAATACACAAAACTTTACCCCAGCTAGTACAAAATGCTGGAGAGGAACTGCACGTAGAAGGTAACAGTTTGAATCTCCAGCAGGTTTCTACCAAATTCATTTATAGCAAATAATTTCAATAAATTCAAATAGCAAAAAATGCTATTTCCTAGTCTGTAATCAAAGCTTGGAGCTGTGTCGTCCTATGGTCTTCTTAAGGGGCTCATCCTGGTGTCAGCCTTCCAGGTGGGAAAGGACATCCCACCCTACCCCTTATCTGCCCTCTGCAAATTGCACTTGTCCTCATGGGCCCAAACACCTTGATATCTGAGCTCTGACACATTTATCTTGAAAGCTGGAGGATGTACCCACCTGCTTTTCCCATGACACTTAAAATTTTCTCACCAGCCCTGCTTATCACTACTGCCACTGCCATTTTTAGTAGACTGCATCTTACTTACTTACTGACTTACTGAAGGACTACTCTTCCCATTTTACTGATAAGAAACTGAGGGCCAAGGAAACTGCGTAAAGGAAGGTATCCTGGCAAAGCAGGACTTTGAAGAGGAGTCTCTCAAGTCACTGATCAGCAGCCTTATGGCTCTTCGCAACTTTCCTCCAACTCCACACCAAATGTGTGTGACCTCCCTGCACATAAATAATTTGATGAGCCTAGGCTTCAAGGTAAAACACCTTTGCAAAGGGGACAGCCCCAGGCTCTTGAATAGAAGACAAGATTAAATATTTCAGGCAAATCCTTTGGTGCCTGCTCTAACCAGTCCAAACCATGCCCTTGCTCATAATGGGTGCTCAGCTGCTCCATTTCAGGATGGTGCTGGTAAAAGCAATAAGAACAGTGCTATATTACAGACACATTTCAAGGGCATCTCCAAGTCACTAAAGTGTTTTTAAAAACCCATGACAAACTTGCATATTATATTAAAAGTCATGTGCTCAACCTGTCCGGTAAAGTCTGAAAAAGAGAAGGGATCCCCCTCTAACAAGACACAAAACCTGGTGGAGCAAAGGTGCCGTTGGTGTCCCCAGACACTCAAGACAGCTTCATTGCCTCTGAAGGGCTAAGTGCCCTCTAGCCATCGTCTGGCTCCCCTCCAGTCCCACCTCTGCCTTCTCCCTTCACCCTACTGAGAAAGGGAAAAAGCAGTGCAGCACGGAGGTATATTCACTGCGGTTAGCTCTTCGCCCACACACAGACTAACCATGGGTCATGGAGGAGGCAGGATTTCAGCCTGAATGCAAACATGAGATGTCGACCAAGAAAATGCCCCACTGGGGTTTTTTTTTCCCATGTGATTATAGGCACATTCAGATTCTCTGAGAAAAATGACGCTCTGTTTGGTCACTGCAGGGAGGAAAGCACCATTGGAGGCAGCGTCACTGGGGTGTCCAAACCACATCTTTAAGGAGGCAGAAGTTTAGTCATTTATAGCTGACTTTAGCACATCGCTGTGCTCATGTGAGTGGATCCACCTCTGTGGCAAAAATCAGACAGAAGCAGCCAATTCTGGTTCTGTTCTTTCCTTAGCTTACATTTGACACACAGCCGTCTTGCATGTAAGCTTACATCATGTACCGTAACACAAGAGGTGATGACAACCACGGGAAGAGGCCTAATACAAATTCTCAGTGCTCATTCTGTGCCAATCCATCCCTGTACCCTCTTGAAAATTGTTCTCCTGCGGACAGCAAGATTAGACAAGAAATACTGGCAAATTAAAGGGAGATAAGAGAAAAGTGAGAAAAATTTTCAATGATATTCAAGGGAAAAATAGATAAAGTAAATTACCAGATAAGCTGCAGATTCATAGGCATTCATTTATTTTCTGGTGATATAATTGAATTTGTAGGCTTCTTTTACAATTAAAAAATAAAACACAACCATAAAAGTTTCGGTTTCATGAGAATGGAGGCATCAATATGTGAACTCTTAAACAATGTTGGAGCTGCTAAGAAGAGTTCTCAGAGAAAGACTGTAATATGTTTATCCTTATCATCCCTGGCTGCAGTTCAATGGTTATGCAGCACTGCAGAGCTGACACATGCTGCAGCCCGCTCTCAGGCTGCACACTATGGCTACATTCCAGTGGTGGGAAGATGTAGTCTACACTCTTTGTCCCCCAGCCATCAGGATTAAAGACCTGTATGAGCTTTCTGCTGCTGCTCCTCCTCCCCTCGCCAACAGGAAATCAAGAAGTGTTGAGGCTTTATTCTGACATGCACACAGAACATATCTGTACTATGGACCCAGAGACCCAAGCAGGGCACAGAATTGCCTCACACTAGAGACACAGACCTACTAAAGTCAGCGTGACTGCCAACGGTTGTTCAACATGCTCCAGATATTCAAAACACAGGTCAGGGACAGATTCTAAAATAATCGGTGCTAGGTTTTTAGTTGCACATTTTACACTGACAAATGGAAGTTTTTCAGAGGCATCACTTCTTGCAAATTTTTCTACAAATTTTTCATGCACCTTAGACCCAAAGTAAATCTTTAAAACAAAAAGAAGACATTCTGCCTAAAAGAGCTACTGGGTGAAGGACTCTAGTCCGAAATGTTTAAAACCTGGACTCAAATACTTGAACTTAGGCATAGCAAAGACTAGAACCATGATGATCTGTGCACCACAGCAGTTTGCTACTACAAAGGAATCATCTATTCTTCAAATTATTTTCTCATTTAAAAAAAAAAAAAAAAGCGCTTATTGAAAGCTTGAGGTAGAAAATTAAATGGAAAACTTTCAAATTTCAAATTTTTGCAGACTGGAATTCTTGGCTTTCAGTCAGCACTACTGAACTGGCACAGTTGGGTCCAGCCTTTCCAAGGACCTCTGGAACCAACAGTTCCTCAATTCCTGTTGAAACTCTTATAAACCCCCTCCCAGAAGCCTACAGAATGAGACATATGCTCAAAAATGCACAGCTCTTAAAAGAATATGGTACCAGGCATGAATGGCGAGTCTTTTTGGAAGTTCAGACCCACCCATCAAAAGATTGTCACAATCTAGACCTAGGCCAGCCAAATGCACGGCTGGGTCCCTTCTCATTGCTTCATGTCTTCATTTCCTGTCCCTCATCTTCAAGTTTTATTTTCTCTCAACTTCCTGTCATGTGTTCGCAGCTTGCAAAAGACAGGATGCGATTTGCATTCACAAACTACAAGGAGACTTTTACTGAACTGTAAAAGTTACGTTGTCTGACATTATTTTAACTGTATCAGCACTAGGCTGATACTCAAAGTTGAAACTTATTCTATAAGACGCTGTTTGGCCTTCTCTTGCACTTGGTCTCCATCTAGGAAAAGCTAGTCCGTAGACCAGGAATGTAGAGTTTAATCGGCATATCAAAGGATGGCAACATGAAGGAATTCAGATCACTCTAGATGGGATAAGTTTTCAAACATGAAACATATATTACAATGTATTCGGTATCCATGTTTTATTATTCTTTATTAATTTTTTCAAACTTTAAGATGTGCTGCACTTACACTGTAACCATGCCACAATTTCCACTCACATTAACCTTACTACATGCTAGACAAAGGAAAAAAATAATTAATATGTTCTATCGATTATCTACTAATGCAGCTGTGTTGCCAACCCCCATACCTCAGACTCCAGATGTGCTGTATGCAAACAGCACTTGTCCATAATGAGATGGGTTTAAAAATCACGGAACATTAACAGGGAAAGTTTGCAGAATACTTTTCTGCTATTAAATAACATGATCTCCAAGGTGTATTTTTTCCTGAACTATAAGGACTAGAAACTCCCTTTTATAAATAAGGATCTGTAACACTGCAATCAAACAATTTCTTTGTGGTTTAGCAAAAAGTAGGTTTTATTTTAAACTGAACATTCAATACTGATAAAAGGTGCTCTCTGCAACCGAGAGCACCAAAAGGAAGAACCTAGCATTTAAAAATAATTCTTACAAACATGGGTCATGCTTCAGTGGCTTGAAATGCCTTATTTGTATAATTTCTCCCACTGGGTGAATACAATTTTAAAAGGAAATGAAGCATTGTAATATAAGCTACATACCACCTATATATACACCTTGTGCTTGCATGCGGGCATTATAAATATTATCAGCAGCAAAAAAAGAGCAGCCAATGCTTTTCCAAAGGAAGACTTTTTTTGTTTCATTCTTTCCTGATCTATTGTTGTGACTCTCCCGTTGATTGACAGGTGGCATTCTTGTCTTTATGGATGGAGAAGCAAAGCCCTTGATGGTTATCGACATAAGGAAATGTCATGTCTGAATATGTTTCAACAGGACCTTTTTTCCCTTCATTTCCTTCTCCTTCCCCTCACTTAATTTATTATATTTAATGCCGTGAAATCTCTCAAATATGAATTCATAATCCAAACACTTAATTGCAGTCAGGAACCCAAACCTCACATTTAATTGCCATTAGGTATTAAAAGTCACATTTGCAACAGAAGCGTTCTTACAGGGTAAGGTTGACGAAGTTCCCTTTTCTTTGCATCTACGCATCCAAAGCGCCTCTTGGCCTTAAACCTTCCAGACAGTGATGGAAATGTGCTACTGAGTGACAGGAGTAGCTCTGTAACAGACACACCGTTGTAAATTACGCACCAGGTGTAATTCATTCAAAAACCAGAAGCAAGTGTGTGGAAGCAGTAAAATAGCACACTTTGCACTGAGCTGACATAGTGTCAGCACAACATGAGGGCAATTCACTCAGATGCAGTGCTTAGTGGCATTGCACTCAGTCCTTTCAAAAAAGGGGTACCACCTCCATTTACATCCAAAATAACTTGCTGACACTCGGTCAGCACGAGGCCTGACTCAGCATCAGGGCTGAGTGCAAGGACTGAGGGAATTGTGCTCTCCCACAAAGCCTAGGTTTGGCTGTGGTCATCTTTATGGCACTTTTTATACCAGTGACACTAACCAGTGCATGCCATTAGTCCACTTCTCTGCTCCTTCTGCCACTGCATATCAGTAACATGGTCCATCCTTCCTTGTCTGGCCCTGAAGACCATCAATACCCTCCACAGCATACTATCCCTAGCAAGACTTACTTCTACCCTGTACAGCATTCCTTGTTTAAAAAACACTGCTCCTTCATGCAATGCACAGGCTTCAGACTCCTCTTAACACTTATTCCTCTCCCCATCTTACACCCTTCCTCTCCTTGCTTTGTCATGTCTGAAATTAATTTGTTACCCTCCATTTCAAGCAGGGATCGTATCTTTTTATCTGCATTGTAAAGTGCCCAAACAGCATAAAAATTGTATCTTTGGTGATGTCAAATAATAAATAATAACAATAGGGCAGACTGGGAATACTTTGTCTGGGATAATGCATCATTGCTCTCTCTACCATGACCCTAATTCATCTGCATAAATTTCCACATGCTTTATATGCATTAGGCTAACATTTTGACCACTAACCACAGGGTGAAGAAATGTAACATAGAAGCGCTGGTTTTGTGCAGCCCAAAACAGGTACCTTTAAAAAATAAAGAGCAGGAAACTACGCCCCAGAACATGTCTGTCCCTTCAAGTGGATCTGTGTCCCATCCCAGGCAGAGAACCAGAGGCCTGATTGTACTTATTGCTCCATGAATGGTTGTGTCTTGCAACGAGCAAATCTCAGTCTGGTCAACTACCCTTCCTCTGCCATTTTTGCACAAAGAGCTTCACAGCCAGGTAAATTTTCAGCTATTTTCAAAGTCAGGCTCTGTGTCTTGCTTCTATTTAATGAGCAGTGGTTTGGGGTCCAACGTGTTGTGAATGCTCTATTGTGCTCTGAAATAAGGGAGCCAGTTCTTCACAGCAGTCATCAGTAGCTGTGGAATTGCTAAGACATCTTACAAGTTTAGCACTCAGGTTAATATTTCATCGAATTCTGTTACCCCACCTGGAGAGCAGATGCTGCAGGTGGTACTGATGGTATCTGTCAAAGTTCCTGAGCACAACTGAACTTTCCTTCCCAGCTCATTGCCATATATTTCCTGACTTCTTAATCCATATGCTTTCAGGCACGCACAGGGCAAATGCTTCTCCCAAAAGACTGAGTAAAGAATACTTAAGTAATAAGCTGTATTACTTCTGGCCTTCTCTGCCATTGGATTTAATCTCATAAATGTAAAAGGAACGTCTAAGAGCAGAAGAGCCTGCCCAGCCTCTTCTTCTCCATAGCGTGAGTACAGAAAGCAAGTTCAGAGTCTGATCTATGCAGTCTAAGCCCAGCCTGTCTGCAGTTACAATGAGGTTTTTTTACAGATGCCAGATGAATCCTCCAAACAGAAGAACAGAGAGGAAGAGAGACCTGAGCCAGCTCCAAAACAGTTGCATTATATCAGTTGAAGGAGTATTTGGGAACACAATCGCATGCAGGATGCATGACCATTCCTATTTCTTCTAGTTAAGTACTTCTGTTTTTCCCCTCATCTTGTCATTGAATGTGTTTCTACTCCTTTATAGCCAGCCAAGCTATAAAATTCAGCATGAGCTTGAAGTATACTACATGCTAATTTTGTATTGCCCTAATAATGCTCAGATTTACTGGGATCTATTCTCTCACTGATGCATATTTGTAAGTACTATTAACGTTAATGGGAGTTACCAACTAATTAAAAAGGAGAACAAAATCTAGGCTATAGGATGCAAATTAGAATAGTGCCGTGTCACTTACCTTCCCACTGAGGAATTACAGAGTAGAGCAAAATCAAGGACAGTGACTCTAAATTCTGCTGACTATTTGCCATATATTTTGCACCCATGAACTCACAACAAAACAAAATATTTGAAGGGAAATTGCTAGCCAAGTTTCTAAAGTCTATTGCAAATAGCAAAAGCTCCAAACTAATTCTCAAACAGAGAGAAAGATTTGGAAAGTTCTCATCTGGCTCACTTAAACACACTCAAAGAATGGTTGCAAGGTATAGCTCACAATTAATATTTTAACTAGCTGATCAAGAGAGTCTGCTGCTCAGTGAGCCTGTGTATTAAAAGGGCATTGTTAGCACACTGGTTGGCTTCTGTGAAGTGAAACAATCCAAACCTACTTCAGTGCATGGAGAGGTTTGGAGAGGTTTTATTTTCATCCTTAAAGTCCAGGGTGGCTTTGGCATAATAAAGGTCATATCTCCTAATCATGGTAATGTTCACACATAGCAATATGAGCTCATTGCAGAGAGCTCCAGCACTCAGAAATCCCCGGTTAGAAGGTGTCACCGATTAAACTATCGCATTTCAAAGGCTTCCATACAGTAAATAGGAAAGAAAAGAAGAAAAGGAACCGTGTCCTTTTGTTATTCAAAAAGCTATGGAGAGCGATAATTAACCCATTTTTGTTGAGAAATCATTTGGACAAAAGTCAAGGGATTGCCACCCTGTCAATTGTTAAGTCTAGATAAGGACATTATATTCCACTGTACAAAGAGTGACTGAAGATAGTGAATAGAAAGTAGGCCACTACTATGACTTTCACTAGTCCATCGAAAAAGAGGTCTACTTTTTCCACAAAAGAGGTAATATAGTAAAAAAATCTCTTCCTACATAAAAACATAACTACAGTGCTTGTTTTTGCATTTTGTTAAATATTCAAAGGTACCATGCAATTAGCATGTCATTAATGAATAATTAATTACTGCTAAAACAGCCTTCAGATTTTTTTGCAACTAAATTATTTAAAGAGCAAATATAACAATGGAATGCAGCTCCCCCCCTCCTTAAGTCTGTGTTTTCATCAGAGCATTGGTTTATAGATGAATAGGGGTTTATTAACTAAGAGAAAAATTATATTTTGAAACATGGAAAGATTCCAGTTTCCCTTCCTGTTCCACTGCTCTCATCCCCTCAAAGGAACCCAAGGACAATAAGTGATGTGCTCCTTGTTAGCATCAGCTAGGAATTCCTTAGTTAAAATATCCGAGATGTGCTTCAGAATAAAAGAAGTGTACATTTCCCGCAACAAAAAAACAAACAAACCTAAAATATGTTGGACTAGTCCTACCACTACTTTGCAGCAGTGTACCCTAAGACTGAGCAAGTGCAGTATATTTTTGTTAATCATTCATCACCAGCTCTAATGACAGTTACTGTATTATTAAAATCTACCCCACTATACAGCCAAGAGTAAAGAGAAAGTAATTTGTTGCCACTTGCAGATATACAGCACTAGTAAGACGTTAGTTTATATTTATAAGCTGCACATCTGTGAATCAGTTGGCCTACCCATCTGTTAACTGCACCAGTAAACAGTAAGTCTGTGAGCTGCGTAATCCTGCATCCATCACAAATTCTTTCTTTAATTGTATGTTTATGCAACAAACCTCCACTTAAGTGTATTTGAGAATGTTTTGAACAGCGATAATTAGTTTTTATGACTCAATACTACTCTTCCTAACACTGATTCAACACTATTATTTTAAATAGAGACAGCACTTTTCTCTGACAGTGTCAAAGCAGGTTTTCTCCATGGAGCAGAATTTGTCCCTACAAAGATATTCTGGGAAAACAAATCTCTTCGCAGTGTTCCAAAGCTGCCATTACAGCATGCAAATATGAACATTTTCATAAACTTTTCTTTTAGAAGTTGGTCCCTGAAATAAAATACATTAAAAGCCCTCAACCCACCATAAAAAGTTGTGAAAGAGCTTGGATTCCACTGGACTGGGTAGCAGGGGCTAGAAGTGTAATTTTGGACATACATTCAAGCCAGATGCAGTACAATTATTAAGATATGCCTGTCTTCAAGCTTGTGAGTCAAGACTACTCACCTGTTTAAACCTAAGATATGCGCTTACATGTACTGCTGATTCCAAGTGCTGTTTCATTTCCAAGCAGATTTATGCTTGGGTACTTCACCTAATTTCTGTAAACAAAAAGCTAATGGAGAAAAAAAATGAGCCATAAAGTTATACCTCTTACTGTATCTCATTTTACTCAGGAAATATTGCATGCACCTTTTTGCATAATAGGGGATTTTCACAGTGTTTTTTTCTAATGGCTTTACAGTGAAGTTGTGTACAATATGATGTTCAAGTTCATAAAGCATTTAGTTACAGCATTTATTTTGTTTGAGGAACTGAAAGCACACTTATCTATGTATCATTGTGCTGATGCAAATAGCAAAATTTTCCACATGATTTAACATCATTTTCTCAGGGTATTCTGTGTCCGACTGCCTGCTACTCAGTAAAAGCTTAGATCAATGCATGGTTGATCCCAAGTCTTGCAAGCCTAAAATCCTTTCATATCTAAATAAACACATAGGTTTACTTAAGGCCAAAAAAAGGACTTAGGCAGAATCTGGAAAGAATCAGCTGGGTAAAAAAAAAAAAATGCTAATTTTTTTTAAAAAAAAACACACGTTTGTGATAATATTTTAAACAACGGGTTACATTTATGTGTATCTTTATTTACTTATTGCCAGGAAGGCATTTCACTTAGTGACTCTTGGAGCAAAAAGTGCCCACCAGTGAATGACGGTGCTCTGCAGAAATCGCCATTGACTGACAGCAGTGACGCCTACTGGCACTGTCGGCCCCAGTAGCTGCCAGAAGCTCCCCTGTAGTTGGTCTTCAGCCACCAAGCTGCTCACAAGTCCAGCATCTGTTCTTTGCTTAACATGACTGGGAGCCGTATGGACACAGTCCTCCTCTCTCATTCCTAGGGGCAGATGCCAGCGTGGTCTTATGTCACTTCCAAGAGAAATAGCCCTGACCTACACAGTGGCCGTCAGACTAACTAGGATCTTCAAGAACAGCAGGCTTAGCAAGCTACAATACTAATTTTTAGAGCATGTGGCAGCTTAAAGAGCTATTTTTCTCAGTAAGTGTTGCTGTGATTTTTGTATGTTTATTAGATATCGAGAAAAGTCAGAATCGAAACAAACTTACTAAGGATATGCAAAAATAAAGAGCACAAAAAAAGGGAATCACCCTGTTCCCATCTCCTAAACCCTTTGCCAGTTGAGCACTCCCAAATCCACCAGCCCCATACACCAACAGTTAAGCTTGGCAAGTCACTGGAGCTCAGTGCTAAAAATCATGCAGTCCCCAGCTTCCCTATGAAACTGATGACAAGGGCATCAAATTGATGCTTCTGCCAGAACTGGCCAGAGTACAAAATCTCATTCCTGAGCAGATGTCTGGTAGGGCGAACATTCAATCTCCACAAGGCTTGGACAAAAATGTAGGACAGCAGCACAGAGGTGAAAGAGGTTTGGTGAAAAGAACAGACCCCAAGTCTCCAGCCAAAATATTTCAAAGCAACTTCTGCTGAGGAGACACAATCAACAATTCCAGTGAGAAAGAATGTCGGTTTCAGCACACACAAAAAACCTTCCACTAACATCTCCCAAATGGAAAAGATATTATAAACATTCACCTCACTCTCCTCCCTCCCTGTCACAGAAATGACCACGATTCTTTACTACACACCTTCAAAAACAGTCCTTTGCAGATGAAAAGAAATAAAATCTAACCTTAAGAAGTACATTCAGAGACCCCCTTTATGCCACCGCTCTGTGTTATGGAAAAATGAAGGTAGAAATCTGTTGAAAAACATTTCCCTGCTGTATTGTGATTGACATCTGACAGTGCTCAGTGGTGTCCTAACTTGGATGAATTTAAATGACAAGCTTTCCTTTATAAGTAACAGAGCTCCTTTTACAATAGAACAGCACGATTACTTCATGGAAGGGAAAAAAAGGAAGAATCAAAGTTTTTCTTCAAATCCCTAGGGGCACCCCTGACCTGTCACCAGGCTACGACCTTCCCTCGTTAATCTATGCAAATCGGATGACTCTAATTTGTGGCACCGATTGCTTTGCCACACCTTTAATTTCAGAGATCAGCTACGGGATGACGCCTACATCACACAGAGTTCAGATCACCTTCATGTTACCAATATTTTTAATGCCATGACAGATGACTTCCCCACCATTCTGGGACAAGGCAGTCCATGTAGCCCTCCAGACTACTTTTTGATTAACATCGAGACAAAAGCCAGCGGTATTTTCTCTCTTCATTTGTGATTAGCAGCATTGCTGCCGTAAGCATTCCTAAGCAAGAACCCCTGGGAAGAGTATCAGATCCCAGGTCAAGGCACAGACCGCCAATATCACTGTTTCGCTAACAGTCACCCAATCGCTTTTATGGACATAAAAAAAAAAAAAAAGGAAAAAGAAAAAGAAAAAAAAGAAAGAAAAAAAAAAACGGTATTCACTGTAATAAGCACCGGTTCCAACTGAGAGATATTATGTCAAACTCTAAGGCCTGTTTCAAAACTTTCTCCATTCACGTAACTTAATACACTTTGTAAGCCAAAGAGGGCAATATCACAGAAGATGCTCTATGTTCACCTTCCACGTCACACAAAGGCCACGGAAGCTATTTTGTCTGGGTTTACTGCAATATGGGAGTTAAACTTTTTGCTTTAAATTGGGTGCTTGTCAAGGATACACTATTTTTTATTTAACCCTAGCCTAACTTACTTTATCCCTAGTTTCATCCCTTTTCTCCTGTAAGACTCTTGTCTTCATAGTGCTCAAGAAGTGGAGATTTTCATTAATAATGAAAAGTGTGTTAGCTGTTTCTGTTATTCATGTATACATGCATATCTATCCATTCAGAAAGTTACTGAAGGCAAAACTTGAAAATCATTTTCCTGAGAATCAAAAAGCACACGGGAGTGTCATTATTAATAAAACATTCAAAGAATTTAATACATGGCCTATGTGATCCATCTATTTAATGCATCTAACAATAGTCTGTGCACAATAATTGTTTGCTTATGCCTTGTAATTCTGACGACACTCAAACCTGTTAACCATCTTTTCAAACAAACACTGAAGGTTGCCAGTTGTGACAGATTTGGACTAATGCTGATGGTAGCATGGGAGTTAAAGTGATTTGATAAGCTTGTAGCAGCTTGAGGGGCGGCGTCATTCCAAATATGTAAACAGCATTGTCAACAACATAGCCCATCAATAAAGGCAGCCTCTCTCACACACAGTCATTATTAAAATAATAATAAAAATATAATATTGAAAAACAGGAAGGCAGACAGACAGACAGAGAAAAAGGGGAAAAAAGTTTCTTTGTCCATAGCCACAAATCAATGCCATATAGCATCAAGGTTCACTGAAACACTGACAAGTGTGTCAGGAACACTTGTTTTTAGCATTACTGTATTCTTTACAACTATTAGGAAGCAAGTACAAGGTTATTATAAGCATAGAGGCTAAGCATACAGTGACATACTTCACAAGCTCACTCATGCTTTGTATCAGAGCTTTCTACTTACTGTAGAAGTGGATTATACCATTTTCCCATGCTGATCCAAGTGATCTCACTACTTAAAGAAGAATCCTGGCATACAAGGATCACTTTACCAACCATCACTTACAAAATCCCAGCAGACTGTTTTTAAAGAAAAACTCTCATATTTTTCTTCTAATGGCTCTTCTATCGAAAAAAAAAAAATAAAAACTGAAAATAGCTTCCACAGGGATTGCAGCCACCGCCACTGGGGAGTCCAAATGCAATTATGGAGCCAATATTTTTTAACGGCTCCCACTCTGATGGCCAATAAGCAGCTTGGTATTCCCCCGTCTCCATCCCCCAAGCAAATTGCTATATATATATCCACTGGCGGGCTGCCAGAGTCTTTGGGGGCTCTGCAACACAAGCGCGCTCAGTGAACCCTGGCCATCTGGTTAGCTGGCTGGATCCCTGCCTCTCCGATCTACATCTCTGGGCAGAGCCAGCCCGTGGAGTATCTGGGTATGGGCAAGAACCATTTCAGGGGACAGTCTGCCTGTGCTGATTGACAAGTGACTCATCCCTTTGCTCCATCCTCAAGAGCTTTTATCAGAAAGTGGATCCCAAAGGTCTTTCAGTGTCTCAGGACATACAGAAGCTCTTTCTATAAGGTAGGACCTTCCAGAGCAGACCTCAAGAAAAGACCTGTAAATTAGTGGGTAAAAGTGCTTTAAAACAAACAACAGCTCTCAAAACAAACCCTAAAAGCATCTAGGCCACCATCCAACAAAACACTTAAATGCTCATGTAGCTCTAGGGAGAGAAGGCCGCTCACCAAATATGCACAGATGCTTGACACCCAGGTTCACTTTTCACAGCTCTGCCCCAGACTCATCTGTAACCTCATATGAGTTGAGCCCTGCCCTGCCCTGCTTCATTTACTCCAGCTGTAAAACTGGGAAAGCCATCCTGAGTTTCATCATTGTGAATATTGTCTCATATATTGGATGTTTATCCAGTGACCAGATACTGGAGTAATGAATTACAGAGATGCTTATACATTTAACTACATAACGTCCAGACTCTTCCTCAAGTGAAGACCAGCCTTAACCCACCAGGTAGAGCCCTTTGAATTTCATTGACATTTCCCCTCTAAGTAAAGGTTTGCTGGGGGATATCTCTTATGGGACGTTGAGATATCATGGTGAAAACTGGCTAAAAAAAAAAAAAATTCTATCATGCATTCTCTAATGGGCAATCCTCAAATTCTGTCAATGCTTCGGATACTGTGATGTGGTTCAAAGCTAACTTTAGGGGAATTTCAAGTCAATTCAAGGACTTTTCACAAAGGAAACAGACCATATTGGTTTGGTTCCCTTTTTCAGATGCATAAGGAGTCTTTATTATATATTCACATATTAGCAGGAGAGTGATCCTGTGTGATTTAAGAAATAACAACTTGGAAAAAATTGATTTCCAAAGCATTGGCTGCAGTGTTGATTAATATTCAGAGAGGAAGATCTAGTGGATAGGGAAGTGCCCAGGGATTTAGGAGATACACGATGTAGAAGAGGATCCCAGCTTAAATACAGACTTCTTTGGAGAATTGGTTTCATCTCACTTGCAAAAATCTAAATAAAATAGCACGTCACTACTTCAGAGGGGACAACATCCATTAGAATATTTCAGGTAGACTTTACATTAAGGCTGAAAGAACAGGTGTTTCATCCACGATACTCTCACTTTTTCTTTTCCCAATTTGCAGCCTATCAACAGCATAATTATAGGATAAAGAGATTAGTTAATTCAGAAAGAGCATATAGACTACCACTGCCATAAGAAATTGGTGTATTGGCCCAAGATCATTCAGGAAAAGCAGAGTTTCACAGCTGCATTTGCCAGTCCATGGCTAAAGCAACCTCCCAGCAGCAACTATGGGGACACAGACACAGTGAGAGCTGTCCATGTAACTGAATGATGCTGCCTGACACCATTGCCAAGAACTGCTTGAGAACAGGCAAAATTTACCATCACAGGCTGGAGCAACAATGTCTGTTTCCTGAAATTAAATTATTTAGTCCCACTCCCAAGCTAAAACTGCAGCCAAAGCACTCACATGGCCTGTGCAATTCCAGAGAGATTCAATCTAAGGGGCTCCGTGCAGTGACCACTGTGCTTCCCTGCCCCCCCCCCCACCATGCCCTCTGACAGTGCAGATGAAGGGCTGCGTTTCACAGGAATCCATGGTTAGAAACCATCGCTGGCACTAGAGGTATTGCTGCGATCCGCGCATTGAAAAGCGTTTCAATTTAAGCAGTAGTGATTAATTGATATGAAGCTGTGTTCCTGCCCCTCCCATGGCATCTGAGCAGATCTTACCTTTGAAATAACAAGGGGTTAAGATTTGCCATGAATGTACCACCTACATTTTTAAGGTTATAAAAATGGGATGCTTACACTTTTCCTAACCCCTCACCAATGACCAGACCCATATGTAAATTTCACACAGTAGTATTTAGTAGCATAATTAATCCCTACTTTATGTTATGAGTAATATTTCCTATTCCCGACCCTGCAACGTCCTTTAAGAAGATCCATGTTCCAATTAGACTAGCCCATCGGCACTCTTTTAATGAGCAGATTAATCATTCAGATGGGTACAATGGTGTCATCACAGGTTTTAAATATGATAATCTACATCCTAATGGTGCTGCAAAAGCCTTGGCTCACAGCAAAAAAAGGTAGGCAAAAATTGGTGATACTTTCTTTTTTGTTCTCTTTCTTTTTTCCGTATGACACAAGACATGAGAATACTTGGGCAATGCAGAAAGCGCAGCAAGAAGGCAGCTTGGAGAGAGGGGCTGCTGAGCAGCTCGATAATTCAGGTGCAATAATTGTTTGCAAGGACAGAGAGATCCTCTGGTCCCTGAAAAACCTTCTGCCAGAAGGAGGAAAAAATTCAGGTCTGTCTTGTCAGCCTAACACATCAGCTCTGCCCTTACAGCCTTTTCTCAACGCTTATTTAAAACCACATCCAAAATGTAAGACTGTCATTCAGAGATTCATTTAATTTTAATAAAAACAGAGGTCTTTTCAGTCATGCCCAACTTTGCCATTTCCAAAGGACAGCTTGGATATTTTTAAAGCCAAAAAGAACCTATTATATTTATTAAAAAACAGGAGGAGGAGGCAGGGAGGCTTCCAAACTACATTATATGGGCTCCATTCTACTTGGTATGGATACTCCCATTCAAATGCAATCCATGAAGAGGCTCCCACAGTAATACCATCCTCAAAACTAGAAGCGCCAGGATTATAATGTTGGGACCATACTCTGTCCCTACTCTCAGTGTGACAGTTAAGTCTTACGTGCTGCACCACTCCTTAATTGTGGCTTTGCACTCGTGGGGCTTGTTTTAGCAACAGGTAGAAACATCTGCTTTTCCATCTCTTGAGCTTGCCTTAGTAAGACAAACCTTGCAGAACACCAGCTCCTTTGCAGACATGCAACATCGATTTACACTGTGGTTGATTTTGATGTAGCCGAAAAAGAACCAGCAACTGTCAATTCATCTGCAGGTTGCCTTTTAAACCCAGCAAGAAAAGGACAGTGGTTGATACTTGTCTATGAAAAAGCTAACTATAAACCACAATCCAGATCTGAGGTCCATCCTCTTGTGAACAGTCCCCATGAAGTCATGACCAAAGTCTGAGTAATTCTTTCATCGCTGTCTGAGGAAGGACTGAGTAAGGGATATAAAATTTGGGCTTATCACTAATGTATGTACACATCTATGGCAGAAGGCAACTGTAAATTCTGCCTCAAGTTTTCTCACCTTCATTAAAACGCATTTCTAGTACAGAGGAATCTTTATTTCTTATCGTTAAAGCAAAATCTCTTCTTCAGCAGCCAAAATCTGCTCTCCAAAGTCACTGTCAACAGCGCGATTGTTTTTTTCAAACTGCATTTTCCAGCTAATTGTTATCCAAAGCTGCCTCATTTTACTCAGATATGTAACTGTAGGAATCAGTCATGCTACTCACTCAATTAAATTGTATCCATCTTGGCCCTTCATCTTTTAGGACCTGATCCAGCTCTCCTTGACTACAAAGACAACTGGTTCAGAGCCATTTTGCATAAGGTTGGTAGAGGATTAGGTATTTCAGTCAGGTCTTCAGGTGTGCTGCCTGAGCTCAATCTGAAATTGCCTGCATCAGATAGGCCGATACAGAAAATTGTTTGCATACAGAAGGAAGCACTGAAATTATAAAGAGCCGTCTCATGCACATGCACTTGCTGGGCTAGGAGACATTACTCTTGCTAATGCACCTTTGCTAATGTCCACATCACAAGGATATTTTTTTTTTTAGCATAACACTAATGTTAGTTGTCCATTATGGTATCTGGAGTCATAATGGGCAAGGAATCCCTACAGTGAAGAAGCCAAAGGAACAACATTCAGAAATAAATTCCTGCATTGGTTATGGGAATATTGCTGTAGCAAATTTTTTTTATTATTATTTTAAAATAAAAAATTTGCAGTGCATTAATTTCTGCTCGTTTTGCAAATTCAGGAAATCATTCACAAGGCAGCACTTTAGAAGCACTTAGGAAAACCAGCATGAACCATCAGATGGTCCCTGCTACGTTCCTCTTAGAGGGACCCCCTTACGCTCACCCTGGCTGGCTTTTCTGCCACCCCCAATACTGGTAAGCAATGCATGCGTCTGCACCTGACACGAGAGTCTGAGTTTGGCTGTCACTCTTTGCTGAGTCTTTAAAGAACACTATCTGTGCAACTCTAGAAACCACATCAAATTGCAGTTTTTCCTGATTTTATAGCAATTTGCATAATAGGTCACTGTTAACACACTGTGCTGAAGGAGAAACAGCTCAACTGAAATCTACCTTGAATGTTTCCATTAAAACATGCTCAATTTTTTCCCTCTACCCTCAGTTCTGTCAGCCCAGGAGTGAATTAAGGAAATACATATGTAAACAACTATAAATAAATGCAAAAAATAATTATAAAATTAGTTCTAGATGCATAATCCAGTGTGATTCATGTTATGTTCCCACTGTGATCCCAGTTCCAGAAGAGTTAATCAACCATAGCAACCTTCTAATCAGAGCAGTGAACTAATGATCCTATTCCTGAGTAATACCAGTCAGATAAGGCTCTCAAAAGGTAGTTAACATCACTTTGGTGGAAAGGCATGACAAGTGCAAGTTCTAGCAGTGAGTAATGCATCATTCATGCCCCCTCTCGTTCTGACATTTTAACGTTATCTTGTTTTACTGTGTCGGCCTAACACTGCCACTGCTGGCAAATTAAACTGTGAACTTACAAAGTGGGTGGCAATAAATACAAATTATGAGAGTTCAAAAGATGTCCCTGGAGGTGTACTGCCAGACATGGAATGTCTCTGGCTTTTCTGTCACATAGCAATAGACAAGACAAAGTGTAGCATGAGCTGAAAAAAAGAATTAACTACATCATCATGAAAAATGAGATGAAAATGAAAAGAAAAAGAGGGAAAGAAAACCAAATAAAAGGGAGATGTAAAGGCAGGACAGGAATGAACAAAGGACCATACCTTTGAAATATAAAACATAACTATTTCACCTTGCAGAACAAAAGCTATGTAAATCAGGAATCAACAAATGCCTCTTAGAAATACAGACCAACTATAAAATGTTGCCAATGTTATTACAAAAGTAAGTGGCTCCTCCTAAAGAAACTGCCACACAAAACCAGTAGCAGCATGTTGTTATAGCATTTGTATCTCTAGCAGAAATTCAGAATATCCTATTGCACTTGCCCACACTAACAAAGATTCCACATTTTGCCTTCACTTAAATACACGAGGTAAAATCCTGCTCTCATAGACAGGAGGGGGGGAGGGAAAAGAAAAAAAAAAAAAAGATTGAGAGAACTGCCTGAGGTGACAAGAAAAATCACAAAAAGCAAGAGCTCCTTGCACAGCCTTATCCCCAGCTTTTTCTGTTTCGCGTAGGGAGATAATAGGGGCAGTGTGGCTCCCCCTCACAACCCCCACAACTCTCAGGGGGCTGGTGACCTACTCAGCCCCACAGAGCCAGGACCCAACTGCACGGTGGGTTAGTCGTACTGCAGATTTGACACAGGCAAAACAGGAAAAAAGTTAACATTTCTTCCTTCCCTCAGGAAGATAAAACTTTACATGCTATTAAAGGGGTCAGAAAAAAACCTGATTTTTAATATACCCAAACCATGAAGCTTATTCAACTTGGTCTAACACCACTAATGAATCTTATAAAACATTTTATCTCTTCTGCCCATGTTCACAAACCACTCACATGAGGCTTGAAAATCACAATAATATCTTCCCAAAGTGCAGATATCATTCACACCATATGCAGCACAACTCTGTTTATTTTTCCCTATAAACCATTGGTTTCATTGAAACTCATTAGCATCACCTGTGTTAATTACACTAGCAAACTAATCAACAGCTCCTTCTTAATTAGGTTTTCTTTATTAAAGCCGGAAATTACCAAGGAGACAAAAGTCAACTGGGGAAATTATGTGAAAAGGAGTGTTTATGCCAAATTACCATACAAAATATAATAAGGAAAGGAAACTCAGTTTGTTTACAGGAATAACAAACAATATTAATTTTCAAGGTCACTGGCACAATTATTAATTACCTGTCTTACATTTTATTGTGATAGTTTAGTCTGTGAAGGCGGGGGTGGCTCATAAAAAAAAAAAAAATCCTTCAGAGTGCAGTTGTATTGCATTTCAGCTGCCATGGTCACTGCCTGTGACGTGCACAGTGTTTTAGGAAGTTACTTTCATGAGCATTTCCCATATGGGCTGGCACGATGGAAACTCTGTAAGGTACATAAAAAGCTCCAAGATTTGACCGTTACCTCCCTTAGGGAGGTCCTGGAGGAAGGCAGAATTCAGCCAGTGAAATCTAGGTTGCTCATCCCTGGTGGAAAGCATTTTGGGGTCCAAGAATGTACCATGAGCTGCTGCTATTGATCCTACAACCCCACAGCTATGCCATGCTCCCTCCCTTTACTCCCCCTGATACCAGTTTAAATGACTCCCACAGCTCCAGGGAACAGAGCTGGCACGGGCTGAAACAAGCCCCACTCAACATAACCGAGGTTCCGTGGGGAACACTGTTAAATCAATGCTTCTGCAGAGGAAACCTGCTGGCATACGCAGCTTCTGCCCCTCCACTGCCAATAACGGGCTATCAGGCTTCGTCTGAGCTCTGTGGGTCAAGAGCCAGGCCCAACAGCATCCTGCTTGATCTGGTTGGCATTGGACTGATGCCAAGATGAGGGCAGGGTGCTGGGCCACAGAGCAAATGCTGTGGCTACTACTTTAGGAAATTTGCCAGCTGCTTTCCCTTTACATGCCCACCTACCATGAGAGTCCTTTTTGAGCGTTCTTAACCACACTGTATGTTCTCTTCAAGCTTTCCTGTGTGCTTACACACACGCATGCTCACATTCATACACACAAGTTAGTGCAAGCACTCTGTAGCTCCACAGCTCTCCTAGGATCTCCAAGGAATCATTAGATGTTACCATGAAAGCAGCTGTCGACCGACAAGCTCACAAACTAACACCTGCGGTGAAACCTTTCAAGGCATACTGCACCAGGAGAGCATCGTGTGCTGATGTTTTGGATCCTCTGAAGCTTCATCTTCTCTCCAGATTAAATACCTTGCAACATATACTGATTTTTCAGCTGACCAATATGAAAGTCAATGCTTGAGCTCTGCATTCTTGACCTGACATGTCAAAGGGAACTACTGAAATAAGCCGTTCATGAACTGTAGATTATCTGCTGTCAATTCACCTGGAAATCCAGTCCCAGCAACCAATTATTTCAAAGTTACTCACTGTGCTGCACAACAGTTCCGTTTAGCTTTTTAAACAAGAGACAACCGTTCCCAGCCTTGCACTGTTTGGCATGTCTACGACTTTACAGAACTTTCGGAAACTCCTTACTGATTCCATCGAAAGCTCAGATCCTGCATCATCCTCATTGTCACACTGTTTCCTAAATGGCCACAAACGGGTCCTTTTGAAATTTACTGCAGTTAGTTCAGGGTAACATGCATACATGCTGCTGTTACATCAATTTTCTGTTGTTTTGTGATCACTTCTACACCGATTACAGAAATATATCTAATTGTTAAATAAATCTTTGTGTTCTGTCCTTTAACACATCCTTAGTTAATCAGTCCTTTTCAGTCTTGCTAACACTTGCATTTGGGAAGAACAGTTTTATGTAGTTTAACAAATATCCAACGTCCTTGAAAAAAACTAGCCTACTTCTCAGAACAACTTTCCTTTAACCCAGTTATCTATTATGCTGGCAACATCTCAGTCTGCAATAAGTCCATTTATTAACTGTTCAAATGCATGTACCTTAGCTTTATTGCACAGATCTATTACATAATGGGCAATTAACTCATTTCACAGATAGCTGCTTGTAAACTAAGATAATGTGGGTTTCCCATGAGTTATTATTCGTACGGTTCATGGGTCTTCTGTATTTTTTGTGTGTCTTGATCATACACTTTGCAGTCCCGTTTATGACACCACTAGAAGGTACAGCAACCACCAGTGCCAGGACACCTGGTGCACCTGCCCTCTGCTCGTGCAGCTTCGGGCACACCAGGGCCTAGGTGCTCATCTGGGGTCCCAGGTGTGACCATAGTACAAATATTATACTTTCTCCAACTTCTTTGCAATGCCACTTCATTCCAGCTAAAAATTTGGAAGCGTTACAACCTCTTCTCTCCAGCTCTGGATGGGCTCTTTCCAAACTGACACTTCCTATGATCCTTTCCCTTTGTTTCCTCTCAGAAGGAGGTAACAGAGGTGTGACACAGGGTGAAGAGGGGTGGTGAGGGACGGGGTTACCTCCGAGCCAACTTGGTTACCTCAGTCAACTGACAGAGGAAAGAAAAAGGTTATACAAGGCTTTAGGTCTGACTCTGGAAAGCCCTGTATAAACCGTAGTGCTCCATGGAGGAGCAGGGAGTGCTGGGAGGGAAGCGACAGCCCTGGAGGTGTCTGTATAATCGAGGACATCTCACACAGTCTTTGACAAGAACTTTCTCCTCTCCCCCTGCCCGTGAGCAATTTCCCTCAGCTCAACCCAGTCCCTCCGACACGCCGACTCCAATGAAAGCAACACCCAGAATCTGCATTCAAATAATTTCCTGGTGAATTCAAATTTTCTGGTGAACTGGGCTTCAGTCGGAGGATGTATCCATCCCTGCTTTGGTCTTTACCATGGGCTGCTGGAGAAAAAAATCATTCCCTGAATTTTCCCAACTTTCAGAGTACAAGACTAACATGTTCTGCGTATGCCAAGAAACTGGCTGGAAGAGCCCCCAGGTGAACATCTGAACTCTGGAAAGGTTGTGGTGGCTCTTTCGGCCTTCTTCACACCCTGCCTTACGAGGGAGTGACTTGTCACTGCAGAGAAGCCCCTACTCAGCCTCTCCCTATTGGTGAATGCCACAAATAACGAGGTGTTGCCTATCATGTCGCCCGCTGAACCAAGCCCTTGCAAGGAAGGTAATATCATGCATTGTGACAGGCTGTCGCAGGAAAGAGTTATACATCAGCTGCCCTTTAAAATGGACGATTTTAGAAAAGCATATTGCACCCTAAAGGTGGAGTTTCCAATCGGTGAATCATTGAAGACAGACTATCACATTCTCTTTTAGAAAGAGACAGGCATGTGGAAATGTTCATTTCTTTTATGTTAGTTGGGGGGAAAATAGCCCAGAAAAAAAATCCCCTGTGCTAGAAATGCATCACAGTTGCAACAATTCCAGAATGAGTATTTAAAAGACAATTTTTAAAAGAAGTATATGATTTCCCTGATAAACCATAATGGCTTTTTAGAACCCATCATAGTCTACTATAAAAAAAAAAATCATATTTAAAACACTTTTAAAATATGTGTTATAAAGACATTTTTTAAAATGAACATTATTTACCCAGAAGACCATAATGGTTCTGAAACATATTTTGTAAATCTGTATTCAGGGGCTTTTTTTGTTAAAATGGATTTTTTTTTTTGGCCCAAGAGATCTTAAACAGCTTCTATGGAGCTATCAGAATTTATTGTTTTAATAGGGCTGAAATGAAGTTTGGAACATGTTATTGCACATAGAGCAGCAACGTTTTTCAGACAGAAATGAGAAAGAGGAAAAAGGAAAAAAAAGGACGTAGAAGTGGAAGAAGGAAAAGGAATGGAAGAGGGAAACGAGAAGATGGGAGACTGCCCACATGACTGAGATGCTCAGGCACAGAAGAACCACAGTTCTGGTAGCAGATGCAGTGAGGGCAAGGTCTAGAATTCTCAGGAAACAGAGTGGGAAGAATTTCTCAGCTCAAGGGAAAGCACTGCTCCCACAAATTACAGAATTACAACATGCCAGCTCTGAAGGAAATAAAATAAAGGAAATAAAACATTGGTCTGGGTGAACCAGTAGCTGCAGAGCTGACAGCTACCCCAGGTGAATGCTGTAAGTGCTGGCACAACAGCATCTTGAGGTTAAACAGCAAAGACTCTTTAAATAGTCTTCTATGTGCCTGATAGGCAAACCCAGCCCACACACTGGTCCGTACGGCGGGCTAATGGTGCAAGAGGAGAAACCTGAATAGCCAGAATGAAGCCCCAGAGCCAGCATCCCGCTCGTGCCTGAGCACAACCCTCAGAAGCCACCTCTGACCCACATCAGGTGGATCAGAGAGCCAAGGCTGCCTGGCCATGTCCGTGGGAAGGGTCTGCTTCACATTCTACAGAAAGTCTCTGGCTGATACAGAGCAATCATAATGACAACGCTCCCGTGGTGCTTCAGATTTTCAAAGCACAGTGCCAGAGACATTAACCGATCTGTCTTCGAAGGCAGCCTCCAGCAGACCCTCAAGAGGAAATTATGAAGGGGATAAAGACCCTCGAAGAATAACCAATTGTTGCTGCATGAAAAAAACCCACAGCAAATAGCAAATTCTACATGTGTGCACAAACACACACACATACATACACACACACTACAATTTCCAAGAGCCATAGTTGGTGCTACCAGATGACTTTGAGGCACTAGTTTTGATTTTTGTTATCTCAGTACTTTTAATTCTCACTTGGGAAGAAATTATTGTGCCTGGAATGATACTCTGGGGCTAGGAGCCAAGTATTTCGTTACAGGTGTATCAGACTAGTTGAAACACCGAGAAACAGTCCTCACTCAATGCAGCCTTTCAGTGACAAAACCAGCTTTGCTCTACTGAGAGAAGTCAGAAATCAAAACGTCCAGGAGTCTGCTGGCTTGCATCTTGCAAAGCTCCACTGCTCAGCCACACCAGGGTAATTCTTGCTTCACGGATGGAGAGTGCCCACGACTGTAACTGCGCTAGGCACAGCGTCTGTGACCAAAGCACTGAGGAGGCTCAGCCACTGAACCAAAACTAGAGCAATTCTGAAATGCTAGCTGCCAACCTGACCTCCCTGCCTGCCCGCCCCCCCCCCCCCCCCCCCCCCTTAGGAACTGGAATTAAGCACCAACTAAAAGCTAGCAAACATGGTTTGTACCGTATCATGTCAATATGTCATGAAATCCAACCTCACAATAAGCCTGCTGATACGGCAAAGGGTATTAGTTTAACTAAACTACTGCAAATGCCTAACGCAACACATTTAAACCTTTTTATTCTGTGTCTAAATGAGATTTAGAAATAAAACCAGGACAGCTCATGAACTTTTTTTGTACAAGCTATGGTCTCTTCCAAGGTCGAGATCCATAACTCAGTGCAGCAAGAATTTCTCTGCATGATCCTCTTCTCACATTAGTGTATTGCTGCTGGTGAGGAGGAAGTCACCAGTGGTGTACGCTGGTGGGAACAGCCCTGCTGGAGTCACTGCAAACACACGTTCACACAAGGAGTCCAGCTGCCCTCCCAAGAGAGGGTCTGGTTGTACGTTACAGGCTGGATGTGGTAGTGACAGGGGCACGCTCCCGGGGGGTGCCGAGCAAGAGGTCCCACTGTACCATCCATGGTCTCTTCTGGACTTCAGTTCTCTGCATCTACAAGTCAGGAGAACTGGTGCTGGTGGATGAAGTTTGCAGTGCCCTGCACCAGGAGACCCTCACTCCTCAGGGAATGGGGGGGACACGCACCTGCAGAGGGAAGACTTCTTTGGCCAGATGCAGCCTATCCGGCTTAAATTCACAAAAGGTAACTTTTGTCACCAGTCTTCCCCATGACACTTCAAGAGCTTAAAATACACTTTGAGGAAGGTTTCAAACACTTTCCCCCCTCAAATCTGTCTACACTTATTCACCGTGGATTCCAGAGGGTTGACCTGGATTTCCTTGCACATTCTCAAACCAAATTATATCAGTCCCAATTAGGTCATCTCCTAGCTGCACCTGCAGCTCAGGACTGCAAAATTTCTTCCCCCGTGTATCTCCCTACAGTTAAGACTGGACAGGGAAGCCTTCTGTGTTAGAATAACAACTATAAAACCATATAACGCAGCCTAAAAATACAATTATAATTGCAATGCCAAAAGCAAGCCAGTCAATACCTTCAAGATTCTAATAGTTTCAAGCACTATTACCTTAACGGTCTCACATCACAGTACTGATTAAAGAAACATTTTGTCTTTTTATCTGTATTCAATGGAGAGTGTAATCACTGGAGCGTAGAGAGCTAAAACATTTATTAGGAAGTATACATCTCGGGTCAGGCGGCAAAAGTCAATGTTGAAGTGGTGAGCAGCAGCACAGCTTTCAGCCTAATTCACAGATCCTGTCCCATCATCTGCTGCGCACAGGACAAGCTCTGGAGTAAGCTGTGCTGCTGCTCCACTCCTCTGGAAAAGCACTCGCAGGAAAAGCCCCCTCAGGAGCTTAAACTGGCAGCATCACTCATGGAAGAGATATTTGTATTTGGCTAAGTCAACAAGAACCGTACGTGGAGATGGGATACATAATCGGCCTCAAATGTTGAGAATATGGGGGGGTTTAAAAAGTAAATGGGCAAATCTACCTTTACGGAAAGTAGCACTGCTCTTCATCTAGAATTTAAAAAATAAAATAAAATAAATTGAGGCTCTGCTCCCATTCTTGTACTGATAAATTTGTTTTCTCTTTTTGCCTAATTGCTTAACAATAAATCCACACTCACTCTATTATCCATAGCCTACTGCAATATTCCTCAGGGCACATGATCAGCAATCAGAAAGCTTGAAAGATGGCCAACATAATCTTAAATATCCCAGTGTATTACCAAATCAGTATTTCAAATTTAGTGGACATACTCAGATATGTTTTCCTCTCTGCAAGAGGCATCATGTAAGTGGCAAACAAGATACAGAAGATCGATTATTTAGCATAATTGCACAATCTAATTGTATGGATTTTAAATGGAACAAGGAGGAGAAAGATTAAAATCATACAGCACGGCAGTATACTTTCACAGAGTGCATGAAATAGATTTTCCCCAATTAGCAGAACAATGGAAATATTTACTGTCAATTCAGTGAAGATATTCTGAAACAAGAGTCAAGCAACATCCAGATCAGCACAGGGGCAGGAGCAAATCATTTTATCATTAAGAGGGGGAAAACAAAAAAAAAAGAAACAAACCAAAAAAACATTGACAACTTACACATTCTGCTCAAAAAGCTGCGCTCCTGTGGTGACGCTTCGTTTCAGAACCACATTTGGGGACCTTATGAACAGATTGTGCTGACTTCCCAGAAGAAAGTAAAACATCCATGTGAACGGGTGGTTTTTATACCTGCCCGTGCCCACCCACGAGCCCGTGCCCGCTGGCAGCGCAGCTCCGGTTGCCAAAAACGGAGCCGGTGCAGCACATTCTGCAGCTGAACTAGGGGAGCGGAGGGAGCTCCCTTGTCTCAAAAATTAAGTGAAACCGCTAACCTTGTCATATTCCCCGGGCAAACAAAGGCAGAGGCAGCGCGGCTCCGCTCAGCCGTACCACGGGTTAACTGGCATTTCTAATACTTTTCACCTAGCCCGGCTTGACAGACGCCTAACCTTCGCTGGGGAGTGGAGACAGCCTGATGGGCCCTGGCCATACAGGGGGAAAATTTTTGATGCTTCCCACTTATGACATGATTGATTTTCTTTCAGCGGCCCTTCACTTTTGGATGTGGCGAAGGCTGCCTGCCCGAGCCCCCGCACGCCCTGACCTCGACATATGGCCGCTGTGAGGCTGAAAACTGATGACGGCAGAAACCTAAAAAATCAATAGGCCCTGTCAGTCAGTGGGGAGGCGAACGTCTTTTAAAAACCCAATCACGACATGTACTTGCTGCATGGTGCAGATCTACTACACACTTGAGAACACACTGAATTTCCCGGGGTTTTTATTTAATTAATTTTTTTAATTATTTTTTTTTTTAACTTTCTGTGTTAACACACAGTTTACCTATTAATTCTTTCACTTTTTATGCAGGAAGAAAGCAAACAAATCATCCTGTTAGGATGGAATCTCCATGATATTAACAAGAAAAAGAAAAAAAAAAATCCCTGGAAAATCTCTGGGAATAGTATGAAATAAATAAAGAGCACCTTTCCGTTGCCAATAAAAACACTGACATCATTATTTTTGACATTATCTGGAAAGAATTTAGATATAAGGAGTTTTGCAGTCTAAAAACATATGAGCATGAAACTGTTTTAATTTCCTTTGCAGGGGGTGAAGTATTGTTTTGTTTTGATTTAAAAAAAAAAAAACACAACTTTTTTTCTAAAATACGCAAGAAAAAAATTGAATTCACCATTGGTCCTATACATCACATTCTTGTCATCCTCTGTGTGCACTGACGAGAGGAAATTATTAGGCCCACTGAAATCAGCTGGAGATGCTGGTGCTCTGTGAACTGTAGTGGGCTGTTGGTACCCCACAGGACTGGACCAGCAACACCCAACTGATCACTTTGCTCTTGCCAGCTCAGGAAACAAAAGCGTTTTATAAGAGAGATAAGCAATATAACGTAGAGTGATTCAGTTTCTGTATCTTACCCCAAACCAGTCTTCTAGAACTCTGGTGAAAAGTAAACAAAGTCCAACCGCAATTAGAAAAATAACTATGTTACTGGGGGATAGAACCTGTTATACTTCATTGCCTCCCATCAAGAGTGCAAATCCCAAAGAAGTAATGCCTCCAAGTGATTTACCTAACCTCGCTGAAATTTTAAAGGGATAAGCATTATTTGAAAACTATGTTCTCATGCAGAAAAAAAAAAAAAAAAAAAAAAGAAAAACTGAAGGGAGATGTTGGCTGAGAAATTGATGCATTACCAAGATGCATTTTAGAAATCCACCAAAAGTAAGGAAGATTTTAAAAAAATAATCAACACAAATAAACAAAATCTAATGCTGAATTCCCAAACTAAGACCAATTAAAGCTTTCTTTATGACTGCAAACCTGACAAGCTTACAATTTCACCCTGTTGCAGTGGTGTGTGTGTGTGTTTTAATGTAATATTAATGAGCCAGGATGGAGGGTCATAAAAAGTGATAGGTTTTTGCGATGGTAAATTATAAATCGGTATTGATTTTTCCCGGCACTAATGCAGCCAGCTTATTGTAAGACACCACAGGCAAAGTGCACTTTATCAGATTAGACTGGAGCCTGGTATCAAATATACATGAGAAAAAGGATGCATTTGTGACTTGGACTAGACTTTTTTTTTTTTAATGATACATGAAATTTTTAAGGAAAAAGTCTCAGAATATTAAGAAATTAAATACCATTTTAAAAGATCTCAGATGGTAGCAAATAGATACTAATGTCACATTAGGGTAAACTGTTTTTACACTGATGGAATATAGGTTTATATAGGAATATGTACATGAACTAAATCCTGCTGAGATTTAACCATGTGCTTAGTCAGTCCAATTTATGATCATCTCAACTGTTCATGATAAAATAGTTCCTCATTTGCATAACACATCTGAAGAATCAGGCCCTACCTCTGCTTACCACTATATGCAATATCAAGTCACATGCATATACATCTACCCAGTGAGTACTGATTCTGTGTGTGTTACTTTTTACATCCTACACTGCTCTAAAGAAGGGGTTTTACAGAAAGAAGTTGTTTGTTTCCTCCCCCCCCCCCCCCCCCCCATACATACCATCCTGGCATGCCAGCCAAGACTATGAAAGAGCTTTTCCTTGTAGTAATTTTATTGCTTAAATGCTGTGAAGCTTTTCTTTCCCTTTCATCTCAAAATGCATTGGGAGTTGGCCGCGCAGTAAAACTGGGCGTTATTTTTAAAATCAGCTCTGCTTTTCATCTCCTGACCTTTCTGCAGCCGGGATTTCCTCATTAAAACATTTCAGTGACATGGATAATTGACAAAAAAATTAAGAGGGAGAAAGAGCAAGCAACAACAACGAGAAGGACCACCGTTACTTTCTGCAAAGTTGCCCTGGGTGGGCAGCAAACCAGCACCCCTTTGGCTTCACCCGAGAGGGGAGGGGAAAGGTAGCACAGCAGCTCGGGCCGGGGGACCCTGCCACCCCTCGGAAACCCTTCGCAGATCCTTCCTCATGCTCCAGGCTCTTCTGCTGCCAACAGCCCCCCTCTCACCCCAAACACCCCACCGCCCCCCCCCCGGGGCAGTGCTGGCCCCCAGCTCCTGCTACCCACGCTGGCCCCAGCAGCCAGGGTGTAAAACTCACTATTTTTTCCCCAAAACCAAATGTTTATTGACAGTTTGTCAGCAAACAGCCCCTGGGCAGGCTGTCTGCAAAGGCATGGGCTGAAGTGCACTGAAGTAACGGGGTGGGGGGTAGTGGGGTGGGGAGGGCGCCGGGGTGTGCTTGGGGAGTATTTTCGGCAGGGAAAGAGGCCTGGGGTCAGGGAGATGGGGATGCCCAGCAGCATCTAAACAAACCCCTTGGAAGGTTTGAATGAAGGAGCATAGAAGACGGCCCTTCACGTTTCACACAAAGGTGCAGGGGGCTGAGGAACCCCCGCGCTGGGCACCGAGGAGGGATCCCACAGCCACCAGTGGCGAGCACAGGGAGGGCGAGTGCTCCCGCTGCCCTCATCCCTGTGCCACCACCCCCCTGCCGGAGCACCAGTTCGCAGCTTTTAGCCGCTTGGCACTGTGCCCTCAAAATGTTTCTGAAACTATTTACCTTCCTGTGTCTCAATTTTAGTTTTCTCTTAAGCAGACTAAGAAAGAGATGAGAAACTGGGAGAGGAGAGGGATGCTGCTTTTTCTTTCTAATAGATGCGTTCGAATACCCACGAACAACACAGAACATCAAGGCCTCATTGCAGGAAACTCAGCCAGCCCCGATTTCTGCGCCCAGTCACACCAGCTACCACAGGCTTCGGCTTCCCAAAGCCGACCCTGGGAAGCACAGCCCCCCAACACTAAGGATCGAGCCCACAGCGAGTTGCAGGTTCTTATAAAAATACTTATGATTAAACCAACAAAGAAAGGCAAACAGTCCCATTAGCAGATTGCCAGCAATACTGCTTGTCTTGCAGCGATGCATTATATCACAGGATAAAAATTTGAAGCCTGATGTTAACAATCCTTTCTCAGACAAAATTGCTATAAACTTCAATGGAAATTTTGTCACTCTCAGGACCAACTAGGCTTTTGCGTTGCAACTCTTCGTACGCTGAAAGTAATAAGAGGAAACTCTTCTTTTTGACAAGACCTCATCAGGTAAAACCTAATAAAGCTAAAAAGGAAATTAGAAAAATGGAAGGTTATTCCCAGAGCAGTCTGATCCTGCCTCGGCTAAAGCCAGGACTGGAGACACCTTTAGTCTGAACGAGCCGGATTCCCACTGGCACATCCACCCAGCCACCAGCCACGTAATTCAGCATCGCACCACAGGCACGAGCCGAGGACGTGACAACGCCAGGGACACTTCACGCAGGTCCCGCCGAACTCAACGGGACGAGAACACAGAGCATCAAAATCGGGTCCAGGGAAAGCAAAGACCCCTCTGCTACCTCAGTGCAAACTCACTGCGCTCCCAATCGAAGCAGCACTTTTAAAGTTATTGCTATAAATGTTATTAAAGTGAAACAAGCCATTTTTTAAAATGTATGCTAATTCCACTTTATTAGTGATGCCAAAGTCCTCATTTACATTTTTCATAAAAATTACTCAGAGGTTTTTGCTGCTTTAGGGATAAAACTAATAAACAAATACATAAATTAGTATATTTTAATTAAATGTTATCCCATTTACAAAGTAGTATTGTCTAAAACAAACAAACAAAAAAAACAAGGAAAAAGAAAATCTAAAAAAGCACCTCTAACTTGAAAAATTGTGTTGTATTAAAATATTAGAACTCATTAAAAACTAATTTAAAAATCACTTTACCTAACAATCGTAAAAATTTTGAATTCTGTATTCCAATATGTGTTATTCGTTTTGGTACAGGAGATTACCACTGCAACATGCATTACTATTAGAATATACATATGTTAGAGGCATCATAATGCCCCCAGATTCTGCTAGCAAATAACAAAGTCAAGTACTACCTGCAAACGTATCACCATTTCCATTTTAAATACTGTATGATTTCTACTCTGTAACATCACAGACTGTACACAGCATACACAGACCCACAGTGGCACACGTGTTAATTTGCTTTTAGGTCCATCTATCACATCTGAACATGTTAAAAATACCTATGTATTTTGGGATGGGATATTGCATGCCATTATTACTTCAAAATTATGCTCAGAGTACAATAAAAGGGGACAGTTTAAGCATTAAGGTGTGGCTGGAGCTGCAGGGGGAAGTCCAACAGGCAGAAAACAATCACATCTTAATTTAACATTTTAAAGTAGTCTGCAGAAAGAGCTTGAGTATTAAAAAAAATAATCAAATATGCATTAGAAAATATCCACCTCATTAGAAGGTTTTCCGTAACCCTGCTTTCCCTCAGAAGGGACAAATAGACCTAGACGCTGCATTTTCATTACTCTCTATCCTCTGTTGTCATTTTTTCTAAATGTAAGAATATTGCTTTTCAAGGCAGGCATGTAAATGAAACAAGCACTCTATTTGGCATTTTCACTGAAAAAGCTTTGTCTCCTACTTGGTTATGTTTCCTGGAAATTAAAAGATTAAGAAGAAAAAAAAAAAAAAAAAAAAAAAAGGAGAGAGAGAACTAAAAGGAAACATGAGGAGGTTTTGAGTATATAAATGCACTTTCTGAAAAGGTACATTCATTTATCGGCCTTCCTGAAAGTGTAATTGACTGCATATTCCTATTAAAAGTACCCTACACTATAACCTAAGCCGCTCAGAGGCCGTATCTTCAGGTATCTGTTTCCAGCATCAGTGAGCGATAGCGATTGCACAGTGATGGGGAGCAACAGGACAAAGGTAAAGTAATTAAGCAGCAAGCTTGAAGACTACCCACCTTCAGTGCTCTTTGAAGGCACATTTAATTATCGTGGGGATGCAACAACACGGAACAGCACGTGCCATTCAGAAAAATGGATCACAGTGCATGGGTGGAAGGAGCGAGACTCCCCACCAAGATTAATAATCTCTTTGGATGACCCAAAGGAAGCATATGTACAGAGATGTATTTCATTTGTGGGGAGAAACCTCAGGTCATACAAATATGGGGGGGGGGGGGGGGGGGGGGGCTGTTTCCATTGAATTTACAGGTTTCTTATCTGCCCCAAAAGAGGAATTTCCTGCAGCTTAAACTCCCTGAATCCTCCCGTACTAGAGAACGTCAGATATTCTTGTGGGGGGAATTTGGGTTTCTGGTGGTACAACCAACAAGTGAAAACCTCTATGTCCAGTTCCCTGCCACACAGTAATCAATAAAAGACAAGCAAAAAAGCTCTCTCCTGAACTTGCCCAGGCACTTCAAAGGCTTTAAAAATATTTTCAAAGTGTTCTTTTTTAACTGGTAAGGCTCATAAGCCACTGTAAGATTAGTCTTAATACAGAGAAGTGACTCATCTCCAGCGACATCAGAGTGCCCAATGTCCTCTCTCACTTTACAGTCAGCCTTATCACCCCCTGCCTCACCCCAAGTCTTCCCCATAAATATTTAAACAAGAAGCAAAGTGATACATTATAGATATCATATTCAAAACCACCTAAGTGAGTTGCTTCAATCCAAGGTACACAAAGATATTTAGGTACCTCAATTTCAGTTTTGATGCTTAACTTTCCTTTCAAAGAAATGGAAAAGCAGGCTCCTACAGACCATCCAAGATCCTCACGTTTTCGCTCACCTGGCACTAGGTTACTCAATAACACGCTGTTCAGCATCCTAGCCATCATCTCTGGAGCTGTGAACAGATGGACTAGCAACATCAACTCGGCAGAGGAGGTGTAGCTGCCTGGTAAAGCAGTGCTGGAAGATGCATAGAGAAGCTCAGCCCCAAACATCTGATGCTACTAAAAGCCTGCCCCTGTGGTACTGACTCCTGAATTTCCTCTCCCCAAATGCAGTGCAGCTGGATCAGCAGCCGCACAGCTGTCTGGCATCAGAAATTACCCCCCACAGCCCTTCAGGGTGGAAATCCTGGATCACGGCTCAACACTGCTCCTAACAGTTTTATGTGGAGGAGCTCCCAGGGGATGCACTGCTTCTCACAGCAGTTACTCTGAGGTGGCCAGGTCCCCCCCAAGCCTTGTGAAGCTTATAATAAGAGTGAGGATTACCAGATTCTTCATGGTAATTATGAGTTATCCCCCATTTTGTGCACGGATTTCACACTGGCAATCCCCCTTTCCTCTGCCTCTGTCCACATGGCAGGGCTTTGGGGTCATTATCAGAGACAAGGCAAGGCAAGAAAAAGGAAACGGGTCTGTCTCTGCCGTTGCCACCAACATGTCCACTTTGTCACAAACTTCCTGAACACAGACCAAATGCTTGAAGCTAGACATCCAAACCAACAGCCTGCTTTTCCCAGGTACAGCTCTGCTTAATTACAAGTAGAAGATTCCCAAATAGTCTTATGTGACTGATGACACTATAGTGCTACAGCACCACCAACCCCTTTGTTAACAAGTGTTGTACCACCTCCAGCATCCCCAGCAGACACTAATATGAGAGATTTCATCTCTCTCCTTGCTGATGCTCCACAAGCTAACCAAAACACAACCTTTATATTCACCAAAACCCCCTCTGTTGCATGATAAAGAGAAGTTGCAAAGCCTTGTGAGCAACTATGAATGATAAGAACACTGAGCAGGCAACCTGCGTGGGAGTTTCAGCAGAAAGTCTTCTTCCTTCTGCTCACACCCCATTGACTTCAATGGGATCATTTGTGCACTGGGTGCTTGCTAGAGCACTGTGTTCAGTTGTGCTTGTCATCAGCCCCAGACACCAAATCTCAGTGGCAAGGGCTGGCATTGAACCTGGGAAAATGGAGGATTAAACCGTTCCCTCCATCTCAAGCCCATGTATGTAATACTGAGCTTTAAAAAAAAAAATAGCCTTAAGCTTTCTGGACTACCCATCAAAGCTGCAGGCTACCTCAGCAGAGTCCAATGTCCTTACATCCTTCTGACTCTAAAACCAAGACACAAGACACACAGCAAAATGTAAACAGGCAGACACTCCAGCACAGGGAGCATTTCTCTTGCCATCGGTACGGTGCTGATTTCGTAATCAGTCTGGAAGTTTTATTTTTAACTGCTGTACCAAGGTTTTACAGAGACACGATTGTTCTTTTGAAACCTTGCTAATAGGGCTGATCAGTAATACTATAACTATATACAGAGCAGAAAAGCACAGCATAATGAAACTGCACTATGAGAAACTATGAACGAAATATTCTTTCTATAAAAAGCATTTTTAATAAAACATGCAATGACTCCAGAAACTGCTCATCATATCCAGATGAAAAGGCCGGTTCTGCAGTCGGTGGGTGCTCAAAACCTCCCCACCTCCTCTGGGCCCTCACAGTGCTATTATTCCCCTTTGAGAGAGTGCATCTGGCAAAGGGAAGATGGGGATTTTTCCAAGCTACTTTCATGTTGACCACGCACTTTAAAGCACTCAGAGCCTGTTCCAAGAAACGAAGTGAGTAGAGATACTCCTTCAATGACTCTTAGGTCAATGTGGTATACTACAGACGCATTTAGGTATTCTATGCACATTGCCCTGGTTTATAAATTTGGTATCAGGATCAGAAATTCAACTGTGGGTCCCCAAAATTTGCATACATCCCCTGCAAACTGTCATTTCTCTAAGCAAACTACCTAAACGCTTATTTACAAAAGCAGTTATCAATATAGCATGCACACAAAGATTACAGCCAACAAGTGAACACAGATTTTTATGGTGTGCAATCATTTGAGAGAAGTCCATAGTTTCTCCTTCCTAGAAGTTTGTTGTTGAGGACCCACTTAAAAACTGAGATTATTTTTAAGTGCTAGTCCTTAGAACACATAGAAAAAGCCAATTCTGCATGACAGGGTTCTCTGCTGTAAGCAAATTTAATAGCACGGACTGGTTGGTCAAAAGGCGTCAAACAGGCCGTTTTGTCCAGTCTCTGGCTTTTTGGAGTGACAGCTGAGAACGATCTACATGAATCACACTTCCCAATTAACTCTAGGGAGCAAGAAAAAAGCTAAAGGAGCCCATCAACATACTGACCAAGCTCCAGAGGTGTTTGCAAGTGATAGCGTGCTGTTCTTTCTGAGCCAAAAGATTTGCACTTGGTTCCCTACGAGTAATTTTGCCCCATGAACTTTGTAAACGTCCTACAATTTGATCTTCAAATCTTTCTAAGCATTTAAGAAACTTTCATATGGCTCAGCTCCTATTCCTGTACTATTTTAACAACTTAGACCATATCTGTATTTTTTTCTTGTTACCATTGTCTAGAGTTACCTGAACACAATAGTCTTTGCTGCCAATTCAACATTTCTTAGGAGTTTAAAATGCATAAAACGTTTAGAAGTATTTTTTTAAAGGTTGAAAGCTATTAAAACACTTTGCAGACAGACTGCACAACTTAAATCCTTTGCTAGATTTGGCATATCTTTCTAGGTACTCCTCTGAGCCTCCCCACTGTGCCATGCAAGCACTTCACAGCAATTAGTGGATTTTAACCTCACAACAGTGAGGTGGAGGCACAAAACAGATTAAATGACTTGCCCATATCCATGCCAGGAGCCTGTGGCAGAGCAGTGAGTCACAGGCAGGACAGTCAGATTCACTGTGCTGTGCCCTATCCATAAATGCCAAGTTTCTTGTCACAGAATGAAGATATTTTTTTCCTTTCCAATTTATATGGGGAGGGGTCAAGAAAGAAATCTTATTATTTAGCACGATTGTAAAAGGACACAGTCAGTGACCCCAAAAGCTCTTTTATTTTTTTTAAGTCAGTACATTTTAAGTCTGTATTTATATATAGAAGAAGCCATCACAGATATAATCCATTTAAAAAACACCCTGTGTTTGCTGCTGCTGTCTTTCAAAAGGGGGAAGAGAAGAAACAGACAGAATTGTTTTGTTGTCAAGAAAAATACATCTAGCATAAAATGTTAAGGTTGCCAAGAGATGACAGTATTTGGCAGCATCCTAAAATGTTTGTCATTTTAAAAGTATTTATGCTAAGGCAGAAAATAAACTATCCAACATTTTAGTCACTTTAAGTGATTAAAACAAGTCATTATAATTTTAGTTTAAAATACTCATGGATAAAATTTTCCCTTACCTAACTAGCTAGTTTTCCTTCCTCACAGAAAGAAACTGTGTGCAGTTTTTTGCTCTTAAAGTTTGTGTCTTAGCTCTGAGAGCTCTTGCGTGATGTAGGTAAAACAAAATGTGGTAGACTTCGAATATCATTTTCATTTTCATTGGAAACATTTTCAATTACTACACTGCTGAACAGAAACAACTGGGAAAAAAAGGCTAGGAAAATTTTAAATGCTCACCAAAAATGCAAGAACTTCTCCTTACGAAAATATGAGTCGGTGCATTTAGTTGTCTAGGTTTATATTTTAACATGAATTTGGCAAATTTTCCTGATAGCAACTTGCCTGACTTCTATTTATTGTACCGTGTTCAGAGTATTTACAAATGCACATTTCTCATGAAGTTGGAAGTAAATTTGGATCTATTTTTTCATTTTATAAAGACATTGATGTGTTTTTTCTGACATGCCTCATGAACTCAGTCAATCACAAGTCTGTCTTAATGGAAACCACATGTCTGCCCAGAACTGTGTAATTACAATGCTAGGATTCTTGGCACTGCCAGGAAAAGGGGCATTGTCAAACCAATTAGAGTTTATTTATTTACATACCATTTCTGGATGAGAATGTTCTTTCTTTTATGCTGATGCTGAGAAAATATATATTTCATGGAGTAGCTGTAATTTTTGCTAGATACTGTTACATTTTGTAGCAATTACATCTCTAGTTTTCAGTTACTTTCCACGTAAGGAAACTTTCCTTTAAACGAAACAGCTGGGAATAGCATCATGAATTTTATCAGCCCAGTTTTCATTTGTTTCAGATGATGAAGGAGATGTGAGGGCGGCTGTTTCCCCGAGCTCTACAGAGTCAGTATTTCCACCCACTTCCACCCCACTATGAGCTTTTCATTGTACAAGATGCCTTATTTGTACATTCATCCTCCTGCAGCATTACCCTTTCTGCACCCCTGCAAACCAGTACCTGCAGCCAGCCCTGGTAAAGCAGCACAGCATGCCGCAGAAGAAAGAAGGAGCAAGGCTCCAGAAGGCGATCAGCAATGCTGTTCTAAGGTAGATCCCTCTGGAACAACATTAAAAAGCAAGTTACGTGTCTCAGGAAAGCCAAATACCACGCAGCTTTGCACTGGGTCCTCCACTGAACCATGCGTGCTGCTGCTGGAAGGTTACAAGCAACCAGAGGAGGCTGTGTGGTGGGAAATGTGTGCCAGGGACACCAAAAAATGGCCAGAGCCTGAATGCTATTGTACCATGTCTCCCACAGAGCACCCTGCACACCATAACCTCCTGAAGTTCCCTCTGGTCTTTCACAAACACCCTTCACTGATTCAGACCTTCTCCCATGGGCCATCGGAGGCTGCTAAATGGAAAAGAGGGAGGCTGCTAAATGGAAAAGAGAGCCTTTCTGACTAGGACTGGGCTTATCCTGAACAGGAGTACAGCTGCAGCACAAGCACAGAAGGGGGAGAGGCTGCAGAAGTACTGATTATTTATGGGAATAAAAACAGGAGTAAAGGGACAAGTTTAAACTGTAAGTTTGCTGGACATCTCTCCCTTCTTCGCATTGTTCCTGTCTGTTTGAGATGGATCATGTGCTTTTCTGGCTACCTCCTTTCCAGGTCTCCATTCCTGCAGTGCCTGGACACCCAGCTGCCCCTAATGTCCCCAGCCTTGAATCCCACCCTGGGGAGCAGCGGGGGGTGTAAAGGGACATGCCCAGGACCCAGCGGGATGGCTGTGGCAGAGGAGGGGGGTTAAACCCAGCCCGCATAAGAGCCAGACAGGGTTGTGCCAGGCTGATTTTCAGGGCTGACCCACAGGAGCCCTCTGAGGCTCTTCCTAACACAGAGCCAGCTCTTTCTGTATTTACACAAATCTGCTGTGTGCCATGGTCCTAAACAGCAGCTCGATGTCAGCCGGCCGAGATGATCCCCTCCCGTGGCAGAGGATATCGGAGTCTGCCGTGTGAGACCAGAAGGTATTTAATAACAGAGAGATGTTGGGCTAAAACCCTCCCATCTGGACCAAGCCAGTCCCTGCCGGAATGCTCTCTGGTCACTGGAGGCACCTCCTACCCCGAGGTTGTGTTATGCCCTTCCACTGAAAACGCAGAGGAAGGGAAACAGCTGTAAAAATCTCCTATTTAAAGCTCCTGAAGCTTCAGAGCCTTCTATGAAATCCCTTGTATGGGATTCTTTCTTTTTTTTAATTTGTTTTTAATTGCTGCTCCAACCTTTCATGACTTCCTCATCTTTGGAAAGTTCCAAAGCATTAAAAGGAAACATTAAGTTCTGACGCCCTCCGACATTATTTTTTAGTTTAATCATTTTTCCCCATTTTCCTCCTCTTTCTCTGTACCGAATGAGGGTGGGAAAGAGACAATTAAGGGAAACTCAAAACTCTCAGATGTTTCAAATATGAAAAAGATTAATAAAAGTTTTCCCACACATCGGCAGAGAAGTAGGAAAAACTGTTTTCTTATGAAATTCTCACAGCTGAAATGAGCAAAACATTCCTGGGTTTTGTATTCACCACTCCCCCATTTTTTGAGCCAGAACTCTCTGTTTTATCTTGTGTTCATGCTTGTGTGAATGTCTGTGAGAGATAGAGCCCTGCCCTGATGATCTTACAGTTTATAGTGACCAGACAGATGTGGGGTGAGGGCTGAAACGGCAGCACAGAGAGGGGAAATGACTTGCCCAAGGTCGTGCAGCGGGGCAGTGACTCAAGCGATTTCCAATAACACAGTCGTTTCTGCAAAGGCATTAAAGAAATGGTGCTTGATTCACTGCCCCACACTGCTGCTGCGGAGAATAACACGGTCCCAGCAGCTACAGAGTTGTTACACAGCGCTGGGTCAGGCCAAGCGCTTAAGCAAAAGCTGGCGCCCGTTCAGCTTGGAGGGGAGGAGAGGGGGAATGGAGACGTGTTTGAAACTGCAGATCCTGAATATGAGAGGGAGACTCCTGAGATAGGCATTTATGTGGCTATTTTAAGAAGTAATGAAGGTAACCTCTCTCTTCCAGAAAAAGCAAGTGAGGATGAAGATGAGATGACAGGTTGGGCACTGGATAAAATACTCTTTTTTCTGTTATGTCACAGTTTTTATATCCACTGCAGTCCAGATCCCGTGACATCTAGCTCAGCTTTGGGTATTCAGATCCCTCCATCCTCCGTAAATCGGGTGGCCCGTTATCCTGGCCAGGCAGCAAAGCAGGGCAGAACACCTCTTGGTACCACAGCCCTGTCCCGGGCACACAGACGGTTGGCAGGAGGGGGAACCTGGCAGCTTCTCCTCGCTGCAAGCAAACGGCCCAGAAAGAAAAGCAAAGCAAGAAAAAGGCGCCCACAGGGAGGATTTTCTGCCTTCGCCAAGCAGGGGACTCCAGGGAGAGACCGGATTATAATCCAAGTTATGTTTTCATCTCTGCGCTACTGGCCAGGTGCTGCAGCCCTTGGTTGAGCTGTCTCTACTGAAGCAGGTTCACCATCTCTTCACCAGGACATAGGAAGAACCCTGCCACCTTGCAAAGCAAACCCGTGACAACGATGCGGTAGCGCCTGGATCTCAGTGCTCATTTCAAATTGCAAAGCACAGGAGCAACTTTCCACATGCAATTTCTGATTCTGCTTTCTATTCCTGTTGAGCTGCAGGCAGAGTCTTGCCAGTGAAAAGTGCTATAAACAGCCCTGGCCTAGCTGAAAAAAGCAATATGCCGTCAGTCTGACATCTACCTCGCTTTTCCGCTCATTGTCAGCACTTTGATTGATGGTGTTGTTCATTAATGTGGGACGATTGTCAGCTTTTCCTGAATAAATATAAAAAGAAACAAAGAAATCCCCACCCTTTTCAAGCCAGAGTGAATTATTTCCTATTTTCCTTTGCTGAATTCAGGCATGTAACAGTACACTGCCCTCAAAATATACTGGAGCTTTAACCACAAAGTAGGAAATTGGACTTTGGATAGAGGAACCAAAACTTTACTTAAGTAGTAGGTACAGTAATTAAATTTTACTATTATTTATTTTCCAAAAGAAAAAAAACCCAGTGGTATGCCCTAAAGGCTTCTGCTTTAATACAGTACTTCAATTTTGTGCAAAAAGCTAAAAGAAATCTATTTGGTGAAGACTAAAATGACATGTGAAAAGCAGAGGCAATCACAAGCACCACGAAAGATAGGCAGAGATTCAATTTAGTACAAGGCTGCATCTTAATTCACACTGGGGAGAAGAGGGAAAAAAGGAGACATGAAAATTCACATACATTTAAAGTATTTAAACAACGAGTAAGTTCTGTTGGGCCCTCAGCACCCCCAAAATAATACTCATGATATCTTGTTTGCTCAGGAATCTTTGAGGTTTTGTGGAGTGGGACATCCTCACTGTCTTGTCTGTATTCTCATACACCATCCATTAGAAGAGAGGGAGACGCCATAAAACCCATCCTAAACTCTGTCTTAACATCTGCCATTTCCACCATCCGTTTCACCCCTGTGAGTTTTCCTTGCGCTGGCACCCTCAGCTATCTGCTTGACGGAGTCTTTCTAATCAGGTCATTGCTTTTATCGTTAGCAATAGGGTCATTGCTCAACATCTTTTTCAAATTGTACATTGCATCAGTGTGTACGAAACACAACAACAACGACGACGATTACAAAATTGTAACTGGGTGTGGGGGTGAAAAAGGGGAGAGGAATGCAAATGGGTGACCAATGATGAATTCAACAAATTATGCTTTGGCACACATTTGCTTTAGAAACAACATGCTAACAATAATAATATGCTCCGCAAGTGCTACATTTCTAAAGTTGAATGGCAAATTATTTTGAATACCTCTGTAAAGAACAGGAAACTGAGAACTGTGGAAAAACTGGCATTACGCCACTGATTGAAGATTCAATCTGACTGTAATAGAAGGTGATTATTGGGGACTAGCAGGCAGATGATGGATGATTTCCTCCTAAAATGACAGCTCTGCTGTGTATCAGCAATCCTCATACAGCACAAATGTACAGGTCGGCTTTTGTGGCTTTTTAATTCTTACCATTGTGGGAAATGGATTTCAAACCTGTGGCGAGCTATTTCAGGCTGGCAGGGCACATTTGGATTGTTCCTGTCTTTCTCTTCCCCCCCTTCTCTCTTTTCTTTTCTTTTTTTTTTTTTTTTTTTTATTTCCCCCTTTCTGCAAACCTAGCAAAAGATGCTCACTGAAGTTTCCCAGCCATTTAGCTCCGGCAGCCGGGGAACAAAGCAGAACCGTGCCATCCTTGCTCCGGCAAGCCCCCAGCTCCGACCTGGTGGGAGCACACCAGGAGGGCAGAGCCGGCTCACCGAGACTCGTGGCAGCCTTCCCTCCCCACCACTGCCCCCACTCCAGGGTAGCCTGAAAATTAAAATACCCCAAAAGTATGTAATACCTTGTTTATCTTCCACCCGTATCCGCTTTGGTGAAAAACACACACACAAAGATAATTCATGCGCTAGAATCTGATACCCTGCCCAGTATTTTGTTTCAAAAATACTCATTAGGGTTTCCTAGAGAGTACGGGCAACCCACCAGCGTGGCTGGGGACCAGTACGGCTGCAACACCAGCACACCTTCGGTCTTTCACTTCAGAAAAAAGGCAATCCAGAAACTCTAACAGGGTTAGAACAAAAAATGTTTTAAGTTCCTTGCATAAAGCTATAAACCCTGTCCAACCCTTTGTTTTAAAAGACAAGCTAATCAATAACCCCATCTTTTATTGCTGTGCCCCTCCACGTACTCCCGTTAATGATCATGCAGCAAATTTAGTACATCGTGAAATTATACAAAGCAGTTCTAGGAAAGGCTGCCTTCGAGAAGGAAAAAGTGCCATCCAACGAAACCCAGGCCTTCTGTCCCACGTCACAGTGGCCTGGTGTCTAACGACGCCCTGGCTCCCTGCTCCTCACCCTAAATTAGTATGGACATATGTCCTGGTGTCTGTCAAGACCCAGTCCTGACACTCTGCCAGTCCTGCACAAAAGGACGAGGTAATCCACAAGAGCAGTAAATTTATCAATCAAATCCTGTAAGTGTCCCTCGCTGATAACACCAGCCCTTTTTTGAATTTAACGAGAAAGTGTGATCCAGCTCGGTGGGACGTCACGGGCATGTTCCGCCTACAAAAACGCCGTTGTCAATATTCCACAATGTGCTTGCCATTCCCCTGTCTGCAGTCAGCTGGGTGCTGGACTGTGCTTATCCACTTGCTTTTTAAAATGGGGGGGTTCTACACCAAAGACCAAACCCCTCCCCCCAAAACAACGACATACAGCTGGTTAATACTAAGCCTTTTCTTCAAGTAATAAAAAAATAATCCTATTTTCGCCTTTATGTAGGTCTCAGCAATGGGCAGGTAATTAATTGTTAATTTCATATATGTGTGCAATCTGCATCTTTTTTTTTTTCTTTATAAATGCAATTAGGGATGATGGAATAAAACAAGTAGCCCAAAGATGATGCATAACAACCGCGAATTAAAAATGACGTGGTTTTGCTTCTCTTGGATCACAGGTTGCAGTCACTAACTTTTGCAACAAAACAAAAAATATGTTCTGCTGCTGTTGGGAATCACTGTGTTGTTGCACAAAATGATATCCCAATAGAGTAGTAGCGAGTGTTTATAGTAAAGTAGAGCAAACCATTATCAGTATGCAATGTCAATTTAAATTTTACTGGAACAGAAACCTTTTGACCCCTTCCAAACTTGATCCATTACTAGGTTTATACATGAAAGCTTAGGAGAGAATTAAATTAGAAGGAACATTGCAAGAGAACTGTATTTGCATCTATTGCACTTAAGACTGGAGATTAGTTGACCTTTGGAAAAGGGGATTAAAGCAGTTTCACCATCAAGACAAGACAATCTGTGTTCTTAAGGCAATCAGATTGGGAAGGGTAACAACCTCTGAAAGATGAATTGAACTGAGGAAGAATCCATGCTAATTTGCATGGTTTATGTGTCATTTACAAATGAATTTTGCAGTGATTTCTGCAAAAGGAATTGTACAGTATTTGAATTATTCCATGAGTCCTTCACTGCTGGCATGTAAATGTGGAAACTGTGTCCGTTTTTACAATCTAATTTTACAATAGATTAACCTCAGAAAGGGTATCAGTAGATAGTAAAGATGCTGTCCGGGGCACACACCTGGAACAGCAAAATGCAGTCACAAGGAAGTTTCTTCCTTTTCCATAGAGAAAAATGTCAAGAACAATAATCACCAAACCCCAGTGTCGCAGAAGTGCCTGCTCCAAGATAATCCAGGGCCAGGGAACAAATAACACCCAGACTGGAAGAGGGCCTAATACGGGGCATTAAATGAGGCTTTTCACGCTGGCAGCAAGCATATCTTGAAAAATATATGAAGCTGTACACATTTGCTGACAACGTGGTCCTTAGTGAGTGATGGAGCAGAATTAAAGAAAAAAAAAAAAAAGAAAAAGGTGAAATGATGTTCTCTATTAAGTGTCATTAGCACTGTGGTTATACAGAGGGAAAGTCTGTTCTTTCCCCAGGTCAGGAAGATACCTGTTAGCTTTATTAGCTATGCCATGAGATTTCACAGGAGAGCTCATCAATTAAAGCATAATCACATTCTCACTGAAAATTAATGACCAAAAAATATCATCCAAGTTGGGCTCTTCCTTACTTTCTGATAACCAGGAAAAAGGAGCAGTAAATGCAGATTTCTTAGAACCTTTGTGTATCTCTGCAAAGTTACAGTTCTTCAGCTTTCAGTGCCATGGAAAAGCCTCTGCAAATGCCATAGGACTGATATCATTTTGTATCAACTGTATTTTAGGTTTTGGAGTGTAATAGGCTCTGAAATGATCAGTGTCAATACAGTTCCCAGGCAATCATAAGAACCAAGCAATGAGGCTGCTAAATAGGATCCTATCAATGCAATAAAGTGACGTTGCCCTCATCATCACACAAATCAAAAAAGAACAGGGGTAAAGAGCAAGAGACATGCAGATCTCTTGGGAATCTTTGCTAAAATAAAATATCCCCATTTTCAGATATAAAGACACACACAAGCAAACATGCTTAGGAAGCCATTTCCCAGCATAAAGCTATCCGTCAGCAGGCTTTTAAGAAAGGTGACAGAAAATTTCATGCTGATTTTTTATAATTTAAAGGAGTATTTTGCATTGTCTTATACACAGACATGCCCATAGTTACAACACCTCAAAAATAACATCAGTAATCCCGATGACAATACAACTTGCAACTTTGCATCATGGAAAGCACACGTTCCGTCTCTGGAATTTGGTAGCTTTCTCTGAGGAGGAGAGCAGAATGTATTAGGACTATCCATCTTCTGCACATCTCGAAGCAAGATATGGGTCAGAAAAGCATTTGTTAAATGTATTTTTCCCCCTGAATGACCAAATGGTCATTGCATTGACACCCAAGGGAGTACCTAAACCAAAAAAAGCAGGAGTATAAAAGGAAACACTCCTGCCTTAAAGAGGAAAATACACATAAATGATAAAAAAATAAATCTCAGTTTTAACAACAAAAAAGTAGTGTACATCATTAAATTAAGGATGCTGGGGACATGCCAACTTAGAAGGTAACGTTCCTATGCAAGCTGGACACAGATGGGACTCAAGTATTTCAGGTTTGTTTATACTTTTAACCACAGCAGTCCTGGTTTGTAAGAAGAAAACTATCTGAGACACGAGTCACTTCGCTGTGCGCCTCTGCAAAGGGCTGAAGCACAGAGATGCAGATCTGGCCATGAGACCCATCTTCTCTGGAAAGAAGCTGGAATTGTCTCACTCCAGGACATCACCCTGGGCAGAGGGACAAATGCAAGGACAGGTTTCCAGGTGCTCAGGCATGACAGCTACCTCAAGCCTTCAGCAATTCTCAATCCTATCAGTCCCCCACCTTTTCAGAAGACCTTGGCACCCAAAATGCTGCGTTTTTTGTGGGAAAACCTGGGGGCAACCACCTGAAGCCTAGCAGAAAAACTAGAGCAGGAACTGGCTGACATCTCCAGAGTCATGAGTCAGATTCCATCTCACGTCTCATCTGCTGTCCTCTTCCAGCAAAGATTCAATCATTGAAACATTCTTCAGTGAGGGCACAGGCATCAGATTTAAGGAAAAAGTACATCCTATAATGCACAAACCACTCCAGAACCACCACTTCTTCTCTTAAAATGACTCCCGTCTTTTTAAAGTGAAATTATTCAGTGCCCCTAACTTCACTCTCAGAAAATTTTAATAGAAAATAGTTAAGAGAAAAATGATAGGGAAAGGTGTTATTTTAGAAACCTAAGAAGTGATGGCTTTCTCAGTCTATTTATGAGATTGTTCTCTGAATGCTCAGAGAATTCACAAAAAGGCGCCAGTTGTACTTTGCAGTACTGGCCCCTACGTAAGTTTTACAGCAGCTACAATCATACGATGAGTCCAGCTCCAGGCCAAATGAACAAATAAATAAAATAAAGATGCACCCCTAGGCTGTGTCTGACTTTTCCCATATAACTATCTCAAGGATGCCACCTCTAAAGAACCTCAGCGTTTCTTTTATATTCACCTGCAGAAAGCCCCCTTCCTCTCCCTTGCATTAAAGATTCAGCCTGCTCACAGGGACACACGTAAGGGGTCACACACACACACACGCTCTATTTTATCAGTTACTGATTTACAGCTTGGTAGCACAATGGGCTTAGGCTGACACTTTCAAAGGACCTGGGAACCTCACCCCTTCAGCCTTCTTGGAAAATCACAGTGATGTCCCTCACAATAACAACACACACTTGCTCAGGACCCAAAACCAGTTATTACACTCAGAAAATAGGCTGGGGAAACCAATTAAAAGACCAGTTCAGCATCTAGGTAAAGCAGCAGCAGCAAACCCAGACTCTGTAGGTAGGTTTGAATGTCAGCTTTTTCCCATGGGAAAAAAATCATAAATTTTAAGCACTGCCAACTGCCCCTTGTTTGTGGCTGATAGGTCCCAGCTGAGGGACCGGGAGCTGCTACGGCGACTGTTTGCAATCCTTACGCAGCAATGCTCAAGGAGGGATCTGCAGGGACTGCTGCCGGTTGGGCTGGGGAGCTGTGCATGGGCTGAGAGCCTCAGCTGGTGCTGGACCAGCCACACACCTTGGTCCAGCCTGCCCCCGCTCCTCCTTGCTGCAGCACGTGCCAGATTCATGCAAGCCAAGGCTGATAAAAAAAGATGCTGAGAAGGTATGTGTCTCTGAGGATGGTCAGACAGATGGATGTTGAAAACAAAGCTTCTGTGATCTAGATTCCCCACACCAAGAGGAGCAGGCAACAATTAGAGTTGCTAAACACGAGCTAAAGGGGGACAGTAATCCAGCTTGTATTGCAAAAAAAAGCCATGCCAACTTTCAAATCTGTTTTCCCTCTCTGGCAGCTTATTAATTAAATGCCCTAAATACCAACAAAATCCCTTTTTCCAATATTAATTTGAGACCACCTGGAAGTGCGGGGTGGTCGTTCCCACAACCAAAGTCCTCCATCCCTTTCCCTATCATCTCCTCTTCACCTGGAGCCACAGTACCAGGGCTTGCACCCCCACGCTGCCGCCTGCAGCCTCAGCTGCACCCGAAGCCGAGCCCGGGCAGCTGGCTGCACGGCCCCCCCGCACGCTCCGCAAATCCTTGCCAGAGATCCCTACGGCTGCGGTTTGAAGCTAAGCACCTAGGAGATCACTTTCACTCCCAATCTGTCAGCCCATCATTCGGGATCAGCTGTGGCCTTCTTGTTAATTGTTCCCAGCTCTGAGCAAGCGGGGATGGGAAACAGGCCATCGCTGATACATGACTCCCGGCTCTGGAATGCTCTTTTACCATCAGCCCTTCGGAGACGGAGTTTGTTGAGTTTAAGTCTCAGCTATTTGCCTAAGTCTGATTTTGGGGAGAGACAGAGGTTTGGCTGTTGTATTTTACCCGCGGATGGGAGCACATGGGTAGAGAGCTGTCAAAAGTTGTGCTTGTTGTTTTAAATATTGGTGTATAGGAGTGTATTGGGCACATTTACATTAATTTCTGATTGCAAATGAGAAAAAAAAGGGTTGAGCGTTTCTAAAAAGACATGTCTGGATCCACAAGGTAAACTCATGGAAGAACGTTCGGTGCCTGAATTTAAACCCTTACATATTATTCCACTGAACATCTGTTGACCATGAAACTTCAGATAACCAACATTAACATATACAGGCTGTTGATTCAAAAAAATAGATTATTCACATGGAATCAGTAAAGCCCTTAAAAAACTATTTTTCTGTTTGGTTTCTTTATCCCAGCAACATTTAAAAGGGAAAAAAAAAGAAACTTTCATAAGCAAGAAACATTTTTTAATGTATGAAAAATGAGACTTTTGGATTAGAAGTGGAATTCCACACAGCATTCAAGATTGCATTATCAGTTTTGTGGCACCCTATTAATCTGCTACAATAAAATACGGGGTTTTTTTAAAGGGAAATTGTCTTTCAAGAAAGGAAAAGCAAAAGGTCCAACCTTGATAGTAAAGCTTGTGCTTGCTGAAAGTAACAGGAAGATCCGTGTCATCTGGCCATCTAATTGAAGAAAGATGCTAAACACAGTGCAGAACCGAGTATAATAAACATGATTTCTTTTCTAACTGAGTGTGGAAAGGTTTTATAGACTTTTTTTCCTCCTTTCTGTAGGTGTGTGTATGCCTACGTAGACATATATATCTATTTTTTATAAATATTATTTAGTACTTATATAAAGCTGTCAAAGAGCACTAACAAACCAGCAGGATTCAATTAGCCTGTGCTTTTCAAAAACGGCCTGAAATCACTGAACGCTCCAGCTCCATCCCCACGAATTTTCCCAGCGCATAATTTCACCCTGTGCTTGAGACAGAACATGGCTTTATAAAAGAAAACCTTAAATATTAATGCATGTTTTGCTAAGGAAGTGGAAGTCGAATCAACTTCCTGATACCCTGAGTATCTGATTTCTAAAACGATCTGACGCTGATGGTGCAGCCCCTCCAGATGTGGGGTGAAGCGGTGCAGCGGAAGCCCAGGTTTGCAGCCCACTGCTGCGTCGGACGCAGAGCTCAGCGGACTGCATCCTCTGATAGTATATTTTTGTTAGCTGGCTGCCCGGAAACCCTCCGCTGCTCGATTTGTTTTGTGATCCTGCAAGGGCCTTCCCGGTGCTGATGACAGGCCTGAATTCAAGAGCTTGTTTGCTTTGGTGGGGTTGGGGACCAGCAAATGCCTTGCCATTTCACTTCTCTGCAAGAGAGGTATGGGGGCCTCGTCCTGAAGGATGGAATCTATTTTGAGAGGTTCTAGCTGCAGCCTGTTGTTCGCCACATACCAAAAAAACAATGCCTTTTTGTTACCGAGCCCGCCTTCTTTTATTGCTTTGTTTATTGATGGGTTTGGTGCAGGACTTTTTAGGAACATTTCCTCATACGAGGAGCAAATGTCACAAATACCAAAATATGAGTGAGAGAGAGAGAGAAATCCCAAGAGGACTACTGATTTCATTACCTCCATTTTGGCAAAGAAATTTGAAAGGAAAACTTCTGCATTTTACTTCGTTTTGCCTCCTGCCCTCCTTTCTGTAGACAATAAAGTACTAGGGGAGAAACACAGAAAAAAATGCAAAGACATTTGCTTATTCCATCCCAAAAAACCAAAATCATTTTTAGGACTTGGAGAGCAGAAGAGGTGATGTCCATAAAAAGAAAGCAACAAAATAAAAACTGTCCCTTTGCCCCTTCTCCCAGTTTGGAGCTGAAACGCAGGCAACTGCTACAGGGAACAGCTTGTTTGCTCCAGAGACAATCACCCGTGCAGCAACCTCCTGGCAAATGGGCCCATGTGTCGGACCGAAGACGGGTGCACACTGTCCTTCTTGACTCTGGTGCACACTGTCCTTCTTGACTCTTTGCTGAACTGTGCCTTAAATGTCACGTCTTAACTCTTTCTGTGTTTACATTCAATATTACCACATTTCCCACACGTTGCTCACACAAGGCTGAGTTGCAGTTCTGCAAGTATTTTCTCCTGCCTCGGTCGCACAGAAGTTAATGAACTTTCAGTTATATGTTTGGGTTTGATTTTTTTTTTTTTTTTTTTGAAGAGTCAAAATGTGTCATTGTCTACCTAAGCATTTCTGATGGCCTTATTGTTATTTCTATGCAGTGGCACTTCATCTGGGAGCTTGTTAAAAGGGATCAAATCCTTCTCTCCATTTTAACCCACTCGTTAAGCCCCGTAAAGCTGAGCCAGCAGCCTCTGCAGATGCTCGGCCACCCATCGCACTGGAACACTCCCCGTCACAGCCAGAAGCACCGCACCCTGGGGTGCACATGATCTACCCCGGTACTATCCTATCTACCAGAACAAATGCTGGGTGGGAACAGGGGGGGCAGGAAAAGCTGCTGCAAGAACTTGGGGCAAAAAAATTCACAGCTCATATCTAGTTTTGTTCTGCCCTGTAGGGCGTACAGCAGCAAATCCCTCCCCATTCTTCTGTATCGCTTAACTTCACAAGATCTGGACCTCTGTGTATGGAGCTGTCTTCCCACCTCGCTTCCACAGGCACTATTCTTTTGCTTGGCAGGAAAGATAGCAATCAGCATAAAAATGTGCTCCATATTCATAGGTCTCGCTCCATAAATACTTAGGAGTGAATTCCTCCTCCGGTTTCCAGAACCCCAAAAGAGAAATAGCGACTGCTCTTTCAATAACATGTGCTGGATTTTGTCATGTTGCAATCCCTAAAAGCGACATGGTTCCAGCTGGTTAAAAGTCAATACATGAAATGACACAGCAGTACATGGCATGACAACAGAATCCAATTTAACACAATGTAACATATCAAAAATTTAATTTTTTCCCTTTTCAGATTGGCTTTCTGCTGGCATTTCAAGTATCAAATAGCCAACAAAAATATTTTTAGATCTGGGAGCTGTTCCATTAGTATTGTCTGCAGCACTTCGATAGCCGCTTGCCGCAGCGTTCCTGCTATTGACTGCATCAAGCGCATATGCATGTGCTCACTGCTAATATTGGTTTCAATTTACCAAAGAGAAAAGAAGCCTTTTCCAAACTTTTGTTCTTTTTCATCACAACGTATAAAGTAAATCTGGTTAGTATTTTACTTATGTGGCTTAAATATGCTAGATTTGAACAAGCTGTTCATATTCTCAGCTAATAAACTGATTTAAACTGTAGTGAGTGCAGTCCAGAACACATGCATCTACGGAAGTCACTGATTAACAAGATAACATATGAACAAACCACATTTTTCAGATATTTATTCAAGTGCCTTCCTAAAACTACTTAGCGTCCAGCATATGGAAAAATATGGATTTACGTGGAACTACAGACGCAGGAAAACGGGCTATTCTTGTTTATCACTAAAACAGTACAGTAAAATTAGTGAAGTACAATAGGAAATCCACCGCCACCAAGGCAAAAAAGGCTTTTGCTCGTTTACTAAATCACAGATCAAATAAGGACAAGAACAACTGAACTTCCAGAGAGTCTCCAGGTGCATATCCATCGTGAACGGGTAAATCTGTACACACTTGCGTACGGACACATCCTGACCCTTGCAGCCTTTCCCTCAGCTTAGCCCTCACTAACTCAAACGGGGTGGTTACTGAATGAAAAATTGAGAGTAGGGTACTGTGTGTATTTCAGAAGAATCTGGAGTATTTCCTGGACTACTGAGTACAACATTGGAAAGGTACATGGACTGGCACAACACTTCAAACAAGGCTTTAGAAAGTAAAGGAGACAGGACTAAACACGTGGCTCTTGGCAGCATCATTTTGCATGCTCGTCTCATCCGTGGGACCACACTGGGCTTCCACCCGTGGAAGTGGTGATGGCTTCCAGCGGGATGAAGCAGGGAAAAATCTGAGCAATACTCTTAGCCCTGCATAACCACTTAAAGACAGACTTGCATTCCTTAGACCAAAATAATGAAAAGTTCTTCTATTGCTCAAAAAATGCACTTTACTAAAAACTCATTAGGCCCCATTCATTTATATTTACCTAATTCTCCTACAAAAGCATTAATCTTTGCACAATCCCTCGAAGCATTTACCAGAGGAATATTTAAAACAAGAGATGTCCTGTGACCATAAATGTCATGTTTATTTGTGTTATATAACTAATTAATATCTCAGGCTTCCTGCATGTATCTGGGTAACAGTACTGTAAATATAAATGAAAAATAAGTAATAATTTATGAAACCCAATTTGCATTTTCAAATATAAAATGTGCAAAATCCAACTAATTAGCAAAAGTGAAGGCCAAGGTGTTTCTATAGCAACTATAAAAATGTTTTATATCAGGCTCATTAATGTTTGTGTTCCTCACTTGTTTTGTGGGTATTCCCTCAGACAGAGATTCTGCTTTGCTGTTAAATTCTGATCGCTGAGTACCATTTAATATGTTTGGCAGAGCTCTGGTACTACTTCTTTATCCTGACATTTCTGTCACAGGCTTAAAAAAATATTTGGTGTGCAGTACAAAAAATTATAATAATAATAATTAGAATAGGTTCCAATGGCAAAGGAAAAATAACCCAACGAAACTTCCAAAGAACAGCAAACGATGAAAAACAACCCCTGAGCTTGTTCTCTTTTCTCTCATCTTCAAATTCACCCTTTTAAATCTGACCTGGTACATGTTGTAGATGGACAGACAGCAAAGTTTCTGACAGCTTCCCCGCCTGGGCTGGTGCCAGTGCTATTCCTAGCTCAGCGCCCAGCATCAATCCCAGCTCAAAGGCCATGCTCAGGAATTCTGATTTTCCCTTTCTAACCCCCACCCCATCCCACAACTTTCTTGCTTAGTAAATTGAAATGGAGACTCTCATTTCCATCCGCAGTGTATCCAGATTGATTTCTGCAAGGGAGCGAACCGCAAGGTAGCAAGATCTACTGTAGCACCAACAGCCTTACTCAGCTGATACCTGCCGGCTGCCGCAGCCGGCGAGAGGTAGAAAGGTGACAAATGTCCTCATAAAGCTGGGAGAGGGTGGATGGGAGCAAGTCATTCTTCTTTGGTTTAATTACTGAAAATCATTTGAAACCGAGAAGCCCATCACTTCTACGCGGGTTATTTGAATGCAAAATAAACTTACGCTGAATGGCATAGAGAGGGGCCACCAAATGGCATTTCTTTCCAAGCTGGCTTTAATCAAATGCTAATTGGTGGCCCCTCTGCTCACTATTAGTAATATTTTATGAAAAAGTACAGAACATTAAGTCTAAATTATCACAAACAATTGAGATCCAAAGCACTGCAGTGTTGACAAAAAAGCGTTCACAGTGGCTGCTCGCAGTTGTGGGCATTAATTTCTAATGCCACGTGTGCGATCCCCGTAAATAGTTTAACACCATTAGACTGCATTGCAACTTTAAATGGCCTTAATGGAACCTATAGTGGGTTTCGATTATGGATACAGGGAGAAGTCTAGCCCACTCCTATTACCACTGCTAGTTGTGAAGTACTTGCATTTTATACACCGAGGGCACTAAAATTAGTGTCTTTAGTTCCAAACTGGCCCATCCGGGGGTGCTCACCCGAGTACCACTGCATTTTAAAAGGGGACATTTTCTGTGGCTGTGCTTCAGTGGGTTACAGCACGAGGCAGAATATTGTGACGCTGAAAGGTGCCTGATCTGCACATTACACTCACCACAAAGCCCCCGTTTCTTCAAAAACCTGTTAACACGAACCTCCTCAAAGGCTTTATTTTGATAGTTCCTGAATGGTGGTGTCACGCAGCTCAATTAAAGGCTGCAGAACCAGCAGCAAACATGCTTCAGTGGCTGGCAGCACCACCGCTCCCCAGCTCCCACCGCTTCCCGCAGGATGAGCTCTGAGTGACCAGCTGCTTTCCCAAATTTGACACCAGGCATATGGAGGAAAGTCAGGCCTGGGGGTAACAAGCTGGGGTGAGCTCCAGTGAGCAATCAATTAGGAGCAGCAGCTCTCCCTCCACACCGAGACCGCAGCCATTCCCACCGCCCAGCCACCGCTCCGAGTATTTTGCATGCAATAAAACTTGTGGGGAACCAACTCAAGTGAAACTCTTTAAGATATATGATGAGGATTAGCCATAAAACACTAATTAAGGATGGGCTGAGGAATTAATGGAAACCTACAAGGCTCTGCATTTTATTTCCCCATCTAGAAGCATTGCTGCTCTCCATTTAATGAAAAGAGAAGTTGACCAAATGGATTTGTGTTTCCCCCCCCTGTTTGTTTTTTTTTTAGCATTATTATTTTTTCCCCTTAGCTTATTTTGTAAGGGCCAGTCATTAAAGAAGGAACACAGCCAGAAAAATCTCTTAGTGAAGGCTCATTACATTTTTCAAGCACAAATAAAGTGTCACTTTAAAAGGAAATCCAGTTACTCTGAAACATTTGTCGCTTTACTTCAGTGCATGTGAAATGAACACAGGGCCCAACGCTGCCCTCAGCTTCTGTAATTTCCTAGCAGCTAGACGCTCAAAGACAGTGCTATGTAAAAATATGTACATAGTTTAATTTATTGCAGAACGTTACCATTTTTCTCATGAAAACAAACAAACAAAAAAATTCTAGCAGCTGGTTCCAATACTGCCCGCTTTGTTTAAATTTATAGTGAAAACGAGCAGCATCATTAAAAACAAACATATTGCTTCCCTCCAAGCATCCTATAGCGCAGCTCACGGAGATGTATAACTTTTGTAAGAGGTCCAGGAGACACTGGCCAGGTTGGAGCTCAGATCCGAACCTCCAGCTAGGCTTTCCAGGACAGAAATAACTAGAATTTTATTCATCAAAATAGTTTTCTGGAAAAGAACATATCGGATAGAAAAGAACAGCTTAACAGAAAATTTTCCATTTGCTGAAATGTTCCAATTTTCTGCTGAAAACTAACAATGAATCCTGTAATTGGCTTTGGGAAGCCAGTGCACTGAGGGCTGCCCTCCACCGCCTCTCCCTGCTCCGCCATCCTTCCTTTCCAGCAGTGAGGAGGGGAGGACCAGAGGACGAGAGGATGGATGGAGGAGGGAGAGAAGGGAAGCAAATAAAAACAAACATAATTTTTGTTTTCAGTTCCCTCCTCCAAACTGATAAATGTTGTGAACGTCTTCCAACGCTCTTTCAGTTGAGCAATTAATCAGATGTCTTGGAATGAGACAGATCCTCAGGCTCCTTCAAAGAGGAAATAAATACGGTCTTTTCCTCATTCTTTCCTCACGGAAACTCCCTCCCACAGAACCAATCTCCCTGGGCAAAAGGAAAAAGATGGCTTGCGCAAAGCGTTTTGGGATGGGGACAGTATTTTCCTACAGCTGCAGAAATACCCATCGTTCTGCAGGGAGATGGCCATCCGTGGGGACAACCTGTGGGCTGCCTGCAGCCTCGCGGTCCCAGCAAACAGCAGATGAGATCCAACCATCACCTGCCTGCTGGCAAACGCAGCAGCATAAAAGCCAGGGCAAGAATCATTACATCTTTCCTTAGCGCTTCACAACTTGATGTTTGCCTGCTGGTGGTCTGCAAGTGACTGCAAGAGGACTGATAGAGGGTTTCCAGAAAAATAAAAATTATTTGTGTGCTTTTGCAGGCATGCTGATGAGCAAACAGAATGGGGAAAAGCAAAAACAAAGACAAATATTCAAAGTTTAGCCCAGTTGGTACTCAGCTATAAATACAAACATTCTGGCAACAATTTGTAGGATAGTCCTAGGCCTAACATTTTTTCCAGATAAGACGGAACCAAAAAGGTTGAGGACCAGTATTTAAAAAGTAAAAATAATCTGTTCTCCAGCTCTTTGCATTGGTTATGAACAAAACAAGTCTGTGAACCTTCCCGATAGAAGGAGCCAGCTTGCTGACTCCATTTGTGATAGAAAGCTAGATCAGCCCAAGAGCAGCTCGTGAGATCTGCCAGAAATTTTACTAACATCAAAATGCCCACTGGGATGACAGCTAAGCATCCTTTGCAGTCCAGTAGCTCTCACCCGCAAACGCTGCTGCAGCTTAGCTTTATACAAGGCAACACTGATCTCCTTGGAATAACTGAGCTCACAGAAACCAAGCCTACAGATGAAGGTCAGAGTGCACGTAAGGACTTGCAGAATTCAGGCCTGACTTATAAAACAGGTAGAATATTCCTAAGGAATTAAAAAAGCTTAAAAACTCCCTCCTTAAAAACGTCCTAGCAGGCCAAAATTCAGACAAATGCTAGAAACTCCTAGAAATAATAATGTGTCGTATGAGCTTCAAGTTCTATCTTTTTCTTTAAAAAAAAAAAATCACAGAAACAAATTGGAAATTCAAATATAAAAAAGCACCAAAGCCCAAATCATCTCAGAGGACAATGTCAAGACATGGCTCATATCTAACTCCAGGTGCTTTGCTCCTGTTCCTGGGATTCTCTTATTTAATTACTCTAGTCCATGTATGCATTTATTCACTCATTTGCATCCCTCCATTTATATTTAGAACATTTAGGGGATTCAATTACACATATTTTTTCCCTAAAATATCTGTGGGAAATCGGGGGATTCCACTTTGCTGTGCCATGTCACGCACTGTGCCGTTAGCCCTATCACCAGCACAAAAGAAAAACCATGGTATTATTCTGCTTTGAATTTCTCCAACTGCTTTGCTCCCAAGTTATGACTTTAGTTCCCCCCTTGATATGCCATCCTTTATTTATTACAGCATATTTATCTGTGGTGGTTGGGTTTTTTTTTTTATTGTTGGCCTGCTTTTACTTCTTCTTTAACCTTATTAACCCTTGCTAGTATTTGACAGCTTAACACCCTCCATTACTCTGCAACATTCACTATAAGAACTGACATGGAACTAATAGCAGCCTTTTTATATCCAATCTACGAGGTCACATGAAACTGCCCTTGTCTGAACCCTGCAAGATTTCCTATAGGTGGTTCTCCTTTTCTGTGGATTTTCTACTTAATATGTCTCTACAGGTCTGTCTGAATGTAAAAAATGGAATCAGATTCCTGCTAACTTTAGTTACTGACAATGTACACCTTAGAATAGGAGTAAGTTTTCCCTTTAATGAAAGCTCCCAGTAATGTGATTTGAAACAACTTTGTGATATTCTTTTCAAGCATTATGTATCACTTTTTAGTGGCATACCCACAGATCTTCCATTTGAAGGGATCTTTGATTTTCCCAGCAAAGTGCCAGAATGGCATGGTCCCATCCATCCCCTGAACCTCAGCTCTGAGTGTAAGTAGGACATTAAAGCGATAGCATGGTAAGGTTGAGGTGTCTAGCTCGGTTGTTGAGCGTGGGTTGATTAAATGTAATTAACGTAGGTCTCTAACTTCCAAGGACACCCATCACGCTGCACTATATAATACTGAGCTGTTGTTTATCCTCATGACTGGATCTGCTGGAACTTTCCCGCAGCCTGCGTAGTTGAGTCTGCACTAAAATTCATGATAGGATTCTTCAAATGCAAAAGGATGTAGTCAACGTACCGGTGCAAAACAGCTGAAGTACTGTATGGCTCAACAGCAGCCGAGAGGGAAAACAAATCGCTGGGATAGGATTGCTCAGAAGAGATGCAATGAGAACACCAGTTACCTCTCTAGGAGCAGCAGGAAAGAAGGCTCTTTTTTCATGCATTTATCCTTTGCAAGCATGAGAAATTAACTTTTGCTAAGTGGAAAAGAAAAGCATGATGAGATCTATATAGCTGAGCAAAGAAATACATGGAGGACAAATTGAAATTTAGGAGAACAGGTTTTAACAGCCTTTCTTGCAGATGTAATACCTGCCTAGATTAGTCTACAATTATCTATTTTAAAATTAAAAAAGTCTTCCTCCTGTGCAAATCCATCAGCCTTATTATTGCTATTCTAAGTGCAGCAAAGACCCTGGGAACTAAATTCTTCACTTGAAACTTCTTTGGGGAACAGTTCTTAGTTCAGAAGTCCACTGTTTCCCCCACCCAATTTCAATTTAATATCATCTAGAGTGATAAAGTGGGAAGAGACAGACATCTGGTAGAGCTAACTAGTCATTTGCTGGTTCTGTGAAAGTTTGTGCTTCCCAGTCAGTGTCACATATGAGAAATACAGATGGTCCCGAGTTAGAAAAAAAGAAGTGTTGAAACATATACAAATGTTATGAGGACTTCAAGTGTAAAATGTTAACCAGCTGTGAATATGACATCTCTAGTTTTACTAAATCTACTGAGATACATCATTACCGCACATGAAATCTATATATTTTCTGTACTGATGGCACTTCCCTGTTCTCCATTTGCTTCTAGTTTCTGGCCAAAACCATCCAGATGAGAATATTAAAAAGATTAGAGTCCAAAAAGAGAAAGAAAAGTTTTCTCCATTTCTAAGGGTTGTTCGTAACTGTCCCAATAATTTCCTGTGTTATAAGCTGACTGTTTACCAGGGGGAGGGTAGAAGTCACAAACATCTAGAGTTAAAAATAATATATAAACGTTAAAACAAAATCAAAAGGTTACTAATTCACACAAAGTCCTAGAGATTTAGAGTCATCCATTCTATATACAGTTCAGCAATGCATGGAATGCAATAAGACATTTAAACCACAACACAGCAGTGATCTTGCCCTGTTGCTGGCAGCATCAGTTGTTTCCCACACAAGGGCCTAAATCTGACCCTTTTATGAAACTTTTACATTTGCAAAAATAGAACGGTTGGGAAATCTTGGGCACTTCTAGTTAAATTGCAAACAAAATAACTCTCTCTGCTGCTGCTTAAGCTCTAGATAATAATCACATATCAAGACAATTACTTCTTCCCCCCAGATGAGTTGTTTTGACAGAGCTTTTCAAATGTTATGTACGGTGCAACCTGAAAGGAAAAGAAAATGTATGTTTCAGGATGTATTAAAGTGCACGAGGGGGAGGAGAGACAGAGAAGGCGACAGGTTCCCCTCCCTTTTCCTCGGACACAGGCGCTGGATTGCCACATCTACCTTTGGCATCTCACGCCGGTTGCGCAGCGTCGTGATTGACACAGGCCAAAGAAATCACCCGTGAAACAACAGACAGATGCATGGCGACCTGGGCAGGGGACGCGCAGCTGCTGGGAGCCGCTGGCTGCACAACCTGCGTACGTGCTACGTTCCCCACCTCGCCTCATCCCATCAAGGGCCTCCTGGGAGAAGGGAAATGGAAAGGATCTTGTATCTCAGGGTGGCGCGGGCAGGGCAGGAGCACTCTGCGGGAAGGTAGCAGTGCTGCTCTCAGCCCTTCCACCCCCTGCTCCACTCTGCTGGGCTGGGAGGAGGTGCTCTCTCCCCGGGAGCGGGTTGCGCTGAGGCGAAGAGCCAGTCTGGGATTTTTTGGGGGGTGTTTGTTTTTGATAGGAGTGGAGCAGCACTGGAAGAAAGTCAGCTTCCCGGCACCCCTTCCTAAAAAGTAACTGGAAGCAGGGACCAGCCTCTCTCATCCTCAGCTGCCAGAAGGGTTTTCTTGTCTATTTTTGCTTTGCCTTTTTTTTTTTTTGATCCTCCAGAGAAGGCAGGCAAAATGAAAAAGAAGCCTCAATTTTAATACAAATGGGAAAAATATTACACCTCTCAGTAGGGTTTTATGCTCACCCTAGAGAGCATGGGTGACTTTGCAAACCACAGACCCCTGAGCCAGGACCAGGCCATCACTTTGGAGCTAGTGATGAGCACAAGGGTAGGGGAATTCCTACAGTGAACAAAACTGGGGGCTGCAATTGAGGTGTAAACCCCCTTCCTTCAGCAGACAGAACTTCTGTTTTAGAATCCTCTTACTAATAGATTGTTTGCCTGTTATTATGGACTTCATCATGACATTAGCTTGCTTTAAAATGTTATTTGTATAATTAGCTTTCCAAATGAGACTGTTCATCTAACATATTTCTTTCAACACCCACAGCAGAATTATCCTAAGATGCCATCATAAACATTTTTGAATGGTTTTCCTACTGATTTGTGCATCCTGGCCGGGAAGCTTTTACCTGAACAAAGGGATGGTAGAGCAGGAAGAATTTAATTTGTCCTTTCCTATCAGAGATGGAAAGATGCAGTTCTTAATCCTTCTCTCACTGAAGTGGGAGGGCAACATCAAAATGACACCAACTAACAGCAGAAATACGCATTAGAAAATCCCTTAGAGGAATAAACCCCTTTAATAAAAACTGGGCGTAAAGCAGTGGCATAAGCACATCAGGCAGAATTTGTGTGCCTGAAGTTTAGCTGAAGGCCAAATTTGTGCAGGTGTTCAGGCACCTAAAGACAGGGATGAATGCCTGCCAGGCGCTGCCACCTCTAGCGGCCACTTTGAAAGCCCCATCAGCGCTACCAGCTGCTAAATCCCTCTCCAAGCTTCCCCTGTGGGCTCAGCTCCTGCCAAGAGTTACCGGCTGGGATTAGCACAGGGAACAACCCTCACAGAATTAAACAGCCCAAGAGGACTCGGTTGTTGGTGGTGGGCCCTGATGGACACCCACCCCTCCAAACACGAGGCGCTCCATGCTCCACTCCTCAAGACCAAGGTGCTGCTCACAGCCACTCCTGCCCGCAAGGCAGATAAATTGACTTCCCGGCAGTTCAATGCACGCAGGCACAATATAAATTGAAGGTCTGTATGGATGCAAAATTTTCTCTCCCCTGAAACCATGCCTTGCTCCGGGTCGGGATCTGTGCCCAGGTACCCCCTGCACCCCATGGTGCTGCCCCTTCCCAGCTCTGGTGACCCCAGGCACAGTCTGGGACGCACTGTGAGGTCTCCGAGTTGAAGGCTCTGAAACGCTGTTAAATACTATCGCTATCACTCCGTGCTCAGGACTCAGGAAGCTGGCCACCTGGGTAAATGTTAGAGGATCTTGTACATATTATATCCCCATTATTTTCTGACAGACTTTTCCTTCCATTATGCGATACAGGAAAAGAGGTTTAGTATTATAACACCAAGAACATGAGTTTCAAGCTCCTGCTAACTATAAGCCCAGATCCTGGATACACACACACAGAGCTATCAACAAACACAAGGTAGAACTGAGACCACATTAGGTTTTTCCTTTACATTTCATTAAAAAAAAAGAGGGGAAAAAAAAAAGGGAAAAAAAAACCCTTCACATAGTTTCCTCCTCTTGACCTAACACAAATTCCATCAAACTTCAAAAACAATACTTTGGGATGCTGGAGGATGCAGGCCGGAAACTGAGGAAAGACTTTACACAAAGTTAGGAAATCTTTTTTGGAGGGAATACTTCAAGCTACTGAACAATTTTATCTAGATGACTAGATCTTATGGTAAATGAGTATATAATTAAATTTAAGAGCTACGCTATTGTGTTTGAGGTATATCAGCTCATCAACAAAAGAAGGACTGTTTAGCTATGCTAAAAGCGATATGTAAATACCATCTTCTGATAAATAATTGATTATTGCCTTAATGTTTGACAAAGCCATAAAATGCCCTGCAGATTATGTCCAAAACATTTTAAGGTGATGTGAAATCATTTTTATTGTAATGACAGTGAGCTGTCCATGGTTGACTGGTTTAAATTTTATCTTTTCATGTTAGGAAAGGTTTCTGTTTTCTTTGAGAATTTAATTATCAGAGGGTGTTTAATATGATAGGAAGATTTACGGCCTTCAGGAGCTATCCAAAAATAGTGCTATAAAAATGGACTTAGATCCCATCACAAGCAATAAAGCTGTTACGCAGACTTGATGCTCGCAGTGAAAACTTTGCGTATGAATATATTTTACCATCATGCATAAAAGTTCACTTTGGAGGATTTTGAATTTTGACCCTGAAATGTGACCCAAACTACAGGGTGAGGGAAAAAAAAAAAGCTTCACAAAAGAAAGCCAAGCTATGCTAGTACGGATGCGTTAGTGTTTATTTTGGAAAATGCTCTTCACTATCCATAAATATTTCTTTTAACTTGTTGCCATTAAGATGCAGCAGGGACTAAGTTTTCCAGGAGGAGATAAAAAGAACAACAAAGATACTCTCGTGTTGTGTAATAATCAGTCCACATTTCAATGAATAAGTAATATTTCTCACAAGCCAAAGTTAGATAGTGGATTTATTTAACCTCTGAGGGTCAGGTAATAAATACTAAGTGAATTATTCAGACCAATGGCTAATCAATACAATTCAGTGATATATTTTTTGTGTTTCATAAAAGGTTGTACACTAAAGGCAGTGAGCAATTATGGAAATTGGGCCCGAGCGGCACTCAATTCTTCTCTTACTTGAAACCCCAGCACCACTACCTTGACAGCAAATCGATTAGTGTGCTAGTGAAGCAGCTCAGCAACCTCTGACCCCTTCCAGCTCTGTCCAACAGCCTGGAGAGTATTTTATATTTATTTTATTGAATTAACCCCCTCTTGCCTGCACACTGTTTTACACATACAGTAATGCGGCAGGAGAAAAACGACAGGCTTTTTTCATTTAAATGCTGCTCTGTAGGTCTGAGTAAGGCAAACCTAACAGACTCCTTTGTTCTAGCTTCAAAACACCGATTTTTGCCACAGCATAGGGTTTTCAAGTCCATCCCAAAACTAACATAATTAACAGGAAGCAAAGAATGTCCTAAGTGTACCCCAGACATTGAATCACTCCTATTCATGCCTGCCTTTGCGCACGGCTACTAACTTTATACAATGCTCAAGTCACTGTTTTGCACCAAAAATAAAAGCTCCTCAATAAAAGTGAGTTAATATTGCTATAGGTATAATATCCTGTTTTACACAGTGTAAGGGAGAACACTAGAGATTAACAGCATTTTCCACCAGGAAATTAAAACTTACATAAAGCTGCATAAAGCGTCTTTTCTGGCCATTTAACTCTATAGGCACTACTCCTGTAGCCTTTGCCCACCAAAGCCCTGTCTGATCCCAGTGGGAGTTTGTGACTATTCAGGGCAATGCAGGAGAAGACGGTTTTAGGTCTACAACCTGCAGAGTTTTCCTTTGCACCGTGCAAAAGGTTCAACACGGACACTTTTGGCAGTGCTGTGGACCAGGAGCCCAGCTATAGCCACCAAGGCGTCAGCTCTCCGTTACCTCCTGCCCAGAATTCCAAGTGGAAATGCGAGCCCTGCAAAGAAAAGCATCTTCCTTGCCCAACAAACATTTGCTTAATACCCCAGGTGACTCATGTCCCCTTCATATACATCACCAACAGGCTTTGAAAATGATGCACCATCTCCTTTTGCAAAAACCTAGGAGAAGCACACAGAAAAGGTGCTTCAGCCACTGCCATCTTGCCCAGCCTCAAGCACAGGAATAAAACCATGACTTTCTGTGCCTTTAACTGGAGAGATGAGCTCTGCAGCCCCACAGAGGGCTCTGTGTGAGGTATCTTACCCAAAGTATGAGTCTGTTTACCTTTTCAACACTATCCATAGGAATAAGCAGGAATTGCAGCTATTCAAATGCTCTCTAGATCACATATAAGCAATTCCCCTGGTTCTAGGGAATTTATTCCTAATTTATGCTGACATAGTTGAGAGAAGATTCAGACCCCAAAATTCCTAAATTAGGTTCCATTACTGTTCCCATACTAAAAAGATTTAAACACCAGGTGAATACTCCAAAACTTGCAAGTATTGCGTTCCATTTGTATTATGAACTGTGAGCTAAAAAGTATAATAGCAAGTCGCATGCAAATAACAGGAGAGATTTCTCAGGGAGCAATCAATCGCCAAAAAAAAAAAGGGAAGACATGACGCTGTTCCCATTGAGGCAAATGGGAACCAGATTAGATTTCCACTGTAGCTGGTCTGTTCCACACCAAACAATGATAATCAAAGCAAAAATGGCATTTAGCAAGAGTCCAGAAGCTCGTGCGCTCTGTCTACAGGTCGTATTCTGTCACTTCAAGGCTGAATAAAGGCTGCACGCAGAGCAGGATACATCACTTCTAATAAGACTATTCACAGAAAAAGGGACCACTCAGAGTTCACCACATCTGACCATAAGCAGATATACAGCACAGGCTGGAGCAGTGTATTTTATAAAACCCTTATATGCTTTCATATAACACTGCATTGAGTTCTGAATTATGCTTTTCGTCTCTTTTGCTCTCAGAATCCATACAAAAGTGATTACTTCAGTCATTTTTCAATATTACTTTCATTCCTGGAAAATGCATTTTCAAAAGTTATTTATTTTTCACAGCATGTCATGTTGTTATATTATACTAGTTAAAATAAAACCACTGTAGACTTCGGCATGCATTTATGTTTCTCTTCCACTGGTATGATGTAGGATTTTCAGTTTTTATGCTGAATGTATTCTACATATTACATTATCAATCCTTTATCTTAGGTTTGGTGTAGATTTAAAAAACAAGCTGTTAAATCAAGTTACTAAAGTAATTGAGCTATAAAACTGCCGCCTTATTTATAATCACCGTTTCCCTCTGAAAAAAAAAAAAGAGTTTTAAAAGATCAGCTGTGGTTTCTGTTATGCAATATTTTTTTTAAACAACTTTGTGCCACTGACTCTACTTAAAGCCTAATTAAAATAGTGGAGAAAACTTATGTCTCCTACACAAGAGTCAGTGGATGGGCTTTATTAGCATATTGCAGGATGCAGGCTGGGACTACCCCTCGTCCCTGGTACGCTGGTGAGCCTCTTGGCCCTGGGTGTAAATTGGGGTGCAGGCTGGGGCTGGGCAGCCCTGCGCCTCCGCTCACTTCTTATCCCTGCCCCAAAATTCACCCTAGGAACCCTTTTCCAAAGATTTAGTTTTGTTTGTGTTTCTTAATATCCAATCCTGGGTAAAGCTGGAATGCAAAAGAACATTCTTTCTGAGTGGAAAAGGGTCTGAAACAGAATTTATTTAAAGGTCAGTCCTTTGCCTGCCCAGCTGATGGACAGCAGTAACCACCTTTCCATTTCTCTGTGGCAACATCTTTGCAACCGATTCAGTTAAACATCATGACAATGACTGTTTATCCAGCTGTTTGCCCAAAAAACCTAAAATCTTCTGGCTCCACGGGTGCTACCTAAGCAAAGCAAGATGGCATGGCTGCCCCACCACAGACCTTCCAGGGGAGGGGACATGGAGGGAGCCTGGGGACCCCTTGCCCCTCTGCAGGATCACTGCCCATCCTGCTGCTGGGATGAGCTGCCTCGGCCACGGAGCCCAAAGCTCGGGTGCCACTGCCCCTAAACACAAAAACCAGTCGTGAATCCCATGTCCCCAGGGCCATGATTTCTTCAGAAGAGGCAGAAAGGGAGAAACACAGCTGGTTGCACAGGGAAATGCCAGAACAGGGAAACCCAGCCCCAAGGTGGCCAACAGAGGGATGAGATGTGGCGTTAATGGACCAGCGGGAGCTGTGGGATGGTTTTGAGACCGCTGAGGATCCCACATCGCTGTGTTACGACACATCTTATAGGCTGTGATCCTGCTCCAGCCTTGTGTCCCCCCTCCAGCCAAAATCTCTGCATGACCCTGCCGGTCCCCAACACGCACCAGGAGGGCAGGCAGCACCCTAAACCATCACCAAAACCCGGCCGTGCGTTGAAGGCTCATCCTCCCAAAAAGTGCATTATCGGGCACTAGAGCAGCTGAGTACCTTTAGGAAATCCTGCTCTCATTGCGGTGTGGCTGAATTAGAGGCAGGGGAAAAAAAAATAAAAAATAAAAGGAAAAGCTTAAATATTTAATACATGGTTCCACAAAAACTCTTGAGTGCAGCTCTGAAATGACTATCTCCTCCACACCCACAGAGGTGGCCGGGGAAATGGCTGAGGGCCAGATGACAGGGGACTTTTTTTCTGAAATAGTGCTGGCAGAGGCCTATCAGGAAATCTTTCAGAATTGCTTTAATCTTTCATTTTAGTTTGGTCTCTGGCCACACAAGTGCGTCCAGCCCTCAGAGACCCTGGAGGTCACTATCTGTGAGTTTTTAAAAACAGGAAAGCCATTACAGAAAAATCAGAAGAGCAAGGGAAAAAAGTACTCGCTGTAAATATGTACATTTTTAATACAACAGAAGGGTAGTTACACCTCTTGTTCTGCTATTGCTTTTAACTGAAAAGGAAGGGAACCTGGAATGTTATAAACACCTTCAGAGTTTTTAGCTCTCTGCCAAAGAATTTATCCGTTAAACACAACATGAACTATAAATCTGAATTTCAGATCCTGCTCACAGCATATGAATCTGTTCTCCCCTTTGATATGCACGTGAAGTTCTCATTGACACTAATGGGAGTTACACGTGCTTATTATGGGATAACTAGACCTCTCAGTGTGAACGTATACTTCTAGACAGACAGCTCTGTTAAAATCTATTAAACAAAAAAAAAAAACAAAAAAAAAAAAAAAAAAAGAGGGTGTAAGAAGAAGATACCAGGGGGGTGGGGGGTGGAGGAAATCCATTATGGGTGTTTTGCAAACAAAAGTGCCATTTTGTGCATTTTTCTTCAGCAAGCAGCTTTGAAAAAACAGACATCTACAGAAACACCCACAGGTATGCCATTGCATACATGTACATCATGCTTCCAGCATGCAGGGATGCATTCGAAGATGTGCACAACCACGTGCGTACCTGTGAAGAAAAGTCTTCACTCAGTCCCCACAAGGTTCAGTGCCAGTCCCAGCCTCTGAGCTAGCGTCAATCAGCTCAGCTCCTGATTTCCACCAAGCCACCCAATTTACACCAGCTGAGTGGGTGACACGGGGTCTACAGGAGTGCTGAAAGCCCCGGGTCTCTCCTTCAGGGTCTGCGTAAAGTAGCTACTGCACTGAATGCTAATGGGTACAGGAGCGCAGAGCACTGGTATCAGGGAGTTATTTCTTTTATGGGAACATTTCTTTAGATGTGTATTTCATTTTTTAGCTTGCTGGCTAGATGTGTTCGCAGGAACAGCAAATAGAGAGGGAGAGTCATGTTAAATTCATAAACATACACTGTAGAAAGTAAGCAAGCATATAAGGATGGGGTGGCCTGACCCTGGCTGGAGGCCAGGTGCCCCCCAAAGCTGCTCCATCACTGCCTTCCTCAGCTGGGCAGGGGAGAGAAAAGGAAAGGAAAGGTGGAGATAAGGATGGGGACATCACTCACCAGTCACCATCACGGGCAAAACAGACTCAGCTTGGAGAAATTTGTTGAGTTCATTACCCATCAACTCAGAGCAGGGTAATGAGAAATAAACCCAAACCTTAAAACCACCTTCACCCCACCCCTCTGGGGAAGGGGGCTGGGGTCCGTCTCTCACATCCTGCCCTGCCCCGGCGCGGGGTCCCCAGGCTGCGGGGGGCACCAGCTGCCCCCTGTGCTCTGTGGGCTGGGGGCACAGCCTGCCTGGCCATGGCCTTCCCCGGGCTGCCGGGGAGCCCCTGCTCGGCCCCTGGAGCCCCCCTGCCCCCCTGCCCCGAGCTGGTGCCCACGGGGCTGTTGCTCCCACGTAGCTCCCTCCTCTCTCCAGCTGCCATCGCACAGGGGTTTCACCCCTTCATAAACACGCTGCCCCATCGGCGCTGCCCCATCGCCGATGGGCTCAGCCATGGCCAGCATTCTGGCACTGGCTCCATCAGGAATGGAGGAACCTTCTGGCACCTTCTCGCAGAATCCACCCCTGCAACCCCCCCGCTACCAAACCCTTGCCACGCAAACCCAATACAAAGCATAACATCTGAGTGCATATATACCACACCTGCATTTTTATAGCACAAATGGATCTGTGTACGTCTATATATATGCATGTCTAAATATTGGCACCTAGAGAAAAATTTATAAATTGTCCAACCAGACCAGATATCTTCAGCATTTTATTTTTTTTAATCAAGAGCTTTTACTGGAAATATTAGTAAAGGGTCAATTCCTTTCCATGCACCAAGTGACACTTTTGAATAACTGTGTTATGCACAGCGCCTTAAGAAGACTTATAGGACTGTCACAATATTTAACTACTCATTTTTGCTTGCATGATTGTGGTTGATATGACCACAGAATACTGATCTATCCAAAAGAGAAAAATTATAGAGTGGAACAGTGGGATTTATGAATGAGATATCTTTGGCTGCAAAGCAGTCCCATTTATAGCACTCAGCCACCACAAAACTGCTGTGTAATTGGAAGAGAAATTTTTCCCATGTACTGAAGCTATAGTCAAACTGCCAAACAATAAGAGACAGCCTTGTCTGAATTAGAGGATTCACATACCTGATTTTTTCTCCCACTCATTTAGAAACAGACCTTATTTCCCATCTCTGCTCCTCTTAAGCTGAGGCTGGGGGTAGGAAAGCTGCATTTTGCAAGTGCCAGAGCAGAAAGCTGATTCTATTTAAGCATCATATCAGCATAAATGTGTGGACAAATCAGCAGGACTAGTCAGAGCTGCCAATTTTAACTTCCTGAGTATCTGCATGTGAAAACTGTTATTTTCCCAAGGAGGCACATGGGCTTTTGTTATGATTATTTATTTGTATTATAATAGGCCAAGGAAGCCACAGAAGGGCCCTGTAATGTGAGAGGACACACAGACGCAACGCTGCCCCAGTGCACTCGGGAGGCAGAGGGACGCTCCCAGGACAGACGGATGCTCCCAGGACAGATGGGCGCTCACCCACCCACCGCCTCCATGTGAAAGGACCCAGGCAAGTCCCCACCGTGCTCACACAGAGCTTGCTGCAAGCCAGGGGCTCCAGGGCTTCACGTGGCTCACAGTTGCAAAGCCCAACAGGCTAAACCACCCCCTTGCACAGCTCCACAGCACTGCACGGGCTGAGACACACAGAGATGCCCCTCACCTTGCAGATCCACAGGGCAGCCCCCGGGGTGCCAGGCAGGCAGGTGCCCTTACAGGACCAGCCGTCTGATGAGCCACAACTAAAAGCAGCAGCTTGAGACCAGGGACAAAGCAGCCATAAAACAGGTACATTCCTTGCTATAGAAATCGGCAACGTCAACTCCCCACCTTCACAGGCAATGCTGCAGTTCAGAGGCCACCCAGTGGCATGGACCTCCTGGGACCACTAGACTGGGCATGTCCCATGGGGACAGCAGAGCATCATGCCCTTTGGAGAGAGCAGGATGAGCTGCTTTGGCATCGCTCCATGGTTTGACCCATTTTCTCCTTCCTACCCTCTCCAGAGTCCCTCAGGCAGCCTCTGCCCTGGAGGCTGCTGGCAGGGAACTGGTAACCCTGCCAGGCCAAGCTCTTCCCTCCCTGCCCAGGGCCACCGCAAGTTACACCCACAACTGCCACGTAACGGCACAAGGCATCATTTTTACATATCTCTTCACAAAAGAAGAGTTCTCAGACAACCCTTTCCATGAAAACTTCAGGACGGAAAGGAGCACAGAGTGAAATCTCATCACGAGCTCATGCCGGGAAGCACATGGAAGGTGCTGCGGAGCGGCCCTGCCGTCTTACAGCCCCATCAGAATGAAGTAGTCAGGAAACGGGTTTACGTGCATCATTACAACATGATTACTGCTGGGAGCACCTTCCTGTCGGGGTCCTTCTGACCATATCCCTAATCACACGCGCTGCCAAGGATGCTCTGCACGACCCTCAGATCACAGCACCACAGGAGATGAAGCACCAGCAGCACCGGAGTGACAGCACAGCCAGGAGGGAGAGAAACAAACAGCTCAATTAATTGACTGCAGTGATGGTAGGGAGTACACACCACCCCAGAGTGGTCCAGGTGGGGTTCCTCCAGCATGAGTTTTGCACCTCTGGGGGTTCCCAGTGATGCTTGTGGCTACTTCAGCTCTCAGACCTGCACTTTTGAGGTGCTCAGTGGCTTTGGAAGCCAAACTGTGAAGTAGTGATCATGGGAATGAAATCTCTGCTTTGGAAATCGCTCCTCCCCTCCCTCCCCCCCCCAAAAAAAAAATCAACTCTGGGTACCCCAGAAATTCAAGTACCCTGATGATGAGTTGCTCTGGCAGGACATTTCCTGCCAGCCATCAGTAAGAGAGTTCAGAACAGCTTTCTCCAGCTACCAGTATGTTGGGTCAATTTACATTTTCTCTGTTACCATCATCCACAAAGAATATCAAAATACAAAAGTACAAATGTAACACAACTTTATGCTTTAACGGGTTTCATAGTTTGTCAAGAGTTCTCTAATCCATTTCAAATTCCCTCTTAACAACATGATTTCTTCTATTTTTTGCATTTGAACTGTGGGTGATTAAACAACAAGCAGCAGAAAATTAATATGTTAAATTCAAAGCCACAAAAAAAATAGATAATCTCATTGTCCAGTGAGAAACCCAGGAATCTTTGAGTTTCCAGGAACAAAAGCTACAACTCACTCAGGCTTAGGTCTTAGCGGAATTAATGTTGCTCAATAGCAAGTACTGATTGTGGGGTTTTTTACGAGCCTACAATACAGAACTTGGCTAATACTTAAATAAATAAATAAACCTTATTTTTATTTAAAGAAGAAAAAAAAATTGAGAGAGGTCACATGTGTCGCAGGAAGCAATGAATGCTATGGATTCGGAACCACATCTGAAAACCTCTTCAAAGTCCCCAGAGAGAACCACAGGATGCTTTTCTGAGTCCCTGCCCCCAGCCAGGCAAATCATAAATGTGAACAATCACTCTTGTTTTTCTGTTAAAATGCACTGGTTTTATCACTGTGTTGTGTTTTTCCAAAGCACACCTTGCACGTAGAAACCCTGGTGCAGGCTCAGAGTGCCAAGATCTTTCCCTCCCCCATTTAGCAGCACGTATTGATACCGTAACGGAGTTTCAAGGACCTGGACAAGATCCTCTTGACATAATGAAAGGATTTTCCTCCGGGCAATGACACCATGACCGGACCTTACTCACAGCAATACAGCATGCAGGCAATGTGGAGAGACGAGGACCTGAAGGAGCTCAGATGCTGGCAGAAGTGATGCCAACTATTTATTTGGGGGGGGGTGGGGGGGTGGAAAACATGACTCCTAAACAACTCCTGGAATTTCTGTCTTTAGAGACTTCCCTCTTCCTTGGGTCCTTAGCAGTTTTCCTTACCACAGTGCCCCATCGGTCCAAAGGGATTTTGGGGGAAAAAGCAGACAGGAGGCCACTGATCTCCCTGCCCACAGCAAGGGGAGCAGGATGCATTCCTGCTGTTGTGTTGAGAAGAGCTGGAGATAGGGATTTGCCACTGACAGGAGCAGGGCATCCCATACTCCCTGGGCAAAAGGAGACAGTGGCACCTAACCTATGTCAGGGGCAGGAGCATCTCTCACACGTGTAACATCCAAACAGAAAAACACAAAGACAGGGCTCAATCAGCCTGCGGACAATTAATATTATCGTTGGAGCAGCCTCATATCTCCCACTTTGAGCTCAGCCCCACCATCCATAGCAGCGAGGCACCAAACTGACAGCCAAAGCAATAACGTTCATGCATTTACATATGCATCTCTTGAATGCCCTATTGATGTCCCTGTGAGAAAGGACTCAGAGAACACTGCAAGTTAATGATATAAGAAGCAAAATACATTCTGCATTTCATGGTTTAAACAAAAAATAGCCTCAGACGGGGAGACACGAAGTAACAATATAATGGCAGAATGAAACATTTTGATCTGCTGAACGCCTTTATAAATATTTGAGTATCATTTATTTATGTTTTCCTTCTTTTCATTGTAAAGCAAGGTTTTCTGACAAAAGCCCTCGTTTGGGGAACACTGTGCTTTATTATTTAACTTCCTAAAAGCAACATCAAAGGCTTGAGTTTAAAGCTTTAAAACAAATGAACTATTTGCAATATTTTAAAGATTTAGAGATGAGAAGAGCAGGAGTTCTCCACAGCCCAGATCTAAAGGCCTCTGTGGTCTGTGCTGGGCAAGGAAGATACAATAGCTCTGCCAAACGCTGGGGGACAAAATCCCTGACAAGTTTTTGCAAGCACCAACTGTATTATGTGCCGGGGGCTGCCAAGATGCTTCAAGTTCAGTCATTCTGCTCCCCGCCATTGCATCTCACCTGCAGTCACCCTGCTCTCCTTTTCTAGCCCTCCCACCATCACTGTCAGGAACTGTGTGTGCGTGCTGGGAGTCACCTGAACCACAGGCAGAGGTCCCAAGCAAGGACAGTTTGCATCACTCACATTACTCAGACATTGATCCATTCCTGTCCTGGCACTGCCGTGCTACAGACTGAATGATCCTGCCAGAAGAAAATTAGCCCATGCCAGGTCTGGCACCTGTGCACGTCATGGGAACATGTGGTTGTTACTGGCATTCACACAGCGGATAGCATGACAAATTTCTCCAGTTTTGCAAGGTGTTGAGACAAAGTCTGGAAGCTCTGCTGACAGGAGCTTCCACGCCACCCTGATGGATCTGGTCCGTAAGACAAGGCACACAAGGGGCAAGCAAATACACTGCACCTCCAGCATGCAGCCACCTCAGGACACCTTCCTCCATGGGAGCTCTGTGGAACTGCACCCAGGAGACAGAGCTGTGCACCTATCCCACCTCAATCAGTCAGAGACTATTTCTCCAATGAACAAGCTCTGCTCTGCAATACAGACTGTTATGCAGAGGAAACCCCTCAAGGTTTCTAAGTGTGGAGGCAAACACAACACAGCCTCCAGGTGTCACCGCTCCTACTGAAGCCAGAAGCTGAGAAACCCAGCAAGCAGTAGATCTGGTCTTCGTTTTATAACCCATCCCATTTATCTCCCTCTAACACTTAAATTCCTTGATGTCAAGGGACTGGTCTTATATGACATCTTCCTGCTATCTTTTGTCTGATCCCAAGCTCTTTGTGGCTGGGACAGGCTGGCTTGTGCTGCACATCTCACGTTCAGACCTCAGCATCACTCATCAAACCTCACAGCTAATAAAAGGACAAGAAAGAGAATTTGCCCTTTGGTAACGCTATGGACCACAGCCACAGTGAGTGTAAAACTGCAGAGCTCCACCAGCTTCAATTTTATATACAATAAAAAAATAAAACTTTCACTAGGTGTTATGCAGTTTGTAAGAAAATCCCCAAATTAATTTATTCTGGGAAAAAATCTCTTTAAGAGAATATTAACTTTCAACCCTATGCCAAAACCATTTCCTTTCTGGTTTGCTCTGAGACAACCTAGTTTAGGTCCTACAAACTTAAAACCCCTCAAACACAGTTATGGAAATATTAAATTCCACCTAAACTGGCTGAAATTATGCAGGCACCTTTAAAAAAAAAATAGTTTGTGTTTTAAAGCAGAATGGACTCAGCCATCCATTAAATATGACAAGGTCTGCATTTTATTTAGACATTGCCATTAATAATGAAATGATGTATGATTTCCATTCCTGCAGTTCTTCCTTCCCTACACAATCAATTATGCATTTAAGAAAATATTTACTTGATATAAAACTATTCTAATTAAGCATTACTGGTATACTAATATCAGTTTGAACAAATCAGATGATCTTGAAGATGCATGAAAGAATAAGATACTCCACTTCAAAGAGGCATTTAATCCTGTCTGGCAGGAAAAAAAATCCTTAAAGCAATGCAAGGTTCAGTGCAATACTGCAGATATCACCATCTTTTTGACCTAAAGAGGTAAATCCTCCTTGTGAAAGGGTCCTTGGGGCTACTCATGTTGCTAAAGCAAATAGAATTTGACCCAAGAAAAATCACATGTGAAACTGTGTGGATGTGAATGTTGACAAAGAGAAGAAAGATCTCCCCAAAGACTCAGACATTTCCAGGTTGTTCCTGGGTGAAGAACAGCATCCTAAAAGTAAATTTAAGAGTGTTGGCAGTGACCAAAATCTCCTGAGACTGCAAAGATCACTGCTGTCATGGAGAGCACGAGCTGGAGCTTGGGGCTGCCCTTCATCCCCGGGGTGATGATCAGAAACACCTCTTGAGTTCCCCCATTACAAATGTCATTGCCTGATTCCTGGTTAGCTGGTGCAAAGGGCTCTTACCCACAGCTGAGCTGTGCAGGTCACCCAGCTGTGCCCCAAAGTCTGAGCACAAGGAACAAGAAGCACATGGCATTTACAGCTCCTTTCTGCTTCCCAGGGTTCGCTGGAGGCCCCAGAAAGCAGAGCATAACTCACAGCAGGCTGAGGGAAACTGCTCCAGCCATGCCGGGAAAGCAGCACCCTGCCCAGCCGTAAGCATCCAGGGGGCTCAATCCTGGCTCACGAAGGTGCCATTGGAGGTGGGAAGGGAAATGGAGAGAAAGTGGCTGGAGGCCAGAAAGCAGCAGTCAAGAAGATAACAATTAGGATGCAGAAGCAGCCAGAGATATGGCATCACCAGAGATTTACTGTGCGTACACACCTCCCTCTCTGCTCCCAATGTACTCGCTCTTTCTTTCTGTCCATATACATACAGTAAATCTTCAGTGACTCCTTATCTCCCAGTCTGCTTCTAGATCCTAATTGCTATCTATCTCTGTCTGCCTGCCACTTCCAGGTCTCCCAGCCTCTTCTCTTACGGCTCCCAGCCCCCAGCAGCCTCCCTGGTTTTCCCACCTCCTCCTCTTCCTCTGGCTGCAGACAGGTTTCTACATGGCAGTTGGCACGGGCAGCCAAAATTCCCCCTTCTCAACTAAACATTACACCCCGAAACACGCCAGAAAACACTCAGCTCTCCACAGCACAAAGCTACCCGGGCAGGTCAAAGCCACAGGGCTGCAGTGGGGCAGGAATTGCTTCCAGCAGAGCTGAGCTTCGCTCCTGCCCCACCAGCCTCCTCCCTTGGCATCCCCACAGCACCCAGCCACCCTCCTCCTGCCCCCACCCTCGGCTCGCACCACCTTCCCAGCCCAACACCGCTTGGGCAGGCGAAGGGCGCCTTCCTCAAGGCTCAGCATGCCGCCCGCTTGACTTCATTTTTATTTACTACTATTCTTTACTACTATTTATTTATTCATTCCTATTTTTATTTCACTTTGAACATGCCCAGCTGTGTCATCTTGGTTTTGCTGAAAATGTAAACAAAAAGCAGCATTCAAATGCAGCCTTTCATTGCATGAATACATTTCCCATCCGACACAGCTCCAGTGCTCCCACCCTGAAATTAAAACTTAAAAAAAGGCAACATCATCACTGTACATCACTATTGCCCCCCCAATATTTTCTTCATTCGTGCTATTTATTCTTTTTGAAAAACAAACATATCAAGAGTTTTAATAGCTACATTTGCTCTCCGCAAAGCAGGAGGAAAGAAATAAATGTAAATAAAGTTAATTTTACGTTCTATATAGTAACGAAACTGAATGGCTCTGCTTTTCCCTAGCAAAATATCATGCCTGCTTTTACAGTCTATGAGGTAGAATGGTCACCCTTTTTTTTTTTTTTGCACACTGAGTTCAGTTTTTGTCTTGCGAAATGTAACTTTACTCTAGTGATCTCTAAGCCTGAGGCTTTTTGGTTTGGCTTAACACTAATTATATGGATGCTGAAAAAGGGAATAATCATTGTACATTCCTTACACTTCACAATTTTTCCATGCTTCTCTGTTCCTAACAGAGAAGGAATATTTTCTTTTTTGCAGGGATGACAATTCAAAAGACACAGAACATACTGTGCAGAAGAAAACACCCCCAAAGAATGCCATGTACTGCAATGCCAAAGCAGCATCTGTAATTCTGTCTCTGGCCTTTAGCAAGGGAACGATTAGAGAAGGGGAAAGGAGAGGAAAAACTGAAAGTCAGAGGAGAAAAAAGTGAAAGGAAAAAGTGGAAGACAGAAAGGAAAAGGAAAAGAAAAGAGGAGGAAAAGAAAAGAGAGAGAAAGAAAAGGGAAAAGAGAGAAAGAAAAGGGAAAAGAGAGAAAGAAAAGGGAAAAGAGAGAAAGAAAAGGGAAAAGAGAGAAAGAAAAGGGAAAAGAGAGAAAGAAAAGGGAAAAGAGAGAAAGAAAAGGGAAAAGAGAGAAAGAAAAGGGAAAAGGGAGAAAGAAAAGGGAAAAGGGAGAAAGAAAAGGGAAAAGAGAGAAAGAAAAGGGAAAAGAGAGAAAGAAAAGGGAAAAGAGAGAAAGAAAAGGGAAAAGAGAGAAAGAAAAGGGAAAAGGGAGAAAGAAAAGGGAAAAGAGAGAAAGAAAAGGGAAAAGAGAGAAAGAAAAGGGAAAAGGGAGAAAGAAAAGGGAAAAGAGAGAAAGAAAAGGGAAAAGGGAGAAAGAAAAGGGAAAAGGGAGAAAGAAAAGGGAAAAGGGAGAAAGAAAAGGGAAAAGAGAGAAAGAAAAGGGAAAAGAGAGAAAGAGAAGGGAAAAAAGAGGAGGGGAAGAAAAAAGAAAAAAAGGGGGGGGGGAAGAGAAGAAAGCAAGAGAAGGGAAGGGGGGGGGGAAGAGAAGGAAGAGGGAAGAGAAGAGGAAAAAGAAAAGTGAAAGACGAGAAAAAGAAGCGAGAAAGAGAAGAGGGAACGGGAAGGGGGAGAGGAGGGGCGCCCGCGCCTTCCCGGACGGGAGGCACCGCACCGCACCGCACCGCGCCGCGCCGCGCCCACAGCGCCGGCCCGGCTGCCGGGAGTCACAGCGCGGAGCCACCGCTGCGAGCCCCGAGTCCCGGCTGCCCGCAGCGCCACTGCTGGCACCGGGAGGGGGAGGAAAACCGGCGGCGTGTTCCCGGCTCTGCTGCCCTGCTCCCCCAAATCCCCGCCGCCCTGCCCCCCAAATCCCCGCCGCCCTGCCCCCCAAATCCCCACCCGCTCCCGCCACGCTGTGCACCGCTTTCGCACACAGCAGGAATTTAGAGCGCACTCCTAAATTAGCTTTACCATAAATCGTTTAGGCTCTTAAATAAATAAATACCATCGGTCCCTTTTGCCCTCTTTTTTTTTTTTTTTTTATATTTTTCCAGCGTGCAGCTCTCCATCAGTTTCAAGCCATTGGGACTTCCCTGACAGCGGTAACAGGAGACCCGTTGAGTCTGGATTTGAGGATTTTTGGTTGGGTGGTTGAGATTTTTTCCCCCCTCTCAGCAGCAACATGCTACTTTCAAACTTTGCACGAGGCTTTGGGTTGGTTTGTTTGTTTCCCTGCTTTCAAATGACAAGATGATTTTAATCAAAAGGGACTGGTTTCTGGGGAAGGCCAGAGCCAACTGGGACTGGGAAGCAGATCGGTTGGGCAGTTTATAGCAGTTCAGAAGAAGGTTTTGTAAACAAACACAGCTCAGAGGTAGAAAAGCAAATTCAGTGGGTGCAATCTTGGCCTCCTCTGCAGGCGATGGCACAGCTCAATGGGGCCAGTATTTTCACATCCACACACAACTTTCCCTCCAGCAAACACAAAACCAACAGAGGCACAGGTAACGGAGAAAACGGCTCCAAATCTGTGGTATTACTGCCTAAACAACTTGATGCTGTCAGGGCAGAGCAACAGAAACACCAGTGACGACTGAGTACAGGGAAAAAACATCCTAATAGGTTTTTTGGCTGACGGAGTCCTGCCACTGCAAGGTCCTGCAAGCACGGGGCAGCAGCATGGTCCCCGAGCCGGCATGGGAGGGGTCGCCGGGGTCCCTCAAGCAGGGTCACAGCCCCCCCTTGGTGCTGACCAGGGCTCCTGAACACAAAGGCTTAGTGTTCTGTTATCCCAACATTTCACTTGCAAAGCCTGAGGAAAAAAAATGGAAAATAGGGCAGAACTAGGCAAGATTGCAGGATTGGGCCATTTGGGGTAAATAAGAGAGTAAATTCCCCTAGAGGCGGCGTTATCTAAGGGAGGGCACCAGAACACATCAGTGCTCCTCTGGCCATTTCCGTGGGTCGTGATTTCAGCGAGGAGCCCAAGGCAGAGCCAAGGCAGTGCTGGTACGGGATGTTTCCCAGCGCGCGCAGGCAGCGCAGCCAGCCTGGGTCTTGCAGGTGCAAAGCCAGAAGCAGCTGCAGCTCTGTCACACCACGCAGAGGGACACCTGAGTGACAGAAAGAGAAGCTTCTCCCAGGAGGAAGAGATGCACGCTCTTATTATAAAGTACAAATTAAAGTTCCTCTACTTGGCTTAAGCCTGTCCCATTTATTTTCCACACCACCTAACTGCACTAGAACGCATCACCAACCCGATGCTGCTGGAGAAAGGGCCAAACCATCAACCCCAAGAGAGCTCACCACATGAACAACTCTCCAAGGTGAGAAAGGGCTCCCAGAGCAAACCCCCAGCCAGCATCTGGTCCAGGGTGAGGAGAAAAGTGAGGCAAAACCTGCCAAAACCATGGGCCAGATCCTCCCAACGTTCCCACAGCATGGGGCCAGCACAAGGAGCTTCAGCAGAGGTGGCCATCCCATTCCTCAAGTCTTTCTGCTGGACCTGGAGGGCTAAGCAAGCCGAGCTCAGAGCTGGGGTCTGGCATATACCTTTGGGACCTCTCAGAGCCAGGGAGACCCCTCCAGACAGGGAGAGCCCACCGCACGGATGTTCTCAGCATCAGAGCCATACTCCATCTACCTTTGTCCCCTCTTTACCACAGCACTGGAGCATCAGATTAAAAAAAAAAAAATCAAAGGGAAAACATTAATAAATAATAATCAAGATCATCTGCAGTTTTAATGATAAGCTATTTAATGAATTATAAAGTACCTATAACTCAAAGTATGAGACTGTACATTGTCAAAACTGGCATTAAAGTGTATGGAGATAATTAAGCAATAATGACCTCCACAGAGGGCTTTTCCTGGGAATTAATGACCAGTCGGGAAGAGCTGATGGCTTAAGGCACAAGCAAGGGCCATTAACCCCATCTGGTCATTAATACTCAGGAAATGCCCAGCTCTGAGGCCATTGTTGTCAGTATATAATAAAATAAAGGGGGAGAAACTATGAGTAGCTGAATTTGGGGGCTGCTCGGAGAGGTGATGTTCATAGGTACTTGCATTCATGTCCGACCATCAGCCAACCCTGGTATTCCCAGAACCGGCTGCGCTCAGGAGTGCACCCCCAAGACAAACCCACTCTGGACCCTCAACAGCAGCATCTGGGGGTTCTTCCAGCACAAACAGAGCCCACAAGATATCTTTGCAACTGAAAAGAGTAAAAGCAAAATATCCTAACAGCAATGGATAAACAGAGGTTTTCCTTCAGCACAAATTTTGGCTATTAAATCCTCATGCTATTAGCAACTCCAGGGCCCAAGTCTCGGGCTCCTCTGTCCAAGCAGCACATCATGTAACATCAGTCATGCTTTGGGGACCATCACAGCCAAACCTGGCCCCTGGTACAGTGCTGGGCAGTTTGCAGCGGGAGCCCCACAGGCTCCACACAAAAGCAGAAGAGCAGAGCAGCCTCCTTTCAGCCCAACCTGCGGTACCTTTCCCAGAATCCTGACTTCAGGGGGACTTGGAGGAAGCTGAGCATCTTCTGGTGGGGCAAACCAAAAGCTAATGCAAAGGTGACCCTATATGCCAGACTTGCATCCTTCTCACCACACACGGCACCACAGCAGTGGGTTGGCACCAGCTCAGAGCCTTGGCCAGGCACCAGACACCATCATTGAAGCATCAAAGCAGAACCAAATTCCAAATCTCTCCTGCTCCCAGGAAGGCATGGCAGGATTTAGGGGGATGGTCTCCTGGGATAGATGCCCTCATTCTACACACACACGTTGTAAACAGAGGGAGGAATTAGCACAAGGTGTTTTGATGGGGTAATGAAACCCCACTGCTCCCAGCCCCATGTTTCTACCGATGTCCCCCATCCCCTCTCCGACACCCACCGAGGGATGGGCGCTTCGTACCTCTGAAACCCCTGAGCCCCCGCTCGCATTTCCCCCTGGCTGGGGAAGGAGGGGAGGGGATGTCCATATCCCAGCCCCACAGGCAGAGGCACAGCGCCCACTCCCAGCTGCAATTATCCAACCTTGTTCGAAATAAGCCCACGGGGGAGTGAAGGGACTTGGATTTTCCCCTATAGCCCCTCTGGTCATTTATTTACCCCGGTGCCAAATTCTTGCACTGAAAATGCATAAATGTGCTTGGAGGCGACAAGCACAGAACTTGTTGCCCTGTAGGATCACAGCATATGTAAATTTTCACCTACACAAACAAATCCATGATGGTTGTAAATATTTCCAAATTATTCTCTGTAGCAATTGGCGCTAATCAGGCTGTTTGTAAGAACACAGCCGTGATGTTTGTTGGCAAAATAAAGGATCTCTTACAGTTTCTTACAATCTGGAAAGAAAACTGGAGCAGCTCCTCAGTCACAGCATTTCTCCTTGGCTGTTTACAAGCGATCAGAATTAAAAAATCAAGTATCTCACTGGCAATACGGAGTTTCCAACAATTATATGTTAAAAAACTTATCGCTTAGCAGAGGAAAATCACTACATAAGGAAAATTAGTGCTTGTTAGTACATGTAATATTCAGAATCACGAGTAGAATAAAAGCAGCAATGCAGAAACTGTTATCAGCAGAGAGAAAATTATTCAGGCATGCATTTGAGTAATTCTGCATTTTAATTTAACCCTTTGAAACATTAATCAAACCATGGCTAATTATAGGAATTAAGGAATTAAACGATGGAATCTTCTAAAAGATATTATTTAAAAGGCAGTTTATACAATTACTTGTATAGATGTTTGCTTTAAAGAGGGAAACATTTCTACTGTAATGAAAAGGGTCTTAGAAAATTAAATTAACAAGGGGGGACCAGGCTGATATGAAACTAAATTAGCATCAAATGCAAATTACAGGGTACTTAATGGTAGAAACAGGTGCAGAGCAGGTCCCTAAATGAGATAAATGAATAAAACATCCCTCTGCACAAATGTGGAAGCTGACACAAAGTCAATGATATGAATAATTCAGCAGCCTCAACACTGCTGTTGAGGTCAGCTTTCCTTGACCTTTGAAACAGGAAGTAAAATTCTGTCCAAATTTGAGTGACTGGAAATGCAGCAGTTATTTGTTGGGGGGAAAGAAAAAATAAATGGAAAATCCAGATTAAAACCAAAAATACAAACCCACGGTATGCATGTGAGACTGCGAATACATACATATAAGATGATAAATTGAAACACTGAATAAATCCATCAGCAGAAGAAAACATGCAGAAGTGGAAAAGCTCTCAAATGTTAGTGTCACAGTGGCTGCAGAATATTTGTTTCAGCTTAAAACTCTAAAACAATGTGTGTCTGTGAGATACATAAGAGTATTTAGGTCATGGTATGATCTAAGCATGTTCAGAGCTAAATGGTTTCATCTTTCAAAAAATAATGTAGTTGTGCTAAAGAGGATATTAATAGAGTCAAAGTCATTATATTTCAGGTATTAAAGAAATCAAATCATATAGAAATAGCTGTTCAGAGCACAGCAATCAATCATTTTCTTTGCTATAAACTTTTTTTAGTAAAGGATCTGGAAGCCTTCTTTTCTGGACTTTTTACCTAAGCTACCAAATTAGTCACTATTGCATTTCAAACATTAAAAAGTCACAATTTCAAATGTAAACACCCTAACAACACTTTGCAGTGAAACTCAGGCTGTGTGCAAGTGTGTGGAGTGTGAGAGAACCCTTAAAGCAGAAATTATATGGATTTTATATTGATGCTTTTAAATGTAAATAAACCATAAAAACAAATCCTTGTATTTCAAAGCATGAACACTTCTCTCCCTTAAAAAGACAGAAATCCGGAGCAGCTGCCCTACATCCAGTGGAACATCTCAGAATGCACATCCTCATAACTAAATTAAGACAATTTCTCACCTTTCCCTATGACAAAATACTGAGCTAAAAGTATATATATTTTGGATATATATAAAAGGTCATATCATTTCTGACTAGACGTATGGTCCTAATTTCGAACTGAATTTGGCACTACAACAGATTAATAAAGTATGACAAGTAACTCATTTCTCCAAGCAAGGAAGAACGTCACCCCTGCAGCTTCTCTTCTAGGGCAACGAAAGATGCAAGATAACAGAAGTTACCTCTGCTCTTTCTTTTGTTGTATTAATCCTCTTTTACCTGCTTACCTGTCATCTGCAGCACACGCCTCATACACAGTTATTGAGTACTGGGGGGTAATTTTCTTATCTATGCTTTAGGCAGGTGATGTCCGGGGACGGGACTGCAGGGTACACCCCTGCCCCAGTAAAGTTTTGTGAGGAGTTAAAGCAAGCCCTGGCAGCAGCCACCCTGAAGATGCATATTAATGAGATAAACAAAAATCAGCCCCAATATTGCATAATCCCATGGGGCAAAGCAAGCGCTGGTAATTTGGGGGTTGAGTTCACGACTCTGCTCAGCGCCGGGGTTGTGTGCAAAGTGGCTCCCTCCAAACGCCAGCTCTGAGAACCCAGCTGGTTCTCATTTCCAAACAACCAGTTTCTCTATCCCCAAGTGCTAAAGAAAATAATCCCAGCAATCCATGACTACACGCTTTCACAGGGACAGCAGTGAGAATTTGATTGTAGAGATAATTAAAGTCATTCCTGAAACTTCCAAGGAAAAGAAGGCAGGGGGAGGAGGGGGGCCAACGTGGCCAACGATGCTCGATGCTTGTGTTTAAATTGAACTAAGCAACCAGTTTGGCTCAGAGGAGGGATGGGGGTGGGGGATACTATTTTGGGGGAATTTGTTTTCCTGAAAATTCTCTCTCCTGCACTCTAATAGTTACAATATTTGCAAAGAAAATGTAATAGACTGAGGCAAGTAGGAAGATTACAGTGAGGTTTGGAGACTGGATGTTCCTAATTTGGCAGGAGTATCCAGAGGGAAACGCTTTCACATTCTGGTAAACTTGAATAAAATTATGTACAGCCACTTCGATTAGAAGGGTTTAAAGGGAAATGATACCATAAAAGCAATAAAACCAACTGCTATCTGCTTCAAACACTGAAAACATCTTTTTAAAATTAATGTTTCCTGCAGCCCTGCCATGAGTTAGGACTGAAATAATTTTAATATTAACAACATTCAAGAGCGAGTCAATGTAGAGCCAGTCACACGACTGGATTAGTCCTTTACATCTTTCCAAAACACTGGAGTAATTTACACCACTCCAGCTGGTGTAAATCAGCAGGGTGTCCCTGGCATCAGGAGAGCTGCGAGGCTCTGGCCACGCTAAAAAATAATCATAACGATGATGAGTAAAAGAAAAAACAAACCGAAACAAAACACACTTCCCTCCCAGCAAAGCTAAATTGTACAACCTCAGTGTCACACGTCTACTCTGACCCCCGTCATCCCGAAATCGGTGTGAAATTCAGAGATGGAGAGAAAGAGTTTAAAGCACTTGTAATCTCTCCGTCTGCACTATCTGCCTTGAGCAGGAAGGAGGGATCCGCTCAATGAGAGCTATTCAGGGCCTCTCAATTAACCTGATTAGTTCAGCAGGCTGCTCTCATGAATGACACCTTATCTTGGAAATGAAGGAAAAAAACTTCCTTCCTTCCTTCTGGAGATACCAGCAGCCCCGACAGCCAGAGCAGCGGTGCCCGCCGGGGCTCCCCCATCTCCCGGGGAGCTGCTTTTGGGGTGGCAGAGCCAGGCAGCCCAGGTGGCCCAAGCAGGCTGGGGGTCCCCCTCTTTCAGAGCCAACCAGGCACATGATGGGATTTTCTGCACTAGTTAACCCTTCCAGCCCCAGAGCCCGGCCCTGCTGCTGCCCCAGGTAAGAGGTAGAGCAGCCGCGGGGACGAGCCCCCCCCAAACGCTGCCTTGTTTAAGTGTGTTGTAGTCTGGAACTCGTTTCATACGTGACAGATTAATGAGCGATAACTGGGTTACCATGGCAAAAAGCATTCCCAAAATTCTCTTTTGTTTCCCTGAGAACAGTCTCCCCCCCACCTTTTTTTTTTTTTTTTTTTTTTCCCTGGTGGGGAGGGGGGGGCAAGGGGAGAGTTCCAAATCATGCCACTTATTAGAATAACACAAATATTAACTAACAGCATGTTAGTCTTTCAAGTGCGGATGGCTGTGAATGTCAACAAGGCTGACTATTACATACAAAGTCCAAGAATTAATCAGGGAAAATAGGTATCTCAATTACAATTACAATACTGAAAACTCAAATTTATGAATGCCCAGCCAACTTTGAAGGCATTTATTAGAAGAAGTCCAATGACTTCGGAAGTATTAATGCACTAATGACACATTAGGGCATGATGTATTAATGTTCTTGTAATTTCTGACAAATTAAGTTACCATTGTCACAGCAGGGCAATCCTTCAGAAAAAAAAAGAGAAGTTTCTCTCTCCTGCCATGCAGTACACAACAGACAACAATTTGTATACACATAACGGCATTTAGTGAGTTTTCCTCCCACACCACAGTACAATTTATTCTGTTTTTAAGAATGCCAGAGCTATTACAGCACTCCCTGTGCTATTTAAAAAAGAGGAGGCAGATGTAGCCTAGGGATTGTCTTGCTTAAACAGCTCCTGGGGGTACAGACCCTCTCACTGTGCCGCTGTACAACCCTCCCTCAGCAGCTCCAAGCCCGGCCAGCCCCACAGAGCCCGGAGACCGCTGGAGCCCACTAACACCAGCCCATGGTGCTGACGGGAAACCAAGTCCCAGAGATAAGAAAAAAAATCCAAGTTTTACAGAGTTGCTTTTAGCACACAAACCCCAACTGGAGAAACAAATTCTGTCCTAGATCCCAGAAGAATCCAGGATTACAGAGGACGTTCCTTTGTAACCCAGTGGGACTCCCTCATTTTTCTTTAAAAGGGGCCAAATCCTGATCCCAGCTGTTGGGCAGCTACACAAAACATGTGCAGGTCCTTTCCTCCTCCTGTCTGCAGAACCCCCAGCAATCCATGCCACGGGACGTGCTCCCGTCTGCAGATCCTGGCTGGTGTGGGACTGCGCCAGCAATGCAGGGGCACACGGAGCAGACGCTACCATCAGATCTTAATAGCTCTGAGTGCGGCTAATTTTCTTCCTCTTCTTTTAGAGCAAAGAACTTTATAATGAATACAGAAGACATTTCTCCTCTTCTTGTGTCATCCTACAAAATCTGAACTAGGTAAAGTGGTTTTTAACATCCACTTATCAAAGTGACTTAACATCTGGGAAGTCAGCCAATGGTTATGGAGTGATGCAGATGCCAAAAAATCCAACTGAAAGATTATATTCAGGGAGATTACAGAGAAGACCTGACTCAACTGGGTGGAAGCGGATGGTTATCCTGGTCAGGAAAGCCTGTGAGTCCCCCTGCAAAATCATGGAGAAAATGGAGGAAAATGATTATGTTTTAATCAGCTTCCTTTTAACCCATTGTAGACACTGGCTGTATCCTGAACCAGTAACTTTTTCCAAATGCAAATTTTGGAATCAACAGATGAACCGTTTGACAAAATCCAAAAGAAGATGAACAGAAAAATGATTTTCTGTCTCGTGACAGTTATTGAGACAACACTAACAAGAGGAAGATCCTTTTTTTTTATGGCTAGGCACTCACAGTGGGATATCAATTCTTCCAAACATCTACTTTATATAAAATTTATCCTTTCCAGAATCACAATCATGTCACTTGGGGAGTGTCTTTTTTTTTTGTCTTTTTTTTTTTTTTTTAGGATTAATCTTTGAAAAAAATGACCTAAACATTCGGATACATGAAAGATGCGATTAGCTGAAACAATTTGCAACTCTGATTAGAAAGTCAAGGTGAGAGGAGGGCTGAGAAAACCCAAGTGCTCAGCAAGCCTTCAGCACTCTGGCACTATGTCGTTGTAGCGTCGCCCTTTTTTTTTTTTTTTTTTAAACCCCATTTTTCGTCTCTTTCTAGTCCAGCGTGGCACTAGAAGAGTTAAAGAAAACAATAAAAGAACAACTGAGTGTACAGGGTAGGATTTACTGGCATTTACTTTTAATCTATGGTCCTTTGCTCTGTGGCTTATCAGCCCTATGTCAGCCCTTTTTCCTCCTTTATATTTCATGAGGGGACCCACATGCTGGTACTGAGAGACAGAGCCCAAGTGTCTGTAAGCTTTTTGTCAGGTAAAAAGAGAAGAAAAAGGAAAGGAACAAGAGGAAAAGCAAAGCTAAGAGGCATCTATTAGATGTCACTAGGCTTTTGTATTCATGTCAATGATTCAGGATTAGAGTATTTGAAATAATCTTATTGAGAGAACTCAAAAGCCCCACAGAGGGAAAGCCTGCTCGGTAGCATATGGCAGAGCAGCAGACAATATCTTATTAAGGATGTGTTAGCTAACACCATTACTTTTTATATTACATTACTGAACTATTGTGCCTCAGCCGGTTAGCGAGATGGCATAGTTGTGGAATGCCATTTTGGACGTTACCGCGTTGTTACAAAACGGGAGGGATTTGGCCGGGCATCCAGGCGGGCCAGCAGGGGGGTGGCAGTGGTGATGCTGCTCCCTGCCCCCGCCCCCCCGGACCACTCTGAAGGGGAACCTGCACGTCACCAGCAAAGGGGAAAACGATGTCCCCAAGCGTACTGGTGGCCACGCTACTCTCGCTGTCTGTGACACCACCCAGTGCCCACCCACCCTTCCCCATTGCGCTCCCCTCCAAACCTGGGTCACCGCTGCGGGGAAAAACAGGGGGTAAAGACGGCAGCTTCTGCCCTATCTCCAGCCAAAAATCCCAACCTATTGCCAAACTCAGCTTCTTGTCAGATGAAGGGAATTTAATTTTGTTATAGTGAATGCTGTTAGTCTAAAAATCTGTCTTTGCTCTTGGACAAAAGCTTGTAATTGGAGAAATAACTCTTTTTAAAGTTATCTTCATCTGCCTACACCTTTAGAGGCAGCAAGAAACCAAAGACAAAACAGTACTGTTCATAGCATTTCAATGATTGCACTGAAAGGCTCTATATCTGGGTCACCTTACTACTGTCCAGTATATCATTTCAGTGACTTGATATAAAGCCTTTTAATAACTCATTTCATATAGTTCACATCTTAACAGCACCAGAAAATTTGTTTTCACATTTTCTATTTCCAAACACTATTTTTAAAAAGCAGGTAGAAAATTATTTGTTCAGCTTTAAAAAAAAAACAAACAAAAACCTTTAAAATACTGTCCTTAGCAAAAAAAGTAAACACTCATTTGATACAGTAATATATTCTGATCACAAACTACCTATGCAAAGTTGCTAATGTGACACACTAGGAACTTTGTATGGCCTTTCTGTACTTTTCCAGAACTTTTACAGAAAAAAAAAAAAAAACCGTGATGCTAAAGGGAAAGAGAAAAATTCATACCAGTATTTACCATTACTACTACAGAGACTTGCTGCTCTCTAAGAACGGAGTTAAATTCATTTCTAGAAAGTTATCTCAGTCATGATTTACACAGAAACCTACAACTTTTTCTTACTCTTTTAACTTTATCAGTTAGATTTTGTATTAAAATTAAATACTTCCAGCAGGGAGAAGTGAATTTTAATTTAGCACAGCTATTTTTGTAGATATGGCCAATTACTTAAAATACATTTTGGTGGCTACAACATGCAAACACTTATGACTACTCACAGGAAGAAATTTACGGATACACCTCAGCTTCTGCAGAATAAAGCTTGGGTTATGTTTTTACCCAGTAAACACTGGGATGGAGCTAAGACACATTTTTCATGTTCAGAACAATTTTAGCTAATCAGCATTAAAACTGAGGATGATCTCTGCAAATACATTTTCCTATCGCTCTTACTCATGCATGCATTCCCACAGTGACAGCAAATATGGGAATAAATCAGGTGTTCAGACGGAACAGGAAATTTATCCACACCAGAAACTGTGTGTACTTATATATATGCATATGAGAAAAAGCCAGTATTTTTTTCCAAAAAAAAAAAATCCCCACTCTTGAGAAAGAGAAAAACTGGCACTGAGCTGCGTGGAGCTGGGTAGCCCACTGCACCGAGCACATCCTCCCCGCTGCAGGACACGCTTTGAAGTAGGAGTTCATATTAAGAAATCGATAGGTATGAACAGCACATTTGAAGTTTTGTGATCAGAAACAAAGGGGTGGATCATCCTGCCAGGCCCTGGGCTCCTCGTGGGACCAACCCAGCACACTTAGAGCTTTCCTGATGCTGCGGGAGGTCACTACACAGAGGCAGCCAAACTTTTTAAAGCACTTCTAACCATGGGTGCCCAAATCCTGCTGTCTGAAGGAGCAGCAGAATAATCCAGGAGGTCTCAGACCTCGGAGTGCTCCTTTGCACAAGCAAACCATAGGGTCTTCAGGATGGGCTTTGAGGACTTGGACAAACCAGTGCAGTCCCCTAAAACTGTTAACCCTTGCTGACCAAGACTGAGATTTTCAGAAAGAGCCCAAGGGACTTGCCAACCTGCCGCAGCCACAGCTCTGAAAGCAGTAGGTGCAGAGCTGTCACCCCAGGCTCACCACCCACCCAGGGCAGAGCAGAGCCATACAGACACACTGACCTTGGGGTGTCGGGGCAGCAGATCCACTCAAGTCACTTTTCTGGACTGACAGCACAACTAGCCAAGCCCCAAAGGGCTGTGGGTGAGCACTAAAGACGACAGTCAAACACCAAAAGCAATAGCATAGACTGGTCTTCAGTTTCCCTCATTCACAGGACATTTAATACAAGGCTGCGTTTTTTATTCTCCATAGAAAAATCTCAATCTCAATTTCCAGACTGTGTCAGGAGAACCACTTGTCTTCAGGAATGGGATCATCTACCCACCTAGAGACTACACAGCACCCAGCACAATGAGCCTTCTTTGCGATAGCAGCCTCTGTTATATCACCATGATATTAAATAGTAATAATCAGGCATAAGATCACAGTGAAATAAAGCCCAAAACACTAGCTGCAGATTCAAAAGGCATTGCTGAGAGAAGCAAGTAACTATTAGAGTAGTGTGAAATGTTTGCAGTGAAACCCAAAACCACATAAAACTTGCCTGGTTTGGGGTTTTATAACAAACTGAAAACTCAGAACAGGTTTGCTGAGAAAATCACAAACCTCCTGAGTGAAGCTGAGACCAAATTAAGGTTTTGCATAATAGTTTTGAGATTATACAAAACTTCTTATACTTGGAGGCTGAGGGGAGAGAAATCGAACAAACAATAAGCAGAAGCTGGTTTGACCCTGACCAAGTTCACTCAACCCCAAGAGCAAAATAAATGAGTTCTGAAGTGGCAGAGATATGTGCCAACCCCAACAGGCTGAAACCAAGAGATTTTTGCAAGAATCCTTGCAAAGCTACCCAGCTCTAGTGATTTCATCACCAGAAAGAGGACTGACACTGCATGCATGAGGAGTGCTGGTAGAGGGGCTGTCTGAATGTCTGTGTGAGAAGCATCTACTGATCAGAGTCTCCCATTTATCTCACAACAGCTCAAAATGCCTTTGGTTGCCTAAGTCATGTGGGAAATGTTTTGGGTAATGCTTCTCAGCTGCATCAATCACAACAAAATCCTTGAGGATGTGTGTTTCAGTCCCTCCCCTCTCAGAAATGTGTGGGTTCACAGGCTCCGGGAGCTCACATGAAATGCTCGAGGCCAACTTCTGCACATCTGAATGCCCTGCTTAGAGGCTTAGAGGGTTTAGGCAGCACAGCCTTCATAGACAGCCTGGGAGACATCTCTGTGCAGTGCTGGGGGTAGTCCTCTGTCGCCTAGTTTCTGCTCCCCAGACTCCGTCCCTGCTGGATCAATAATTCCCATCTGGCTCTAGAAGGGACGTGGCAATGAGGCAAGACTTCCCAGTACAAGACTCAAGAGAATGGCCAGATATTCAGGCCCAGGAGCATTTTATCACTTACGTTGAGGTCTACCAGAGAGCACCACGCCAGCCCTCCCGCTTGCAAAACCCATCCAAGGACCCAGGCCATACAGGACCCACAGCCTCCTGCAGCCCTGTCCCCAGCATGGGCAAAGGGGGAGCAGGAACACCAGCACACACACATTCCCCCTGACCCCAGCCAGCCAGGTTCAGGTACCACATATGGCCAGGGGGACCAAGGTTATGAGCAGGACAGGGCAGAAATGGGGACTCCTGCAGAGGGACCAGTGCCAAAGCACCCAGCATCATCTGCCGCTTTGCTGTGACACCACTGCTATGATGAGCCCTTGTCCCTGTAGCCTGGGTGGGGATCAGCTGCGGTGCTGAGCCCATCCCCTGCCGCAAAGCAATCTTCAGCAGCTCCCTCCCAAGCAAAACCTGCCTCATCCTCTTGCCAGCACCCCTCCCAAAGCTGGCCGGCTCTGCCAGCCCGCCTGCATCCCCGTCACCCTCCCTCCAGGCATGGAAAGCTACTGCAAAATGCATTAATCGCCGCATCTACCTAACAAGTGTGTTTGTGGGGAGGATGCAGTGAGTGTGATACAGTCTTCTGTGTCATTTTTCCACCTGCCCGGTATTTAGGATGAAAAGACAATCAGGCCCGTAAAATACAATCCACTACGTGATGACTTGTAAAGCAGTAAAATGGAGACATTGAAAGTCATTCACGCCTCTTTTCATGTCATTGCACAGTGAAATCCTACCCACAAACATAAAAATTTTCAAGTTAAAGGCTGAAAGATTTCAAAAACATATGTAGGTGAGTTAGCTCCCTCCATAGCCATGGCAGCTGGGTATGCTGGGGACAGATTACAGAAAGCACCACCAAGCATCCCATACAGGAGGTGTCAAAAGCACAGAGACCTTTGAAACACTGGTAGCAGGTCATGCCTTAAAAGGTACCTTGGTGTCACCTGATAATAAAGTGTAGAAAGTACTGCAGCCTCCACTCCACGAGTCCCCACCCTTGCTCCACGGACAAGAGCTCTGATTGCCCTGGAAATGCATAAACTGCCTCTTCAGAGCCGGAGGGAGCCTCGTTGCTCAATAAATTGCATCCAAAGCAGCATGTGAAGAACTTCAATGTATTGCCAGGCAAGGGTCTGAAGACACGCTGGTGATGCTCACGCTGAGCTGCTACCTAAGGGTACACGGTCTCACCCCGGGGGGGCCTCCAGCACAAAGCCCATGGACTTAGACCACAACTGAAGTTTATCTGTCCAGAAGAAGGACAGTGGTGAGATTTCTTAAGTAGGTCTCATCTGTATTGGTAAATCTCAGCAAAGCTGATTTCAGGTCACCGTTATCAGCTTGCTCAAGTACTCTGTGAAGAAGCAAAATTTGGGGGGAACCAGCAACTTCCAAGCGGGCTGTTTCCAGCCCTTTTTCCATGCAGCATCACAAACTGGAGGTATATGGTATCGATCCTAAATGTTGAGATTTTTCTGCCGCTATATTTGGAATTGCAGTGGTTATTCCTACTTTATCAGTCTGTAGGACTCCTGTTTACTAGATGAAGCCATAAAAGGTAAAGAAACCCCAGCAGGCATGGGTAACACCCTTAAATATCGGTCCTGACAATGGGAAATTGGGTGGAAAATTTTGGAATGGAATGCTGAGAGAGGAGCCTCTTTCCTGAACCAAGGAATAATATAAAGCTCCACTTTCTCCCCTATGTGACTTTTGTCATTATCATCTTTTCTGATTCTTACAAAGCAAACTTAATTAGGAAGCTCTCTCATTAGTCTTGCAGAAAAATTAGCACAGCTTATGCTAATTACTCCTGTAAAATTTAATAAACTCGTTGAAATGGGAATAGTCTAATGAGGTTTTATTTATTGAACTAAGATAACTGTAAGGAAAAAGGTTAGGACAACAGGATATCCAGAGTGGTAATAAAACTACAATTTATTCAATTTCTTCCCAGGAATTTTATTGCAAACCTTTTAAATTCAAATATGAGTTACAATTTGAAAGTTAAATCAATCTAGAATTTAATTTAATAACAGGAAGTGCTCTGTGTTTTCTTTAAGTGTGATTACAATACAGCCCTGCCACCGCACCTTCAGGACGAATTGTGTGTTTGTGTGGTGACAATAATACCCCTTTTAAAATGAGTTCCTGTTCAATCAGAGCTTCATCTCAACACATGTAACTGGATTAGCGATAAAATATACAGGCTATACTAAGAAGATGATTCAGACACACATGCAGGTTTCCAAGAAATTTCCTTGAAATGACTGCTCTATAAGCATAATAGATTTATTTTGTTCTCCAGAGAAAATTCAGATCACTCTACGAGTATAAATTTCTTTAGGTCCCTTCCACTGCTGCATCTGCTGATACTATAATAGAGCAAAGTATAAAGCAGTTTTATACAGGATAAAGTCATATCCTATTTCAAACACAACTACAGACTTTTTCTTTAAATCCCACATTTTGATTAAATAAAAATATAGGATTTACTTTTTATATATATCTAGGGTTTGAGAAAGAATACAACGTGCATAACTTTGAAGTTGCCAAACAGCCTCTTTGCCAAGTTCACTAAACCACTACAAAGACCGAGCGCGCTCTATCCCAAGTTTCTCTAGCCTTATCAAAGAGAATTAATCAATCCAAAATAGTATTCCAGCATGTAAGAAGAGGATAGCATTTCCATGTAAGTACATATGTCAAAAATCCCATGGATAGATCCTACATTAAATTCTATGTTAGGTCAGAGTCTGTGGATTCGCAGGATTTGAGGCAGGAGTTAGATTAAATCCATAGGCAAGACTTTATCAGAGCGTGAGGCATGTGGGAGTGCTTTAGCCCAAATGGCAAATGAATTCTCTAAGCTCACATGCAAATAAAAAGAGCTAAATATGGTTTCGCATCTCAATTGACATAACAGTTAAAAATTGTGCGCATGGAGAAGCGACAATGGAGTACAACTAAACACATGTTCTGACTTGTGCAGGCGTTTTAGTGTTAGAACGATTTTAAAGGACTCGTTTTAAGGTAAAAAAGGCTCCATATAGATCACTTCATCCTTTCCAAACCAAAAGGGGGGAAAAAATGAATAGGATAAATGTCACAAGAAACATCACTAAAACCACTAACTGTATAAAGCACATACTTATTTGGCCTAAATTGTTTGAACTAGCCCCGGCCAAGAAAAGGTTTTAAGTACCCTACTGGGACAGATGCGAAGCGGCAACAATAGAAGCCACACTAATGCAATCCAGGTAACACAATCCTGTTTCAAAAACACGGGGAGGGCTAATTACAGTACTGCTGAGTCAAATTTCTTATACCATTGCAACCCACAGGAACAGGTCAAAATCAAATGTTATTCAAACCACAGTCATATCAACCTTCTGTATCAAAGTCACAATTTAAAACCAAGTGAAGAACTTAAAAGCTTAACCCGTTCACAAGCCGGGCGTGATTCAGCATAGGTGGTGAGATAGGGTCTGTATTATCATCTTTACGTTACGTTTAGCTTGCATTTTTAAAAAAATAATCTTCAGAACCGGTACCTTTTGCATCAATTTACGTAAAGACTGATAAACCGATCACTGCTAGGAAGCTAAATCTGTTTTTTTCATGTAACTGTTTTCTTCATTTTGCAGGAAGCACGTAACAGACAGCATCTCTGGCTCTCATAATTTAAAATGATTTGCAACTAGCAGTTTTGCATACTAGATAGTTAAACAAAATATTTCCGTAAACCTGCCATTAGCATCTTAACATCTCACTTTCCAGTACAATGAAAAATTCATGTGAATTTTGTAGCTTTCATGTTGCTCAAAATGCCACTCTAACACCATGTTTATAGTGTTCAACTCTGCAGCGTGCTTATAAAACACATCTCTATACAGCTTTCACTGGGGGTTTTCTTCCCCCCACTTTCCCTGGTACTACCTAATGCTCACAGAAGATGAAAATATGCCTAGTTAAAATAGATAGAGATATCTTCTGAGATTTAAACACTCTCAAGATTACTTATTACCAAAACACTTGCTATAAGCTTCCAATATACACACTTTCTTACCAAATTCAAACGAGAGCTGTAAATCTGGGAGTCTGGACGAGCACAATGCCAGGCAAGGCCCTGCCACAGCCCTGGACCACTCTGCCTGTGGCACCCAACGCACCAAACCCTCGCCGCCTTCCTCCATAACACGGATGCTTTGGCACGGAAGATACTTTAAACTTAATATCGCCAACATTATCTCAGACAATAATGCAAGGAGAAGCCCACTATTCTGTGCTCTTGCCCTTATATGTGTAGGTAGTTTCCCTTCAGGGTCCCTCTATTCACAGATTAGTGCAAGGGTATTGCTTTCCTCAGCTGATGACAGACACTTTCAGTGCTTCATGGCCATTTAACTCTTCTAGAGTAACGCTGCATAATAACCTGGTTATCACACATGGCTTCGTACAATGAGTTTGGACAATTAAAATGTAAAAATTACTATTTGGCTACCATTTTGCATAATTGGCAAGCACAAAAACTACACATGGCTCAGAACAACTAAAATAGATGTATTGTACTCCAATGATTTACCCAGTGATATCAGATTAGCAATATGGATCCGTTTAAAAGCACAATAATTAAGACAGGCTAAAATGAATTAATCAGCTGACAATACAGTCAAAATAGTATTCCAACCAAAGAAAATAAGAGGAGGGAAAAAACCTTACTTTGCAGATCTATTTTTTAACTGGTTTTATGCATAAATAAAAACCTTAAAATGTAGATGGATTGCATCCAACAGAACTACTGTAGCTAAGTGATAATGATTCAAACATTTTTCAAATAAAAGTTAAATATTTATAAGCACCCGACCACATTTCATAAATCACAAACTATTATTATTTTATTCCTGAAGCTTCCCTGGCATAGCATGTGAATTGAGCCACAGAAAGTCAGAAAGAAAAATCTCCTCTTTATGCACATGAATCAGTTACAAGAACTGGAGCCCTCCAACGAGCAGGTCGCTCCGTTATCCTCTATACGGCCCTTCCGTGGCAATCGCAATTGCAAAGCACAACTAATTCGGTATCAAAAACAAAATTTCATCCATATATACTCCTAATTCTTCCCCATTAGCAACACAGGGCAGGTGTTTCATTATAATGAGGCGGGGGAGAAAGAAAAATGGAAGGAAACAATAGCAGTCCTTACCTGTCAATTATCACTGGATCTGATGGAGTCTCATTTCTGTTGCCACAGCTTTTCTTGTCACAACAGCGGCTACAGAGCAAAAGTGAAAGGATTTAGTGCGACCATTACACTGTAAAATCATCATTATGAACATGGTAGGTTCAAATTGCCGGCTAGAGTTACCACTCGGTCCCTGCCTGGAAATCAGTCAAATGTAGTGGGTCACATATGGGTTAATTACTATGTTTAACTTCTTGCACAGCTGGTTAGCAACGGAAAATATAAAAAGAGAGGGGTTTTGCCCCTTTCACAAATAATAATTCAAGGATCATCCAGAACAGGGAGACCTGCCTATATGTAGCCTCTTTTCCATAGGGTTTAACAGTTGTCCCACATATACTCGCACACAAAATAAGGCAGCTTTTTTTACCCACTGAGCCTGGGGTTTACATTTGCTTAATGTTTATGTTACAAGATACTCCTGCTTCTACACAATTCTCAGCTAGCGGGAAACCTCCCCCCGAAATCCAGAAGCACAATTATTCTCCCTCCAAGAAACACTGTTGTTAATGGGGGAGCTAAAATGCAAGCGCCATCAGCAGCGGCTTTTTTATGCTCGAGCGTGCCTGTTTCCCCAAGTTTTCTGAGCATGTTAATGATCGCTAATGCCACGGAGAGCACAGCTCCGGCGGCTGGTGCCCTGCATCAGGTCAGATACAAAGCAGGCATGTGAAATATAAGCTCCGTCTCCCAAAGCACTGCTCCATCGCTGACCTCCAGGCTGGGATTCTTTTGAACTAAGGTGCCTCATTGTTTCCTGAGAGAAGTTAAATCGTTGTTTGTGATGATTCCTTGTCAGGGGTTATTGTCCATTAGGAGCCACAAATATATTGCAGGTAAGCTCACAGGCAACATATACGTTTCTAATCAGGGTGGGAATCCCCTCTGGTGCATCTAGAGCTGCGGCTGAGCAGTGTGGGGGCTGCCCTGCTCTCCCCAGCAGCCCATCCAGACTGACGAGACCAAGTCACAGCTACATCGGTGAACAAAACCTCGGGCTTTCACCCACCCACCCTCCCCAGGGATGAAACACCCATCTAGAAAGGAAAACTCCTGTTTGCAGATGTCCCTTAACAGAAAATCTAGCACTGGAGTCAAGCTTCCCAGGAATAAATAAAAAACCAACAACAAAACAAAACAAAACAAGAAACTCCTGGTCTTCCCAAGCCCTCCTTGGTCCCCAGGGACCTGCTGGACAAAGCCTGGGTAGCTCCTGTGGGGTGAGGGCTGCAGGGACCCCATCCCACCGTGGCACCAAGCGACAGGCAGTGAGGACCACCCCATCTGCTCTCTCTGGCCAGACCTGAGTGCATCTCTCCATTCAGTAAACTTCCTGGTAAACCTCAACCACAGGCAACCAGATCTTGGAAACCACCGAGCTGGTTCCAAACGACATCCCGGGGACCTGCGCATCGCCCTTGTTTCAGCGGGCAGCTTTGGGCGGCTGGCAGGAGCGACCACTGCTCGCACTCCCACTCAGATGAACTATTTTCTTTTCCCCAGAAGGTGGAAGAACATTAGGGCAGGAAGAAGCCCTCAGAAGTGCCATGCTATATAAATAGCCCTGTTGGGAGTATGACAAAGGTTCTCTTGTGTCGCTGAACAATAGAGTGAATAATATACAGTTACCCACCAAGATTAGCAATAAAGCAACTAACCACACTAAAGATAACAAAAAAAAGGGGGCCTTTTACAAAAACAGCCTGTTTAAACATGGTTTAAAAAAAAAAATTGTTTTCAAAGAGAGGAAAATACATAATTCTTTTCACCGCAAAAAGCTTCAAGGCAACTATTCAGGGCTGAAACTTTTCACAGTTAACACATGTGCGGTATCTTCATTTCGGTGGAAGTTACATTGTTTGGGATTGCCAAAAAAAACTGCTTAATTTTACAGCACAATACCACAATTGATCCACCAGAAAATGCAAGAGCCTTGGCACCCAGAAAGTATTAAAATTTAGGAAGGAATAAAATATGCTGTAGGTAAATAGTCATGTGGACGTTCGGGGGGCTTTTTTGCCTATAAAAGGACTTGTCATTGGAGTGCAGCTAGAATGTGTGGGGTGAGAAAATTTACCCACAAACAAGGCAATAAAAACTGCTAATCATTTTTAAATGATTAAAATGTAATTAGAAACAGAGTTGGCACAAGTTAAGACAATGCAGTTCTTGTGACTGAAGCAAATCAGGGCTAGTCCTGACATTCTCACAGCAGACTGGAGGGACAGAAATTGCCACACTTACTCAGGCGAGCAAAGGTTCCCAGGCTCCCAGCCCGAGATGGGCAGATACCACCAGCCCGGCAGCAGCAGGCTCAGAGGCCAGCACCTTCCCGGGGTGCCAGCCCAGCAGGGGAGCTGGCGGCAGCGGGGGCCCGGCACAGGGACACCTCGGTGTCACCTCCTGCCACCGGCGGGATGGAACCAGGCACTGGCCGATGGGGAAAGCCTGACTTCGGGAGCAGAGCGAACACCACCTCGCTCGTCGGGTGACCCCCTTCTTTGGGTGGGGCTTCCCAAGGTGCACCCCAATAATCCCAAGGAACAGGAGGAGACCTCACTCCTTGTGACGTGGAAGAGGTGCGCAGCTGGCATGTCCCACCGTCTAGTGGCTCTGTGAAGTGAAAGGAGGCCCCAGGTTTTCTGTCATGTTCTAGATAATTATTTTTTAAACCTTACCTTGCCTTTTGCATTTTTCCCCCCCAACAGCAGAACGCCTCTACCCTCGTTTTTCTACACAGAGAATTAGCATGTGATAGAAACCCTGAGTTGGAGACCTGGTTGCAAGGCACGAGACATGCTTTTAATTCAACTTGCCTCGAAAGCTTTGGCTTTTAGTGCCTACTTAATCTTGGAAATAAGTTCCTAAATGCTCAGCACCCTTTCTCCTTTTCCAGAAGGAATTTTAAAATTCCCAGGAGCTTCTCCAAGTCACCCAGAAACCCTCCATCTCCCAGCAAGGCTCTGTGAAATCACAGGGAGAAGCGCCCAGTGCCGACTTCTTGCAGCCAGGAGGGCAAGGACTTCTCCTCGGTGACGCCTCTCCCCCAGCAGGGCAAGGAGCCGTGGTTCAGGCACATCCCATGTTGGCCCACAGGAAAAGCCTAAAAAAGTTGATTTGTTTGGGAGTTTGCATGTTTTTAAAACAGGTAATCCTTGATAGTAATGCAGCCTCTTGCCATCACGACCTCATCCAGCTCCTGCACCCTATCTCTGCCTACCCTGGGTTTCCCTCCCCCTCCTATGGACCATCCTCGCCACTCCCAGGGTTCGTGCCCCAGCCCCACACCATCCTCATCCTGCCCCGTCACAAGGCCTCCCGGTCCCGTGGCCACCAGCACTCCCAGTTTTTGTTGCTGCCTTTGTCCTCCCCCCAGCCCTCTGGGGACCTGCTGCCCTCCTGCCGTCTTGCTCTGTATCTTCCTCCTCCTCTTCCCTTCCCTGCGCTGGAGCATCGCTACCCCTCGGCTGCCCAGCCCTGCTGCGGGCACGCAGATGGCCTCCTTGTCCCGCTGGCTGGCACCCCCAAATCCCTGCCGTCCCCACCCTGCCTTGGCGGCTAGGAGCATCGCTTGCAAGAGGAGCCCTGCTTTGTGTATCTGCGCACTCGGGCTTTCCACGGGGACAATGAACAATGAGAAATTACGGGGCGATGGCACGTGGCCAGTGCAAATGCGACTTTCCGATCATGTAGCTGCCAGGCTCTAACAAGTCGTTAGCGAGTCAGTGTGGGAGATTTTGCAGAAGCACCCAGCGAGGTGGGTTCCATCCCGCAGATGATGCGGTCAGGACAACCCCCTGCCCCAACAGGCTTCTCACCCTGAAGCGTGGAGGTACAGGAGCTTCTCGCCAATACAGCTGTAAGATTTTATTTTACACAGACAAAAACCATATTTTACTCCAACCTCATTCTCAGAAATCACTGAACCATTTTAGCTGAAACTTTCCAAAGAAAGTCAGCCTGAGGCTGACACCCTGCAAAGGACATTTCAGCCAGAACAGTTTAAGTTTGGCAAAGCTGTAAGCCACTGAAGGTTTCATAATGGAAATTGTTGAGGCAATATTAACTATAGATGTCCCTCCCCATGCTGCCTACAATACTAATAAATTCCACTGAGGCTGTGAATTCTCCCCAGCTATTAACATTTTCACCAACAGTGTAGATTTTTATATTTGACAAAACACAATGAAATCCTTTGAAATAAACAGCTACCTGAAGCAAACCTCAGCCGCACTTTCCTACCACAACCAGGACTCTCCTACACATTTGAATTCTTTGTCTTATCCGTGCCATAGTTGTAGTATACTATAAATACCCAGCTTTGTCACATAAATGCAAAGTTTTATTGTGCAGTTAGCCTTGATAGAAAGCACTGCTGAAAGTTGTTTAGAAATTAAATATCTAAAACAAGCTATTTTAAAATACAGAGCCCTCACTATTTCATGTCTGAAATGAAGAAATTTCATCTTAGGGAGAGCAAGCTGTCTTTCACACCATATGGCTAATGGTAGTGCATAGCAATTAGCTGGGCTGATTAATGGGGAACAGACTCTAATTTTATGCTTATAATTGAGGCTGCATTTGCACCCCTGGTGCAAATTCAGCACATCCCAACTTCCACTTACAACAGGCAAGAAATCAAGAGAAACAGAATGGTATGAAGAGAGATTATTTTTTCCCCTTCTAGACCCCTAAAGAGCATCAGATTTGCAATTTAAAAGAGTGTTAGCAGCACAATAGATGACAGATTTGTGCAATAGGGTCAAGCGGCCTGGTAAACAAACAGCACCCTCTTCTTACACATGTATAGGCAGAAAAGGAAATGGGCAATATCTAATATGAGCTGTTAGAAATTTGAATATGTCTCCCCCACCCACCAGACACACAACGTTTGCCTACTATGGTCAGATATTTTTTTTAATTTTTTTTGCTACCTCTCCACCTTACGGTTATGAAACACAAAGCAAGGACTAGCAGTAAACAAATAGAAGGAGAAGAATAAAGCTCCTGATCCAGTGAATTTTAAGAACAAAGAAAGTGTGAAGCGCTTTAATAAAGGGAAAGTGCACATCTTTCCACATTCCCAGGACAGAAACAATTTTGTTTCAGTCAAAGTATATTGAACGGCCGTAAATCTTTGGTGCAGGTATTTGGTCTTCTGGTTAAAACTCAGCTCTCTATATAAAGTTTCAATTTACTTCTTACTCTTTATGTTTCTAAAGTATTTGTAAGAAAATTAATGCATTAAAGTAGGTGACCCTTACTCTTGATGGCTCAGTGAGTGGCAAGCAGATGCAATTCCTACCTCAACACCTTGCTGTTTGGGAATCAGGAGGGCACATCACCCAGGGCTAACAGAACATTTAGACTCTGACGCTGTGGGCACTTGAGCATGTGCTTAATTTTACTCACATGAACAGTCCCACTGTTTTACTGGTCTATTACAGGAGAAAAGCAAAGCACACACTTCAGCCTTATCAGGTCAGGGGCCTCCTTTAATATTTCCATGAATTGTTCCTAGCTAGGTATCTAGTGTGAAAGTGGTGCTAATTGGGCCAATGAATTTTAGGGCAATTACGAGTTGTCAGCACGACTGGGTTTCCATTTGGAAAAGGAGAACTGGCTGGGAGTCCTCAGCAAAGCAATGCTGCAGCTCCCAGCACCAGCAGAAGCTCAGGCACCTCTTGGAGATACGCGCCTGCTGTGACCAGTCTCAGATTGTGATGGGTTAGCTTTGGTTTCCTGGAAGAAGACAAACCTACTGAAGGAAGCAGCCTAGAAAAATAAGACATGGAACTAAAATCCCCCAAATCCAGCAAGGACAAAGCTGGGGGTGCTGCGCAGGGTTTCGCCCAGGCTGGTGAAGCATGGGGAGCAGCTCCTTCTCTGCCGGCATCGCAGCGCGCTGCCCTCCTGCAGGGTTTTATCAGGGAGGAGCTGCCGTGGAGGACAAAACAGGCAGATCCCCAAGAATGAAAAAAGACACTTTAAAAAATTCAACTAACAGAGAATTTCCATCTGAATATTATGTCTAAAACTCTCCCCCACCAGGAAACCCTCATCCAAGTTTATTCTCTTAGAAGTGGGTACTAGTTTTTACCCTCAAGTTACTCCTTTTTAGTAAATGAGTTTTGTAAAAGTTACAACGCATGCAATGGCATTTTTACAGTCTTAAAACAACTGATTGTAACAATAAGCTTATGCAAGAACGCCTCGTCTTCCACCAGGGAATTATTTTCTGCCATCGAATAACATGTAACAAATGATTTTTTCAGACATGCAAAAAACACCCACTAACTTTAATGAGACTGCAAGGTCAAGCTCTCCTAGGTGTCGGAGGGGTCTGTGGGAAGATGCTGCCTTCTCTGGGGTAAAAAGGAAGTAGAAGAGGTTTCACCTATTTCAATCAGCCAGAAAAGAGAAGGAAGCAGCTGCAGAAGTACCGTGTTCAGGAGGGAAGTTATCTGACTGTCCTGAATTTAAACGGCCAGCCCCAAGCAGGCATGTTCAGGGGAAGAGAGCACAGGGCAGAGCCAGATCTGCATGGGGAAGCTTAAAGAAAATCATCAAGAAGGCACCTTTTGCGTGAAGGAGCATTGCCTGCTCCACTCCGGCTGAGCAGGGACCTGGAATGAGCAGCAACCAGGACAAAACGGGCCTCCTGACCTCAAGTCTTAATGTGCACCCAGCAAAACAAACCCAAAAAATTACAATTTTGTCATTTTACTGAGAAGGTTTTGTTGGGGATTGGGGGCAGAGAAATTTATTGCTAGAAGACTATAACTGGCTGTTAATTTTGGTGAGGAGACCTTTTGTGGGCTACAGTGTCTAAATGAAAACTAGTAGCATTCCGTTAAGAATAACTCTTTATAAATAATTGAAAACTAGTGTGATGACTGAGACCTTGCTGCTAATTACACACACCGACCTGTGTTATTTTGGGATTGTTTAATGCAAGAAAGATAAATTTAAGTCTGAAAATAGCTGCAGGTTCAACCTAGATTTTGAGAGACAGATTCATCTTCTCATCACTAATTAACTGGAAGCAGGGTATTTCTTACCTGCACATTATTTCATGCGTGAGCAGAACTCGGCACATTTCTGGGTTCTTGTCTTGGCCTTCATATACTATCGCCTAAAAACAAAACACATTTTTAGCTGTGCATCAAGTTGAGTTTGGAGAAAATAAAAATGCGTTACCATAACCGAAGGCGCAGCCGGTGTTGCAAGCCGAGTTGCAGGCTGGAGAGACTGTGTCTCCCCCGAACCTGCTGCAAGACTTGCAGTTGGAAAACAACACAAGCTGAGTACAGCTAAATTCCCTCCTCTCCGTTGCACATCTCTCCAGCGGTGTGTAGGTTGGGGTTTTTTAGTAGTCAAGACAACCACAATTTTCTTTTCAATTCAGAATAAAATATAAAACTAACAGCACTACAAGGCAGGGGGGAGGGGGGGGGGGGCGGAACATCAGGGTTTGGTATACTTTGGGTCCTATTCATTAAAAAAAAAAAACAAAAAAAAACCAAACCAAACAGAAAAGAGAGAGTTCATGTATTTTTAATTACAAAAGCTGCACAGCCCAGGCATTTTCCTGGTAGCTCCTCAGAAAGCGCCTGGGCCTGACTCTCCACTTGAACCTCGTGATCCACCGCTTTCGAGAGAGCAACTGAAGTTAGAGGGATATAAATAAGTGGGAAGCAGGCCCTACCAGAGCAGAGGATACCAAAACAAACAGAGGATCAACCAGCTTGAGAAATTTGACTCTGAGATAGCATGGGGAGAACCCTCTAAGTTAAAACTGTGGAGAGGCAGCGTATTCACATTTCAAGAAGAGTCTATGTTTGCAACGCTCCCAGCAGCAGAACCAGCAGCGATGGCGAGGGATCGGCATTACACGCTAACTAGGTTAGTGCTGGCAGCCCACTCAGTACAGGCTTTCCATCTGATCACGACGGAGTTATGTTTTCTAACCACCCCTGGTCCCAGGCGCCAGCCTCCCAGCAGCAAAACAAGAGTGAAAAGAAGTTGCCTTTGCAACAGCATCTTTGGATAGCACTGAGGTTCCTAAATCTTTTAGGGTGCCACTCCTGACATGGGATCAATGGTTAGAGCCCCAGCCTTGGAGAGACGTCCACCTCTGCATCTGAGCATCAACCTTGACCTTGGTGTGACCTTTTCAGGCTCTAAAATACAGACCTGAAAAGAAGTTGGGGAACAAACTGCACATAAAATGACATCTGATGTGGGTATCCCTAAAGGTAACAGTAAAATAGATACTGAAAATAAAATAAAAAAAGTATGCTAGATGGATGAAATACATTTTATGGAATAGACCACTTTGAAATGGAAATGTGGAAAATACTGAGAAAAAAGAAGTTATCTTAATATACGATGAAGTAAGGTCACATGAACTGCTTTCCCAGTCCTTACAAATATAACCCACCAAGGGTAAGAGGGGTTGCATCTGCCAAGGGGGCATGGATCTCAGGGCGCACAAATCTGGAGAAGCATGAGCTGAATTTCAACACCGTTTTAATTGTAATATGTGATATTAATATTATGCATTGTAACATGATGTAATGATTCCATAAATAGTATCAGGAATGGGACTGTGTTGTCTTTCTAGTTATAATTTTTTCATTTCAGTTTTGCTATGTGTGCATTCCCCTAAAACCCAAGAGCCAGTGGGGAGGTTTTGTTGCTGGTAAGACAGAACCAAGGCCACTGATGTCGTTGCAACTAACAGGTACAGAGTTTCTCCTGACTGTTGCCCCCTCATTCCCACTCATGAGGCACAAAACCTGTGGACCCAGCACTTGTGTAAAGGGAACGCAAAAGCTGTCGCAGGCCACGTGCAAAGTCCCCACAGCATGGACACCAGCAAACCCCTCTGACCCCAGCTGGGACCCCAGTGCCCTGCTTGGTTGCGGGCCCACACCTTGCGGTACCTCCACATCAGTGGCCAAGAGAGCTACAGAGGGTCTGCAAGAAGCCTAGGAAGACCGCACCACAGTCATCCACGTGTTACACCAGGAGGTGCGACAAAAGCAAAAGATCTTAATTACCATGCATTGAAGGGGAAGATAGGGAGAAGCTTCTTCCAGCCAAAACCAGGGAATCAAAGAAACCCGCTGACACTTGATGGGGTCAGTTAGTAAGGACATTGCAAAGACTCCAGAAACCCCCAAATCAGGTTCCCCTGACAGTGGGACAGGCCAGGCTGCAGGGAAGCTCACGGCACTTTTTAAACTTCATCAATAATTCAAGAATAATTAGAGCATGGGGGTAATGAGCAGATCCACCCCCGAGGCCTTCACCGGAGACCAAAGCCTCCAGCCCCCATTTGCCTCTAGACACAGCAGGACACAGGGGAACGGCGCCTGAGAGAGGACTGATGGACTTGGCTCGTTCTTCTTAGACTTTCAAATCTTAAAATAAATGTACCCAGTATGGGTTATCTTGTTACTGGTGAAGCCAAGGAAGCACTAGAAATGACAAACTAGAGCACAAAATTTACTTTTCTTTTTTTTTTTTTCCCTCCCCTCTCTCTTCCTCTTCTCTCCCTGCTGCTATGCTTACTTAACCTCCAGGTACCCGCTTAAATAACTCAACTAAATAGCAATAATGAACGGGCAGAGTCAACACTGTGGTACATAATCACCTTGTCTGTTGTGTTTAGCATCAGTGATCCCTTCTTTGCACGCATGACATTCTTCTGCCTTTCTCTACGTTAAGGATTTGCTTTTCACTTTATTTGCATTTAATTACCGATGTTGTACCCATGCACATTTAGTTTTCTCTGCATTCAACGCAGATACCACCACATAGCCTATTCCTGCAGGAATCTTTAGGAAATTCGAGGAAGCAGGAGGAACTGCTGAGTTCATTTCTAAGCAGCTCATCCCCAGCTCCTGTTCCTACATCCCAATTTACTCGTGCAAACGGGTACGTGAAGTGCTGTTTACGTCCATGAATGGCTGCCCGAGAGCATTGCAGACACTCCACCGCCTCGCACACTGCGCTGCTCTAAAGCACTAATTCTACAATTAGTTTCAAAAAGGAAACAGGAACTGCTAAAGTTTCAGATCGTTATAGCTGCCAGAAGTATTTTTACAGGAAGGGTCTACAACGTTACTGTTGTGAAAATTTTTAACTGTAAGATTTGAAAAGCTACTCTTAACAAAAATATCTTTCTTCCTTTTTTTTTTTTTTTTTTCCCCAATTATTAGTTTTTTAGGTTCAGGCTTTAAAAGAGGGTGATTGCGGCAGGAATCCTTGTTGCGCTAACAGCGTTGTGATTTTGTCAAATAGGGATCACATTAATGAGAGATAAAGTGAAAGTTACAGTGTATAAACTTAGACCACAGCAGAGCTAAAAATAAGCCTGCAAATACACATCAGGGTTGCACAACAAAACCCCAGCAAAGGAAATGCAAAATTATAGACTTGTTGGGTTTTTTTTCTTTTTGTTTACTTCATGTAGTTTTAACTCAGTGTTATTTCCTAAGTGTTTCAGAATAGCTTTTCTTCTCCTGAACAACTGAAATATTTCCCAAAAAAATTCATCTTCCATTTTGTAAGCCATTACTCACCCAAGTAACCTTTCCACAAGTTGTCCCAGTGAGAAACAATCACTTATGCACAAACGGATTTCAAAATCAGGCCCCAAAAAATTAGTGTCAAAATATAAGACTTCCCCACTTCCATTTAAATACCACTGCATAAAAAGTTAAATCAAATGCAATTCACTGCTTGACAGCGAATAAAAATTACTAAATTGAGCACATCACAGTCGTTCCTAGACAACAAGTGCATCAAACAATTCGCTTAAACTTTTCAGTGACAGAGTTCATAAAAAAAAAAAAAAAAAAAAAAAAAAAGGAGTGAGGGTAATACAAAAGGTTAATCCACTTTTTCCCCAGTAAAGACAACAAGATAAAACAGTGAAAGAGTTGACGAATAAGTTGGAAAAATATAGAGCCTGATTTTGCCCTTAACCATTCCTGAATAAATCCAGATTTATGCTGGTACAACTGAGGGCATAATCGTCTTGTGGTGTCAGTTTGCCAGTCAAGCAATCCTGCTTTCTGAACTGGATGAAAAACAATCTTGAAGGAATGAGATCATGGTCATTATATTATTCAGTTATGTCATGGCCTTGGTTTTAAAAGAGTAAGAGGAGAGAAATCACCAACATGCACCTAAATCTACTTGCTTTCAAATTCCTGATCTGTTCCACAAAACAAACTATCTCCTTGACTGAAATAAAGGAGAAAGAAAAATGCGTCAAAATGCGGGTCTTTGCAAAAAAACAGAACTAAAATGATTTGGAATGACGTATACAGCCATACACACAGAAAATAAAATCCTGGCCCCATCGAATTCAATAGGAGCTTTGCAATTGACTTCAGATGGGCCAGAATTTCACCCAGAGAGGATTAGGCTTGTATCCACTATATATCTACAGAGAAAATACTGTGAATTACATTTATTTGGCTTGGAATACTTAACCCTTAATTAGCCAAGATTCTACCCCTTCCCCAGGCAAAATTTCCACTCATCCCAGTGAGGTTTATCCCGGACAAGTAGCGCAGCGCTGGGTCCCAGGGGGAGGACGGTTAGTTCTTGCTGTGTCTCTCAATGCACAATTCAGAAGCATCTAATTATTTTATCCAGTCTCCCTCTGCCTTTGATACACAGCCTGCTTATCGACATATTCACACAAATTAAATAAATTTATCTCTCCTAATATGTTCATTTTTAATGGTTTTCAAACATTCACATGGAAACAGCTCTAGCGTAAATATCCCAGAACAAATGGCTGTATATTATACAGGAGGGAGCAGTTGGGCTGCCAGACTGGGAATGCACCAGGCCATCTGGCTCAGGCAGTCTCTCCAAAATCCTCAGCTTTGTTTTCACCCTCAGACTCCAAACAACACATTTTCCACTGTGATGAGTTTACATTTTCCCAAACACAGGTCCTGATCATGCATGCAAATTCCAAACTTCTCCATTCCTCTCTGTACAAGAAAATTAAAATCACCTGCGCTTCTGACATCTCACCAAAGGCATAAGAAAGCTGCTAAAATCTGGCGCAATGTAAACTTTCCCCGTCACAGGGGTTAGGTTTTGTTTTATGTTTGTGTGAAATTTCTCCAAGTCTGCTGAGGCTCCTCTGAACTTATTGATAACATTTTTTTTCCCCATGCAAGTAGCTGCCAGAGAAGGGCCATGCTATGTATTCACAGAATAGAGCTGATCAAATATCTGCAGACATCAGAGAATGATAGAGAAGTCAACAGAAAAACTATTTGCATCCAGAGTTAAAGTGCTGAAAAAAAAGCAAAATATAAGCAGAGTCTAAGTCTGAAGGAAGGCTCTTTGACTCATGAAGACTCTCAGCAACAGACAATAGCTATCGTGCAAAACTTATGATTTTTAAGATGCCTGAGCCATATTAGCATCCGTTATATCTTATGGATGAGAACGGCTGAAGGAAAACTGGGTGGGGAACAAGTATTTCAGATTTATTTCCTCCATCTTTCCTAATAGTGAAATATCTCAACTTTATGAAAATACAGCTGAAGAAATAGAAGGCATCTCCTCTCTGTAAATATATTAACATCCTTAGACTTGCCTAAAAACTCCAGTTTTATTAAAGCAGACATATCTCACCTTTTGCAGGCAATTGCAAAATGCATCATTGTTAGAGCCAGACCTACTGCGGTAGGAGCTGCTGCTTTACAGAAAGCAACAGCTATAAAGTTTGGGATCCTACAGGGTTTTGAACGCATTAGGGATGCGATCCCAACACAAAATGAGGTGCCAAGATAACATAAAAGAAAATTTAATTAAGCCAGTATTGATGCTGAATGTTGTTACCCTAACGGAAAAGAACTTCCCTGCAACATTAACGATTTGCTTATAGTATTTACAATTTTTGAATGACGAGGGCACATTTTGGAAACGTAGCGATGCCCCTCAAAGGTACGTAATTCCCATCTTGCCCAGCGCTTCTCTGGGGCCACCACCAAAGGCCGAACACATTATCCCTAACATAACTCAAAACGATGTGCTTTGAGACCAGTCCTGCCCGGGTTTCCCTTTGAGAAGTCCCACAGCCCAGGCTACCAGGAGCACACGTGCAGCAAAAGCTTGTGTTTTGGAACAGCGCATGCATGGTTCATACCTGCACCCCACATCTGCCCTGGGATGTGGTTTGCAACAAAATTCCTGGTTCCTTCAGTAACGCTAGTCCCCAGCCCTACTTCCCATACTGCATCGCAGCTGACAGAGAACACACACACACACACACACACACACACGTGCGCGCACCAGGACGCATAGATCCCCACATTCCACCTGACAGGATCCTTGCCGTGAGTTTCTTAGCTGGGCACAGCCACGCAAACAAATCCCCAACTTATTCAGACCAAGAACTCTACAGGAGCAGGACCATCTACTATTTATTGCATACACAGCATCCAGCGTAGCAAAGCCCTGCCTGCCTACCTGCTGATACAACGCATACTGCTGATGGGACATTTATGGTAAATCTATGGGCAGCAATCCTACATACAGAAACCAAGGGCTGATTTGCAGAACCGGTTTTATTTTATCTTACCCAACTTAACAATCCACAGCTGTACAAAACCTTGCAGTTTATAACTGTGAGACAAAAAGAACGCATTTAAATCTGATGTATCCATATTTAAATATATAAATATATTTAATATAAAAAAAGAGCCACAGTTACTTTCCTGTATGATCTGGGGAAGCTAAATCATTCAAGCTTTGCTTCTGTGTGATTTTTAATTTGCCACCAGAAACCTCAGAGTAGCTGCAATTTCAGTCTGGGAATTCACATTATTGAGTGTGTGAATGCGCGTGTGTGAGTATTGAGAAGATACTCGCCAGCTGAAACATGTACGCTTCTGCAACAGTTTCATTTAAAAGTAATCTTTTCATTATCCAATTTGTTCTGAGCGTCATGCATTAAAATACTACACCTTCAAGTAGACTGACAATATATATTTAACTTTCATTAAAAATTAAAGAATTTTCAGACAGTCTTTGCAATATTTAATTACAGTTTGATGATTTGAAAGTTACTTGAGAAGCCTCTATATAATTCACTGTTGTAAAATATAAATGATATATTCAACATTTGGGTGAGCTTCTGTCATGTGTTGTACTTTGCTTCCTAATAAGCATTCAGTAACCGAAGCTATCCCAACTTTGAAATAATTTCACTTTCAAAAAGAAAGAATTAAAAAAGAAGAGGAGGGAGAAAGTAGCCCCCGGCCCCCCAAAAAATTCAGAGCAGCACATGCCACAGTTTTGACATGACAATGCCCTATTTTTCATAAGCAATTATCGTCATGCCTAAAGAAATTATATGCATGAAATTAATACGTAAGCAAACATGTTTGTATCTAAAACAGCCTTTCGCTCCCTGTTTTCTAATCTAAGTTCAGGCAGCTTTTGTTCTTAAACCCTCACTCCTCAGCTCCACTGCACTTTCCCCAAAATCTGTAATTTGCACTAACTTTGTTTTTGTAAGACTTCCTGAAATCAGACAGACTTTTTTTTGCCTTCTTCATTGTGAACGTGCTTTAAAGCTACACGGTAGGTTTTACAAATAAACTGTATCTCGGGTTTTTTTTCCCCCCTTTCTCTCCAAAGACCCTCTGATGACTTGATAATAATGAGAGACCAAGAGGTCAAACAGTGCCTTAGGATGAACTCTTCATATGCAAGATGCCTTTGTTAAGAAAATTATTTTGAATCCGCTGCTCTACATGAGTTCAAGGCTCTGTTTTCAACAGGATTATGAGCAGAGGCTTCTGCATTTCCGTAACGATAGGAAAGCTATTTAAAGATAATATTTATTGATAGGGTCTCTCATACGGTCCACAGTGAAACACATAAGCTCCAAAAGGACTAAAAAGAGCTCATGCATCAGGAAGACTTTGTTACTTTTAACACAAACTAACCAGTTTGTCCCTGAAAAACAGGGAATGGCAGCAAGCTTTCCAAGATTTGTTATGAGGAAGGGTATGTTGCTCCTGTTTTAATTCCTACAAAGACCGGGTTCTATTTGGAAGCGTGTAGTTTTGCAGAGTTCAGATACATAGTGGATTGTCTAGTAAAATTCATCCAAGTAGTTCCTTTTTTCTTTTTTTTTTTTTCTTTTTTTTTTCTGTTGAAAGACAATCTTCAATAGCAGGAAAAGATGTTTTGGGACCATCAAAGAGAGTTTTCTAAAACAAACTCAGCCCTTAGAGCTTTATGTTTTGCTGTAGACAAGAAACCCAAATACAAGCCAAGAGTTTTTTTCCCTACAGACAACATACAGGGACTGACTTTTCCTATCGTATAAAAAAAAAAAAAAAAGCTTAATGTTTTTCCTAAATAAAATTTCAGCGTTTTCTTTAACAAGCAAAACAGATTAGGAGTGGGAAAACATATCTGAAAGATAGAAAGGCTTAACAACGATCCCAACTATTTAAAAGAAACGTATTACGAAAGTAAAACATTCTGCCAGGAGCAGAAGCAGCAGCTAGAGTAACCAATTTTTAAAAAAGAGAGAGAAGGGGGTTGTTGAGCTAGTGCCCTTGTACAGATGCTGCTTTCCTACAGGAACGTATATTTTACAGGTAGGCACGCACGTTACCGCTCCGTGTGGGAAGCTCAGAGCAGGCTGAAAGCGAGGGTGACGGCGCTGGGACCTGCCGCCCAACAGCCCTGCTCCGCGCCCCGGGGCAGCTCCCGCACCCCACCGGGCCCCGACCCGGTCGGGCCGCCCGGAGCCCCGGGACCGGCGGCGGCGAGCGCCGGAGGGACGCGGGGAGCGCCGCAGCCGCTGCCGGCGCTCGGTGGGCGGCGGGAGGCCGGAGGTTAATTCGCATTAATTAAGCGGCGCAGCCCGCCCCAGCCCGGCCGGAGGGTCGCCTGCGTGTTTCGGAGCTCCCAAGCGCGGCGGCAGGCGGGGTCCCGCGGGGACCCTCCGCGCAGCCCCGACGCCGGGGTCGGTCCCCGCGGCTCGGCCCTGCAGCCCCCGGCGCTGCGCGGAGCGGGGATCGCGGCCGTGCCCCGCGGGAGGCGGCAGCCCGTGCCCCGCCGGGGCCGAGCCGCTCCGCTGCAGCGGCGGGGGCGGGTTTCGCCTCCCCGGGCCGCCCCGCCGCGCTCCCGGGGGCCGCCCCGACGGCTGCCACCCCCAGCACACACACCCCCCGCCTCCTCCGCGGGCGTCCCGCAGCACCTACCTGCTTGGTCATCGAGTCGATCAGTCGGACGTAGAAATCCTGCTCCGTCCTGATCCCTGAAACAAGGCAGAGGTGTGAGGAGCGGGGCCGGCCGGAGGCAGCCGGGGCTCGCCCGAGGGCTCGGGCCCGCCGGGGCTCCCGCCCGTGTCCCCGCAGCCCCGGCCGCGGTGCACCCAAGCACCGAGCGCAGGGATGCGCGGAGCGGAGAGGAGCCGGGGCAGCGGCTCCGCGGCCTCTGGTGGGCTTTGCAGCCGAGGAGCCGGCGGGAGGGCAGCCAGCGGGGGGTGGTGGGGCTGACACCGGGGGCTCCCAGCCCTTACCATTGCTGTAGAGCAGCTGCAGGCGGTAGTGGATCCCGTTGTTGGTCTTTTCGCTGTTGGCTTCCTGAAGTCAAAGAGGACACGGGAGGCCGGAGGTAAAAGGGGAAAGAAAAAAAAATCTCATATGAAGCTTCTCCATCATTCGCACATCGGATGCCCCCGGCTCTGGACGGGGCAGCTCTCAGCCCGCTCCCCTGCCCCGGACATAGCGAGGGATGAGGGGACACCCCCTCCCCGGCTGCCCTCCGAGACAGAGGGACAGTAAGGCGCCCGGGAGGCGGCGGTGGCTCCCGGGACGAGCCGGTGCCGCGGCCCCGGGGGAGCGGAGCGGGGAGGGCCCGGGAGAGGCGGCCGAGCCCCCGCGGGGCGCCAGGCTACTCACCTTCTCCTTCTCCACGAAGCCCACGAAGGCGGTGCGCTCGATCTCCACGGGCTGCCCCTGCCGGTCGTACAGAGCCAGGACGAAGTGGAAAAAGTTGGACTTCCTCAGGTTGGAGGGAGGCTGCTTCTCGAAGTGAGCCCGGGCCAGACCCACTCCGCTGGGACCAGAAAGACTCGGGTTAGCGGCAGCCCCGACGACGCGGCCTCACGCCACCCCCCCCCCCCCCCCACCCCCCCAGCCGGCTCCCGGGCCCGTGCCTTCCCCGCCGGGACCCGGCTGGGCTCCCCCCGGGGCTAAGCATCCCCCCACGCCCCCCGAGGCTCTTCCCTCCGGGCAAGGGGAAAGGCGGTTCACGCCGAAACCCCGCGGAGCCGGGAGTGCGGCACAGCCCCGACCCCAGCCCGCCCCAGGGCCAGCCCGAAGTGCCAAGAGCCCCCCCCCCCGCCCCCCCCCCCGCCCCGGCACCCACCAACCCTCCCCGGGGGCCGTGCCCGCTCGCAGCCGGCCCTGCATAGCGGAGGGGCCGCGCTCAGCCCCGCCGGCGCGTTGCCCCGCGGAGCGGCATCGGTCCTGCCACTTCTCAAAGTCGGCTCGGAGCTGTCACCCCAGCGCCCATGTGCCTTATCTTTCAGTTTCAGTCCTGCGAGCCTTGCCTCCCCTCGCACGGGTGGTGGGTAAACACCGCGACGGCAGCCGAGGAGACAACTTGAAATATTTCAGGGTTGTCCCTGCAGAAACTTTCCCTTCCTTAGAGGGCTCCAAAGGGAGGGTGCGGGGCGAGGTGGGGGACACCGGGGGATGTCAACATTAAACTGATGCCTGCTCCAGGCTGCGAATCCGGCATCAGGGTTTGGGGTTTTGGTTTAGGGTTGGTTCTTTTTTTTTTTTCTTTTTTTTCTTTTTTTTTTTTTTTATCCTGTAGGGAAGAGGATGGGGAGAAGGAGAAATAAGAGGGAAATCGAGGCTGGGCGCAGCTTCGCCAAATCCACCTCCCGTTTGAAGGGATTTCTTTTATAAAAAATCTAAGATAAGTGGCAGTGGTTTTGAAAATGGGCTTCGAATTAAATTCCTCCTCGAGAAAGCTTTGCAAAACTCCCTGCTTATCGGAGGAGAAGGAGGGAGGCTGCTGATTCTGACAGGGATAAGAAAGCGAGGTAGAGAAATATATTTTGGATACATCCGTGCACAACTCACTGCTTATCGGAGGAGGAGAGTGTCATTTGGAGATCTTAAGACAAAATCAGCAGCAAACATAGTTTTGCAAACTCCTTCCTCCACGCGAACACGACGGGCTAGAGAGATTAAAACCCACCTATTCCTACCTAGTGAAACTCGCCGCTTCCTTTATTATTATTATTATTATTATTTAATAAAAAGTCATTCCTACGGGACAGGAGGGGTAGGTATTTAACTGGCGACATCTGCGCGAAACTCACTGCCGTTAGCAGAGCTCCAGAGCCGGCTTTTTGTTGGCGCGGGGGGAAAGGCGCTGCCCGCGGGGAGCTGCGCTGCAGGCGGCTGCGCCCCGGAGCGCGGAGCGGGGCGCGGGCGCGGAGCCTGCCTACCTCTGAGCGGCCGTGCTGGCGTCCAGGACGCCGGCTCCCTGCATCCACGTCCGCACCGCGTTCATCCCCGCGCCGAGGGGCTCTTCCTTCATGCTGCTCCCACTCCGCTGGATGCTTTCCTGAATCCCAAACATGAATCAGAAACAACAGCGCAAATCTTCCTTCTTTACTCAAAAAAAAAAAAAAAAAGTAGTGATGAAATCGCCAGGCGGACTGTTATATATGGGGTTTTTCTCTCTTTCTCTCTTTTTTTCTCTTTCTGCAGCTGATGTCTGGAATCAAAGCAAGTCAGAGAAAGCAAACACAGGCACGCACATTAAAAAAAAAAAAAAAAAAATCCAGAGGCAATCAGAGCCCGGTTTTGTTGCTGCTGTTTGCTGCGTGTGCAGTTTGTTTGGGTGCTTGGAGGGGCTGGCGGGGTGCTGGGGGCTGGTTGCAGCGCTCGCAAGCCGGAGGAGTACTTGAAGTCCCTTTTGTATGAAGACACCCCTCGGATGGCAGCAGGAAAAAAAAAAAAAAAAAAAAAGAAAAAAAAGAAAAAAATCTCAGATGGCAGTTTAAGAAACAATAGGACGAACGGGAGCTGCGGCAGGCTCTGCTACATCAAGTGTCATTTTCCAGTGACAAGAGAGGCAAGTTCCCCCCCCCCCCCTTTTCCCCCTCTCTCCTTTCTTTCTTTCTTTTCTCCCTCTTTCTTCTCTCCTCTCCCAGCCGAAGCGCTCTCTCCTCCCTCCTTCAGCCGCGCAGGAAGCGAGTTGCCGGAGCCGGGCGCACGCCGGGAAGGGAGCGAGAGGGGCGCACCCGCGGCGGCGGCGCGGACGGACGGCCGGAGGGAGACCCTGGGGCTCCCAGTGCCCCCTCCCTCTCCCGCAGCGCCGGGGCGGACTCGCCGTCTCTCCCTATGGGAGCCACTTTGACTGTCCCCGCCGCCGAACACGAGCCCCGCAGCCCCGGCGGGCGGGGGGCGGGGCCGCCGCCGCCACGCCCCCTCATTTGCATCGCGTCACCGCTCCCCCCCCGCCGCGCCGCCGCCAATGGCCGCCCGCGAGTCGCCGCCGCGGGGGCGAGGCCACGCCCCCGTCGTTAGCATAGCCCCGCCCCGTCGCCCCGGTCGGCCCGGGGGAAAGTTGCCCCGACCCCCCCCCGGGTGGGGGGGGCATTAATACAAACGCGATCGCGCCTTTGTTCAGCAGCGAGGCGGCGGCGCTGCCCACCGGGCCGCCCCCGAGCCAGGTACCTGCGGGGGGATAACCGGGGGAGGGGGCGGCACGGACACCCTCCGGAGGGGCACCCTGCTCCCCGCCCGGGCCGGCTCCCGGCAGCAGGCCGCCGCGCTCCTCGCTCCGGCGCAGCCGGCGGGGGACAAGCGGCAGCGCGTAACGGCCGGGGTGGCCGTGCCCTGCCCTCTCCCCCGGGGCCGCCACGGCCGGTCCCTCACCCGCGCCAGGCTGCCGACCCCCGAGCTCCACTGCCCGCAGGCGGGGCTGCCCCCGCCCCTGCTCCGGGAGCGCCCCTCCGGCGGTACCCCCCAGCGCAAACACCGCTGGAAACACGCGTGGGGCCAGACCCGCCCCGGGTCCCGAAAAGTTCCCCACTGCAGTTCCCCAGATCCCCGCTGCACCCCTCCGGCCGCCCCGGCTCCTGCCCCGCTCCCGGGCAGCGGCGCACACCATTTCCGAGCAGGACAGTTCACGGAGAGAAGTCCGGTTATTTTCCCCTAGGAAGTCCGATTTTTTTTTTCCAGGCAAACTAATAATAATAATAATAAAACCAATTCCTGCTCTCACTGGGGAAGCGCTGGGCGGGTTGCGCGGCGGCGGAGCGGCGGCAGTGCCCACCGCCCTCCCGGACCTGCCGCTCGTCCGCCTCCCGCAGCAGCCTCCATCCTTCCCCCCGCAACTCGCCCCGCTGCCCGTGCCTCGGCCACCGCCTCCCCACGGGCTCTGGCCGCGGAAGGGAGCTCGCCGCCCCGGCGGCGTGGGTTATGCCTCCCCAAATACAGGCTTGCGCGGCGTTTGCGCGTAAAGTGAAACAAAACCCGCTGCATCCCGGCAAGTCGGGCTGCTCGCCCTCCCCAGGGCGATGTCACACCGCGGGGGCTCAAGGGGGAGCCCCCGACCCCACTTGAGGGAGGGGAACCTCTGAAGTGTCTGGGTTATCTCTGAATTGCTCCCGTGTCTCGTGTCGTGTCCCGTCCCCCCACACACACCGCCCCGTCCCGAGGTGCGGAAGATGCTGCCCCGGGCGCGGCGGGGGGACGCTGGGACGGGCGGCTGCTGCCCGCCCCCTCCAGGGGCTGCGCAGGGCCCCGCGGGGGGGCAGCGGAGCCCACCGGGCCGGGCCGACCCCACAGACGACCCATCGGGAGCACAGCTAAGGGCTCCGACCCGGCCCGGAGAACAGACAGCTCATGTACAACACGCTATAAGCACCGGTATGCAGCTCCATAGGCACCCTCAAGCAGTCTGACAACTCCATAGGACCCTTTTCCAGCCACCTGTACATCACTTGGTATGCAGCAGCCATGAAAGCACACCGCTAACCCTCGGCCAGAGAGCTCTGCCTCCACTGCGGGCACGGAGCCCGCTGCCAGCACCTCGCTGGCAACGAGAAACTGTGCCCGATCCTTGGCTTTACGCGAGTCCACACACAAAACACCCGCAGCCAAAGTACGCTGTGTTCTCGCCTAGGAACCGTTACAGACAGCAAGTTTTCACATTCCCTGCAGATGATGTTTGAATCTTCACATAATGCTACTGTGTCATATCTCGGGGACATGTGGAGGAACACAGCCATACAACCATACATGAACATTTACGCCATAGGCATTGCATAGGAGTACTTTGGCCCCTGCAGTGCTCCGGCTTATTGGTCTTCTTCAGGCTGCTGCTGTATCACTTGTATCGTATCCAGCCTAAATGCCTCCATGGTGAGATACGTTTTGCAATTAAAAGCTATCTGCACCTGCACCGATTGCTCCTTTCCCAGGGCAGGGATCTGCCCAAGGAGGAATAATGCATTTGAATCAATATACCGAGCAGTTGGCAGATTTTGCCCTTCAAATCTGTTCAGGGGATCAGGGGACCGTTTCCATACCTCTTCCCGGATGCTGAAGGGAACAGCATCCCAGGAACAGTGTGAGGGCACCTCCACTGGGCAGGGACAGCCAGCAAGGATGGTAAAAGTGGCAAGTTCTCCACTACTTCCCTCCTTGTACACACACCCCCCTCTGTGCCCAACACGCAGGCAAGCCCCTGGAGGCCCCCGCTGAGGGCCGGGGGAGATGCCATGCCCCACCCTGGGGCTTACGGGTAGTCTCAAAGTCACTAACTAATTGCTGCAAGGATGAAAGAGTTAAACACTGGCTCGACCCCCACAAGGAGGAGTGTGAAAGAAAAGCAGAGCTGAAACAAGGAGAGGGTGAGAAAGTCAGGACTCCGGAAAAAAAGTGAAAAAAAAAAAAAAGAAGAATATAAAAAGAAAATAAAAAAGACCAAAAGAGCTGGCAGCAGGTGAGGAGACTTCTGTGCTCCATCCACCCTGCAGAGGCCAACTGTAGCATACCAGGGCTTTTATTTTAAAGAATTCCCAGTTGCCTTTAGCACTCACTTTCACCACACCGCCTGGGTCTGGTCTCTGGACCATCGCCACTGTACTCCACTGACTGCAGCAGAGCCGCTCCTGCACGGTACCGCCGTCATGCCAGCTATGAAGCCAGAGCATATCCATGTGGAAAGCTGGGTTTGTCCTTCCCTCAGCATGGCAAACTGAGCTGGAGGACACTCCGCAGCCTGCCACGGGGGAGTCCTTGGTGGGCTAGCGGGGACTCTGCGCTTAACTGTTTTGCTGCAGAAGGAAACTCAGGCACGTTGCAGCGAGGCTTCCCTGCAAGCCCAAGTTAAACGCTCTCGATGTACAATGCAGAATAAAACACACACAGACTTGCAGGCTGCGATTTGCTGCCAGAGGTGAGCAAATGCTTTGCTCCCAAAGCGACTGAGAGCCACGTGGTTGAGCCGTGGGTTTTACCCCAGCGACACAAACCCATAAGCTGCATCTTCACACTGCGGGCAGGAGCAGCTTACAAGCAGGACCGGGTCATGGTCACAGTGTCCCGGTCATGACAGATAGCAGGGACAAGGCAATGTTGGGACCCAAATGCCCATGGAAGGGAAAGGAGAAGGAAAGGGCTGGCCCTGGCTTACTTGTCCAATATAGGAGGAAACAGGGCTCCTGGGGAACAGCTGGTTTTGGGGCCTTTAAAGAAGGGGGCCACAGAAAGAGGCTCCACTCTGGCTGGAGGACAAACACCCCTATGAGGCTGGAGACAGAAGTCCCAGAGCACAGGAGTCTCCTGCATGGGGAAAGGCTTCTCCCCCGCCCTGACACAGTTTCCAAGTGGGCCCAAGGCCCCTCTTGCCTCTGACCTGGAGTTTATCCAGGGCAACTCCCTCCTCCTGCCTCCAGTCCCCACTCCCTCTGCTCCAGGGCTCCTGGCACAGGGGGGGGGCATCAGGCCCTGCTTCCCTCTGCCCAGACCCCAAGGGAGGGAAGAAGTGGTTGGAAATGGGAATTTCTGAGAGAAAAGCCTTCTGCTCCATCCTCCCTGACCTTTGCAGCTGGATAAGGCACCCCAAAGGGACTGTGCTCCTTCCTGCTCTTCTCAGAAGGAGATGACGAACGGACCCGTGCCGATGGGAGGAAAGGGAAAAGCAGCCTCTCCTCTCAAGGTGGGACTGAAAGCAGAGCACTCGGGGTCTGAGCACGTACCTGCACTTTCTGCTGATGCAGAGGTGGAAGGGACTTGAGGCTTTGGGAACAGCTCACTTGTATCCTCCCCAGCAAAGATGCTTTTCCTGAGTGTTTTCCTTAAGGCCAAAGGACTCCTGTTTCTGTCCAAAGTCTTCGCATTAACAGCTAAATCCAGTGCCTGCCCTGGCAGGTGATGACACTGTTCAGCTACTTGAGGTGTTTTATTCCTCCTACTTGGCTTGCTCCTAGGGAGAAAGAGAAGAAAAAGGCTTAAATGACCGAGGGCTGGGATATGATGCTCTGCCTGCCCTGCTCAGGAGGAAGGACCCTGGGTGCCTCTGGGACCAGGCAGGGGGTCTGTCCATAGCACAATGAGAAAAAAAAAAACAACTTTTACCCAAGCTGCCACGAAGAAGCAGTGGCAACCCAGAGGCAAAGGTTTCATCCAGGAGCTTTCCTCCTCCCGCCTCCCTGCCTTGGGGATTGGGGGCCCTCGGGTCTCCCCACCACCCCCCCGGGATGGAGCAAGGGGCTCTCCCCCCGGGCCAGAGGGAGGCCGCCGGCGCTGGGGCAGGGTTAATTCCTGCGGGTGGGAAGCAGCGGGTCATCGAGGGAAGCGTGTGCCCGCCTGCAAGGGGCCGGGGGCAAGGGGGGACCCACCTGCGGGGGGCGGGGGAGGGTGCAGAACCCCAGGGCAGGGGGCTGCCAGGCGGCAGCGAGAGTCCGGCAGAGCAGACCCTCTCCCAGGCACTCATAGGAAGGAAAAGGACGGGACGGTGGGATACGGCCCCCCCTCTCCTCGAGCACAGCCCCCCCATCACCGCCCGGGGCGGCAGCCCGCCCCCGGCACCCGCGGGAGTGAGGGGCGAGCAGAGCTGCGGAGTTACGTCGAGGGAGCCCCGCACGGGGCTGCGGAGAGCGGAGGGCACCCCACCTCCGCTCCCACGGGCCGGGGCTGGGGGGCCCAGAGGTCAGCCCCCCCCGGCGCCCCCCCGTCCAGCGGCGGAGCCCCCGCGCCCCCAGTGCCGCCGCGGGGGAGGGGGCGGTGCCGGGGGCCGCCGCGCCGCGTGGCTACGGCGCCACCTGGCGGCCACGCGGGGGAACGCTCCCGCCGGCACCGCGGCTGCGGGCACACGCAGCGGGGAGCGGCGGGGGGGGGGGAGGTACGAGGGGAGAGCGCGGCCCCGCAGCCCCCCCCGGCACCCTGGCGCCCGTCTGTCCCACTGGGATCCCGGGGCACCCGCGCCTGATAGCGAATCTAACCCTGAGCGTAGACGGCGCAGAGCGGGGTTACCTGCCTGGGCCTGGGGGTCGGGGGGCTGCGGGCCACCCCGAGGGCGCGGAAGGCTCGCCCAGCCTGGGGTCCTGTCCTCCGTGGGCACGGGCACGGCCCCCAGCCCAGCCGCGAGGCCAGCCGTCCGAGCCGTGCTGCCGTCCGGGGGACAGCCGGCTGCAGGTGCCGCGGGACGGCAGCGCTGCCCAGACCCGACGGCGCCGTCCCCGGAACCCCCCAGCCCGAAACGCACCTTGGGACCCTCCCGGTAGCCCTGCTCATGCCAAAAGGGCAAGCTGGCCCTACACAGGGCTAGCACCCTCCGCTTTCACTGCTAAGAGCAGAGGAAACCTGTTTCTTTAGCCTATCAATGGAAATCGCGCTCTGCTCGAGCCAGCTGCAGATTGCCATTCCCTACAGTACTCACACAAGCTTGCAATGCGTTTAAAGCTACCTTGTATTTATGTGCTTATTCTGGCAGCCACTGGACAGATTATGGTTATTTTATCACACAAAATCTTGCTATGATTTTTACGTTGTTGGCGCAGCAAAGCATGTAAACATATAATCAACCACTATCAGCTTCAGGGAGGTGGAAGTACATGTCCCTCGTTTAGGAGGGGAGAACCCCAGAAGCATGCGCTCCGTCCCTCTGAGGGGATGGGTTTAACCATGTTACACGGAATGGATTTAAATATCTACTAAAGTTGTTACACACTTTGCTGAATCAAGACTGAATACTATCACAAGTATTTTAAGTGGCTCAGGAATCTGTCTCCTTCTACACACTTACATAAACTCTGAGGATTTTGCATCTTGGCATTTTGACTTTAAAGGTTCACAAGCTCTTTTGAAGGGTGTACTCCAAAATCTCCGGCTTTCCCTTCAAACAGGGGAGGAATAAGAGAGACACAACCTGCTGGCTTGGCAAGTACCGAGCGCGGTCTAGGACCTGATTGCTCAGGATCTGGCTGCACTTTTTGTGCTGACCGTTTTGAAACCCGTTTTCCCTGCCATTCGTATTAACATCAGAAGGTCTTAGGTTTTCAGCAGAAACAGAACTGAGTTCATCATCTGGGCTCAGACATCTTGCCTGGAGCCAGAGGCATACCTTTGTCCAGCGAGTTTTTGCCAGAACACAGCACAGAAGTGCTTTGGTTGCAATGAACTTTAAGATACAAAGGGATACTCGCCTTTAGATGGGCTTTGCGGAGCTTCAGACAACTGAAAGTTCAACTCTCTGCCTTGCATGATCCAGAGCAGGGCATTTCTTTGGTTTTACCTAGGTTTGGTCTAGGATCTGTGTGGCTTGAGGCAGACCGCAGACATCCACCTGGACTTCCCACATCCCTTCCTCAAAAATATTCAACCTGTGTGAAAAAGTAATAAAAGTTCTGGTAAAGAGACGACCAGACAGTGCCTGTTACAGGGGAAGGAATTGCCACATTCATTAGGAACTCTGGGTTACCCCGTGTTAGAAAGCCTGCTCCTGGTTTTAGGTCTGCATTTTAGCAGAGCTAAAGTGTGCCTAAATACTCGCCTGAATAGAATTTTTTTGCAAGTTGCTGTTCACTACCTAGCATTTGTGCAGAAAATAAGACAGCATAGTCCTTATTCAAGCACAACTCATGCTGGCTTGCATAGGAAAAGGGTAGCCTGCCTGAGCAGGCATCTGTGTGCGTGTGCGTTTGTTCCATATGCAGACCCATTCATTATGGATGATACACAAATGCTGCTCATGCTTCCCAAGCAGATTGTTATGGTAAGGCTCACATCCCACTGATCTCACTGCAGGGCTTAGGAAGCATTCAGAAGCCTCCCAAAATGCATTACAAACGATGTACGGAGAAATTACTTCCTCCAGCGCTGAAACAGAGTCATTGTCATGGTGTGATAAAGGAACTGTTAAACAGACGCAGAAACAGCACTGGAGCTGGATTCTAGCCAGGGTATTTCAAGCAACTTGTAAAAAGTTCACTGATTCTTTAATAACTCCACCTGGTTAGAGCAGGACCTCTGTTTTATGTGCCTTCCAGAAGATATGTTGCAAGAGAAGTGTGTCTTAGATGATATGAATCAAACCAGTTCCTCTAACATCATGTTGGTCTGGAATAGCTGTTGACCTGATGGAGTGTTAATGGGAACATTTATTTGTTTCTTTATCACTACAAAGATGTCATATATACTTACCCTGCTGCTGCCACTGTTCCCAAAGGGCTGTCAGCACAAGAGCCATTATAACATGACTGCCGGAGGTAATTTTTTTTTTCCCCCTCACACATTATTTCTTCAAATGATTCTGTAAAGAGAGAAAGAACTTGGATACAAAAATTGCTAGTAAAAGAACAGTGCAGTGTGACGTGAGCCAAAGAAGCTTTTCTAAACCCCTGCCAGTCTCCGTTTTTATTGCTTATGGAGAACAACACGCACACAGCCTGGATCCGCCTTGGCACGGGGTGCATGGGCTGCACCTGGCACACTGAGGATGGGATTTGCCACCAGGACTCTCCAGCACTCTCCCAGTTCATGGAAACAAACTGGTGAAGTTGGTTGGCATGGCACTGTGGGACCATGCATGCAGGGGCTGCGTTCAGGTGATACACCCCATCTTTGTTTGTTTCCTATTTCTGGCTTATGTGAGAGCATTCAGACTTTAACACCGTAAATAAAAATTAGGTAGAAATCCACTGTCTTTACCTGTGGAAAAGAAAAAAATCCCTCACATTTCATTTGTGTTATGCAATGACTTGACAGTTTAAGGAAATTGCTAATGGGACCTTTTACTGCTAGGTCACTAGTTCAAACTTGGCTCTGTCAGTAATGACCGAGAGTATCTGATGAATGTTTGATGACGTGAGATTAAAATATGGGTCTCAATCCATTTATCAGTAGAAAAAACCCTTCAACAACTTGAGCCCCTTAAAGCTAATCCTGATAGGAAAGCCTGCAAGGCTGGAGCGTGAACAAGCCCTCTGCAGCCCTACAGTGGGTCAAGGTCAGGATGGGGGCATGCAGATGGAAAAGCTTACAGCGGTGATGTCTGGGCAGAACCTTTCTGTGCATAAACAAATCACTACTTAATGCACTAAAATACTCCAGTAACAGTACAGTACGAGAGAGCCAGATCCGGTATTGTTCTCAAAGGGAAAATGATCCTGGCGTAGGGGGGGAAGATGCAAACATTAGGAAATCCAGGATCAAGAACTGGTTTATACTAAGTGCCAAAACTCAGAAATTCACAATTTTGCAGGCTGAAAAGTTCTATTTGCCTATCTCAATATTATAACACTACCGTAAAGATGAAACTCAAATATCAAGGTAACATGTAAGTAGTCAGTAAGTGTCCTTCCTTATTTTTTTTTCGAGATCAACAGGAAAAAAAAAAGTTATCGCCTAATTCAGTACTTTTGAAATTGTCCCTTGCTCTCAAGGAATGTAAAGCCTCGCTGGCAGAATTTGGCAGCTGCTGACAGGCAAAGACCAAGGGCTGTGTCTTGCTCAGACATCACCCGCCCCGGGAGCCCAGCCTGCCTCCCAACCCGCACCAGGGCCAGGTGCACATGCCAGGCGCTGTCTGCAGCACACGTGTGCAAGGGCCAGCTCAGCAACGTTTCCAGGACCTGCTCTGCACCCTCCTGAAGTCCCTCAGTGCTTCTCCTTCAGGACTCAACCTAGAGACCCAGGAAAATAGGGGGACCACAGAGGAAGGCAGGGGGGTGTCTGCCACGGCCGCATGCTCCCAAAATAAAGCGATGGGAAAGATTCGCATCCCTTGTAAACTCACCAAGTGCTTGCAGAGCATTTACCAGCCGTTTAGAGTAAAATTAAAAAAGCGTGAGGGCCATCTGGTGGGAGCAGGGAGGGGGTTTGACTTTACCTCATTGTTCTCTGCGTTTTTGCTGTGGGCTACATCCAGCTGCAGAGACTGCTGGCCAGATGCTGAGAAACTGGGGAGCGCTGGAGGGGCCGTGTGAGCATCACTTACCTCAGTAACGTGCCTTGCACCTCAAAACATCCTTTTTTAAGGGAATCACATCTATGATGAGTACGTCACTGTCAAAAAACGTGCTTCTGCCAAGTGCTCCTGCATAAGCCACAGAGGCAGCTGCTGGGGCCAGGGGCTGGTGCGCGGGGGTGCACTGTACCTGCAAAAACACGTGAGCACTGACTGCAGCACAAACACCTACCAGGGATGGAAAGGCTGGTGCTGCAGGCTGGGAAAGGCTCCTCCGCACCATTTACGGGGCTGGAGCAGGATTTGTTTTCCACCCAGTGAAGCACAGCACTCCCTGAAATCAGCAGCATTTACCTGACCGCTGCAGATCCCGAAGGACTGGGACTCAGCCTGCACCTCTGCCCACCATTTCAGCGGGTACCGTGCATGCTAGATGGGAGTGCTGGAGCGACAGATCCCAAAGCGCAGCCTGCAGACATCACCCCTACAAGCACGTTCTCTGACAAACGGGAACAGAGCTGACAGCTGACTTCATCAAGGTGTGATCTGCCCCTCCTGCTTGCGTTTGGGTTTGGTATCTGGCTATGAAGATTTTATTCACCACACTTCACTAACATTTCTCACAGAAAACAAACTTACCACCTCAGAGGAATCCAGAGCTTTAACCACCTCCTGACGTCTTGCAAGGGAAAAAGTATCCATGATGCTGAGGAACGATGTGAACTGCTACCAGCAACCCTGCCCCTGCTCCACGTGTGCTGGTGCTCGCTTCGGGCACTGCGCAGCCTTCTCAGGCCACACGCTCTGCAAACAGCAAAGCCTGTGCTCCGCGCTGTGCCAGAACAGGGCTTCATGGATTAGTATCTGGGGTAGCCACTTTTTGAACTCAATGCTCCTTCCAGGTGGAAAATTCAAAATTAAGGCCAAACAATTTTTTTGCATTATACCAGGAGTCTCAGACACGGTAGGAAGGTGCTGGACAAACAGCCGCTAGCCATGCAAAAGGCAGCAGGGCATCTGTATCGCACGAACAGCCAACACACCCACAGAAAACACCTTGCCATATAGGATGCGCCTGTTGAGCTCTGCAAGGTGCGCTCACCCAAATCACACCCAGCCGTTTCCCAACCACAGCTTCACAATGAGGTGAAACCCAGACTTGACCCTCCAACTACATCACTTGCTTCAACAGTCCCCAAGGCTTTGGAGTCGTTATGTATAGTGAATTATATTCTAATTTTAATATTTTCCCCCAGCCATACAACATTTTATACAGATGACCATTCCTGGGCGTCTTTACACATTCTGGGATTTGATCCATATTGATCCGCGCACACTTCTTCTAGGATCTTTTAAGGCTGCAGAAATGACAATTTCCACACTAGTTACAAAATAATTACCCATAATAATTTAATAATGAGCTTTCCCTTTAAATTATTAACATAGGTAGCCAAGAAAATTGTCAATTTTAACAAGTTTAAATTCAAATGATAAATGCCAAATCTGTGTTAAATGAGACCAGCAAATTAGCAATTAAAATATTTATGCAAGAAGGCAAAAGATACTGTATTCAAGGAGCCAGAGAGCAGTCTCCCATTGGAATATCTGACAATAGCCTCTGTTTGCATATCTCAGCTTTAAAACCCTCTGCAAAGGGAAGAGGAAAAAATATCTAAACCCATAATTGAAGCTGGACAGTGTTGCCTGGTGCCCAGTGGGATTTCTGCAGAATCCAAGCAATTCTCAGAATACCCTTGAGTTATGTTGAGCAGAAATCCTGACCCCAATCAAATTATTTCTGTCATATAAACTTTTGTCTCTGGGAAGCTCCAAAGAAAAAGATTGCTTCGTGTCACCTCACTGCTACGTTGCTGAGAACAGAGTCAACGATGCTGCCTGATTTTTAAGGAAGGGGGCAAAAACCATCCTTCAAGCTGAAAGGGAAATACTGGTGTTGGAGCAGATCTCTGACCCCCTGTAAGTTTAAATCCCATTTTTCCCAGCAAACTTCACAGACACGAACAATTAGCAGGGCATCAGCATCACAGGGAATATTCACCTGGGCACATATTCACCTGGGATTTAGTTGGTGAATTCAAACGTGGAATTTCTTTTGTTATTTTTTTTCCCCAGTAAAGCTCCCCAGGTACTATTTACACATGCAAAACCCCACCAGAAGGCAGCGGTGGTGCTGAGCCCGCTGGCTGCCCGCTCCCAGCAGCAGTGCCACTCTGCCCTGCCACAACCACTGCCGGCCAGCCCCCTGCCCCACTCCTCCTGGTTGTCACCCCCTTGCCAACATCCCTCACCTCCCCCCCACCTGCCCGGCTCCATCCATCCTCTTTGCCCTGGTCATCTCTGTCACTGATAAGGAGAGAAGGGAAACCCCTGGGAAGCAACCCCAGGCTTTTGGGAGGTTCGGAGTCCCATTGCACGGGGCTTAATCTCATCCAGATGTTCGTGCAGCGGTCCCAGCACCTTTAGGACGTGTGGTTAAGGGTCAGATCCCCAGGAGTGAGGCACAGGCTGAGTGCCAGTTTTCTGCCGAGGGAAAAGTTTGATCCCACAGTCTGATAGAAAGCAACATCAGAGGAGCATGAACCGACCCCCCGGCCTGCACCCACAAAAGCTCAGCACAAACAGATGCAGAGGCCGCTCGTGGCCGAACCCAGAGGGGACAGCTCAGGAGCCATCAGCGCCCAGAGCGACCCAGTTAAAAAACTCCACGAGGGCAAAACTCGTATTTTGTGTCGAGAACAAGCCTGGGGCAGGATTGTGGCAAGATTGCAGCAGCCCCGCAGCACATCACCCGACCCAGCACCTGCCTCCAGGGCCAGGCAGGTTTCAGAACTGTTTATAGTCCTTGTCCACACCAAGGGAAAAAGTGACCCTGCAGCTTCCTTTAACTCTCCTTTCCAGCTCCACACCTTTAAAAAAAGAAATCGGGACCTGGAAGTCGCCAAAGCCATCTCGAATGCAACTGTAACTGGTGAGAAACAGCTGCATGGGCCCCCCGAGTTTTTGTGAAAATGCCTCTAACCACTTCAGACGGTCCCCTTCACCATGTATTACAGCTGGATGTGGGAACGTGCACAGACCAGAGCCCCCCCCAGCTCAACAAGGAGCTGACACACTTGGTTCCATCTTCTGCAGGACTCAAGATGAATGTTTAAGCACATCAAAATATAATCAATAATTCTAGTAATATTCAACAGCTGGGTTTGAGGTTCTCCCACTGATATTTCCCACCACCTGTGCAAATGAAGATCATTACCAGCCTTTTTTTCCAGCAAGGTAACTAGAACAGCTATACCCAAACACACACGTATGCAAAGATTTTTATCTTGAAAACAAGTTGTATCTTAGCAGGTTATATTTTTTCATTTTTCTTTACTTACCAACATGCACTTTCTAACACGGAGGACCTTTGAGAAATTAATTTCCATCTGAAAACAAACAAGGGCTGAAACAGTTTATAAAGGAACCCATCTTTCAAGGACATTTCCTTTTAAATTGCACAATGTGGCTCTTAGCAAGGAAAATAAATAAAACTTAATCCCTCTACATTCCAGCTGGCATTTTTTTCCCCAAGCTAGAAACGAACAATCAATTTAAAGAAAACTCAGACTACGGTCAATTAAGGAACCATGTATCATTTCATTTATAAATACCAGGTACCTATCAATTGATTATTTTGATCTAATTAAGTCAGTTTTACATTTTAAATTCCTAAGAATCATTTTCCCACATCACCAGCCTAAGCTTTTCACATCTGTTGCTGCAAAATTCTGCAGATCGTCTGGTCTTTGGCTGTTGTATTAGCTGAGAGAGTTTCAGCTACCAGATTTATTTAAGGATGTGGATTATAAACCTCCAGGAAATGGCAACCACTGGGAAAATATGTGTCTAATTACTTGTAACACATAGAAAATGTTTTTCTTTATTTTTTTTAGATTTGGGTTGGTTGCTTATGCACAGAAATTGTCTTTCTTTTATTTCTTATCTCTTCACCCAGATTGGTCACCTTTAGGTTTATGTGTGCACCAGATACACTCTCTTAGCAACGTTTAATACACTGCCAGCCCCCAGCCCCTGCTTCTCCCTGGGTTTTCACCACCTTCCCAACCTCCCTTATCCTCCCAACTCCATCCTCTTCATCCTGGTCATCTCTGTCATTGAAAAGGAGAGCTCACCAAGTTTTGCAGGCTACATCTTTCTCTAAAGGACAGCGTGGGTTTTCAAGAGAATACTCAATACCTCAGAGCCACAGAATGCATTTGCTGAGTAGTTTATCAACTGAATCATAACTTTCTTTATGAAAACGGATGGAATTTCCCTGGCCAGTCTCCACGTCAGCACTAGGCGTTCCCAGGCACAGCCATCCAGTGCTGCAGCACTGAACTGCACCAAGGAGAGAAGTCAGCGCAGCTCTGGCCTTGGACTCCAGCAGGATGCTAGTAAGTAAAATAGCCATACCAAAAAGAAATATGCATTGTCAAAAATAAAACTGGTATCTTCAGGGTGTGGGGGAGCGAACTGTGATCCTTAATGTGATAGAACACGTGGATCACAAAAACAGGGTCCAGTTAATTTCTAAACTCAGCATTGTAACACTGAGAAAAACAGAAAATTACTGACACCTTTATAAGCGCAAGCAAAGCCAAAGAGATTAGTAGGGAAATGTATCTGTCAGTCTTTCCCACGTATGTTTTTGTGGGGTGACATCCCAGGCGAGACTTTGAATAAGCAATCCTTAACAGGACAGGCTTAACTAATATACAACAGCTCCAGACACTGCAGAGACTGAAAATTCATACTGGAAAATGACCTAAAGGTTTCTTCATACAAATTTACCATGCAGGAGGTAAAAAAGATCCAGCACCAACCCACCGGCTGCCCTCGCAGCCTCCTCAGAGCAACGTAACGCAGCCATGGCTCAGGGGCTGCTGCTTCTTGAGAACTTCCAGCCCAGCACCAGCCGTGCCCACCACCTGCTTCAAACCAAGGGGCTTCCTGCCCCTGGCTCTCCTGACCCAACCAAACCCAGCAACCTCAGGTCCACGCTAGTTTGGTTACTTTTATCCCGAAAGCAGCTGGATTCCCAACAACATAACATGCTTCCGACAGCCAGTTCTTCTTCCCAAGTGTGGTTTTCTTTGGGTTTTATTTTTGTTTTCTTTTTGTTTAGACAGCAATATCTACTTTCTTGTATACCTTACTTGCTAAAGATAATCTGATTTTTGAACCAACTGAAATCAAACAGCTAAACTGTCCCTGCCAGTTAGGTAAAATGTTACAAGTTCTCAAACATTCAGATAGTTTAAGCCCAAACCCTGGTTTATTTTAGCAAAAGGATCGAGGTAACTTAGAAATTGAATTTAAAAGACACCAGGAAAGAAGAGGACTCTGAATGAAAGGCTTTCCCACGCTGAAAAACCCTGTGCATTTCAAGAACTCTGCCTTGGCATAGAACGAAGTGTTCCACTAGGAACAAGGAAGGAAATGGATTTTTCTGCAAAATAGCCAAAAGCCAAGGAAGCCAAGAGCAATGCAAGTCAAACGTAGGCTTTCAAATCAAATTCCTAGTCACAGACTTGTTTGCTCTTCTCATGGAGTCGTCTCACCTTGTGTAAATACACCTCCCTGAGCCCAGAGCAATGGGCTCTGTAAATCAGCAGCACTGGGAATACTCTACAGGACCAACTCAACACACACCATCACACCATGTGATCAGCACTCCCATTTCCAACAAAAAACCAACCAGCCATAAAATTCCCAACTGTTCCCATTATATCACCTAGCTGGAAGCATCTTTTTGAGTCCAAATGTTCGTCAATCACACCACCATCAGGAGTCCAAATGAAAATGATTCCAAGCCTCAGCCTACGGTTTATACCCTGATCATAAACATTCAAAAAGCATTTTTCCCCCTATTTACTCATGCACAGCTGCAGAGAAAAAGAAAATCAACTCAAAGCAAGCAGTGTCCAACAGGGAGCTCTGCACCAGACAAAGCTCAGAGGTCAGGAGCATTCACCCAGACGCTCTGCAGAGCGGAGACAGAAGGTTCACTGCGTTCCTTACCTCCCTTCTCCTCCATAGCAGCCTTCCCCCTTTTTCTCCTTTTCCCCTCCAAGTTACAGTTTATTCCCGCTACAGGATCCAGCTTGGCCTGAGTTTTGGCAGTTCTCGCTTCATCCCTGAACCTCCCGACCCATAAGACACAGCCCGCGTGGCTTATCAGTATTCCTTTCCCACCCACCTCCACTCCTTGCAGGCTTATTTTTAGGTTCCTTCTAGAGCTCGCTGTCCCTAGTTTTTCAGAAAATGGTGTTCTGTCAGCATTTTTGAGTTGGAAAAAAGCAAAACCAAAACCAAAGCAAAAATGAGCACGCACGTACACCACCCCCCCACCCCCCTTGAACTTTCTAGTCCAGCAGATTTTACTAACCAGTTCGCTCTGCCTCATGAACCCTGCAGCAATGCACACTCCACCTCGGCTTGCTCTTACAAACAACTCTTTGTAACAGTGTTGGCACCTAACGAAGGTAGCTTCCATCTTTCAAGGAAAGCCCTGCTCCTATGAACTCTCCAAGCTAGCAGCCTTCCCTCCTTTCTTTCCTCTCCCTCTTGAAAATATCCTTCTTACAGTAAAAAAGGTGCATCACAGCTGTTTTCATCTCCCCCTGCCCCTCTTGCCAGGAACTCCACCAAGAGTGCCCGAGCCTCCACATCTTTGAGCCCCTTCTCCAGCACGGAATAGTGCTTTTGGTTTGCTCCAGTGGGAACCTTGCAGCATCATTTCTCCTAAAAGACAGCACATACATTCCTGATCTGTCAGGCTCATTTCCAGTGCCACATCCATGCTTCCAACCTGCAGTCCTGGCAGATGCTGCGTTTGTTGAATCTGCTGTGGGCCTGTTGATTCTTAATGAGCAGTCTCCCGGTGCACTTACCTCTTACCGATGTTGGTATAAATCCACAGCTCTTTCCTCTAGCTTTTGCATCACAAATCAGCTATGAATAATTTAGGGTAGAAATTGAAAGGTTCATTGCCAAGAGATCAGTCAGGCTAGAAAACAGCTTCTTGGCCTAAGCATTGAAGATAACCCTTACTTCTTTTGTTACTTTTTCAACACCACTTCTTATATTCATGAAAGCGATGATGTGACATACTGTGTGGGATCGCAATGAACTGGAGTGGATGACCCCTGGGATTCCCTTCTGCCCTCACGTGAATGCTGGGGTGCGCACCAGCTCCTCCCCTCCCTCCCCTGCGCTCCCCAGGAGGTATCCGTGCAGCAGCCCCAGTCCAACCTTCGCTCCACAAGACGGACCAAGCCTAGCTCTTCCCATCCCTTCCCAGGCACCGGGGGTACCACTTGCTTCCTACTGTGGAAGTCAGGGGATCTTACACAAAGGAAAAGCTTCCCATCGCTGGTGTGAGGAACTTCTGGGGACATTTTTCTGCACCCAGGGACAGCAAGCAGAGTTCAACAGAGTATCCTTCAAACACATACTCTGAATTGAGGGGAAAGTCTTTGGTTTACAACACTAAAGAGCACCCCATAGCAGTGCTGCCCAGAAAATGCCCGTTTCCTGCCTCCACAGACTTTTAAGCATGGGTAGAATGGAAACAGTCTGAATTGCGTAGACTAAAAGCTTGGACACACACAAAACATGTTTTTGAGGAGGATTCAATTCCACAGAAATACAGGTGTAGAAGACCAGGACCCAGACTGCTGATTAACAGGAGTGAAAACAAAAAGAGTTCAAGAAAAAAAAAAATAAAATCACAATTCCCACCCCCCCCCAACCACACCCAGCTGTTAATAAAAGCTTTGCAATGATCAGTGAAGCACCTGGTAAATCTGGATTTTTGATTAATATGCAAGAAAACAAAAATGAGATACAGAAGCAAAGGATGGTGTAACTGATATCCCCATCCTGCCAGGTGAGAAGGAAACAGGCTTGGGTTTTACTTGGGGCTCAGTAGCAGCACTCATGGCCTCCAGGAGCAAACATGCCTTAGTGTTCTTCTGTTGCTCTGCACTGGCCATGATCTGGTGGCAAGGACCAGGGGAGGCCAGGAGGTATCACTAAGACACACAACATTGAAAAAGAAATGCAGGAGAACAGGAGCATCAGAACTTCGACTGATCTCCAAGGGGGAGAGCTACTACTGCAGAAGAGCCTCTAAACATACACTTAATTCACAGGATTTTAGTACAAGAATCACATAACCAGGTGTAAAAATCTTCAAATGTAATTTATTAAGACATTCAGCTATGTCTGTCAGTCTACATCCAAATTTACTACTAAAAATAAAATAGTATCACATTTCACATTAGGAATACCGACTTTGAAAAACACTTGAGTCAAGCCTATCGTATAAATAAGTGACTAATTTTCTCTTCATATCAAAATTCACATAAAAAAATTGCCTGCCCCCTACTCCCACCTATTCCCCCACCCCAGTCCCTAGTTCTACTTGAAGCCATGATGAATGTAAAAATTTAAGTATGGACATGTCCTTGTCAAAGAAAAAAGGTGCAAACCTATTAACAGCTTTAAAAGTGGCATTTGCGGAGTCTGATCATACACAATAATGTACTCATTCCCAAAGTGCAAATATCGCCAGAGTTTAATACTGTTTTAATTCAGCTGCAAGAATTAAACATTACACAGCACAGTACTGCAAGGCCTCTATCTGTGCCCTAAAACTTATCCCACTTTCCTCCCGCACACGGCAGCGGAGGCCAAAGTGTTCATTAGAGCTTTAGTTCACTTCATGCAGCCCAGACTGTGCCCATTATTAGCAAAAGTTTCATATACATCGAAATATTGAAGACTCCGTCATAAAAGTCAAGAGTCACTATAGATTACATGAATTCAAATGCAACTGCCCCACCAAGAACACCCAAAGCATACACATGACGTATTAAGTGTGCTTCCATCTTCTAGTACAATCACTGATGTTGTATCTTTGATTTTTGCTCACGATCCAGAAAAGATTTTGTCAGCAACCAAAGCTGCACCTCAGCCAGAGACTGGCAACTCACTGCACTTAACGCCGCTCAGGTACCCTGGGACGTGGCTCGATGCGACACCCTCTTCCTGCCCAAAACAAAAGCTAGCATTCTGTCAGTCTGTCTACAACCTCTCACAGACCTCTTGTTCCTCACCTACATCTTGAAAACACTCACTGCAATTTATTTCCAGACATCCTTCCTATGCCCACAGTTCAGAGAGCTTCTGGAGTCATTTCTACTATGTCTCACTGGAGTTACCACTACCAAGCAGCCCATAAAAATCAGCATGGGAGATTACATTTTGACCAGCATTAATAGCTACGCTTCTTTCACAGCTGTGGAAGGATAGGTTTTCTTCTGAGTCAGACTTGGATCTCTGAAATGTGTTTGTTCCCACGTCATCCTTTGTCACCTTAGAGCTGGACACAAACCCTCGGATCTTGAGCGGGGCATCTGTCCGGGACTGCAGTGAGTTCTGCAGCACAAGCTGCTCCCTGGCTGGCCTCGCACCGGCTCGTGTCACCGTCCATGCTTTGAGACCCTTCCATCTCAGCAGAGGCCTCCGGGCCGTCCTGTCCACCTGTGACCTGTCCATTGCTCTCGCTAGAGCTGTCTTTCACATTTGGCCCGTTGTCATGTTCAATACCAGGAGGCTCAGCTGCATCTCCAGGGCTGGGATTTTGCTCTGCACTAGGATTTGGCTGTTGAACTGGCTCTGGTCCCAGTCCCGGTAGCTGTGAAGGGCTCTTAAGTTGGCAGTGGCACAGAGGGCAGGTTTCTTGCACATACAGCCATTTCTTAAGACAACCCGCATGAAAAAAATGGCTACATGGTGTGATTACAGCAGTTTTCATATCCTGAAAGGCATAAAAAAAAAAAAAGAAAGACCATATTATTTGTAATCCCGTTCCTCTCCCCTCACCTCATACACCTAATGGGTCCACTAGCCACAGTCCACAGGCAAGAGAACGTTCCTTCCTTCATACCAGCAAGTCTCCACACATTCAAGTACACACACAATTCAAACACAGGCCAAGTCTGGCTGCTTGTTATTACAGTGTTTAGAAATTAGGCAAAAAGCTTTGTTTATAAAGTCTTATTATAAAAAGAGTTTTTCTAGAATGAGAATCACAGGATTAGTTGGCTTAAGAAACAACTGTGCCAGTTAAAACACCGCACTTACAGATACAACATGTAACAGCAGCAAATCAGAAATGAAGTTAACACCCCAATTACGGCAGCCGAGACCCACATATTACTTAGTCCGGTGCTTCAAACACCATCATTCAATCTGGTACCAGTAGTTTTACTCTTCAAAGAATTTGTATCAAGTTTGGAGTCACTCCAATTCCACACTACTAATCTTAGGATGGTTCTTTCACTGTCATACATAGCTACATTTTCTATCCAAGAGAAAGAGAGACTTTGGAGTTAGAGGTGCGATAAAGATATTACTTTCAGCATTAATTTCTAAGGTACTCATATCTGCTGGCTTACATTAGAAAGACCCTTAACCTTTTGATAATTAGGTTTCTGTTATAAAGCTGACATTGCACATAAAGTGAAAGTAACAATGTCTGTAGAGACAGAGCTGCTTCTACGGAATAATAACAAATCAGCTACTGAATACACATTGTCTGTCACCATAAAAAAAAAAAAAATAATCTTCCACTAATGAAGAAAGGGCACATTTGCCGTTACTGTTGAGACCAGCTCAACCCAAATACCAGAAGTTTCAAAGAAGCTCAAGGACACGGTTTGTTGTGTAACTGGAGAAAAATGAATGAAAGTTTAAACATATCCAAACTATCTCTTTATTCATAAAAACTATCCCAGCAACTGTACTCCAAATCCATTTACACAAAGCAGAAGACTGGGTAATTCACGTAACTTTTTGAGCACAACATTCTCACTCATTAAACGTAAGGAACTTGTTTTACTAGTTGTGGTCTGAACTTGACAGTCTAGACGTATTTCAATTCAAGTCAATCTTTTCACACTTCCATTCATACCTGGTAGCAGATGGCACAGATATCATTGTGTTGCTCTAACTGCTCTTTTGTGGCAACTGGCAGTGATTTTATCTTATTCACAGCATCTCTGCGAAGAAGGAAACTCTTCCATCCCAGTTGGGCCCGCAACCACACGTTGTAATAGGAGTGAATGAAGATGATCACAGAACCCATCACAGTCCATTCACCAAAGATCGTTTCTGAGACACCGTACGCCACCACACAGAGAGCGACGAGGAACTCCAGCAGCCGGTACGTGCCATTTACATAATAAATCACATCATCCATATTTTCTACGGGTTCTTTTCTGAACTCCTCCACCATAAACAAAACATAAATGAAGAGCGTCCCAAGCACCTGTAACACAGTTGCAAGACCATGAGTTCAGCATTCAGTTCTGAACTGGAGCTTATGTCCTTCCGCACTGTCCACCTTGCTCTGTACCCACAAGCTCCCAAATCAGACAGAGGGCAGGGCAGGCAAGCCTCAGAGGAGTAAAATTGTTGCTGAACTTCAAGACAAATAAAAGTCACTCTTTCTTGCAAAGCATTTAAGCTTGTTCCCAAGTACTCCCCCTTCTGTACTTTCCTGAGTCCAGAACACAGCTGAGTTGACTAAAAAAAAAGTGCTTTGCATCACGAGGAGTGATTTTATAAATTCAATAATTAAAAAACCCCAAGTTATAACAAATACTCATAGCACAAAACATTGCCTGTATTTACACTACTGTGTTTGAACATCAGATTACTTTCAAAAGAGCCATGCAACAGTACATAAATAAGTACTCGGGGAAGGAGGGAGTGTGTGGGGAAACCACAACGCTTGTCACTATGATAGTTATGCCCTCAAAAGCCTTTTGACTTTACAATTTGAAATAGATCTCCATTCACCTATGTTCTCTGCCCACCCCAAGAGCTCTTTAGCCTCAGATACAGGATAAAGAAAGAGATTTTTATATCCTATCTTGTACTTCTGCCCTTCCATCATCCACATTCTTTTATCACGTATTTCTGCCCTCTCCCAGAGTAACAGGATCACAGTTAATGCAGGGCTTCATGGCTGGTACAGGGCTAACCTTCCTACCTGAAGAGAGGTTAGAATACTGCTGGAGATAATGATCAACAGCCAGAAATCCATATGGAAAAACTGACAAATCATGTAGGCCATGTACGCAGGGAACACGAGTAAGAACAAACAGAGGCTGACTGCTCGGAAGTGCTTCCACAGACTCCTGCAAACAACACAACAGGTTTTTATTTTTTAAGTTACATTTGAGTGTCAGAATAAGAACAGCCTGACTGCTGGATGTAGCTATGTTAGGTGTTTGTGGAAAGCTTTAACTTGTTGAAAGGAGTTTCTATTTTACTTGGGCACAGTCTCATTTCCAGCATGCATACTTACAACACCTACAGTATGAAAAGTTCCCTCTGATCTGACCTTTGCTGTTTTCAGCACAAAGATTATGGGCAAAAATTCACATACAGTAATTGTCGTAATGGGTCAAGTCAGTGGAAGTACCCGAGATACTGAACATTTCAGAGGAAAGACATTAAAATAAAAATATTAAATATACATGTAACTGTTCATACACTCTTCTATATAAACAGAGTTCTCCCAGATTATATACTTATTACAACTCTTCTACATCTTTTTGCTAATATGCATGGGGCAAAGGTATTTCCTTTCATCAGCAGACTTAACCCTGCTGCTTTTAGCAGTATATTCCCCAATTCAGGGATCACAAAAGAAGAAATGTAGCAGGACTGGAACATTCATCTCTGCCAGTCCTGACTCTGCTCCTATCATTCACTTCTTCCTAATCTCCTCCTCAGCCTAAAAACACTATCAATCTTTTTACAAGCATCCATTCGTGAAGGCTTTCAGAATATCTCTGGTAATTTACTATACTACCTCTACATGTTCTTCAGATTGTATTTTAACCTCATTTAGCACTGGAAGTGAAGTATGGAAAAAGTGAAAGTATTGGAGGGACAGGACAACAGCAGAAACCGGCTTGTTTAACACAGTCTGAAGAAACATCAGAATGCTACTACGAGGTCTGCAATTCTGTGTCTGTGTGCGAGGGAGAAAGGGAGCACTGAAGTGGAATTTATCCTGATCCTAGTTGATTTAGAACTGCCTGTGAGATCTGGCAGAAGAGAGTTAAGACTCCCTATCATCACAGGCTGCTTGTTTAAGCTGGGCAGAGGCTCCTATCCTGGCCCTACTCCCTTTCCCTCTGTTACTATATTTGAATTTAACGTGCTGCAGGCAGAATACGCCAGTTACAAGTAGCCTCTAAGCTAAACAAAATCTCTACACATAAATAAACCTCTTTTATTTCTTCACTTACAGGTTACAGAAAGGGAAAAGTCATAAGCAATTAAAGATACAAACAGCTTAATACAAGAACACCAGATACCAATACAGCGCTTCAAATTAATCTCACATGCATCAGAACACTAATGCAAGCCTTCCACCTCTCATTTTCTGCCAGTAAACCCTATCATTTTGTGATCACAGCCTCACAAAAAAAAAAAAAAAAGAGGTTTGACAATATCTAACACAAGGTAATTTCTAGAAACTTTGCATCCTCAATAGCTGCCAGAGACCGCTGCATTAGAGGAAAACCTACCCAACTGCAGAGGAGGTTAATGAAAACCATTCTGCAAATCCCCACAATCGAACGTGGGTGGGGACAGCACAGGCACTGGAGTCCTGGATTTGCTTAACTGAAAGCACAGTGCACTGACGCTCTTCCTAGGAAGAATAACCACTGAGCAGCGTAACACTTGGAGTGGGCAGCCAGCAACTGCAGAACAGCACAGCATTGCACAGGCAGGATGGACGCAGTCCTGAGCAAGAGGAGGTGACCAAAGTCACCCCAGTTTGCCAGCATACAGCAGGGTAAAAAGTGTTCCTATGTGCCCTTGAGGGAGTAGGGAAGAGAGGGAAAAGCTAAAGAATTTAGACTAGAAAAGAAATCTGCATACAGAAAAGGCAGGGTAACTTTACAAGCTACTAAAAACCCAAATCTGGCCATCAATCCCCAGTTTATCACCTCCTAAAACAGCATTGAGTAACTTTCAGTTTAGGAAACCAGTCTCTTACTTGTCCCTTGAGGCCCCCAATGCCAAGACAATGGGATCAGCAATTTCCAGCATGGACTGAAGTATGGATGCCACCACAATGAAAAGAATAATACTGAGCAGGAACGCCCGATGCACAACTTGGAGCTCAATCAAACCTGTCTGCACAGCCAGGATCAGGAGTGTGACTCCTTCAGTCATTCCCCTGCAGATGAACACAGTCAAAAGAACAATCAATCACATCTTTGTGTGTCAAAGCTAGTTCAAAAATACATCTAGAAACACCAGGAAATAAACTGTTTCTGCCATAACCCTTCTAATGCCACTGGATGTAGCTTTTACTGATGTCCCTGCTAGGGCTTTATCCAGAGAGGAATCTTTTCCAGAAATGCTGAAGCCTTGGGGTTCAGGAACTAGCAGATTTCAGAACCCTGCTCCTGACTAGCAGCGAGTGGCCTACAACCAGCCCAGCAGGCACCACCCAGCGAGAGAGTCCCCCTGGCACAAAGCACTTTAAGGACCCAAGCTGTGTCTTAAGATGAGGAACCCACCAGTCTCAGTGTTGCCTACACAAGCCCAAAGCAGCCCTGCTACGTCTACACCTGGGCACCAGTCAGGCTTGCTCCTAGATCACCATGAAGATCCTCTCCACCTGTTATATTTCCCCATTACCACCCTCTTGCCTGTCCTTTGGCCCTGGGGAAACAGCCTTGACTCAACACCCCAGCCGGTGCTCAGTTTAGGCAAATCAGCAGTTTAGCCATTTTCAGTTTATTTTATACAGCTGTCCGCTTCTTTTTTTGCTTGGAACCTCTGCCTGAATTTAGTACCTCCAAGGACCACAATTCAGCACCAGTAGTTGATGCAGTTCAAGTGCAGATCGCCCAGAAATGCATGCTTCCCCAAAAGATGCTTTTATGTAGACTGCTCCTGGGCAACCCCAAATTATACCATTTTTGCTTCCACATCTTGAAATCCTCATTTGCATACAGTCTGAACTTTATTCGATAGAGTTAATGGAATAATGGAGAAAGGTAGTGTCATACCTAGGATCCCAATTTCATATTAGACAAGCTGGGACAAGCATTAAGAAAAAGCAGTTTCTACATTTTGGCTATTTCCCATAGTAATTTACAGGCAATCCATACAAAGCTGTGTTTTAAGCCTCATAGATTAGTAACGTTTCACACATGACTACAGGGTGAATGAGGAAACAGAAGTATGAAGCATATTATCCAAGCATGTGAAAATTTTCCAGTGACTCATGAAAATGAAAGCGCTAAGATGATCAAACTGTGCAATCATAAACCCCAACTAATAGCCCTGAATTTGTTAACAGAAGTGAACCATCTCACAAAAAGTCCATTTTCACCTCAAGTGCTTCTAACACACACAGACTGGCCTACAAAAAGCCTGTCAAGGATACCCAGGAGTTCATAAGTTAAAACACTACAATGCAACCCATATATTTCTACATATATCCCTTTTTGTCTGCTTCTTTTTAGACCTAGGCACAACAAGGTACTTACCTGTTCATAGCAGGATCGTTCATGAATGCTCGGTAACCCTGCAAGTAAAACTTGCAGAGAGTCAGAACTCCCAAAGCAACAAAAGAGACTGTAAAGACCAAGCCCAGCAGCGAGTACGGCGTGCTACAGCATTCGGCAATGCTGGGAGGAGAGAGGGGAAAAAAAACAAAAAGAAAAGGTCTGTTAATTAAAATCCATGTGATGAGCTCTCCCTTTGTTCTGTTAACTGTGCAAGCTGGTTTTAAAGCAAAATTGGATTGGCTTAATGAAAACATGAAAAGCTCTACACTGCCATGAAACCCTCCTATAAAGAGAGAAAGGTGAGCCTTATTCTGTTCCTTCTTTCCAAGACACAAGTTCACCCCAGCTAACGCTGCTGTGCTACGGTGTTTCTGCCGTCCCTCTCCAGCGCTGTCACACGGTGGCACTGTCCTGCTGCCGTAGGGTTTTCACAACCAAAAGGCAATTTGTCAGCCACAACGCATCCAGGCGGCTTGCTGAAATTTCAGCCAGCTACCAGAAACACAGGGTTAAAGCGGATGGACTCTTTCAGGCCCTTGACACTCAGATACACAACAGTGCAAACAAACACCCAACTGATAAAACACTACTGGGAGACTGGGGGCTTTTTGGTAGCCTTTAGTTCACGTCCGATTCAGGTAGGCAACATCTGTCTTTCAAAGTGTTGAGCCAGAAGCAGCAAAGTAACACAGCGAAGAATATTCACCCTCAGCAGGCTTCTTCCTCTCTTTTGCTACAGCAGTGAAGTCTCAAAGACCGAGACCCCAGCATTCATTTAACAGTGCTGAGAGCACATCTCCCTCACCTTGGGGCTGCTCTTCAGCTGATCCCGGCACTGCAATGTTTGGAGCAGCCTAAGCCTCAGAGAGTACTCTGGCTTCTGAAACATGCCACCACCAGAGTAAGGGGAGTGCAGTGCAGCGCACCCACCACGTGCCCCAACGCTAGGGTAAAGAACTGGCTGTCAGCCACAGATGACACCTCCAGAAAACCCGACATGCACCATCCAAGGTAATTTACAGCCACTGCTGGAAACTGGCCCCTAGGCTAGGTCAGTATTTGGTCTGACCTAGTACAGCCACTCTGACCTTATGAAAATCAGACAGCTGTTCTGCACCCCCCCCAGCTGCTCTCACCTGAACTCCAGCTACACTGTTTTAAGCACTCATTACACTTAAAGGGTACAGATGCAGAATTCACTCACTTTCATGGAAGAGCACACCTTTTCTTCCATTTTGTTAAACAGCCAGCAGCACCACATTATTAACTGACCTGACAAGGTACTTCAGCTCCCTCTGAAGGGGTAAGAGGCTGTTAGTGGTATTACCTGAGTTCGTGTTTTTAAGATGCAGAACCATTTAGAATTTTTCTACTGTGACAGAGCTGAGAACATTGAGAACACTTACATAGCTTTTATCTATTTTTCCAATTTCAGGGAGAACTTCAGAGATCAACTGATATTCATTCACTCACAGATCAAGCCAACTGCAAGTCTGCAAAGCAAGTTCCCTGTTCTGCCACAAACAGAAATCTAATTATTTGGTGCAGAAATAAACTCAACTGATCTGCAAGGAAAAGAATCACTTCCCCCACCTCTGCTATCTGCTAAATGCAGCACTCTATTGCAACAAAACTAAAATTGCAGCAGAGGGGAACAGGAGGAAAAACTTCAGACACCACCAATGATTTAGTTAAACAGGTAACATAGTGCTTTTATATAATGCAGTGATGCTGTAAGCAATTTAATACTACATGCAATAAAATCTCTGGCATTTCTCCTTAATGATAATTAATTTTGACAGCTTACACTATCACACCATAGACAAGACATACACACACACAGAGGCAAGAAAAAGCCAAGCAATTGTAAAGTCTGATTGGAAACTGTAGTGATGATCAAGTTACTCAAAGAAATTGCCACCCAAACAGCAGAGCTAACAATGTATGGCCTCTAAAGAATATTTCCTGTGTTATCTGTGTGTTTAGACAACTTTTGCCTCTTTTCTCCCCATCCCAGTATTACACTATCTAATTTGTCTGTCCTACCTCCTGCAACACACCCAGTTCCTCTCTGCCCTACACTCCTGCTCCCTTTTCTACGCTGTTTCTAGTTAAACAACAGCCAAAGGCAGATAGATTCCAGCCAGAAGCATCCCTCAAATGCTGCCTTTCTCTCAATAACAGCACTAACACAGGCCTCTCTATTTTACAATCAGTTTTAACAAAGCTTTTAGGAATCTGATAACCTTTAAGATCTTTACACCTCTGCCAAATTAACCTCTGGGCTCAAAAGTTACTTTGGGAGTTGGGTACTTTGGCTGCTTGGGTGACAAGGAGGTGTCTCACACCACAATGATGAAACAAGGCATGGAAGGCTCAGAAAGAGACATGATCATGAATAAGATACCAGCTGGACTGAACTTCAGCTGAAACATCTCAGACTTAAAAGCAACTTGTATACTGAAAACAACTTCTAGACCAAAGTGCTAATTATAGCTATTCCCTCATCAAAGGAGTATTTTGCTTTCTTTGGGAACTCTCCCACAGTTCTACTAATGCTGTCTGTTCTGAACGGGATACATGCCTGTGAAAGGCAAGCTTAACAGGGTTTGCATACACGGTCACTATGATAAGAACAAATATTTGTTGCGTATCCAAATGCAATAAAGCCAATCTACATATCTAGTCTCTAAAAGAATACAAACATTCATTTCAGAAGATAGTCAAAACAGAAAACCCAACTATTTGCAGACTAGTTAATTACCTTGTCAAGAAGAGGAAGAGGAGCCTCTCTCTTGAGGCAGGCTGGTCCCGTGTACTGAAATAGGAATAGATCTGAAGAGCAAATAAGACAAGCCAAAACACCATGAAAAGAACTGGGACGACCAGCTGGTTCCACAGAGACATCCCCAAAGCCAGGAGACCATACACCTCCACCACCTGGGCAAGACAGAAAAATGCAGTTTGTTACTGGTTCACAGCACCTATGATTTGATAACAAAAGGACAGTCAACAATGTAACTACAAGGAAGCTAAGGATAATTCACATGGCATCGGTCATCCCAAAGGAAAAAGAGGATGCACATCAAACTGCAGTTTGACAAAAGGAGGGCCCAGGTTCAGCAGTGGTGTGTTACCATTGTCCGTCTTGAAGCAGAGAGAAGTACTTGTTCTGCGCAGCAAACTATCAGACCAGCCCTTTCCTGTGAGTAAGTGGCTCGGAGCTGCTGACTGCAGCCCACTCACAGCCAGAGGGGCGACGACACATCTCCAGCTCATGTACAACCCTATCAGACCTTTTTGCTCAGCTTAAGTCACAGCAACATTGCTTTCTCTGTAGCTACTGCCAAGTCACTGCACACACTGGATACTGAAATGTAAGCCACATCACTTCAGCACCGTACATCTGCTTTGATGACCTGTTTTTAAGGAAAAACTTAATATCTCAGACATTTTATGTTTAAATACCTCAAAATCATGTACCAGACTCCTAACTGCTCCTAATCCACAAAGTGTTTTGAAATTAATCCTCAAATTATTTCAGAAGAGACTGAAGCTCAAATTACTTCTTTTGTATTGCAGAGACTAAGTTACAATGCAGTGGTTGCCAAGAAGCTGGAACTTCAAGTAGCTGGACTTAATACAAAAGGTCAAAAGGAAATCACTCTTAGCTACTATTTCCTCATCACCTGCTTCCCACGACATACAACCCCTAATGGCTAGCAAATTTTAGCGAACGCTAAAAAAGCTGCCTACTTAGGGCTCCATGACAAGCATGAGAGATATTACATTCATGGGACCCACTGCAGGATGCTCTGTGGCTGATGGACAAGCAACACGCTGCTGGCAGGGATACAGTGCCAAGCTCCTGCTTTCAGCTTTGCACACAGACTTGTGAAGGAAGTGCACCTGCCCTCAGGACGCTCCCTTGGCCTTACCCTTGGCCTGGGACCAACACAAGCAATCCCATGCAGCTAGCTCCTGGCAGAGTGCTCCACCACATCGGAAAAGGGTCACGCTATTCTGATCATGTAGATTCATAACCATGAGGTATTTCATAACCATGAGGTATTTCTGGCTCCAAGTAGGCAGCCACGGTTCTGGACCTGCTTTTAAATTATACCATTATACACAAAGCTGCCTCGGCCCACCTGTTAGGGCTGTCTCAGGAAACACTCTGGTGTTTAATATCCTAATATTCACAAAATTTTTGCCACCGATAACCAAACCAGCAATCAAATCCAGCCTAAAATAGTAATAAACTCACAAACACCAGGATGAAGGCATCATTCAAAACTAACAACTGCACAAAGTTATAGCGACGGAAATATAAGTAGGAAAATACTCAAGACAAAATAGCAATATCCTCCTCTGGAATAAGCATACTAAGCTTGATTTGTAGTAGAGTTGCAAGCAAATATATGAATACATTATGAGACTTTTTTTTTTTCCTGTTGTTTCAGGAACATAGGTAAAGAGCAGCAAGCTCTTTAGAAACAAAAATCCTGTTTCCCCATGTGTCAGTACAATACAAAAACCACTCTCACACAACTTTCAATTTCAACCCACTCTCTATTACATGCATTTAGAAAAGCAGCATACAATGCTCTATTACAAACCCAGTGCTCCATTATAAAGTTTCTGCTATTTTCTCTGTATTTCCAAGAAAAAAAACTTTATGCCCTCCACATAGAAAGTCAGGAGAAAGAGTATGATCAGTGCCCAAAGGCCACGTACAGGGAATACTTCTTCCTCATAACACTGTAATACAGCCTGGCATACAAAGATTTGAAATACTTGGGGGGGGGGGGGGGGGGGGGCCACGATAGGGGAGACAAGCAATCCTAGAGATGAGGAAACTTGTGTAACAGCTATATTTAGAATACAGTTCTCACAAACAAACACCAACCCCCGCAACAACAACCAGCAAGAAACCACTACTTACCACCTCACCCCAGAATGTATTTTCAAATTAAAACTTCCATAAGATGCTGAAGTGTTTTAAACATAAGTGCCTAATTATAGATAGATACATGACTAAATCCACATCCAATCTGAATCTGACTTTAGGAAGCTAAACTCTGCATCCATTTACGCACGAGGAAAATGGAAGTGCTAGTTCAAATCTGTCGCAAGTCTTCGAGCTGCAAAGATGTGTAACTGTTTTACCCCAAATGTTACCACTCCAAGTAAACTGTAAGTATAATTTTCCTATTGTCACTGGAAAACAAGGATATTGAAGCTTTGCCCATTAGGTCATGAATAAGTTTTTAACCAGCAAATTTACAAGCTAGTTACAGATGAGATCAGACCATGCTAGGTGCTGTACAAACACAGAAGGATAATCCTGCTCCACAGACCAATTACATACAAAATAAATAACCAGACAGTAATGATCAGCATGACAAGCTGAGACCTTGGCACACCAGACACCTACTGCTGCCAAGTTTTTGTTTGCGTATTACAGATATGACAGCAAAGACGATTTGAAGACTGCTTTGAAAGAGCTTAACAAGTTTTCAGACTGCTACTGGACTGAAGAGCAGAAGGCAGAAAACCAATGGCTTGATTTGAAAAAAAAAACCAAGTCCAGCAAGTGGTGAGCTGAAACTGCGGGTCAGTCAGAAGTCAAGCAAGCATCCATCTTTTTACACTGAAATATACAGAAAGATGCATACACACATACATTTATTTTTATACAAAAAACATGAGGTGATGTTTCTGTACCACTGACAAAGTGTCTTTTCAACCAAGTATCAGATGTCAAAGCATTAACAAAATGGATACATGTTAGATCACTCTTCTCTGCTTCTGCTAACTCTTGTTAGAGGTCTCAGCAATGCTGCTGTTCTAAAAAAACAATACAGACCTTTCAAATCACTGTCTGCAAGTAACAATCAAAATCACCTTTAGTGTTACTCCCGATTTAACACTACCATAATTACAAATGCTCTTCATACCAAACGCTTTTCTTGAAATTAACAGCAACTACAATTAATGCATGGGGATTACCTTGCTCAGTTAATGAGGCTGCAAATACATTCCATTCTGCCACAGTTTTGTCTTTTACCCTGGACTTGGGAAGGACTAAGCTAAGTGGACATGCACAGCTGGCCAGCAGCATAATTCAGGCTAATGTCTTAACTGCTCACCCATACAAATTGTAAGCTACCATAAACTGAAGAAAGAAGAAGCTATACACAGAAATAAATTTAGTTTGCTAAGAAAGCACGAGTGAACACACACACACAGAGCTGCACAGACTACCACCAAAGTATTTTCTTATTTCTTTCCTGCAAAAAAGGCTCAGGCCAAGGAAAATAAAATTTTTACGTTTGCTATCTTACCTGGACAAGCTCTCTGTATGCAGATTTTGCCAAGTTATAGGGCACCAGAAGATTCGATGCCAGAAAGTAGAGAACTTCCAAACCAGTGAATATCATGGCAAATTTGTTGATGACGACAATCGTTTCCAGAGGGACCAGGCAAAGCCGCGCCAGCAGAGGGAGCATGTGAGCAGAGAACAGCCAGATCTGTTTGGTTTTCATGACGCAGGAGCAGATCGTACATACCACCAGCTGACCTGAAAACGCGACACAGGATTTTATAATCAAGCTGATTCTCCCCTTCAGGAAAAAAAAAATATGTATTTTAAAACTTTATCTTTCCACAACACAGTTATCAATCCAGCATATTATGACAGTTCTAACTAGGACATATCTGTTATGAAACCAGGCTCCTCCATGTCTTTTGCTGGGTCACAAAAGTTCCCATTTTCAAACTACGCAAAGTGCATGCTTTCACTTTAGAGATTAGCGAGATGTAAACCCAAACACATGCAGAATCATACTCAGATTAATATGAAATCCCAGGAATAAATCATGTAGAGGTTAACCCAACAAGTCATCTCGCTTTTCCTTGGCGCCCCCAGCTCAACTTAAATCCCATCAGTATTTGTACACACAGCAGCAGCCTTTCTGAAGCCCAGCTATGCTGCTACTTCATCCCCATCTATGCAAAAAAAGTAATCAGAGGTCCCAGATCGCTTTTAAAGCAACAATATTTACACTGTCAGGAGGAATTACTGGCCAAGAACAGCAACAGGAGAACAGCCAGGTCAGAAGCTGAGAGTTCAATAATTTCATAATGCCCTGAGGCAGCTGCTCAAAATTATCACTGAAGCTTGCAAGTGACAGTTAATTAACAACTAAATTCTCTTTAACAGTTGGCAGGGACACAAGCACATCTCTCCCATGGACCCAGAGATCTGGAGGGTGGTATTTCTAGAGGAGACCACTCCAGTACAACTGCTCCCATTAGAATCACTGGAAGTTGTACCCTTTATCTCAGAGGAAATGGAATGGGGCAAAATGCACATTACCTGGATAAGAACAATTCTCACTCACCATTTTGCAGCAAGGAAAAAGTTTATTGCGTATTATTTAAAAGCAGAACCTTGTTCACCATCTATATTAGCTTACATCTGAAAGCCACAATACTTGGTACTAAACCCAAGCTCTTATGGTCTGTTTAGGAGCTAGCTCCACTAATGCTTGCACTTCACAAACCTTCCCAAAACCGGGAATTGGCCTTAGCAAAACACAGACTAACAAAATCAAGGCCGGTAACACCTCTAGGTCAGTACTAACCCCCTATGTTCACATAAGCTCACTGATCTTGTAAACCCTCCTGGATGGCTAAGGAGAGGAAGCTGCAAGAGGAGAAACAGCAATACCAGGATTTTGCTTTCATTCTGCCTAGCTTCCCTACCTAGGAACGGACTTTTGCTTTCAAAATAACTGCAACTGAGCTGAAAGCCATTTCTGACCTCTACTACTTAAGCATACAAAGTTCTTCCTCCTTCACCCTGTCCTCTTTCAAGTTTAAGTTCTACTGTCAAGTTGCTAGGTATATTTTTGAATTAGCAGATGTCTTTTCAGAACAAGCACCCTTGCTCTCATAGCAAGACGCTATCACAGCATACTGGGTCTTAAATGCCTCAGAGAAAGTTACTCCACTAATCTTTTTAGAAGTTCAGACTCCAGCCCTGAAGCATTCTCCCTCTGCTTTGTTGTTCTCTGCCCACACACACGTTGCTACAACCCTATTTAAGATACCACCAGCACACTGCTGTGCTGTAATATTCAGGAGCCTGGCACAGTCGGCTTGCGAGGATTTCTGCGACTCATGGTAACTAAGGCAACCCAGCTTCACACAAAAAGGGATACAAATACCAGTATCCAATATGTTCTTCAGGATTTAGTAAGTGTCATCAGCTGAAATAAAATATTGCGACATCGCCTTAATCCAGCGCTCTTTGGGATGACTCTGGAGCTCTCCAATCACAAAATACGACCTCTGACTTAACTCTCATCTCACACAACAGCAAAACTTGCTTTCCTCCAACAATGATGTGCCAAGTATGCTGCTAAACTCTGACTCTCACACCTTTTTAATTTCAACACCGATCAAAGGCTACTTGTCATGGAAAGGAGAGCTGTACACCCAAGGAAAAACACGGAGCACTTTCTCTGGAGGTCTCAATCTCCTTCCTGAAGTCTGCACCCTGTCAATTCTCAACTCCTTCAGGAAGGGTCTGGAAATGTCTCCAATGGAGCTTTTAGTGACTGGTACTTCCCATTTCAAACTGGGGTAGCAGCTCCTTAGCTCAGGACAGAAAAAGCTCTCTCTGCAGGAAATCATAGTTTATCTCCAAGCAGGGCTGTACACTATCCATCAGTCTTCACAGAAAACACAGCAGGACCAGTCAGAAGAAATTATTTTGTACCTCATATCAAATCATTAAAAGATTTTAACACTATCTGCTAAGACTAGCGAATCCAGCTGAATGTTTGCACTCTGAACTTAAATGCTGTGGACTGAAAACAGCTAACGAACCTGGCAGCTGGAATCCTCCTGCGGGACACCAGGCTCCTCTGCTAAGGGATGAGGCAATAAGGAAGAAATCTACTGCCTTAAGTCCCTGCCCATTCTTTTCCCTTCCCAAATCCTCTACAAATACATCAAATGTTGCTGACAGGTAGCCAAAAGCCTCTCAACTTGTAACCTAATGGAAAATGTGCAAAGAAAAGCCCATGCAGTACAGCCACCATTCAAGCCACCAAGTATGGAACTGTCTTTACTTTCTTTACTTCATTCCCAGTTTTAAAAAGCTGATGTTAACAAATTCCCTGGCTACACCAACCTGAAAGTTAATATACAATCCCATTATTGTGCATTAAGAAAAAGCAAGTCTTCACGGTACCATCACTTCCAAACCCATGCAGCTTTGTAACACTCACAGCTGACATGCTCACAAAGTGACACGCTCATCCAAGGGGCAGTCTTCAAAGACATTTATTTCTTCCACCCAGCACTTAGGAATGTATTAGTAACCCTAATCAACAGTCATCAGACTGAATTAGATGAAGGGGAAGAAATGACCACAAGAGCCATTCAAATAGCACTAATGAATAAAAGCATTAACAAAGATCACATTTGTGAACCAGCTGACATACCGTACATCATCCCCTGAACTCTGACCCGAACTTTTAGGAACCGGAGCTGTATCAGGTAGCACCATTTATTCTCCCGTGCACCTGCCCCAGTGCCTTTGGCAACAGTGCTGCAGCACAACACTCTGGCAGAACACGTAAGGAAAATACAGAGCTAAGCACCTGTATATTCATTTTACTGTGAAGATGACACAGTTCAGTGCAGTACACTCCTGAGATGTGGCAGACTGCACTGGATAAATACCCTTGTATATAAGAAATTTGAGAAAGTATTTCATATTTATACAAAACATTCTCAAGCCTCACAGCCTACTGTCACAGGTCTTCCCCAAAGACGACTGCTTGCCATCAAGATTAAAATTACACTTCCAAGCTGCTTTTAAAAGAACAGGGGAAATAATGGGTATATTAAGTATGTTAATGTACACACATTTGCTAGTACAGTCAGACACCTACTTCTGAAAAAAGAATTACAAGAAGGGGACACTTTAGTCTGACATCTGCTACAACCCAAAACTGTACTGGATAGAAACAGTATTATCTTTTTCTCACTTATTTTTAGTTCATATTAAAACCTGGATGAAGCATAATGGGTTTGACTCTTAGTTTAGTTTCTGTTTAAGTGTTACTGAATGACACAATGCCTCCTGACCTCTTCCTGCCCAGGTCTGCCTTCTGCTTTGTGAAGCTCTCTGAGGGATTCTGCTTTATCATGGGACCCTGCATTGCACCCGACAGAGATTCAAAGGACTGATTACAAACATTTTGTTACAGAAACACGCTAAAGGCTTTAGTTTGGTGTCACTGGACAAGACATCTAGAAATTCAGAAGACAGAAGAAATGATACCTAAAGATTTCCTTCCCATGAAAAATACCTATGTTATTTCTATTAAAACAAAATAAAAAGCAAAGACAAATGCCATATTTCAAAGTAAGGATCCAGGCAAACTGGAGATGCATATATTCTGGTAGACCTAACATATTGTAAAGAAGTAAACTCATTTATATCTGCCAGTAGCAGCTGCAAGTAAACAGAAAGCAGCTGAATTTTGCCAACAGTACATGGCTGACTAAATCTGTCAATAATCTGATGAAAACCATAGATCTTAGTGAAAAGAATTAAGGAAGACTCTTCTTCCAAGCTTGTCTCAGGCTTAATTTTAATACACACATAGTGTGCGTATATTCCAATATCCTCTCAGTAGAACATATGGTATGGTGTAGCAACCTTAACACTGAATTTATTCTCTTCCAGTCAAAGTTCAAAGGGTAAGGCAACGGTCTAGAAAGTCCAATTCTTCAGGATTTATTTGGGATTTTTAGATACAGAAGTTGTCTCTGCCATTAATCAAACAATTTAAATGTAGCTTTGACTTGTAACCCTTTAAGTCTTTAATCAGAAATATCCCTGGGACTCCACTAAAAAAATTAAAAGGAAAAAAAAAAAAAAAAAAAAAAAGGGTGGCCTGTAGTCCCATGCACACACTCACAAATCTATTTCACCAGGGTTTTTTGGTAAGAGAATGATAGTGTTCATCTGTAAGGCCAATGAAAAATAAATATTTGTACAATATTTTCATTGACAAAAGCACTACAAATACATGTTATTACTGAAATTTCTACAGTACTTTCCACCTAAAGATTACTGTAAACAATCCAGTCCTAAGTCAGATTGTGAGCGAGAAGAACATAGGGGCAGAGAATGACAAACAGACCTAGAAAATAATTCAAAGCTGCGAGTATGGGAGTATTGGTAAAGTGGCATATAAAAAGCCAGACAGGATACACCTAGCCTCCCATGCCTCTTCATATTAATAAGAACTGCAGCTACTAAAGGTGGTAAGAGAGATTTGAAACCAAGAGATAAAACGTGTGCAGTTTTCAATGAGGAGAATTAAGCAAAGGTCTCTCCTGCATCACAAATATTTAAAGCACTTACCTACTAAAGCAGTCATGAAACGATTCATAGAGAGAGGTTCCAAGTACATTGGCCCTTCATACCCTGATTCCAATTCACTCCTCACATAATCCCTAAAAAAGCAAATCCACAAATAATTAAGATCCATCCGATCAGACAAGAAGCAATTTATTCATTTCCATACGTATGTAACTTCGGTGCATGTCACAGTCAATTAACTACATTACAAAAAGCAGTATTAACACTACTGTTACAGCAGCCTCACTGATGTAAGGATCTGAGGCATGACTTAAGCGAGAGTAAGTATTATTTGTAACCAGACTCACTGTCATAGCTGTAAAAATCCTTTGGGACATCCAAGCTGCTCTTCAGAGCGTGGCCTGAAACTGCTTATTGACAAAGCCTCTTAAGCACCATTCCAATTTTAAGTATCCTTATTAAGTGTTCTTCTTCCTAATAATAATTTCTTTTCCCATCAGCTCCACGGGAAAAAAAACAACAAAACTAAATTGAAAGCTTGACAGAGAGGTCTCCGACTTTAATGCTTATAGTATTTTGTACTTAATTTCTTTGCACTGAATTAAAAAACAGGTATAAAAGAAAAGCGACACTCATGGACTAGTCAAGAACAGAGTTGCTTCGTAATCCTTTTATCCAATATGATTCAAAAGTTTAGTTCTATCCTGCAAAACCTGGGGAACCCACCAGATAGCCTCAAACCGACAGACTGCTATTGACAGACACAGTAAGATAGTCTGACAACCTGACAGGGTGTTTGTAATTTCTCTCAGAAAAGGCTGGCGAGGAGGGTGGGCTCACGCAACCAAAGAAAAAGGTAAGAACCTGAGGAGCCTGGGCATTTTTCTTCAGTTGGTGATCATCTATCAGCTCTGCCTTCAAGCAAGCTAACACGTGCAACAGCAATGGAAGTCAAGCATGACCTTCACACTAAGAGCAAGCGTCTTGCACTTCCAGAAGGCAATCCCGAACAGCACAAAAGTAATTCTCCAGTGGCTTCTCTACTCCCTGCCACGAGACAGCAGGCTGTACTCGTGATCCCTTACATCCAGATCCCCAGCCCCCTTTTCTGCCTTGCCCTGTGACCTTTCAGCCTGCACTCCCAGGATGGCTGCTGCTCCACCCCGCTGTAACACTACTAACTCTGCACCAGCAGCACAACAAAGCCTGTGGCTCCTATCTGGCTGATACTGTCCAGTCACATCTAGCTGCATCACATCCTGGGAATGCCAGACAGACACACTTCATCTGACTCCATGTGGAGCCAGCGGAGTCTGTTTGCTCAAGGGGCATGGAACTTCATTTATTATGTATTTATTTATATCAGTGAGGCAAGCCACACTTGCTGGAACAGATGCAGTCAAAGTACTGGAATCCACAACCAATACAAAGATTGCTCTTTTTATTTCAGCGCAGAAAAATATACAACTCAGTACTACTGGAAACATTCACTTCTTCCCAGAAATGTGGAAATACACCCTTCTTCTAGTATTAGCTTGCTAAGTCAAGCTAAGGTATTCACAATTTCATTTGCAAAAAAAATCTCTGGAATTCAAGACATAAATCTCAAAGTACTAAAACAAACACTTCAAAGCCTGTTCTTCATAGCTGACAGCCCTGCCTACTCACTGCAGCTTTTCAAGTGTCATAGTGTATGCAAGGTATGTTGAAATGGGTTCTTTAGACTGTAACCTACAATTAAAAACACACGAGGATTGAAAAGGTACCCAAGATGACTGATTCTAGATAGAACTTTCCCCCTTTTTATCAAGGTATAGCTAATCACAAGTGTTTTTTTCCACCTCCCAACACCCATCCAGATGTAATCTTTGGGACACAGTTGGGTATTTATTTTTATATGAACCTTCAGAAAACACCTTCTGAAAGCGTTAGCAACACAAACAGGATAAGCCATCAGAGTTACAAAGGGAGAAAAAATTAACACCATTTGCAACATGCTGAAGATGGCTTTTTGTATTAGCAGTATCATGCTCCATCCTCACATTTAAGGCATAAACATTGGCTATTTCTAAACTACTGGAATGAAAGCAGTAAAGACATCATCAAGTTTCCTCTGTATCTGTTAGGAAACAGGATACCAACTGTAGGAAGATGACCTTACACAACTTAGCTAAGCCATACCAATAAAGCTGCATTTACAGTTGCTTCCTCAACACCAGGAACACGCATGGAGATGGCCCAGATTCCTTCAAGCTACGTTTCTTGCTGTTCTTTATCTGATTCAGTCATCTGCATGGAGGTCTGTACTTGGCTTAATTCTTTTAAGTAATTCTCATTAATTTTTAGGCCTATCAGCTCAGAGAAGCAATGCTTTAAGATCTCCTAAATTTTTTAAACAGTATTTGTAGATGCTATCTGAATAAGGAAAGTCAAAGCAATGATTCTCTTATTACCAGTACAAAACACAAGGATCTTTTGGCACAGATGCCAATCAGAAGAGGCCTCGAACAGCTGCAGTGCCATACAAGATGTTGAGAAGAGCAAGTGCCTGCACTCAATTTTGATCAATTAAAGCTGTATTAAGCTGCAGCTTTTACATTTGAGAACTGTTCACTTTACTGCAGAAATGTAAGAAAACAAGAATGCTAAAATGATTATTTGCTAGTTAATGAAACGACTGAAACTACGTTATTACTTTAGAAAATTAGGATCTAAGAAAAAAGCCCAGATGACACTGCCTGCTTTTCATTCTGTAGATGCACTCCCAGCCTCATTTAATCAAACTACTGGACTGTTAACATACACTCAGACAGCCGTGACTAACATTACTCTGAACAGGTAAAGAGATACAGGGCTCAAAAATGACCATTTTTTGTTATTGAAAGTGCAGAAAGGTCTTCAGTTATTAAAAATATGCTTTGTAATTGACTGACATAAGGCACAGTGGTTATCTGACCTAATTGACTCAACATTGCTGACATTTACTTTGGTGGATTAATTCCGTCGTCAACATCAAACACACTCTCATAGGCTTTAAATGTCTACAAACCACCTTAAAATTAAGTGTATTTTAAGATTATCCATAAGAAACAATCCAGTCTCTTGCCCTCCTCCCCTCCTGAGTCTTTTCATCTAAGCTCTGTGAGGCTCAACACTTGGAATACAATCATAACAAAACTGCAAAACATGAAATAAGATAATGTAGATTCAATTTTTTTAGCATTAACAGTGTGTTTAATTGCATCATTTCTTTTCCTGCATAACTACCTCATTTATTTCTCCAAATTTTATTGCTGGAAATAGGGGAAAGAAATTTGATCCCTTTAAGCAAGACATTTGTGCAGCTACATATAAAATAAAACCAGCATCCATTCTCCTTGTCAGAAGCTGCAGGATTTTGTTTTTTAAAGCAGACTTCTCCTTTTTCCATAAAGGGACAGTGTAGTATCCCCACCCAAATTGACAAGTTAACATGCTACATATAAATGTAGCCATCTTCTTGGACTCTGCAACTGTTCACAAACATCAGCTAATCAATCTTTACACACTAAGCTAATTCTCAGTCTGAAGATAAGGAAACAAACCCTTAAGAAGTTAGATGACTTGTCAAGGTCACTCAGACCTGGAAGCCTGAAGTCAGAGCTTAACTATAGAATTCAGATCTTATTCCCAGACTTGCAGCCGAACCGCAAGCTATTTCTGGGGTGGAAAAAAAGCACTGAAAGCTGAAGTCTTTTCAACAGCTCAGGATTTCCAGGACACTGCAGAGTCACAAGTGCCAGCTGATTCTGGTCTTGTTCTATAATTTGCATTAACCAAACTGGCCTCAATATGAGACCTCTTCATCTGTCTTAAATAGCATCCCAACTGGTAGTGCATGCAAGTAATTCACAGGAAGTTTTCAGCTCTAAGCAGAATTATTAACAAAAACCACTCAGGACACTTCACACGTGACTACTGTTTGTCTTGGTATGATCAGTCTGCTGAAAATAGAAACATCACTTGGAATTGGATAGCTTTGGCAATAAAAGGAATAGCTCCACTAACGCTGTATTTGTGTGTTGCACTTTATTTTCAGTATCAAAAATAATGGAATTCAAAAATTCTTTTGAAAAGCTAATGCAAGTGTCACTCCCCACATTATACAAAGGCTGCTGCTGAGAACCCTTTGCGCAGTGCTTCTTTCCAAACCAAGTCAGTCTTATGTCTGGGGAATGGGTAAGCTCACCGAAAACCGTTAGCAACTACATTTGCTTTGCAAAATAGCTAGGGAATACTGCTGGACTATTTGAATCCAAGACATCTTTTAATTAAATATAATTTTTTTTGTGCCAGTTGATGCAAGATTTAATTAAAGTCTTTATTAACTCACTCCAGAAGCATCAAATAGAGAAAGCTTAGTACGAATATGCCAAATAGTCCAAGCAACAGTTATCTAACCTTTCAATGACGCCTGTCAAGGCTCAAACCTCACACAGAAGTCACAATACACATTACATAGAAAAAAACCCATAAAAGTTATTAAAATCAAAGACAGTGCTACGCCTTAATGTATCAACAAAAATCTGTACTACGTCACTTTCTTTTAACAAATTTAAAGATCCAGAATGGCATAAACATCCCTAGCTGTAAATGTTCTGGACCAAAGCCCTGTATCTGATGGGTATTTGTTACTAGCTTTGTTTTTATTTCAACACAAGTTCTGAAACAACGTTTAGGTTGCTTTTTCTAACAAGTAAGCCTTCAGCCCTATAGGAAACACCCACAAACTGTATCTATAAAAACTCAGGACTCTCCTGAGGATGACAAAAAACCCTCTTTCCTTCCTACCCAGGCAATAAGAGGCCATAACTCCTCTCCGGCACCCTCGCCCGTTCAGGAAATCATTAACTGCAACTCTCACAACCACAACAGTGACATTCCAGTTGCCACAAAACCTTCATTAATACTCCCCTGAACTGCAACATACCAAGTAAGAGATACTCCAGCAAACACTCTGGAACAAAAATTTTGATGCAGAAATAATGTATCGCCACTTCAATCAATCAAAAGCACATTTTAAGATGTTTCCCATCAGCAGGCACTAAAATAAGTCAGGCTCAAGTCTGTATTTTCAAAACTTCCCATGTAAAGCCATTAATGTGATGGCACTCTCTTGGGTTGAAATAAAAATCTTGTCAGTATGAGAGTTTACATTGGCATTCAACGTATTTATCTGGAGCCAAAGATAGCTGACTTTGTCTTGTCCAACTCAAAGTGCTCTCCAGACTCCTGTGCTCGGTTTTAGATCCAAAATGCCTGTCTGTTTTCATCGCAAAAAACATGGCACAAAGATAAATTTAAGAATAAACTCCACTATTACTTGACTTTTGCCATCTACCGTCACTATTTTCTTTCTCATCCTGTGTGCCAGGATACTAAAAGTAACCTCCTATGAGCTTTGTAAAATGCTCTAGTGTTGAAAGCATGTTAATCAAGCCATTGAGTAACTCAAGACTGCTACACCAGAGGCCTCCGTCTTGTGGTAAGTGCCCTCTCAGATTAGTGGACATTACACTCCACAGAAGAGTAGCTTGAAATTCCTTCAAAGTCAAATGAAAATACACCAGAACTACCTGACTGCATATCTAATTCCATAAACTTTCAAGACAAAGAACAGCAACAAGAACAGATCTGTTTAGGTGTCTGGCATTGAAAAAAGGCCTCCACAAAACCAGGCCTATCCTATTTATGTAAGATATTAACAAAATACCAGTTAATTTTCTAACTCCCAAACCAAGCTAACAAAATTCATCCATTTATTCTTACCTGGAAATTTGGTGCCCAGCATAAAGCAGCAGTGCAGTCAAGAAGTACAGGTAAAGCTGAACAAGGTGTTGCCTTGGTAAAGTTAGGAGAACAACACTTAAGATGTAACCTGTAACAAAAAGCAGAAATTGAAATTTCAAAAGATACTATCTAACCCCAAATTTCTTAAAATGTGAATTAACACTCAAATTATTCATATCTCTTCAACCACCTTTGTTTTCATTTGGTTTTAAAATTAACGTACCTACATTTTCCTCTCATGAAAACACAAAAGCACACAAAAAGGCTGCCTGTCGCTTTTTCTTTTTTTTTCTCCCCCTGGAACAGAGATAGCTTACCAGCTTCTGTAAGATTACATCTAGATGCCAAGAAGCGGACTTGTTTTTTAAACAACACTTAATTAACATAGCCTATGCAACAAAGAGAAAACAGACCTACTAGGTCTTCCTCTTCTTCCATATGAAAGCAAGTTTCAGTGTAGCAGGGGGAAAAAAGCCTATCTACACAACAAACTCAGTCAATTGATATAAAAAAAAAATCCTTTTCTTCAGGCAAAGGACACAGATGATTAGCATTACACAATTCTTCCATTGTATCTTAATGATTTAAAGACACTTTGCATGCCCATAATTTGAGATGGGGGGCCACAGGCTGCTCTCTAGACAAGTAATATTAAAGCATATTCAAGCTATCAGTGTTGCGTAGATGGAGGACAAGACTTGGCACAGCCCAGGATTTGCAGGCATTTACACCAGCAGCCCCTTCACTTCTTGTTAGCATTTAGTAAGACTGTGGAAACAGACCCAATGCAGATACAGCTTTACTCTTCAAAACCACAGCGTGGCTGCTTCGCAGCCTCTCCAACAAGTAGAATAGTGATCCTTTTTTTCATACCTGCTCTCATTAGGATTCTTAAAGCGGTACTTTGAAGTCCACTTCACAACTGGGTGGTACACATCCATCCCCTTTCCCAGACAGACTGCAGGTCAAAAACCCAGCACATGGTGCCCTTACTAATCTTTATTTCCAAGCTCTCCATCACAATACAGTGCACTCACGCTCTTTCTGAAGGTCAGTTTAAGTGCCTGGCACTGAAATCCTTTTAGGAAAAAACCCAGCAACAGCTAACAACTTCCCTGCAGCTAAGAACAAAACACTGTAGAAGAACTTATCCTGACACTTACAGCTATACTAGTCAGGTTACATTTAAAGTTCCATCCATCTGTTCAGCCACACTAGGCACAGCCTTTTTAACTTGAGATAAGTATTTTTAAAAAGCTCACAGTATAAATTAACAAAATAATGTAACTCTAGTTTAAGCACTTGTAGTGGGACAACCAGCTACTATGAAACAGCTTGGAAACAGGGTATGTTCCAATATTTGACAGTCTGTATTTATGCAGAAGTATTTCAAAGCTACTTAGTATCTGCCACCCTCAGTAAGCCACCTCTGTAATATCCTCCCGCACCAACAGTTCGATGTTCAAGAAGGTAACTCAAAGCGTGCTCTGAAAAAAGGCATCAGACCAACGGGATGCCAAGCAATGATCAATTCAGAGACAACAGAGGACAGGAGTGATGACAGACAGACAAAGCCTATTTACTTACCTTTCTAAAAATATACAATTTATGTATTTAATATAAAAGATAATCTTTCAAGTAGTTTCATAAAGTAGATGTGACAAGTTGCACATTTGTCTGAGCAAGTGCCTTTTCAAAAGCCAAAACAATTGATAGTTTCTTTGATTAAAATGAGGTGTCACACAAGTCACCACCACTAGTTTCTGTACAGAATCCATTTGATTATTTACAAAAAAGATCAGAGGGATGGAATACCCCTCCTGTGAGGAAACGCTAAGAGAGCTGGGGTTGTTCAGCTTGAAGCAGCGAAGGCTTTAGGGAGACCTCATTGAGGCCTTTCAGTTCTTAAAGCGGGCTTGTAAGAAAGATGGGGACAGACATTTAGTAGGGCCAGTATGATAGGACAAGGGGTAATGGTTTTAAACTAAAAGAGGACAGATTCAGACTAGATATAAGGAAGAAATTTTTTAATGATGAGGGTGGTGAAACACTGGCACAGGCTGCCCAGAGAGGTTGTAGATGCCCCATCTCTGAAACATTCAAGGTCTGGCTGGACAGACAGGGCTCTGAGCAACCTGATGTAGTTGAATGTCCCTGCTGATTGCAGGGGGATTGGACTGGACCACCTTTAAAAGATCCCTTCCAACCCAAACCATACTATGATTCCGTGATTTTTATTTCGAGCTTTTTAAAGGGGCCTGAAACACAGCACTATCACAGTTAGCTGCTAGCAATGGCTTTATAGAGAATTAACATGCTTCTGGTTAATACAACACAGCAGATTTTCTACATCATCAGTTTTCTTAGCAAACACCTGTATTTTATAGAATTCATCTTCTCTGTTCACCACTTTCCTTCTACCAAACACACAAATGATAAGAGCAGGAACCCCTCAGCAGTGTCTCCGTGAGTTCATTTAACTAGTTTGCACCACACCACAGCATCATGTGCGAGCTCCAGCAGCTCTCACACCATCTGCAGACACTTTTAACACCTCGTCCCTGATGTATTCACCACCTTCCCTTGATAGCTTAGTTAAGGACAACTCTCTGCAGAACAACCCACGTGGCACAACCATGTATCATTCTAGCACTTGAGTCGAATCTCTCTAAACCCTTCCTTCTGACTGTAGCCCATGACTCAGCTTCAGGTGGAGAACTAAATGGAGTTTATTATGCATTCTTTTATTCCTCTATTACTCTATAAATAGTCTAAGAATACCTGTTTACTGTATCTGCACTTAAGCTCTGCCATCTCCTCTACCTTATTCTATCACATGAAAGTCTGCTCCCTGGCCACATGATGAGGTACTTGAACGGTGCTAGGATAATTTCTGTAAAAGGAAGACATTTTCGAGGGCAGTAACTGCACTCCAACACAGCCATGTTGCACAGGAATATTTTAGAAGTGATTGAAGTTCATCCTTTTCTACATCAGCACAACTTTAACTAAAATATATCAGGAGACATTAAAGGAGTGGAAAAAAAAGTCTAAGTACAAATCAAAACATAAGAAGACTACTGTCATATCTGTGCCTTTTAAACAGAAGGCTTCCAAACAGCACGGATGCTTGTAACACTGCACAGGGAAACAGCACAAGACAGCCAAGGTTACTGCAGTAGCTTAAGCAATGAACTGCACTGCTCATGAGTTTAGGTCGGAATTTCAATGTTCACTTTGAAGCAGCCATTTGTCTAATTGTTAGATTTTGAAGAAGGGGAAAGTGAGAGACATTTGAAGTAGTTCCATTTCACTCTTTACAGTTCCCTCTTGTGACTTGATAAGAGAGAGATTTCAACACACTTCATACTGCAATATTTGCATTTTTGCTGCAAAAGCCCTATTCCCAAAGTGGTAGCAACCTCATTTTTATCAGCAGTGCCTCTCCCCTCCACAAAAAAGCAAGCAAATAATTCATTACCAAACCATCTCATTGCCGAAGAAAAGGAAGACAAGCTCACATTCAGACATACTAGCAGTAATATTCTATTCCCTTTGTTCTTGCCCATACAAACGATGTAATAAACAGGATTCTACTTTGGAAAAAAAAAAGCAGCATGAAATGAAATTTCTCACAGTAGCTTTCTCATCTAAATCATTACATTCTGTTTTCATTTGCACCTCCTCTGTCAGAAGAAAACACGATGTTGAGAACATATATATGTCTTTGGAGAGATTCTCCACGCCCATGGATTTACAGTTTGAGAAACAGTCATCTTGCTGGGTAACCTTTAGACATGGGTTAACAGTAACTAACGCCCACTTCCATCCAAAGCTTTTTGAGCTTTACATCTACATGCTATTTTCACTCTTGGGACTGGGGTTATTGTCACTTTTAACTCACCAAGTACATTTCACAAGTTTTAGTGTAAGCAACAGGCTCAGTGAAGCCCAATTCCTGCCCCAGTAAAGAAGCTGTTCTAACGCATGTTTAAAAAGCAGATAAAGACAAGAAAGAATAAACTCTTTCCTGAATAAAGTCTTAGTGGCCTAGTGACAGAACACCAAGACACAGAATTGCACCTTTAGGCTTCCAGCTATAAAGAGCACTACAGAAGATACATTCTGCCAACCTTAGGAACACAGAGATACCCCCCCAAGTCAGTACCTATTCAGGAGCACAAGGAAGCAGAGAACTTCTAGTGCCTCTCGTGCAAGATGGTACAGATTTAGGCCCCACTGGAGAAAATAAAACTGTGAAAACAGTAAGTAGAAAAGCCAAGCTAGACAAGAACACGTGTATTAACTAGCTCATGACTTCATTTACAACTTGTTGATTCAGCTAGATGAAAACCTCTCACTGTGCAATACTCATTGTTACAGTAAGCAGCAGCTCACATACTGCCTTTCAGCAATCTCTAGCTGTGCACCACCAAGGTGCTTCCCAGTTTCTCTCACCCTGTATTACTTCTTTGCCACTCAAGTGTCTGAGTTTTATCAACACACTGCATACAAGGGAGGCTTCTGGAACATGATCAAAGTTGCAACTCATCCTCTTTATGAAACATTCTAGTGCTCATTTGCATGATTATAGATCCCTTGTGTCCACTTCACATAATTACTCACAAGTTTCCTGCAGGTTTAGTCTAAAAATGAGAACTTCGCACATGAAAGAATTTGTAACATTTCTTAATAAACCCACAGCGTATCTTGGAGTGCCAGAAAGTAATAGCACAATTGCTTGGATTCTACCAGGAAATTAATTTGGGGGGCCCCTAACTTCCCACTTGGCTATATTCTATGAGGGCAAAAGGCCCATCTTACAATGACTTGCAAAGCAACTTGTTGTGAAGTAGCAAGTTGTGAGCCATAGAATACCATCGAAACTCCTGTCTCTCCTGATTCAATGAAGGATCAGTGCACTACTGAGTTAGTCATTTCAGCCTAACCCTTCACTGTCCTCATTTTAGTTTATTCAGACAACTATCTGGCCACAACATGAAAATAACACAGCACAGACTTCTGAAAGACTGCATTTGATATGGCAGAAGTATTATAACTACAATTGGCACTTTTATTTTCAATATGTCTACTTCTCAGAATAATCAATCCCCACACTGGTTACACAACAGTTTACACAGAGATTTAATAAACTATGCCTAAATCATAGACATACGTTTCAAGACTGAAGGATTTCTAAAAGATACACTTTAGAGCTCATGACAGTTAAAGACACGATGCAGAAGTTACCAAGAAGATTCTATGGCCTCTTCACTAGAGGCTGGCTAGCTCAAGGCCAGAAGGAACCCTAACAGCCACTTCTTTTAAGTCACATAAAAGGAGAAACAATAAGCTCTTGTACACACCTAATGCATATTATGCATCCCTTGAAGGATAACTCAGCCAAATGGGGTCTTCTGAATTGATTGGGACAGCTAAGCCATCCTTCTGAGCGAGCCTTACTCTTCATCTGCCATTACAAAAGGCAGTGTCACACAGAACCTCTGCCACCATGCAGAATGATCTCTTCTGCATGAGATGTGGCTCCAACACATGGCTCATGCAAAATTCACTCCACTGAAATAAACCTAGAAGCCAAGCCATTCAGAGAGCACCTAATGCCAAAACCCCAAGTCCCAAGCAGCTACCAAGGCACCAGTACTACCAGCACAAAGGGTAGCTTTCATCTAGCCTGTCTCACCACTGCTAACTGAATACCTGTTCAAGGCAGCGTAAGCACAGTAGGCTTTAAGATGTACTGCATTTTTGAGGAGTGATGTTTTTGCATGGTGATGCCAAGGCACACCTCTTCCTCACCCTCCCACTCAGCCAGAGCTGCCTTAACCAGTGTTATTCACTCGAAGAAATTCTGTACTTTGAACTAATGTGGCAAATATTTTGCCCTTCAGAAAACACTGAAAAAATTAGTTCTAATTTGAGAAAGCACATGTCTAAATGTACTTGTACACAAGGAAATTAGTATTTACCCAGTCACAACACAGTGCAACTACAAATAGAGATCAGAAATCCTGTTATCAACATCTGCACATCTCAGTGAAAATAATACCAACAAAAGAATTCACTCATTACTGGGGTACTGCCATCAGTTTCAACAGCTGTTTCTTGAATTTTGAAATGCGTAACAGATTGGGCACTAAGTATAAATAAATCCAAGAACCGAGTTTCTTACAGAGATCTGCAGCATTGTCTGACCAAATAAAATGGACTTTTGATTCTAGTTCTGTTATATGAATCATAGGCTGTTTCTATAACACAGCGTTATCTAATGATCAGAATTCTGGGACTAATTACAACCATGGAGAACTTGAATACGGGAAAAGGACACAGAAGTGGAAATGTAAAAATAAACAGTCAAAATGTATTCTAAATTATGAACACAAATTGCCATGTTGTCATGAGACTGGTATTCAGGCCACTGAACCTCAAAATTTTAAGTGTCTCCTTTCAAGCAAGCTGCTATTGCCTTTTTTTTTAAAAAAAAAAAAAAAAAAAAAGTGATGTAGGTTGCCAAAAAGATAACAAGTTTATCTGAAGAAAGGACTCATATGCTGAGGACACTGCTTAGTAAAAGCCTACAACACTAAGCAGTATAGGAATAAGCCTCTGGAGTTGGGAAGCAAAAAAAGGGCACACTACATTTTGAGCACAGCATAGTGCCCACCCTCTTCTGTGTCTACCAACTGCAGCATACAGTCCATTTTCTCCAAGAAGAGAATATGAAGACCTAGCAAGTAATTTTTTTAAAAGAAATAAAGACCAAGTCCATGTCATAAAACTGCGTTTGGTTAAAAATAGCTACAGTTCAAAATAGCGACGCTCAGAAAATAGTCCTACTACTCATTTATCTAAATGCTGCTGGCAGGAGGGAGACAGAAGACAAGGGACAGCAAACCCAGAGATGCTAAATCTGAATAGCAGCCCATCTTTGTATGCATTAACTGTATTTACACACTTAGTCACACATCCTCACAATTTTGGGAAGTTTGTTTCTTCTTACACTGAAGCTTCACGTGGCCCTTCATATTGTGTTTGTATCAGAGTACTGTATCTTTCTTTCCTCTTAACAGAAACAGCACCACAGAAAAGCAATCCAATAAAAGAGCTTCTAATTAATAAACAAGAGCTTAAAGAAAAGTGAGCAGACCAACACAGGGAGCAATCCACAAACACATGATGGCAGAAAGTTCAGAAATTTTCTCCTCCCTCAAGTCCCTTTATAAAGGCAGCAATCATAACAAGCAGTTCACACCTAGGAAGTGATGTGACAAAGCAACTCAAGTATTAACCACACATGTCAGGAAACTGTGATTACAAGCAGGGTTGTGAAAAATGACACACCTTCCACCTATTCCAAGTATTTAAATAGTATCCTTACTTTTTCTCAGCAATTTCTTTTTTGGTAATGACAAAGAAGAATATAGTTTTAAGATAGGAAACTGCTCTTATTTTTATTCTTAGGTACAAAACCACTACGTATTTAGTACAGTTTTGTGCCTCTAGCATGACAATGACTTAAATTCCAAGTCTGAGTACGATTACAGGTTAAGCTGGTGACTTCCCATCTAGCTCAGAGTACTTACCAGTTAGGACAAATAGCACTGTTTTGCCCTTCATTGGAAGAAATTAGGTGGTTTTAACTGTTTCCACCTTCTTCATTAAAAGAATGAAAAACAGTGACTGTCTTCTCAGAGCTACTCTACAGTGCAGAAGAAAGCACTAAAGTCTAGCAGTAGCAGTGTGTTAGTCTACCCTACATAGAGGTTTGAGATAAAAGCCATTTTAGTTAGTACAGATCTTTCCCAAAGGAGAGGCAACTTTAAATTTACACAAAATTATTTTAATGAAGTCTTAATGAAACCACATCATACCTATAGCAGTTGTGGACCAAAAAACTTGGTTTGCTTTCTAAGCTTCTTTCCCGCAGATCTTTCTACCTGGTTACAGCCAGCCTATCAACTGTCAGAATGACATCTAGTAATAAAACACACTGCCACAACTTTATCACATGCTACTCTTCAGTCAGACTGTCTGAATGCATTACCAAAAAAATTAGTATTTAATATAGAATGTCTTGGAGTATTTGGAAAAGTGTCCTGGTACAGTAGTGGTTATGGACAGGATACTCCTGAACACTTCAGAAGAACTACAGGATGCACTTTCATTCATAGGTCACATTTGCAAATAACGCTTATAATTCAGGATTTTTCAATACTGGTCAACTATTGCTAGCATGTGCACCTGAATTTGGGTTGTAATGCCATTTTAACCATTTCTTGCCTGTTTTCACAGGCAAGTACATACCCAGTAGATATGGAAAACAAACAAACAAAATTATCAAGTACTTCTTTTCATCCCAAGCAGCTCTACTAATTTTAAATTAAGTTTTCAATAAATTATCTGGCAAGTATTCTGTAAGTTGTACCAAAAGTACTTCCATCTGTGTGCAATCAATCAAGTTTTAATCTTGAGGTGATCCTGTGACCATCAAGAATGAGTTTACACACACAGAACAAAAACTTTTTAGCCAGAGATATTCCCAAATTGTTGCTTAAGTTTTTTAATGTTCGTCTTTTTAAGCACACTTGACAAACCTAGAAAAGTTTTCAGAAGTGAAGAACAGTTTTAATGGCGATTCTAGAAGGCAATTCATATGCAGAAAAACAGTATTATGAAATAAAACAACATAACACAAGCTTTGTACACAAAAGCTGAAGTGCATGTTGAAGACTACTGCAGGCCATTCATGCCTGCCAAAAGAGTAACCACAGTACCATTTGACAGATAAAAGTTCATAAACAAAACTACTTTGCCATTTTTCCTATATGAAATCGATCTGTTTACATTCACTGATTCTAACTATAAATTTATCTCAGCTGTTTGCATTGCTTTATGCATATTTAGTTAAATTTCATGCAGTTGAACTTGCGGTTGAGCACTTATCGGGACTGATTATTTTCTTTCACTAAAGCAGATAAGGGCTGTTTCATGAAAAGATATGAAAGGGAAAAGCTGTATCAAAGGACAAATTGCATGCTAGAGGCTTTTATTGTATTCCCAGTACTGCTAACTGGAATGTGAATCACACTAACATACATCACTTCACTCGATCAAAACAATTGGCTTTTCAAACTTCTAAGTTAAATGGATGGAAGAAAACGAGTGCATTTAAACAGAAAAGATATTCCTAGCAACCCTCAGCTCTGAGCAAATTTTCAACTTTGGATCCTTAGTTCCAGGACAAGATTCACTATATCAAGATTGGGTAGAGTTCATTGGTTTTTATGGCTCTCTAATCAAATCATTCCTTGAGCATATGCCCAAGATAGATGTACCCAATTTCCTAAGCTGCTAGAAGCACTTCTATGATATGGTATCTTACACTGCCTATATTAGAAATTCAGTGATTGATATTGCAAAGCTGCCACAGCATTTGCTGATACTGTGTTTCCTGTCAGTGAAACAGGGTCTTTTTTCCTAGAAAGAACAGATTAACATGTTGAAACATATCCATGGGACCTTGTTATTTAAATTATACACTGGCAGTTAATTTCCCCCATATCTTCAAATATCAAAACATATCTTAAAAGGAGCTTAAATTCTTAAACTTGTGGAAAAGTACTTTGTTTTCCTTATTAATCCAATTCATATCTTTTGATATGTCATTTTAATTAAAGTTATACTGTAAACTGATGCAATTAAATCTATATAAAACTGCACGTGAATTGACTTAGCCCAGTGTCACACTGACACAGCTTAAAACAAAAAAAACCACCAAAGAACTGAAACAAACTAACTTTATTTGGAAAGTACTAGCAAAGTTTTGTCACTGAAAAGTGTCTGAAAAATCTTTTAAAACAAGCAACCTGTTTGATGATTTAGAAGTCCTTCTTGGTCAGCAACTACCAGTTGGAGTAGTAGAAGTAGACACTCAATATTGTGAAAGTAAAATGTATAAGAACTACTGAGTGATTGTACACCGACACAAAGTCAGAATCCGCTGGTTTGGTACTAAAGTAGCATCCAGGTGAAAAATACTTCGGTAACAATACCTACCCTCTGTAGATATTGGTATATCTCAACGTACTGAAGTGAGGACAGGGTTATCAAATGACTATAAAGAGGAGCTATGTTACAGCTGGAAATTACCCACTGACATCTTGATACTCTAGTGCACAACTGTTAGTTCTGTATTAGAAACTGATCTAATAAACTAATTCCTAAAAGGTACTTGTGTGCATAGAAGTGCATGAGAAAGCCAGCTGTACTTACATACCACCATGGTCCTGTGTCACATTCACCAACAACAAACAAGTACTCTCACAAACATCTGGAAAGGGCATAGAACCGCAACACCAGCTTTTTGCACTAAAGTACACTAATATCGCAGCATGAGTAGAGCGGAGCCAGAACAAAGCCGCACGTGTTTTTAATGGCAGTATATAATTTCCAGACAATAGCCATTTGATAGATTAAAAAAAGAAAAGTCACATGGCAACACTCTAGTCAGTCAGGATTAAAAACCTGGACATGCATGCTACTTCAAAAAACCACAGTCCTCTTAACTACTTAACTAAAGGGCGTTTCCTTTAGCTGACTGCAGTACAGCTTTATCCCCAAAGCCATCTACAAGGAAGAAACATTGCAGAGTGGGATAATTATATGCTAGCCATTTCTCTTCAAGCTAGGCGCTACTCAAGCAGACTGTCGTTGGCCATCAACCTCAACAGTCTGGATCCAATCCCTAATTAACCCCATGTGCAGTCACTAGATGAATCACATACCCACCTGGAGAGCAGGTCCCAGAACATCAATCCTTTCATCACCTAAAACCAGACATCTAGCATTTCAGAGCTAGACTTGCAGGCCAAGGTTCAAACCTCAGCTCCCTGAGGTTTTTTGTCCATTTATCTGCAACACAAGGACTTACTACCTGCTCTAACCCACTCACAGCATATATATGGTTCATACAGTTGTAAACTGAAGAGCCATACTCATGCAGCAGTAAAAGCTAACCTTCTGGTGCTGTGGTCAGTCCAAACTAGGCAATATTTTCCCTAGTCTCTTGTTTAATGCCAATGATATAAGTTACAATACTTGTTGCCTGCACAGCATTTCACAGCAGCTTTCCGATTAGTCAGACACAAGCCAAAGTCACTGTGCTGTTCTCTCAGGGCATCAATCGTGTTTCCAAACACCGAGTTTGTTCTATTTACAATATCAAGGTTAAATAACAAAGTTCAGTAGAAGACTCTAGACAGGATTTCTTTACTGTTAACATAAACAGTCCCTTAAGCAGAACAGTAATGAATATATTATTGTGCTATTTGTCATAATGAACGTATTATCATGCTATTACCGAATTCTTAAAATTCTTGTAGTAAGTAAAACAGTCTTTACTACAGCAGCGTTTTCTCTTGAATACATGTACACTTACCCACATAATGCATATTAAGGGCCAAGTACTTGTACTGGAAGAGAGGGTTGTTGTGCAGGCTACTTCTTTGGATCTGCTGGAAGAATGAGCTGACATCCCATCTGTACAAGACATCCAACAGCATGATGCTTGGGACCCTTAGGGCCACATTTAATACTGCCTCCAGCTTCTCCTTTGCAGCCATTCTCTTCCCTTTCTGTGAACTGGCAGCAAACTGTAAGTAGCAAAAGACAGAGAAGAGTAATCAGATCAATCTCACTGTACAAACAGCTATTAGGCTCTGTGAACATATGAATGGGGCTTCCTGTATGGCCACAAATGACTGAATGAATCAACTGAATTAAATTCAAATCGAGACAGGACAGCTACCATTTTTGCTATATAAAGGTCAATTTGCTAGCAATTTTTCCACAGTGATACTGTAAAATGGGGGTGGGGTGGTTAATGACACAAAAATTGTCAAAGGTTGTGCACTGAGTAAACCTTCATTTTTACGTGCACTAATTCAGCATCCAAAACCACAGCTGAAAGACCCAACATACTAGGTACTACCTAAACATTAACACGATAAGCTTTAGAAGGCAAACACCAACAAAATTCAGAGATTACTTCCACTTCGCTTAATACTATTTCTATGCTTCTCAAATGACATAACCACCAACTAAAGAGTTCTTACAACATTTTAGATTCAATTCTTCAGTGCAAATTTAAATAACGTTTTCCAGTATCTAAGGTTTAAAAAAAATAATTTACAGCATTCAGTAACCTCTACAAATTTATATATTTATGAAATTTGAGGGCTATGTGTTTTCAAGATTAGGACTAATAATGCAATTATTCTATTCATTTTAAGGTAATTCACCGCAAGGAATCATACAAACAAAAGACCATATCTTCACTCCAGAGTATTAGAAGGTAATTTAATTTTGGAGCTTGCAATCAGAGAAGATGGATGGTGTAAGACAATGAAGAGTGCTTTTGTTTTTTTTAAAGAGAAAAAAAAAATGCTGGTCCACAACAGCATCTCAAACAAGATTGAGTCACCAACAGGACCATTTCAAAGAACGTAAGGATCAGTTTCCACATCCTGTCAGAGCACTGCCTTCAGCTGACACTGACAGCCCTAAAGGAAATGTGCTGCTTTAACCACGTGCCACCTGCCCATCCTAGGAACAGAATCCACTCCAGGCTGTTATCTGTGAAGCATCAACTATACACACTGTGTTAGGGAAGTGCAGCTGAAGCATTTAAGGCCAAGGTAGGAATGATCCAGCAAGCTTTTATCCACAAGCAGCCATTCAAACAAGTAAAACCAATCACCTACAGCACAATCCATTCCCAGATGAGGTCAGATTTAAGAAAAGGCTACCAATCCCAATTATTAGGGGGACAATTGGAAATAACTGCATCCCGACCAAAGAAACAAGAAAAATTCGCACTTGGAACTGCACTTTTTAAACAGGACTTCATTCATACTGTCCTTGTGTTAAGTTTTGAAAGTTTTTGCAGTTGTGCAAGTTTTATACTACCAAGCCAAGATAGAAATACAGCACGAAATGAAACATCCTAGCATATAAAAAGCTACAAAATCTTCACTCCTGTATGGACACGCAGACATACACAATCCTCATATGAAGTTTTATTTCTGTTGCTATGGCCAAGATGCTACCACAGTATATGCTGTTCCTACACACACCCAAACTGACACTTGTCAAGGCACGATGACATAAAATTAATTCAGCTCAAGAAGTCACAACAGATCAAAACTGAAATTTGGCTCAGTAAACCACAGGGCACGGGCTTGCTGCTTGTCACTGTCTAGCCCACAGTCTAACTTTTCAAGTTATGTAAATGCAGGCACTTTCTACAGAGCTCTTGCAACAGCTCTACAAACCCCAAAGACAGCACATCCTTCCCCTTGCACAGGAAGCGCCTCCCCACTAGGTCAGGCATCCCACACAATACCAGCGTTTCACAATGCTTCCCAAAAAGGTCAGCCAGAAGACTACAAATATTTAGCATGAACAATAAAAAGTATTGCCCAGACAGCTACTATGTAACACTGGCATTCAACACGTAGTGTGAATGAAAGATGGAATTTAAACATATGGTATCATATGAACAAAAGCTGGGAGCTACAGAGATTGTATACAGTTCTGCCGGGCTGCGAAATAGTGAAATACAAGCCCATGCTTGGTATACAGCTTAAATAATTCATGTCAAAACATTTTAAGTGTCCTGGAATTTTCAAAAATCTTTGGTTTTGCCAAGTTCACAAAATCAATTAAAACACTGAAATTAAGCCACCTGCTGTTTTTTTGCTAAGTTACTTTTCCAGGCAGATCAGGACTTAGGGGTGGGTGGAAACTGACTTACAGGATTTCACTTTGTCATAAAAATATCTCTGTAAAGTGACAACAAGCACCTGATTTAAAATGAGATGCTCATAACTGTTAAACCTTTTCCAGTCATTAACAACAACTAAACAGTAGGACAAGAAGGAAATTTTCACTTGAGCTTTCACTTTCCTTGATTACTCCAAATTCAGTATTAGAAGTCTGTGGAATTCTGCAAGTTACCAGAGGTCCAGCACATCCAAATAAAGCTGAAAAAGTCTTCCTCCCGAACTCATACAGGAATACTTGAGAGTGTAACAGAACTGAGGAGTGCAGCATTATATTATCTAAGAAAACAATCTAAATTCTAAACCCTGTTAAAACAAAAGCAAAACAAACTTTGAAAACCACATTATATCGCAATGGATAGGCTATGAGAGGCAGCAACTGCAACTCTGCAGCATATTCTGTCACTGACTGACAAAGCATCCAATACTAATAAGAAACCCTTTAAAATTAACTCCACTAGAAATGCGGATGTGTTAAATAAAGCCTCGGTTGTAATTGCTGCCAAGTTCCAACAGAATGCAATACAGGCAAGCAAAGTCCATTGCTCTAAGCTCATTATGCTGTAAAGAGCTCTCACAATACATTATTCTGATTGGTGTAAAAACAAACAAAAACAAAAAAACCCCACAACATTAAAAGTCTAAAACCTTTAAATAAATGATGATGACAATAGGTCAAAGTTGTACACAGCCAAAAAATGGACTTAAGAACAGGACTGGGAAGGCACTTGTATGTGTTTCGAAAATTATCCCCCATGAATTCAAACATCTCCCTGTTCCAAATCAGGATAGGAAAAAGAACAATCTTAAGAAGAACTTCAGACTTCAGATCCTAAGTGAGTGCAACCACAGCTACATTTTAAAAATTTCCCATCACAACCGATTGCTCATGGAAACATTTTTGTTTTCTAACACAGTACTATTCAAAATTCCCTCCCTCACCTGACATACCCATTTTGTCAAAAGCGTATTCCTGGTTAGCCTTAAAGAAAACAGTAGAATTAGGAAGGAAAAAGAATAAAAATCTCACAAGTCTGTCCCAGCTCATTCCACGAGCAGAACAGATCAGCAGTAACACAACACCACAACCACCCTCAAAGGTAACACACATTTTCCCTTTAATAAGTTTTGTTTCTGAAGTTCTGTCATCACATAAAATTTTACCATTTCAGCTGAAGCTGTGAATTATGCCACTTAAACCAGTGTAACCGTTGTTTATGCACCAACATAAATATACATCTGCCACATCACAGGCAGAAAATGCTCACTGTTAAAGCAGTACAGGAGGCCGCAGAAATCTGCATCCATTTATCCAAGTAGGTACATTAATTACATTAACAGAGTAGAGTTTCTACATTTAGAAAAGCATTAATTATAAAGTTACTTAACAGTTACAGAAATATGCTGGGATGTGTGCAAATTTAAGAGTTATTCTCATACTAGTGCCACCAAAAATCACCACAGAAAGATACCGTAATTCCAGTTGGGATCAGAATTTCAGAACCAGACTTAATCCCGCAACATTCAGCTTCACATCTGTGAACAAGATGCTTATTCTCGTACAGGACTACAACCCAAAACACTTAGCAAGACTGACTAGAGACCAAAAGAGACAATCTCAACTTCTGCTCATCACATCTATGAAATTCTAGGTACTTTGGATACATCTTTTAACAAGCAGACATTGTTCTGTAGTCTAGTTCCCACTTTAAATTATTTTTCATGATACATTCTGAACATTCTGAAACTAAAAACATCACCAGGAAAGGCTTTTATTTTTCTATAGGGTAAACTTTGCTAGATAAAATGGGGGGGGGGGGGGCGGGAGCCCAAAACAATATACGCAACTCCTATCTGTAACTATAGAAAAGTTCAGTATCACAGTTCAAGACCTGCATTTGTGCACTCCCTAGAACCCTTCCTTCTAATATGCCTGTCCCGTTCTTGGGAGCAAAAAGAAAGGAATTTGAAATACAGAAGAAACCCATTCTTCCGAAACTTAGATTTTATATCATTAGTTTGTGAGGGAGAAAACAAAGAGAAGAAAAGGGAAGGAAGAGGATGAAAAGGTTTATCAGAGGTGCATTTAGAAAAGAACTTCCCTGTATGAGTCTCCGGGAAAAACAAAACACCCAGAAAAACCACCTGGAACTCCAGAGAATGACTCACCCATCCATCAAAACAGCTCTTTCCCATGCAGTCAGCAGCAAGGAAAGCAAAAGATGTCTTGCTCCCATACAATTTAAATTGGCTAATAAGGACAGCACTCAAAAATTTCTGCTGAGAAGGCCAAATACAGTAAGCATACCAAGTGTACTTATAAAGCAGTGAAACATTGCAGCTGTGTACGGTAAACACTGTCATTAAGATCTGGTCAGCATTTCCAGTAATACTCAGTTTTTGTAGTTCACTAGACTGAGTAGTTCAGTAATTTCAAGTAATAATCAAACAGTATTTAGCCTTCAATTTAAAAGTCTAACGAGAGTTGGTAAGCAAACTGACATTTGATCTTGCTATGTAAGAAGTTAACAAGAATAAATGAAACTTTTCTCCCATCTGGTCTAACAGTATGTATTGCTATAGAGCTGTTGCAGAGAACTGTTATTTCTACCTAGAAAATAAATTCACTCCTAAATTACTACCCACCCAAGACTCTGAGTTATGAATTAAGGCACAGCGAAGGTTAATCACTTCAAACAAATGCCTAACATACTTTGCAAAAAACAAGTTTTACTGCAAAACAAATTAGGTCAACCTCTTAACCGTTCATAGGGACTTAAGTGAACATGCATTCACATTAAAGGCATATTAAAAATTGACAAAAACTAGAGACAGTTCAGAAGGGGGAAAAAATCTACATTTCCAACTGTCATTAGTTCTAGCAAGTTTTATATGAAGGAAAAGAAAATCAGTTAAAGAAATGAGGATACGTATTGCAGAGCTGTGAAGTTAAAAGTTTTCTTTAAAGATTTATTTCTGGAGCACATTGGTAATACTATGAGCAGTTCTAGTATGCTCTCAATTATACAGCAAGTGCATTATTTATAGGCAGCTTGTAAAACATCCTAGGCCTTTTATTCTTCAAAATGAGCAGGCAAGACCAGGGAACTGAACGAGGGACTAACACAGGTTAACAAAGGCTAACAAATCCACCAGGTATGCAGCAATATTCTTCCTGTGGATTCGATCAGTTCAAATCTGGTCACACTAAGAGGGGCCACTTGTTTTTTAGATCACAGATTTGCTGAGTTCAGTTAGGCACCTGAAAGACAAGAATCTAATTCATTAAAATAAAAATATAAATAATAATATTTTAAAGTAAAATCTTCAGGAAAAAAACCCAGACTGAATCAACAAAATGAACTGCTCTAAGGTCCTTTTTGACTCTACTGTTTCTTGCCAGTCCAAGGTTTGTTTTATTAACTAGTTATTCAGCTTTTTTTTTTTTTTTTTTGCCATCACAGCCATGTTTGCAAGCCTACACCTACAAGCCTGCCTAACCACATTTGTATCAGCACATTCTGAGAAAATCTGGGCAGCAATCCCAAAGTGCCTCTGCAGAGGATAGAATACCCAGAGGACCTGCACGCAGCGCATTAATGACAGCCCGAGATGATGCAGTCTGTGACAACCCACCTCAGAGAGCTGCATCACAGGAAGACCAGCCACGCAAATAAAGCTAGTATACCCCATCAACTTCACAAAAAAACCTGCAAACCAAATGCGTTACCAGGATGAAATATATTTCATCCTCCACAGTTGCTCATTTAGTTTTTAGCCATTTCAGATAAAGACACAGCCAACGCTTGGAACCTGCAATGCCAGTAACTAGTTACCTGACTGGTAAGAAGTTAAAATATGACTTTCAGGACTTCTCTAGGTCAATACTGATAAGGTTTCTATTGTTGCTGCCTTAGCTATTTGAGTCACGTAAATAAAGAGCATCAGCTTTCAGGCCTGTGAAATAGGCAGCTTAGCTTCCTGCAGTACCAGACTCACACAACAGAAAGATCAAACAAATTGTGAAAATGCTTAGAAAATTCCCTTTTAAAACCCATTCAAACTCAAGACATGCAACTAAAATTTTTTGCCAGAAAAACTCCGTAAGTTGAAGTACCCACTTCTGAATGTTCCTTTCAAGCACTGAACTAATAAAAAAGCAGCAGGGCTCCTCTAAAATGAAAGGAAATGTTATAAAAGTAAAGGCAGGGGAAAATGGCAAAAAGTCTGAATCATATTGAAATCACTAGACATGAACATGCACTTAAAAAGCAAAATGATGGTGAACTGTCCACTCTATGACCACATGAAACATTACTCTCTGAATCCATTTTTAGCTCCAAATGTAAGTCACCACACAAATTACAAAGAATTCCACAGTACTAAAAGAGAGGCTATCTGCATGACTTCGAAGAGGAAACAAACTCAAGTTTAGCAAACAGCTTAGAGGATGTTTTTGCGAGTGCAACATGAAACACTAAGCAGGCTTATACAGTTTTCCACAACACACCCATTTGTTCACATTTTATTGCCATGATGTGCCTTTCTGCATCTGCACCACGGACTCCAGCTGCTGAACCAGAGTGAGAGACTAATCTCTTTCCATCATATCCAAAGGAAGGAATTCCCCACTACTGCTCGCAACCTATGTTGCTCAGTTCGTATGTCCATCAGAATTACGTTGCTGTAACACCAGTAGCTTCTTACTGGACTCGACATAAACAAGGTGAATCCTGTGTGGACAAGCAGCTGCTTTACATTGCTCTCTAAGATTTTTGACATAATGGTGGTCAAAGGCAACTATTTCCTAATGCTATTCAATTTAGGTGTTAATTAAATCCTATCACATCAATCCTATGACATTATGGCTCAAAAAAAGAGCAGCTGATTACCATAGTTAGTAAAACTAACAGAAACAAAAAGATACAGTTTCTCATGCGCAGGCAGCTTGTTATTTAAGATAACTGGCAAAAATAAGCCAAGGTTACAGATAAACCAAAGTTACAGGGTGCAATAGCTTAATGGCTCTTACTTTAAAAAAATATTTTTTTCCAACATTTAAATCTATCTCCATTAACCTACAAAAGTGATCAAAGAGAATAATTAAAAATTATTCCCTTCCTTCCCTCCCAAGTCTGATCTCTAAGGGGTTTTCTGTGTGTGTAATGCACCCCAACACAAATATAATTAGAAGTACCCAAGTCCCAAGCCCACAAAACAAGTTAACATAAACTCTTGTACTAAAAATTGCAGAAGAAACAAGTACGGCAACATCTACAAACTTAAAAAGTATTATGAATGAGATCAAAAATGGCTAATATTTATGAGTCAAAGACGTTACAGAAAGTTCCTTTTTCATTGGTAAACGGAAGGCACTTTTTGCCTGTAATGTCTACCAATACTTACGTGCATTAAACAAAAAAAAATTACCTTTATTTTTTACTTTATACCCCCAATCACATTCTTTATGCAGCAGGCCCCTCCTCTACACCCCCAAAAAGGTAGCACAACCAAAAAAAGAATCCCTCTAAGAGCGGCCATCTGCCACAAGTACACTTAGCGCACAGAACTACTCTCGGATCACAGAAAAAACTGGAAATTCTCATCACAAACCTTATTTTAAAAGGCTACAGAAGGTCTCCAAAAAAACCGACTGACAAAAATAGGAAAGAGAGAAAAAGCCCTGTTCTTCACTCTACGGAGAGGCTGCTTCTTACATAAGCATTACCATATGCTTTGGGGCCCGACTCCAGCAGGGAATGACCGGGCACCCCCCCTCCTCCCCCCGGCCCGAATCCCGGCCACGCCACCGCTGGGCTCCCCCGGGCAGGTGGGCAGCCCCCGGCCCCCGCCGGGCGCCTAGCGGGGTCTCCACGCCCGGCTCCCGCAGCCGGGAGGTACAGGCAGACCCCAGGGAGGGAGGGGGGCACCGCGACCTCCACGGCGAAGCCAGCACCTCGGTCGGGACTGCAACACCGAGCAGCTCAGCCCCGGGCTCCAGCCAGGCTCCGCCGCCGGGCCGGGCACCGAACGCCTGCACACGAACGCCTGCATGAGGCGTGCGAAGTCCACAACCCCCCCGATCCCCCCGCACGCACACTCGCCAACCGGCGACCGATTGCCCGCCGGCCGCCTGCTACGCCGAAGTCCCGCATTCATCCCCGGTGCTGCAGAAAGTCCCTCGCATCCCGCCCCGGGCCCCGCGCCGCTCCGCCGCCTCTGAACTCCAGTAACCCCGGCACGGCTCGCCGCAAGCCAGCGCGGCGGGGGGAGGGGGGCGCTGCGCACAGGAAGGTCGGGGCAGCCCCGCCACACACGGACACAGACACGCGTGCGAGCGGCCGGGGGCGCGGAGGGGCGGCCCAGGCCATGCGCCCCCGCGGGAAGGGGGGCGGGGGGGGGCGCCTCAGGCCCCTGCGACGCGCTGAGGGGCGGGGGAGGGGCACTCGCGTGTCTGAGGCGGCGGGTGGGGAATCACCTGGGCCCGCGGGGTCGCCGCCTCCTCCTCCGCCTGCTCCTCCTCTTTGCTCCCGCTCCCCCGGCGCGCGGGGGGGCTCCGCGCTTCACAGCGACGGCGACGGCTGGGTGCCCGGCGGCAGAGCGGCTCCTCGAGGCACCATGGCCGCGCCGCGCCGCCTCAGGGCGCCGGCTCCCCGCGGCCCCGCTGACGGGCGGCCATGGCCCCGCTGCCTGCGCGCGCGCGCCGCCCCGCTCCGCGCATGCGCCGGCCCCGCCCACCCGCGGCCCCGCCCCGCCCACCCGCGGTGGGGCCGCGCAGCGCACGAGGGGCAGCGCCCCCGCGTAGCGGCTCCTACGCTCCCGCGCTGCGCTCCGCCGCGGATGTGGGGGGGTCCCGGGCAGGCGTGCAGACGACGCGGTTTGAGGGGGAAGCACAGGGTCCGAGCGCAAAGCGCCTTCCCGGGAGCAGGAATTCGGCTGGGGAGGATGCGCGCCCGTTGCGCGCCGCGCACAGAGCGCCCTGCCGGCTCGCGGGGATCGGTGCGGAGCGCTGGCGCAGCTCGGCCGCAGCCGCTCCCCCTTCCTCCGCGCCACAGGCAGAGGTTTGGGTTTAAATTCCAATGGAGAGCAGGGAGTTCGCTCCGGTTTGGTCCTGGGGCCGCCCGGGACGGGAGCGACTCGTCGGGCAGCTGCGAGTCTGACGGGTGAGTCACGGAAGCCGGTCAGCGACACCTGAGGTAGCGTCTGGGCAGATGTTTAAAAGGCAGCTCTGCTCTTTTAATCCTATTCTTTACTAGCCTTCTGGAACGGAAAATGCTATATTAATTTCAAATACTAACGCTGACTCTGTTTTCCAGTGGTGTACCGCAGAATCTACAGTCACCTTTGTTGGGAGATCAACCAGAAAAACACCCGATTTCTTGTTCTTCCACACTGCCATTTTTCAGCCGGTGACCTGTGGCAGGGCAGCTCCCTCACAGCAGAGCACCCTCATGCCTCAGAGCCCTTGCATGGAAAGTCTCGCTAATATTTACTCATTCTGAAGAGGTTGCACGGCCAGGCCCTAGCATGCAAGTGCCAAGGAAAAAATTGTGACCCAAGAGAAGTAATGTTTTTTACTTTAATATTTGGGAAACCACGTTGTCTGGGACAGGAAAAAAAGTTTGCTGCAAAGAGGAATAAGGGAATACACTGAACTGGAAAATCCTGTAGTTCGCAAGGGCTGGGCTAGCCAACCTAATGATTGCTTTTTTCCTTCCATCTCTAATGAGAACTGGAGCATTCACAGATGCAGGTATTAACAATGTGTAGCCTCAACACAATGTCTTTAACTCTATGAAGCAGATAGTAAAATAAGGGGTTTGGGTGTCTGTCCACATTCTGCTTTGCAAAATTACCCTTGTCATGAGTACCCAAAGGTTTTCAAAACACAGAAGAAAAAGGTAGTTTGAACAAGTCTGTGTTAAATTTTATCAAAACCGTGGTAGGGCTCTGCACTGCTCTATACTCAGATGGTTGTATTTGGTGTTAACACTGAACCTGTCTTTTCCCAAACTCTGGTCAGCCCAGAACGCAGCAGAAAGGAGACCAAATGGCACAAGTGACGCAGGTCTCCCAGACAAAAGCCTTTGCTCAGGCACCATAAAGGAGCTCAGCTTATCAACAGAAATTTTCACAAGCTTCAGATTTTAATGCTATTTAAAAATAACAGGCATTTTAATTGTAAAGCTTTTAGTTTAAAACTGTCGATTTGTGCTAGGATTCCTGAACTCAGAAATTCTTCTCCTTAGAACAAATAAATACATGCATGTTTGGCCAAACTAAGGACATGCAAGTTGGGTGTCAGTCTCTTCTCCCAAGTTACAAGTGACAGGGCAAAAGGACACGGCCTCACGTTGCGCCAGGGTGCTTTAGGTTGTATATTAGAAAAAAATTCTTCACTAAGAGTTGTCAAGGAGTGGCACAGGCTGCCCAGGGAAGTGGTGGAGTCACCGCCCCTGGAGGTATTTAAAATACTTGTGGACATGACACTTAAGAGACATGGTTTAGTGGTGGACTTGGCAATGCTGGGTTAACGGTTGGACTCTATGATCTTAAAGGTCTTTTTCAACCTAAACAATTCTATGTGATTATTATTCATAAGCACTTTGTGCTCTGCTCAGGCTTGTTAAGGTTTATAGAGACCCCTCTGCACAGGGCTTCTCTGATCCACCAAGTTCCTCTCCTCAGCAGTTAGTTTCCTCCTTTGTCACTTAATAGGTCCCTGCATGACAAATGCTTGCAGCTCTTGTTTTATGCATCTTTTTATTAAACATGCTACTATCACTTAATTCTTTTGCTGCATATGGGGTAAACACACTGCTCCAAACCCTGGACTCCTGCAGGGAACATAGGAAAACAATGGCTTCACCAGTCTCCAGCCACCCCATCGTTCTGCCTGGCTCAGCTGACTCACTACTGCATCACTGTGTGATAATCCCTGCCAGTACCCCACTTCTTATCACAATGAGTATGAACCAGCTGTCATATAAGGCATAAGAATTTCAGCTTCATTTCTAGGGCCTGCTTGTCTTCTCATGCCGTACATGGAAAAAAAAAATCATGACTCACTTCTTTTCTGTTCTGTGTGGGCTTGGTTCAATGCTGACTGAGGTCAGGGGCAATGGTGCAGGACCTCTTAAGTCCTACTGCCTGTCTTCAGTGCTGCTTCTGAGAAAAAAAGACAGCAAGCAGCAAAGAGACACTACTATATATTCACAACTGTAGACAGGAGGAGGTATTTATAGGAGATGGAGTGGAAATTATTTATTATTTTAGAATAATTGTATCACGGAAGTGTTGCAGCAAATCACAGACGTTCTCGCTTCAGTGTGCAAGCAAACGATAGCAACTGAACCCCACCTTTCTTTCATTTCATCATCTCTGAGCATTTAATTCTGAAAATGTGTTACTTCACAGAAGCCCAGGTTTTCTAATGCGCAGATGAGGTATGTGGCGTTACCACTGTCTTGTCAGGCATGTCTTTTTGAAAGCACCTCAACTTTCTGCTTCATTTCTCTGGAATTTTAAAAGCCCTTCCTGCATTTGACACTGGGTGGCTAAGAATGCTGAATTCAATGATTGTTTATCTCTCATTATTAACAGAGGCGTTTGGATTCCAAACTTTCAGTGATCAGCAATTGAGGACTGAAGGGGACCACTATAGTGACATCTCATTAAAACTTTCAAAAGACCTTCTCAGGGTTCACATAATGCAGAAGCTTGATTGGTCCATGCGGATGGACAAATGCCAGCATCCCAAACTGCTTGCAAAGAAAATCCCTCTTAAGAATTCTCAAGAGCAGCAAAATACACTGCATGCCTAAGGTGGTCAATAACACAAGCAGTTTTATTTGAAGCTTTTTACAAGCCATTGTTTCAAAAAAATATTCATACGTACATATATAAAAGCAAAGGAATGTCTTAACAAATAGGTTATATTGCATAAAGTCAGACAAAAGTTAAATAATGCAAAAATTAGGATTGCCTGTGAAACCTGATTTGATGCCTCATGTGTATACCTTATAATGCTGATGGCAGCCAACCCCAAAGCTTTTATGTTCTCACAATTTTATCCTGTTCACTAAATGAAGGAACAAATAAACTTTAACTCCTGCAGAAACACATACCCGAACAGAGGAATTTGGAGCATTACTAGATCCCACAATAGCAACAGAGCCAGTGCATCTCTTTCTCTGGTTTACCTACTCTTACTCCATAGCCCCATCTCAGGAATTCCCCTGCTTTTCCCTGCCTGTGACCCTATTTTCTAAATTTCTCCCCATCACTTAGCTTCTCATCAACCCTCATTTTTCCTTTCATTCTTACTGCTTTTCAGAGCTCTTTCTAGCAAGTCAGCTAGTCCCAGTTTCTCAATTTCATATTTATTTTCACTCTCTTCAGGAAACCACTTCTACAGTATCTCTGATAATTACCCATCTCATATGACTACATATATTTTTTTACCACTTTCATAACACTGGAGAGTATAGACTCTAAACAAACAGACAGCTGCTGCGACTGACAACTTACCTAAAGGAAAGCCATAGCAATCTCTGTGTTGAGAAGCTAGAGAGCTGGCTGGTGATGTAAGGAAAGTGATGAATCAGGTTTTGTTCAGCAAACAAAAGCATCACAGTTCTCTCCCGAGATCACTTGCCAGTGGGGCATAATCTAGAATACAAAGAATCGAAGTAAATAAAATAAAAATAATTGGGCTGAATAGTGGCAGAAGAATAACAGTTGCATTCAGAAAGTGGAAAATCATACGGTACACTGGTACAAGCCTCTACTATTTATAGCATCTCGCGGTGCCAACATTAATTAAACAATCCTGAAAAAATCCTGTAAAGAAACCATATAAATACTATTCTAACCTCCACTTTACTGATAAGGAAGCTTAGACAGAGACTTACTGTATTAGTGATAACTTGGAAATGTGTTTCATTTCAAACTTGAGACATTCCACGTCTCCAGCTGAGCTGCCAGCTACTAAAGCACACCACATTATTGAACGTTGGAAATTTAGCTCTCGGTGTTTCACCAGCGTCACACAGTGACTTGGAATCAGAGCTTGCATTCAAATGCTACATTGCTAAGGCACAGCGGTGGCAGCATCCAGTAAACCATGCTGCCCATTGGATTAGATTGAAGTGGTCATGAACAGCAGAAGGCTTGCACACACCTCTGCATTGGGCTGGAACCACTTGGATGGCACAGACTTGAAGAGTTTGACATTCTCAGGCATCACTGCTTTTACCGCCTGCTTAGAACAAATTATAAAACAGAGAAAAGGGACTGGGAAGAAGTTAATAAATAAGAAACTGTTGTAGGAAATGGTATAAAGAGTCAAGAGGGGAAACCAAAAAGTATAACAAAGATTAGGAATAAAATACACTAGTACCAAGCTGTATTTTAAGCATCCTTCTGTTCCTAGTGGAGAATATGGGCTCTGCTCTAGATTAATTCCTAACATGGGTTCAGTTTAAAAGTGGGGTTGAGAGGCTAGTGCATGTTCAAATGAGTTTTCTAAACGAAAAAGCAATTTGAAAAAAGTTGCAAAACCTTGAAATCTGGTATGTTTGCCCATTCATAGTCTGCATCCCATTAACATCTGAACTAACACTCCACCATTAAAGTCACTGAATATAACAAACATTTAGCATCTTTCAGCCTTGCAATGTCATTACCTTTTGCTTTTGAACTCCTCAGATCACATACAGATGTGATCTAATCTTTCTCTTTAATTCTCAAAGCAACCTTTTGAGCTTTCCACGGAGTTTTCAGCTTTAAATGATGATTTTAGAGGATTCTTACCTAGCATCCCCCAGAGCTGCTAGTGGGAATTTTGCTCTCTTATAATGCAGCTTGAACAGCAATTTAGGAGATGAGTTCCTAGGCTTCAGTAGTTACGCACAAGAACATATTCCTCAAAACACTCAGAGAAATGCTTGCTGTGAACATGAGGTACTGGAAGAGAGCCAGCAGGCATCAATTTGCCACACAGTCACTTTTTTTATTTCACCCTGGGGTATCCCAGGATGTAGTGCACATCAAGGTGAAAGGGAACACGCATTTGCCTTGAAATTTCCCCACTGCTTTTCCTTCCTCCTTACGCTGCTAGTTTACCACAGGGTAAACCCAGAGAGCACCACCACAAAACAAACTCCTCAGTACAAAGAAAAGTCTATACCCTTTGTGCTCTGAATTGTAATCACATGGTCTTAGTCAAATTATTTGACCACTTTGCACTTATTGATGTTAGGATTGAGCACCACCATGCGTTTTCACAGCTAAGTAAAAGGATATATTTATCTGTGCCACATGAATCTTGTCAGGATCAGAGCACTTTTCAAGTGTCTAGCACAAGGATGTCCTAGTCATAGCTCAGGATACTAAAACTCCAGTATCGTAACAGAAATGAAATATGCATAAATAATTACACTTTTTCATATTATTCCTGAAACAGATAAAAACCCCAAACCCCTCCTGCCTCCTTTTCAAGAGAGCTTTTTAAAAGCCTGCCAGAAAATAAAAAGTATTTTTAAAAGATTACAAATAGAGAGGCAATCACACTATGTATCATTTTCATAGTCTGAATTTTTAGACAGGCCTGGAGGGTGCATAATTTTATGATAGGGTGTGACTTTAATTACTAGTTGCCTCTTTGGAAGCTTTCCAGCAGTACTATAATGTGCTGCCTCTGTGCAGAGGACAACTGTGTGTCATTAAAGCAAAAAAAGCAAACCCTTGGTGACTGGGATACATACATAGTGACAGGCTTTATGTGGATTTATGTGCAGTCAGAAGCTAAACTCAACATGAAGTCACTACAGTAGTCTGTCATTTGTACCATTCTTATGGAAACCAAAGTGCTTTTATGCCAAAACCTGAATACATATCCATGCAGGAAATATATTAAATTCAGAACCACTCAGGAAAGCAAGCAGGCTTCTAAGCAGCTTTAATTTATACTGTACTTCCTCAGTGAGATTTAGTTACAGTAGGAATGGCTCCTAAAAGTTACAGCAGCCATTCCAAAGAAACTTCTACTTGGTGCATGGCTGCTTACTTCTGCTCTTTTGTTCCCTTCCCTGTTTGCCACCAAATGAAAAAAAAAACCAAAACCAACCAAAACTAAAACCAACAACAACAATAAAAACCCCAAAAAACACCCACAAAAAAAAGTTATCTAATCTCTCTAGAGAGCAAGATCTAATATGGAGGAGGACTGAAACTTTCACTTCATCCCTCAAATTTAACACCATCTCCACTGATGCCAAGTGGGACTGCAGCCTGTATCCTCTCCACTTGATTTCACATATGTAAGAAACCAGACTTTACCAGACATACGTTTTCTCCCTTTCAGTATTTCTGCAAAGCAGAATACCAGAGCACAAAAGGCCATCTTTGTGCGAAGTAAGCTTTTTCTCCTGCACCTGTTGTCCATGCACAAGACCACTGCAGATGAAGCCCATTCCCAAGAATCCCAACATTAGCTGAGGACTGAACCTTGATGCAAGACACAAAACTCTTAATACATCTGAAAAGCCTCAGCTTCGACGCTAAGGCAGCTCTGGATCAGGATCCCTGGGTACAGAGCAATCCCGTTTCAGAGTCAGTAATGAAAAACAGACGCTGGTGACAACAGCTGCACATGGAAGTCGCCTCTACCGGCCCCCGTGGGCCCCAGCCCCACAGCGGCGATGAGGGGAGCGGGGCCCGGCGGGGCCATGACCGCCTGTATTTCCCCTCGCAAACCCGCAATTTCCTACGTGAGCCCGCCCCGGAGCTCTCCTCAGGCGGGCAGGCGAGGAACGCTGCTCTGCTCGTTAAAGAAGGTCTGGCCTCTCCCTCGCCTCACGGTCCGCCCGGTACGAGAACTGGAGGATCCCCCCGCCCTCCCACCACCGCCCGCTCAGCGGTGACCGGGAGCACCGGTGTCCGCACCGGCGGCTCCCGCGGCGGGCCACCCCCGCCCCGCTCGGGGATGACCGTCCCGGCACGCAGCCGCCGCCCGGCCGACAGCCTGAACGGGCCCCGCCGGCCATTGCCATGGCGGCGCTGCCCGCCTCGAGCGGGAAACCCGCGCACTTCCGGGCTGTTGCGAGGGCCGCGCGCTGCCTCCCACCCCCACCCCCCTGCTTCCGGTGGGCGCCAGTTCCGCTTCCGGTGCGGCGGATCCCGGGACGGTGCCGGTTCCGTTGCCAGGGTGAGGGGCCGCACCGCGCTGCCGAGAGGCGGGGGGCGGATCGGCGGCGCCACTGTGACCCGGTGGGCTGCGGGGGGCGCCGCCGTGCCGCCGATCGCCGGGCAGCCCGGTGGGTCTGCGCCCGGGCGCGGCGGAGGCCGGGCTTTACCGGGCCAGGGGGAGGCAGGGCCGATCGCGGCGGGGACTGAGGGCGGGCGCTTAATTCGGCCGGGTCGGTGCCGCCGTAACGTCTGCGGGGTGGGAGCGGCTCCACGGGGCCGGGACCGGCAGCAGCGTGCGGGCTATCCCCGCTCGCCCGGCCCCGTGCCGCTGGGGCAGCCCTGGCGGGAGGGTGGGCGAAAGCGGCCGGGGCTGCCGGGCCTTGGCGGCGGCGGCGGCGGAAGCGGAGCGGCTGCTGGTTTGAACCCCCGGCCCTCGCGTGATGCGGTGTGTAGGGAGCGCTGCGGGCCCGCCCCGTGGCACTGCACTTGCCGTGTTCTGGGGGTTTGTGTTTATGTTGTACGTTGCTTAGTGGAACTGCGAGCTGGTGGGGTGTCTGTCTGCCACATCTTCCGAGAAAAGCAGGGTAACCCAACAGTTTAACTGCAACAACAAAACTTGAACGCTTTCTCTGACCCAGTGACCTTCCAACCCGTAGACTCTTGATGGTCCAAGGGGCTTGTAAAGGCCCTGAAGATGTAATTAGCCAAAGCAAACTTCATTTCAGCAAGCTTCGGTTTTGCACGGCATCCAGCCACAGTGATGGAAACTTTGAAAATCCCTGTGCCCCTAATCTGTTTTCCTGTAATCATTGATTCTGATGTCCACACTCAATCCCCTTAGTGTTTTGGCATTGAGTAAAAGTGTCTTATTTCTGCTTGGCATTTCTCATAACATTCATCTTGACTCTTAACTCAGTAAGGACAGACAGTTGGTCAAGCGCTCAGCTTTGGAGGGATGATCTTCTTGGTTTAGCACTGGACAGAGGCTTGAGAAGTTTTCTTCAAGTTCTTGCCCAATGCATTTTCTTGTAGAATGATTTGAGGTGTATGGTACAGGTGAGAAAACAGAAAAAAATCTCTTCTTTCTGGAAACTTAGTGTAAGGATTATGGATAGGGATAATTTACAATAATGACTCTATGTATCAACATTGTTTGACACTATGCAGCTTTAACCTCGGTGGAATTTCTTAGTGCTCTAAAGACCCTTCCTTTTTCATGAGTCTCTTTCACAGGGTAATACCAAGTCCCAATCTGATTGGGGGAGGCCGGGGGGGGGCAATATAATTTTTCCTTGTTACCAGTTTTCCTCTTCAGTTTGTTTTCAGGGCTCTTAGAGAGAGGACTGTGGAAGTGTCGCTTGTAGGTCTGAGCAAGCAGGCTCTCTATTTCTCATCTGCTCTGAGCTTGATGGATATGCCTGAGCAATTACTTATTCGTTCCTAACAGGCTATACTGTATAAACGAGAAGTATTTTGTCTGAGAGCCGGTAACCTCTGAGAACACAATGCTAGAGAGGAAAAGGAACCAGATTTTTGGATTCTGAGATTTTTCAGAATTGCCAGACCTGTGTTTCTTCTTGTAATGCATTTCTTGAGGGTTGATAGCCTCAGTTTTTTCCACAGGTCTGCTTTCTCTTTGTTTTGAATATCCATCTTTTGAAGACAGTCTCACCATTAGTGGTGCAGAGGCCTTCTCTGCATCTCCTGACAATCTGTAACAACCTTTCATACCTTTCTAGTTTCTAAGCTTTAACAGAAAAACACCTGTTCTTCTTCCTTCCACATCAAGCTAAAAATCTTGATTTTCTGCCATGTTTAATGTAGGACTAAACTGTTAAATACAATTTGTATAAGCAATGCTGTGTAAATTTATTAAAGATAGTATAATTATGGTCGTTTTGTCATCACTGCAATGAAAGTACAGTTCTTACAGTGTAATTGCATTGTGTAGGTGTATATTTAGGCTTTGTTTTCAAACTCATACTTTGATATTGCTACAGTGAGACATGACCTGGGGTGTGTATTACTGCAGGTGTTGCACAGTGAAAGTGAATAGAGAAATCCGATCCTACAAATGAACTGTTGGGTTCAGAACTATTTTTACGGTTTTCTATATTTTAGGTATTTCGTATTTGCTCTTTTGTTACATATGTAAAGATATCCATGGCAGGTTTGGTTGCATAATTATTGCAGAGGACATTTCTGAGCTTTGAAATGACTTTTACGATACTGCAGTACTCTGCTTGGGTGCTGGTTGTGCAGTGAACAGGCTGTACCTGCACAGAACGCACAGCAGATGAGCATATGCTGGAGCAAACGGTGAATGTGACATTGCTAAATACACTGAAGTAGAACTCAGAGTCTCAATTTTAGTGCTGTTCTTTCTCCCTTATTTTCAACATTTTATTAACGCACTTGTCATCTGCTTATGCAAAGCAAACAGCTCTTTGATATACAATATAATAAAAAATCAAAAAGACTTTAAATATACTGTATGGTTTGTCTTCTGAAAAGAGCAATTCTCCTATTTCTTCCTTACATATCATTGTATTTTCCTCCTGCAGCAGATTTTTCAGAGAACAATACTGAACATATGCTTCAAGGATGTCTCTCTCTCTCATAATAAAATGGGGTGGACAGGAGTATACGATAACCTCACTATCAGAAGAAGACACGGTGTTGGATCTGAAGCAGTCTCTTAAAGGCCTTACTGGAGTGTTACCAGAGCGTCAAAAACTACTTGGACTTAAAATGAAGGGTAATTATTCATATTTGCTATTTGTTGTGGATATGCTCGAGATGTTTAAGGACAAACATCCTCTAAACCTAGCCAGGATGTGTATACTAACAGGGAATCTAGCTTTGGAATGAACAGGAACATAGAAATTTTATGTCATTGGATATTGTCTATTATTGAGACATCTATCTGGTCATTTTTTAATGGATGTCATGGAACTGCAGCCAATGTATGTTAAAAAACATTAAATTCCTGCTAGCCAGATAATGTATCTGTACATGGGTGAGGGCGATAATACAGCTTGGGGTATTCTGATGTTTGACAGGTAGCTTATTTCAATTAAACATTAAATATATTGACATATTTCTAAAACCTCTCTACCCTAGTAAAACAAAAATAAAAATTATCTGCTTGCATTATAGGCAAACCTGCAGATGATGATGTTAAGCTTGGAGCTCTCAAGTTGAAACCAAATACTAAAATCATGATGATGGGCACTCGTGAAGAGAGTTTGGTAAATCTTTTACTTTTTTATTAGCTTAAACAGGAAAAAATGCTTGTGTCTCCAAATTTTTATTTTAAATTTTGAATATTCCAGTAATCATTTGAAAAATGGTAGTACAGTAGATTTCTGTTGGTGTTTATTTTTGTATGTAAAGTAAGCTTTTTTGCAGAACTCTGATAGCAGTGTATTCATTAAACTCCTGTATTGTTCTGGACTTGAAGTCCAAATCTATTAGCAGGATATTCACTGGCTTCTCAAATCTGAACTATCATCAGTATGCTTTAAAATTCTTTGCGCTAATAAAGCGAAATCATTTTGGTTAAATAGTATTTTTGTCCTGTACTGTGCAGTAACAGAAACTTGTTACCCATTGTTATTTTCCTTCAGTGATCCTAGTTATCTTTTATTATCATTCCTCTAGGAAGATGTCCTTGGGCCACCGCCTGACAATGATGATGTTGTCAATGACTTTGATATTGAAGAGGAAGTTGTGGAAGTAGAAAATAGGTTAGGAGTTTTAACTGTTAAAAACCACTCCTGTTATGGAATGTACAGTATACCTTTTAATTAATTGTAACTTTTTGCACTGTTACATTAGGGAGGAAAATCTACTAAAAATTTCCCGCAGAGTTAAAGAATACAAAGTGGAAATTCTGAATCCTCCTAGAGAAGGAAAAAAGCTGCTGGTGCTAGATGTTGATTATACACTATTTGGTGAGATTTTATGCAACTTGTGTTTTTCATTTCTTTAAGACATCAGTTTATTTGCCAGTTCACGTTTCTTGACTTTTGCGTTACAAATCTATTTCAGTATGTCTTGTACTTTGGTATGTCTTGTACTGTATAACTTCTGCTTTGTAATATTTTAGGGTCTTCTGTTCATATTTTTAAAAGCACTGGCCTTTTTCAGTGTTGCATATTGTAGATTTTAGTGCAGCAACTATTTACTTTCTGCAAAGAGACACAAAAAAGTAGCAATTTCATATTCTACCCAGATAATTTTTCTCTTGACCAACTTGTATCTTGGGCATCACAGACAGTAGCAGGGCAAGATATTGTAAAATAACGATCTCAGTCTGTACTGACTGACTACACTTTTGGGGGCCGTGGGAGAATAGCTTTAAATTTTATTTCCAGATCATTACTAAACATGCACAAAAACATGTTTTACTTGAAAATTCTGTCAGACAGGTTTTTTTGGAAGTCAGAATTTTCCTTCTGACTTAGTATTCTGGGATGTAGGTGTGTCAAGGCAGCTTGACTATAAGCAATAAATAATGGCTTGCCTTATCCTATTTCCTTAGCTTTTTTTTTTTTTATGAGATTTGTTTACAATCTGAGATTTAAATTCAACCTATTACCAAGTTTAAAAATTTTAGAGGTCTTCTGTGAGCAGAATTTGACAGCAGTTTTCTAATTGGAACTGGCAACATTTGCATGTCCGAAACGAGCTGGATATATGTTCACAAAATTAACTGTACTAGGTTTGAAGGAATCTTTTCCATATCTGGACTGTTACAGATTTGTGATATGCACAGATGAACTATTTGGCCTGACTCTTCAAAGATACTCAGGCCCACAGATCTCTGATTTAATTATTAGCTAAGCCCTCAAATACCTGTAAGGATCAACAAATAAATATCCCCTCTGCTGCTGCGTTTTTTCACCTTCAAAATGGGAATGGTAGTTTGCTATGAATTCATTCATGATTTTGAAGTGCCCTCGTGAAACTCTTCAGGTCTCTGGATAGATAGGACAGTCTAACTAAACTTCAATATCTTCAACTTTAATAATGAATTGCTTATCTCTTATATTCTTTTTAGACCACAGATCTTGTGCTGAAACTGGAGTAGAACTGATGAGGCCATACCTTCATGAATTCCTGACATCTGCATATGAGGATTATGATATTGTAATTTGGTGTAAGTTTTATATTCAATACCTAAGACTTTACTGTAAATTGTCATTCAGAGCAGAGACTCCAGGTGGGAGATTTTGATATTGCTTTTCAGTGTGAATCACAAGATCTAAAACAATACATGAATGCTTAGCTGTAATACCTTCAACAAGAATGTTCACACAGCTATCAGAGCTATTTTAGAAGAATAGTAATTCTTATGTGAAAAAACACCACATATTGCTTACATGAATGGATCTAGTCACAGTAGAAAGCTCAACATCACTTTACTGAGTGTTACTTTGTGTAAACAAGTGCTTGAAGTAACAGAATTGTATAATCAACATTCAGACACTGATAGCTATCTTTACAAATAATCCCAATCCAGACAATAAGTAGTGAACTGCCACATGAACCAAACTCTCCTGTCTACAGGGATGGTTGGTCATTTGCCGTTTCACTTCCTGTCCAGCAGCTGGAGAACAGACTTCAGCCAGTGCAGGGTGTAAACCATATTAAAATCATAGTACAAAATTTAGGTTTTGTAGCCTGGAACAATGCTTCCACATATTCTTAGATCAGTGGGCAATGCTGACACTTTGTCCTTTCCAGGCCTTATGTATTCTTGTCATTGCTTCCAGGAGAAAATCCTGCACAGGCAACACTGTTCCTCAAACCAGGTGTAGCCCACTTACAGTCCTGCAGACTGTAGTTCAGTAACAACTGATCTAGAAAATGGTTTAAACACATCCAGTACTTTGTCTAGTTTTTCATTTGAAAAGTAAGCCTTTCCAAATAAAAATAAACTTCCATGAAGGATCACTGTCTTCAAGGCAGTGAACTAGAAAAGGTGTAAGAGGGACGGATCTTTCTGAAATACATTTTTTGTAAAAATTTGGTATGTTAAGTGAACAGTTCCTTGGCTTGTTTCTCTTTTGCCTGTCAATGACTTATTTTGATAAAGTATTCTTTCTGTTTTCTCCTCTTTATTTCAGCTGCTACTAATATGAAGTGGATTGAAGCTAAAATGAAAGTAAGTTTTTCTGAAAACGTGTAATTTGTTTCTAGTCTGGCTAGCTATTCAGTACTTGGATTCATGCTTAGTGTTATAGAGCAGGCTAACAACTGGGGAAGTTGTACAAGTCAAAACCTGAGGTTTTAAAATCTTCATAGTAATTTTAAATTATCTTTGTCCCAAAACTGGATTAAATCTAATTTTAGAATTCCATACAAACTATCAGCAGTAAGTGCTAAATTTAGTTACTAAACACAAGTCAGTACCTGCTGAAACTTAGATTAGTCATGCAGCCTTCGCAGCTGCATTCGTCTTACCTCTAATTATAGAGTTCTAGTCTTTCAGTGTAATATCATTTTTTTTAAAGAAGAGGACAGATGTTGCATGCTGGAGTAGGTTATCAAGAGGAAACTCTTTTCATATTTATCTTGTACCTCTTGCAGCTGTGTGGTTCTGTTGCTTCCTCTGCATTATTAAACATCCGTAAGAGCTCGTCTTTCAATCCTAGTTTCTTCTGCATGTGAATCAGGCAACTAGCCAGTTTTGCACAGCTGACCTAGTGGTAAACATATTTGCAGTCAGGCTTAGCTGTAAATCTAATGAGCTTACTAAGAATTGCTGTATGTTTTCTTGGTGGATTGGGATTTTTCATGCTTATAAATCATACTTGTTTCCATTTCAGGGAAAACTTTTCCAAATTTAAGCTTTTGTATCTCCACTTTTTGTGATAGACTAACCATTTCAGGTTTTAACAGAGCAAAGCACATTTGCCAGTGTTCTCTTCCTCAAAATAATGAATTGCTACAATTTTTCTAGCCAAAAAATGCCTCAGAGTGATCTCAGAAATGAGAACCTTTAACCAGAACTAAGAAGTTGAGTTAGTGCAAGTAAAATCAGTGTTGAGCCTTACAAACATGGTACTTGTGGCATTGTTACGTCTCTGTTTATGTTGTGTCCGTCAGTGTAGTGCTAAGACTCAATCTTGTGGAAAACCATTGTTCAAAACTGGGCTGCTCCCCCTGTGCTAGTCGCCTTTCTAAATTTCTAGGTCACTTTTCCAGCCCTTTCACATGTTACTGAGTCACAACCTTTCTATGCCTACTCCTGGATCTTGATCAGCTGAGATTCCTACCACTAGATGCCAACTGCTGTTTCTCCTTGAACTGATAGCACCAGGGGTGCTTACCTCTAAAGGTCGCACTTTTTGTCAGGGAACAAAATGTTCTTGGCATTTAAGCTTTTGTTTTAAACTACAAAGGAGGAACAGCATTAAAGAGAAGGGAATATCAGATAACAGAGTTTAATCTCTCATTTACCATCTATTTATGCCTGGAATTAAAATGGTCTAGAACAGCTAGTTTTTTTAGTTCACACTTTTCATTTGCAAGATTCACTTTTTCAAGTAAAAGCAAATCAGTTAAGTGTGGCTGGCTATTTCCAAGAGAGCTGTTGCAGTGGATATTTTCTGCTTTGCTTATTACTGCTGTTGAATGCACCAGAAACTGTCAGCAGTATCTATGTTTTAACATGTCAGCAGATTTTACTATCACTTCTCAGCTTTAGAAAGGATTTGAAATGGAAATTATGCTCTCTCATCTAGTCAAAGTTTTTTATTTCTAAAAAGGATGTTTTCCTTAGAGTCTTTATTTCAGGAGTTACCAGATCTTTAAAGTGAAAACTGACAGATCTCTGACTAACATTGGCTGTCTTGGACATGGGTAGGAAGAAACGAGAACAATGAACTGTTACTGCCTTTGGGCTGTGACTTGTTGCAACGTACTAGAAGAAACAAATAGCAGACAGTACACAGTTGCTATCCTTGCTATAAATATTGAGTAAAATTGCAGCATGTAAAACTTGTGAAAGATTATGCATGGAGGTATGGGCAAGACCTATGTATTTTGCCTTTTCCGCAAAGTTGCTTTGATTTTATGCTGACATCAGTTGTTAAGTTTCTGATAGTAAACACTGCAAAAATTAATTCCTATCAGCTGTTTTGTTCTTGGTAGAATGGTGTCCTCTTTTGATTCTCGTTACGTAAAAAAAATTTTAACAACACCCCCCCCCCCCCCGATACCTATTTTTAGTGTGTCTCTGGTAATCCTCAGCAGCTCACCCTTTGACAAACAATGTATTATAATTGTGGTTCAATAAAACCAGCAGTAAAACTGTCATAATTAGAAGCTTTAGTAATAAATCTTTGTGCTGCAGGAGCTTGGAGTGAGTACCAATGCAAACTACAAGATAACTTTCATGCTGGACAGTGCTGCCATGATAACAGTGCACACTCCTAGAAGAGGACTAATAGATGTAAGTACCTGTTTTTTCTTGATCTTTTTCTACATGCAACTGACATGTTATCATACCCCTTTGAAATATTCAACAATAAAGTTGTGCTGACGTTTTCATGCAAGAAAATTGTAAGGTCTTGGAAGCATAGATTTGTGGGTTTTGTTACTGAAATTCTCTATTAATGTTTTACTTTGAGTAGTACATTTGGATGACGCTGCTTTCTAATCAAATAATAGATAACTGTTGCAAGAAAATCTAGTGCCAACAGAAAGGTTTTCTTGGGGGGGGATGGAGTGTATTTAGTGTGTTCTACTGTTTCACATCTCTTCCCTTGCTAAAGCCCAACTACCTGCTAATTTTTTAGCAACAGAATACAAGTATCCATTCAAGTTTGGACTCAAGTTCCTATAGACTTGTATTTTCATCTCCTGCATATGATCTGATTTACCTCAGGTGCCTTGTATGTGTTATTTTTGCAGGTGAAGCCTCTTGGTGTTATCTGGGGAAAATTTTCAGAATATTACAGCAAAAAAAATACTATTATGTTTGATGATATTGGCCGAAACTTCCTAATGAATCCACAAAATGGACTCAAGGTAATTTAAACTGGAATTTGTTTATTACTACATTTTTCTTATACCTCAAGTAGTACTTTCTCATACTACTCTGCTGTATCATAAAGAAAAGTTATTCCTAACTAGCAAAGATGCATATTTTATGGTATTTTTTTATTTAATTTGCCTTTTGTCTAGACTGTTATCTCCCCAATAGTAGTATTAAATAAGCTTTGTTTCACTATTAAGTGAGCTTTTAAGAGATTACCAAAATCAATGAAATTATGTTGTCTGCTTAAATTATACCTGTGCGCCATAATCAAGCTGGGCATTGCTGACAGGCACCATTGAAATATGTGATGTTCAATCTCAAGAGCAGTTCTATTCTGAAAATAAATCAAACCACAAGTGTTTGTACTTCATGGTAGTATGCCAATATAATAGCAAGCATTCTGTTCTGGGAAATAATACCTCAAGCCATTTTGATTGCAGAAGAGCAAATAATTCATTTTATAAAATTGTCAACCAGTCCTGGTTCTGAACAAGAACGCAACTTAGATTTCTACTTATATATGATGGTACAGTGGTATGGTACTAAAAGAATGCTCATTCATTTCTTAAAAAAGAAAATGTTTTCATACGCAGAAATCCAATATGATATTTCTTTGAAAGTATCCATGGTGTGAAGAGGATAGCAATTGATGAGATCTAGCAAGATATTAATTGGAACTGTACAGTGTTAGGGGAATCAAGACTAGCAAAGATCTTGCTGGGAGAAGATTAACCAGGGAGCTGCCCCTAACTCAGATTTGAAAGATGTTTGTCAAAATGTTAACAACAGTAGACAAGAACATTGAATCACTAAAAAAATGCACAGGTATAATGTATTCCAAGCTTAAAGCAGTTGTCAGATAAGCTTTTTTTTCTGACATCTCTTTTAATAGAAGCTATGATTGTAGTCAAATGCTTTTTGTTGAAAGAAAAAAAAAAGATTTTCTGGTTCCAGTGACCCCAGACGACTCAAGGCAAAGCTGAAAACCCCTCTCCAGCAAAAATGTCTATGAAATCATATCAGGAAATGTGGCAGTCTATTCCAGATAATTTTATCATTCTGTCTGACTGGGAGGGGAAGTCTTGAAGCAGTGCAAGATAAAACAAATTTCTTCCTGCTGGACAGGCAAGGCAAAAACCCTACAGTCCAGTTTGTATGAATAATAAGACAAATTGGATGTGGCCACTAATGGAAAAGGGTTTTCTTCCTCTTACCTAAGAGAAGTTGTAACTTGGCATAGTACTGAAAATATATTTTAATTAGGTGGTAAATGGTAGAAAATTGAAAGCATTTTTCTAACTTTGAGCAAATGGTTATACCCAGTTTATTTATTTTGTGTAGATAAGGCCTTTTATGAAAGCACATTTAAATCGGGATAAAGACAAGGAACTTCTAAAGCTCACTCAGTACCTCAAAGAAATAGCAAAATTAGATGACTTTTTGGAGCTGAACCACAAACATTGGGAAAGGTAAGAAAAAAAGCCAAAATTCTTTCTTCCTTCTGTCCCTGACCCCACTGTGTTTTGCTTGAGGTTGTTTGTACAAAGTCCGGAAACAACTGAGCTGATGAACTTTGACATCACTTACAGTTTTGAAGGTCCTTTATTTTGAGCAGAATTCTAATGTGGCTATACTGTTTGGGCTGGCTCCCTACAATGGTAAGATTTTGGCACCAAGGACTGTTTTTCCATACTTCTCCAGTGTTCAGGAATGCTGGTCGTTTTCAATGAGGCAGTTATGCTTCCCAAAGGGAAAAGCATTTTTTAAGGAACCTGGTCCCTGGAAATCTGTCTTTCCACCCCTACAAAGTTAGGCTGTCAGGTCAGATCTCAGGTCCTTTGTTACAAGGCAACTTTTCTGGTGGTTACTTCAGAGGTTCGGCGTGTTACAGTGTGATTCTCGGGTGCTGTGCAAGTTGTGTGGCATTACAGTATTCGTCAGCTCTGAAACAGAAGTCACTGTGTTATGAACAAGAGTTTTCCAGATGCTTAGGGTACCAGTCAGCATCCTGATTCTTGCTAGATAATGATTAGCTGAAGCTGATTTATTTGTCCCTGCCTCTTATTTTGTCAAAAACTTTTTTCTTTCAGGTATCTTTCAAAGAAGCAAGGACAATAACGCTAATAAAATTGTGTGGCACTGAATTGAAGGGAACATAACTAAGATCATTGGACTTTTCCTTGCTTTTACGCTAGACTATAATAGTGCTGGACACTGGATCCAATGCCAGAATGACTGCTATACTTGGTCTTCCAGTTGGTTGGTTGTGGGTATTTTTATTTAAAAGATCACAGCAATAAGCTCAAAGTGGGAGAAACAAGTCAGTTACTTTTTCTTGCATTCTGTTCTGGTGTTACTACTTATAATACTTTCCTCTCCTTTGCTGCCGAAGTACAACCATAACCATTAAAGACCAAAACCATTCTGAAACTAGAAAAAAAAATTTAGACCAAAAAAGCTGAGTAAGGAGCCAACCTTGGCAGTGTATGAATTGTATAAGCCCTCTATTCCCTCCATCTTTAGAGACAGTCTCCCTCTCCCGTTCCAGTATTTAAGTCTATAAATTACAAGTTGTCTAAGTTTGGTATGTATTAGTATGTCAGTGTTTCTCTGTGCAAGACAGTGAGATGGGAAAGTACCACCTCTGTGGCCAATTTACCCCAGTGTGTGAATTGTACTATAAAGCAGTGTTTACTGGAAAACAAAAGGTTGAATTTTGAGGGAGAGAAACCCACTCTTATTTGGTAAGTGAAAAGCAGTCTGCCTGAAAAATTATCATACGTCAGATAAAGGGTTTAAACCTCAGATGGGAAAGTCACATTCCTAACAAAGCATGAACAAAACCCTTGTTCTCTTCTAGCTAAATCTTGTCGAAGTGCAAACACTGTGTTTAAATACAATATTCAGCCATACTGTTCTTAAAACATCATTTACTTGCGCTGCTTATGCCTGCACTATAGAAGTGTGATGTGACTGCTGTTTGGCATTACCAACAGTTGTGCATTATGCAGTTCATGTATTTGAAAGAAGACTGACCCTTTCAAATAAAAATGGTATATATTGTTCTTAAGGAACTATAGCAGTTGTGTAAATAATAAATACCTTTTTCATAATTTGTGTTGTATGTTGTCTTGAGTATCTAGTTTGCATAATAGAAAAGCCATTGATGGTCTTAATTTTGGGGGGTTTGGGGTGTTTCTTTGGATTCCAGGGACACTGATTTTCCATCACTAGTTAAGTAAGAGACTGGTATGCGCTGCTACAGATTAGGGCAGTGGTGTCGAATAGTGAAACGCCTAGCTGCCCGGGAAAGGAACCTTGACAGCAAATGTCAGAATGTCAGGACAGCAGATGCAAATGAGCTGTTAAGATGAGCACGCTAGGCTCCGGCTCAGTGACCTGTCACAAAATATACAGTTTCTTACCCGCTGCTCTTTGTGGCTTAGTGCCAACCCAAGCTGTGATTTAAACTAGTAAACCAGAAACCTGATGCATAAAAATCTTTGTTTTAGATAAGTATGGAGGGTGAATTTCTGAAGTTGTGTCTCTTAGAACTAATTCCTGAACTAGAAGGCTGACTCACTCATGTACGTACGGCGCAGATGTAGTCCCTGAGGTCAGAACCGTGATCTGTTGCCTAGAAAGGCTGCAGCAGCATAGATATTGGGATATAGGACTGGTACGCTGTGTACTAGGATACTTTTCAATTTAAACAATTGAAAGAAGTCAAGGTATAGCACTTGAATCGCCTATAGTTTGTTGTGCTAGCCAGATAGAGAAAACCGATCCAAGGGAATGTATTTAAACATGCGCCTATCTTTTTGCTCAATGTTGGCATACAAACAGAAGCTTTCTAGTGAATGAGCAATATGCCTGCCTTTTGCTTTATAGAAGGAACATTTAAAAAGAAAAATCTTGATTTTTTATTTTTTTGGTCTCAGTGGCACTGGGATTCCATCCCAGAATTTCAGAATATTTACTGATCTGTAGTAGATGTGCACTCCCCTTTCTAGTATGTTGCCATGGTTTGCTATGGAGGCAAAGTCCCTGGCCAGATGCTAAAGGGAATAGGCTAGGAAGGTCTAGTATCGATAACAGAAGAATTGCAGGTTCTGAGGAAGATGAGAGCGGGTCACTCAGCAGCCAAGCCTGCGTGCTTCCCCTTTAACCACTGCTGGGTGAAACTTTGGCCAAAACAGCACAGCTCTCATGTTTGTACTACATGGCTCCTCTGGGCTATGTATACAATATTATTCTGTGCCAAATTACCAGGATTTAGTACAACTGTAAGAGTAAGTGGCTACTTTTCTGCCTAGCCCCAAAATAATGCTCTTAAGTTCAGAGGAAAACACCTCTCCTGATTTTGCATTTCTCCTTTTTAATAGAGAAGGCAGTTTTGACCTACTTGTATTTCCAAAGTGTAGTTGAGCCTTAGGAATAACGATCATCAGCAAAGTTTAAAGCCTTGCTCCCTGTTAACATTTAGTTTCCTTTTAGATTGTATTAAGGCCCCTGAAAAGTATTTGATCAATAGCTTCACAATCTCTGTTAGAAGAAATAGGTTTAAAGCACTATCAAAGAGAGGGAGCATGTGGCTTAATTACAGAGCTCGATTTACTGTTCTGCAAAAATCTGGAAAAGCGTTAAATGGAGTCTGAAATGTCCCAAATATTTTCACGTGTCAGAGACTGTACTGGGCTCCCAGTACATGTCAAACATTTTGTATGTTGTTCTGTCTGATTGTTCATACCAAAAGAGACAGTCCATTTTAAAATGAAGTTATTTCTGTAAGCTCTGGATATCTGACAACTCTAATGCCTCACTGTGGCATGAATGCTTATCACTGGAGGTACATGGAGTGACAGCTGAAGCCAAGAGCTGAACTGCAAATTCAGCTCCACAAATCCTGCTGCATGACTGCGAAATCTACAGCTAGTTGCCAATTTTTATTCCTGACTTGACATTCAACTGACAGCAAGTGGATGCCAAAGGGTTTAAGACAATTTTCCACTCTGTCTATTCCGAATATATTTAAGACTGATGTGAGAAGTGCTGAACACTTCCTACCAATACGATGAAGCCTAGGTAGAAACTGTTTCAGAGGGTAAAGCAAAGCACACAGTTCTCTTAATTCATTAAAGCTGCTTAAAACAAGAAATGCTGGATGAAGAAGTGTCAGAGGGCAGAATCCTCTGATGTTTCACTATTGACACTGCAGCAGTTATAGCTGGTGCTGGCTGGTGTTAGCGTGGGCGACCACAAGCAGTAAGGTGCTGATGAAGTGCTTTGTCTGGGAGACTGATGGAGAAAGATTTCAGTGAAAAGGAAATACTGAAGGAGAGAATAACAGGACTAGAAGAGAAAAATACCGATTTATCCTGGAGAAGGCAAGGTACATCTTTCAAGTGTTATGAGTTTCTCGTGTAAGTAAGATTAACAATATCTTGTGACAGCCGTAAGTTACCAGAGTACTGTACTGCCATCTGTGCTTTGAAAGGGCTTTCCACTAATAAGGACATGTTTTAGGTGTACAAGGCTCGAAGATTCAAGGTCTGGAAGAACTGCCCCATGGCGAGAGATAAACAATTTGTTTGGTGTTTCCTATAGAATAGTGAAATGTGGCTGTGATGGCTTACAGTGCTCAGTTTGCCTCTCCTTGCTTTATCTGCTGGACCACACTACTTTAGACCTTTATTTCCCAGCCCAGCTGTATTAGCCCCCATTATCTTTTTGATCCCTGATAATCACACGAGGCTTCAACCCCACCATTCATACATCAGCCTTTTTCTGGCTGTTTTATAATAGAGGATTTAAAAATTATTTCTATACTGATGAGCATTCTCATACATCCCTGCTTTTCATTATTTATGCTTATTTATGAAAGTTTTCTCATCTCTGGAGATACTTTGATGCTGCTTTGATACTGTGAACACTTGGATGCTCATTTAGTTCTCAGGAGTCTGTGCAGAGCCTGGCATGTCTCCTTGCCACACACAGACACACACAATGCCATGCCATTAATTTCCGTGTCTCTCCTAGCAAATAGTTTTCCCACCAATTCATTTTCAGTTAAGAAATAATGGGTACAAGTCAAAGGGAGCTTGTTCTTGAATTGCATAATGCTCTTAGCCCTCTGGGTGTGGTGGGCACAGCAGAGGGAAGCGCATCATTAACACTGGATTGAAAATTCTTTTTTATTCCAGCTGTCCAGTTGGCATCACACACCCACTCTGCTCACGCAACATCATTTTTCAAGGTGTTTATATGTCACAGAGGAGCAGCTCTTATCATTTTCACCATGGCAGGGGCCCGGGTTGGCTTCAACTCCTGTGTGCAAGGGGACAGGGTGACCTGGATCCAGCAGAGCCTGCGTGGTCACTGCTGCCGAGCGATGTGCCCTCCTTCCCTTGCAACACCCCGGGAGATTTTGACTTTGATGTTTTGAAACACTAAGGTTATTACATCAGATTTTTAGTGCCCAAATATCTTCACCTCTTGTGTAAAAGCATTTGGTATTTAACAGTGAAAGCCTTGTTCTTCACTATTTATGCTGTTCTTGAGAGTGTTGTGGTTTAACCCCAGCTGGCAACTAAGTACCACACAGCTGCCCACCTCCCCCAGTGGGATGGGGAGGAGGAGAATTGGGAAAAAGGTAAAACTCGTGGGCTGAGACAAGAACAATTTCATAATTGAAATAAAATGAAATATAACAACAACAACTGAAAAGGAGAGAGTGGGAGAGAGGAATAAAATCCAAAAGGAAAAAAAAGAAAACCCAGAAGTGACGCACGATGCAGTGGCTCACCACCCGATGCCCAGCCAGTCCCCAGCAGCCACCCAAAGACCCTGGCCAGCTCTCCCAGTCCATATACTCAATTTGACCTACAGTATGGAACATCCCTTTGACGAGCTGAGATCAACCATGCCCCCTCCCAGTTTTGTGTGCCCCTCCAGCCTTCTCATTAGCAGGGCAGGGCCTAAGAAACTGAGAAGTCTGACTTAGTATAAGCGTTACTTAGCAACAACTAAAACCATCAGTGTGTTATCAACATCATTCTCATGCTAAATCCAAAACATGTACCAGCTACTGAAAAGAAAGTGAACTCTATCCCAGCTGAAACCAGGACAAGAGGAAGGCAAGTCAAACTCTGGATCAGAGAATCAAAGAAGTCATAGTTCAATGTAAACGCTCGAGCCAAACACCTCAACCTTCAAATTTGATCAGGATTTTTATCTCCAACAGTCTGAACTAATACTCTGTTCTACTTGCTACAAGCTCAGCCCCTGGGTTTTGAGTTGGATCTGCTGTGCTTCCTCCTGAACACTGACCACAGAGCCAGACAGCTGGGTGCAAGTGGCTGATTCACAGGCTGCTCAGAAAACTGTTTAAATTACTTCGTATTAGAAGGAAACATCCACAGATTAATACAAAAATTGAACAAGCTCAGCCTTGACACTTGGAGTTATGTTTGAGCATGTTCCCATAGTAATACTGCAGTTAAAAAACATCCTTCCCATCTTTTTTGCAGTGCTCTAGAATTTTTCCCTCCTTTCTTAAAAGCCTCTTGGTGTGGATGTGTATCATGTCTCCCAGTTTGTGCTTCATTGGCACAGTGGGCTCTAAATGCTCCATGGGCAGCGTGCTGTGGTATCGTAATGACCGAGTGTTCTGTATATTATTGATGTACTACAAGCCCATGGCTCCACTGGTGAGCATCATCCTTTATTCCTCAGGTGTTTTCCCCTAGTTTGGGTCATACTGCAAGAACAAATGGTGGCACAGGAAGAATAATGTAAGCAATTTACAAATTCCAGTAAAATTATCTAAGACACACCTAGGGCAAGCCGAGATGGCTCTAGAATTGTATGTTGCAAAGCTTACCGATTCCTTACCCTGCTTTCTGTATTCAGCCCACATTTCATGACATACGTGGTTACGTGACATTTGTGAGCAGCGAGAGCTGCAAGCACCAGTTCAGTAGGTGAGCAGGAGCAGAATTTCAAGCACATGCTTAAAGAGCAACTGATGCACTTTTGGGTCCCTCTGCTGTCCTAATGATGGCTGTTCCTTGAATCAGGACCAAAGTGAACACATTTTTTGAAAAGTGTGAACTGCCTCAGATATGAAAATGATAATGTGTTTTGTTAAATCTGATTATCCCTTACACGTGTCACTAGACATAAAAGGTATGTTGTAAAGCCTTTTTCTATAACAAAGGATAACAAAAACTAAATAATGTGTGTCTGACACTTGAAAAGAAGGAAATTCTGAGCTTCAGGTACAGGCGGGTTTGTAATTACATCTAAGCAATATCCCAACCCCCAAAACAATGGATTAGTTGAGATAAACACATTCAGGATCTATTAAACTACTTTGTTTTCAATTTAGTGAGTAGCTGCAGCTGGAACAAAGCAGGCAAATAATTGAAAATTCTGCCTTCTTTAAGCAGAATCAAAATACTACACTTTGTATGCACATTTCTACTTTAAATTAGTCCTACATTTTAATAAGTTAAGTAACCTAAAGCGAATTTTTTTGCTTAATCTGAGATGATGGGTTTGGTTGGTTCACTGAAAAGTATCAGACAAGTCTCTGAAAACATATTTACTTTCGATAAACCAAAACCGAGTAAAATTTAGGTAGGTTTAGTTTTGCAACCAGTAAATTATTTAACACACAGGTTTCTGAAACTGAAATGCACCCATGCAGCTTTGAAATGGTACTATTGTCACTGATAAAACAGATTCACGGCTTGTCACTTGTTACAGCAATCCCTGACAAAGTTTATGACAGTTTGCCTGGTTTTAAACTTAGGGATGCTATAAAATAGTGGTCCAGTTAAACTTACGTCACTGATGCAGAACCATTTGTTACTCTCCGATGCATGGAAAGATGTGTTGGAGCACATAAACCAAGAGCTGCACAACTCGGTGCTGGTCCAGAAGCATCAACTGGGTGCCGGGAATGCAGCTGGGAGTCAGAGATAAGGGTAAGTTAGGGAAGAGACCGACAGGGAAAATTGCTTATCTGCATCCCTGCTCATCTTGCAGCTAACCCAGGACAGTGTATGCAGAGGTTAACAGCAGCTGGCAAAATGAAAACATCAAAACGAGCACTAGACCTCCTGAGATCAACATATAAAATCCCTTAATGGATAGGTAGGTAACACAGATAATTACAGATCCACACAGCATGACTCAGTCAAGTACCAGGGCACAATTCCAGAAACTACAAAAGGAAAAAAGGTATTACCTCCAAAGAAACATGAATCAAGCCAGGGACCAGCAACATTACTAAGTTATCAGACTACTTAGGCAGTAAGCAGGGCAAATAGATGCTTATAGGCAGAATTTCCAGCACTGGTCTACCTTGCAGAAGAATCAGTTGAGCTTTACACCCCTTGCCTTTACTGCCTTGCCTTTGCAGAGGGTTGAGCAGAAGCCTGGGGCCAGGCACAGGACAAGCACTGTAGCAAAGCACTAAAGGCTGGGAAGGAAACCAGACAGGAGCTTTCAAGCTAAAGCTTCTGCCAGAGCCAATTAACATGCAACGGCTGGATTGCACCAGCTTTGCAAGGGCAGGAGACGGCACAGAGTGACCTTATCTCACCTAGTAAGGACAGCACTGGGCAGGGGTTTACGCAGCCAGTGTCAGTCTCCCTGGCCCTACAAGGACCTAGCAACAAGTGTATTTGCCCAAACCGTACCTTGACTCTGGATCAGTGCTGTTTCTCCCATTCCTAAGTTACGGTGAAACATGGGCACAACAGGACGTTCCTCAAGGCAACAGAGATGTGCCCTGGAAGCACCAGAGCAAGGCTGGAGGGATGTCTGCAGGTCCATGCCATCCTGCCTCCCCTCAGCCCCTGCTCACGCTGCAGGGATGCAGTACCTGAGCAGAGAGGTCCATACCCACAGTCATGTCCTAGAGCCGTGCCATGGACACTCATCTCCCCATGACCATCATGTCTGCTTTCATCCCCATGCCTGGTGTCTGAGACTTCCTCCTATTGCTAGAGAAAGGCCATAGCCACAAAACCCCTAGGGCTGATCAGGGAGGCTTCTGCTCCTTTTGATTCCCAGTTTCAATGCTGAGGGCAGCCGCTCCCCCTTACCTACAAGACAGAAAATCCAGCAAACCCCTTCGGAGTCAGCACTGCCCAGGAAGGCGGAGAGAACCTCTGACTGCCCCAAGAAGCCCAGCTTTCCTGCTTGCTGGCACAGTGCTTTAGGACGAGGATGCTCCTCTACCCCGGACATCCAGACTGACCCCATTCCGGTCCCTAAACCACACATTCCCTCTTTTTAAAGGGAAATCCCTGACAGTCCTCTCTGGTTCTTGCATTTCCATCACCAACACTGCAGTAACAGAGCCATGGCACAGCAGGGAAGCTCAAGTGCTTTCCACTTCATTCTCATTAACAAAGTACCATCACCAAGGACTATTCATTTGCTAAGAGCAGGGGTTAAAGCTCATCTCTAATTACACCTTGTCATGCCTCCTGTCTCAACAGCATGGATCTGCTTTCCAGGGGCAGTGAGGTTTGACTAGTCAAAGCTGAATGAACTGCACACAGGCTAGCTCAGCTAACCTTCACTGCCCCGCACAAGACTCCACTCACTGAATTTAACTTCATGCAAGAAATATCAAGGTTTCCCAGTCTGCATGTTTTCTGTAGCATGAAGGCATGTGCAGTTGTGCCAGTGCTTTCCCCTCCAGGCTTAGCTGAAAAGACGGCTTTTCCACCCCAAGGGCTGTCTGTACACCCACATAAATAGCACTCCCTACCATGATATGTGCGGCTTTATCTGCTCCTTACATTCCCCCTTTTCCCTGTCCTATGTTGACTTCCATTTTCCAGAAAGGGGAAACTTATTAATACTTCCTCCATAACACATTTGTTCCCAAGATCACCATAAAAATCAAATTAAGAAGCAGGACATGGGCTGCATATTACAGGACATTAACCATTACCCTTTGCTATAGAGTAGGTAGAATTCTCTGCCACTCCACTTACCCCCCCCCAACCTATTCTTACTGTGCTGGCAGTAGCAGCACAGCTCCCCAGGAGCCATCCTAGCTGCGCCGCTGTGCCTCTAACTAGGGGGGCTCCAGTGCCTGTTGCGGGGGGCCTGCAGCAGAGTCCTAGTTTTAAAAACCTACCAGATACAGCTGTTGTTACAGCGAAGTCAACAGTAAAACTCTGGCACTACAGGCACGGGTCCTGGTGCCACCAGCCATGGCTAGTACTGGTGTAGGTAAAGGGCAGGGTCACCCCACTGCCCCCCTGAAGTCTGCCCATGAGGGCTGGAAACCTCCCTTGGCCTTCAGCACCACTAAAGTGCCAACTGCTCCTGAAAACGTTGGTATGATATCCCCCCACATACCCAGGGAGGGCCCCGTATCCAGACAGGAGGAGCAGGAACTACCTTCTCTCACTGACTCTGGGGGATAGCTACCTTACTGCCTGATGTCGCGCTTCCAAATAAACATGGCTGACACTCCTACAGCTCCAGGATGAGCTCTACACAGACACCCACAGCCCTCCTGCAGTCTATATGTGGATGGGACATCAATGGTTTCTCCTGCCACCACCCCAGTCTCCCTGCTCTTCTCTGGAGATGCCCATCTGATGCCTAATGCCACATACCCTGGAATAGGGACCATTCCCCAGAGCACAGCACTGGGGCTGGCAATAAGTTATCACAACAGGCAAAATTCTTGGAGCAGTGAGCTAATGTCCATACACCTGAAATTTCATATTAAAAAACAGGCTGCAAGTAGTTGCTGCATATCAGGACGCTAGTGGGGATGACAGATTTTGGCCAAACATGCAGATAGAAGCACATATACCTGCAAAAGCCCCTGTTCTAGTTTGTGGGGTTCCCCCTTCAAAAAAAAAAAACAACCAACCAACAAGACCAAACCAAAAGAGCAGATGCAGCTCCTGTTACATCGAAGACCCCTAAGCTCCCTGCCAGGGCACAGGGCTGACGCAAACAGGAGGGCTGCAGCACCAGCACAACTGGAGCAACCGCAGGGGCAAAGCCCTGCAGAGGCAGGAATAAGGGTTGTTGTCAGAGCTGGCAAGGAGGATCACATTTTTGTCTCAGCATCTGTGACTCTGCTGGGCCCCTGGAGCTACCAGGGGAACGTTTGCATGACATGACCCAGGGCTAATCAGACTTGCAAACAAAACAGGGCCTGGGGCTTAGCCCACTGGAAACGTTTGTCCCCTGCAATACAACATCACGCTGATTTTTCAAACAAGTTTTTGTACCTGAGTTTTCTCAGCCTTCTCCCTGGATCATGATTTGACCTCATATCAGAGGGGCTTAAATATAGGTATTTATGTACATTTTTAGTAAGGTAGAAGTTTAGGTCTCACCTAATCACTCTGCATTCCAGGAGCTGGGGCTTTACAAAAACCCACATCAAGAACTGCAGCCTGGTGCCAGCAGCGCCCAAAGCTGAACTGTGCGGAACAGACACGGTATCACGGATCCACCCGGTCTGTGGCAGCATCCAGTGTCCACCGTAGGTACTGCACCCCCCCTCCCTCTGCAATTTGCTCACAAGAGGAAGGGCATCATCACCCTGCCAGGCCTTGGGGAGACAACACCAAGGTCTGGACCATTCCAGAGGATTAGCAGGACCTGAACAGGCCACCAGGACACAACAGCAGAGCACCCTCAGTAGCAAACAGACCCTGTTAGGGTGGAGGGGGCTTGCACCCACTCTGCAGCTGTGCCATGCCATAGCTGCCTGGGTACAAGGATCGTCAACGGCTTTCTCCTTTGTCACAGCATTAACAGAGGGAAGAGCTTCACAGAGACAGAGTCCTCAGGTGCGTTCAGGGAAAAGCGGAGCAAGCAGGCCTGAAGTCCCACCACTAATGCTAAATCCCAATATTTTTATCCAGCAGCAGAGGAAATTAAAAAGATGAGAGACTGAAAAGATGTCCTCAAGTCCCAGAGATGCAAAGCCCAGCTCATCTCAGCTGCATTTTTCTGCCCCCAAACTTCTTCCCCTGGCATCTGCAGGAGAGGTGAGCAATGCCCTGGGGAAGAGAGCAGTCTGAGGAGTCCCAGGCTGAGGAAGTCACTGATTAGAGCCACCTTTAATCTACCATATCAAGGGGACATGCTCAGACCGTGCCCTGTGCCTGAGCTCTTTGAGAGGTGATGGGCCATGCAAGAGCACAGGGAACTGGCTCAGAGCACCCTGGCCCACAGCAGCCTCAGGGAAAAGGGAGAACAGCAGCTGGGAGGGAGAGATGGGACTTAAGGAGCAAACAGAAACAATTTACTAGGACAGGTCGCTGTTTCCCTGCCTGCACAGATCTCTGTCACTGTAATTCGTTACAAGAACAGCTGTTTGGCTCAGCAAAAAAAGGCTAATACAGACACCCACCCTGAAAACAGGATGGGTACTGCAATCTGAGGAACTGTTGAGTGCGTGAGGGTGAATAACCGTCACTGTTTGTGTACAGCTCTGCTGCGGGCACCCTTAATTTTAAGCAAAATGTCAACAGGTAAAGTCAACTCTGTGGCCGTGCCGTGCCTCCGCAGGGTGTCAGGCTCCCAAGGGGGCATTTCGCTCGTTTGAGCAGCGCTGACTTGCTCCCCAGGGCTGGCACCAAGAGGCCATTAGGGCCCCTCTCCAAAATGAGCCTCTCGGCCAGCCCGGAGCATCACTCCCGGCTGCGGTGCCCGTCCCGGCGTGTGCCCGGCGGTCACAAGAGGGAGCCCGGTGCCCGGGAACGGGGCTGCCGCGGGCGGGATGCGCTGGGCAGCGCTGCGCCTTGCCTGGGACCGGGGACGGAGCAGGCGACCTCCTGCAGCCCCTCCTAGCTCCTCTGCAATGGGGCATCATCATCATCATCAGGCCAAACTGAAGCATCTGCTTGCCGATTGTAACTGTGAATAAGGACTAAAGGTAGGTCTAGAAACAGAGGGTGACAGGAGGATGTGTTTACAGGGTGACTCTACAAAAATCAGCCTCCCAAAGGAAGGCACAACATTCTTTGGGAAGAAGGCCAGCAGTATCACAGCCAGCCCTTGACACAATACCAACATTTCTGTTCACTCCCAAATAACGGGCAATTTTAGCTCAGGAAGGGAAGCACCGTTTAACACGGCACCACCACTTGTCTGCATCCCTGGGGAACCCTTACTCCACAAACTGGGTACCAGGTCCAACTCTGCTACAAGCACAGACATTGTTGCTTGGGGCCATCCTCAGGTGGGTCAGGGCATCCCTCCAGGCCCAGCAGTATCTCAGTTTTGACCTTACAAGTTCCAGTTGCAGCTCCGCCAAAGCCCTGCTCCCTCCAGAGACCTGAGGAGCTGACCTTATCAAAGCTCTTGTCCCTCGCTGCCACATGGGCGTCAAAGCCAAAGAGGTGCCTTGAAGCACCATCTCATCACCGGAGCTTCAAAACAAGCAACTCTTTATGCAACACCTGCCTTTCTATATGGGTAAATCTTATGCCTCCTCTGTTCTCCCTTTACGTATTGTGGTAACACTTGTTTCCCAAGTGCATTTTATAAGCCTTCCCCAGTATTTTTAGAGCAGCCTTATAAGACACCAACACCAGCCATAATTACTGCAGCTACTCCTATGAAAAGCTCCTAAATTACACTGCTTATTTCAGGGGGAAAAAAAAACCCCAAACCTTAACCAACAAAACCCCCCACCAACCAAAAATAACCCCAAACACCAAAACTCTTACACCATAAAAAAACCCCTCACCTTCTCTTTGCCCTGGAGTCAGTAACAACAGCCAAGTGCTTCCCCTGACTTCTGTTTAAGTCCTTCAGCTGTGATGGGGATGGGGAGACGTGTTGGCTGATTCCCAGAATCTGGGATCTGTTTCACCCCAGAGCAGGCTCAGCTGCTCTCTAACCCTTAAAGGGCCAAATACACACTGATGCCTTCCTGCTGCTTCCTGCAAACATCACCACCTACACCTGTTCAGTCCCCTGCAATACTCCTACAGTTCTCCCACTTACTCCCTGAACAATCCTTTTCCTTGTGCCCATAGCTCAGTATTGCCTCCTGTATTCCATTTTTGGCCCTGCCTCAAGACAAAAAAGGCATTGAAAAACTGGAATAAATTTAGCGAAGAGTCACCAAGAGAGTTGGGGGCTGGAGCACTTGCTCCATGAGAAAAGGTGGAGGGAGGTGGGCTTGTTCAGCCTGGTGAGAAGGCGGCTTCAGGGGGACATAAGAGCAGCCTGCCAGTTAACGAGCAGGTTACTGAGCCAATGGAGCCAGGCTCCTCATGGTGGTGCATGGCTTGGAGATGAGACAGTTGAAAGAAAAGAAGTTGAAACAGGATAAAAGGAAAAATTTCTTTACCACAATGACAGTCAAACCCTGGGACAGGTGGCCCAGGGAGACTGGGCATGTTCCACCCTTGGGAGTTTTCAATGTGAGACTGGATAAAGCCCTGGGAACTTGATGGGACCTCGGAATCGACCCTGCCATGAGCAGTAGGTTGGACCAAAGTCCCTTCCCACCTGATTCAGCCTGCCTTCCCTTAGGGAAAAGAGGGTGGAATGATAACCAAGTCCGGAGCTTCCTCCCCAGCCAGGCTGTGGGAATCCTGCAGTCAGCACCACCACCCTAAGATCATCCCATGGCAGCTAGAAAAGCCTTGTCAAACACTGTGAATGTCAGAGGAAAAAAGTAGGACAGAGGATTCAACTGAGTTGCGACAGTGACACGTGCCTGTGCTGGGGGAGGAGGAGGAGGAAGTGGTGGAGCCAAAGTTAAATGGGCCAAGAGCCTGGACACAATAAAGTATCAACTGCATCACCAGCAGAGTGAAGCTGTGAGAGGCAAATACATCCTTGCCCTCTGCCATATGCATAGCCTGGTCACGGGAGGGTGCTCAGACGTGAGCAACGCCTTCCTTTCAGTAAGAGCAACCATGCACAAATGTAATTCTTCTGTTATTTTAACTGCTGAGGAAGGAATGAGTGAGACGCAGGGAGCACAGGGCCCTCGTTCTGCTGCAAGAGGCAGGTTTTGGTAGTAGCCGAGATGCTAGGGCAGCTCCCACCCCAGCCTCTGCCCCTTCTTCCCTGGAGACAGAAAAAGCTGGGAAGATGCTCATGTTCTCTAATAGAAGAAGGATCTCAAATTTATCATGACTCACTCAGCTTTCAAAGCTGTCAAAAAAACCCAAACCCAAACCCCAACATAACTTAAAAGGTGAAAGAAGGCAATCAAAGAAAGAATAGTGGCTGAAGGTTTGGATTCTGGTTTCATATGTGTCTGGGAAAGCAGCCAGACACAGATGGGAGTTCAGGCTGTGTGGCCTGTGGCCACTGCCACGCTCCTGTCCTTGCATCCATCAGCCCTGCTGGGAAGGTGAGCACAGCACCCTGAAAACAAGAGCGAGCGGACCTGGCACCAGCAAAGCATCACTGCCTCATCGGTTAACCAGAGCGATGTGCCCGCTCAGCTGGAAGGCTGGGCTGTGACAGAAGCCGTCCAGTTCGTGTAGGGCTGCTTCTCTTGGCCTCTCCTGGGGAGGAAATTTTGGGAAGTTTCCCTGACTGGGGGAAATAATTTCCTCAAAGGAGATGACTCCCATTTTCCTTGTCCCTGGCACAGATAGGGGAGATGGTAGCTGGGTCTGCAGAGGTGTTTTTATTTGCTGTTTGCACTGAAAGAGCAAAATACAGGATGGTTATCGAATAGCGAACTTTTGCAGTTTCTGTTCTCTTGTGATCCGTCCTTGTTATCTCAGCCTCCAGATTAAAAACTATTAGGTACAGGAATATGCTGTGAGATTTTTGGAGTTACTGAGGGCCACCTCAGGAGTAGAGGTATACCATACCTCACCCCTCATTAAAATGTTGCTTTCCATCTTAAAAATGAGGTCTGTTTGCTCCCGTGCTTCAAATGTGGTGCTGGTCCAGAGCCACACAACATAATAGGATCATCACAGGATAACTCAGGTAGGAGAGGACATGCGGAGGTCATCCCGCTCCAGGCAGGAGGATTGATGAAGGCGTCCCTCTCACTTTGCCAACACGTCCTTCATGACCACTTGTCCTTGTGCAGGAGATGCTTCTCGCTCCTCTCAATCTTGTCAACATTCTGGATGTCTTGTTGTTGCATTTACTAATGTAACATCCAAATCTGAAACCAAACAAATGCATTTCCCCTGGCTGTACAACCTGGGACACAGAGGGTTAGTCTGCTTCCAAGAAAAGGTGACAGATTTTGCAAGAATCCTGTAGGCTGGGGTGGGAAAAATATCAGGATCAAAGACAGCTAGTCCAAGAGAAGCTCCAAACCCATCCAATGCGGAATTTTACCTGCACGGTTCAAGTGTTGGCTGGCTGCCACCTGCACACTGCCTGTAAAGTTACCAAATGACAAAAGATTTGCCAGGATTGGCATCACAAATGTGAGTTATCAGAAGAGAAGCCGGCATTAAGTGTGCTAAGCACATTGCTAAGGCCTCTTTTTTTAGGCATTGCGCCCCAGTTGAGTTCAAAGCATGGATTGTGGCGTGATAGGCAAACACCCAAGCTCTGTCCAAACAAGGACCAGAGGCTTGGATGCTCAGCGTTTAGGTGCTTGCAAAATATGTTGACCCCTGAGGCTCATGATAAAACCTAAAGCTCCCTTTGAAAGTTAAGTGTTTAACATGAAGGAGCTGGTGTCCCGTTGATCTGCTGCCAATGTTATAACAAGAGGATGCCACCATTATTTCCCTGTGTGACTTTTGCACAGTGAATGGGAAGAGGCTATTGGATTAATTTTCTCATGTCTGCACAAAGAAGGAGTTTCCAGCCAGCATCAAGAGAGAGGGCAGCAGTGTAAAAGGTAAAGAAAGTAATGAAGTCTATGTGCATTAAAAATTGTAAATAAATACAAATACTTGTGCCTAGAAAATCAAGGTTTGTGTAAGATTCAGGGAGAGTGTATCCTAGAGGTGGGAAGAGGGAGCCCACAGCTCTTCTCCTCCAGGGAATACTTTTTTTGGTAATTATTGACACTTCATACAATCTGGTGTTCTTCTAAATATAATTTTATTAGCATGAGAAGCCACTTGGCAGCAGGAAACTATTGCTGGTGAGTTCACAGTTTCCAAGACAAAGCGTTCTTTTAGAAGGAAGAAGAAGGAGACTGATTTGGAAAGAAAAGCCTTGCAGCTCCTGCCTGAAACCAGCCTCCACCTGCCATCTTCTTGTTGCAGGCTTAAATGGAGCAATATTCCCTAGCCTCAGCTTGCTTGTCTCTGGTTTCCAAAGGAGATGAGGCATACGCAGTCACGCTGTTCACCAGCTCTCCTGTCACCCTCCCACAATAACCCCTGAGAGAGGAAGGAACATGCCTACGGAGGATGGGTAAAGAATAAAGGCGCCCGCTGTCACCCACCCCCTGGGATGGGGAGAGTCGGGCAAGAGCCCACAGGCGGTTGTGCTGTTTGGCTGCCCGGCCAGCGTGTGCCAGTTTGGCAGGCAGGACGGGCCAGAAGAGCTACGGCTGCTGGGGATGGGAGGACACAGCCCCTGGGAGCCGTGGGAATCGCTGCTCCGGCATGGGGAGCGCCTTGCTTCCCAGGAGGAGGTTGATGTAATAGCGCAGTATAGCAAAGCCACGCATTAGGCTCTAGCACGGCTGTATCAAAGTGCTTTTCTGGGTATTACAGAAAAAGGAATCCAGCCAAAGAGTCGTGCTGAGGTTTATTTTATTGAGCAGAGACGGCGGAGATGAGGGCAAGCTGCTCCCATGTCCATGCACGGGCATCTGCGGCCATTGCTGACGGGGGCTCAGCAGTTGCTGCTCAGTGACAGCGAGGACTCAGCATTTCCCCAGGTGCTTCAATCTTATTTTCCCTCCACTTCTCCTGTAAAAGGAGCAAGACAGACTTAGACAAAGCAGTGTACGACAGACACAGCAGTGTGGGACAAGGAGCTCATCCGTCCAAACAGGACCATTTGCCTGACTCATGCTAGTGAATACTGGTGCCTCACAGGGAACATCAAGCCATTTCCTCATCTCCTTGCTCTTCTCTGATTTCCCCTAGGATGAGGCAGCCTTGAGTTTGCAGCAAATGTTAAGGACTGCTAAGGAAAAAACAATGTTTTGCAAGAACATTCAGTCCAGGGGTGCTGGCTCCTATTGCATCTCCTTTAAATTGTGACCAAGCTCAGGAGAAGAAGAAACTCAGGTTCTTCCTCTGAGCTTTGGTGTCTTGTTCCACAAAGTCCATTCAAGACTTTTCAGGAATAATTTGGCATGGCTCAGCTCCCCCATTCCTCCAGACACTTGTCAGTATCCAGAAGTGTGGGCAGTGAGAGCTGCAGCCTGTGGCACACAGTGGGAAATGTGCATCAATTTAGTGCGTGCAGAAGGTACAGGCGGGCTGCAGTTGCCTCCCAGGCCCCGTGCTGCCTCTCAGTATGGCAACAAGCAGTGTGCAAAGCCTAGAAAGGAATTAAAATTAACTTGCATTCACACAGCTCTGTTCCAAGGAGGAAATATTCCACTTAGCACGTTTCAGGGGCTGAGCCATACAAGAGGAACAGCCTGGATGCAGGGCCTCCCCTCCATGAAGAACATCATTACATACGTGGAAATGGAGTCAACGCTGTTATTTCAATCCCCTCTACTTTCACTTACAGCACTGCCTTGCAGAAGGCACACTTGTTTCCATATGTGATGCCATCCGTGCCGCAGTGAGGGTTGGACTCCCTCGTGCAGTACACGCTTCTGTTTACAAACTCCCTACAAATCTGCAAAACAAATTTAAAAAAACCCTTTCAGGACTCCCATACTCTTTCTTTCACTTTCCAAATTGGATACAAGGTCACTAAAATCATGCTTTTTCTGACAAGGGGACTAAAGCAGCAGTGATGATACTGCCTGTTTACTGAAAGACCGAGCCCTGTCAGAAATGAGCAGAAGCAGTGTTTCAGGGGAATTTTTGCTACATGTTTGAGGAGGGAAACTGCTGTCACTTAGGAGAAGTCTTGATCTCCCAAAGACAGGAGTGGATTAGCCTAGGCATGTAGAAGAAGAGTCAGCACTGATGCTTTTTCAGACATTTGGCACCAAGTTGGCTCGCTGCTGCATGGCTTCATGTATCTTGCGAAACTGTGCGCTCAGCTCGGTGCTTGCTGAGCTTTCTGCCTTCCCAATGGAAGGAGGAGAAAACCATAGTCTATGGGGAACTAGAAATGGTGTCCAGGAAACGTACAGGTATTCTGTATCTGGACAAGTCCCAGTGATGGACTTTGTTTAGGGAGACAAAACACTCTCAACAATCCGTTTTTTTAATGACACGATTGGACAGTGGAGCAAAGTGGACAAAAGTGGTGCTGTGTACAGACACAACCCTGTGCAAGCACCCTAGACCTAATCATGGGAAGCATTTCCCTGGTCCACTTGCTGGTGTGGCCACACATAACATCCCCTGTACAGTGGTGAACTCCCCAAAGTGTTGAGACTTCTAGGAAGGACCCACCTGCTCCCAGCAGACATTAAAACCTGTTTACCACGCACCAAGATCTTGGTTACAAAAACATTCCTCTAGAAAATGCAGATTCAGTAAGCAGAAACAGCTGCACTAACCTCTTCAATCTCTTGACCTGCTACATCTGGAATAAAAAAAAAAAAAACAAACAACAAAATACCAAACAGATTTTACACATCAGCATTATTTTCTGATAGAGGCTGAACTAAAGTCACAAACCCTTTACACAAGCCACAATGAAGCGCACCCCAGGTTTTCCCTACGCTGTCATCCTGAGCGGCGGAGGAGGGGACAGGAAATACATTATCTGAATTGCTTGTCAGTATTTTGCTTTTTTGAAAAATGTTACTAAAATACCACGTAATCAGTCATTCAGCTGCTAACTGCACCTCAGACACATCACCCAGTCTCCTGGAAGGCAGCCACTCCCGGGGAAACGAGCTGCCATATCGGATCTGGAGCTGCGCTCAACAGAGATTTTAAAGCTATATTGACTTTTAAGGCTGTTAGGCTCTTACACCTCTGAACAACAAAACCAGCTGGTACTGCTAACAAGAGCGTACTTGGAAAAGGAGAGGGAGACCCTGTGGTCAGCTGGACAGCCACCCTCAGCACAGCACAGCCCAGACACTCTCCCAGAACAAGTTCATCCTGGGCGAGATGCAAAGAGACGTCACAGGGTGACACAGAGCAGAACAGGCAGTGCCGGTCAGTAAGAGTGCAAAAATACCCGCTGTAACCACAGGCTCCGGGCTTGAAGCTAATCAGTCCATCCTCTTTATATTTCTTCACTGCAAAGACTGCAGTCAAGCACGTAGGTTGAGTCATAGCTGCAGGACACGGCGACCCCGCGATATGTCTAAGGGGGAGCCTGACACTCCAGGGTGGATTGAACACAGATTTGCAGAATCTGGGTCACAGCACCGTGAGACACATACCCAGTCTCGCCTGGCAGCAGGGTAGCAGAGGTTGGGAAGCGAGGCTGGACCTGCTCAGGTGGCTCGGGGCAGGAGGGAACCTGGGGCAGGAGATGGGAGGACCTTGTCCTGCACTTGGGCCCCCACACATTGGAAATCCCAACCAACCCTCAGCCAACTAGACCATTATCCATCAACCCACCCTACTTCTGCCAGTTGTTTTGCCCATTGTTCTTTTAGCCCTAGCACTGCTGTATTTATCATGTCCTCAGGTTAGGCTAGGCTGCCTTAATTGGAAAGTCACTGCTATGGCTATCTGCATATTATTTACAAAATAGCTCATTAAATAGCTTTTATAAATATTACATGCAGCTACAAAAGACACTGTGATGATGTCTCTTGACATCTGTTTATTTTATAGGAGATCACAGAGTTTGCTGCTATTCTGCCTGGCCTTGGAAGGAAGCTTCAGCACTCTGAAGGAGCCCAGTCCCAATTAAGACTCAATTAAAGACAGATGAATATTTCATAATGAATAATGTGTACAAAGTAATTCACCTCTTTTCTCCATGCACAGCTTGCAATTTTCTCAAGTGAATTCTTTATTCAAATTATTCACAGTAAAGCAAGTATAAATGAATCTTGTTCTGCACATTCTTCAATAACTGTTGCCACAAACCTTGCAGAGCTGTGTCATCTGGACGCAAGCAACTGCTAACACTGATGTGACCTATATGTTCAAAAATCATCACTCGGCTTCCCCATATCATCAGAGAGCTGTGTAAATCTCCAGATAAATAAATGCTGGATCCTTTTAATTTGCCCTCTTTGTTCTGACTCCTTGAGGACATTTGAATTTAATTTTCAAGCTTTTCTCTGCGACATAAATGAAAGCTGAAACTTTCATCTAATTACGTTTCCACATCTCCAAGGAAAGCACCAAATACCAGAATGCTTAGGATCAAAACAAGAGCTGATGACCCTGAGGTGAGAGAGTTTCTTCTCTAGCTGCTTCAGGAAAACTCTCCAGCGTACATTTGTACCAAAAATTCATAATTACACTGCTTTGGTATATTTGCTGAAAAAGCTGCTTAGAATTTGCTCGCTCTGTCTCCCAGTGACACCCCCGCTGCATTATTCACTGCGGAGGCACACGAGGACTGGAAATATGTCGTATGAGTGAGCAAGTCCCGCAGATATTTTCTACTTGCTCAGCTTTATCTTCAAGCCTGTCAAGGTTCTCCAAAGTTTGTTGTTGTCAGGAAAGGTTTGGGTTGTTTTTTTTGGGTTGTTGGGGTTTTTTTGTTTGGGTTTTGTTTGGTTTTTTTTTTTTTTTTCTAGGCTAGGGAAGAGATCACTTACCTGAGAAGAAAGAGAGCAGCAGGAAGCTGAGCAGCACTAAGGCACCTGTTGCCTTCATGCTGCAGGTAGCTCTTTAGTCCAAGCCAAGCGATCTAGGCGGGAGGTGTTGTCTCAGCACCAGAGCCCACAGTGCGCACACAGACCTGCCTCTCTGTGTATTTATGTGCCCATCCGTAGCTGTCCTCATTCCCCACCTTAATTGTGAGAACTTCTCCACTTGGTTTCTAAAGCCATTATTGGTCCTGGCCGTGTTTATGGTGCTTTAGGAATGCTGCCCTGTCCACATCAAACCTAGAAAGGGCTAATTATATGAGTGATAGACGGGCTTGTAATATCTTTTTTTTTTTTTTTTTTTTTGTCTAAATAGTCACAGGATTCTCACAAGGGTGAATTTTCAAAGCGGTGATTCATCGGGGAAGCTGGTAATTTTCATTCTCTGGGCCCTCGCTGAATGCCAGCTCCGAGGCTTTGAGTGCGGCGTGATGACACTCACTAGACGTTACGAAATAAATCACAGCATGAGAATGTGTTGTCTGTGAAACCAATTATACGTTGTTCCCTGGCTATTTTTGAGGATGGTTCTAAATTTGTTGGGTTGGGGTGGGGAAGTGCTCCGATGTGACATTCTCTCATCGCTGTGTGCACAGTCCCAGATAGGACTGCTGACTCTCCTCCCTGAACTATTTAAACTCTAGCTGTCAATGTTTTCCAGTTTTTCACATTCAGAAACATATGTTAGGGCTCTGCTCCCACAGCAAGTGGCAATGAAGGGAATTTGATGGGGAACTGGGAGACCTGAGCTCTATTTCCAGCTGAGTCTGTGCAAGGATTTGTGTTCAGCTGCACCATTTTCAAAATATCTGTTCAGATAAGAATGAGCTTAAAATTTCAGCTTGCTTTCCTAAGGAGACAAGGCTTAGGAGTGCAATGTGTATAGATATATCTGGTTATTAGTTCCCTCAGTAAATTTTGAATCTGCAACTGGTTCCAACCAAATATGACATAGGAGCAAAAAAAAATTATAAAAAATAAATACCTGTTTACACATTTTTCTAGCAGAGAGGAAAGATGCTACTAACGTCTTCAGCCAGCAAGGGAGAGAGTTTCTGCAGGAGAGAAATGTTATGAATGCCCTACATCTGGGGAAGCATTAGAGTTTGCAGCCTGCTAGACATCTTAAAATCCACACGGCAGAGAAATCGTGACTGACAGGTGAATTCTCGGATGTCTATTAAAGGTGAGCTCATGACACAGCCTCTCATATAATTTAGTTATCAAGTCAGTCAGCCGCAGTGCCGTTCAGAACCACGCTTAGTTCTGCCACTCACAGCACTACTTCTTTGCCTTTTCTAGTTTCATACGTCACTGCTCAGGACCACAGCCTGGATGCCTCAGTCCTTTATCTACCCGAACGTTTCGGCTGCTGCAGCATAACTGACTCGCTAAAGCCTTAGCAAATGTACCGCAGGGACCAATCCCTTCCGGGCTGAGCAGAGGAAGACACTAAATTACCAACCAGGTTATTATCATTATTACCCCTTTCCACTTCTTTATAACATCTGAAACAGGCCACTTGCTGGCATAGGTGAGGGAATTCTTCTCTCCCTGTGACTTTATTGAAAATCAGGGATAGAAGCAGTGCACCTGGACCTTGCTGTGCGGTCTAAGGGTGTCGTTGGGCAAAGTCTTGCTGGTGGCAAGCCAAAGACTCACCGGTGCTGGGCCAGTCTTATGTGACACAAACCTTTCCATCTTCTAAAGAGTTCTTGCTAGAGGCTCGCAGGGCACCTGGGATACAGCCTTATACCCAGTACTTGCCATTTGCCCTCCCTTTCCCTGTAGGTGAGCAGCCTTTCCTTGGGCTTTCCCAAAGCCTTGTGAGCTGCTGAGCAAATACCTGGCTTCCTCAAGCAGAAACTACTACCGCAAGTAGGCTCACCGTAGGATCTGGCTCTTGGAGACCATCTCCTGCTATGGCCAAACTCCACTGCTCTGCAGCCACTCCATAAACCTCTGGGCCAACAAGAAATTATATCAGAGCTCGGTCCTGTGCTGACAGGTCTCTGTTCACATCAACTAGCTATGTAGGTTGTTCCTTAAATATTTTTCACACACACACAAGCAGGTAAGCAGTGAGGACACTCATGACTCTCCAGTTTTTCTTTTCTTAAGAGCAGACACAAAGGCTCTATGTGATTTATGTTGCCTGTGCTAATAGAAAAAACCCTGAAAGTAAGAAGTTCCATCCCTCTTCCTAGGACAGAGCATTGGTCCGTGCTAGCACCAGGGGAAGGACAAGCCTCTCATCTTCTGGTAGGAATCACCTACAAAATCCCTGGTCAAGAAATTGTCTATTACAGGAAAAAAGACTCAAAGAAAAGGCTTGGAAGTCACAGATTTTGTCCTAAATATCATCCTTAGCAGCAGATATTCTTGCTACATAACAAGAGAACGGTAGGTGGAGAAAGGAAGAGGAAGGGAGTGTGTGAGCATGGCACTTGGGACTTTTTGCCTGTGCTGTTTGCATATTAACTCCTTGACTCACCCAGAAAGATGGCACATCATCATGAAGATTCAGATATATCATTGCTCCTCCAGTGCACTCTTTAAGCTCCCACAAAGATGTTATCTACATATCATTTTTCCCAAGAAGAAAGCCTCTTGGAAATCCCAGCACAACTTCTGGCCCGTCTTTCCTAGGGTTAGAAAATCCAAGACATTTTCCTGAAGGGCTACCCTGTCCTACCTCTGCCTCAAATACCCCAAGTGCAACTTTTCAGATCTCCAATAAGCTGAAAGCCTGAGCCCAATCTAATTTCTCCTTGGGTTCTTCATTAGGCTCATTACAGCCTTGCCCAGCTGGCTGCAATTTTCTGCTGATCAGCACAGTCTCAATGGACACACCCTTCAAGGAAGCAGCAGTTCCTAATTTTCTTCCCTATGAGATAGCCTCCTCCCTGTGCCATAAGCCTCCTTTCTACAACGCACTGCCAGACCTGCCCCTTGCCCAGGTGTGACCAGGTAGAGCTGATGACAGCCACCTTTCCCCTTCACATTCCCCCAGCGCCACCCCCCACCCACCCCCCATGCCAGGGCTCCTAAAAGGACCAGTTCCACCAAGGCTCAGTGCTGTTACAAAGACAAATCCATTTACGCACTGTAAGACATTGAAATTAGGAAAGTGGTGGTATTTTTATAGCAGCTTGGTTTCTCTTCTGATGGTTTGGTATGGAGTGACGTACTCTCGTGAGGGCTTGGGCTGGTGTGTGATGGGCGTTACACCTTGCTCTTTATTGTGGTTTGTTTCACAACTTCTCCTGCCTGCCAGATAAGTACCTAAAAGCCTGAGGACCATTACCTCTGCCCTGAAAAAGAAGCAAACAAACAAACAAACACACACCAGTCCGTGGCAAATAGATTGGCCACATTTAATTTATTGATCGATCAAAGCAGACACCGATGTGCGACAGTTGAGGGAGCAGGGAAGAGCGTGTTTGATTGCAGGAAGGGAAAAATCAGGGAGAAGGGCACAACCCCAGCGCTCAGCATTCACCACGGTGTCTGAGGAACAGATGTCCCCGTCGCTGCCTGAAAAGAAAAGAGGGAGACCAAAATTAAAGACATGGATCTCAATTTTATAGTCTAACTTCACCCAAATAAGCCAATGCTCTCATGCTTTCCAAGTTATAAAGTACTTCATTTAATGTTTCACCTCTTTCCTGATTCCCCAGGTTACACATTTTCTCATGTTAAAGAGATTTGGGACAAACCCCATAATTTTGGACACCTCCTACTGTCACAATTTAAATCACTGACAGGGAGGGAGTCAGCAATGCTATGAGCCTGCAAATGGGGATCTGGATTTAATTGCAAGGGATGGAGAGGACTCACTCGGGCTTAAGATCTGCAGCGCCTGGGGGGTGACAGCGGAATGAGAGTTGGGAGAGACACGTGGAGCAGGGATGGATTTACCGAGGGGCTAACGGGAGCCCCAGGGCTTCCACACCAGCTGCGTGTGTGCCTCAGCTCCTCTGCTTTCAGCTGTGTGGTGAGCTCCATACTTACAAAACTGCGTTGCAGAAGTAGCACTTGTTTCCATAAGTGTTGCCATCGGAGCCACAGAAGGGGTCATACTCTTCAGTGCAAATGGGGTTGACGCCCTTCTGTTCGCTGCACTCAATCTGCTAATTATGGAGCAACAACAGATTTTAAAACTTTTGTTTCCCATATTTTTCTACATGAGTGTTTTATGTTTATTTAATGGTTATGATGTGGCATATCATAAGCCATGGATATATAAGCATAAAACAGCTTTTCAGGTGCAAGGCTCTTGTTCTAGCAACTCTGCAAACCCAGAGGCAGAGAATGTGCTTGCCTGGAGCAGCCTGAAATGGGGAGAAGGTGGGGGCAAAAAGTCTAATAAATACTATTATAAATAGTGAGATGGCCGTGCAGATATTTCCAGGCTGGCCCTCCCACTGGCTGCTCCGGGTCAGCAGGCCGGCAGAGGCAAGCATACAAAAAGTGGATGGTCACAGGCCACGCTGCAGAAAGTTCATCCACCCAAGGAATCACTGCTACTATTTGTGCTGGTAGTATATGACCCTCCTGCTCTCCCTCGGAAGGGATGAGGCAGCGTCTCTTGCTCAGCCAGTTTGCCAGTAAATGAAGGTCTCGGCACCCGCTGACGGCTGTGTTCCCAGGTCAGAGAGGGGACTGCACATCTGAGTCATGGATTTGGTTCAATACCTTTTGACCCTGGCAGACTGTAACTATTTCCCTCAAATCCTATTGCCAGGCCAAAATGCACCAGGACAGTGCAGGCATTTCTACTATTTAGTTATGATTCCATGAATTTGTGTTGTACAATGTATTGTAGCAGCAGTTAGGGGTGCACATCTCTGGGCTTTACCTGGACGCATTCTCCATCACTCTGCATGTCAATGTCCAGTCCATTCCTTTGGGAAGAAAGTGAGTGGAGACCAAATGAGCACTGTGCAGCCACTTCACGAGTCAAACTACCTCATTACATTCCAAACACCGACACGAGCATCTACTGATCCAGATGTCCCTCCCAAGACCCAGCCCCTTCACTTACGCCACAGCGTGGCAGAAAGCACACTTGTTTGTGTAGGTGACACCGTTGGTGGCGCAGATGGGTCTGTACTCCAGGGTGCAGGGGACTGGATAACCACTCCTTGATTTCAGGTAGCCAGTACAGTCGAGCTGAAACAGTCACAGAACCACATTTCAGTCTCTGCTCCCCTTTGCATCAGTCCTGTGTAACGGAGCACGGTGTGAGAGGCATCTCCCCCTCTCCCCAGAGCTGCGAGGCGGGGGATGCTTCCAGCCCCAGTGTGCTGGAGTTGAAGGAGTACAAACAGCTGAAATCCTGCACGTGATCCTGAATGTCTCTTTTTTTCCTGTCCTGAAGTGGGTTTCACCCCTACTGTCTTAAGGATTTTCACAGTGAATGCCACCATGAAGGATCTTTGCCTAAAGTGCCTTATGCGGCAGCAGCTTTTGCTGCAAAATGGCAGTGTCACTTGAAAATGGAGTTTATGCTCACCTCGGTATTTCTGCAGTTACTCTGAGTGTACTGAAATGGAAGTCGTCATTATTATGTTAAATTACACAGCCAGAGTGTTTCTTTACTTTCTCTCTCTAAACTAAAAATAGAGATACTTTTCCGCTTCATGGTAGCTCCATATATCAGTAAACAAACTTTATGATAAATGTTCTGATAGAATTGTTTTTTCTGTTACAAAATTATGATTTAGTCAAAATCCAAACTTCCTCTGGGAATTTCTTCACTTCAACAAGCCTCTAAGTCTAAAGAAAAGTGTTTTGATAATGCTGAAGCATTATTGGAATCAAAAGTTTCCATTCTTAAGTCTGGTGCTATACGGAAGGTAACATTTTAAAACTCACTGATTTTAACCATACAAACAAAATTTAGAAGACAGTATTGCAACTCTGAAATTCTTTATTTTCATTCCATTTCTGACAGTTTGCAATTGTGTGGTTTTAGTACAGAATTAATTAATTAAAATTCAGGTTTCTGCCTAGCCCTCTGCCATCACATCACCCACCACCGCACAGCACGGCCAGGGAAAGAACTGGTTTCAGACCCTACCTTAACGCATTTTCCATCGTGCTTCTTGTCGAGGCCTTGTCTAACCCTGGAGGGGGAGAGAGGGAAGGAGAGGAAGGATTAATCTGTTCACACCGTATAGTCATCTCGCTCATTAAGCCCCAGTAATTAATCAGATTCAGGAGCTTTGACACAGAAGATTGCGGGCATTAGGGAAGCCAGAAACTTATGAAAAATCTAGTCCACCCCATGATTAGTCACAACCCCGAAGGCTTTGGTCTCCTGCTCGAGCTGGCATCGGTAGCGGGGAGGCTTCGTACTCACAAGATTTCTCTGCAGAGGGAGCACTGGTTGGGGTAGGTCACACCGTCGGTCCCGCAGACGGGGTCGTAGTTGCGGGGACAGGCAAGCTGCCCTTTCACAGTCAGCCGGTACATGCCGCAGGAGGCCTGTTATTATAGAGGGCTTGTAACGTCTCCAGGTGGAGAGAAGGGTGTGCTTGCGTTACCCGTGGTTTCACAGCCCTGGGAGACTACTGCTGGTCATCTTATCCCTCTCTTGCTCCTCCGTGGTGAAGGGAGGGAGCAAAAAATATACTGTGTTTCTTACAGCATACAAAAGCACCTTTTTGCTATCAAGACTTGCAGAATTTTTGGCAAGAATTGCAGGCAAAAATGATCGTTCCTTGGGGAATCAAGACAGGGAAGATATTTAAGCAGTTATTCAATAGTTGTATAGATTTTCTGCTGGTGCTCTGTGCTGACTCTCACGCTACATTATTAATCACTGTCTTTTTAATCATCAGCATGGTAAGTTATCTTTCTCTGACAAAGTTATTTTCTTATTTTAGGGCAAAGAAGTGGTGTAACATTTAGGGTACCTTTTCCTTCTTCCTTTCTCGCTCACGCTCCTTTTTTCTCCTCCCTCAAGCCTTCCCTCGGATACAATGTGAGTATGAATTATTCATCTAGACTTAGAAATCAAGACTAAATGACAAAGAAGATGTACTACTCACCCGTTGTCGAGCAATAACAATATCTACAAAAAAACCCAGAGATAATAAAATATAAAAGTTGTACAATGTCCTTGAATAAAATTTGAATTCCAAAATAAATTTGGAATCATCAATTTCCCAATAGAGTAACCAAATACACTTTCTCTTTACTGAGAAATTATTTTTTTCCCCATATGTTTTATCTACTCCAAGTAAACAAGAAGTTATATACTAAGATTTAAAAAAATCAATTATTTGTGAAACCAGAAATTTTGACTCATTGAGGAAGAAGTAGGACATAAACTTTTCTCCTTTTGCAGCACAATTATCCCCACTAAGGCTCATAAGCTTAAATCAGACAAACGCATCCTACTGATCTATAGCATGCATCTGCACAAGGATAAAGTTCATTAAAAGAGAGCCCACATATTACTAAATCATCAAGTCTCGAAAAGGTTCGGGAGGACTAGAGGTACTAGCGCAGACTGTAACAAAAACAACTTACCAGAAAGGCAGCTGAGGAGCACAAGCCCCAGAAGGGCAATGCTTCTTGTTTTCTTCATAGCAGAGATGGTTGTATCGTCTGTTACTTGCAGATCTGTCACTCTGGAGTTCAGAAGATGGTTCTCAGCATTTTCTCTCTGCACTATATATATACATCTCCCTGACCTTGTGAAGTAATCTCAGAAAGTAATTATTTGCTCTGTAAACTAGGAAAACTGTATTGATTATTGAGTTGAGCTGTAAAGAATACTTGTTTGTTAGAGAGATGCCTAGAAGAATTAAACAAAAATGTGAGCTACACCCAGCTTGTTAACAAAGGCGCCCTGCTGTACAATGAGTGATTTGTACTTTCCAAACAAGAGCACTGCCTCAAAAGTAGATGTTGTGAAATTATGTATGGAAGTTGGTAAAACAAAAAAAAAAAGCCCATTTGTTGAAAGCATTTGAACATGTGCACACCACGTTACATACGCTAGACAGTATTTGGGCTTCAGATTTTTATGGTACAGCAGGGGAGGGGAGGGGAGGGTGGGCAGCAGCAGTGTAGGACACGCTAAGATTTTACAGATATAAAATCTGGGGTTTGGCAGGCATCAGTATGCTTTAAAAATGCAGAGGGCTCAACGAATCTCTCCACACTCTCTCCTGTAGTTTTCTGGTACACTGGATTTCTCACTAACAGGAAGGAAACAGTCATCATCACAACGTGAAAACATTACCTAAAACTTCAGAAGTTTATAAGACATTTCTGTGTAGGAGCAAGAGTTATTCATCTGTTGGCAAAGGGTATGAGTGATTAAGAAATTATGAGAATAAGTAATCTTAAATCTGGACTGGGATAATGTTTCTTCTTATTGGCAAGTGAGTGGTATTCTGTGCAGGTGAAATGGGCTTCTTAGTACATTCAAGAAAAAATTTGCAGTAGCTGCAAACAGAAGGTGAATCCTCAGGCTTCCCCCTTCCCCCTCTATTATATGGCATTAAATTTAGAGTGTCAGCTGAAAGTCGTGTTTTAGGGAAGATAAGTGAAGAATATTGTGCTAGGCTCTGTTAAGTGACTCAACTCCACCACAAGTGTATAGAAAAACAAACACAGAATATTGCATCAAATATTCTGTATTTTTTATTTAAGGTAGTCATGGAAGGAACTGAGGGACAGAATATGTTTGTGCTTTAGAAGAGGCTTGGTTCATACATGTGGCTTAAAAGGAGCCTGAGTTTTAGATAGAAAAACAGAACTGTTTTTCTTATTATCCTGGGAGATTTTCAAGCCTTGGCACAGGCAGATAAATCATAAAAATGTGGCAAAAAGTGTAAAGGAATTGTAGTCATAGGACAGAGCTCACAAGATTTGGCCTGTTCATATCAATGAAATAGCATTATTCATTTATTTTTCCAGAAAATTATTTGGATCTCATTCGCAAATATCAGAAATTGAAGGATTCCTTTGAAAACTGTTTCTGTTGTTTTCTTAGCATCCTGAGTGACTTGACTTTCAGATTCCTTGAACTGAATTTGAGCATATTTGGGAGGGAAGCAGCCATCACAGAAGCACTTATATCGATTATTCTCCATGGGCAAGAATGCCAAAGCCTGAAAACAAGTCTTCCTCTGAACTTGCACCAGCCATCCATGGAGATGGCAACCGCTGGCCCGGCAATGGCTAGCGAGGCCACAGAACACAGTCTCTGTAGGGAACCAGGCTTCCCCACAGCCACCCCCAGCTCTGAGACCCCCGTTACCAGGAACTGTGCTGCTTCTCTGGTTGCCTCACCTGCCAGGCTGAAGCTGTGCTGGTCACCCAGGAGCAGTTCTGAATGGCAGGGTATTTGCTAGGGAGTGGCGTCCTTCTCATGTTTGGCCAACACCTGCCCTTTGATTAATTAGATCTGCTGGGGAGATCCCCCTCTGATCTGCATGCTGCTCCCGAGGGGCTGGGTGACCAGCCAGGAGTGCTCCAAAACGAGCTCCAGTCATCCCTACCACTTCACAGGGCAGCAGGGAGCAAAAGAGAAGCAAGGAAAGGGTCTTGCCACAGGGTCTATAAGAAAGGGTGGGAGATAATTGGTGGCAGGTAGGGCAGGGCAGGGAGGGCTGCTGGGTTAGGTGTGACAGGGGATTGCACAAGGAGCTCCATTAGTAAGAACCAGAGGGAATGGGACAGAAGTAATTGCAGGGCAGCAGATGGGTTCAAAACAGGCGTTAGGAGCAGTCAAAAACAACTGGCTCCATGCCTTTGGAAGAGTGAGGCTGGAGAAATGGAACACACATGTTGCAAATGGGAAGGGCAAAGTGAACTCACCTGCCAGAAGCCCTCGGTCATATTCAAGAGTATCATGATGATGGGCTCAGTAAAGTGACTTTGGTCATAGGGTTATTTTAACAGTTCTACAGATAGAAGATCCGTAGAAAAGTTTAAATAAAACTCTTCCTACTATTTCAAGTTCTTAGAGGGCAAATGTTCAAGACCGTTATGGCCACATGAATGGGATAAACATGGTAGTCATATGATGGATCCTCTTGTATTAAGGTAAATTTCCAATAACTCTAGAAATTCTACCCACTTTCTAATCCAGCATTATTTCTTCCCATGGCAGTGATATTTTGCCGTGAATCTTCTTCTCTGGTTTTAAGATTCCCTGTCTCAAGCATGTCCATAATCTACCACACCCCAAAATACCCTTCATTTATGTTCCCTGCTTTAGTTTAAAACTTGTCACAGGCATCATCTGGCTATAAAGAGAAATGATACTTTTTGATGTTTTTGAAAAATAGAAAAGGTGGATGTATGCATGCAAGACCACGCGTTGTTATTCCAGCAGTGGTATCACTGTCTCTGCTCCCATACCCTGCTGTCACACCCCGCACCGTAACCAGAACAGAGCGGTGCTGTGCTCCAGTCTATGCTGCTGTACAGACAAATGCAAAATGCGTTTCTTTGCCATGGACTAGCCATGTGGCACACTGCAAGAGCTCCCAAAACAGGTTGCTGTTCCCAGACCTCTGCACACGGGGGCAGAACTGGATCTTCTATGAGAGCATGAATTCAATTTACAGCAAGCAAAGCCCCTGCTCTAAGCCGCACTCATCTAATATTTCTCCTTGTAGTTCAGCTATCTGACTGCTGCCTGCATATCTCCAGTCTTTTAAGCATAGATGATATCACAGGCAAGGGTGTCTGCAATAATCTGACTGTCTGGGAGCCGCATACTAACAGCAAAAGGCTGAGGATCTGGCCCTGCACATCCCCATCCCTCAGTGAATCTCAGCTCTGCCTCGCTGCAACGGCTCTGACACAGCCAGCTCCCAAAAATGACATCTCCAAGCAATTTTCTTTTAAAACATCATTTTATTTTTCTCCGCATCAAGAAAGAACGTAATAACAAACCATTTATCCTGAATGAAGCTTCAGAGAGAAACTGCATTAACGGAAAGGTCTAGACTGGCCTGAGGTATATTTTGGCCAGCAACAAGTAGAACAATACACTAAAACAGAAGCGTTGATATAAAATAGAGCAGAACAAAATAACTACGTGCAATGTGTTAATCAGGTGGTTGGGTAATTGAATGGCATTTCCTAAATTCACAAACATCAGATAATGACATAAAAGTGCTCAGGTACTGCTTAAAGAGTCGTACCATGAAATACCTCGGCAGGCAGACAATGTTTCCTGCCTTGAATTTCCTGGAGGGAGAGTTAGATTAGTAATGGTGAGAGGATTTTGTGTTGTTGTGGTAGGGTTTTATTGAGCAGCAACAACAAAATTATTTCCAACGAGGTGCCCATAAAAGAGGACTGTCTTCCTTCTATCCGAAGGAGCTGCCCCCCTGGGCCAGGGGACTGGGGGTGCTGCTGGGGTCCTGCTCTGCCCCCCAGTCGCTCCTGAGCGATGCTGATAACTCTGCCTCAGGGTGGAGGATCTGTCCCCATTCGTTTCTGCTCACAGGTTCCCCTCAATTGGATTTTCCTGTTTCACAGACTGGCCCCTGGGAGGTGCCCTCTGAGGACCGCTGGGATCTCGAGCACAGCCGGGGGCTCCGCTTGTCTCCAAGGCATCATGGCTCCTGGGGGCCATCCTCTTCCTCTCTGCTGCTCCCCAAGAAAGAAAGTGCTGGAGCTGGTGTTCTCCTACCCCCAGCTCCCTCGCTCAGAGGAAGGGGGGACAAGAAGGAACATGAAGTCCCTGAGCCACACACCCCTGGCACTACCTCCCAGAGCCTCCATTTGTCTCGGCCCTAAGAAATTACATCTGACATGGAAATGTCCTCCTGCACAGACCTCCCTTTCACAGGAGGGACGTTCCAGCCCGGGGAAGGGACTTGGCACTAAATGGTTGCAAAGATTCACGTCTTTTGGAAATAAAATGTTTGCCTTCAGAGAGCTGCTCTCTCCAGTCTCTGGAAAGTGACACATTGTCACTTAAGATCATTAACTATTTGACTGTGAGACTGCTGGCTGTACAGCACGCCACACTGCCAGCGCTTTGCTGTTAATGAATAATAAATTAACACTATGACTCTGAGCCCTTCCTTTCATCAGCTGAGATTTCCAGAGGCCGAAGATTCTCAAAGGATCCTCTACAAGCCACAGTCGACATAATTACCTACAAGCAGCAGCTAAGTGGTGGGTGAGGTGCAGAAACGGGCTGCAGCAACAATTGCTGGCAGTCCTCCGAACGTCAGGTCTGTTAGGACCAACTGCCCACTGGTTTTCTGCAATACCTCGCAGCGCTGAGTGTTGCAAACACAAACGTGGGCAGCCAGGTATCTGCCTGCCCAGAGAAAACATCCTGTCCCGTTGCTTTGGGAAGCAGAGCGGATTGCAAAAGCACTTCTCTCACCTAAAGGTGGGTTTCCAATCCTGCTTGCAAGGGGAGGAGATGCAGCTGGGAAACCGTCCTTCTCCACCACTTCTTTTGTGGGCAGAGAAAATTGGGGCTAACCCTGGGAACTGCAACAGGGGTGAGCAGCTCCTGGTGCCAGCAAGACCCTCCGTGCCTCCACATTTTTTTTGCAGAGCAGCCACAAAACACCCCCAACTGCAACGATTGTGGGACTGTCTCTAATTACGTGTATCTTCAGGTTTGCTTGGGACCCCTTCATGCTGCCCCAGCCTACTGCACAGTCATGCAGGGGTGAGGCAGCAGGTGCTTGACAGCAGCAGGGAGGGAGGCAGACAGCTCCCCTCACCCAGGCAGTGTCAGTCTAAGATGCTTTTAGTGGAATAAATTTCTTGGAACGTTGCTCCAAGATGCATTTCCAGCCCTGGTTTTCTTTTGGAAAGCTGGATGAAGGCAGATGCCCTTGAGATCTACCCATTGCCTTTGCAGTTGGGTTTGAATTCTTTGTGGATCAGAACAGCGTATTCTGTTGTACTCTCGCTGTAATTTGCCTGTTAATACTCGCACCCCAGGGTTGTTGCAGTGGTGAAATCACACAACATCTTAGGCAAAACCAGAATGAGACATATTATTAAAGCAAGACGTAAATACTGATGGGCTATTTTATTATTAAGCAGAAGCCTCAAGATTCCTCAGGAGCTTTCAAGGTTCAGGACAAGGCTTTAGGGGAGCATCTGCCATGGGCAACATCGCCAGGGAGCATTCCTCTTTCTGAGCTGAAGCCTGTCAAGAAGTTAAGACTCTTGAAGATATCTCAAGTGAAAAGTCCAACAGCTCACAGCTTCTCCTGTGGAGAGAGAAATCAGTACCTCAGAGACAGAACATCTGTTTGTCTCTCCCTCTCGTGAAGGATATATCATAGAGGAACTTAAACCAGAAAACTTCTGAACACTACTCTAGCTATTTCCTTTTATTACTAACATTCAAAGACAAGAGAAAGGCTTAATTTAAAGGAAGAACAAATAGTCTGGAGGAAATAGACTGTTTGCTAGAAGAAAGCTCTTCAGAAAATTACTTCAGAAGGAAATGAAGAACTCTACTACATATTACCTCTTTATACCTGAAAGAAAGGAATACCTGGCAAATTCTCCCAATAAAACACTGACCCTTGCTAGTAAGAGAACAGGTAAACACAAAATAAAAGAACTTTGCTTCTCCAACCACTCTCCAGGACTGATTTGTCAATTTAAACAAAGTTAGTTCGTCATTTAGTTAGTGAAGAGATTTATTTTCATACATACACGAATGCATTGCAGAACAAGCATTTATTGCTATATGCTCCACCATTGGACCCACAGTGCGGGGCGTACTCCATAGTACAGACATCTCTGGGTTGCATGTAGTTACTGCAGTAGTCCCGTAGGTAGATGCAACCTATTTTCACAAAAAAAGCTCTGAACAAAAGATACGTAAGAAAGGTGATGTTAGGAGACTCCACACCCCCCCTGAGCTTCCCCCAGTACTGGCCAAAAGCAGATGCTGAGAAAAAGCCCAGGGACAGGGCAGTACAGTGGTACGTTGCTCCCAGCAGTGCAGAGCCTGTGCAACCATTGTAAATGCTGCCGCAGTAACTTGAACAATAACTTGGAAACAAACTGAATACTGCACTACTTGTTGAAAGTGTCATCAGCTGAAAATGGCAATTTCACCCAATAATATCTGTGGCAGATATTGTTCAGACAGCTGGATGACTCAGGATTTTCCAATGCTCGATCACAATGCGATTAGTAAGGATTTACACAGAAACTGCTCTAAGGAAAGAAATGAAGGAATATAGAAAGATCTGTCCCTTACCCACAGCGCATCAATATAGAAGGGGGGAAAAAAGATGGAAATATGATACAAATGCAATTTATGGATTCTCTTACAGTTAAAACTGTGAATTCATGTCCTGAATACACAACTTCCAATTCACTGTTTGTTAACAAATTACTCCTTAGACAAAAGAAATTTCAGGCAAAATTTGGTGCTACATTGTATGTTTACAGTGTTGACTGTGTAGTATAAATTTTTCTAAGGAGAGTTGCAACCAAAATGGAAAGGGGTGTGCAAAATGAAAGAAGAGAAAGGCATTTTCCATGGTTCAAAGTATGGAGTAGGACATGTACTCAAAGCTAAGCAAGTTATTGAGGCAAACAAGGTCATAAAGCTGGGAAGGACACAGAGGCAGCACAGTTTATGCATTGCCACAGTTGTTCTGAAGTACAAGGAGTATTGAGTGAGATGTAACTTTCATAAAGCTTCTACAACTGTTCAGGCTCTCAAATTGCATCTCAGCTCAGGATGACTACAAGAAGCATTCACTTTCAAAATAATTCGTGTTTTTGCAACATTTCAGAGGTTAAATACTGGATGTCTGAGTCTCCGGGTTGTACCACATAGATGTCACTTCTTTCATTATGCATAAACTAGCGCTGAGAGTAGAGCTGTTCCCACAGTTGTTCTTACCCACTCAGTTCTGTTGCTAAAATATTACCCCATAAGTGATAGTCTTTGATGTCAAGTCTTTTCAACACTATCTTTCTAGGAGTAAATAAGTCCTTGTAGAATGAAGCACTTTCCAGTTCTGAGGATGTTTTTGTAGTTTTATACAGCCAGCTCTTACTCAAAGGCAGAGCAGGAGGCAGCAAAGCTGCTCACCTGGGCTGCAGCAAAGGGCTAGAGCAAACAGCAGCAACACCTTCGCCATCTTCGTGGTGGCTGAGGCACCTGCGTGCAGTTCTGCTCATTAAACATAGCCTTAATTCTGCCCTCAGGTGGTATCCATGCTTTTACGTACGCACGCATGTTTGTGTGTGTGTCTGTGCACACTCATCTTTGGCTCATCCACCCTTCTTCTAAAGTAACATTCCCGTCTTTTGTCGGGGTGGCAGCCTCGACAGAGGTAAGCTGTGCTGTAAGCCGGGAAGAATGCTTCTTCATCAACGGGAGTCACAAGAAGTTTAGATATGTGAGATACACCCTCTGTGTCATCATTTCAAGTAAAATATGACGGGTGCCTTCTGAAGGACCGTAGAAAATTCCTGCAGGCAAAAGAGCAACTGTGCAAACCTAAACAGCAGCTGCTGTCAGATTTTCTCCGTGTGCACCTATCAGCTCCTATTTATGTGCAGAGCTTTTTCATGAGCAAAAAATTGAATGAACTGCTTCCAGAGAGGAAAGTATCCACATGTACTTTCATGTTTCATCCCAGTAAAGCATCACTAAGATTTAGTGAAACCAGGAAAGCGGTGAACTGGGAAGGTGAGCAGCAGAGTGTCCCAGACACTGAAGGGAGTCCTTGGACTGGACAAGAGATGGAGCAACTTTTATGGGCTTATGCAAAGGATTTACAATTGTTATTTCTCATAAAAGCCATTAACATTGTGCATTAGATTTGCAGAAATGGACTGATAGTCCGATGATGACAGAATGATGTGAGACCCTAGTTTGGATCCTAGAAAAGCTGAACCCGATCTGGAAATTGCTGCTTCATCCATCTGCCTGTCCCAACATAAATCCTTTGTTTTACCACCAAAGCATCACTTTTTTGGACAACCTCATTCCATCAAGGAAAACAAGCACCCCCCTCCCTTTGGCTGCCAGAAGAAATGCATATGGGAGAGATTACTTTTTAGTAGGGATATGCCAAATTTATTTATGTTTCTCTTGTGTGGATCAAAAAAACAATTCAATACTCCAACAGAGGACAAAAGCAAAATAAATTTTACGGACAATATGCCAATGACAGGTCACACTCTCAAAAAACAGAAGGCTATTTTGTCCTTGGATTGTGAAACACTGCTGAAATACTCCTTGGGCTGGCAAAGGGTATTATGTTATTAAAGACTAAGAGAGAAGACAAGTAGGCAGGAGTAGGAACCACCCCTAGAAGGACATTTATCTTAAGAGACTCGGAGGTTGTTAAAGGATGATTTCAAGATGAGAAAAACCTAGAAATAAGTCATTTGGAGGACCTAGACAAATAGGCAGGGCCCGCCCATGTGGTCTGAAAACTACAGGCTTTGCCAACACACCACCCTGCAGGGTGCTGTGCTTCAGGGGGGGCTGTGCCGGGGGGCCAGGGGTGGGCTCCGGCCGCAGGCAGCACCACCGTCAGAACAGGTTTTGCTGATGACGCCTGCACAGGGGAAGCACGCCAGAAATACCTTTGGAAAGATCAGCTAGCATCATCGCTTCAGAGCAGGATTTCAGCCCTTTACAGTGTCAAGTGTCTAAAAGGGTCTGAACACTAATGTAGGCTGACTATCGTTTATGTGCAAAGTCACACAGCTCGGAGGTTTATGTATCTGTATGCAATTTTTTGCCTTTTATGAGAGGGAGGGGAGCAAAATGTTGTTCTTGTTATATCCCAGAGCTATGAGCATGTAAGCTCTTCAGCCTGGCACCATCATTCAACAAATCAGAAGAAAGCGTTTCATGAGACAACACATGAAACAAGACAAAGAAATGTTGCTGATTTGGTTTATTGAGAAAGAAAACCAGGAGTGAGCCGAGTTCCCCAGAGAGCAAGATGAACTGAGGTGAGATCTTTAGCTGGGATTTGCCAGCAGGGATCCTGTGATGAATTTTCTTAGCAATGATACTCAGCATTTTCCAAAGTGGCTTAAAACGAGAGTCCCATTGCTGTCCCTGAAAGCAAGGAGAAGAAAAAATGGATTAAACAGAGGCCTGCCTGCTATAATCCATCCTTTTGCTTGGCTCCTAGAGAAGGTGTCAGATTGGATCCTGCCCCAGAACCAAAGAACTTGCAGATTCAGAGTCGCATTAGCTATTTGATTATTAAGAGACCAGTGAAATTATTTAACTCATTCTTAAGACTGAAAATATTTTGGGAGAAATGATAATGAAACATCAAACAATTTTCTTTGCAACATGCAAGAAAAATTCCATTAAGGTTAACAGTCTTCAAACCATTCACACTAAGAAACCAGACATAGCTCTTTGCATACTCTAATGAAAAAAAAAAAAAAAACTGGTTGGCATGATGGCAGGTGCCCTCTCCTGCCCCAAATCCCTAATCACCCTGGCCAGAAAGTAAGAAACTGGCAGCTGTGCAAACTTGTGCCTATCGGAGGCAGCTGATAACATGAATGCGAACCATGTTTGTACGTACACGACTGCATTGCAGAAGTTACACTCATTGCTGTATGTTTTGCTGTCAGAGCCACAGACAGGTATGTACTCAAGTGAGCAGACGGGTTTAGGGTAGTCACTGCAGTCAACCTGAAAAAAAAAAAAAAAGAAAAAGAAAAAAGAAAAGAAAAGAAAAAAAGAGGCTAATGTGAAGGATATGAAGGAGTCAATAGCAGAAGGGCTTGAACCCCCAGCTATTGCTGCAGTGCTAATGATGACGATCTAACTAAAAGTAATTAACTTCCTTGCACAATCTGATATAAACCGAGGTCTCAGTTTCTCCTATGCCAGAAGAATTTAATAATGTAAAAATAGATCATAATTTCCTCTTGGAAGAGATGTATATTGTAACCTGACCACAGCAGTCTCTAAGCAGCAGCAGCTCACTCCAATGAGCCATGCTCATGATCTTATTGCGCTGTGCTCCCAGTCTGGCCAGGAAATTAAACGGACACCGGAGTCTGGAGAAGTGTAGGTGCTGATGCCTGTATAAGGGTCCAGTATCACTCCCATAGTCTTATAACAGGAACATCAGCTCTTAGCTAGATGCTGTGCGAGTGGGATTTTGTTTCTTTGTGCCATGGGTGTTTTGCTAGCTGAGAAGTATTGTAGTGCAAAAAATGTATGTGGCTCCAGGAAGATGCTGAGGAATTTCCTGGGGGAGAAATCTATTGAGGCTTCCTGACCACACAGAAATCACACCTAGCCAAGGTCCATCACTTGAAAATAGCTGGAGATTGGAAGAGTAGAATTCCCATGCATCTCATTCTGCTTTTACTCTCTCCTGCACAATCCTTGTGACCCCTGCTAAGAGCAGGCTCTGCATCAAGCCTGGGCTTGTTGGACCATTGGTCCGACCCAGATGCCGTTCTCTGTTCTTCTCAGTTCTGCTCTGATGGATTGTTTCTGGTACTACTCTTATACTGGTCCCTTCCTGTGCAGTCACCCTCTTCCCTTTCTGACATTAACACAGATAACCTGTATTATGTGTGGAGAAAGCAAACCCTTCCCTGTCCTGAAGCACAGCAGTGGTTACACTCCTGCAGATGCTGCTGGTCTGGGGGCTGCTGCAGACAGGGGACTGAAACCCAGTCCCTCACTGTGCAGTTCACTTACTGTAGCAGTTTCCTTCTTACATTCACCATCGTACTTCTTGCCAACACTGGTTCCAGGCTCTCTGGAAGAGAGAATACCCACATTAGGGAGCTCTGCAAGAACCTGCTCTGCTGAACCCCACACCCTAGCAATGCTGATCGGCCTCGGGCGCGATGTACGGGATACAGATGTCCAGCTGAGGTTGTGTCCACATATGGCTCCAGATACCAGCTCGCTGCCTGGTGTGACAGCCCGCCCAAGTGCTGTTCTATATGTTCTATCATGCAAAGGACAAGGGAGGGTCCAGAGTGTAAGGGCAAAGGAGGAGCCAGGTTGCGTGGCAATGTAGATACACCTTAGGTTAGCTGCTGTCCTCTGCAAGGCAGCATCTGCCATCTAGACCCTTTTAACTTAGTTAAGCAAAGCATTCAGTTCTGCATTAGAACCCCCCCTCTCAGCCCTCTACTTCTCTCTCCAGGTCAAAGGGACAGTTTTCCTTCTAATCACAAAGGAAAATAGGGTCTAGTTACCAGGGAAAGAGGAGGGTCAAAGTCCAAGCACCTTACAAAAAAGGCCTTGGTAGGAGTCCTGATATTTAGCAGGGCAGCTGCCAGGAGTGCTAAACACCCATTGTCTCTCGCAGGAGGGCTCTGCACATGCAGTACTCACAGGTTACGGGCACACAGCAGGCACTCATTGTCGTAGGTGACCCCGTCACTACCGCAGACAGGGCTGAGGTCTTTGCTGCAGAGCAACGCCACTTTGCCTTCCTCATTTGTTGTGTTGGGGTATTTACTACAGTCCACCTGTTGAGGAAACGCACAAGAAAGCACTGGTGAAGGCTTACTTATGGGAAGCAAGTAGATCTGGTGAGTGTGTCTGTTTGGCCACCTAGGATACCACCACAGAAGGAAAAATGCTTTATCCTGTGTCACTATGATGACAGTTCACTTGAAGATGGCCAATGCAAGATTCTGACATCTCATGTCCTCTTATTTAGTGTTTGAATTCTTCCTTGGGGGGTGGGGGGGGGGTGGGGGGTGGGGCGTGGTGTGGGTGTGTGGGTGCGTCAATAAGCAGCTTTGGCCACTCAGAATTGGGACATGCCCTAGGTTTTGCTCTTTGTTTCACTTACAGGGACAATGTCCTTGCATTCTCCATCGTGGTCTTTGCTTACATTGGCTCCATGTTCTCTGGAGAGGGAATAACAAATGTTAGGAAGTTCAGCAAAGATGTCTTGCTACATCCTAGGCGCTGAAAATATGTAATACAAGGGAAAGCTGACTCTTTATCAGTCAGGCTTACATATATTTTTTGAGAAGGTAGTGCCATCCTCCCTGACCAGCTAGCACCGAGTGGCTGGCAGGGATGTAAAGACCCAGAGAGCTTTAGGATCATTTTGGACAGTTCAGAGCAGAGCATCTCTCCACCCTTTTGCTCTGCTTTGCTGTGTGTGATGAGATGTGCCCTAGGGGCTGTCATCTGGCTGATCCTTGAGCTGGAGAAGAAAAACCTGAATAAATTACACCGGCAAAGAGAGATACGGTGACTAAAGTGATATCTAGGCAACTGAGTGTTATGCAGTGATACCTAAGCTCATTTTGAAGGAATTGACACAAGTGACATATGACAGATCACTGTTGAAATGCGGTGCTGCCAGGAGTCCTAAGCATTGCTGCCCAAGATCTCCTATGCAGTACGTACATGTTGCTGGCACAGAGCAGGCACTCATTGCTGTAGGTGACTCCATCGGTACCACAGATGGGGCTGAGGATCTTGGCACAGACCAGCACCTCTTTGCCTTCCTCATTTGTAGTGTTGGGATACGTACTGCAGTCCACCTGCCAAAGGAACATGCAGCAACAAGGTGAAGAAGACATTTTACATTCACAACTCTCATTTTGCACAACACAGTGACCAGAACCAACCTGCAGTGGGTTTTGCACTACCACAGCAGAAACTTGTCCTGGTGGGTCAGTCTGCTGACAGGTAAATCCTTCCTGCAGAGACGTTCCCACATAGCAAGAGAGGAAGAGGAGGAGGAGAGGGCTATAGCCATGCAGCCTTCCACATGGCCTGAAGGGTCTCCCACACTCACTCAGCATCACTTTACAAAGGCTTATCCATTGGTCCCTCGTTCTTATATTCTGTGGCCCCTCCAGTGCCCTTCTGTTATTATTCTTTCATTCTCAACACACTGATCACATTTTTTTTTCAGAGGAGCAAGACTAATGAGCTGGTGTTGGAAGCTGGAGTGTCTCATAGTATTTTATTCTTTCAGTAAGTTCTGATACCACAGTCTATCGCTATCAGTTTAGAGACAGTCATATATGACCAGCTTAAAGCTTAGGCCGTTTAAAAGTTGGTGAAAATTAATCCAAAAATTTTGTATCATTATTACTATGACTACGTTATTAACACACTGCACAGATGTAAAGCCAAGATCAGTATAATTCAGTGTTTTACACGGTAGACTCTGATTACAAGGACGCTAATTTCACACTAGGTGAAAAACAGGTAAGCACCTACAGGCTCGAGGGTTTTCCCATTCCTTTGGTTATGTCTTTACCAGGCCACATACCTGAGAAAAGTGACAGAAAAAAAATCTTCCACTCACCTCAACTCCAAAGGCAGCACCTGGAAAAGGCAGGCAGAGAGTGTGAAAGAAAGCCAATATGATAAGACCTCAGTTAAAGCTGGAAATCTGGATGTAAAATTCCTATACTCAGGACCAAACTGAATGATTTCCAGTGATTGCTTTCCTGAACTAAATAAACTATGTATGATTTTTTTTTCTATGTTAATAACTATAATAGCGTTGCTTGTCGCTGGCTGTGATGAAACATGGTTTTGAATAGCTTTGTTCTTGTCTATTTTGAGATAGGTAGACTTATTAATTGAAAATAGAATAGCTTTTCCTTCCTTATCTTTTTTACACATCCATTTTGACCCTAAAGAGATGTAGTTATGTATCTGAAAAGAAACCTGAGTCAATACAGATAAATGCCTATGCAAATAGTCACCTACAGGATAAGCAAATACATATAGCATCTGTTGTAAGGAATATGCATTTTAAAGAAGCCGAGTGTGAAAAAAGAATTGTCTTTGATGTTGTAGTTTCATCAGATGTAAATATTCAGTAAGAACATCAGACTCTGGCTTGTTTTCATCTCTTGTTTCTCCATTAGCAGCAAAAGTCTGGCAGGAAAGTTGCCAGGCTCCTGCAAAAAACTTGCCTGTGCCATTACAATATTTTTGTGACTAGTTACTAGAGGTCTGACCACCTCGTGTTGGCCTCGTTTCAAGTATTTATCCATTTGCTGTAATTGCACAACAAGTGTAAGCAGCGTAACAGCATTAAAACAACAGTGTAAACAGCATAACGGCACTAGCTACCAGCACAGGACCCAACTTGCAGTTATTTGTATTTATGACAGAAAACCAGCTACAGCCACGACACCATCCTGAAACCTGCTCCTGCATCCTACATGACACCAACCCACCGAGGCAGCCTAGCTCTTTGCAGGAGATTTTCTCTTATCTTATCCTTTTAAAAGGCAGCCAGGACTCGGGCATTAAGCTTCTGTGCCACCTTGAGAGTTACTCACCTGGGAAGCAGCAAAGCGCAAAAGAGAGAAGCACAAAGGGACCCACTGTGGCCATGGTGGGTGGAAATGTTTCTAGAGCCTCCTGGCTGCCCGCTCCCGCTCTGCTCGTGAGACGGTCTCTCCAAGGCTGACTGCAAATATATACAAATGCAATGTCTAAACTGCTCAACTGTAACATAAAACAACCAGCAGAATCTGTCACCAGCACAATAAGGCTGGTAATATTTATTGAGGTCTTGACTTTCAGGTAATGGTCTGCATCTGCTAGGCAATTGATTTTGGCTGGACACCTGGTTAATAGCTTGAGACAAGTTTCACATGTTCTCAGTGGTCAAAACCAAACAAACAGCCTTTTAGACAAAAGAAACCTCTTTAGGATTCTGGTAGAAATGTAAGGAGCACAAAATATTGAGGGGAGTAAACAGCGGGTCCTTCATTTGTCTCTGCAGAGCGACATCTCCCATCAGGGAGCAGCTTAGGCAGAGCATGCAGTACTACCCTATTTGCAGATCAGGCTAAGGGTCTGCTTTCCTTTGGGCTTTTGGGTGGGTTTTTTCCACATCCCCAGGGAGCAGCTTAGGCAAAGCATGCAGTATCACCCTTTTTGCAGGTCAGGCTAAGGGTTTCTGCTTTCCTTTGGGGTTCTGGTGATTTTTTTTCCATATTCCCAGATATTCACTATTAGGTATGAACACAGGTTAGGTGCGGCTTTGCCGTCAACAGAGCTGGTTAAGCTTTGTCAGGTGAGTCTGGCAGGACTGTGTCTAACCTGTGAAGCTAATGGTATTCAGCACTGGTTCGATAAAAGAAAGGGCTTCTGGGCAGTTTCACTGCCTGGGTATAGAAGAGCTCTGTAGAAGGCTTGAAAGCAGGTTAAATTCTGTCAAATGCCACTAAGAAACATCACTTGAGCCTTATCGTCAGGAAGCATGCACTTACAGACCTAGTCACACTTAAACACACTGACCAATTCAGTGTCCTGTCAAGCCATCTTAAGAACAAAAGACACCAAAGGTTTGGGAACCTTTGTACATAGCACCACTGTGCTTGACAGTACAGTAAGTCCTTTCCCCCTACAGATATTTCAGAAAATGCTGCTTAAAATATCAAGTCTGTCCCAATTTTCCTGTCTTGCACCTCCAGCTTTTGAGCCACCTCCAAATTGCTCCTTCGTAGGAGGAGGTCTGGACCTCTGCTATGTTAGTAGGTGTGATTTTGCAGGAGTGGGTTCTGCCTTTAAACTAAGTTTCTCACCGTGATCCCTTTCACAGGTCGGAAATGACAAGCATACCTGGGTTTTTTTGGTCTTGGGAGATAAGCATTGCGCTTAGGGGAGACTTCAGCACTGTGGGAGCTGCAGAGCAGAAGATGCTTTACAGGTGCTCCTTGGAACACACAAGGCACCAGCCATTAACCAAATGAAGTTCAGCTGAAATCATTGACAGTTAGTCCGAGCAATTGTGCTGATGTTTGTTGGTCTAAGGGGTATACTTTGATCCTTAAAAGGATAAATTGCATAGTGCATGGAATCAGCTATCCTGGGCAACGGCGTGTTATGAAAACTGCAGCAGGGCTGTGCGGATATACACATCACATTTTTACCTAAAAGAGATGGGTTTCTTCACAGGGAAAAGCATTAAAATAATTATGCTGCTGGGTTTTTTTCTATAAATTGCAGGGAGCATGCATGAAAATTGTAGACACATCTTCAAGATCTATTGCCCTAACATGCCTTTGGATGGCATCTCTGGAAGCCAAATACTTTTCCCTGAGCGCGCACAGGAGCACACTGAGGCTGCTGCCACAGGCCACATTTGGTGCCTTCATTGGTTCATCTGTACAGTCTCTGCACAGTCGGAGGGAGGTACCACTTTCTGGGTCAAATATAACTTTGCCACCACCTTCTCCAGCCAGGCAGTGAGACCTGTACATTGTTCTCGCCAGCCCTCCCAGCCCCGACCTGGCAGCTCTTGACAGGCTGCCTCCTGCCCGGTGCCTGCACGCTGCTCCAGGCTGCTCCTTGCCCTGGACAGTGCCGTCCTCTAGGCAGGACCAACCTCTCCTCTGACAGGTGGAGAGCACCTTCATGCCGAAGGCTGGTGTGGGTTGCCTGTATACACCAGAGTAAAATTTTCCACTGCAGCTGCTGGGCTCAGCACTGGGTCTGGCCCTTACTGGCCCCCAGCTACCCAGATTTCCTCCAACCATCACAACGCCCATCTGGGGTTCAGCAGATCCATTCCTTTCACCTACAGACACCCTAGGGATACTGAAGTCTGTGACAGTTAAGTGCTGGCTGGGGAACAGCAGTGTCCCCCGAGCTGCTCAGGCACCCCCCTGGGCAAGTCACAAAAACGATACCCAGAAATCATCAGGTTTCAGGCTCCTGCACAGTCTCTGGCCAGCCAGCATCCACAGCCTCCCCACCCAGGCTTACAGCTCCACGTTATTGCGCCTCTGATAACCGCATGGAAAAATCCCACAGCTGGCTAAGCTCATGCTGTAGGACGGGTTGCTGAGCTCTTCGCTACTCCTGGAAGAACAGTTAGAAAGAGGATTTATTTGGCCTGCAATCCTGCCACTGATCTCATGCTGTAATGCAATTCATTACGGTCTTCTAATTCTCAAAGTCGGATGCAGCATATGGCTAATGACGGTTTGGCTCAAGGAAAACCCTCCCGTGCGCAAAGCCAGCATGAGGGCAGAGATCTGCAAAGTAGCAAAGGCAGTGCCGCGTTTGGAGGTACCCCATGTTATGGTCCTGAGTACTAGAGGGTCTGCAGGCTGGCACCAGGGCAGGATTTGGCCACTATACACCATCCTCTCTTACTTACCCAAGGAAATTCTTGTTTTATGTTTCCCATTACAGTTTTTGCCAGTATTAATTTCATATTCTCTGGAAGAATCAAAACTGATTCTCTTAGTGGACATGTTACTTCTCAGTGCAAGTGATACACTGATAAATTAATGACATATTATTTAATACACTTTTCCAAACTTTTCTGGGTTTCCTCACATTATTTAAACAACAAATAGCTGTTGTAAAAGTGGGAAATAACAATAATTAGTTGTAGCTGTTTCATGAAATTGCCGCTAATCACTCCAAAATGCCTGCTAAATACAATTCAGACTGCAGTTTCCATCTTTGTCTTTCTCTTGGCCGCGGTGTGGCCGGTAACTCCTTGTACTGAGCCATGTGCCTGCAGAAACGGATACAGAGCAAACGGAAGACTTGCCTCTCACCCTAGTGCCTGAAGGCCCCATTTGAAGTAAGCAATAAAGCAAACAAAATCACTAATATGATTAAAACATATCAATATAAAAACATCCATGTGTTTATGAACTTATTAAATAGAGCTTGATTCAGGTAATGCCGGTGAATGTTTCCCTGAGCTAATAAGATCAGATGCAGAACTTTGTACCCTGGAGGTGAAGGCTAACGTGGTTTCACATTACTTATGCAATGAATTACAGATACTTGGCCCTGCTGCAAGGACAGATGTTGACACACGGGAATGAATCCAGCAGCAGCCACCAGGCAGGTCAGGGGCTGGAGCACAGGGCAATTCGGGGTAAGCCAAAGGTGCTGGGCTTTGCTTCTTCAGCCTGGAGAAGAGATGGCTGGGGGGGTCACATCGCTATCTGCAGCTCCCTGGTGGGGTGATAGAGAAGGCAGAGCCAGAGTCTTCTCAGAGCTGCACAGAAAAAGGATTAAATTCCGACCAAATATGAGGAATTATTCTTCTCCGTGAGAGTGGTCAGCAGTGGCAGGGGAACCAGAGAGGCCGTGCATGCACTTCCTCAGCGATATTGAAAACTCTGCAGAGCAAGGAAAGCCTTGAGCACCTTGAGCTGACTTTGGCCTCGCTTTGGGCAGGGATTGGGCTAGAAAACTCTAGAGAGCTCTTCCAACCTGAATTATTTTATGTATATGGTACATACATCATGCTCTCTGCTACAGAGATATTTTTTTATATGAAGAAATGTAATACTACTCCATGACCCAGGAAAGAAGCCTCAGTTTTCTTATGACCTTTGCTAAAGGGCCACATGTAAGTGGCACAAAGAGCTCCCAGCACATTTTTACAGGGGATGACCAGTAACTTGTAGAACAAAAAGAGTAGATTGTAATCATTACAAATAAAAAATAAAAAGAGGCAAAACCAAACCACACTGAACTATTCAAATTGGAGAATGTTTCTCTCAGTGATTTCTCTGTCTCTTCCCTTCTGCAACAGCCCAGGCCCCCTACCATCATAACACTTCCCCAGAAGAGCTTCAGCATTCAAACCTACAGCAAAGTTATCTGTACCACAGAAAATCAGCTGCCAAAAGAGCAGCCACATCACTGCCGTGCTGCAGTCTGGACCAGGCACGGGTCTCAGCAGCATCAGCTCTGAGGACATACCTTCACTTCTCCCCTCACCAGCTCGTGCTGTGCTCCAGCTCTAGGCACTTTCTGGATGATGAGGATGTCAGATCGGGGCTCCACTGCACAGGGCAAGAGTTACTCATGTGAAAGCAGGAAAATGCTAGAAGGAGCAGCAGAAAAAGGAGGCACTAAACGGTAGAACATGTGGCTGGACGATGGCCCAGGTTATTGCTCTTTGAAGTGAGCATACTGCAGGGAAGGTGGTTTGGAGGTAATGCAGGAGATGACATCCTGCAGCTGGTCAGAGAAATCATTGGTTTAATCAGTTTTCCTGACACTTCAGTGATCTCAGCTGTGCATCACTGAACGCTCATTTCATCTTTGCCACAGCCCAAGCAGGCGCAATAAGGAGGTGGCTGTGGGGAAGTAGCAGCTGACCTGGGACTGACACTGTTCATGGATGCCTGGCAGGAGAAAGTCAATCTGGCAACCTCACTGCTAAGGCTGGGAAAGTCTCCTTCAGGAGCTGGGGTCAGGAGAAAATTTCCAAAGGTAGGAAAAAAAAAATAAAATTCAATAGGTTCTTATCTGCAAGGAGACTTTATGTATAACTCAATGCACAGTTAAAATAGAATGAATAAGTGTGTTCTGCCATGAAAGCAAATTACTTTGAGGTTATATAAACCAGGGGAATAGTTGAACATATCACCAAAAGACAGCAGATAAGGCATTTTCAAGCTACCAGTCATCTAGCAGCATGCACATCATCAGAGTAACACACAGCAGGGGGATCGTGGCTCTGTCCCTTGGATTTCAGACAGCTGTGCAAACCACCAAAGGGCATCGTTGGCAAGCGAGGCTTATAGGCAGAAGTAAGATATTTTAATTGACTAACTAGCAGGGCTGGAAAAAGTAATTCAGTATGGTTGGGATGAGCAATTGCTGCATGCTACTGATCAGCAAGAAGGAACACAAAGGCTTCAAGGAAGCTCGCCTGGTCCCTGGACAGCTGCATTCAAGAGCTTGTTTACAGAGGGTTAAGCATCCCAGATACAACTACAGTACAAAGGTTATGGCGAAGCTGGCTGCAGAGACAGGTTACAATCTCCCTTGAAATACAGGGATCATCTCTTCACAGTCAGCTGCCAAGCCTCATTAATTTATCATAGGAACATGCCTTCGGTGCTCGCTCCCCTCAGTTCTGTTGCATAAGATTGACAGACATGTCTACAGATCACAAAGTGTTCCTGACAAAAGGGTAATTAACCTTCAGTGGTTACATCTCCCTCCTCTTGGTAAGTAACACACCAAGTTTGTGCGTTTGGGGGAGGACTGGCTGTAAATGAGTTATATTTGCCTTTTATGCTCTTGATCAGGACTCAGGAGGACTGGAATAACTGGAATGATTTTTCTGAGCTCTGTCTGGAGTAGTAGGTAACCAAGGAAGAATTTCCTTGAGTAAATGGCCAGAGCCTTGGACTCAGGGTTTTCAGACCAGCCCCAGGGCTGTGAATGAGATCCCCATCAGCCTTTAGCTCCACAGCCGTTTGGGCCAGGATCTGGGATCTGCTTCATGCAAGCTCAGGGCACGGTGAGCTCAGGTTCTACAAAACTTGAAGGAGCTAGAGGTGCAGAAGTTTATACACAGATAATGACACGTATGAGAGAGGAATTATTCTAAAGTGTTTTTTAAGTTAGGTAAACATTTCGAGAGTGTGTCACCCTGCACAAACCCTGTATGGGAGGAAGCAACCAGGAGTGCAAAGCAGCTTTTCTTGGAGGTGCCAGTCCATTGCTGCCACGGTAAGCTGGAGGCATCGCTCCCCTATTAACTGCCCCAAGAAACAGCAATGTCTCACATCCCCAGGTAAAGTTTTCTTTCCGTGTGAAACCATGGGACAAGGCAATGCAGAACAGGAGCAAGCAGAGCATCAAACAAAAACACACTCCCAGATCTCCACTTACCAGCCTACAAACTCGCAAAAATTCATGTGAGAAATGTTTGGAAAAGACAAATGAAGGTGGTTGCTCTCATTTATGGGAAGAAAACCAGGAGCCTCTGGGATTTGGGATGAATGACGGTTTGCTTTTTAAGAAAGAGCTTGTAAATAAAGCAGCAAAAAGGGATTTTTCTTTCTGAAGGACAGGGTGAAATGGGCTAAGAATGAAAATCCACTGCTCTCCCTAGTGAGAGAGAAAGGGAGAATAGAGACAGTGCACATCAGGGTGCTATAACTCGAACACTTGTCTAGAATAGGAGGAACTGGATGGAAAGAGTTTCTATAGCTGAGGGACTGTTGGCATCATAACAACTGAACACTTCTTCCTCCACTATTAACCTCAAAGTAAAATAAAAAAAAAAGAGATATTTATTCTGCAAAGTTCAGCTTTAATGAGACCACTGGCTGATTCTTTGCAGCTGGACATGGGTGAAGCATCGTTGGTGCTGACAGAAAGGAGCATGCTGCTTTTTTTTCTATTTCTATTTCTAATTTACTATTTCACAGACACTGAGGTAGATAGCAGGACTTACCATCTCTAAACGATTGCACTAGCAAAGTAATGCAGTTATTTACTTAATATGTTAGTACTTGCATGACAGCTGCTATGCTGTACATGATCATATGGCCCCTACATCCCCTGGCTTGGGCACTGTGCCCCATTTGCAACCTGACAAAAAATTCCTGTCTCAGAGGAGCTGAATGCACCGATATCTGCAGAGGTTTTGTGTGTCTCCTTTTCTGGTCTTGAGATAGGTTATGCTGTGCTTTCCTGACGCTGTCAGTGAAGGTTGTTTGTGCATGCTGGCACAGCAAAGAAATATTTCTGCTACTTGTCTCGTATTTTACATCTTTTTGCCATCTTTCTCTTCATACATTTGAATGCAGCCTGTGGAGAATAGCAATATTAGAAAGCTAGCGTTAAATCACTGCCAAATAAAATGTCAACAGAAGGTATTATGCATCACTTACGTCCAATCGTACGCTGCCTGCTCAGCATCCGGCTGACATTATTTGGGATGCTGCCACAGGGAGCAATGGGAGTTCAGGCTGCTTTGGAGTTCGCCTTCCTTCGTAGTCACTGGGATGACTGCTGTTCCTGAGTCCCTGGGTATCCCATGTTCTCTGAAGGGAAAGTCTGCCATTCGAGACTCAGCGTGACCATTTTCCCAAAGGGGTACAGATGCTGGGAATGTAAACAAAACTCCCAAATTATGCAAGTGGGGGACAGTTCATCTGAGTTAACCACCAACAGTGAAGAGGCTTTACGGTCTCTGGCTGTTATAATCCTATCAGTCAACAAACCTATGCCATCTAAACATGCTGCATCATTTGGATTTGCACTCTAGCTATTTTCTTCAGCTATTTTCTTTTCTCTGCTAAATCTTCATGATTTCCCCATAGCATAAACAGCAAGTGAAGAGGGAGAAAAGCAGGATAAATTGGAAAAGCACAGGGAGAGGCCAGGGGCTAGGGGACTGTCACTCAGAAAGCATGTTCTCTCCATTGGGCTGACACATTATAGGCACGGATCCCACATTCACTGGTGTAAGTGAAACCATCTGTGCCACAGATCCGCTCCCGCGCTTGGACTGGCCATCCTCAGCGATGCCCCTGGGGCATGTGCTACAGCTTTAAAGGGAAGAGAGAAAAAGAGTCTAAAGCAATAGATTTCCAAACATTCCTTGTTCTTCAGGGGGGCTTGAATGAAATTAAGGTTTTACTTCTATAAATAAAAGAGAGGCGGGAAGTGATACACTATGTGGACGTTTTTTGTCTGCAGATTTACCGTATGTTTAAACTTACGGGGCCGCACCTTAGCCGGTGAAAATCCATGAAAATCCAAACCCCTCCTTGTCTGAGTGGATGCCTACAGCTGGAGGCAGGCTCTGTTCCGCTGCTGCTCCCTGCTTTTGTCATATCTACTGGTTGATCAGCAGAAAGCAGGCAACCAGAGCCCAGAGCGTGGCAAGGAACCAAATAAAATTGTATCAAACATTAAATTACAACAAGAGAATGAACCTGTCTGAGTGTGAACATATTGATGGATGGAACGAGTAGGTACCAGAATGATATTCCTTTAAATCTAGAGGCCTGGGGATTTTTTTTTTAGTTCCCAGTATTTTCTTTGCTAACGGCTGGTTAAATAGACCTGACTGATACAATGAGTTTGTGTAATTATTTCTATATTTCTTTTCTTTTTTGAGAAACGTATAGTTATAAAAGTGGTTAAAAATAATTTAAATATACTCCTGAAAAAAGAACAGTTTTGAAAATCAGCAGGGTGAGCCTTGTCACTCTCAAGCACCCCTCAAGAGAGTGACAGAGTGTCTAGGCCCATCCACAAGCTTCTCTAGTAAATGCAGCATATGAAAAAATAAAAAAGCTAAAACAAGGCAAATTATCAGCAGACATAATTTTGAAAGGTATAGATTTTTTGGTAAAGTGCTTGAATGAAGTTTAGTGACAGACACCATTGTGCGGTTTGGCTTTTTTCAGTTCACAGATGGGTGAATGCTGATAAATGTTGAAAAAGAATCTTTCGGCTCACTATGAAAAGACTGTGTATTGTTTTGTAAATCCCACTTTACAATCAGGTTTTAAATGATTCCACCTCATTCTTCCTCCTCTTTGTGTTATAAGAAAAATGACTGTAGACTCAGAAAACATTGATAAGTCTATAAAGATAAGTTAGACAAACAAGGAAGGAGAGAGGACATTTATATTTTTAAGATACTGTGCCTGAAATATGTACTGGTGCATTTACAGGTCATGAATCCTGAGGCTGAACTGTCATCAGTGTGAAATACATCAAAGTCCGTCAGCCCTTGGCGCGGCTCGGCAGCTCAGTCCCTGCTCTCCCAAGCCGGAGGGTTGCAGGGTGCCTGCAAAGCAGCGTGCGGAGCTGGACCAGCTGTGTTTTCAGCAGTAAATTTTAGATGCCTGATGCTGCAGTCATAGCAGGCACTGGAAAGTCAGTTTTTTCTTCACCGGATCCTTGACCAAGGGTATGAGGCTGCACATGCAACTACTTCTGTTCATGGCAAGAGTGCAAAAATAAGGGTGCACCGAAACAGGACTAAATCCATGCTTGCATCTGATCCTTTTAGTGCTGCTTCCCAAGTTAAAAAACAGGCTTTCCTAGCATGACAGATGAATGGTTTTTGAGGCTAAAGTGACCACTTTGAAGCTGCTCAGGCTTTTGCCCAAGGTGGGTAAGAAAGCCAGCCTCAGGACTGTGCAGCGTTATGCACCTGAGAAGCCAGGGAGCAGCAGGCTGAGCAGCACCAAAGCATCTGTCACCCTCACGCTGGAGACTTACTGAATTTGCAGCCTGGCAAGCACTGAGCTCACAAGACGATCTCTTGGTGTTCTCCAGTAATCTCTATCTATCCAGCCATTCCCCTATCTAAGGGCAAGCAGGCACGCAGCTCAGTCAACCATACCTTAAAACCACCTTTCAAGTCTCTTAGTGGTACTTTAAACCTGGTATCATTCTACCTCTTCCCTAAGACACAAAACTTCAATGCTTCCTCTTGAATGTGCTCACCTTTGCCTGACCATTGCTTCCTCAGAATAGAATCGTGTAAGTTGGAAAAGACCATTACGACCAAGTCCAGCCGTTAACCCAGCACTGCTAAGTCCAGCGCTAAACCATGTCCCTAAGTGCCACGTCTACACGTCCTTTAAATACCTCCAGAGATGGTGACTCAGCCACTTCCCCAAGCAGCCTGTTCCAGTGTTTGACAACCTTTTTGGTGAATAATTTTTTCCTAATATCCAATCTAAACCTCCCCTGGCACAACTTGAGGCCGTTTCCAACACAAAGCAGAGAGAAATCATCTAACACACACTCAGTAGTAACCCTGGAACAGCTGAAAAACAACTCTGAGGCACAGAAAACAGCTCTGTCCCTGGGAAGAAGGCTGTCCTACTTTTATAGCGTTATATTGCTATCACAGAACACTCCCCGAGCCTGGGGGATACTTAAACTCCAATGCCAGGCTTTTCCCATTTTCTGGCCCAGTTTTAGTGATTTATTCCATTATATACTTTTACATGAAACCTACTGGCAAATACTGCATGGAAACCTCTGTCTAACGACCACTTTGGCTTCTTCCCTGGATTCCTCTGAGTTAATCTCAACTTTGTGCCTCCTTGAGTTCATGTTTGCCTTTGGTGTCATCAGAGAACGAGCTCCACAGCAGCAGCTTTGGCACAGTTGTGCCCAGCTAATGCCGTTCAGTTGGATCTTGACAGCTTTACTGCAAAGGCTTGCAAAAGCCGAGGTCAGAACTAAGTCCAAGTGAAAGTCTGCCAAAGTCCACAAAAAAAATAAAATTATTCAGGTCTTATCCCTGAGGATAACCAAGTCACACTTAACAGTAAAGCAGCATGTTCTGTTAAAACACCTGAACAGAAAATGGCAAAAAGGTTATATAAACCAAAGGAACGTTTACATTAGGACACAGACCCAAGAAAATTACAATATGCCATTGTTAGTTACAAATCGTCTTGAAAAGTACATGCCAGCCGTGGACACTAATGGCACGGAGGTACTACGGCCTCATTCCCTGATACAATACCCACAGTGTCTCCAAGTCAGGAACATTTGCCTTCAGCCTATTCTTCTAGCCCGACAATTCAAAGAGTGACTTTCCAAACCAATCCAAACAATTGTGTTTTTCTCTGGTAAACTACAATGGGACACTGAGCTAGGGAGGCACTAGCTGTAGTCCAGAAGAAATCTTTTAACCCTGAAATATTGGACTAGCAATAGCTTTGGTGACCGGGAGCTAGGGGTAGTGGCTGTACCTATGATGTCAACCAATGAAGGGCAGCTCCTAGGTCCCCCTACCTCCCTGCCATCCATATGGACACCAAAGTGACAGCAACTGTATCACTAGGTCCTGAGGTTTTTGGCCTCAAAAAAGCAGGCAAAACAAGGCTACCAGGCAGAACCACTGTCATACGACTTGTTATATGTTCAGTCAAAACTGATCACAAGTGAACCTCTGCATACTTTTCCTTCCCAAACAGCTTTAGAAGGCAGGCAGCTTGCAGTGATGTACCAGGGCTGCCCCACACCCCAGGGGTCATTTCTGCCCACCAGACCCAGAGATATTCTGTTGCCTTAATAAATCAAGATATTGCATGAGTGGACAGACACATCTGTTGTCTGTGACCCTGAAGGGAGCTCCACATTCTCCTCCTGTGGATTGTATCCTATAAACTTGAAAACAGGACAAATTCAGCAGAGACAGGCTGGGATCACCTTTCCTGACAGCAGCTGCTGCCTTTTTCATGGGACAGGCTGCACAGGCAGTGGGAACCAGGACAGGGGGCAGCTCTTGGCTAGGCATCAGTTTCCCTTTCTAGCCCATGGCAAGGAAGTGCCCTTGAGAACAAACCACCACCCACAACCTAGATGCTGCCTGTGGAGTAGGTAGACCATGTTCTTGCACTGGCTATAAGGATAGAGTCCATGATCCGGTCATACAGAGATACTAAAGGTGAGGTGGGACTAATACTGACAAGGAGACTCTGAGGAGTAAGGACGTGCCTGGGAGTTTCAAGGGGAGGTCAAGCCCTCAGAGCAGCAATGGCAGTGACACGTGGCAGGAAAAGATTTACCCACATTGTCTGGTAGAGCAGAATATCAATAGAAAAATACATATGCACCACTAGAAGTACTGTGTCAGAGAGGAGAAGGGGCAAAAGGGATGAGACATGGCATTAAGACAGAGAAATGTTGCCGAGTGAGTTTATTGAACAAGTGTTTCAGGAGCTAAGGAAATGAGACAAACTGAAGGAAAGTTGCTGGGGAAGATCAGCCCCTGAGAAATCACATGCAAGGGAGCTTGTCTTCCCAGGCTGGACTCCAGCACAGACTTAGCATTCAGTCAGACTCAGGAGGTCGAGAGTCCTACTGCTTTTCCTGGTGAGAAAAGGAAAGAGAAGTATTAGGCACAGAGCACATTCAGAGCTGAAGCCCTATTCCTCATTTCACTGGCCCAAGTGTTGACTCAGTGTTGACTCAAGATAAAGAACAGTCTCAAAAGCCCAAATACTCCCTTTCATTACTGTAATGAAAGGAAAGATGAAAGGTTTTGCACATTTGATATAACGCAGTTGGTTTAGTGCAGTACTTTCCACATACCCTCACGAGCTTTTGGGACAGATTGCACACTGGTGAAAATGAGTAAAATATCTCTGACATTAACAAACAAGAGGCCATGGACAGATCACAGAAATGGGCCCTTTGCATTTTCCCTTAAAATGCAAAAAAACCATCTACTTGTACAAGTCGTCGTGCGCCAGGAATGTCTAGTATATGCCCATAAGCAGTTAGTCAACAAGACATTATGAAAACAGCTCGGCATTCATATTGGTACAGGAATTGGTCATGAAAGGAAGGGGGTTACTCTTGTACATACAGGTAGGCATTGCAGAAAGTACATCTGTTGCTGTATGTTTTGCCATCAGAGCCACAGTGGGGCATATATTCCAAGGAGCATATAGAAGAGACTTCTTGGAAGTCCTTGCAAATCTCCTGCACACAAGAAGATAGACATGAGTTTCTCTGCCTGAGAGCAAACCGTGTCCCCCGAGCACAAGGAATGACACCCCACTGAGAAATGAAACTCTTTGTAACATCATGATAAGGAAATCAAGGTTTCCTCCTGACAGAAGATGTGATCTTGTACTGTTTCTGCTCACTGCCATGTCTTTTCCTGCCCTGTTACAGAGCAATGAGATGGATGTTGGCTGTTTTATGGATGAGTGTGAAATTGCCAAGGGTTCTCCTCAGGTCTGCACACCACCGGGTTCCCCAGTTGTAACCCAGAGCAGAGGACAGTCCCCCATGAGTGTAACAGACACTGGACCTCACTTTTTGTTCCCATCCTTTCCCACTCACTTTTGAAACCTGGTCTTCACAGCGTCCATTCTTTCTTTTGCCAAGCTTGGTCCGATACTCCCTGGAGGAAGGAGAGACCGTAGTTAGCCGCAACCCTCCCCATTACAACCACAGTGCAAGAGCAAACCTTGCTCCCACGTAGTGCACAGATTTTCAGACAAACGAGCTCAGCATTGCCCGCACAGCACTAACAAGAACATGTCCTTATGGACCAGGCACATGTCTTTTGGAATAACACTCTCGCCAGTTGATGCCTTCCCATTTTGTGGGGTTCTGGGGTTGAATGCCCATGTCAAACAGCAACCAGGGCAAGCAAGAAAGCTTGGAAAGACAGACAGGACCTATACAGTACAGGCTTTCAGAGACCGCCCTTGCACATTACTTGGCACTCATGGATCCAACCACCACCACTGCAAATCCCCCAGGGAGAAGGACAAGTACTTACAGGTTGTGGGCACACAGGGTACACTCGCTGGCGTAAGTGACACCGTCGGTACCACAGACGGGATTGTAGATCATTGTGCAGGCCATCAGCTGTTTGCCATCCTCCAGCGTGGAGACTGGGTACTGGCTGCAGTTGAGCTAGGGAACAAAGATGACAAAAGCTCTGGCACAGGCTCTGCTCTGTGCAAGGGCACCCGGGCACACACACATACACTTACGCCTCTACCTGTTAGGATCTGCCATAGGACAAATTATGGTTATATATTAACTCATTCTTCAGGGGAAACTAGCAATTTCCTTTCATAGCCTTATGTTAGAGAAGTCTGAATCAAGGCTTGAAGGCAGACATTACTCATTCAGCCTTGTATTCATCATGATGCCCCTATACCTTGCAGAACCTACCGGGATATTACAAAACACAGCTTAAAAATAATCTGCAAATCAAAATGGCGTGATTTATGCACTTCTTGCAAGAGGGCCAACTGTGACCAAGGTGTTTTTCATGGCCCACAAGAATGGAGGGGAGATGTGCTGACAGGTCTTTTGTTGCAAAGGGACGGTTCGGAGTGTTGAAATCTGCCAGTAGGACTGACAGCAGTTGAAGCTGATTTACACCAGTTGAAGAACTGGTCTTGCATTTGAGCACTCCCAGTTTCTCCACCGTGGTGAGCTCTTCCTCCCTGATTTATGTATCTCACCAGGTCTGAGCACAGAGCGTACTCAGGCAACAAAGGAATGACATTTCGTAGTTTGTTTGTATAGAAACAAAATATCTGACTCGGGATGTTGACTCTTTCAAACACATGCTAATGAGATGGCTTTGTTCTTCTGTTCCCCGGTGAGTGTAAATAGTTTAGAGCTGGCCAAATACAGTTAATCTGGTATTTTTACAAGATTCATTGTTGGCATACATTAGATTACATTGCATTTACAAAAAAACCAGAGAGGGGTTTGAACCCCCTCATTAGGGGAGGGATTCATTAAGTATCAGCATTCAAAACACAGGCAATTTTCTAAGACTTGAAACATCCTTTTTGTAAAATGCAAGTGTCCAGAAGGCAGCGGGTACCCTGGGTCTTCTGCATCCCCTTCCCATGTTGCCAAAACAGACTGCTAAGTTTCTGCGGCAGCTATGACAGACTGCTGTGGGAAAGGGATTTCTGCTTGTAAAGCCTTAAATCATTTATGTCACCTGTCTCATAACTCATTCCTCTCCTGTCCTCTCCTCTTTCTTTTCCTGACTGCATCCAGAAAGTGCCCAATATTCCCGCTGCTGGGAGGATGATACTCAGCCTCAGAAGGAAGGACTACACAAGGCATGACCCTTGGTGGAGGTTACACCACCAAAAGCGCTTGTTCAATTATGCGGTCAGCTCAAGCCTTTATTTTTCTTTAGGTTTCACTTACTTGGGAAACTTCTTCTATGCACTTCCCATCATGCTTCTTGGCAACGCTGGTTCCGCGTTCGCTGGAAGAGAAAGCAGAGTTTAAAAATGCTCAACAAGTAACTGGTGAGCTCTCAAGGGGTGACCTCCAGGGCTTACATGTTATGGGCACAGAGCGCACAGTCGTTGCTGTAGGTGACCCCATCTGTCCCACAGATCTCACGCAGGATGAAGGGGCAGGCTGTGATAGCTTCACTGGTTTGGGTATTGCTCAGGTAGGCACTGCAGTCAACCTAGGGGGATAAAATAACAGTGCTGGGTCAGTTGCTGGGAGGTGGCAGAGTGCCTCATCTGCAGTCTGCCCACCCTGATCCTCCAGATTTTAAAGGCTTCTGCCAAGCAGAAAATCAGAGGGGTTTTTAGGTTTAATCTCCTGTTAGAAATTAGTTGAGTAATTGTAGTTGGATTTGGTATTGTCTGCTAACAGAGGAAAGAAAGGAACAACTGGCCAAAAGGATTATTCTCCTAGGGTAGTACATATGCAAGTTTTAAAACAAGCCTTTAACCCAAGGAGTCTGATTTAAAGTGTTCGACATTAAGTCCAGCTTGTCATAGTTAACTAAATCTGAGATTTTGTTTCAGCTTTTTCTTAACAGCAGCAAGAACTGTTTCACCAGCTCCTTTTGCAAAAATATTTACAATATATAAAATCTAACAGTTTCAGTATTTGAGGATAAATAGACATGCACCTATTAGAAGTCAGCCTACACTAACATCACTGACACTTCACTGTCATTTTGCTTAGCTTCCCCAGTGCAGTGTCTCTTATTATCCATATTTCCCACATGGTCCAAGAGCAAATTAAAGCAAAGACAGCATTTTAACAATGTGTCTTTACTATAGAAAATAGATTGCAGTCCCTCGGGATGCATGAAATTATTTTTGGTGCTTTAGAGCTGCTTTGCATAAGCAGAATAAATGTGTTGAGGTATTATCAGCACATATTGTTACTGTGGAGGATAATAAAGCTATTCCTGTATGCATACCTGACAGCAGATTTTTCCTGGCTGACCAGAGCACAGGGATTTTTTTACCTGCCTGTCTAGTGCAATGGAAATCTTAGCACTGAATGGATATACAGACATCTAACACAGTCTTCTGTCTTCCTCTCCTGCTGTGCTAAAATGGGCTGCATGGCTCTTGGGCTGCCTCTGATGATTTCTGTTCAGAGATCTGCAGTACTGGGACACTTTGCCTCTGAAGTCCCAGCCTGTTCCCCTTTTTTCTTGCCCTCATGTACAGCACATCGGCTGCAGCCGCTGTGAGCAGCTAGGGAGAATGACAGCACCAGCACGAACCCTGTACGTCACCCCTCTCCATGCATCCAGGAGTCCAGCAGGTGCACTGAACTCAGCCAGGGTCTTCCTGGAGAATGGAGAGAGTAGGAGATAGCACTTATTTTATAGCTGGTTATACTTACAGGAGTACTTTCTTCCTTGCATCTTCCCTCATGGCTTTTCTCAACATGTGTCCCATGTTTTCTGAAAGAGAGAGGCTGGCATTAGGGTGCTCACTGGCTAAGCCCTGTGACACCCAGGTGCCACCGAAAGCAAATCAAACTCATAGCAAATATACATGGTAAGGGAGACATCTGATTGCCTAAAGAACCAGCTTCTCCCGGTCATTAGCAAGTGTAATCCTAAGCAGTAATGAACCTATCAGGTCTCCTCACTGTGTGCTATGCAACAGCCCCATCTGCTCTTTCCTCTGCCCAAATACCACAGCCCTCGTGGTGTGCTCTGACTGAGAGCTGGCTCTCCCACAGTTCCCCCGAGGAGCACAGACAGAGCATCAGGGAACAAAATCGAGGTGATAGGGGCTCGAGGAGGTTGAAAGAGAAAAAGACATACATACATCTTGGCATCAAAAGAAAAGCCATCTGGAGCACTAACTATGGCTAGTCACTCCAAAAGAGAGTCCTACGCAGTACTTACAGGTTATGGGCACAGATGCTACATTCGTTGTCGTAAGTAAATCCATCTGTACCGCAGACTGGGAGCAGGATCCTTGGACAGGGCATGTAGGATTTGCCACCCTTCATAATTTGTGATGGGTATTGACTGCAATCAATCTACAAAAAGCAGGAGTGTCAAACCTGGGGAAGTCCTTGTTCTGTAAGAAAAACCCCAGAGTAACCTTCTGCCATGTCTTTTACACTGGGATGCTGAGACAACACTGGTGCTACGACTCGGTTCTCTCAAAACCAGGGTGAGTCAGTTCTGCATGATTCCTCTCGTGCACAGAGGGAACTGCACAGCACCACATCGTTTGTGAAATGCCAAATCACTAGGGTAAGTAGCTTGGTCAATGCCAAATGCAAGATATGTCAGAAAAGCAAAATAAAAGAGAAAAACATAGTCCCTTCTTCATTCTGCAGTATAGCTATAAACAAAACACCAAAATAGGGAAGGAATTTAGACTTCGCTGACAATGCATTTGAAGAGCATCCTCAAAGGAAGATCTAAGCCCAGACTGACTGACTTCCACTGCATGTGTTGGCATGCCCTAGACACCAGCTCTGGGACTTCTTGGCTGATAGACTCAGATCAAAATTTCTGGAGTGCTCCATACACCAGAATATATCCCCGCCCCAAGGGTTGGTGTAGGTGGGAATTTGTAATGAAAACTCTGTGCCTAGCTCCATGCAGCCCATCTGCCAGGACTGTGCAGGCAAGGAGGGCCCAGAGGACACCCGCCTCAGGACAGATGGGATTTGTAGGCATCCTCAACACAAGGGACTGACCAGACTTAATAGACGTGGAGAAAGCCAGGCTTCAGGCCAGCTGACTTTCAAAGTAGATGTAGCCTCAGGGAACCTTTCAGTTGATGCAGCTAAGAGGAGAAATATGCTTTATATTGAATACTTACCTTGGAAGTCTCCTGTTTGCATTTTCCATTGTGTTTTTTGCTAACATGGGTCCTGTGTTCTCTGGAAGAGGGAAACAATAAAGGTGAGGAACTAAATGCTTGACTTTTGGTCACAGTCACGTGCAAAATGAAGCAAGCCATGGCTTCAGACTCTGGAAGAGTCTATCAGAATAGCTACATTACTTCACTCATTAACAAGTTCATCACATCTCATGATAACATGCAATTTAAAGTAATATTCTTAATTATTCCTTCCTCTGCTCAGTCACTGCCTAGCCCACAGACTACTCCAAGGAGCTGTCATCTGACTCTTCAATGTTTCCTCTCATGAGCACAAAGAAGGTATCAGAAGGAAACTCGGGGTAAATCCAAAACCAACCCAGTTTCTAAGGGACTTGAAGAAATAGGCATAAGCAGAAATGCAGAAGGATGGTTCTGAGGACTGCAAAGCATTGCTGGTTACTTAGGAGGAGTGCTCTACGTATGGGACTTACCCGTTGTGGGCACAGATCCCACATTCATTATCATATGTAACGCCATCTGTGCCACAAACAGGATTCAGGTCCCTTGGACAGGATACTAATACTTTGCCATCTTTAGTGGTTGTTGTTTGGTACTTATTGCAGTCAAACTGTCAAATAAGAAGAATTAGCTTTAGTGGAGCCCTTGCTATGCAAGAAAAGTTGATGCAAAACCTTTCTGTACCATTCTGTATCCCAGCCTCCACTGTTTCTGCAAGAGGACAAAGCCCTGATATACTGAAGTTAAATCTTCAATCAGAAATGAACTTTCTGAATATTATCCTACTTCTCTAGGAGTCAAAAAAAAGGACTGTCTTGAAGAAGGGGTCCTTGAGGCAGAAGAACATATACAAAAATTCTGGGCCCATTCTCAATAAAAAAAAAAAAGTCTTCAATTTAGTGGGAAACATTTTTCATCAGCTGGAAATCTGGCTAATACTGTGCTTGTTTGTGCTGGTTTTCTCCCCACTTCTCCAGCTCTGTGATTACTTATTACTTAGATACCCTGCAGTTAAGCACTGAGTTTGAAAGCATAGAGGAAAAAATTATTATCTATCAGCTGGAGAACGGACTTTCTACGTCCCAGAATTTTGGTGCTGAAATATAGAAGCTTCTTTTCCTGAAGCACCAGACTGCTGGCCTCATACAAATATACAATAAACTGTTCTCTATGAATATGTATGCTTAGTGCTCTCATGAGTCTCACTGTCTGTGAAAGCACCAGCATGGGAATTTGGAATCCCTGTTGCAAAGGGTGGAAACACTTGTGACCTCCAAAGAGAAAACTGCCAACTTGCACAGCATGTTGGCAAGTAAAATCTTGGGCGTCCCCTTCCCCGGGTACAAAAACCAGCTTAGGACGTAGGGAAGTGGGCTCTGCAGCACTGACTCACTGCAGCTTCTCATTTCATACCCATCTCTTGCCTCCTTCATCGGCTTGCTGTGGTATGCATGGGGTGACCCGCTCTTTGGAGCGGGGAGGGTGCAAAACCCACCCTCACTGTGCAGGAAAGCAAAGCGTGGACGGGGACCCTCATCAGCTTTGCCATATGGTCCTCTCGCAGTTCCCTAGGGAAATCTGTGGGGTTCTCAGGGTTCTATGAACAGCCTTAAGAAGTGGAATTTTGACTTCTATTGCACTTACAGTCTCCTTACATTCTCCATCATGCATTTTGCTAACGTTGGTGTGATGTTCTCTGCAAGAAAGAAACGCTTTGGTTAGGAAGCCTTGAGAATAACTTTTCCTGTTACACTCTGGCACTGCGGGGAGAAAGCAAGGTCCCACCCTGGTGGGACACTACGGCTGCTTGACTTGTCTGAATGCACCCTGCAGATGGTAGCAGCAAACGCAGGGTATTTCTGTATCACGTGGTAATCAAGTGTGGGGAGTAATTAGGTGTTACAAGTAACACTTTGATTTGTTTGTGACTCTGCTCTGGGTTGTCCTCTGGTTCTTTTGTGATTCCCCTGGTGAGCACAGACAGAAAGCAGGGAAGAAAACTCAGATCGGCTGGACAATTACAAGCAGCCTTAAGAGTTACAAGATACCTGCCTTAAGAAGGACTAGTGTTATTATAGAAATGTTTCTGAGAGCCTGAACTATTGTTAATGATCCAGAAGAGTGTTCTATGCACAAGACTTACGCATTATAGGCACAGATCCCACATTCATTGTCGTAAGTTAAGCTATCTGAGCCACAGACTGGTTTCAGTATCCTTGGGCATGCTACCAGGACGTGATCACCTACTACAGTTGATCGGTATGTAGTGCAATCAACCTGTGAAAATAGAGGAATAGAGAGAAAATCCCCGATATTTTCAATATAAAGACCTAACACTCCTATGCAGTCTGCTTACTCTCCCTCAGCCTTTGGGAACAAATTCAGCATCAAACTAACTCCGCTATCAAAAGCGGAAGCCAAAGTCGGTTCTGTGGGAACTGTCTTCTGCTGAAAAAAAATAGCACAGCAAGAAAGACTGTGATTTGAGTTTTGTGAGGTCCTTCATAAGATCCTGCTGGAGCTACCTAGGTGGTGAGATCCAGCCTTCAGCCAACACAACATTCTCATTTTATTCCCAATTAAAGAGGCTAGAAGTCTGAAGTAGAAAGGCACAAAGACATGGTATCAGCCCATAAAAATTCTCTCAACTTTGGTTATCATCAGATTTCAATTCCATTTGGGCTGCGCAGACCACCTGTGCACGTTCTGTTTTCTGCTCGTGTGGTGCTTGAACCGTCCCCTTTTACAGCCAGCTGAAGTCTTCCACGGACTTTGCCTTACCGCAATAGGTTTCAGCTTGCATTCGCCATCATGTGCCTTCTCCACACTGGCCCTGTGTTGCCTAGAAGAGAGCAGACCCACGTCAGGGATCGCAGACAACAGCATCGCCTCGAGGCCAGTGGTGTCAGCGCCCAGCTAACTCGTATGCTCCTCCGCCCCATCCATCCTTGGGGATGAAGCTGCCACCCTTACCTTGAACCCCTTGCCCTGAGGCTTCTGCCAGGTTTCCAGCCGTACTCACTTGTTATGGAAGCAGATCCCACAGTCGTTGCTGTACGTGACGCCGTCAGTGCCACAGACTGGCTTTAAGTTCCTTGGGCAAGCTATCAAGACCGTCCCATCCTTGCTGATGCTGGGATATTGGCTGCAATCAACCTGCAAAATCAGCACAGAATCAGCCCCAGCATCGGCTCCTCCTGGAAAGACCCCCCCCCAGCAGCCTCCCAGCACCGCAGCCACAGCGCCTGCAGCTTCTGCCGGGAGGTAAATGAGAAGTGTTATTCTGAATCTGCTCAGGCAGACAGGAGTGAATCTTCCCTACAGAAGTTTCTGATTACATTTTCCTGCCAGGGTCCGGGGGAGGCATGGCACAGAGGAAGGATTGCTGTGGGTGAGACGCTGCCTAATGAAGGCAACCGGTAATTGGGAGCCCGGCTGTATACCAGAGCCCCTCAGCTCAACGTGTGCTCGTTTCAAATCATGCTGCAGTCTCCGGTGAGTTACAGGAGCCTCGTAACTGCGTGGGAAGAACCTGCAGACAAATCCGTCACACAGACCCTGCTGTTTTCCTCTCTGTGACATAGGTATGGGAAAACCTGTGCAAGGAATATAGTCCTGTGTGTCTTACTGTGTAGACAAAATTATCAAAATCACAGTTTTTGATGCTTTCGAGCATATCATCTTAAAACAGTATTCCTCAGGAGGAGGTAACCGACAGCCTTTTGCTTGGAGTAACTAAATTGTGTCTAAGAGTTAATATAATAGGACTGTATAATTACTTTTCGCTTTCTTCATTTTATTTAATGAATTGAAAGTATTGTAAAAAATGAGGGAAATTCTACTTTCTCGTGAAATTTGCAATATCCTTCAGTCATGCACTGACAAATATTATTTGAACAGCCAAGCTTTCATTAGATTTAATCCACTTCCTCATCAGGTAATTACATACTGTTTCCACTCTACCAGAAACCTGGAACTGAACAGAATAAATAGATCTGTAGCTCACCTCAACTCCAAAGGCAGTACCTGAAAGAAAAAAATGGAGACAGAAAAGAAAAAAAAATAAATCAGATTATTGATATGCGGAATAGGTATATGTAAATCTTTTCATGAAACTGTTAAATTCCATGACTGTTGTTGACTAATTTATTTGGTTTAGGAAAACATGGAGTTTTACATGATGCCATTAAATGGTCATTGGGTGTATTAAAAGTATAAAGTTTCATTGCACTTTTGAGGGGACATAAAACAGAAGAGAGCACATATATTAATCCATCCCTGAGATGTTACAGGGAAGCAACACAGGTACTTTCAATTCAGTACTCTTGGATTTTAACCTCTTCTAAGAGACTTTATGTTTGACTTTCAGAAGTTTGGACATGCGTGTTTAAGATGACTGTTGACCACTGACACCCTCCATCACCAAACACATCCTTCTCAGTTACCAGGAACAGCACAGTAAACTCACAGAGCAATCCTAGAGGTTGAAGTTTGCATTTGTATTGCTCACATGGAAAATGATGCCATTTCTAACAGTTTTACTTTGCCCTTATACACAGTAGTCCCATGTGTAAGCTCCTGCCCTGCGCTAGGACTGCTCCTTCAGAGATTTGCTCCTACAAATGAAGATGATGAAAACGGTCATCTGTATTGTGGTTTGCTGAAACCTCAGTCTTGAAGTCTAATTTTTTGCTACACTCTCTCAGGAAGAATATTTCTTCATGGAATAAGACTTTTCTCCACACTACGAGACCCAAATACTTTTACTGAAATTAAAATTCTGTTCTCATTCAGCTAGATCCATCTCTGCAATACCCAGGAAACACTCACCTAAGCAGCAGCAAAGGGCGAGAGCCGCCTTCACAAAAACCTCTGTTATCTTCATGGCAGACAGAGGTACCACTCCAGCGCAGCCTGCAAGCTCTCTGTGAGGGAGAGGAAGATTGCAGGTAGGGGCAGGAATATATAGCTCACCACAAAATCCAGTGGTCCCACCTTATTAGGTAACGTTCCAAGCCTGTCATCAACAGTCAAAGCCAAAAATAAATTTACCCAGCTCTAGATTTCTAGGTAATGATTGACACGGGTGTGTATGCCAGGAAGGGGCCTTTTGTGTGGCTGGAGGGAAGTGCGGAGCATGCCAGGACCCCTCTCCTCCTGGGTGGATCTGCCCCAACCCTGGGCTGCCCCTCTCACGGCTGTGGCGCGTCACAGGTTCACATCTACCCTGCGACTGGGTCGCTGTAATTAGGTCTTTCTCCTCCTCTACACTTGTCATCTGAGCTGCCAGCCGATAGCCAAACCCCTCGTTATTTAACCTCAGAGCATGATTTTGTACTCTTCACTGCTGTATTTCATCCCAGTTTGAGCCCAGGTAATTTCAGCCCAGAAGGTCACCCTGTGCTCTGCGGGAGAAATTCTGCTCTTCTCCCATTTTAAAAAATCTCAGCAGTGCACTGATCCACTTGTCAACTTTTTCTGTACTACAGGAAAGAGCAAAAATATTGTTTAGTCCTAAAATCCATCTTTTTGGCTGTTCACTGTTAACTCCCATGGTACCCAGTGTTCATCTGCTACCACACCCTTCATGGCCAGTTCCTGACCCACCTCGCCAAGCCCAAGTGACACCATCCCATATGGCATCAGGCCAACCCTTGTGATGCCTGCATAGACTAGATGTACTGTACTTCCTTTAACTAGGAAGTCAGCCAACTTGGCGAAGATTGATATTTGCCCACACATGGTTTTCTTCCTGAAAATTCACTCTGTGCGTTACCCCTTTATACTTGATATCTTTAGTTTTCTTCAAATTTCTCCTGAAGGTTTGCCCACTATTAAGGCAACAGAGCTTAGATTGGTCCTGAGCACTTATTTTGCCCATCGTTTAAGGAAACTTCTGGCAATTCTTTGGATTGCTCTCAATGCCAGTCTTCCCAATTGGGATCCTAAGTTCTCCAAATTTCTCACTAACATTTCATCTTTCAAATTCTGTACTTGGTAATCAAAATCCTTACTTGCAGATCTATTTTTGACATAATTTAAACAGAGCAAGCTCGTGTTGAATCATCTGAGTTTTATTTTCTAAGAGAAGGACATCTCCAACATCTTTCTCACTTGAAAAGCAAATCCAAAACAACATGATTTGGGGGATTACCTAATGGAAAATTCTCTTTGCTCTCATACCCAGGAGCTCTGCTAATATTAGTAGTTTGCAGTTTGCATCTGCAAAGCTGAAGTCTCCCCAAGCATTTCCAGCTGCATTAATCTCTAATGACATTAGACAGATCTCTAGTCATATATCTTGTTTTCATCCTTGCTCCCTGATATTCAGCCCCAATGTCTCCTGCCCTGTCTTTTATCCCAGTTCTACCAAATGTCAAGGACTCCAAACCTTTAGGTCAGTGCAGGCCTCAGCGACAAGGACCTCGTTCATCTTGATTACAATATCCACCTCTCAGGGCTCATTCCAGCCAAGACTAGCATCAGTTAATGCTTCCTGGCAGAGGAAAATTTATCTTGACAACTTAATTGCCAGCCTCTGTAAAAGCTGTCATGGTCAAGGAAATTCCTGCCAATGTCCACAGAGATGACACCTGAATCTCATCAGAAAGGAGATATTATTTGCAAACCAAATCTACAGTTAAAATAGGTTGACTCAGCATGTTCTGTCAGGATCAAAGCAATTCTCAATTCTGCATTTGGGGACTAGCTTGCAATAGGAGACAGATTAAAGGGAAAGAACAGCAAACACCTGTCAAGGATCTAGAGAAGGAACTGGGATCTGGAAGACAACACCACAGCTATAGCACATGTCTGCTGTCCCCCACATCAGCCAAGGCACATAGTGCTCAGCTTTGGGCTCCTGTCCTGTGCACAAGGAAGATCCATGTTGTGACCCTACCAGCGAGCCACCTGCTTCACAGAAAGTGATTCAGTAAAGTTTTTTCCACCAGCTGTTTGTCCACCAGGACAGAGCCTTTCAGGACCACAGCCGAAGGTGCAGCACATCCCACCCAGGGTAGACATGGAGCTGCAGGAGGAGACCTTTGGTTGTTCTTGTGTGTTTACACCCTTGTGTTTGTGCAACCACCACTTGCAGCCACATTGTGTTGACATCTACCTGTTTATTTTCCCTTTGTGAGGCATGCCAGGAGAGGGAGGGTTTGCAAAGCCCACCTGGCCGAGCAGCCCTGGACACGAGCACTCTGCTCTTTTCTTCTGCTGCCTCTCCAGGTTACCTCTAGTCCCAGATGTGAATTGTCTGTCACCATTTCTGCAGAATGTCACTGACATGGGCCAAGAAAGGAAGCAAACACTTGGAGGCCAGCAGGCAGTAAAGCCAACTCACCCATTTTTTCAGAAATATATGCAGAAATTGTCCACGCTTCCTATCCTCAAACCAAGTGTGCAGTTGTTACTACACCTAACGCTAAACTGTTTCTCTTGGGAGCTTCAGCATCAAGGAACTGGATTTTTCATTTGCAAGTAGTTGCATTAACATCTTACTATTTTCAGTAAACAATTCGAGTGGAGTTGCTCATACCTTTATGCAGGGGAAAACATTGAAAATTCTCGTGTTGCAGTCCTGGTGGGCAGGCTGGGCAGCAGGAGGACTCCTGCAGCAGACTGGAGCAGGGAGATCCCAAGGAAATGGCCTGGACAAGAGGTCCCTGTGGTAGCAAGACCCTTGCAGGAAGACAGATGTGTGAAGAGATGCCAAACAGGAGCCCTAAAAAGAGGAAAGAGAGAGGCCCATTCACCCGTCCCCAGGATAAAAGCAGATGGGCCGTGGAGTAGAAGTTGTGATAATCAAAGCAAATCATGCTGAAATCCCTAGGTACCCATATGCAGCTGTTGCTTGGTGGGACTAAGAATCACAGGGATGTAGGGGAAGCCAGAAAAGAGAGCGTTGAAGCAGATCCAGAGGGGCTTCACTGCACAAATGGCATCAGGCTCTCCATGTCATGACTGACTCAGTCCTTGGAGAAGCAGATGCCCCTAAACTGCAGGATTTCTAGCACCGTCTACTGTGGCAGACTGCAAGAGGTCCCCTGGCTGCAGCACACCATGCTGCCATGCATGGGGTCTCCCTCCGTGGTGGCTGCGAGAGCAGCAGAGAGGTGGTGGGCAGAGCTACCAGGCTCCACAAGGACAGACTGTAGGGGAGTGAGAAACACCACGGAGAGTTCAAGGTCTGCTGAGGCATCTGCCAGAGTCAATAGTCCTCACTATACACCAACAGCAGCATCTGCATGCCCTGAAGAATTGCATAAGTACCTGAAACCTTTTATGAAAAATAATAATAATTAAAAAAAAAGGCAAGAGACTCAAGTTTCCTGCAGAGAGCAGTGTAACTCAAAACCCAACTGTGTTGCAAGACCTGGAGACCGAAGCTGTCAATTCATCACACCAGCTCTGTAAAACCTCAGAAACTGCTGTGAACCACATGGGGTCTGTGGATATTGGCAAGAGACACCCTTTATAAAGTGTAATTTACAGCAAACTGAAGAATCCCTAGAGTGCTGGTACCTTTCCAATTTTGTAGAGGACTGTTTTGGCCTCATTACTGTGTTAGAGGGCACCACAAAGGGTAACCAAGAGCAAACGTAACAGAAAGGGCAATAAATCCCCAAAACCTCTTGAGCCTTTGTTTCCTTCTCCCCAGCAGCCTTGCAGAAATAACACCTGGCATCACTCAGGCAGAGTTCCAGCGCACGCAGCGCTGCTCAGGACAGACACCATCGGCGACCCCTTGGAGCGATCTGCAAAAGGGGGTTGAAAGCAAGAAAGGACTGACCGGGCACGGTGCTGAGCACAGAAGGGAGTCAGCATCGCTGCCTCTGGCAGGGCTGTTCACCACAGCCCAGGAGGTTTTAGCAAGTCACTGTCCTGCACCTTCTTGGCAGACAGGTTTGGAATCTGATTAACGATCCCTTATTGCCAGCTGTGATTTTTGTGGGTGATAGTTTCTGCTGGCAGCAGGAGAAATTCAGGTGGTGTTCAAATACTGACAGAAGAGGCTACTGGGGCACTGTCTTCATCAGTTCATTGCTCTTGGAGCACTGTTAATGCAGGTTTTATGGGTGATTATTTCAAAACTTAAATACTTGAAATCACTACAAAACATAATAGCTTTCAAGTACACTGATTTTCATTTGCAAGAATTTATTGAAAGTCACAAATTGTGCACTACTTTTCTGAACTCATGTAGATGCCCTTGCACATGATTTTGGCTAGAATCAGTGAGAAGACATCATCAGAGAACATTTTTACTGTGTGATATTCATCACTCTCAAGCTGCATAAATAACATTCAAGAATTTACTTGTTTCATCACAGCTCAAAGGCAGACAGACTTTGCATCCCCCAAAACAGCTAACCAGGACCAAACTGGCAACTTTCACCCTGCATGACTGTACTTGGTGGGGGGATTTTCCACCTAGAAATAGGCAGTCATAATTTATTTCTAAATCATACTATTTGTTCACGTTAAAAATCAGCATACAAAATATTAACTACTCATGTCAGTTAGCTGATAATAAAATTGGATTTTGTTATTATCAGCAGAAATAAAATGCGTAAGCATTTTGAGAGTTTAAAATCAATTCTCATTAACTACAGCAGAAGAAAAGGATTTGATAACTTAATTGGGAAAAAAAAAATCTATTTCTTTGATGCGAGTGAAATTAATTGGTATTAGGTAAAATCCTGCCAAAATCTGAAAGTCACTTCAGCCTTATCTGCAACAGAAAGTGTTTACAGATCAGGTCACAGCTAAAATGGACTCAAACATTGTGTATGTTCACTCAAGGTCTTCTGGAAATGTCCTGCAATAATGTTTATACAAATAAAGAACATATTTGCTTTAAGTAACAGCTATAAAAGAAAGTACAGAAAGTGCGTGCAACCTGCCAGCAGGTTTCTGTTAACACACCATCACAGGCTCCTGCTTTGCAAATCCCACCCTGTTCTCAGACACATTGCCTGCAACGAGCCAGGGGAGCCCTTGGCTTAAAGACCTGGCTTCATCTGAAAATGGTTTCATTCTATGGATGGATCAGAACTGTCTGTAAATCAGTGCAATCACAAAACATCATCACTTTTCCTTAAATAGCTCAAGCCATTCAACACACACAGTCACAGAAGGGCTGAGGTTGGCAGGGACCGCTGGTGGTCATCTGGTCCAACCCCCTGCTCAAAGCAGGGCCACCTAGTGCTGGCTGCCCAGGATGGTGGCCAGGTGGCTTTTGAGTATCTCCAAGGATGGAGACTCCACAACCTTGCTGGGCAACCTGTGCCAGTGCTCGCTTCTCCATCTCCCCCAGTACCAGGACCCCCCGAAAAAGTAACCCTCCCTTCAGAAGGTGGCTCCCAAGATGGGCACTGGCTGAACCCTTGTGCAGGGAAGGAAGTTCAGGCCAAGGCAGAAGGGTGACCCAGAAGCACATGGCAAAGGTCCATGGGCCACCAAAGATGGCTGAGCTTCCTGCTTGGCCAGTTCTGCCCCAAGGATGCCATCAGCACTTCTGCCCTCTCAGAGACAGAAATACTGCTAGCCAAATTCACATCTCCAGATCCCAGAGATCTTTCTGGCTTGGCAGGGCTCCACACACACCTTGATCAGTGATGTTAGATGGTATCTGCCTCCCACAGCTGCTCAAAATGAAGTGGTCTGGATTTCCCAGTGCCTCAGCTGCAGAGCCTGGAAGAGGGCACTTACTGCAACAGCCAAACTACCAGCCCAGTATGTGGGGTGCTTTAAAACCAGTTTTCCTCTGTGGGTTTCCAAATGTATACCAATCAAATCTCAGAACAACCCTCTGAGGTAGGTAAGCATCTTTTAATGTCCATTTTACAGGCAAGAGAAAAGGGCTGAATGAGTGGTGAAGCGATGGACCCAAGACCTCACAAAGAGTCAGGAAGAACCTGACCCCGGTCCCTCCTCACAAAACCCCAGATATGCTTTTCCACCCTGGGTTCAACAACTTTGCCCGGTATTTACAGCAGCTGGTGCACCCCAGGGGCATCTGTGCTTGCTTACTGCCTGAAGGGCAGGCACTGCAAAGCCAGAGTGGGGACTCATGGGTCCTTCCTGCGAGGCTCAGTGAAGAAAAGTGACATGAAGCTGCTGAGTTATCTTTATTGTAAAGCACATTAAGACACAGCGAGGCGGCAGAAACCGCAATGGTAGGCATGGGCCAGACCTGGGAAGACACCCAGCCGGGTGCCCACAGCCCTTCGCCCTCCACCTGAGCAAGGACGGGCCCGTTCGCTGCAGAAGGGGATGAAGGCAGCTCTGGCAGTGCTGGGGACTCAGCAGCTCCCCTGATGCTCAACATCAACTCTTCCTTTACTTGCCCTAGGGAAACTGGGGGGGGGGGGGGGGGGGGGGGGGGGGGAAGACAGTTCGTTACTATATTCCCAGAAAGCAAAGGGACATGAAAGGGCTGTGAGGAAACCTCAAAGCTGGGATGTTCACATGCTCTGTAGGGGCTCGGGGCCACCCCTGCCGTGGGGGACAGGCAGCACACTGGTCTGCTAGCATCCTCCCCACTCCACGGGGACAGCTTGGCTGAAAAAACAGAGCTAGGGGAAAAGGAAAGGGCAGAGCCCGCCACCACAGGCACTAGAATGTTTGCCCATTCCCGCAGGCTCAGCCCCACCATCCCCTGGCTGCAGTGAGAGGGAAAAGCACGATGCAGAGCCCATTGCCCCAGCCCTGCAGCATGTCCAGGCAAGGCTGGACACTCCAACCCTTGTGCAAGGCAACGTCCAGGGGACAGGCTGGCCAAGGGGGTAAATCACTGCCCCTCTCTCTGTACCTTTGGTCACAGCTGATCCCTGGTGTTTGCTGGCAGTCTGAACTCCATTACTTCTAGAAGGAAAGAGCAAAAAATTAGTCCATCTCCAAGCATGACCACTGCTGTGTGACACTGGCTGACAGCCCCTCGGGCCAGCTCCACGGCCACAAGAAAGAACTGCAGAGAAGCCTGGCACCAGGGCAGGCAGGTTAGGTCACTGCCAGCCTAAGAAAGACTAATTTTAGCCTGAAGCTAGGTGATTTCCACACCTACTACCTAACTGGGAAAGGTCCTGCTTTTTGTTCTTTTTCATCCATCCACCACCTTAAGAAGCAGCATGACAAAATAAAGAGCATTGTAAAAAAAAACAGGACTTGCCTATTGCAAACCTGGGAGTTGTCTGTTTGTTAAGAAACAGATTTAAAAAAAAAAAGCAAGAAAAAGAAAGAAACTGGATATTCCCGTTCTCCCCTGACCTATGCATTAACGTGAGCAGACCGGTGACTACCACACAGATGATCTGTGGACAAATCTTTGAACAAGTAAAGGAACTGCAAGATATGCAGCATTAAAAGTGAAATGTGCTGGAGAGACCCACAATTAATTCATCCATATGACAGCATTGCAGGACCTACCGGCCAGCTAGCTTACTGAAAAAGATAACCAGGAGCCAGACCTGTATTTATCTTCAGTAAAGCACAACAGGATCAAAGCAAGTTGCTCACAGCACAGATTCTCCTAGGTAAGGTGGTGAGCCAAAATGCTGTGGACAGACTCTCTCTGCAGCAAGGTTTTCCCACCAGAGTAGTCCACAGATACACCCTTTAGTGTCCTATCTCTCTCAAACCATACAGCTCCTATCCCTTCCTACAAACATCCTTCCCTGATGGCAATCTGGTCACCAGGCAGGGAGAGTTGCCAGAAACACCTAGAAATGCAGTAGGAGCTTGGCAGGGAGGATTGGCTGCAGACATTGGGCTGCAAAAGCATGAGGCAGCTTGGACACACATTTTGTCAGGCAACCCAGCACTCTGCCTGGATAATCTCAAAATACAACTCAAGAAAATATTACATTTTGGGGCAACAATTTTTTGTCTTCCTCCAAAGCTTAAAGACAGGCCTTTGCATTTTCATTCCGCACAGTGCAAATGTCCAAAACCATTTCTGATGCCAAAAGCACTGCTAGAGCTGGTCTCCTCTGCATTTCAGTAGCATATACTGAGTGTCTGAATCTTCAGCAAAAAGAAGAATTCATTAGACCACAAATGACCATGAACTTCAGTACTGAAAATAACATTGCTCTGTACATTGTTCATAAGCTTCCATAAATTTCCAGTCTGATTCTTCTGGTGACATAATATACATAAATAAAGAATAAATCATTGTGCGTGGGGGTTTATGTTTAGCTTTTTTTTGCCCTAAGGAAAAAGCTTATCGCTTTCCCTTTTAATTGCATGCAACTCTCCTTGGAATACTTAACATAGCTACGAGCTGTCTGACTTTCAGTAAATGGCATACTCCTCTAATTGCAAAGGCTGGAGAGCTGTAGCAGCTTGGTAAAACACAAAAAAAGTAAGGAATTCCAGACTGGGAACAGTTTTGTGGGAATCCTCTCTATGTCTCACTTTCCATGGTATACCCAATCTCATCTGCCTTGGGCAGCATGAGCAGAGTCACCACAGGATTTTGTAGTGCCTGGTTTCCCTGTGCTCCCAGAATATACAAGCCAACAGTGGCTCCATCACTGTTGTGATGTGAAAGCCTCCAGTATAATCACAGGCAAAATTAGTTCTTTCTGCACTACGGTTTCTTTAACTTCAAGCAAAGTTGAGAGCACTCTGCTGCTTTACAGAAGACAGGAAAAGGAGCTGGGATGTTTATTTTTTAGTGTTTTGGACATCTGCTGGCAACCTGGCACTGAACACAGGAAGGCATGACATGACAGCTGTCCCACAGAAAAGCTCTTAATTGCCTACAAATACACTGATAGCAAATCCACGTTCAGAAGCCAAAGCTCCCACCTGAAACTTTACAGACCTTCTCTTTAGCTGGTTCAATATTTTGATTCTCTCCAGGTTTGGAGCAGGAGCAAATCTCACTATTTCCCTGGGGATGAATATTCAGTTCCTCAAGACTTCACACCAATATAGAAGACATCCCTCCCTGAGTGCTACAGGGCATCCCATGCACTCAAGAGACCCAAACTGGGAGACCCTGGCAGCAAACCAAAGTGCTGGAGACTGCTGAGCTTCCACTGCTGGAAAGACAAACCACAACTGAGAAATGTTTAACCCATCTGCTACGTGGGATCACACAAGATGTCAAGGCTCAAGACCTTTGCCAAAAGTATGCCAGCTGGTGAATATTTTTCATTTCCGAGCCATCTCCCTGGATATTCTTTAGGAAATGAGCCGTTTATGCAGTTCTGGTCTTCCTGGCCTCACCAAAGTCTCAGGAGGAAAGCCAGAGGTTTTCCCAGATGTGTCACACTCCTACCATACAGCCTAGGTAAAACATGGAGACCATGCCCAAGTTATATATTAAATCCAAGCCCGAACATTTATTTAAACACCTGGACCACAAGCATCCCACTCCTGGGGCTCTAATGATCCTGCTGCAGCTGCTGGGGCCAGGCTGGCTCTCCAGCATGCACTTGGAGTGAGAAATGAGATGCTACACGCAGCCAAGAGGCACTTCAGGTGGATGTTTTCTCCACCTCTCAGCGACACCCCATTTCAGGGGAAAAAGGAAAAAAAACAGCAAACAAAACAGAGGAGATGGGGGCTCCAATAGCCCTCTTCCCTCCTAGCCTGCAGTACAACCGAGCCCTCCTAGCCTGAAGGACCCCCCAAGAGGACCCTAACAGGACCAGAGCACACCGTGCCTCCCGGCTGAAAAGCACCTGCAGAGCCTGGCTTTAACTCATTAGTTGCATTCACCTGTTCGTTCAATTAACCTGTTAGTTAACCTGCCTGCAGGGTCCAGGTGCTGACCCCCAGCTGCTGCCGACGAGCACAGCAGGGCAGCTGGTGACTGATGGCCATCTATTCATTTTTCACTCTCCGTTGCAGCTGCCTGGATCAGGACCCCCGAACCGAGATGGTGCTGACAGGGGAGTTTCACAAAGGGAAGGGAAAAAGACTGATGTTTCCCCAGCCCAGCCGTGCCGTGCTGCTTACCACTTCAGGGGCAGGCTTTCGGCATTCACCTCGGTAGTTTACCGTGATGTAGTTTGAAGCTCTCCTGCAAAAAGGAGGACAAGACGCTGCTTATTATTCGCTTGCAGTGCTAAAGCACTCTGCCATCAGCATGACAGTCCTCTGTGAATTCCTTAATACTTTGATACTACTTCCAATATGATGGCATTTATTACTCCCCAAACAATCTTATGATTGGGCAGAAAGGGAATAGGGGACTCTAGAAACTTGTGTATCTTAATTAGCTGTCATCAGATTAATCTCAGGAATTTTGATCTATGTTTGCTTAACAGCAAGGCACCAAGGACATACTTGATAGTGAGTCATGATATATCAAAACAAACACTGTGCTGCAAAAGACACTCAGGAATGGTGGGTGACCCTGTATTACTGAAATCTCTCCGCCTACTCACATGGCAGCTGAACACAAGTCACATTCATTTTTGTACGTTTTCCCATCAGTGCCACAGACTGGTTGTGAGGATTCACTGCAGAAAATCCTTCCACCCTTTACCCCGTGCAGAATTCGATCACAGTCCAGCTGAAGAGAGAAAGAAGTTACATTTGGTGCTATTTCACTTGCAAGACCCTCCTTGACATGACTTACATGTGCTTACAAACGAAGCCTTGTCATGGGGGCCCCTCTGCCCTGCAGCACGTCCACCACACCTCCAGCAAGGCTGGGCTTGTAAAGAGGTAGTGTCTCTTGTTGGACTGGCCAGCCAGGCTTTGGGGACAGATCCTTCCCTGCCCCACTGCCAGGCGCAGACCCACTCATCTGATCCACCTTGGTCCAGGGCAGGTGTATTTCTCTCACCAAGGATGATCCACAAGAGGATGAAAACTTCTGCTATCGATCCCTAGTCCTCCTTATCAGGGCTTCGATTCCATTTTATCTTGGAGAATGAAGATGAAGCCCGTTGACCAAAGTTAAGGAAAAAGCAGTTTCCCCGCAGACCCCCACTGCCTGAGGGCTGTGCAACACACAGCACAGCTTCTGACACCCGCTAAGTTAAGAGACACAAACATATATAACTCATTAAGGGTGCCTTGTTTCCTCTCAAACATGAGAACGGGAACGTGTAGACACAGCTTTCCTAACAAACCACATATGATACAGCCAGGACAAGCTCACAGCACACGGAGTGACCTCTGGGCACCCCGAAAAACCTTTTGCACTTAGGTCCCCACCCTACAAGCACACCAGGGCAGCTGTTTGCAGAGCCATAGCAAATTTCAAACAGCAGAGGTCAGAGATACCACAGTTTGTTCCCTGGCACACACAGCCCCTTCCTCAGCCTGGCCACCCACCTCAGCTCCCGGTGTTTAAAAAATGATGGAGACAAAGGAGTGACTAAGGGGCTCCCATCCCCTTCTCCAGGTGCTACAAAACATGTTGTAACAACTGCAAACGGTGTAACCTGAGGAGAGCTGCAGCTGGGCTGGAGATGACATTCTGCCTCCTGTCCCACCTGGAGATGCAGCATTTTACACAGAACGATGGTTTATCAACAGCACTACAGGGCAGGAAGCACCACAGGGAAGGAAGGTCTCATGCCAGGTGGCACAGGGGGTACAGTGACATTGGGGTGCTGTGGTAGCACCTGCTGGTTAAACATCACTTGCTAATTTTATTAATATGCTGCTTCCTCCCTCATCTAGGTAATTACCGATGACATGAAAGCAGACAATGCTGACTTTTGCAATTCTCTGCTAGATGCCTTCCTACGCACCAGACATTGCTGCCTGCAGCACGACCCATGTGCCTGCACTGCTGCCCAGGGCAGGCAGCCACCCCACTGGAAGTCCCACATCACAGGTCCCAACAGTCAGTGCCACCGCTCCTTTGGCTCTGAGGAATTGCCTGTGACAAAACTCACAGGTGGTCCTGGAAAGAGGAGAGGAGCAGATTTTCTCTGAACCACCTCTCATCAGTCAAGCTCACCAGCATCCACTCCTCCTCCGGTGCTACCAGGAAATACCACTAAGCCCTGAAGCAGACTGGCGCTATTGTGCCTAATGCTTCCTCTGGAATGCATCAAAATTGCTGTACCTGAACAACCTACCAGGACTTTTAACTCAAACATCCCTTTTCCAAAAGTAGCCAGTGCTAAAGGCTTCAGAAAAAGCTGAGGCAGTTTGTAGTATGGTCCCTCCATCCCCACAGAAACACACGGAGCTGGTGGGGGCTCAACACCAGCAGAAGAGCATCCCGCAGGAGAAGTCCCCATTCCTGCCCATGCAACTGCCATCTGAGATGCAGGAGGTGGGCTTACCAGCTGGTAGGAGTCTGTGTCTTTGCTCTGTGTCTTACGGCCAGGTGCTGGGTTGCAGTTCCGACCACTCTGAGCCACATTTCCTTGTGGGCTGGCAGGGAGAGAAAGCAGAGAGGCAGCTCATCACACCACCCCTCCAAAACAGGGGGAGCTTAGTGTGAGCCCACCCTCCTTGCAGACCCCCACAGCTCTCAGGGAGCTGCTTGCACTACAGCATCCACCCACCCACCAGGACAGGAACAGGCAGGAAGCCCCCCAGTCACCCGTTAATGGGGGGACAGGTGACAGTGGGACAAACCTTGCCCTGTGCTCAGCTCAAATGCATCACCACCCCAGGGCTCTGCACCTGTGCCTGTTGGCATCACATAGTAGATAGGGAGATAAAAGGACTGAACCAGCCAAAAGCAAGAAGTCTCACAGCTTCCCAGCAAAGGCTCTGAAAAAGCAGCAGCTGAGTCCTGCTCAGGTCCAGCAGCTATAAAACAAACAGGAGTGTCTAACCTGCACCCAAAAAACACATGGTGCACCAGATACTGCCTCCAAGCCAGCAGGTGAGGATAAGCCAGGGCCAGGCAGACACTTGTGCCTTGCCAGGAGGCAGGATTTGCTGGGCAAAGGTATCCTGAGAGGGATTTTGAGCACAGCAATTGCTGCTGCTTTGTACACAGCAAAGTCGAGACCAAAAAGGAGCAAGCGTTGCATGAGCAATGTGCCCCGCTCCATGTGTCTCTTCCCCATCACCAGCTTAGCCAGTGGGGAGAAGTGCTGCACTGAGCACCAAACACCACAACATTCAATTCTCCATCCCAGTGTCACTTGTGTGCAACTGAACCATTCCTGCTCTGACTAACCTCCTAACCACCTCTAGGAAAAAACATTGGTGGAAGGGTCATAAACCAGTGCCAGGGCTGGTGGGGCGGTCGGGGGACAGTGCCACCCCAGGTGCTGCTGAACTCACCCTCTGCTTGAAGAGAAGGGACGTCTCTCATTCACACCCTGCTGTGACCCTGAACCACCGCAGTTCTTCTGCAAAAGGGGCAGGATCACATTCAACAACCAAACATAGAAACAACTTTTATACAACCAAAGCAGCAGCAATCTAAATCAGCTCCTGTCCTCCCCTCTTCTCCCAGACCCAGAGAATTACAGGGCTGTTCTTAGGGAAGCAGGTTTGATGCTTGCTCCATACCCGCTCATTGGTTTTAATACCCACCAAATGTTATCATCTGAGGGCTTACAGGACTGTGGGGAGTCTGAACCTGCCCCTTATCTCTCATATAGCATCACACCACCAGGAAAACGAAAGGAGATGTTCTGTCAGGTTCAAACGTGCCCACTTTGTACGCTCACACACAGGTCCATCCCACAAATGAGAGAGGTTTTGCAATACAATCTGCTTCCCCCCCCCATCATTAACTGGCTTCAGCATCCCAAGCACCATGGTCACCCCAGGCTGACCACAAACAGTACCTGGCCATCAGGATCCCACAGACTGTCACCAGCCCCCTTTCTCTGAGCTCAGGGCACACTCTGAGCTCCATCTCACCTGATTTGTACCCTTTGAAGCAAGCGGTTTGTTGCGCTGGGCAGTTCCACCAGACTGACCTCCTCTTTGGGCTTCTTTTTTGCTGGAAGAAAGGGAGAGGAGGAAAACGAAGTGCTATGGCAATGCGAGTGCTGCCAGTACCCAGGGCTGCCCTGTAAGCCAGCATCGTGTCGTTAGGCACCACCTCCCCATCCACAGTCCCTGTTCCTGGTGGTCCTGTTCCTAATTCCCACCCCTAAGCCTTCTCCCTTCTCCTCACCATTCCCACTGTACGCTACATCCTGGATCCAGGTGGCTGCTTTCATATCAGGGCTGCTTCTGCATATGCTCTATGGGAGTAGAGAGAGAGCATCTGGAAGGCAAAGTACACGTGTGGGAAACTCCTCAGGAGCTGCCAGCGCCCGACAGTCCCCCAGGAAGGGGGTTGCTCTCTATCAGCCTTGCTTCTCCTCCTCTACTCCACGCTGCTTCTCACCTGCCCCTGGGCCCTTTGCGTTGAAAGGGAAGTGGGAAGAGGGGCAATGGCTGGAGCCCTACTGCCAGAGCATCTCTTGGAGGGCCACTGGGATTCAGGACTCTCCCAGGCATCGCCCAGAGCAGCTTCACAGGCAGAAGCTGCAGTTTTGCAGCTGGAGATTTCCCTCTTTGCTGTTGTTGCTCAAAGGAAGCTGTACTTACAACTTCTCAGCGCACATGAGACATTTGTTGGTGTGCTGCTTGCCAGAGGAATCCCGGACAGGGTCATTCTCCCTCGTGCAGGACAGTCGGCCACCAGCTTCAAACTGGGAGCGATACTCACTGCAGTCGTCCTGTGGAAGGAAAGCAACAGTTAGGGCACCCTGTCCTCCTCACCTTGTTGATCTGATTCTTAGAAACTTGGAGTTTCCTGACAGGATCATATTAAACCATCACAAATGCATCACAGGAGAGCCTGGGTGTGGGCGAGAGAAGAGGGCGTGCAGTTCCAGCCACTTCGTATATAAACAGAGGAGTGAGTCACAAAAATTATGGGTCCTTCTGCCTGCATAGCACATGCTGGGAGTTTTCTAGCATAGTCCAGCTAATTATTATTCTCCTTGTTGGGCTATCCAAAGCATGCCAATGATGTGACTGATACAGTAATGAAGTCCCTCCCACTTCCTTAATACAGAGCTACAGCCTTTTCCCAGATTGTAGCTCAGATAATAATTTAATTTACAAAACAAGCAGCATCCCCCAAACCAGCCACAGTTTGGCACACGTCAATCAAGAAGCAGCAGTTAAAACATAAAAGCACAATACAAACATACTTAATGGTCCACGAGCAGCGGAAGGTTGTTTGCAGAGTGAATGATTAATTTGTTCCCTGTTCAAAATTGCTGTACAGAAACCACGTTAATTTGCCTCTGTTATGTAACATGGATGTAAACATTCAATCCCCCTAATTTCAACTAATTCAGACACTGCAATAGCCGATTCCAAACAGCAAGTAGAGAGGATAAGTAACTGTATCCCACTTAAAACCTATTTGTAAAAAATACAGGGTAACATTTGCAATTTTCTGCCCATTTCACAATAGGGAAGTTTTTGCTAGCTTGCATTAAGGTCCTTAGCAGGTCATTGATCTCATCCTTTGGTTTGTTCAGAAGTTTCCATCACCCCATCCTCTCTGCTAGGGGAGAATTTCCCTAGCATCATGTCCTGCATCCCATCCAGGGCGCCTCAGCTTTCCTACTGGACTAATACTAGCAAAACACTCAGAGAATGAAGCCCCATTTCCCTAGAGCCAAACTAGCCACCGGTAGGAGATATATGGTCTGGCACAGGATGAGCCTGCACCTGCTGTGACAAACAACCACATTGCGTTGCTCCCATCAGAAATAAGTGTCGCACCCCGCTTCAGAGGGACTCCCCGAAAGCCTCACTGCTTCACCCCATCACCAGTGCGTGCTCACACCTCTGTGCAGTTCAGGCAATGTTTTTGTCCCCCAGCAAGCTCTCCCAGCCCCTCTGTGCCTTGTTCCCTGGGACCAGCCCAGCTCAGCACCCTGGTCATCCACCTCCAAGACAGATCTGCTTTTCCCTAATAGCCTCTCTCAAACAGTCTCCCTTTGAACTAGCATTTCTGGAGCTCTGTTAACTTCCCGACCTCTGCTGCAAAAACCTCACTGAGTACATCTAAAACTTGCATTTGCCTTTTCATGGCCTGTCGTATCCCTGACCCGCTAGTAAATGCAGGGCTTTCTTGTCCTTTGTCACTTCTAACTGACAAGCAGGAATCCTTGTTAATCACTGACTGTGTGATCTTGCACTGTTATTACATTTTATCTTGTTTCTATTACTCCAGGCCTCAGCGCTATCCAATTAGTCCTGAGTGATGTGCTGATCCTCCTCTGCTGATAGTGCCTCCCAGCTTTGCCATCAGCAAATTTCACTTATGCTTCCATTTTTTTCTGCCAAAGTTGTTTGGAAAAACAGTGAAACAGGATTATCCCCAAGACTGAGGCTTAAGGGGACCGCAGCAGCCCCTACCATAGCAGAAATTAAAAGGTAAATGTTGGAAAGTGCTTTTTCTCTCCACTTACAGAGCTGCTTCTGCCAGCAAAGCATCAGTGCACAGGGACATGGTGGCTGCAGGGTGGCAGGGCGAAGGTGGCGAATGGCAGCTCTGTGAGAACAAGGTTCCCAACAAAAACTAAAACTGAGCCGCTGGCCCATGGAGATAGCACAGAGCTGAGCTCTCCTCACAGAACACAATAATCTCTTGAGCTTTGCAGAGTTCAGATTTAAAGCTTTTAACCCGGATTTTTCTTTTTCATCTAATTAGCACCCACAGCAGCCCTGATCTCTCCACCAGGTTTCAGGACAGCAGAGCACACCCAGTTTCTTATTAGGATGAGATTTGCCTGTCCCTAGGTCCACAGGTCAGTGGGACAGACCATAACGTTCAGGCACACAGTTGTTCACTTGGGGGATTCAAGAGCATGAAGAAATAATGAGGGAAAGGGAAGTGGATCTCAAAATTAAATCAATGGAGACAGAGCAACTGAGTAGAATAATGTTGCCCTTTCTCTATCTCAGGTGAAAATCCAATAAAGTTTTATATTGACCGGCCTAATACTTTAATCTCACCTTATCTTTTCCTTGTCTGTTCTTAGATAACTTCCGCTCATTCTCCCTTTTGCTGGAAGAGAAGCAAGATGAGAAAGTGAATACCACGGTGCTCCAGGGAGCGAGAGGTTTCCCCCCCGCCATCGGCTGCAAGAGGGGTGAGCAATCCTGTCCGCTGGCATCGGCAGCCAGGTCACTCCAGCAGCCACTTTCTCAACAGAAAAGGTGTTTTTTGATGTACTCACAACTTCTCTGCACACATGATGCACTTATTGCTGTGCTGCTTCCCAGAGGAATCCCGGACAGGGTCATTTTCTCTTGTGCAGGAAAGTTTCCCTTTCTTGAACAAATCCCGAAACTCACGGCACTCATCCTATGGAAATGCCAAAAGCATGGTTGACATAGATATGCTGAGAGACACACGTCCCACAAATCCACAAAGAACTATTCACCCAATTAATTACATTTCAAACCCTATTTTGTTTCCTTGAGGCGTAACTCAGTGGAAAACCACAGTCTGCCTGATACATTCTCTTAAACTATAGCATGCAACATAAACCAAATAAATCGATATGTTTAGATGAGCAGATTTCTCTTTTGCATCCAGGGCAGCCTTATTTCTATTTCTATTAGATAAGACATGCAACAGCCTGCCCGAAGGATCTAGTCTCTGCTCTAAGTATAAAAGCTATAATTTCTTAGTGAATTTTGAATGAGGAAATAATTCATTTTCCCATCTCTTGTGAGAGAGCACACTACCAAGAATTTGAAAATCCATACACAGTAAAAAGATGAAGCTGGAGGCATAAAAAAAAATAGAAATCCTTGCACACCTCACATTTCCAGGTATGCTAGCATAAGAGGTGGGCATTTTTACCTTCCACTTAACACAATGTTAACACATTAATTGAACCAAAGCACTCTATTTCACAAAAGTCTTTTGTAGCAAGACCTGCTTAAGCCTTCAGCCTGGTCTTTACACTCCTCTGAACAGCTTTCCTATAACTTTCACTATAACTTTCAGGGCACACAAGCAGGTTTGCAGCATAATAAACACGTGCTACATATGAAGTCTTTAGGTTCTTTTATGCAGCACTTCTAAGGTTATCTGTCATGTGATTTGTAATACATTCTCCCCCGCGCCCCGATAGGGAAGTCAAGCTAGAAAATTACTTGCCAAAAGCCAGACAGAAAATATATGGCTGAATAAAGAAATTCAATGTAGGTCTCTTCCTGACACTGTGAAACTGTCCTTCTGCCTTCAGGACCACACATTGGCAAGTCAGGTGTTTAAAGAAGATCTCCTTTAGCACAGATATACTTTACAAAACCTTTAAATTACCCAGACACACAAGACCTAGAAAGCTACCCTGCTTAACTAGAAAAAGAGGGAAAAAAAAAAAAAAAAAATCAATGCAACCGACACTATCTGATGGAAGCCAATTCACTCCTATCTAGGATAAAAACCCAAAGCTCAAAAAAACAACTCCCTCCCCATAAAGACCTGCTATCTAGAAAAACAGCTATGGGTAAAAAGAACTAGCCAGGTGCATCAACGAGATAAACAAGGGACAATTAGAGCCAGCCTGCTCCCACACCCTGCCCTAGTCAGCGCTCACATGCACCATCATTGCTATTAATTATTTGTCAGATGCCAAGGGTGCCTTATAAACAGTCAGGTATCTTCCGCAACCTATACTCTGGGTCAGGCACAGACCATATACGCCGTATCAGTAATTGCCGGACAGGGACTAGATTGCCTGGGAGGAGCTGTGAGGAGGAGGAGTGCTGGTTTCTTTTGTGCTCGTGGATGGCACAAAGCCTCACACTCCTTTCGATCCTCCTCCCGAGGCAGAGCACACGTGTCCTGCTCCCACGGCAGGACCGTTCCCCATCAACCAAGCCAGATTCCCACGCCACCAACAAGGAGACACACTCGGCAAATGGGTGTCAGAGGCAGAAGATGCAGTGCCACCGCATCATGCTGCTCCTGGTGCACCAATAAAGCTGGCTTCAGTAGCAACGTTTCACCTCACCTCTCCCAAGGAGTTCACGTTCCTGATCACCTCTCCACCACTCCCTTTGTTTTTTGAGTCTCTCTCCCTGCAAGAAAGGGAGGCATGAGTGACGGAGCAGCGTGCAATCGTCGGATGTAAAACCAAAATAGCTAGTGATTAAAGGCCAGTCCTGCCAACCCCACCTCCCCGTTGCGCAAGGCAGCGGGACGGACCAGCACTGGGGCTCCAGCTCAGTGGGACATCAGAGGGACCAGACCTCCGCATTGGGGCATTTTGCTATCCTTTCTCTCTGCCTAACATCCAGGTGTTTCCATCTTATTAAACACCATCTACGAAAACAAGAAACTAAATCCATGCATGTTTTCACCCTGGATTTGCTCCTCACACCCTGTGGTTTCTCTCCCACAAGTGGTGAGCTGGAGAGAGCTACTGAGTTCATAGGTTTCCTGAAGAGCTGCCAGCTGGTCTGTGTGTCCCAGGACTATGCTTGTACACCAGAGCCCCCCTCATCACTACAGGAAGATGCAACATGCTGCAGGCTGGCAGGATGGCAGGATGGCCACTGGAGCCAGCACGTGGCCAGTACTCACAGCAGCCTTTGGCACATCAGGCACTTGTTGAGGTCTGCTTTGCCATCTGGGCTGCTGACCGGCTCCTTGTTGGTGGGACAGGAGAACTTCCCGCTGCGCAGAAGTGACCAAATTTTCATGCACTCATTCTGAAAAGCAGAGGAGAACAGTCATGGGAAGCTCCCTCAGAGGTCATTGAGATCCTGAGAATAGTTAATTCACATTTAAGCATTTTTGGGTGGGCTACGAGCTCTCAATAACAAATTTGTTCACACCAGGCCTGGAGCTACCACCCCCCTCATCCCCATCCCTTGCCACACACCACGCGTGGTGCAGGCTGCACCCAGAGTCCTGCTCACAGCTCCCGAGGCAGAAAAGATAACGAGAAAGTTCAAAACCCGTTGCGAGGGCCATTATTCACAGGAAAAGGAATACATATTTAATTTGCATACAGCTGCAAATTGCTACCCGCTGCAGGGGAGGACTCCATGTCATAAAGTTAGTCAAGAGCAGAAAATACAGCCATAGAAGTGCCAGTGGGATGCAAGCATAATGAATCGACAAGAGTGACTGAAGAGCGATTCAGGTGCAAGACAGAAGTCCAAAAAAGAACAACCCTCTGAGGAAGCAGCGCAGTAATACCGTGTAATGCTGCAGCAACCAGCTGCCCCTTCTGCTGGGTGGCTGAAACGCAGACTTGGGAGAATCAATGAACCATTTATTTTTGGCTACTATGTTTTCCAAATGGGTTTTTACTAAGGAGAGACAAGCGTGTTTGATTAAAACGTGAACAGCTGGTTTCTCAGTCATTGAATCAAATAATTTTCTGAGACACAAAGGACTCGCTTTAATTCTTTTCATTATCGAACTCGGGAATTATCAGAAGCAGGGGTTTCTGCTGGATCAGAAGCACAATCCTGAAATATCATTAGAAATATAATTCATGCCATTTCTGACTTCAGCTCATGAGATTTCCAGCCCAGAGCTGTTCAGATATGTGCTCAGCACGGTGCACCAAACATGCACTGTCAGCTAGAGCCGTTGCTGTATTACAAAAGTATTGTCTTTAAACATGGAGAAATTAACTGCTTATTCCACCGCTGAAAAGGCATTATGATAGCCAAGTATAGTCCATCTAAACGACTTTGCTCAGAGCATGCATTAAGCAGTGCAGTTGGCACAACAAAAGGAGAAACAGAATAGAAAAGGTTGGACTCGCCTTAATCGATGCTTGGCTGGCAACGTCTGTGACAGAAAAATCAACAATGAAACCATACAAAATCTTTGAAGGGAAATTTTAAATCAAAAGCATTTAATCAAAATACTTGATGCCATTTCCTAATCCACCCAAATACCTCTAGATAAAAGCTACTCCAATGCGCTATTGTACACTGATAGAAAGGACCGGGCATTAGAGATTTTCTGGAACATTGCACTTTTTGTTATTCAAATGCAAAAGCACATCTATTTTTTACATCTTTGTGCCCTCCTTTACTGTGTTACTTTTCACAGGCTTAAAACCCAAGCTCCACGGATGGTTCATTAACTGTTTCTCCATTATTTTACCCAACTGTCTTAGTAGTTGCATCAAACCTTACGCAAATATTTTTGGCTTTCCTTCATCTTCACTTACAACTGGGATACCAGAGCTAGGCCATATCACTGTTTGTCCAAAACTACAAATTCCTTTTCAAGGCCCATTCCATTCTATTTGTGGTACTGCACATAAATTACCAAATTAATAATGAGTCAGCAGGCGGGTAGCTGATAGGAGTTTGTTTCTACTAAGCCACTTAGAGCTGGTATAGTAAGTTTCATCCTTTTCTCTTGCATCAACAGTAGCATCACAGGGAACCATCAAGAAATCCTCCATTAGCTCTTTTTCAATAGAAATAGGCAGTAAAGTGAAAGCCCATTGCATCAGGCCTACACTCCTGCTGAAGTCTCTCTGCTGCAGCCATAGGAAATGCATTCCTCAGCAAGTGGTGACAAGAAATTCTTATTTTTCTGAATTCACCAAAAACTATATTACACTTTTGTTCAAAGTCAAGCTTTTTATACAAAAATTTAGTCTGATTAGAAATTTGTATTCCTCCACTTAAACGACAGGGATTGTGGTTATTCCATTTGTTCTTAAACAGTTAGCTCTACTAAAAATAGACACTTTCACCTATCTGTAGAACTTCACCATTTTCACATGCAAGAAAAAAGGCCATTACCAAGAACGTGCTGTATCAAACAAATACGAGTAGTACAGTAAAAAAAAAAAAATTATTGTCTGGTTATGCCACTAGGCTTTTTAAAGAACAAGGGCTCTCTAATAGTCTGTTTCACCATCTTTATGGGAGATCCCAGGCTGTATCCTCTGTCAGTCCCAGATTTCGACATGGAGAACATCAGAAGTTACTAACCTGAGAAGAAGCAGAAAAATGCCAGAGCAAGGACCACCGAAGCACCTTCTATTTTCATGGTGAGGGTGGCAGCTGTTTGCCTACGTTGACTCTATTGGTGCATTGCTCAATGAAACCCAAAGAAAGGGCTCAGGTCAGATCACATATATATAGATGACCAGATTCTCCGCCTTCATTATGACATAATCATCCCAAGAACCATCATTAGCTGCAAAAACCAGTTTGATGACAGTAGCTCTAAGTTCTAATGATCCCATTAACACAATTAATTTCCATAAGGATGGGACACACTTGAGTCACTCCCTGCGTTTTGTCAAGGTAAGAGAATTAGAGATATCATTTCAGCCTCCCCACACAGCCAGAAGAGTTCTTGCCATCTTCAGGGCTGTTTGTAAAACAGAGGTACGCCAGCTGGCACACCACTAATACCCTTTCATATCTCAAAAAAATAGCTGAAAGTGTTATTAAAATAACTTGGCTCCAGCCGAGACAACAGGAGGTCCAGGTCACTCAAGACCTCTGGAAGTCCATCTGCTTTTATTAAAGCACCTCAGTATGAACCTAAGTGGTAAGCGTTCAGGCAAGGTTGAAAAACATCAAGCTGGAGGCCTTGTTAAAATTCTTTGAGTTCAATGCTACAGTTCAAATAGCAGCTGTGCTAATTATAAAATTATACTGCCAAATCCTCATCCCTCCCCTGTCTCTCCGTTGTCTTCAGAAGACATTACAATGTTATTGGAAAAAACCTTTTCTCAGCCCACACAGGACCTGGCAGACCATATAGACACTGCTCTTTGAGCAGGTCACTGCTCACGACACGTGTTGTTAATGATGCTAAAGGGTCTAGCAAAGTAGCCCTGCTCAGGTGTCCCCCAAAGAAAAAGATTTAAAAAAAAAAAAAAGGTTGTCATCTGTGCAGAGTTTCTCAGGAGACTCAAGAGAGGAAAATAAAGATGACATCAAAGTGTTGGAATGTAATTTACGTGGGAAGAAGCTGTGTGCGTTGTTCTCCAGTGAAGAGAGGAGAATTTGGAGAGGAAAGTCATTTGCAAGGTTTGAAACAGGTGGATAAATGAGTAGAGCAGATCAGAGCAGAGGGGCTGGAGCACACACAAGCAGGCTGCAGCTGTCCAGAGGGGCAGGTCAGCACCATCTGAGGAAGAAAACATACTTTTGTGTGACTTATGTATTTGGCCAGACAGGCCAACACAGCTCGGTATAAATCCTTGTGATAAACTGCCACCACACACTTCTCAGACCAGAACAGTTGTTAGTGTTTACGACAGGAGCCAAAGCCAAGTCCTGGTTTAGCGCGTGGTCATCCCTAACGCTCCTTTTCATCTCAAAATAAAATTGTGTGCAGGTTCACAGCAGAGTTTGGAACCGAGAAGTAAAGTGCCTGAGGTCGTACAGATGGTTAGCGGCAGACCTGAAGAGCTGTGTGTTGCCATGAATCCTGAGATAATTTCTGTATGTGTATTTGGGTATGGAATTAGCGGGGAGGCCAACAGGGAGAGAACTAACCTGATATAGCACATCTCAGTCAATCCTAGGGAGAGGCTGGAAAAGATCTGGAATGGGAAAAGCAAAAAAAGCTTATGGTAGTTTAAAAGTGGATAGAACTGTGAATCCATTTGAAGGACAAAACCAAAGTATGTTCTTTGCTACTGAGGGGTCTTCCCGTGAGTCAGCCACGAGGTAGTAGGGTTTGAGGGGGGGAGATGCACTTTTAAACAGGTTTTGGTTTTAAAATTTTCTTTTCCCAAAAAAGCTCTATTCCTATAGAAAAGTGAAACAATTCCCTGATCCTAGACAACTGGCTAACCTCCCCATTCCTGAAGGAACTACAGTGGGTATCAGCCCTGGCCAGGTGAGAGCAGATCCCAGCCTGGAAGTGGAGACAACCAAAGAGGAGAGACTGACCCGTGTCCCAACCACAGACAGGCTCTGTCACCACCACATCTCCCTCCCATCATCCCACCACTGCAGCGCTCTCTTTACCAGTTATACCCACACCAACCTGTGGGAAAAGGTCAGAATGGCCCAAACACACCTTGATACCAAAGCCGTATTCAGTAACAAGAAAAAAACCCAAAACAAAGAAAAATAATTTAGGATTTCCCTCCCAATTCTTACTGCTTAACTACAACCTCCTAAAAAAAAAGCAAACCACACCAATGGTATGAAACATGATGTCAGGGGAAGGGGAAAACCCTGCAAAGCCATGTGGTTTGAAGGATTTGCTCCTGTGCACTTGAGTTACACAAACCTGAGCAGAATAATGACAGATGACAGCAAAAGTGTATTAAACATAAACCTTGCCTGACTCACTTGATTGCCTTTATTGATGGATGTACACGATATTGATGGATTTACACAATAAAGTCTCAATCCTCCACTGGAATCCAGACAGCCCATTAATTTCCATAGGAGTTTGTATTGCAGGATCAGATATGTAGGAGAGATGATCCTGATGCTTTAGCAACAGGTTTGGTACAGTACCTTGCTAATCTTAATTTTAAAATGATGCCAAACAGCTGAAAAGCAATATGCCACTGAGAAAAGCAGCTGAAAGCAAGAAGAGATATCACAGTTAAAGGCTCAGTTAAAGTTTTGAAAAAGTAAACAGCATATAATGATGTTATACCTGGTAGGACAGCTCTCACTGGGTCCATTTTCCACAACATTCTGCTAGAAAAAACAGGAAACAGGATAAAAGCAATTATGGAGGAGCAACTAGGAAAATGCAGGGGGGAAATGGGAGCATAGCATGAAATCTAGGCAAACTCCAGTCAGGTGGAAACACAAGAGGCTGTGAGGAGTCCTAGGTACAAAGTCCTACAACCACCAAGCTGGGCCAGCCCCATAGTAGGCAGTGCAGAGCCACAGAGGACATTTGCCTCTTCCCTCTTCAAGGTCCCAAGGAGAATGGGGAAGGGAGTCCAATAAACAGCTGAATGACTCACACCCCAATTAGCGATGAACATACTTACACTCCCTTTCCCATGATAATTCTCCAACTTTCTGGTGTTCCCACATTTCACTCCTTCAGAGGCTATGCCTGCATAGGAATCTATCTATAGACACATAAAAATGAGATTTCTTGTCCACTCAGAAAATCATTTTTCCTTCCTTTAGTGACATGGCAGTGTTCCACAGGTGGGATCACCTCCTTTTAATGTGTTTATCATCACCTAGCGATGGTTTTGTCAAGGAAAAGTCTCCTTTGACAAGAATAGGCAGTGTAAGTGGTTGGGTTTTGTTTTTTTTTGGGGGGGGGGGGGGGGGGTGGGGTGGGGGGTGCGGTGATTGACTGAGGGGGTTTTGGTTGGCTGGGTGTTTTTTTTTTAAAGCCATCCCTGCTTTGGTAGCTCTTTGTTGTTTAAATGCCAGTCTCCAGCCCAAGCAGCTCTGTGGTTGCCCTCAATGCCTGAAAGCATGAGCTGTGGCAAGCTCCACGTGGAGACACGGAGCTCCATTCTTACCCCAGAGCAAGGCAGTGTTTTGGGTCCGTTTCCACAGCCACCACAGCGGGACCAAGTGAGCCCCGACAAGGATTTGCAGCCCCCGTATCTCCTATTTTGGCACCGCTGCCAGGGGCAGTCCCCTTCACGACACCGTTTCCCTTTTTTTATTTTTCCCACTGGAAAACTCACATCTCTACAATCAGTGCTATGGCTTTGGTATCGTCAACATGGTTCTCAACAAGGAACAGGCTGCTTTACCCAACGTCGCTCCTGATTCCTTAGGCCAGACTGGAGAACCAACACATTCTTGTATTTGTGCTGCCAGCACTGCTCGCTCTTCTTCCTGAGAGCCAGCCAGGCTCATACCACCCCAACCTTCACAGCCTCACAGGACCCAGCATATGCTCTCCTGGCCGTTTGTGCTCTGCCATCTCTCCAGGTGCCCTGTTCACACCAGCACAGCAGCCTTCGAGACTAGGTCCCATCCCCTGCTCTCCTCTTCCAGAGGAGTAAACACCTTCATAGCCAGTGGATAACAACATTAGCAGGAAAATTAGATGACACGTATTTCTAATAAAACTAGACACACCTGTATTCCCACAGTAGCTGTCCTTTTCTGTCCTGACTGACACTTTTTACCCCCCCACCATCTCTCCTCCCCCTCAGAGGAACCCCATCAGCACCCTGCTTAACACTTTAATTCTCTGAAATATTCAAACTCCTCTTTTCCAGCTGATCGCTACACCCCTCCCATAACCGAGAGATTCCCAGGGCTAAAAAGCAGCACAGTTGTTTGGCATATCTAACAAAGGAAACTCAGGGCAGATGGTATTTTGCTTCATACCCAAAGCAGAGCGCAGAGCTCTCAACTTCAGCAGTGTTTCATGAGTTACACCTCCAAAGTGAGACATTTCAAAATGCAGGGACTTCAAAGACACTTACCCATTTTTAATCAGTCTCAGTATTATTAACACTTCAGGTTCAGAGCAAGCAGCCCCTTGCAGCTCACTTTGGGCTCATGCGCAGCTGTCAAATAAGAAATATCAAGGGAAGATTATCGTGTTGCCACATTAACATTGCAAGTGCTGCATCTGCATTAAGTGTTGCCTACAGAGAAGGTCTGTTCTGCACATCTTGCCTAGTGCCTTGGAAAAGGACTCATCTCTGCTGGCAACCACCACATCCAGATGTCTTCCCACCCTGCAGAGACACCCAACCACGTACCCACCCTGGGCTAGACTCTGCTGCAAGGCCAGCTACAAGTCTCACCCACCTCCTAAGCACAGCTTGGGAGGAACCTCACCTGCACACATCCCCTGCAAGAACAAGGTTTAGGACACTGAACAAAGCTCTTCTGTTTGCACCCTCTTCTGTGACCAAAACCCAGTTGCTGGTCAGCCAACAAACCAGTTAGCCCCAAGCTAATGGAAATGAGTTTGAGTTTCTGGACTGCAATAGCCACGCATCTGAGAGCTCCCCTGTTCATACCTACTGCTGCTGCAGCTCTCAGGTGAGTGCTGCCCAGATCTCCAGGGAAACAAGACTTGGTCATCCTGAAATCCCATCATCACTGCAGGTACCCAAGGTCTCACCACAGTCCTTCCCCTCCAGTCAGAGCAAGCTTCCTGAGCCCAAAGCAGAGCTCCACCAGTCTGACCCAATGAAAAATCCTGCCCAAGAGGCTGCTCTCTTCCCACCTGTGGAGTTAGGTATGCAACACAGCCCAGCAGCTGACTCTTCACGCCACCTGGCTGCATCACTGCAAATGCAGCAGCAGTGTGTTAACTCTCAGCATCCTGGTGCGTTATTCCCTCTCCCTGGCAGCTCACCAAGGAGGTGAGCTGCTACAGGCCAGGAGAAGAATGACAGGAATTTCCTGATTTCATCCACCTCTGAGAACCAGGTGCACAGCAAGTCCTGTGCGTCCTAGAGCACACGGAGCCTCAGCAAAAAGCATTTCAGCAACATGTCTGGTACATGGCAACAAGACTTCACTGAAAAATAAAACACTTGGAAAAAATAAAAACCTGCGCCGAGTGCACTTAGTGCACCAAAGGAAAGAACATGGATAAACTTAACTTGGATCAGTCACCTTGCAAATCTCCACACCCTGAGAGCATCTAACAACTTCCCCCAGATCCAGCATCTACTGCATCCTTCTCTGGACCCAGTGTCACATGGGTGATGCACTGCCCTGCCACCAAGTTTCTTTTCCTGACCAAATCCATTCTTTAGCTCTGATCTAAACATCACAAAAAGTATCTTGGGTTATGAACTGTCTCACATGACATCTGTACATCCTCCAGTGCAGAAAGGTCCTGGGTCTCCTTGTCACATCTGTAATGCAATGACAGCAGTTTCCAGCACCCTGTGCTTGAACCAGAGCATGGGACTCACCTTTGCAACCCTTCCTAGGCCATGAGCCACCATGACATGTGGCTGACTGTCCTGGACAGGCCCTTTGCCACTGCTGACTTAGCTTGACAGTGCCAGGGAGGAGGGGGAAATTAATCAGGAAGTGAGCAACAGCAAGAGGTGTATGTCCAAAAGGCAGGGATGAGACCAGCTTTGGGAGATCACAATAACAGCATGCAACACATGCCATCTTCAAAGGATTAATGAAACTCTACAGGGTTCCCCTGTCATTATTTGCATTTCACAAATGGATACATTAAGATGCTGAAGGCCACGTTACCCTCTGGGTCACACCTATTTCAGTCTATTCATCCCTGGTCTCAATACTGGAACTCATCCCTGTGGTGCGAGACATCCTCCCACAAGTCAAAACAACACTGCTATCCCTCAGGCAGGCCTGGTACAGGAATCAATAGTATCCTCTATGGTCTGATTTGCAAAGCACACCAGACTGGCTGGTCCTATTGATCTCTCCTGGCCTTGAAAACTGATCAGCTCATCAATTCTTCTTCCCTTCCATCAGGCTGAAGGGTACAATACAAGCAGCTTACTGCTGGATTAGATTTCTTTAATATATACTTATCTTTTTCTAGATGTGAAATGTAAGACAGAGGAATCCAGGGGAGAGATCCAAGTGTCTAACACACCACCCAGTCTCATTCCACTCACCAGTCTCAGTCTGGCCATGGAAAGGTCCCACCTTCCAGCCAGGAGCCTCCCTGCAGCTTAACGACATTTGTTCACAGAAGAATGAAGCTGCCCTGGGAAACTGCACTCGCTGGGAGAGCAAAGCTGCTCCCCAAGCCATAACCAATGCCATGTGGGGTTGGAAATGCTGGAACCAGCCTCTGCATTCAGAGGGAGATCCAGCATCGAAGAAATGAGCTCTCCCTGCCGGCTCTGAGGAAGCAGCCTGCCATTCCTACTGTCAACGCTTTCCAGGGCAGTATTAGCTCGTTGAAAACTGTTAGGCTGGAGATGGAGGGAGCTGGATTTTGATCTACAAGGCCTCAGCAAGTAACATCTGCACAGTGAAAGGATTTCCCATGGCAAAGCACCACCACGTCCCATGGAGCTGCAAAGGACTTGCAGCCTCAGGAGGCCACCATGATTTGCGCTTTGATGGACCTTACCAGAGCTAGCCAATTTCACTGCCATTAACAGTATTTGTAGCTTAGATAAGGGTAATCAATAGCTCATCATTTAGGGCGTAAACTGATCGCCCGCAGGGGTTAGAAAGGAATTCCACTTCATGTGCAGCGTTGCACAACCACCTGGATTCACTGTGGGTATTTTCCAGCCTCTGCTGAGCACCAGCCATGGGCCACAGCGAGAGGCAAAGCGTGGCACACGGACTGAAAAGCCGGAGTCATCATGTGAAAGAAACATAGCCCCATTGTCTGGGAACAAAGCAGAAATTTTTTCTGACTCTGGCTTCAACTTGTGTATGGAAACGAGAGACAATGACTGTCACTGGGCTACTGAAACAGCAGAATTTCAACAGGGGAAGAAAAATCTGTCCTGTGATGATTTTCCTGTGGACAGCCAGAAGGAGTGCCTGGAGAGCCCATGGCCACAGTGCACTAAGGATTACACAGCACAAGATGACCCGCTTGGGTAACACTGCCCCATCCCACACTGCCAGCTGGACCCTGCAAGCGCCGCTCCAACGAGGGGTACCACAACCTGCCCCACAGTGAGGGCTGAGCCCTTCGTGTCACCCAGCCACCCTCAACACCCACCATCCCCACCTGAACAACAAGGGACAGGAACATAGTGTTTTTCCCCTCTGCAAAATTACTATTTATGTTTTATCGGTCGCAAAGGCTCTATAGTGTCAGAACTGGCTGCAGGGTGTGGTGGCCTAAGTGCCAGTGACAGCAGGAGGCCAAAAACATGCCCCATGTGGGTGTTGGTTGCTCTTGTAGTATCACCCCGCCCCTCTCTGCTAATTGCACTGTGAAACTCTGATCTCTACCCTATCCCCACAGCCAGCCTGATGGCAGGTACCATTAGCCATGCATGCGATCCCTCAAGGCACCAGCCATTCCTCTGGAGGAACGTATGGGAAGACTGGAGCCCAGATTTCTCTGTTTACCTTCTACAGGGCACAGAATAAGGCATTTCTGTGCATGTATCTGAAAGAAGACCACAGGGTTGTCACTAGAGGCATCTGCTGCCATGGATTAGGACTAGAACTGCAAGTGACTGGGACTAGTTGCCAAAGAAAACTATCAGCTTTTCACTAAAAAAAAAAAATAAAAAATAAATAAGTAACTACAAATGAAAGCAGAATGTTTGCGTAAGAGCTATGGATTTTCCATAACCTTCTGTTTCTCCTTCCACATACCCCAAATTTAGGGGTCAGCATACAACCGACAAATATTTGCATTTGGCCAACCCACCCAATTTTTTAATTGAAAGCTATGGAACATCTTCAAGGCACCTGTAGCTATTACTTTCCAGCCACTGTACAACCTTTCCACAATGTGCTGATGATGTGGAAATTACCGGGGAAGAGGAGACTTGTCCCTTTATATGAGAGGTAAGACATTTTAAACATCTTTCTAAGGAAAGGGAGGCATGCTGTCAAACATCATCGTTACCTTCAACAGCATCACTCTGGTAGCTAAAGGAACAGTTCAGCCTTGTCAAAGATAATGGCACAGCCCTTGATGATTCAGAGGGGACAAGAGTCACCAGAAATACATCAGGATCAGAAGGAATTGCTTTAGGTCTAACACGCTTAAAGAAACCACCTCGATTCAGACCTCACTGCTCAGCTGTCTCCACTCAGGTACGAAACCCCAAGTTTCAGGCAGGCATTCAATGCGTAACCCTGGAGTCTGCTGCTCTGCACTGTGGCCAAATACTCCAGAATGCAAGTCTGCAGTCATCAAATGCCTTGCAAGTTTGTACCTGATTTTCAGATAATATACTTGCTACTGAACTAACAATCCCTATGCTCTGGCAGGAGAGTTTGCCAGGCCCTTTCTGGCAACAGTACTAGGACACCATGACAAATTCCAGCTAGCATGGCTTCCCTTACACACAAAGAGAAGACTTCTGACATTAGCGTCCCACAGCAAAACCCTCTTTAGTGTCTGATGCCAGGACTTGTCTACACATCACCTTCCAGACAGACACCAGCAACTCTGCTCATGCTGAATTGAGAAGACACCACTCTGGCTGTGCTCTGAACTGCACAAAGGCTGAAGAAACCCCCCATCAAGCATCTGTCCACATGGCCCGTGAGCTGGCACACACCATGCCCAGATGCCCAGGAGAACATGCTCCAGGTCCTTCCCACCCCATGAGTGTGGCCCGCCTCTGGACTTCTTCCCTACAGACGTGGATCATGCCTCCCAAAGTGCTAAACCAGCCTCACTGGTCTGTGATCTGCTCAGCTAAAGGCACCTTCCAGCATCTCCAGCAGGCACGGCTGATTGCCATGGCAATCCCAGTCTTTTTTTCCAGCTTTTTTTCTAGAGAAGAGAGAAGGAAGGAGCAAGCCATCTTGCTTCTCTATATCACCAGCGACTGCACCTATGCTGTTGGCTCCCCTTTTTGTTTTGTATTTCACTGGACTCCCACTCAGCCTCTATCAAAGAGGGGGAAAGAACCTTTCCCAAGGAGTCTGTGGGTCTTTTGGTCTCTTTCACCCTGTTTGGTGCTGTCTGGAGCATTCCCTCATCCACTGCAAACTGTCCTCAGAGTTCTTTTGTCTGCTTCTCAAGCACTTCAATGCGCTTCATAGGAATTCAGCACACATTTAAGCCAACCTGTTTCCTCAAGGACTGTTATAAAACATGCCTTTTCTATAGGCACCCATGCACACACAGTGCTCTGTTATCCCTGCAGCAGGAATGTGCTCACCATGGGAAGCCCTGAGGTTTACCTGGTTACATTTAACTACCTGTGGCTTTTCACTTGCATTTAATAACAGTTTCCCACAACACACTAGCCTGTGCACCCACATCCAACTTAATAAGCATCCTGTTGCAGCCAGGTCACCAGTCTAATGGTGGAGCAGATCAGCTAACTAATACCTAATGACAGCAGTAGCAAGCAGATGTTCACCAGCAGTGATTGATTAGCAAATTGGCTAGTGGGAGTGGCACGTGGCAGACACCAGCAGCATCCCAGAACTGAAACGAGGCCAGGGAAAGACCCAAATCAGTGCTATTTCATTTTTTTTCAAGGAACACACAGATCACAATCTAGCCCTTTTCATCACCAGTCAGTGCCTGGCAGAAGGGTAAAACCAATAAAACTTCAAATAGGCAGCGTGCAGCAAAGGAGCCCAGCTCCTGTTGGTGTTCACCTTGTCCTAAAGGATCTGACATCTGGGCTGTACATACTCCAAGTGTTTGTCCATGGTGGTGCAAGACCAAATACTGCCTTTGCTGGTGGACTGCTAGGATCTCCCAGCCTGTGATCCCTACCGGGGCTGGGACTGTACTCACTCTTTGTTTTCCAGCTGAAAATATGGCAACAATCCAACACCTGGGCTACAGGAATGGAGCCTTCTGGATAGGATTTAGTAAGTTTGCATACACACTTGCATTTGAACCTTTTGTGGGAGCTGATCATGGAGCTGAGGATGCTGTACACCAGCTGTTGCACACAAGTATGTCTGTACAACACACTTTACATACAGTGTGAGCCATAAAGGAGACCTGCCCTTTGCGGCACTGAAACAGGTTGCTCAGCGACAGACAGAGCCCTGGGGCTGGGGAGCAGGGACCAAGCTGGTGCCTCAGGTAGCCCCCCTTCATGTCAATTAGCCCTCGCTTGTAGCAAGGTAGGTCTCCTGCATTTGCAGAGTCCTTTTCCTTTCTCTCCCTTCTGAATCCATTACATGTGCACTTGATCTCAGCTGCCTTCACTCCAGAGGTTCATCCTTGTGTGAGTTACTGTCTGTCCAGAGGGTCTGTCCATCCATCACTGGCTCAGGACCAGATGCAGCATACAATTCTATCAGCGTCCAAATGCTATTTTCTTCTTGTATTCACCGTCGTGCATGTTTGGTCCCATGGGCTGACTTTAGGGGATACACTTTGCTTTGTTAGTCACAGTCATTGGAGATGCCATGGAGCTTGCTTCCAAAGGTGTAGGACAGCTAATACCTGTGATTCACTCTGGCATTAACACTCCACTATCTTCAAGGAACACAGAAGTGGAAAGGACCTCCTGGGTCATCAAGTTCATCTGCCTGTCATCACTAGTAACCACATCAGTAGATCAATTAGGACATGTTTGATTGGCCTATCACAGTTAATGGGCTCCTCAGTCTGGCAGAGGAATAACAGGATCCAAAGGCTAGAAGCCACAACTAACTAACATAAGGCTGGAAACAAGGGGTGATCGTTTAACAGTGCCTGGGTCTGTGCAGGAGGAGAGCAGTCAAGGGCATTCCACATCACTGGCAAATTTTCAGTCTAGTCTGAATGTTTTGTCAAAACAATTTCATCCAGTGTATTTCTGCCCCAAATCCATGAGTCTCTGGGAATCTCTGGACTGCTGCTACATGGTTTGTGACAGGTAACAAAGAAAAGCAGTTTCTATCAGCTATGTAAAAAATATACTTGCTTGGATATTTTTTTTTTTTAAAGGAATTACACCTTCCCTGGGAGACATCCAGAGGAATCCAAAAGCAGAAAGAAAAAGGTTAAAGAAAACAATAAATCACTGCTCTCTCTGAGTGAAACAAAAATTAAGTCAAAACAATCCTCTGGCTGCAGCTAACTGGGTTAAATCCCACTCTAGGAGCTACACCCATCAGCAGGTTTACAAAAGGAAGCAGTTAAATTGAATTTATTATTTGTTTTTAAGGTATGGCATGAAATAAAAATTGAAAAATACCATATCCATATGCCCTAGGCTTTTTCCCCACATGCTTTTGAAGATGGTCTCCTAGAGATTAGACTGACATCTAAGATAATTGGCATATCTTCAGGCTGGAGATTTAATTAATAACAAACAAATAATAAAGAGTCTCATTTACCAAGAAACCTGGATGACTTTTGTTATATTATCTTTTAACTGAACATGGATACACCACACCATTATTATAGTGGTGTTAGCACCAACTTTCTGCTCGCAATTCCAGGAAAAAAAAACAAAAACAAAGCACAAAAATTGAGGGGAGTTTAAAAATTTCAAGATAAGTAAGATATTTTGCTTCATTCTTGAGCTTTTCTATACTCCACATTTCACACACAAAAAAATCAAAACATCTCATTTCAAAATGATGCAAATCACTGCAATACCCCAAACACATTAAAAATGAACACTTGCTTTGCATGGGGTTATGTTTCAGGCTTGTATGGGATGTCTAGACTACATGATTTAGTGGAATTGCCCAGAATTCACAGCACATTCTACACAAGGGATCCTGAATTGGTGGCAAGAATCTAATGGAGGGGAGTTTGAATCACTGCGTGACAGAACATGAATTCGCCTTGCACCGAGCAACAGGACAAACATAAAAGTTTTGCTCAGGAATGGAAGACACCCCTGTAGCTTCTTGCTAGATATCTAGAAGACCTCTCAAAAAGCAAAAGCCTTGAAAAGTTGTAGAAATCCTGATTAAAAAATGTAAGTATTTACACCTGATTATGGTACTGTTCAAGGTAATTTACTCTGTCCTTGTGCAGTGGATGTCTGAAGACCCTTTTCAGATGATCACCCCATTCAGTTTTTCTTAATGGGATCACAAGGCCTGAGCAAGGGATCAGCACGGAGGATTTGAGCTGCATCAGACTTGTTGCACGTGCACAGCTGGACAGCTTTGTGCACATGTGTTAAGCGATCTGCCTGTGACCAGCCCTAAGTCTGCACATTATGAAGAGTACCCATGGACCTCAAAGAAAGCACCAAGCCTTGTACCGAAAACAACCAAACCAAAGGTCTGCTGGGTCCAGAGAGATAGCAGTGATGCATGCAAAAACAGTACAGAGCACTCATGCAGACCAGGATCTCCAAAAAAAACAAAAAACACCACATACCACCAATCATCTGAGGAGGGAAATGTATTCTCTCATACTAAGAGTATCCCCCTAAAAACAGTGAATTCTGTCAATAGAATGAAAGAGGTTAGTGCAATGGAAACAGATGAGTGAGGACCAGAACATCAATTGCCTGCTGGATGCTAACAGGGTGGTCTCACATCTGGACTGCCCCCTACTCTGAGCTGGGGAAGAACTCATGGTGTGGTCCACATGGTCACCACCAACACAGGATGGAGAGAACAATCTTGAAGGCAAGATTTAGCTAGTAGCTGCCAGGCTGAAGGCCAGGACCAACTCAGTAACACACTCACAAACGTTTCTCCCAGTGCACTATAATGAAATCCAGAGTCATTGCAAGGTTCAGAGTATAGTGCCTTAAAGACAGGCTTGAATAGGTAGAGCCTATACAGTAACGATCCAAGTACTAAACCCAAATAAAAATAGTTCAAGGCTACTGGCACATAAAGAAGTTCTTTTAAACTAAATGTTGTAGGAAAGCCAACAGTTTGACAAGACATGTGGTTTGGAAAAATGCAGTCTCCAGTGGAGAAGTCATGAAGATTTTTTTTATCCTTGAATAAAAGGATAGGAGAGAAGCCAAAAACAGTCAGGGAGGAAACAGCAGACTGCAGCCCCAGCAGACATCCCTCAGGCCTGTGGAGAGAGGGAGAGAACAGAACAAGACACTATGTATGCATTTCTATCCAAGCAAAGGTCTAAAAAGCAAGGTGAATGAACAGCAGTGCCCTGGTTTCAGATGGGGCTATTAACAGAAGCAGCACCTCAGAAACCTGGTGGAGGGAAGATAAGCAGCAGGACACGGTAATGAGCAGGTACAAATTATACAGGAATGAAAGTAGGCTGTGCAGGTGGAGGAGCTGAGCATCAAGGAGCTGGGCATTAAGGCATACATTAATGAGAGCTTATCAAAAAGCACAACCAACTTAACTGTATCAACAAGTCCCACAGTCCCTAGGATTGCAGTCCCATGCCCAGACATTATAGTATTAGAGTTACTTCATCATCCACCCATCCAGAACAGGGCAAGGACTGCAAAACCTTAAGGGAGATGAGTGAGGCTGTGATGGATAAGAGGACACAAGCACAAGTGATGGAAGATGTTCATCTCCCTGTATAGATGGGGTAACTGATAGGATGGAAGATGTCTACATTGAAGATGGGAAGCCACCACTCCCTCCAGAAGTACTCTCCGACCTCTGAAGCAGAGTTTTCTTAAGCACACACTGAGCAGCACCCAGGAACTATTGGATTTGATTTCAAGTATAGTGCCAGTGGCTCTTCACACCTTAAAACTGACAAACTTGAAAGCAGCCTTGCAGACCTGCTACCGTAAGTCTAACTTAAAGAGGCAGCTGCCTAACACCACAGACGCTTGTTCAAAGAAAATTAAAAAGTGAAAGCCAGTAAGGAGAAACACACCCAGGAGGTGGGAAGACCATTTGAAGAAATCATTAGAGTAAACGTGTATCTTTTAAGGGAACAAAATTAGAAAAAAGTCAGCATGGGACAATTAACAGTAAAATGAGGCTTTGTAAGTAGCAGCACTGTCCAAATAATGAAAATGTAAAAACAAAGTCTAAAATGTAAAATCTGCAACTGTGCCAAAATACACCAAGGATTCCGAGCAGGATTTTCCAAGTCACAGGCACTAACAAAACACATTGAAGAGCCCATGATCACAGGGCTAAGGGAACCTCCAAGGAACATTACACTATAGTAGAAAAGCTAAATTAACTCTTATTCACAATAATAAACTGATAAATCCTGGTAACAGAGCCACAGTCAGGGATTAAGTCCCCCCAGCAGCGCCGAAGGGGCTCAAACATGCAATCACCCAGCTGAAGCTCGGTACTGTGCTTTTGGGTAATGAAGTAAACAGAGGCAGGTGACAGACGGGGGAAAACTCATCACAGGTTTCGGGGTGGCAAGTCCTGTCTCATCGGTCCATCAGAGTTCCCCCAAGCATGGGCAAGCAGCAGCACTGCTTGACACAATGAACTTTTGTTTCTAATGAACTCATTTCATGATCCCTCCTCTAAAGGCTTCTGAAGAACGTAAGGTAGCACGAAGAGCCACTTCTTTGAGTTAGAAGTGGTTACAAGTGGAAACTGTAATAAAAGGTCAGCTCTCCCAGTGGAAGCGAGACCCAACAGGAATCTTCGCAGCTCAGCATTTTATAAATTACTCTGAAAAGGCAATTAGCAAAGGGACAAATGGAATGATTCAGAAGAGTTCAAAGCTTCGAGTGAACTGAGAGAAAAGTACAAGTCACTCATAACGCAGTGGCTGGACAAGAAAGTGGCAGGCAAGTGTAAGTATTGAAAAACGTAGACAGGGGAAAAGGCTAGCTATACTATACCTGCATATTACAGCTTTACATTAGCAACCACTGTCAGGGGGTGTATTATGGAGACATTGTGGGTAAGGTCACAAATAAATGTCATCTCATTGTTAAGCAGCAATCAGAAAGGTTTAACGCCTGATAGGAACTGTTAAGAAATGGAGAGAGGATAAAAAAAAGTTATTTCTATCATGCTGCTGCGCAGCTGCATCACTCTGCAAGCTGTGGCCTTCCTCGGCATCATCAGGACAGGGATGTAGGAGCTAGAGAGGGCACAAAGCACCCCTCTCCTGGCCATGGAGAGGAGCAGAAATAGGAAAGGTTTTTATCTAAACTCACAGCAACTCCTACAGTGGAAAACAAGCTACAGAGGGATGTATGGTTATGACAGTCCACAAAATCAGGAGTGACCCAGAGAAAATTAACAGTAGATGTAGTTCAGGATTACTCATAGTGCTAGAATTAAGGGATACTAAATAAACTATCATATAGTAGATTTAAACAAACAAAAGGAAGTTTGTTTTCCCCTCCCCATACAATCTAATTGCATTGTGGAACTCATCGCCCCAGGATGTTGTGGATGCCAAACACATCAAGGAGTCAAAAGTCAATTAAACAAATTCACAGACTGGTCCATCAGTGGTTATTAAACATGATTATGGAGATGCAGCCTCTGGCTGACAAGTCCATAAGCCACATGAAGCTTTATCACAGGAGAATTTTGTGCTTGCCCTGTTTATTCCCACTCAACATCCACAGCCAACCATGGTCAGATCCAGGACCCAGGTACAGGACTTATCCCAAACTGGTGCAGGCTCTCAGAGCTGACATGGACATTCTCAGGTCTCAGCACATGCCAGTTCTGGTCTGGAGATCTGGACTGCCTCTTTGTGCCTGTCCTGAAGTGACACCAAACCTTCTTGAAAACAGGATGGATTGCAAACATATTGGGCTAAAATTTTGGGCTTTAACCCTGAGGAGATTCCTAGGACATGAAATCCAAAATCACACCCAGATGTCAGTCCTTTGTTTGGATGTCATGATTTATATTCTGAGTGATACTTCCTCTTCTGTCTCCCTAACAATGACAAAACAAAGAGCTATAAACAAATCCTGGCTCCAGATGTTCCTTTGCCCTCATTAGTGACCAGCTTGGCTAATGCTATTTCATCAGCCCTTTGTTTCAGGGTGGCAAGCCAACATCAGCAAGTTGAGGACACTTTGATGGGCTCCCCCCCTTGGGATGCGACAAATTCCCAGGACACTCCTGCCCAACACTCACTACAATAACAAGCATGGGGCTGAATTACTGCCCTCGACAATGTTTGGTACGTGGAAAAACTTGTGCTTGCTAATTACCATGATTGCTCCATAAAAATCACCCTCAGGCAGCCGCGTGCAATCCCAGTGAGCCACAGCCCTGCCCCTCGGCAGCCCGCAGCAGCAGCCCAGGTGGAGACAACATTTCCTCTCTTTGAAGAATCTCCCCAGCATTGGAGGTGTCCCACCCACTTGCCAGATCTATTCCTAGACATATCTGTTTCTATTTATTTTCCCACTGACTGTTACGCTAGTGTAAAGAGACAAGGTTGAGAATCGCTCAGACCAGACACATAAGCCGGCTACAAAACAAAGATTTCCTTCTTCCTTTGAAGCCTACCGTGCATTATTTTTGATAAGAGGTGCAGCAGATTTATTCCTCTGGTTTGAGCACTCCTAAGCCTCTTTACTAAGCCTGGCAGCGAGAACCTCAAAGCAGATACCAAAGCCTGCAATCTTTTTATGTGTGGTAGAAATAATCCCTTTGCCTGGTGCCTGGGAGAGCTGAACCCTGACATCCACATGAGCTGCTGATGGACCGGCACTTGGGAGCCAAGGCAGCACCAGTGACAGGGTCTCTTCTCCCCGCAGAGCTCCTTCTGTCTGCAGGCAATGAACCACCACATGCTTTGCTTGTCTGAGCTCCAGCCCGTCTTGCACCAAAGTTGGTAAGAGATATGCAGGTGTGACCCCAAAGCCCATCAGATCTCCCCATGCCAGGTCTCCACAGACAGACTTGAGCGGCTTCCTCCCCTCAAAGGACCCTTTACCTCCTGCAATGTCACTCCTACCTTTAGACATTTATGAACTGAAGCACGGAGCCCAAAGAAACCTGTGTGCAAGGGCAACGTGGCTCCCAAAGCCACCCGTACTTCCAGATAAACACGGACCAAGCTAACAAGGTCCTTTCGGCTGGCTGGCTGCCTTGAACTGATGCCGTCAAGCTACAGGAGTCACAACAGCACAGCCAAATCCCCAGTACCAGGGTGATTGCAGATATTTTGAACCAGAAGATGCTGCAAAGGCAGAGGGAAGCTAATCATTAAAGGGATAAATCAAGGGGAAATACTCAGCACTTCACTTTTGTCAGGGAGGGGCTGATCAGCTTTTACCGTGGCGGAATAACAAGTGAGAGGGGAGATCCACTTTCACTTCGCTCCCAGGATGCCCAAGGACTTTCACATCCCTGCACAGAGAACAGCTGCTGTAAGTCTTTGCATCTCATAATGATAGATTCCCTGTTTAAAAATAAATCGGTGCAGCCTGGGATGCACGCCAACACATTTCCCCCAGTTTTCCCACGTCCTACATTTTAAAGGCAGCTGATGAGCTCCATCCTTGCTGATCCCTCATCCTTCCTTTAATAACTCCCCATGTTCCCATTAAAACCAATGCATTGCCCTCCTCACCTTTAAATTTCCCCAGAGCTGCGGCCCCCTGCTTTGGCTGCTCTTGTTCAGTTTTGCATCATATTGTGTTACTGCTTCAGCCGCAACAGGAACCTTTGAAGTTCTTTTGGTAACTTCTCCCACAGGCGTCACCACTGAACCCTTTGTGCACCAGGTCTAAAAAAAACACCTCTACCAAGTTTCTCCATCTCCAAAAATACAAGAAAATTAATAGCTCAGGGCCAACTGGAACCAACACTGTTATTCTTCACATCTTAATCTTGACCTTCAGGTTGATATTGCTCCCTAAAACTTACAAAAAGGGACCCGAGGTTTGCAAACAAGGTGCTCAAACACACAACGTTGTGCAACATGCAGGCTATCAAACCTGGGATCTCATTACACCCTCTGCCTCCCACTCTGGATTGTGTTCCCTTGTTACATCTTGTTTCAAATTAGACTGAAAGCTCGTCATGCCAGCGGCAGTGGCTCCCTGTGGCACCACTGCAGCAAAAGAATTAATAAGCAAGGCTAGAGACAGCTCTCAAAAGTATAAAAAAAATAAGAGGAAAACCAGAGAAATGTGGGAAAGTCCATGCCCCTGCCCTAAATAAAAAACAAGTCTTAAAATGCTCGAGTACCTTCAGGACATCCATGAACTTGACTTCTCTATCATGAGCTTCATTTTTCACTTCTAGCCTCAGCACTTCCCATATTAAGTGATAACTTCCCAAGTAAGTGAAAAGATGCTTTGCACAGTCTGAGATATTTTTTTTATGTTGTTTCATCAGCACAGCTCAGATCGAACTAGTCCATTCAAACTGGGTCATTTATGTTGTAGACAACAGGGCACACTCAGCAAGCAGGAGATATAAGGATTTTAGTGGCAAGAAAATAAGCAACCTGTGTTTTGTCAGCAGACTGCTCTGTCCTCGCCCAGGACCTCACATCCCCCAAAGCATGGTTTTGCTACTACCTTACTCCCTTGACTTCCATTTTAGGACTTACCTTGGGAATGAAGCGATCCCTCCCACAGTAACGGTTGGGGATGTGCTATCCGATCAACTTTCCTCCTAACTGCACCCAGAGCCCCAGCTGCTGCCCTTCCATTACAGCATACCTAGACCTGCCACTTGTGTAGCTGCCTATCACCTCCTAAGGGCTTACACCAATGGAATCATTTTTCCAACAGCCTGAGGAGGCTGACCTGGGAGTAGTGTCTGTTGCTTATCGGCTGGGTTATGGAGAAAGGAAAAATTTGCCACTCGCTGGGCACTGAACGAGCCAGAGGTTAGGGCAAGACACTCTTCACCTTCCCTGGAGCTGAGCCTGAGGTTCAGCCCACTGCACCCCATCATCTCCCTGAACTCACCTGCCAAGGTCTACAATAACAGCACTAAGGTTTGGGAGGTGAGGGAGAGCTTACATTGCGCAGCCATTTCACCCTGCTGCAGAGGCATTTTCGTCCCTCTTCACCAAATGTAATTCCTGTTACAAGAAGCTTTCAATGATGGAAATTCCCAGGCCAAAAAGTATAATTCTAATACAGCTCAGATTGCACAACAGCAGATTAGATGTCACTGCTTCCCAGGAAGCCTTAAGTCCTTTCTGCCCCTGCCCACTCTCCCCAAGAGCATCATCTCTGCAGGTCCGGCTCTCCCGGGCCTAGAACGTGACCACTGGGTTTTGCTTCTACAGGACTTGCTGACACCAAAAATAAAGCCCAAGAAGTGGTTCTGGGGATTTTCTCTAAGTAGGCATGGTGGGACTGCCCTAATGGCACTACCAGTTTCAGAGCAGCATATCCTTAGCCAGCATTGCCATCACTGGCACCATGGACCTCCAGAGAAGATGGCTCTCCAGGTTACAGAGGGAACGTGCAGTGCCCACACGTGAGCACCCTTATTCACAGAAGGGACAGAAAGCAGAGCTGTCATTCCAGTGGAAATCCCCAATTTCAAACAGGATTCATTTTGCTCTCTTAATCACCCTCCATCCAACTGGTGCTCAGGACTTTAACCTCCCCCTCTTCCCCTTTGCTCGCAGCAGTAAAGGCCCACTAATGAGGCCACCATATTTGCATGCCATTTAACTTGGCACTACAGTTTTCCTGCTGGGAGGAAGCATTCCTCTGGCTGGGTGTGGTAGGGCTGTCCAGGAACAAAACCATTTTCTACAGAAAAGGAGGAAGGAGTTAGTTATCTCCTGCCACGTCCCAGAGTTTGGAGTGAAGGCACTTATGGCAACAGCAAACAAGTGCTCAGCAGCACTGCAGTGATGTGGTTTAAGAAAAAAAAAGAAGAAAAAAAACTTTCTTGAGCATGGAGCCAAACAGGCCTCAGGCAGTGATGGGTACATGATGAATAATAAACCCATCTGAAGCAACAAGCATGAGTTAACCCAGATGAAGAGCTCCTCATAGTTCCCCCCTCCCCCCCGCCGCCTTTGGCTGTTCCTTGGAAAACCCATATGTGTTATGAGGGTGTCCATAAAACAAACATTTGGCTGCTTTCTTGAAGAAACCTTGGAGAGCCCAAACTGGCTGTGTGGGCTGAGTCCTCAGCAGGGTACAGTAACCAAAGCAAAAAGAAACCTCCTCAGGGGCTGCTATAGCATTTGGGATGGGGCAAGTGGAGCAGAAATCTTTGTACAAAAGCTATTTACATCTGTCTGACCCTTGTAAACCAGGTCCCCAGGCTCTTCCCCACTTGGAGGCATTTGGATGACAGGCTGCAGCAGCAGTTTGATCCTTCCCAGAGGAAAGGAGTGGTGCAGAGCAGCCACAGCTATACCCACCAAGCAGCATGCACCACCTGTGCCAAGGAGCAGGTGGCAGGCAAACAGCCCCACAAGGCAGGGATGGGGACCACAGCAGGCTCCCTACAAGGACCAGGGCACTGTCTGCAGTGCTGCCTCCTGGCTCGCAGTCCCACATTTGCAGAAGCAGCTAAGGAAAGTGAAAGATACCTGCACCCTCCTCCAGACTCCACCTTTCCACCCCAGCCTTCCCCAACAGGCTGCTCCTCCCTAGGAGGCTCCCCATCATCTCCCACTCAAATCCCTTGATCTCCTTGCCAAAGCCCAGCCTGCTCCAGGAGGGTCTGGCTGCCCAGATACTGCCAAATGCTGCAGGGCTGCAGCTCAGCTCTGGGCTGCCACAGGGTCAGGTGGCTCTAGGTCTGGTCTTCCCTTGCTTTGTCCCAAACGCCCATTGGAGGTCCACAAGTTCAGCCATCCCAGTACCACATGCTGACCCCAGACCTTGGAAAGCCAGTCCCATGAGGTACAGAGAAGGAGAATCCCAGGTACTAAAACGAAGAGAGTCCAAGACAAACATTTCTGCTGTTGCTGACATGAGTGTGGATGCACACAAGTGACCAACCCACCCAGCAGCCAGGCATAGCTCTGAGCAGCTCCTGATGCTGGTTTGAAGCCAGGCTCATACAGCTCACTGCCCCCGTGGCTGCCTCCATATTTGCTAGCCCAGCTTTCCCTACCCAGAGCCATCTCCAGTTCTCCCTGCATCATGAGAGGGACAAAATCAGAAGGACCATGAAGGCGGTCTGCTTGCTAGGGACCATGAACAATGGAGAAATGGGATGACAGAGGCCAGACTTGCACATTCCCACATCCAGCAGTCCCCCAGTAACTTTGTGCCATGGGAGGTAGACAAGAGGGTCCACAAACAGTAGCAGGTAAATGTTGACCCACCTCCGCATGCTCTGTCCTTCCAGAATGAAAGTCTGGTCTCATTTAGGACAGCATCGGGGGTGACAGCTTCTGTCACAGCTCCTCATCCTGCAGGACAAAGTCATGCCCTGTCCACTACTTCAGGAAGAGAAAATGGTTTTTGACACCCCATCTTCTTCCACTGTGGACACGCTGCAGTACATAGACAATGCACCACAACGCATGGCAGTGGAGGGCTCATCCTAAGAGCTGGCGCACAGACCCCAGGAGCACTCTGTCCCAAACCCAGAGCACTGGCCACCCCATGGCAGCTCCCCTTTCCCTATGGAGGGGGCATCCCATCACAGCCAGGACTCCCCACTGGGCTCAACTCCCAGCAGGTACCCAACACCATGAGCAGCCAAGCAAACATTGCCTCCTCCTCCTTCACCCTGTTGAGCAACCATCAGTGGGTGGACACACACCCAGGCTAAACACAGCTCCAGTAGCACCACCCCCACCCGCCATGGCTTATACCCAGGTCACCAAACACATTCTTGCTTAGGGTGTGCTAGTTCTCACGCTCACCCCCAGGAGGGAGCCTGCATTGCTCAACCCTCCTCTAGCTCTGGTCTCCCCTACGCTGAACCCGGAACCAGATTTCACTTGTCACAGAACACGCCAGTCCTTGCCCACACAGCTCTGTCCCAAGGAGGGGGAGGATGAGATGCTGCCACCACCACAGCGAGAGCTGACCTGCACCTTGGCAGCCTGTCCCTGCGAGCAGGGACACAGGCTGGCCCAGGACTTAATGGGAAGGGAAAGGTCTTGGTGTTGCAATTGCCATTCTCTCTAATCCCTGTGTTTGGCTGCTCTGAGCACAGGTCAACCTGTGAGGCACCTGACTTCTGAAGGACGGAGGATTTAAGGCTCACAGTGCCTCCTCAGCACAGCCTTTACCTCCACATGACACATCTAGCTTTTGCAATCCAGGTTAGCACTCATCTGCCCTATTTCAACTTCAAAGCACTTCACAAACATTAACCAATTAATCCTCTCACCACCCTCAGAGGGAGGTGAGCATCTTTATTTTTATCCATTTCCCCATCAGTGAGAAGGAGAGAGTTAAGTGCCTCTCCCAAGGCCATGCCTAGCTGACTCCCAGCTGACTGCACTTGACTCCCAGCCCCAGGCTGGGGCCACCAGAGGAATGCATGAGGTGCCACTCTGCAACGCTGCAGCAGCAGTCATAGCCACCTGAACAGGGCTGTCACCCAGCACCTTTGTTTTTCTCCTTGCTCCATATGACTTGGCTTCTTGAGCCCTTTCTGTTCATCATCAGTCAATGACCTGGAAGGAAGATGATCCAAGACAAGCAAGACAGCAGGCCACCAACACAGCCACCAGGACCAGCTGGAAAACCAGGGGCACACGCAATAAGTGTTTAGCAGGCTCGTTAAAAGTCCTACATGTTGCAATAAAGAGCAGAGGCCAGCAGAGATGGTGCCAGAGTATGGGGGAAAAAATTTGATGTGACTGAAGCTAGACAGACAGAAGAAATAAGACATGAGCTACTGGCAGCACTTGGCTTTTGCCAAGGACTGAGGCAGAATATTCCAGCTCATTCTGCACTTGAAATCACACTTGTTCCCTCCAGCTTGCACAGAGCTTGGTTTAGGGCATGCCACAACCCTTGGAGGCATCAGTAAGGTCAAGGAGACAGTCTTCAACAGGGAGACTGCAGGAAGCCAGCATGGTGGCAGCTCACTCAAGGTGTCCCCCTCAGCCACCCTTTACATCAGTCAGGGCTCTCTCAAACTGCCAACAAACAGACAGCGGCCACATTCACCAGATCCATCATGTACCTCCAAGGTGTCACCAGCCAAAAAAGTATTTTGCCACCCAAAACGACTATTTCTTTGTGGAAGACACAGGCTGCGCTCCTCCCTCAGCCAGCAGGCAGGTGGGCAGAGCTCCCATGCAAGGGCACCCAGGTGTGCTCAGAGGGAGGGAAGGAAACACCCTGGTCCCTAACAGCCCAAAGACACAGCGAGCTGTGGAGAGGAAAAGCAGGGTCCACACCCGCACAAGGACAGGTTGCACACCAGACCCCACCATCAGCGGTGGCTGCGTTTGTTACAGCCTTTTCATGGATGAAACTACTCACTTGGGAGAAGGGACCATCTGAGGTGCAGGAGCACTCCCACTCTTCCCGTGATGGACCAGGCAGGACTGGGAGGTTGCTCCCAGCTCCCTTTCAGTTCAGTAGCAGCTTCTGTCCCCAGGGCTCCTCAGGGCACACAAGTGAAAGTCCCTTTGCTTTTGCAACACCACTGACCCAGTGGGACTCCTGCTCCACCGCACCAGTGGCAGGGAGAACCCACAATTGCAGGGTTTACAAGGAAGCATTGGTTCATTTTTCTCTTTTCCAATGGCTGTGGCTCAGCACTAACTGCTGACAGTTATTCATTACCATTCATCCTGAGGTCCCAATTTGCTCACTAAACCCTGTGAAGATTTAGAGATCCCAAAGCCTTTTGGATGGAAAGGGGCAGCCTTTAAACAACACTCTGCAACGTCAGATCGATACTGGCAAGAGCTGAAATCAGTCCAGCGTCTCATTGAAGCAGCAGGAGAATTTCAGGCAGATGAAATGCTATTCTCTAACTGCAGTTATTAGAGGCAGTGGGGGTAGAAGCCTTACTTCTATTACAGGTACAGTGCCATCCCAAGGGAAAGGCTTTTCTTAGCATCAAGAATCACTCTGAACACCTGTTTAAAATGGCACATATAATGTGCCTTGAATTTATTGCTAAGCACAGACCTTAAGTCACAGTAGAACCTTAAGAAGCCAGATTTGCCCACCCCTGCAAGGGTGTCCCACCTGTGCCTACAAGGTGGCTGGGAAGGGACCTGGGGAGGCAGTGGTGGGGCTCCCACAGGAGCACCCCAAGGTGCAGTGGAGCCCCAGGACTGTGACAGCAGACAGTGCCACCTGCTGACACCCAGTCCCCATCCTATCCCTCCTGCTGGGGCCCAGGGCACCCTCCCAGCTCACCAGTTATACCTCACATGCTAGTCAGACCCCAAAAGCAGCAGTAATTCTGTACAATATTCTTGACTGCTCATAGGGCCATTCCCCCATTCCATGTGGTTGTGTGGGACAGACGCCAAGCTGCTGGCTAACCCACTCTCTGGCCGTGGCCATCAGTGCAGCATGGGGTTTGACACCACATGCCAAGACTATTCTTCAAGGCAAGGAGGAAGAGATAGTGACCTGTGCTGGAATACAGCAAGGAACAGTTTCTGTGTGCGCTTTGATCTTCCTCCCCAGCTGAAAACCTCTTTCTGGCATATCTTTCTTGAGCATTGCCATCATCTATTCCCCTCCTGAACATCTCACCACTTTTGGGGGGCATGGAAAGGAGCCCAAGCTGCTCAGAAACACCTTGGGATGAGCAGGAGGACCACCCCACCCTGTTCATATACCATAATTAGATGTGCATTTGAATACTGCAAACAGACTGCATGCCCAGAGACCCAAAAGGCCTCAGATAATGGCTGTGGGGTTTAGCTTGACTCCCTAGTGATGCAACACCCTTGCAAATCCTCTATGAACCCCTCCAGGAAGGATTTGCAGCATGGCCCAAACCAGAATCAAAACACAAAGCAAAGCCACCAAGTTAATCAGGACTCTGGGGCCTTCAGGAACTGGGAATGCCCTTGACATTCATTGTAAGAAGTTTCTTAATGGATGGGTGAACTCTTTATCACATTCCCAAATCCATAAGCCTTTAACTTGCTCTTCTTCAGTTTAAAATGTTTGGAAGGTGGAGTCTTCCTCCTCAAGTAATCTACTTCCTAAACCATTTCCAAGCCTAAATTTCCTCTTCCATTAACTGACCACCAAGATCCTTAGGTCACGTCTTTGTTCCTTGACCAAAGAGAACTGAAAGAGAGGTCAAAGAATTCACTAGGCTGGATGCTTAACCCAGTTTACCAAGTGAAGTTCAAGTTAAAGGGAAAAATCTCCAGAAATAAGAGTGTTTGCATACTCTTTATATATGAACTGCTGTTATTACCAATTATTTACCCTGCAGCAGTCACTACAAGCCCCAGTGCCATTGTGCCAGGTACTAGATAATACGCACATGTTAAAAGGCAATATTCTTTTCTGTAGAAACTTTAAAGAGATAAAAGACAAAAAAAGAGAGCATCGTTCTCACATGGAAGCAAACCCAGAAATTAATTGGCTAGCCTTTATACAATGAATGGCAATACTGAACTGTGCACACTAATTTGTGTATAAAACATGCTTATTAGATATATTAAAGGCCACAGGACACTGCTATCAGTCTGTATAAACAGCCCCAGCTCGTACTACTCAATTCTTACTTATAAAGCATAACCCCAAATCTTCCCTCCTCCTGCCCTGCCTTCCCCTTACAGAAACTCTATTCTAATTTTAGAACTAATTAAATTAAACCTCTGACTCACCACAGATCTCCTATTTAGGCTTACGTGATCTTTGCTAAAGACCTTTCCATGCTGTTATTTGGCAGCACTCCCCCAAACACACCCGACTTTACCTCTTCTGCAGTCTGGCAACGATCATCAGCTCACAGGAACACGCACAGGGCAAGAGCTAAAACCCAAGAAATCCTCTCAAAAAAACCCCCAACAAAACCCCAACCAAAACCCACCACCTTATATACCCATGGTTGGTTTGCACGTAACACAGCAGTGTTGCAGCGCCCTGACTCCATGGAAGGGATGCCCAAGGATTTAATTAAGATGCAGGCCTCACTCCAGAAATCAGGAAGACAGCATCCAAACCTTTCCACTGTTACCCAGTCATCTAACGTTCAGCCAGACCCTGGCTATGCCAGAGAAGGAATAAAACCTCTAAACAATACAGAGATTTAACAAAGTTAGTTTGTAAAGAGGGAATGGAGCCCGTCACCCACAAAGCCCCTTCTCAAAATCCTTTTCTAACAAAAATACTACCAACACAAAAAGTAAGAATGACCCGTTTCTAAAAAGCCCGCTCTGGCTCTCTTGCTGTGGGAGTTTTTTTGGCAAGTACAGAAAGCCATGCAGGTGCCAGCACAGCAGGGCTCCTCGTAAGCCCGGCACACACCAACAACCTGCCTGCCCCTGAGCAGAGGCAGATGCAGACACATCTCTGACGGGAGAGCTTGGTCCTCTGAGAGGTCCACCCTGGAGGGGGAACAGCCTATTAAAAAGCGACCTTTGCTGCCCATTCCTCCCAAACATACAGTTTTGAAACAGAAAAAAACCTATCATAAATCACACAGCAGCTTTCAAATAAAAAGCAGGGCAATCCCTGAGAGTATACTTAGCCCCCTGCTGCCCCAGGTCTCATCATTACCTGAAATTCGGCTCAGTATAAAAACTCCCATTCAGCCTGCAGATCCTTCAAAGCCCTATCACAGCAGGATCCTCTTCTTCCCAGTGCAGCACCCAAGGCACTTCCCAACATAATCCCACCACTGCTTACCCAGACCAACCAGCCTCCCCCCAGATCTGGGGGGGGCACTTATTTATCATATCAGGAGGAGTCACATGCCTTGGATCAGCTGAGCTTGTTTCCCAGTCTTTTTATTTTCAATTTCCCTCCTTCAGTCAGAGTGCTAAGTGGCACAGGAGAACCAAATTCAATTAACAGGATTAATAGCAATTAAGCCCCTGTTGGAGTCAGGGTTGTGCTCTTTAGGCCTGGAAAGAAACTACATGTCACTGCAGCAAGATAAGCAGCAGGTGATGCCAGAAGCTTTATTCCCAAGGGGGAAAATGGGTTGTCTTTCTGCAAGCCTCCTCCTTCTCCTCCTTCCCCTCTCTGATCAGAATTTGGCCCAGACGGAGCCAATTTCTTTCCAGCCTGCCCCTGCCGCAGCCCTGCTCTTTGCACAAGGGAGAGCTCAGCTGCCTCTGAACACCAGTTATAGGGTCTGCATAAACCATCTTGAAGCAGCTCTTTTTCTATGCCTGTACAGAAAAAAACCCAACCGTCCCGCAGCATACACGGGAAAGAGCGGAGCACTTGTATCGGAAGCTGAAGTTCTCTTTAGCTGGGCTCGTGTGCAGGACCTGCCCATGGCAGCCTAGCCCCGGTGTGCAGGGAGGCTCTGCCAAGACCCATCCCAGCCATCAGCACCCTGGGATGTTCCCAGTCCTCTGCCCCAGCCTCCCCAGCAAGTGGCGGGGTCCCTGCTTGCAGCCAGGGAAGGAGCATCACCGCCTCACTTCGTAACCGCAGCACTTCACGGTGGTTATTTTAGCTACAGAGCAGCTTTCTGGTGTCCTGTGTTGTCCCTTAGTGTTCTTCCTAACTGAGGGCTTTTAACATTAACAGCATTTAGCAGATGTTCTTCTTCCAGCTGAGGGGTGGGGAGGCACTGAATCTTTTATTTAAACTTCTTCTGTAAGCAGTAGAAAGATGACCCACAGCCTAAGCAGATGTCCCTCAAGTGATAAGCCTTTCCCCGCTCTGCCAGGGGCTCCTTTTAGCCACCAGTCCCATGAATTGTTGAATTTACCAGTCCATACATCATCCCCAAGCAAGAACCAGGGATCTCTGGCTGAGTATTTCCTCCAGGGCCAGACAAGGGGCTCCACGCAGTTTGGTAGGAGCTGGAGGCTCCCAGGTCCAGTGCTGGGCTGTCAGTGTCCTCTTCCCTGCTGTGGGTGAAATACTGGACAAAACCAGACGGGTATTCCCAGGGCTCCAGTCCATGGAGAAGTAGAGCATACGTCTGGCCAAGGAGCAGAGCAGCAGCAGCTGGGAGCTGCGGGGTCTCACCTTGGTGGGTCTTGCTGCACTACACCGAGAGGTGCATGCTGTGTGCAGCAGCCACTGTGCAAAACCAAAAGCGGGATAAAAGGGCAGCCAGTGGGACACGCTGAGGTTGGTGCCTGCAGTCCCTCTCCAGCAAGGGAGGGATCTGCACAGCAGAAAGCTGCCTGGGTCCTCAGAAGAGGGCTAGGATTTACTTTTGTCAAGGCCTTGAATGTTTAGAAGTCCAGAGAGAGGCAAGAAGCAGCGTGCTCCACCAGTGCCCCAGGGAAATTGCAACAGAGTCACCAGCAAAAGCATTCAAAGATCACAAACCAGACCCAGATGATCATGAATCACAGCTTAGAAACCGCAAACGGTTCTTAAGCCTCTTCAAAATAATGGCATTTACCAACAGGCTCGTTTGGGGTGGTTCACATTTTCCAGCCTTGCTCTGAACCCAAGGGACAGAACGGGCTAAAGCAAGAGCAGAGCTCCTCGTGCAGTGCCGGCGCCCCGGAGCTGGGGTGATAACAGGGAGCTGTTGTGACACACGGCACAAATTCATGCTTGAGGGTGGTGCTGGGGCTGTGGGAAGGGCTGTGTGGGAACCCCTGGTGCCAGTGAGGGTGGGCAAGGGGCTCATGACACGCCGCTGGGGCGCTGGCTATGGAGAGCAGGGAATCTCTAAGCTGGTTCCCAGCTCCCTGCAAGGGCTCACCTGACTGGAGGCACGGGTGAGGCCAGCCCCACACTTGGCCCTGGAAGTCTGAGGGATGTCAGAACAATTTCGATAGAGAATGCTTCCCCTGTTTTTTAGCAAAGAACACACATAGGCAACGTTAAGTACACGAACACAGTAAAACACTGTGTGTTCCTTGGCTCAAGTGCATGGGCAATCCTGAGGCTTCAGTCAGAGCAAGACCTGCGTCCCAATAAAGTACACGCAGTAAATCTCCTAGGTGTCAGCAATGTTTTAATCCCCAATTTAAATATTAGTATAATTGAAGAGCATAAAAGCAGTATCCCTGAAAGCACAGTGTCACCTGGTCCATCACCCTGTCCTCAGAAGGGGCCCAGAGACCTCCTCCAAGATTTTTACTTCTCCAGTCCACTGCTGACTTTCTAAGTCTCATAATATTAATTCTAGTTTAAAATAATACAGCATCATAAGTACAAAGCTCGGCAACATGATAATTATTTATGACTTATGCTCTTGGCCGACGCTGAGTGTTTATGTAGAAGCTTTAATTATCATTTATGCATCCACATCCATAAAAATCCCAGGGCTCTGTATGGATGAAAGCTGAATTTATAGGATCCTGGAAATGGCAAAGCCTGGATCCAGTGAGAGAGGCTGCTCCTAACTGCCAAAATGCCAGATCCAGTGAAAGGACATGAATGTCAGCAGGGCACAAAATGCAAAAATGAGACAACAGGTGACAGTTCCAGCAGGTGGAACTGTGGTTCCCAGAGTAAAAAGGACTTGTAGCAGCTGCATCTGTGCCTGATCCGTGTCTGCACCTCGATGGAGATGAGCAGGGAGAGGTCTCTTGATCTGAGGCCCCAGCTGGGTAAGAGGCTGACACGGCAAGTGTGGCAGCACAGATACTCGGGCTCAGGGACGTGGGCACCTGGTGCACGCTCCCTCCTGTGCTCTGCAAGGCAGCTGCACCCCAGGCTGTCCAGCCCCTTTCCAGTAGCATCTGATCACCCTCCACATAATATTGGTGGGTACTTAGGGAGAGCCTGACCTCTCACCACTACGCATCTCTGCACCCAAGTTCTGTGGCTCTGCAGTTCAGCCTGAGTAGAAGAACAGCAAAGCATAAAGCTCAGGGATGTCTCAGCTAAACAGGCAGATGCAGAACAGCGTGATCAGCATCATCAGCTGCCTCCAACATGCCTGTCACTGTCTGCTCCTGGCAACCATCTCAGTGCTGGAGGAGAGCTTCCCCAAGTCCAGGCATTGCAAGGCTGCCTTGAGCTTGGAAGCAGGCTGGATTTCTTCTTCCAAAAAACACAGAGGAAAAAATTCAGGATGCAACATCTCTGAATATTTCCTACCGAAACCACAGAATAACATGGGAATATCAGCTGGTTTTTAGCAGGAAACCCAAGTTTCTTGCTAAGTGGGGTTTGAAACTATGGGCCAGGGGCTTCCAGAAGCTCAGAAAATGGGAAGGAATGAAGAAAAGAGGATCTTGGCAGGGATGAATAAGGATAAGAAGGAAAAGCATACTGCAGACAGCAGCCACAGGCTTTGGCAGCTATTTCCTCGGGGGAAAAAAAAAAAGAAAAAAAAAAAAAAAAACAAGCTAAAAGCTGCTTGGGGAAAGGAGGTTCGGCAATGGAATATTTCATCTCCATTACCAGAGCAAAAGGACGGCTCCTCATATCCCTGATGGGCCGGACAGTGCTTTAGCTGCAAAGCACCTCGCTTTCACAACCAGGCTGAAAACGTGCAAGGAATCAAAAATAACGTCACATTTATTAGGGAAGCGATTCAATTGCAAAGCTCACCAAGGGACATAGGGAGCTGACTACATGCAGAAATCAAAAGGAAAACCCTTGATTGAAAGGAGATGTTTAGCCACTATGTTCAAAGGCTCCCTAAATCAAAGACAAAATCCTTCTTTAATCAAGGCCATTGACCAAAGCTGAAAGCACACGGAGCTGCTGACAATGCCCTCAGCATCGCCTTTCACGGCAGCGCTGCTGGTGCCGATGCTCTTATACCCCAGCTTCCTTCCCCCAGCACTTCATGTCTGTTGTCCTGGCAGCGGCTCTCAGCGCTCAAAACGAAGCATGGTTTTGTAGGGACAATAAACATCAGCCATCAGCTAAGGCCAAAGCATCACAGTGTCCCTATTTTAACTGCCTTAAACTTTCAAGGTCTGTCCTTGAGCTTGAGCAGTCCTTAGGAAAGGCAGAAAGAGTTAATTGGGCCTTATCTAATCTCAGCCCAACCCAAGGGTCAACAGCAGTTAGCTGAAGTTTATCAGCAGTGTTTAACCATCATTTATCAGCTTTGGGGAGATTTTATTCAGACAGGTGTGTGGCATGTTGACACACAGGCGGAGTCAGGGAGTATTGCTTTTCCACACCGGAGAGCAGATACGAACAATTAACACAATGATAATAAGCATACATTTGTTATGGCTAAAGCAAGCAGGCGTAGCACTAGATGCTGGCAGGGTAAGAACTCGCCAAGAATAAATTTCAAATTTATGAATGAACTTCTGAACTAACATGGGTCTCATGGTGCTTCGTGGCAGCGCAGCTTCAAGGAAAATCCATCTCTGGAAATGGGCTCAGTGTTTCCAGTGACTGCTGAGCTTTTCTCTCCCCTTTTTGGTACATTCAGGATCAGAATCCAGCCACAGAAACATGACCAGCTCTAGCCCGTGTCCACTACCTTTTTTTTTTTTTCCTTTTTCCTCCCAAAAGCTCACTTCTATCGTTCTGGGAAAAAAGTACGTTTCTCATTTTAAAATCCCTGCATAGCTAACAGCAAGAAGAAATGTTAGAAATGAAAGCCTGATTTCATAGTTTGCATTACTTTTCCCTTCCTTTCCACACCTTTCTGGTTTTTTTAATAGCCAGTTTTTCCAATGGAGCTAAGGAGGCTGAGAGCTCTCTGCTGGAAATGCCTCATCTCCTCTAATTGTCCAAAACGGTACAGTGGGATGGACATAAGCATTTCAGCCTCCTCTAGCCACATATTTCATTGAAATCAGAAGTACAATAGTGTTTTTCTGAGTCCAGGAGCAAACCATATATCAATAGCCCTTAGCAGTGCCAATGGAACTCACAGGAGTAGCTAGAAATGCCAAATCTCTCTGGGGTTGTGATGAAAGTAATTTACAATATTTTTTTTTTTGCTTGTTTATCAACTGCATTACAAAGCAATGGAAAGTATTATAAAAACTTGACAAAACCTCTGACAAAACATTTTCAAGAAATTAAGAAAAAATGTGAAAATATTCTGTGTGTCAGACCTCATCTTAAAAAGCTCCTAGTCTTGGGGACATCGGGTTAGTTGAGGACCACGGAGGGGACAGGCTGTTGCTTCTCTGCCCATTTCTGAAAGCTTCTGTGGAAAATATCAGCTCATTCAGTCATCTTATGACCCTCTGCAAGGACAAGGACTCCACAGCCTTTTTGGTCCAGCAACAGTGTTTGGCCATCTTCATGGTGAAAGTTTTTTCCTACTACCCAGTTGAGATGACCCTTCCTGCAGCTTCTCTCTGCTACCTCCCAACCTTCTGGGCAGCTCTGGGAGGACTCTGGTGACCCAGCCAGCTCTTCACCGGCTTGCAGCAGCTCTGCATCCAGGCCAACGTGCCCAGAGTTCACCTGGACGTCACCCAGCTTTCTAAAGAGTCAGTTTTCACGTATAATCACTTCAAATTCACCTGGGGGAAAGGGGACCCAAAGGCAATGATAGCTGTGGGCAGACAGGATCTTTTATGCAAACAGGACAGGGCAGTAGAGACCAAGGATCCTTATCAAGAGGGGTTAATACCTCTAAATTAGCTCTAAAACAGAGCTCTGTGTTCAGTTACCCACGCAGGCTCCAAAGCAAGGTCCAGTCCTGGACAAAAGATGTGGGTGGCCCTGGGGAGCAGGGACACAGCTGGCCTGAGCTATGCAGAGGGTCAGATTAAACCAGATCATCCTCCAGGAGCCTGTGACCTGAAAGGAAGGTATATACCATATGCTTCCCATCTTGTTCGGCTTTGTGAAAGAGAGAGTGGGCAGGGGGTGCTGCTTCTGGTTCAGAGAAAAGGTGAGAGCCTTGCTGGAGGAAACTGAAAATTGCTTGCCCAATTATCAGCCATAGCGCTTAATCACTCTGCCCTGGATCAATCTGGCAGCCGCAGGGGCAGTCAGATGTGGAGGCGGGAGGCAGATAGGATTTAATAAAGAAGCAATTTTATGAAGGAATTCTTTGCTTTTGGCATTTTCTGTAGGAGTGGGAAAAACGATGCTTTTTCTCCGGTAATGCCAGGGAAGGCAAGAAGAGCACAGCTCCATGTTTCAGCTCCTGGGTGACAGACCCCACGTGCTGCCACTGCCTCTGCATCCCATGGAGATCCTGCGTGGGAGCCAAGAAGAGGGGCACAGGCCATCAGGGGAGAAAGTCTTGCCAGGAGCCAGCACCCCCTGCACTGTTCCTGACCTGGGACCACTCCTGGGTGGACGGTGGCAGCAGCTGTCCCATCTGCAAGCGACAGAGCCCTGAGGCCACCGCTGTGACCAGAGCTGACCACAGCCCAGAGGTATTCCCACCAGCCATGTGCCATCACCCAGTAAGCCACAGCAGGAGAAGGAAAGTTTTCCGTGGACTGGATCCATGTGGTTTGGTGTCACTGCAGTGGTGGGATAGCACAGGCAAATGGGTCAGGAGCTGGGCTGGGAACTTCACCCCACTCCAGGGAGCTGTGCAATTGCACCCCAGCCAATTTCAGCCAGTAATCCTTACAAGCACATCGCCTGTCCCCAGCATGTTCATCCTGCTCAGGAAGCATTTGGTTGGCATTCAGGCATGGCCTCTTCTGAACAACCCAACAAGCCATGATTTATGTGATGCCTTTGTCTTCAGACACTGTTGTCAGCAATACTCATCCTCAGGCAAAGCTGCTGATGCTTGCAGTTTTCCAAAGTTTGCTATCATGGATGCACGGCCCTTGCTGAAGGATAACAAACACAAGTTTTATTAAAGTAGAAATTATAATTTGTTAATTTTCCCCTGTAGCTACGTTCAGCCCCCTACCCAGAAATGAGGGACCCCAGCGGCAACATTTCCAGGACGGAAGAGAAAAACTGATATACTGTCCTGGGCTCCAAAGACTCTCCTATAGCTGGAGAAAATAAGTGATATTTTCACAGCAGTCACTCACAGAACCCTTTTTCCTAAACTGTCAGAGTGTTCAATATCTTCCATGCACCCAGAGCAACAAAATAGCTTTCTCAGCATTAATGGGAGAGAATTCAAGACAAAAATCACTATGGACCAAATTATGGTTGATTTTTTTTTACTGTAGGAAAAAAATCAGTGTTTGAGCAGTATCCCCTGGATACAAGAGCAGCTAATCACTGCACATCGGCTAGCTCTCACCTTGCTGATGCAAAATGGCTTGGTCTGTCTCCCATGCCAGAACGGATCCAGCTGCACCATCCCCCTTCCTCCAGGCGACTTGCAGTTCCCCCTGTGGGCTTCTGCATGTACAGTCTTCTCCTCTCCATGGGCACACCACTGCATGGGGCTTGCTCTTCTGCACTTTCTGTACAGACTGTTTTCAAAAACATCTTGGATACCGTAAGCAAGATCCTCGGTACACCTACAAGCCCCAGGCCTAGCAAACCCAGCAGGTAACAGAACTTTAGAGATGTTTAGCTTTTAAATCCAACAGAAGCAGCTCTTTGGACCCTAGAGAGCTTTGAGCATCTTAGGAACTGTCTTTTGTGACACCCCTGGGCTTCATATTTGCATCAGCCTTTCTCCAAACTTCACTCATCCCACCCATTGCAGGGCAGCAGCAAACTCCCTACCTGCCTTGACCATCCTGAACACTGAGGGTCCTCCCGTAGGTCGCCAGAAGGTGCCTTCCCTTCATGTATCCCAAGGAATGTCCCCATGACCTCCACCAAGGGACCAAGGCTCAGGGATGCCACCAGCACAGAGCCGTGGTGTGGGTCTTGGCTGCGCAGCCACTCCTTGGCGGCAGCAATTGGGACACTGTTGGGAAGGGGCCAAGGGGTCACCCCTCACCTGCACTCCACAGCACTAGAGCTCCCACACAGCCCCAGCACCACCCTCAAGCATGAATTTGTGCCGTGTGTCACAACAGCTCCCTGTTATCACCCCAGCTCCGGGGCGCCGGCACTGCACGAGGAGCTCTGCTCTTGCTTTAGCCCGTTCTGTCCCTTGGGTTCAGAGCAAGGCTGGAAAATGTGAACCACCCCAAACGAGCCTGTTGGTAAATGCCATTATTTTGAAGAGGCTTAAGAACCGTTTGCGGTTTCTAAGCTGTGATTCATGATCATCTGGGTCTGGTTTGTGATCTTTGAATGCTTTTGCTGGTGACTCTGTTGCAATTTCCCTGGGGCACTGGTGGCTTTTCACTGTACATCAAGACTTCACAAAAACCAAATTCCAGCCGTGGTACAACAAGTGCTCTTCCAGCCTGTCATGGATGGGCCACCACAGGGAAGTAGGTAGGTTCGCAAATTTTTCTTTCTCCTGCAATGCAATTTTTTGATTCCTTTGCAACACTTAACTATTAAAAAAAAAGTAACTTGAAAGTGCTCAGATTTGCTGAAAGGTGATGCAGACATTCAACTTGCTGAAGGAGAATCACCTCTTCCTGCTGACCCACCTAGAGAAAGACCTGCTGGTTCAGCGTATCTCCTTACCCAACGCCCCTGCCCCACATTCCTTGTGTGGCACCAATTTCCCCACCAAGTGCCTTCCAAAAGCCAGAAGACACCATCAGTAATTGCCGAGGTCTTCCATCCCACACTGTGTGTGGTGGCCATCACCCAGCAAGGCAACCAAGGGGAAGCTATACCACACCAGCACCTGCTTTGGGGTCTGCATGTCCTCTCCATTTCTCCATGATGGGTGCCTTGCTCGGTGAGTTACACTGCACGGCTGGCAGAGCTGCCTGACTCATTTTTCTCTACTCCTCCAGCTGATGTGTTTGGAGGAACACACTGCTCTGACAAGGTGACACATCCTGAGAAAGCCTACACTGCTGAAGACATCTCCCTGCTCCTTCTACCAGGAGCACCCAGCGCAATAGCAGTTTGCAGCTCTTTTTCATTCCTTCCCAGTCACATAAGCCCCAAGCATTTCTGTTTGATTTTCCTGAAGGATATAGAAAAGATGTCAATCAGGAGAGAGGAGCCCTGAAATCCCACGTTTCTGAAGGCATGTCATAAACACACAGATGTCAGTAGAGGCACTTGGAAAGGAAAAGCAATTGCTAACAGAAAAACTGCATTTAAAACCTACTGTGACTGCTTTTCAGCTGCAGTAGCTAGCAGCCTATGTTGGATTCTTCTTTTGGCAGAGGCAACTGTTCTTGAATCAGTTGGTTTGGCTCAATTTGTTGTGGAATGATTAAGTTCAGTCCACTGTATTGCATAATCTGGAGTTTCTTCAACCTGCTTCAGTAGTGAAGTACTTAATCTCATACAGCTTTGGGAGGGGTTAGGAACACGAACTTAAATCCATGCAAATGTATCAGGAGCCTGAGCAATAAGAGGATGAAAAGAGAAGTGTCCAGGAGGCCGGAGGAGATCAGTGGCTTGTTTCTGCTTTGATGCCTCCAACTTGTGGAGGAATGGAAGGAGAAAACCATGGCATTATACACACTTGAAACGTCCCAGGAGCCAACCACAGTTCCCATCTTCAGAGCAGCTCTCGTAACCACTGAGGATTTACCCATCAAACTCAAGTTTGGAAATGTGCCTGGATGTTTCCAAGGAATCTGAGGAAAGACGTTTCTGTTTCTGGACAATCAAAAACTATCACATTTCCTGGCTACAGCAAGGACCTCTAAACTGAAAAATGTGCAAATAAATGTGTTTTACCAGGAGTGGGCACATCCCAAACAAGGGTAATCAGAGAAACTCTTGTCAGCACCGCTCTATTTATATGTGTTACAGATTGAAGAGGAAAATCTTTTCCACAGTTGCCCTGGTGCATAACCATCAGTGCCCTTGCTAAGTCCCCTTCCAGCTTTGGGAAGTGAGACCAAAGCACCTATTGGCACTTCTTGGCTTTACTCAGGCTGCAAACCTGGCACGTGTGTTAGAGGAGTAACAGGGAACAGTGCTGGATCAAGATTAACCTCCTTCAGCTATAAACGATCATACCTCCCTCCCTTGCTCCTCAGAGGGCAATAACACCACGTGAATCTTGGTGCCAGGCATGCTAAAGGATTTCTGCTTGCTCACAGAGGTCCAGCAACACCCAGCCCAGCTATGTACAGCTGCTGAGCGGGTTATACCGAAAGCTGGCTTTAGTCTCTGAGTTAATAAAACAACAGATGCCATTAAGAGCAGTTCTTTCAGCCTCATGTTGCAGGTCACCCCAGGGAGAGCAGAGGGAAGCCCAGATGAGAGTGGGGAAACTTTCCATCACCACTGAAGCAAACTCACAAGGATGTGTTTATGGCAGGGATAAGCATCCTCCAGAGCCGCATTCAGACCGGGGTCTCCCTTGGACAGTGGAGCAGCTGCTGACTGAGCTGAGAGTTCTGTCTCACAAACAGCTCCTTGAATTGCTCTTGGCATTGACTTTTTCCTTTTCAGCTAATTAAAAATCTGACTTTGAGTCATAAGCCCCCATTAGTAATAATTTGCTTTGCACTTCTCCAGTGATTTATGGCTGAGATATCAAAGTGCTTTAGAAACATTAATTAATCCTTCTAATACCCAAGGGACTGATCCACTCTCCACAATGCACCATTGGTGGAGTAAACATAGAAAATCTCCAGGGTTTACTCCAAACCACAGCCGGGGAGAGGGGAAAGGAGCAGCATCCGACCCAACAAGTTCGTTTCAGCTGCCTGCCTGCAATCAGAGATGTGCAGTCAAAACAGCAGCACGGAATGTGCAGCCACAGGCGAGCCCAAGGCACATCCAAGCTCTCTGCTCTGCAGCAGCAGTTCTTGCTGCTGTCCCTAGCTGTCTGGGGAGGGAAGGGACGCTGTGACACCCCATCTCTGCAGATCATGCCAGGAAAGGCGTGTGCAGACTAAAGCCATCTTCACCCAGAGCCCTGCCAGCGGCAGTGGCAGGGTCATTAATCAAAGCCACACTACTCGTGCTAACACATGTATTTCCCTTGCTGTCCTGCCTATTTCTCCAATCTGCTTCTTGTACAAAGTCACTTTTTCCCCACTTGCAGTGCAGACCCAAGGCTGTTTCTCACACCTGAGATGCAGCTCCAGTCCTCGCCAGCGATAAGGATCATTACCTCCATTGGCTTCAGAAAGGCTTTCATCCTTGCGCACACCAATGAGCCATTTGCCACCTGGTGCTGTCCCTGTACTTTGAATGTTGTCATCACAAGACTATGGGGTGGAGCTGGCCATGCAACGTGGTGCCAGAGATGGGGAAAGCTATAAAGGTCCCAGCACAGACTGTCGGGAGACGGGAACTCTGAAAGCCTGAAAGTGTCCCGTTTCCTTCTTGCTGTCCCCAGTAAAGCATTACCTTGACCATGAAGGCAACTGGTGTTTTCCTGCTCCTCTCCCTGGCACACTGCTGCTACCAAGGTGAGTGCGACATTTTGCTTAGGAGCCATTTCTTCTCCTGGCTAAAGCTCCCAGGTCCGTTGCGGGGAAGGTAAGCCTGGGAAGAGGCCAGCTGGTGCTGGGACCTTGCTGTGGCCCTGGGCAGGGAATATCAGAGAATGCTGCAGGGGCCAGCGTGCATTAAACCAGTGGTCTGTGAGCAAGCCTAAAGCACAGGCTTTAAAAGGGTGCATGGCACCTGCTCCCAACAGCGAGCAGACTTGCTGGGCTGAGACTATCCCTTCAGGGCTAGGATTCAGGCTGGAGCTGGTGATTTCTAGGACGGTACGATTCTTTTAGAGTGCAGAGGTGCTATTCCAGTTTTAAAAAAGCAAACCCAAGGGGCAGGAAATGCATCTATGCAAGCGAAAATGCAGCTCGCCCCACCAAAGTCAATGTTTAAGCCAGCTGTGTTTTCAAAATCCCATATGGTGCAGAGGGATGAGAACATGAGCTGTTGCTGCTCTTCAGGTCCTGTTCCCCTGGGATTTCTGCACTAGTGGGTTCATTCCAAACAGGAGGGTGCTTCTGAAACAAGTTCTCCATCATCCTATTTACTGTGCGGCAGCTGCCATTGCAGAGCTGTCTGAGCACAAAATCTGGACTCATTTCAGATGAACTGAGCATGTATCGTGAGCTACAGTTCCTGGGTCTGGACCGGTGCTAATCCAAAGTAAAATCCCTGAAACATTAAACGGTGTGGCTATCAGGTCCTCAGCACCAAACCATTTCACTCTACAGACCCACTGCTTAGGGGCCACACTGGTTGTTAATGTAGGTGTAGTCTAAATCCTCTACGTAGATGACTTCTGGTTCTGTAAGCAACCCAAGGTCTTCCCAGTACTGCCTTTTGCCAAACAAATTCAGATTGTTTTTCAAAATATATCCACCTCATGTTCCATGCATGTGATCCCAGCTGTCAGCTCAGGGCCAGCTTCTTCATGCAGAAGCCCACCAAAGTCGCAGCTTGCTCCCACTTGGTGTGAGACCTCGGGGTCCAACCATTTCTCATTCTAGTAGAGACCTTCAGCAACTTATCTTTTCCTCTGCTTCCTTGTGGTACAAACCCACTGACATGAGAAAAATCACCCTGGATTTACCCCAGCACCAGTCCAGCATCGACAGGAGTTTCTCATTTACCTATGAATGGGTAACAAGAGATAACAACAGCCACCTTTGCTCCCCTGCAGCTGGCAGGGAAAGTCACTAGAAGTACATCTGGCCTTGACAGTGTTTCTGCTGGGGAAAAGGGGCAGATGCAGCAGGGAGGGACCTGGCTGCGAAATGGGGGAGATCCAAGGGAAGAAATCATTTGCTGAGACAAAGGTGTTTGAGTGAAGATATACGGTCCTCAGCCTAAAGCATCGTTACTACGTCCCCCTTGAAACCAGCCCGAGTGATGGGTGCTAAGACTTTTTCTCTCTCCCTCCACTCTTTCTCTAGGAAGCGCTGAAGCGGATGGAGCTGCTGGCAAAGGAACAGAGGTGAAGGCTCCTGGTTATGTGTAGCACGGGGGTATGCCCAGCTTTAGTGAGACAGCCCTAGCCCATACGCTAGGGAGCCAGCATTGCTAGACACAGTGAAGCTGCTGGGTTGGCAGCCCAAAGGTGCCACTGCCTGGGAACCTCCTTGCACCTGCTGCACCACAGCAAAATCCAGTGACAATACTGGTTTCCCACTGCATTCCCCCACACTCAGGGGAGGAAAACTTAACAAAGAGCTGAATACTGCTGTTACCTGCCAAGGAGATGAAAGCTCCCCTTACTCTCTGGCTTAAAAATAAAAATATGGTGGCATAAAAATAAAAAGTAGGAAGAACATGATCAGGTACTGCCCGTGGAGCATTACTTAATTTTGTAACTCCTGAGGGTGCGCAGCAGTGCCAAGTAGAGTTCAGCTGGCCAAGGGACTGCATGGTGACAGGTGGTCCCAGTGTTTCTGAGAGTTCATAGCAGAGCCCTGAGCAAGCTGGGATGGGTTATCAAGATATATAAAATACATACCCCCCTGTGACTGCAAAGCACCTTTGGTAAATTGAAAGCATGTTTAACATTTTCAGCATTACCTTTTTGTGTCTCCAGGCAGCTTGTGGCAATTACGACCTAGGAAAAGGTTGTACAAAGATCTTTGACCCCGTCTGTGGCACAGACAACCTCCTATACGGCAATGAGTGCCTGTTGTGCTTTCAGAACCTGTGAGTATGGGGACCTCCTGCAAGTCTAATTATCACGCAGATGAGGGCTACTACATGTATCTGGGATTTCCTAGAAAGAAAGCTGTTTTGCGTGCAGCTGGATGGAGCATGGGCCGTGAGCCCAGGACATCTGGCATGAATCTGGCTTCCCGCACAGCTGCTGCAGCTGCTGCTCTGAGCATGTGGACTCCGTCTGCAAAATAGGTCCATTGTGTGCACAAACTGCCTACAAGCAGGGACTGCACGGCCAAAATCTCCCTACACCTGCAGCTGCCAAGCTGCAGCCATTGCTCGGACTATGCTGGCGGGTGTCCAGGAACTCAGACAAATGGCAAAGTCCTCAAAGTCTGCCCAGATCTAGCATGCAGGCAGAAAAATATTTTTCCAGGTGACCTCAGATGTGTGGTAGCTGAGAAAAAACTACAGGTTTTCACTCCAGCAATTTATAGCTGAGCTCTGCTTTCTGTCTTCTCAGCATATGAGAGGATACAATTTGCTCTGGGTATTTTTAAGAACGAGCCTTATATTTAATCTATGCTGGTGCCAGATTGCACTGTCTTAGCAGAAGGCCAGGTCCAAATGCTAGAGACATCTCTGGCAAGACTTGATTCATTTCATCTGGCTTGGGCCCTAGGTAATTTCGAGTATATTTATACATTGGAAGCACTCTGTGTCACACAAGTGAAGGAATTACTTCCCACTCAATGCTATTAGGTAGTTCGAAAATCTCTGTTGGGAAGATTGAGTCTTATCTGTAGCCAGATGCCCCCATCTGTGGGGCTAAAGGAGCTTCACCCTTGGTTTCACCTGATGACAGCAGGGGCTTTGGGTGATCAGGCTCACATACCCATCTGCCATCCACAGAGACATCTCTAACAGAAGGTCAGATTCCAGCTTTTCTGTCCCTGGATGAATGGGCTTGTGGAGCCAAATCCTGCTTTTAGGAGCATTTCCTTCCGGCTAAATCTACAGTAACAAGGAACAAGAATCCAGACCACCAGGAAGAACAGCCTGGACAAGAACTGTTGGTCTGGTTGTCGCCTCTTTCCTTCATTAACCCAGACCACTGCCCTATATTCTGCTCCTGGCCTGCTCAAATGCTGGTTTTACGTTTTAAGGCTGAAGATGATGCAGTCAGGCAGAGACATGCTGAGTAGGATCTCCCGAACGAAGGCGCCATGGTTAATGACCCAGCACAGCATGGCAGGGTGGTAATGACCATGCTGGAAGCCAGCAGCCCAGCACCAGCTGTCGGCTATATTGTGCAACAGATGGGGGTGGGAGGTTCGTCAGACACAACATCGTTAGGGCTTTGGCCATGAACCAAGAGCAGGGTAAAGAGAGCGAGCAAGGCTTCAAAGCCAGCTGCGCAGGGAGCAAAGTGGCATCCAGGATGCTACATTCACCCCAGTGTGGAGCACGGCTTTGGAGGGGATGGAAGACCTCAGTGGTCACAAGAAGGAAAGCTTGGGGTAACAAAAAGAAGACTGAGCCAGTGGTGTATGCAGAGCCAGCCAGGAATCAAGGGAGGGAAGGGATGGATGAGAAGCTGGTGCTGGTATCCACCCTGCACTGACAGGCAATGCAATCCTGGACATCTTCAAACGCCCCTTCACCCAAGGTCTCAGCAGCTGCAACTGGAAACGTGCTGCTCCTGCGGGTCAAAGCCCTGAGCCTTGCAGCTTCCCTGTAGCATTCCCAAGCGAAGAAGTTTTGGGGTTAGGAACAACAGCCATTTGTTCTCCCGGTCAAGGCAATCTGGGCCAGGCATCAGGACGCTGGAAATGCCCGGTGCCAAATGGCTCAGGGGAGAGATAAACGGCATGTCCTCGTCTATAAAGCTTTGGTCCATGGGGAAAAGTCAGGTAGCCAAGAGGCAGGATGAAGTGTCATTTGCAGTTTTGTGTGTGTAACCAGTCTGACAAGAGCTGGAGGCCTGCAAGGAGTCTGGGAATAACTCCTGTGAGAGCATGTGGCCGGTCCTTGCGGCAGCAGTGTCTCACTTGTCACCCTTGGTCACCTCACTGTGACCAGCGTGCAAGACGCTTTTTGCAAAATGCAAAACAGCTTGAAAATAATTTTGCCAGCATTTCTCTATGCACCTGAGAAATGGGTTTGTCTTTCCAAAGATGAGAACATCACGATTCTATATGAAAATGGAACAATTTGGAGTAATTAAGTCCACTACTGGGCAAAAAATAATAACAATAATTTTCTGCAGGTGCCTTTTTAATATTTTCGTCGCTTTTGCTGCAGAAACAATCAGGAGGGGAGGCTGTGGGCACGTCCAAGCCCAAGCAAGACATGATGGCAGGCATTTGTCTGTAAAAAACCTACAAAACAAAGTCATAACCTTTATCATCAGCAGCCAGACAGGCATTAGAGGTGTCTTGGTGCCGTCCTATAGCACAGAGGTGAATTATTCTGCCAAGAGGTGTCAGGAAGCAGCAGCTCTTGAGCTTATTGGAACTAATTAACACATGTCCATGATAACCCTGAACTCCCTGTCAGAATACATGGCCTTACTTACTGTGCATAACAGTTAAATGATGATTTAAGCAGTATTTTCCTTTCTTTCTTTCTTTGTCCTCTGAGCCAGGCTCTTCTATGTATCAGGGACCTGAGGGCATCCTCTAGCATTTTTAACGTCTCTTCCAGGCAAAGAAACACTAACGTGCGCATAAAGAACAGGGGTATGTGCCAAAAGCCCTCTCCACGCTCCAACTCCGCTCAAAACTAAAAGGTGCAACCGTTCTGGAGAAGATAGCACAAATCCATTTGTCACCTATAGAAGATCCTAATAAAATGGAAGCATTGCCATGTCTTGCACTGGGATTTCTTACACACACAGCAGACCCCTTTCCCTGACATTTAAAATACCTTTCTGAAAAATATGGTTTGTTCTGGTGATGTCCTTAAAGAGCTGCGAGCCTATTACTGACAGAGCCCCGGGGACAAGGCTAGGACATGCCCAAGAGGCAGCCAGGCTCTGGCATAACAAGGCAGCTCTTTTTGCATTACGAATTCTGTTTTCCTTCTCTAAACTTCCAGCCTCCAAGTAACAGAACTTAGCATTCCCATGACTTGTAATTACGTTCATTAAATACAGGGCATTAAAGCCCTTGCTCCAGGGCCTTTGCCAGGAGGAAGAGTCCAACAAGTCATCTCAACGCTGACCCATCTCCAGCCTGTCCATATGCCACTTCCCATCACACACGGTCCCCACACACCCAGAGCCACCAGCCTCACCCAGCGGGTCACAGCTACCCAGTGCCTCGGAAAAATAAAAAGAAAGCTCCGTTTCTCCAGACAATTTTTTTTTTCCGCTTCTAGCAAAGGTGAGCTTTGCTGCTGGCCCCCAGCCGTGCCCCGGCCCCGGGGCGGGCGGTGCGGCGCCCGGCGCAGCGGGATACAGCTGCGGGTCCCCGGCCGGATCCAGGAGGCGGTTTGGGCGCTGGAGGGCGCTGTTGCGCCGCCGCGGCGGGAGCGGAGCCCGCGGCGGCCCGGCCGGGCCGCGGGGAGGCGGCGCCGGGCGCCCCGAGCCCCCGGGGCAGCGCACTCCCGCAGCGGGGCTGGGAGCCGCGGGGGACGGTCAGCCCCGGCGCTCAGCGCCCCCCCCGGCCCCGGCCCTGACCCCCGCGGCGAGGCTTGCAGCGACCTCCTGCTCCGGCCGGGGGCTGCAGGGACACGGGGGGCCCCAGAGCCGCCGGAGGGATGTGCCTGCCTGGCCCTGCCGCCCCCCTCCCCGGGACGGGGGCTCCCCGCTGTGGTGCCCAGGGACTGTCATGGGGAACCTCAAACCAGCCGGGGACGGAGCGGCTGGGGCTGGGGGCTGAACCCTCCCGGTGCCCCCCGTGAATTGCAGCCCTTGGGTAAACGGCTGTTTGTATTTCGGGCAAACCTTTAGCAAATCCTGAACTTCACCGTAATTCAAAAGACGTGCTTGAGTTCTCTTTACGTTCCTTGAAGAAGTGGCTGAAACACCAAAAAAAATGCATGATCAAGGTGAGGGAAAGCACTGGCGCTCGCTTGAAGTTTCAAAAGCAACCAGATACAGCTGGGGGGGGGGGGGGGGGGGAAGGGCGCAGGCAGCACAGCCCCCCCCCCCCCCCCCCAGATGTGCCAGCAAATCTGTCTGCGGTCGAGGGACAGATGGAAAACTATTCATTTTGCCCATATATAAAATTAATGCACTACAGGTAGTAGCCCCAAATAGGCTTGGGACTGTAAAATTGCCTTGACATCTTTGTACCAGGGATCCTGGAAGTATGCTTCCCGCAGCTGGGATATTCCCGATTCTGCTGCAACACGAGAAACTGAGCACAGCTTTTACCTGGCGAGGTCTCTGCAACTGGGGCTGGCAGGAGAGGAGGCTGAGCTTCCTCATACTGTTCACCCAGTGCTCTTGGACTTTGTGGTGTGGCAAAACCCAGCTTAGCTCCAAACTCACCCAAGCTGGTTTCTTCCACCCAGAAGAATGCTGGAGAGATTGCACTGAGGCCACTTTATGCCAAGCAGAACATCTTTCCTGCCCACGCCATTTCAGGGAAACATGACCTAGCATTAGCCAAGAGCATCTCATTGATGAAATGAGGTGCTGACTGAGCTTGCAAAACAGCAGGTCACGTCAGCTGGATGGTTGAGCGCAGGCTTCATCTCCCCAGGCACTGTTCTGATGAGAACTAGCATTCCTGCTAAATGTCAGCTACATCCGTCCCACAGCAAGGTCCCTGTCAGGCTTGAGATTACTGGAAGCAGCAGGTCAAGGGCCACCCTGTAGGTACTGTGCAGCAGACACACATGAAACAGAACCAGCAACAAGTTTCCAGGAGGGAACGGTTCCTGTCCATATTCCAGTTTTGGCTTGAACAAGTGCAAATCTGAGGAAGCTTTAGCAGGTGCGAAGGTGTTTTACTGACCCCTAGACTGGGTTTAGTTTTGTTCATGGGAAAATCATCCTCAAAAGTGAGTCTTCTGCCCCCATAAACATTCTTTCCTGAAGCTGAGGGGAGCACTTCATCTCAGCTGCTCCTCCGCTGTCTGATCGCCCGCAGTCATCTTGCCAGCAGCCAGCACGACTTTTCTGAGACACCAGCATCCTTCCCTGTGCCTATGTGATGCTTCTTCCAGTGCCGGAGATCTGGCAGGGATAGGGCAAAAGGGAAAGTGACAGGAGGAAGGATAATGGCTTCAATTCTTCTTTTCTTTGTCGAAATAGCTGCAGCCTTTCAGGCCATCTTCTAAGGGCAGCGCTTCTGGTGGTGGGTGTTTGGGAGAGCCCTGAACACATTTTAAATTACGCCACTGGGAAAAAACAGGACTTGCCAAAACACAGAAAGGGCTCAGCCATCCGCATCCCTCCTCCTTCCCTTCTGGCTCCTCTCCGAGGGATCAGCCAGGGTAGTGGGAAAGGCCAGGGGGTTTGCAGGCACATGGCAAGCAAGGAGGACCCCGAAGGATGGTACAGACAGTGGGGCTCAGCATTTACTGCCTGGGGAAGCACAGGCACGGAGGAACGTGATGCCTGCCCCCACCACCGCACTGCTCAGAATAACAAGTGTTTGAATGACAAGGGGGGAAATGCCAAAAATAACTGTGTTGATTGCAGCAGCCGGGGCTCCGCAGAGAGCAAGATACCCGCACGGCCCAGCCCCATGCCAGCTCCCAGCCCGCCTGCCCTGGGGAGCACCAGCACATCCATGGGACGTGCAGGCAGTTTGCAGCTGGCAATGCTTCCCCTCCTCTCCTTCCTCCGGCTATCCAGGGGGCATCTCTCCTGCACTCCTGTGCCAGGATATGCTGTTCGGGTGGAAGCTTGTCAAAGCGGGACTGCATCCTGCTCAGTGCCTCCAAAGCAGCCCTCACTACTGCCAAGCCTCAGGAATGTCACAAGGCTGATGAAAACCAGACAGCTAAGGACAGATGGCCCAGGGGAGCATTCTCTGATCAGAAAACCATGTTTCTTTCAAAATCGAGAGTTTCCTGCCAGTAAAAGTTCTGGTAAAATTCAGCCGGGGAAGCCCTTCCCCCTCCACCTCCTGGAACACTTTACTGAAGCTGCTGTCTGGGAGGGATTATCTGTTTCCATTGCTGGTGGCATTTGACTTTATAATGTCATGATAGCAGACTCCAAAGTCAGGATTAAAACTGGACCAAGGGGCTTTAGTGACATGAAGACCACCGCTGAGAAGCTCTGGATTTCTGGCAGTTTCAAGCATTCCTGTTCTCAAGCCTGTTCAGAAGACGCAGCACTGACACCACCTTTGCCCCATTGCAGCCTTGCCTGGCCTTGCTCCATTAAGGCAGCTTCTATTTGAGACATATTTTTCAACATCAGATTTGTTTTTCTAGTCTGAAAATAAGTAGAGCCTTCCTCAGATTTGCTGCAGCTGCCAGACAGCACTTTCCATGGGGCATGTTCAGTTCCAGGAGTCTTTTTTTTGGGGAGACCTGAATTAAACCCAGTCTGTCCAGTTGGCAGAGAGCGCTTCCCTTTGCAGCTACCCCATGGGAACCCGCCTGCTGCCAGCGAAACTCTCCGTGTGCGCTATGATGCTGCCACGTGCCACCTCCTGGATCTGGCCTTGTGCCAAGGGTGCAGACAGCGGTGTCCCCATGCCCAGGGCACAGCAGAGATCCAGAGCCTGCTCTCCTTCATGGGTCAGACCTGCACACCAGACCGACATAACCACTTCAGCGCGGCTGTCGTGACAACCTCAACAAGAGATGTCATGAGTGGCAGCAAATGCAAACAGTTTTATCATCGCAGATCTCGAGACAGTTGCCCTGCACAGCACAGCAGCACCGCTATATTAGAGGTTTATGCTGCCAAGCTTGAGGCTGGAGAAAGAAATACCAATTGGTCCCATCTGAGTAGGAAATGATAGTGTTAAATCTCTGCAAAGCAAAGTCTTGCTGGAATGGAAGGATGCTTTTAAACTGCAAATTTCCTTTCATCTAAACCAGAGCTCAGGCTACCTAGGGGAAAAGCTGTCCTTGGAAAATGTATGGGAATGAGCTGGAAGCGGCTCTGCACTGACACAGACAGACTGTCCATAGCGCTTAGCGGGGCTGCAGCAGGATCATTACTAAATAAGCGGACTCTTTCACTGGTGGGCTGAAAGCACCATGATAACCACAGACGTGAAGCAAATAGCCACAACAAGAGCTGCAAATCTGAAGCAAGATCTCAACTTTTGCTTTCTAATGTCTCTGAGCCATTATAGACAAGTCAAATGACAGTAATAGTTTGTATTTCTCTCTATCAAAAAAAGCAAGCTTCCAGAGAATCAGGAGCATCCAAAGCGCTCTGCAGCCAGCAAGGCAGCCCTGCCAATGTTTCTACAGTAGTTTTCTGGCCTTCATCCTGCATCAGGCACACTCCGCTTGAAGCAAGGGACAGGAGGGGCTGCAAGCGCCAGCTCCACACGGTGCTGGCATGTGGACGCTGGATTCCTTGTGCTCTGCACACTGTCAGAGACCTCCTGGTGCCGCAGTCGGCACTAGTACTGCGGGTAGATGCAATGCTGACAAGTCCTGCTTCCTTCCAGCTAAGCAGCACAACTCCAGGAAAGCCCCCAGGCAGAGGTCCTGTCCTTCACCTATGCCAGAGCAACAACCTGTTGCTGTAGCACAGCTCAGTGAGGCTGGATTGCAGGGTCTTTCCAAAAACTTAAGAGATTTCCTAGTTGCAAAAGGATGCCACAAACAGAAAATCACATGTGCAGCTTAAAGTGCAATAGGGGCTGCTGGTCTCTGGGAGAAGGTCAGGTCTTTCCTGGCACACCCTGGCAGGAAAGCATGTGAAGATCCACCCCCGTACCTGCTTTGTGGGGTGCTGGGAAGCTCTCCTTTGCTGGCAGATGGTGCTAATGTGGCTTGAAGCCACAAAGACTGGTCAGCGCAAGTGTCCAGTTTGCAGGTGGCATCAGTCTCAGGGACTATAATCTGATGCGTTAATCAGAGTCCCTGTATCAGCCCTTTTTTCTGAAGCCAGCATCCATGCAGGGGAAGGGAAATGGCAGCCTTCCCTATACAACCTATAGCACACTCTGGGGCACCGTGTCCCCCACCAATGTCCTCACGGGCGCCGGAGGTGTACAAGTCCAGCAGCAGGATGCCAAGTCCTGAAAGCAAAAGCCAGGACACCTCAAGTTGGGCCCATCAGGGGGTGAAACACAGTGGGGAAGAAGGAGCTGAGGCAGGACTGAAGCAGTAGGCAAGGTACGACTGGAGCAGAGAAAGACATCCCACAGTCCTTGCACCAATGGCCATGTGCTGGCTCAAAGGCAGTGGATGAGCTAATGCATATGGTAGTGAAATGGCACAAACACCTGATTCAAAGTGTGCCAAAACCAGTGGGTACAGCGGGGCTTTGGATCCAGCCCCAGCAAGACACTAAAGGTAGCTGCAGCAGCATCGCTGCAGTGGCTATTGGGCTGAAAGCATTTCTGGCTGCTCTGATGCTTGGGCAGGAATTACTCCTCTTTCCTCACCCTGCTCCTGGTCACAAGCACCCAGGGATTTGTTAACCAAAGGGATTGTTCAGTGCACATTACCGAGAGTAAGGGGCTGGCCAGATGTTCCTCTCCTGACTGGTTTGGGACACTGCGCCTGCATCAACGCAGCCCTCTGCAGCAGGGCTCAGCTCCTTTCCTCCAGCTGGCAGCAGAACCCGAGCAGATGAAGCGCAGGGCAGGAGGGGAGTGTAGCTCTTGCCCTGCTACTATGGATGGGATGTTTTAGGGGACAGCACACATGTTCACCCTGTGTGGAAAGCTCCAGGGAGGCCAGGCTATTGTGTCTTAAGACAAACCAAGTAGAACAGCCTGGGGCAGAGCCCGATATTTCTGCCCCCTAACCCTTCCGTGGCCACTGAGCACCCCAATGCCCTGAGCTCAGCCACCCAGTTCAACAAGAGGTTCTCATTCTGGTGCTCAGAAACAGTCGCTAACAAGTCTGGGCTTTTCAGTTTGCCTGACAGTGCAAGAGGTGAGTACAGCAAATAAACTAAGATAGAGTTCAAGGCCAAGGTGTTTCTCTGGAAAAACTGTTTGAAAGATTAAGCATAAACTGGTTCGGTCCCGATGAGTGCCCCGTTGTTTCTGCTGCTCCTTCTTACTCCAGAGCCACAAATATCCCCAAGTTCTTGGCAAAGGAAAGCAGCTACCTGGTTACAATTAACTTTCCAAAAAGCAATTAAAAAAAAGTTCACCTCTTTAGGCACCAGGGCAGACAGGCATCTTCTCGTTCCAGCGCTGACACATGTTCCCTATCCCAATCCAACTCCTTTTAAAGATAATTCGTGCCCTGGAGGCAGTTAATTGACTGCAAAGGCGGGTCCGTGCTTTTCCAGCTCTTACAGGCAAAGTGCGGGCTTTGGCCTAAATAAGACATCTGGACAAGGAAACATATATTTAGAGTTGCATAGTTGAACTGCCACTCTCAGAAATAGGGCTCATGAGAGCAAAGCAACCCCCAGCAACCAGTCCCAACAGCAGAAGCACTTTCCCATGCAAACCAGTTCCTGTTAATGCGGGAAGTAGGTATGTACAGCCACCACAAGTGACGCAATGCATCACTTTCAGGATCTTGCAGCTAATCTAAGCCCGTAATTCTTAGTTGTTCCTGCAAAACACTGCCAGGATGACCCACTGAAATGCAAACAAAGGAAACGAGCTCCAGAGCCACATCTTGAAGTATTGCAGCTGGAGACTGCGTGTGCTGGAAACAGCGTGGTTACAATTCTGAAACCTATGGAGCCTTCCTCATCCGAAATCCTGAGCTGTATATATAATAGCATCTAATATATATGTAATGGCCCGAAGGGTCCTAACCAAAGTGGAAGCTGGAAGCACCTTTGTCACATGAGCCTCAGATAGCCCAACCAACATGCTGTCATACACCTGTGGGGTCATTATACCAGCTTCCACACTCTCCTCTTTGCTGCTGCTATTCAAAGCATTTGAGTTTGCGGAATCCTTTGAGCAAGCCCTCGATTCCAGGTCACCAACCTGAGACACACACTCTGCGCAAAAGTTTTTGCATGCACAATTCTGTGTCCTTGCTTGCTTTGCACACATTTGGCTGCACCATGACAAACGAGCCAGAAATCAGTCTGGGGCACAAAGAGTAGCCACACAAGCTGTTTTGCTTCAGCCAAGATAAGGCTAGAGACAAAAAGGAACCTCAGAGGAAAACTAAAAATATCACTGCAAACTTGCAGCCTGGCAATATGCCTAACTGGGCATTGCCCACATCAAGAGGAGACATACCTGTGAAAACCTGGTGCTGGGTAACTTGCTGGACAGGCCTGTAGATGGGACCTTGCACCACCACCTGCCTCTGGAGAGCCGGGAGGAGAAATGTAACAGGAAGCAGTGGGAGGTAAAGAAATGTAATTTTCTCTTTCTCCAGTTGAGCATGTTGAAGAATAACTTGCCCATGTTGAGACAGATTGTGAAAACCGCCTTGTCAATAAACAGAAATCATGAGGTTGTTGCACCAATCGGAGCAAGAGGTTTTATTTCTAGACCATCAAGGGGGAAATAATTCTTTAGAAAAATCAATGACATTTCAATGAATACATAGGAATGGCTGTTCTAGCCCCAAAGGTCCATCTAGCCAAGCACTGTGCTTCCAGCACAATATGGCCTTCATCTGAAGAGCGCAGCTCTGCAGATCGCAGGGGCACCATCAACATGAGAGGTGTGGATACGTGAACTGCCACACAAGGGACTGCTCTCCACTTGCATGCTGCCAGGTCCCTTGATCCGACCTCAAAATTAGGCTCCTGGGGTAGTTCTGGCAGATCTGAGGGCCTTGCACCGCCTGCACAGCCTCAGGTCCCACCTGAGGACTCAGGCGGACCATGTCCCCATCAGCAGAGCCAGGCAGGAGTTATCTCAGCAGGGAGCTGCTGTCTGGCGGTGGGTCACATCCCCATCTACATGGCTGGATACACAGGAGCTTAACTGACCCCGGCAACCCATCTCGATCACATCAGGTGGGCTGGAGGTCTCGGTCACACTCTGCCACCCTTCCTGCACCTGGGAGTCAGAAAAATCCCTCTGTGCCGCTGGTTTTCCATGGGGAAACCAGTGAAGTGTCTGGTGTGCTCCTGCTCATTTACAGGGAACCTAATTAAACATCAAGAGTTACTTTTCTCTGTTCACAGTTTACGTTTTCTAATCCAAACTCGGCCACCAAAGCCTGTGGTCTCAGCTCAAGACTTTGCCCTTGGAGCTGGTTCTGGCAGCGTCTGACTCTGCAGCTCTGCAGTTGAATCCTTTCAAAATGCCATCAGCAGCTGTGCCATCTCTCTAATATCACGGTAATAACCACAAGTTAATGCACTCATAAAAATTAAAGCTTGAAGGAGCCTAAGGAGCTCAAAGCATAACCAGCTGGATCAGGTGTTTTTCCAGTTTCATTTCAAAGGTTTCCAGTAATGGAATTTCTACAACTTCCCCAGGAAACCATTTCCCAGCAACTGTGTCTTTCTGGTTTGGCTTATGCTCACGACATCTTCTCCTAGCCATGAGAGACAGAGAGAAAAAAGCATTTTCTTCCTCTTTTCAGTAGCTTTTTTTTACACATTTTAAGAGCTTCACGCTTACCCTGTTTTGCCTCAATCTTCAGTAAACAGTTTTCTTTCTTTCGATCTCTCCTGCTAGGTCAGATTTTCTCTGCTTCTCCCTGTTCCTACTGCTGTCCTCTATTCTTACCCTAATCCAAACCTGAAATATATGTCTGATGCTTAGGGTAAGCTCCACTGAGCCTTTTCTACCAGCTTTCTCATAGGAGACTTTGACCCACAAAGACCATGCATTATTCAGAGCAGTCCTTTGGCATTTCTGCTTCACTGCCACACAACACAGCACCGATCATTTCACCCTTATAGCTCCCAGCAAAGTCTGTCAAACCTTGGCCTCGCTCACAACTACTCCTTTAACATCCTGAAAGCCTTCAGAGCTCCTCAAAGACCTGGTGACTTCTTGCTCTTCCAGCCCTAATACAACACACACGTCAACTTCTAAGACTGCCAATATCTCCGCAAAGGAGATGTGAGAACTCGTTCGCCCTCCTGCGCTTTAATTGCTGTCCTTGCCACCCGCGGATCTGCGAAGTCACCGGCCGTGGTGAAATCCTGCCATTCTCGTCTCTGTAAATATTTTCTAAAATTTCATTTCCTTCTTAAGTTTTTAAAAACTAGGCCAGAAAGAACAACTGGGATATTTAAGAATCAGGTTTGCCTTTGGCTTTTTTGATCAAGAATGCTTTTAATGAGCTTAGCTGTCAACATCTCGACTGACTTAATAATGAACGTCTGACATTTCAGTCATCATTCAGAGTTTTTACCCTTTCCCTTCCTCCAGTGCCTGGATGTTTACTTAGAGATTCACTCACGCCAATGTTTCCATTGCGGGCCTGGGAGCCAAAACAGGGATGAAGCTTCTCGTTAGCACCCAGCAGTCTCCCCAGGTCACTCAGGAAGGCCAGGTGGCAGCAAGAGCAGAGGAGGTGAGGATGCCTAGGGAGGGCAGTGCTATGGGAACCTGCTAAGCAGAACCCAGCACAGCAGTCATGGCTTGCTAAAGCCTGGGCTGGCTGCCACACGTGGATTAGTGCTAGCGTGGTGCTCCATAGGAGGGAAGTGGGACAAGCTGGGCTTTGCTGGTGCAAGAGCCTTTGCCTTTCTTCACTTTTGTGGGCTCCTATACCAACGCACAGGGAGTTTACTGCTTCTTTTTGGACAAAGCAGTGAACCTGCTCTGCAGAAAAACTTGAGCTCAGGAGGAGTTGTCTGGCTTTTAGCAGAGCTCACCCAGGCCAGCTTCTCTGCAAGGTCCCGTGGCTACTGCAGCATCACTCCAGAGCAAGAGAGGGCAAGCAGGAGGGGATGGCTGCACCCCCAGTACCTCTGCATCACGAAGCATATCTGGGGGTGTCAAAACACATGGGAAGGGACAGCTGGTGCTGAGCCATTGGTTTTCATAAAGCACATAATAAACGTTCAGGTTTTTTAAACTTTCCTCTCTTACTAATAAGGGCCTGGCTCAATGAGTTCTGTGTTTGGGGGATTTTTTCCTTTTTATGTTGTATATGGCAGCCTAATTACAGTCATTACATAGCCTCAAACTATTTAAAAGAAGTTGCTACATATAATTATGTGCATGTAAGTGAGAATAATGCCACATCTAATACTGCGGGACTCGCACTTACACCGGAGGAAGCAGTTCATGCTTTCCCAGCACATATATGGAAGGGTTAACACCAAGGCTTGCACCCAGGCCAAAATGCAAGTTTCCAGCAGCATATTAGATCAGTTGCCCATCACGTCCACCCCACGATACGTGTGTCATGCCCTGTGTTGTTTGTTGTGTTTAGCAAAGCTAGACTGAGTTTTCCTGCAGTGTAATGCTAGCAGGTAATTGCCCACCCCACCAAAGCCACTGCAGGCTGATTTCCAGCAGACCTGCAGCATGCACTTATCCATTCAAGAGACAGCAAAGAGCTAAATTCCTGGAAGTGTTTATTACGATTGGCTCATCTTGCCAGTCTCGCTGCAGCCTAACAGGCTCCCACCTTTTCTAATGAAAGCAAAATTAAAATGCATGTTGGTGTAGCTCCCACCCAGCTGCTTCCTGGGGCAGCCCACACGGCGCTCAGCACCAGACATTTGCAGAGACATGTTTTCCTCGGGTCAGCCCATCACAGGTAGTTTGCTGTAACTTCAGCTTGTTTGTTTGGCTGATGGAGATCTGAAATCATCACATAAGGCTCCGGGTGCCCTTAAGTAAACACAGCACCACATCACACACACAAGGGAGATACAGGTCCTCAGAGGGGGATGCACAGCCTGTTTAAGGGTAGGGATGGCTGCGCGCCCAGCTCCATCCATTTACCTCTGTGGCCAAGATCTTTTTCTTTATGCTAGACTCAAGCACCAAGCTCAGATCCAATTTTCATGGCCACGAGCACTGTCCCATCATCTTCCCACTCTGTTTCTTCATCTATTCAACAAATCGCAGCAGGGACTCACTGCCACCTCAGCCAGTTTGTTGCTGTATGCCCTGCTGAAAGCGTAAGCCAATTTGCTATGCAAAGGATAGTACAAAGAGCCCCTTCCATGCAGCAACAAGCAACACAAACCTCTAAACACAAACAAGTTTCTAAATGAGACCAGCCAAACCCAGAGGCAGACACCAGTGCAATCTACAGGGAGAGGCAAATTATTCCACTGCATGCTTGACTGCCAGGAGTAGTTTTACAAATGCATTAATGAAGTCTGGACTGCACTAAGGCGAGGATGTCAAAAATTAATTCCTGATGATCTCCAGTACAGAAGAAGCTCTTCATCTATCTTTCCATCCAAGTTCCTTGGGTTTGTTTCTTTTCTCTTTAGGAATTAAGTGAAAAAGTAATTACATGGACAGAAATAAAACTAGCAAAAAGAGAGTATGAGAGAAAATGCCTCCAGCTGACTGGTGAAAGTTGAGGCAAGCGACGGCTGTAAGGAGGCAGCAGTCTCGCACAGCCAGGACTCCCAGGGCAGAGTTTGGTCAATTAGAGCTTTACCAGCAGCAGACTGACTTAAAAATACAAACACCAGCTGGCCCTGAAGCTTCTGTTTTCCTCATCTACCTGTCACTGACAAACACCAGCCTTGGGAAAGCTCATGCTCTGCAAATCATCAGTTTATGCAATTACAGTTTTCCATTGAACGTCAAAGGTCACTGCTGGGGATGGGAAAGGGGTTTCTGCTCTGAGAAAAGGCACAAAGATGTGCCACATTTACTGGAACAGGAGATATACTTGTCCTTTCACCAGCAGCACACGTGTCCTGGCCACGCATTACCTGCCTCTGGCTTTGCTTTGCTGTGAGCCCTCTCCCAGCCCCCACATGTCCTCTCACTGGGGTTCACACTGGGACTTCAAGTGAGAAATGCGATACAGTTGACAGAAGCTGCTGGTACAATAGGTCCACACACCTGGAAGCTGTTGAATAGCATCTCAGGTCCAGTGGCCCAAGCGTTAAACGGCAGTTGCTGGAAATGAACATGTGCCCTGGAAGCTTGGGGATCTTGGTAGCCCAGGCTGGAGCTGAAGGGTCAATGTACCTCCTTGGTTCCTTACCAACACTTTACACCAGCTTTGGATTAAAACGATCGGGGGAAAAAAAAAAAATCAGGTCCTGCTCTGGAAAAACATCAAAATCAACTAAGCAATCAAAGATAAAAGTGTAACGACCAGTCCTTGGGAACCTGTTTCTCTAGCTCATCAGATGGGCGGGTGAGAACCTGTCTGGACTCCAGGCTTGGAGCACAGTGCCGAATCTTCCCTCCGTGCAAGGCACTGAGCAGGGTGAAGCCCAAGCCCAACAGCCAAGGAAGCACTGAGCAAGTACAGCTGCTTTAAAAGCTTTGCCTGGTGCTATACTTGAAACCTAGCCTTGGCCCACTCCTTGGTGGCGTGTCCCACTGGGGCCATACCCCTTTTTCCTCTCATTTAGCCCTGCCAGTGCATCACAAACCAGGTAAAAGTCTTCCTGCACTGAGTGATTCAAACAAGCTGTGCCTAATAGACCATCTATCTCATTCCTATTTGTTTTGGCATCTTTGACTGTTTTAAATCCCACTTAAAGCTGTCTAACAACCAAGATTACACCAGCTACAACTGCCATAACAAACATATCTGTTGCTATCTGTACACTGGAAACATGGCTTTTTTTTTTTTTCCCCCGCCACTTTTGCTAGTACAACACTGGCAGCAAATCACACTGAGATAGGAGAGTGGGGTGTGACACTAATTATGTTGTCCAAGGTATGACACCAACATTGCCTGCTGGTGCTAGACACTGTGGAAACCTGTACAGGCTTGCAGCACACAGGCATACTGAGTAGGATCCACAGGTGCCCTGTTTAATAGCTATCGCTCAGCACTGCCATCCAATTCTCCTCCAAATAATCAGACAGGCTTGGCTGGTGCCAGGCAAAACAGACATCACCTCTAATATCAGACCCCGCTGCGAGCAGCTCCGGAGGCGCCCAGCCTTCCTGCACAAGGGCAGCATCCGAGCTACAAAGCAAAAGCGTCCGAAGGGATTTTGACAAAGTGACATTTAAACAACGGCTGAAAATTCATCCAACCCACATTGCCTGGTTGCTGCTGCTCTCTGGCTGTTTCCAGTCTCCTGAATGCATGTACAAAGACACCCTGAATCTCCAAAAAGGGCAGGGAGGGTTTTTGGGGTGCAAAATGTAGGGCCATGATTTGTGTCAGTTCAGTTGACATGTGTCAATAAAAGCATCTCCTTCCAAGGGTCCCTCTGCCTGCTTCACACACCCCTTCCTAGGAACTCCTCAGCTGCACAGCTTTCTGCAGGGAAAGCTGTTCTGGAAAGCTGTTCTGTGAAACAGAATTTCTCTATAGAAATGTTTTGATTTTGAAGACTTTTCTTGAAATTTCTGATTTTCTTCTCCAGAAATTTGTTTGTAAAAGTGAATTTTCCCTATCAGTTTTCCATTTCAAAATTATTCTGCCATATATTTCACCAATCATACAAATTAAGATTTATCTTAGATGTAGATGAAAAGTTTTGAAACTCAAATAAAGAACAAAACATCCTAGATTCCTTTAAAGGAAATAGTTCCTCTGAATCAGCCAAGAGTTTGCAGGATTTTCTTTTCAAGGAATTCCCAGGAACTTTATAATGGGATGCTTCCTGCCATTTCACTGGACACATCCTAGACATCCTACCAGAAGGTGCTCCATCTCCTCCACTGCTCTGCCACAATACAGTCCTCACGAATGCTCTATTTCTAAACATTCCAGGACACTCTTGAAAGCATTTGCTCTGCACACACAAGGCAGCTCTTCAGGCACTCTAACCATCTGTGCGTGGCATTTCATGCTTCGTGAACTTGCATCGAAGAAGGTGGAACAACGAGATAATCCTCAAACCAGCTCTCACAGCCCTTTTTTGTGTGCCTTGCTCCAGATTCGTGCGGTTTGGCCTTGTTTGCATCTTAAGAGCCTTCAAGCAAACATTAGCTGAGAGGGAAAACAGATGGTGCAATCAAACACCAAAATTGTCCATCACAAGATGCACTGCCAAACCTCCCAAACCTTCCTAGGGTGGCTGAATGGGGAAGGCCAGAGCAAGACGGTTCTTTGCTGCCGCAGTGTTGTGCAAGGAATTGGGTGAAGGACCATTTCTAAAGCTACTAAGTTTCCTTAAGGCAGAAGATTTGAGAGTCCTAGAAAATCAAGGCAGAAGGGCCCAAAAAGACCACACAGAACCTCACAGGGTCTCAAAGCAGCAACCACTGACCAGCGCCTTCCTCTGTGCACAGCCTTCTTGGCAGTGGAAGCAAAAAGCTGGGTGAAACGGCTCTGGAGGCAGGAGGATGGAGGGCTCTGAGAGGGAAACATGGGCTGGGTTGCTGCAGCGCCTTGCACGCAGGGTGCCTTGCAGAAGGCTGCCAGCAGCTGTCACATAAATGTCCCTGCCTCCACCCTGGCCTCCTCCAGCACGAGGGAGCCTGGGGAACACTGAAGTGCTGCAGAAAGGCCTGGGGAAGCAGGAGATGCATGCACCCCAGGCTGCACCTGGAGCATGCACAGCACTGAAGGGGACCAGATGGTGTTATCAAGGAGCAGAGAAGTGTCTCCCTGCAAGAGCTGACCCCTGCCCATGGGGCTGGCCAGCCAGGAGGGAGGATCGCCTGCCTGCACTGCCAGGATGTGCCCTGTGGCACCCATTCAGGAGCTGTTCTGCTTTTTCCAAAGAGCACAGAGGCTCCCAAACATGATTTTTTTTAATATTAGTTACATTCAAGAGCCAGATATTCACCTCCCAGCTTGTGTCACCAGCATCTGGCCTACAACATAAAAGACACTGGTTTGCCAGGAACATGTGAACCTGGCTTAGAAACCCCCAGAACAGACAACTATGGTCTTGGTAGCTTTGCCTCTCCCGACTGCACAAGTCTAGACCCCCGGAGCCAGCATGTGGCTCTCAGCACACCCAGGGCTCTTTTTTTCCCTTTAAAAAGCTTCATCCTTTTTGTGTCTCAACTTGCTTGTTTTGCTTTGTGGTTTATTGCTTTTTTTTTTTTTTTTTCACCTAGAGTCAGTACAGCAATTCTATCAATCGTGCCCCCAACAGTTTCTTTGGTGCGAAATACAGAAGCAAGCATTCATCTTTCTGGACTAGTACAGCACAAGCCACTTTCTCAGTTTCACCACAGTCACAGCATGAGGCCAGGGGGTTTTAGACCCCTCCATGCTCCTGGGGACAAGGACCAAACGTCACAAAGTCCCACTGCCTGCCAAATCCAGGCAGAGGGTGCCAAAAAGAAGCTGCCTGAACATCATAGCCAGAATCTGCACACTTCCCCAGCACTGGCAGGGTGAGGATTAGCTGTAAGCTCTGCACCTCCTCGAGCAGCCAGGAACCGCAGCCCCTCAGCACAGGGTAGTGACAGCACGGCTTCCAGGAAGCACAGGAAGCCCTCACCAAGTTTCTGAATATCGTCCGTCACTTCCAGGCACTAACACAGCGTTTGATGAGCTCCACAAGACTTGAACACCACCAAAACCCATCCAAGAGCGTTTGGGAAGGGTTATCGGGAATAGCGCATGCTCATCTCTGTTGCATTCAGCAGTGCCATCACCAGCACACAAAGTGCCAGGAGTTTGGTCATATTTCAAGGCATGTTTTTCCCTTGATTGCCAGAGAAACTCAGCTTTCCTCTGGGAAGTGAAGTAATCCCAATGCTCCTAGCTTTGCTGCTGCAGAAGAATGTTTGTCTCGTGTTAGTCCTTGATGTGACCAAATCCCTGCCCAAAAGCACTGTCCACTTGGATGGACAGCCACCCCCCTCCTTGCAAACTTCCCTTGGGCCTTCAGAAACACTTTTTGGAATCACTCACACCCCAGGGAGATGTTGAAGTGGAAATAACACCACGCTCTCACAAATGGCTCACAGGGAGCAGAGCACCAGTGCTGCATCAAGCCATCGCTGCCTGCCAACCCACCCCGCTCCATACACACAAATAGCTGGGCTAGCTCAGCCCCAGGGCCATTCAGCCCCCAGCACAGACCAACAGTAGCATCACTTCAGTAAAGAGAGTGAAAACAGGTTCCCCAGCCCTCTAATACCCAGAAACGTCACAGCTGCAGCTCAACCAGCTAAGAGCAGCTCACCAGCCTCACACCTACATCTTGCTGCACAGTACTACCACAGAGGCCCCTAGATGCTCATCTTAAACTCTGCTTCCCCTACCCTCAGCACATGTCTGAAAGCACTGCAGCACATGCTGTGGCCCCTGCTCAAGAGCTCAGTTTTTCTGTGCAATGCAGTGGTTCCCTCCCTGAGACATAACCTATAGGGAGGTTGCACCCCCCAGCTCAAGACACAGAGAACAAATCCCTGCTTCACAGTGACTGTTCAGGGCTGTGGGAGGGACAGTTTTTAATACCTCTCCCAGCTGTGGATGTTTGGTTTATTTCCATAAGAGCTTTCAATGAGCACATCTCTCAAAAAGCTCTTTCCCACAAGAAAGCAGCCTGCTCCTTTCTTTTATCTCTGTAAGAAGGAAACAAGATCTGCTAACACAATCACTGTGCTTACTTGCTTTTAAGTCAACAGAATCAGGTGACATATGCCTGCACACAACGCCAGCGCTATGCGAGACATTTCCAAGTCATCTGCTTGGGTGCTTTATTCCAAAGTATGTTTGGTTTTTGTGGGGGCTTAGAGTAAAGATGCTTTCAAAATATCCCCATGAATCCCTGGGGAAGAAGGTCGCACAGCAGGTTGTTCGGATGTGTTATAGGAACTGTAATCGAAGGTGTAGGGAAAAAAGAGCCAGAACTAGGATCCTCAAGCCAAGAAACAGCAGAGCCCCGTGGCATTGCTGCCTCAGACTCTGCAAACGTTTTACAACCCACCTCGCTCTACAACGCAGTGAATAGTGTTTTCCACAGTGCTGCTGTAGGAGCCCGCGCGATTCTGCAGCTCAGGCCAGCTCACAGGCAGAAAAAATTCAGTGTCTGTAAACAGAGGATCAGGATGAGAAATGCAGCACACAATGTTCCGAGGCAAGGCCTGGAGCACCACGGCATGGTTTTGATGATGTGACCCCCAGACCTGGACCAGGGGACCCCTGCGTTCCTACATTGACAGATAGCTGAGGAATGGATGTTGAACAGTGATAGGTCCCTGAGCACCTGCTCTGCACAGCACCAGGCACCCCATGATCTTTCACTGTCAGGCTCCTTGGCCCATTAAAAAAAAAATTAAAAAAAAAAAAAACAGCTTAAAAATCTCATGTGCCACAAGAAAGCTAAAGTCTTGACATGCAAGGCTCTCCTGCTGCAGGAAGTACTCAAGGTTAAAAAAAGAAACGGGAGGGGAAACAAAACCGAAAAAAACCATAAAGCAAACTACAGCAAAGCTTTCTTTTTTTTAACATGAACTCCTTCAAACCCTTTTATCGCAGTTTCTCTTGCCCATGTATTTGAGGAAACAGCTTGCTCACCCTCTATCAACCAGGAAAGGTCCCAGCAGCAAGTGCAAGTAGCTCTTCAAAGCTGCATTTTCATTCTACCTCTGGTCTATCAAACTCCCAAATTAGGCTTATTCCCAGCAATACACCAACAAGACAGATGCATCATCCGCACCTTGGCTCAGTCCAGGCAGAAGCAGATGGCTGCCCTGAGAAATCCCTGCCAGATCCACTGCAAAAAAGCCAAGAGGAAAATGTGATTTCACAGCTGGGACTTGACTGTCTCCCAAAGCAGCATTAATCCACCTCACCTTCCTAAACTCCACCAGGAAATAGCTGCAAGGAAGGGGTGGAGGAGGAAAGAGAACCACTTATGAAGCATCAGCTGCAGGCTAATTGGAGCTATTAGCAAGCTCTTAGGGATCCTTATTAGCCTTACCCAACGTTGCTGAATGAAGCAATCCTGACATCAGCCTTCTGGCTTGGAAAGCTGTCTTCCAACCCCAGCTCAAGGAAGAGAAGTATTTAGAAAGGTCAAGCTGCTTAAAATCACAGCTGCAGCTTTCCTAGCTAGCTTTGAGCTTGTTTTGAGCTTATGGAAACCAAAGTCCCAGATGAGTGGACCCACCCTGCATTCCCTTATAAAATCTTCCAGTCAGAGGAGGTCCATCCCGATATCTCATTGAGCTTTCTGCTCTGAGTAACAGCTATCGAGTCATTTTGAGTTGACAGTAGCATGCTGCCCTTGGTCTTCTGAGAGCCAGGGATCGCCAGCCGCCTGCCACAGTGACTGGAGCGAGATGCACTCAGAAGACAAGGCAGCAAGCCCTGAGCCAGGCTCGGGACAAGCTGGCCATGAGTCAGGAAGGATGAAAACAAGCTTTAAATCTTCTGATGTACAAAACATTCATCACTGGCTGCTGCTCGATGTCTTCACCCTGCAAATAGTTTGTCTAACATGAGACATTTCTTAAACATGTCATGCCTTTCAAAGGACATACAGCCAAAAGCTGCATGCCTCAAGCAGAGCTAACCTCCCTGGAGTCACTTACGGTGACATATTTCAATGGTATTTATCATGCAGAAGGGACATCTAAAAGTATACAAATGCATGTCATAAATCACAGCCTCTGATGAGGAGCAAGAGGGGAAAAAAACTGTGAGATTTAAATAACTCTTGGAAATAACTCGATGTCGAGAAAACTTACATCTAAGGGATCTTAGCTATGTTTGCCACAGCTAGTAATACTTAGTAAAATGGGGGCAAAACTCACACAATCAGGATGCCACAATAAATGAAAGCACTTGGAAAATTCAGAACATCCTTAACCAAAGGAAACACTGAACTGCTGTATATCTTTCTCAAGCACGTACACAGTCAGGTAAGATCTTCCATATGTCTGTGCCAGACAAACTGCCTTCATTTGGTGGTCCAGCTGCCCAGTTCACAATCTGTACAACAATTTTCTTTTCAAATAAGCAGAAGCAGGTCTCTGCCACCTCAGTGGATGGGTCTGCCTGAGGTGCCACAGATGGAGGAAACCCAACAGAAAGCCTTAGCTCTTGGGGGTGAGTGCCAGATCAGTACCTGAAAAGCTGAGCGGTCCTCTGAGCTCTGATTTGTTCCCAGTCCATGTAACAACCAACTGCTGTGGTCACAAGGTTGTGAAAGACAAAGATGTACCCTCCAGAATTTGTGGTTACAAAGAATCGCAGTTTGCTTCTGCAATTGCTTTGCAAGATGGTGCCGGTGGAAGCTACCTCTGGGACCGGCTCCACAGGCTGTTGGCTGAGTCGTGCCTTAACCACCCAAATCAATAAAACTTGCAATGTTAGCAGCACCATTTCCCCTCTTGACAACCAAACGCTGTACACCATGAAGGTGTTGCTGCAATCACAGCCACCTACAAGCAGCAGCAGCTGTTTTGGAAGACAAAATGTCATGAAAAGAAACTTTAATTTCATCTTCATTACAGCTCAGCCTCATGGCTTCCAAAAAGCAGTCATGTTCAGCAGAGAAAGCCTGCGTCCAAGCTTTGCTCTCACCATCAGCATTTCCTTACACATCTTTCAGCCTCCAAGGTGCTGTTATACATCAGGCCATGGTGCTGGAAGGTGGATCCAGCTTGGTGACTTATGCTCACCAAGCAGTCCTGCCAAGTCAGCCTCAGGCTTGTGGGAGGGAGAAGCTGCTGCCACACTCCCAATGCACGGTCATTCTGCTGATCCATCCAGAGCATCTTGGAAAGGAGATGCCACATTCCCTTCTCCGGGACCAAACATCACAGAGATGTTGGGGAAGGTGAGCTGCCAGGAAGGAAAGTGGGTTGTCCATGAGGAAATCTTACCCCCACCACCCTGGGTACCACCGAAGGGGTCTCAGACCACATCATCCCATCCGGCCCTGGGCACAGAAGCTCTCTGCCCACTACTGCTGCAGATTTGTGTGAACCACCCTGCCCTGCAAGGGAACAGTGCTTGGTCTCAGGGATGCCTGCAGGTGATGATGTGAAATGTGAATAAGGAAAGCAGTTGTGCAGAAAGGTAATGATCCCTTTGGGATATTCCCAGTTTATATGCAATTACACCAGGCAGCTAAAAGGAGGAGTGCTTGGCAGAGAAGGGAGGCAGATAATTTGCTGGTGTAAAACCCTGCAGCTCCCAGAAGCAATAAGCGATGTAAAGCAGAGCTCACATTTGAGGATGCATATGATCTTCTAGTTTACGTATGTCAGGACATCTGCTACTACGACCTCATACAGCTAAAACTACCTCTGTCTTCACCTGCAGCTGCTGCTGAGTGTAGTGAGAGTAACTCACTGAGCTGAGCCCCACGCAGGGGATTCCACTGCTTCATGCCAATTTATAGCCAATTCAGGATTTCAGTAACTATTATTTATCACCAGGGCTCCCTGCTAACCGTTACGACATCATTAAGGAGTTATTCAAAATGGGTTTCCAAATTAACAACTCTGCATTCATTTCTTTTATGTTCATTTCAGTTTATGAGGAATGTCAGCAAATCACAGAAACCCACTCAGGGTGAATTACCTGGGGATTTTATGCATGATGGTTTTGCTGAGCTGCAAAGACGACGCGGCATCGAGCTCGTCATGCTGCTCGCAGTGCCTAAGGCACCAGGAAGAAGGAACCCTACCACTTCCAAAGAATGATCCAGTTGGAAAGATGCTTAAACCATCTTGCAAGTACAGATAAGGCTTCCCCATGCAAACTAAACCATGCCCAGGCTGTGCCCCCATCTCCCTACTCCTGTAAGGTAATTCCCTTCTCCCCAGATTTATCATTACTGAATGAGAGAGGAAATGACAGCCTGTTCTTTTTCTGCCAGGGTTTATTCTCTGAGACAAGAGCTTTTCTCCCTGGCAGAAAGCAAACTAGGGTTTGTTTTGTTTAGAAGCAAAGAAATAGCAGGTCTTGGCTCCACAAATTTCTGGTAACAGTTATGACTTAGAAAAACAGTTGTGTTGGCAGCAACGTAAAAGACTTGTCTGCTGGAGCAGCCTTTGGTCTCTGTGGATGTTTCTCCTGATCCCAGGCAGATGGAGAATGTCTCCTACCCTGCAGAAATCCAGCAATTTCTGCTCCAGGATCCTTGTGCCAAGTCAGACAGACCTTGGCAATGGGGCAAGAGTCAAAGCCACCAGTTCCCACGAGGAGGGCTGGGAACAGGAGTTTATGTGCAGGCAGCAAAGCCAAAGATGCCAAGGGATGTCACTTGTCTTTGCAGAGGTGGAGAAACAGGAGGGCCGGGAGCACAATGCTCAGGACCAGCTGCTCCGTCACATCAGGGCGGCACCAGTTACAGGTTTCTCAGGGTGCAACTTCACAGCAGTGGTTCCGTACAACAGCATGGGGGTATTTTTAAGCTGGGCTTTGAAGGACGAGGGCTGCCTGATGAGGTGAGAGACAATGCAGGGACATGAAGCAGAAAGACCAGAACCAGAAGTTTGCTCCAGGTGATATAGGCCAAAATGAAATTGTCCCTGGCAATGCCCAAAGCTGTGAAAGAGTCATAGGACATGGGAGGGAAGAAGCAGCTGTTTGCTTTTCTTGCAAAGCCTTCTGGCTGGGATCCAGTGTATGCTATGCAAATCCCTCCATTGCAGTAAGGATGGGTTTAGCCTCCAGTACAGGAATGACAAGTGTCTCGCCCATCATGAGCAGCCAGCCAGGAGCTAGCAAGTAGCTGAGCGGAGCATTGCACAGCAGGGCACAAGCAGCTGCCCTGTAACAGCTCCCATGACAGCCAAAGCGGAGGCAGCACGGGCACAGCCGGTGGGACGACAGCTGCTGCAGGGTGGCAGGACCATGCAGCTGGAGGAGCTCTGCAACCCTGGTCCTTCCCGGGGCACCAGGGCCAGGAGAGACACTAACAAACTGGGTAGGACACAGCTCCAAATCCCAGGGCTGGCCTTCCCAAAACTGTGGTGGTGTTTGGACAAAAGCTTTGGCCATTCTTTTTTCCTTTTTTCCTTTTTTTTTTTTTTGGGGGGGGGGGGTGGTGGTGAGGGGGTGGAGGGGGGGGCACCAGGCCAAATGAAAAAAAAAAACCAGTACTGTCCAGCTGCCTTCAGCCTTCCATTATCACTCCATCCCTAATGAATCCTCTGGGGCCCACGAGCCCCAGATCCTGCACAGCTCTCATGCTCTTTTTCTGCCCTGCATGATGGCCATAGCTGATTTTCACATTAAATTTCCCTGCTTGGAAACAAAGCAGTACAAGGAAAGGCAGGTGATATTTCTTTCCATTTCCCCCTTCAATGTAAAAGAGGGCAAAACTTGCAGAGGGACTGGAGCAGAACAGCCACCAAGCTGTGGCTCTGAATAGTGCTCAGTAGATGGTGGTGGCCCAGAAATAGAAAAGCTCTAGATAAAAAATAAACCGCTGGGACCATTTCTTATCTTGACCCTTGGGAGTGAGGAAGTTCCTTCCTTGTGGTCCTTCTTCCACCACCACGCTGCTACTGGGCCACCCAGCCCCAGCCCAGCCCCACACTGCTGGCTGCTCTCCTGATGGACTCCGCCGCGTACCCGTCCCTAAATATAAAACCTGCTGGGCGGTGGGTCTGGGGACTTGTACACAGCAATGGCTTGGAGTCTTCTTTAGTGGTTTTGCACCTTTGATCTCAGGAACATGTATTTCAAGCCCAGAAAGGGCTTTTGTGCTGGCCAAGGAAATAACTACATAAAAGGACAAAGAAAGCTGATAAGGAATGGGGAAAAAGGATTGCACTGCAAAGGAAAAAGGCAGCCTACCCCTATGTCTTGAAACACCCAAGACATAAAGTAGGAACTGGCAAAGGTCAGGCTGAATTGTCTCTTGCAGCAGATGGCAGGAAAAATAACAAGAGAAGTTTTAGCCATATACATCAGAGGAAAAGAAGGAAAGAAGAAATGGATTGAATTCCTTTTGAATCAGGAAAGAATGCTGTACAGAGAGGATGGCGTACAGATTAAAGTTGGTCCAAGTGTGATCCAAAACTAATGCATCCTCTTTCCAACGTCCTGTCAGTGTGCAAAGGGCATGAGGATAACAGGAATGAGGAGATGACCGTGGAAATGTCACACCCCTTCAGATCAAAAGTCAGGGCAGCAAGCTCACGTCATGGGCACGGCGGGTTCCCAGCCCCCTGCGCTGAGCGCCTGACACTGAAACCTGCCCATCAACACGTTCACCAAGCATAGGGAAAGGAGAACAGAAAACACAGCACCTCAACTTAAAAGAGGGGAAAATGGCACTCCGCCAACTGCAGACCATTCAGGTGTCCCATGTCACGTGCCAGGTATGGAGCAAAGTCCAAGGGAAGGGGGAGCTGGAGCCTGGAGCATATCAGCCTGTTTTCCATGGCCCCAAGGATGCCAGACAGCCTGATAATGCTGGCAGATAAGATACTGCCGCTGTACATGGGAGGAATGGAGATCTAATCTACCTCAACTGCAGCAAAGTGTTTGCTGGAGCACCACACCACTAAATGCCTGATAGCCTGGGGGGACGGCGACTGGCCCATGGGTTTCAAGGCGATCTGCACCAGTGCCCAGCTCCCAGGCTGGCAGGGCTACAACTTAAAATCTGTATGATCACAGCTTAAAAACAGGTCTGTGCTCCCAGACCTGAAATGTCCCAGGTAAATGGAGATCCAGAAGCAAGAGTCTTCACGTATCGCTGTGTGAATATGCCAGCTTCACGACTTGGGACAAGCTTTGGTCCCAGCCAAAAATACTGGAGGAACATCTCATTCCCTTCAGCTCCTGCCTGCCTACGGCATACGTGTAAGTGGCAATTCTCCTTCTTGTAACTGAAGCGCTCGACTTCCCATCTGATTTCTAGACATTTCTAGGAAAATCCCCAGCTCTGCTAAGCAGAAAGTCGAGCCTGCAACATGCCTAATCAGCTATGCTAATCTAATGCTGCCATGCAGAGCCAGCACACGCAGCTCCCATCACTAACAGGCTCTTGCTGCATAGCCCAGCAGCTGTGTCAGTTTGTTTATGTAAAGTGATTTACCTTTGAATTTCTCACCCTCCTTCCAAGGAGCTGGCACCCCTAAACACGAATTGCCCCATTGCACCTACTGATGCCTCTCCAGGCTTTGGAGATGGCTGAGAAGCAGGCTGGGTCTGGGGGGGGCTTAGCTTGCAGAGGGCCACAGGGGAGTACTGGAACAACCACAGCTCTAATTCAATTTCTACCCATTTTCCCTTTTGCTTTCACTTCATTATAGATTATTACTTTTTAAACTGAAGCAAACAGAGTTGATTCTGCTTCCAACTGAATTGCCCACGGGCTGGCTCCTCTCCTCCAGCCAGCTGATCCAATTTTTACAGCAAGCTCCTTCTCAACAGACATGCAGTCTTCAGGGAGCAATGCCTCGTTTGGGGAAGAGTCCCTCGTCTTTTACGGAAAGCAACATTTTATTTCCAGTTAGTGGCTGTTTCATGCAGCTTTTCAACTAGATAAGAAACGGCATCCATGTACAGACTTAAGAGAGAGTAAATCCCAGCTTGAATTGAGCAAAAAGTTGGGATCTCAACGTATTTTGCAAGTGAAGAGTCCAGAGCAATGACAGAAAGGGTCATCTCACCTTGGTTTCCAACCTTTTCTACAGCCCAACCTACTTGTTATGCTGCAGATGAGCACAAATTTCTAAATAAGTTGTTTCAAAGCAAAACCCGAACCATTCTCCTTTGAAAAGTGTCAATGTGAGACTTCACAAAGATTTCTAAATATAGATACTTCAAAAGAACAAGTGTAATAAGGAGACTGGTCAAAACGTATCCTCTTCTGTGCCTACTGGCAGCTTTGAAGAACTCGTGTTTTCTGATGAAAAGATGCTAAACTGCACGTGTTCTCTGGGCAGGTCCCTGTGCTGCCACAGCCCCAGCTCACCCACCAGTGGCAACACCGTTGCTCATTTGGGCACAGGGGCTGTGCCAGTCCTGTCCCAGCACCAAGCAGGAAAGATGCTGGGTGTGGGATGACACCCTTACAGCCCTTCCCAGGCCCACTGTGGCTCTCTTCCACTTTTTTTCACGACCTGCCTTGCAGTTCAGGTCCTGCTGTAGGGTACACGTAGCTTGGGACAAGGGGAGTGCAGAAGCTTCACTGGGCTGCAGGACTTGGCTTGGCCACCTGGCCAGGACCCCTTGCAACTGCCCCGTCCCTTGTATCACCTAAACTCGACGAGTCTTCCCAAGGGGCAGAAGACCACAGCTCTGATCCCATCACCTCCTGCAAGGCTGCAAAGGTTACTTTGGGCTCCCCCAAACCCCATCCCCTGCCTCCCCTCAGACACCCCATGCTGCACCAGGGAGAGCCCTGCAGACAGGGAACCAGCGCCTGGGCAGCAATCAGCAACGGGGACAGTCCTGCCTGTCCTGAGAAAGTCCAGCTGAAGCTCACTAAAAGATTTCTGAGTGGTTTTGTAATGCTTTGAGCTGTTCTGGAGCACTCCCTGCAGACTCCAGCCGGGTTTTGGGGGGAGCGTGCTCTTCTGAGAGAGCTGTTTCCTATTTTTGTCGGTGCATTGAACATAGTCTCTAAATCAAAATCTTCTATTTGAAGTCTATTTTGATCAACTCTGCTTCCTTCAGTTTAAAAGATACAATAAGAATAGACGAGCTCTTACAAATTAAAAGCCTCTCTTGCTTAACAAATTGTCTCTCTGCAATAATTAATTGTCTGGAGAGAGATTCCAGCCCTACATTTTTGGCCTCATTCCAAGCTTCTTAAGGGACAGGATTGGGGGGAGGGCAGGGGGAGGGAGTGGAATTTATATTTGGAAATTTGGCGCCTCACAACACTGGCCCTCATGTTTCCCACACAAGGTAGGACGGGTATGACCAGTCCACCTGGGGCGAGCCTACCCTGGGCACAGCAGTATCTGCTCCTCCTCCTCCATCAACACGGCTGTCACCAAGTGCCCGTCACAAGCCTCAGCTTGTGGTTTGCAGAGGGAAGGCTCCAGTCACATTTCACAGCCTGCTTTTATTTTTTTTCATAGGTGATTATTATTAGATGGCAAGTCTTTTGCTCTGAGCCGCTATGGCCATTCCCACGTTGACGGTTCCCAGAAGCTCATGGTACATAGCAATGCACAAGTGCTGGGGTGGCTGCTGCTAGTGATGCCTCTGGCCAGGTGCTCCAACTCCATGCTGATTTTGGGACTTTCCAACCTAAACTCCCTTAAGAAATCCCTTCCAGTGTGTGACTATCCGTATGATGTAAATCTCAATTAATTTTAGTGTTTGCAGTCTAAGCCCTTGGCTGCTACTTCTCCTCTCAGGGGTAGGGAGCTCTTGAGGGACTACTCGGTCCTTCCCTGTGACGAAACTGGAAATATATGCAGGTTATGACCTCTGCTTCTTCAAAGTCCTGCCATTTTTTTCTCAGAGGACATGTCCTCCAGGCCTCTATCACATATGCTCCTCATCCTTGGAGCTTTTCAGCCAGAAAAACCTCCATGAAAAGGAAGGTCGTAGTTGCCTTTGCTCACCCTGGTAGATGCTCCAGGTTCTCCTGTACACAGGAGACAAGGGAGAGGCTGGTATCAGCCAGGATCAAGCCTGGGACTGTGAGAAGTCCCACCTGCAGCAGAAGATGTTCACACTGTGGGTCAGGGCAGAAAGATCTACTTCTTTACCTCCTCCCGCATGCAGCTGCAGTGCATTACAAACCAGGGAGCAACATTACACAGCCAGCCCGTTGGCACAAAGTTACCCACAGTGAGACATAGAAACATAGAATCATTTAGGTTGGAAAAGACCTTTGAGATCATAAAGTCCAACCATTAACCCAGGAATACCAAGTCCATCACTAAACCATGTCCCTAAGCACCGCATTTACACATTTAAACACCTCCAGGGATGATGATTCCACCACCTCCCTGGGCAGCCTGTTCCAATGCTTGACCATCCTTTCAGTGAAGCAGTTTTCCTAATATCCGATCTAAATCTCTTCTGGTGTAACTTGAGGCCGTTTCCTCTTGTCCTGTCGCTTGTTACCTGGGGGAAGAGACCAACCCCCCCTACCTACAGTCCCTGTCAGCCAGCTATCAAGAGCAATAAGGTCCCCCCGAGCCTTTTCCTCTCCAGATTAAAGAACCCCAGCTCCCTCAGCCGCTGCTCCTAAGTCTTATGCTCCAGACCCTTCCCCAGCTCCGTTGCCCTATGAGATGGAGGTCACAGCGGTCTGGCCCAGAGGAACAGCACCTTGCAGGGAGGGTGTCACAGCCTCTGTCCTGGCCTGAGCTTGCCCACACCACGGCAAGAAGCCACCAATGAAGTGAACTTCATGTTGGGGTCTGCGTGCAGAGACCTGCTGGCGCCACGCATCCACACCAGCGCTCAGCTCTTCATCTTGTGCTGGGAGCAGCTCAGCACCACACTGGCTTTGTGGTCCCTCTGCAACTCTCAGTCCTCGCAGGGCGTCCCTGTGCCCCGTCTGCCCGTGCTGGCAGGGCAGGCAGGGCACAGCGCGGGGCCCAGGCAGGGTGTGAGCTGGCAGCAGCAGCCGGCAGCCTGCCTGGGCAATGCCCGCGTCCAGCTCCATGCTCTGAGCTCCATGCTCCTTGCCAGCCCCATGGCTGTCTCGCTGCAGGGGAGCGTTTTGTTAATCCTTTCGTTCCTGCCCCGTGCCCAGCAGCACAACCTCCTGCCAGCTTCAGAGGGAAATGCTTCAGAAGGACCTGGGACTCAAGCAGGCAATCCTTCCCTGCAAAGCGATGGGGCAGGAGCCAGCTTCCAGCCCTGAGAGGTCCCAAACCACCCAAACAGCCTCAGACCAGAGTTCACTGGTCCCAAGGTAAAAGCAGACAGCTCATTCCCATAGAAATTGGCTGCCCTTCCTGACAGAGGGCCCAGAAATGGTGGGAGGGGTCTGAGCAGGGTTGCAACCCAGATCATCCTATCCTCCCACACCGCTCCTGGACCAAAAGCAATGCACAGCTCGGCCTTCTCCACACCCAGAGAGGGCAACAGCTTTGCACAGCCCCAAATTAACCTGCTGCCACAAGATATCAGCCAGGCCATGATCTCAGCAGTGTTTGGAGGGGATTAAATATTTATCTGGAAAACAAGGACATGCACAATTGCATTTGGTAGGATTAATGCTAAATCCCATAAAAGACCCACTCGTCGGAGCAGTAGCTGGTTGCTCCCTTCCTGGGGATGCCTCATGCACCCCGGTGGCTGGGTGCACACTGTGCCAAGGCTCCCGCTCTCCTCCCAGCCTTGTGGTCTGGGGGGAATGACTGTCACCTCCCCCCACAGACCTCAGCCTTTCTTTTTCTCTTGACAGTGCATCAGAGAGATGAAAAACCCCGTACTCGTGTCATACAAGCTGCTTTCTCCCTAGCACAGTTAGACTTGTGAGCAGCTGTGTTCAAGTGAATCGAGGGCGCTCCTTGGCCCTTGGACACACTGGAAAACATGTTGAGCCTTCAGCTGCCTGAAGTTGGTCTGCACTAGCGTGTCCTAACTAGTCCTTGATAGAGTTGGAGAGCTTTATATAAAACAAATAGGCCGGCAACCTGGAAATAAACATCTAACATCCTCTCTCTGTGCTAAGAGAAGCTTAAGGAGTATGTCACAGGCTGTGTCTGTAGTCTGACACCGTATCACAGCAGATGGGATCCTGCTAAGCCTCTCTGCAATCAGCGCTGCAACAACCAAGGGGGTGGGAAAGGTCCAAGCAGCCTTTTCTTCTGTACATGTGTCCCAGTACAGGAAAAGTGCCTTTGGACAGAGATATTCCTGGAATAGTCAAGATTTACAGCATGCCAAAAATATATATGCAAGCAGCGTGTTGCTCTGGAGCTCAGGGGCAGCGCAGTGAGGGTCTCCTGCTGGTCTGCAGGCAGGAGTGGCTCCTTGCACAGCTGCCCAGCCCCTGTGTTGGCCTCACTGCAGCTGTTTTACATGTCCTTTCCTTGCAATATTTATTTCCCACAAGTATGTTCTGGTTTACACAGCCCCTGGTAGGGATTATCAAAGATTTGTCACAATTTACCATTTTGTCCAGGACAGCGTTCCACTGGGAAGTACTTTTATTAAAAAAAAAAAAAAAAAAAAAAAAAAAAAAAAAAAAAGCATATCAACGCATCAGAAAGGTCTCTTCTGTATTTTCACTACATATATAATTCACTGGAAATTAAAGTGTTCAGATGATTTAAGTAAGACACTGGCCTCTCCCATCTAGCCAGGAAGGGCAGCACTGTGATGTGGTCAGGACCTTTCCGTGGCTTTTTTAGTTTTGATTTTTCCAGAGAAAACCACCCAGAAGTCATCCCATTTCCCTAATTCAGGATCTTCATCCAGAGTTCACATGAATGTCTCTGAAACCCAATGGGACACCCCGCTGGCTCCTCTCAGCCTGCACCCAGATGCTTTGTTTTCTGGGTCTTTTTCTACCCTTCTTCCCCCTCCTTTGGCTTTTCCAAACCCAGCCCTGGCTGGGGAGAGCAGCACAGAGCTGCACCTCTGAGCCCCTCTCAGAGCTGAGCTGCCATATGTCATCTCCCAGGTTGGCTGCCACCTTCCAGGCGTAACTTCACCATCTGAGGCTTTTCAGGAGCTCCCATGTTTGCCAAATCTCACATCCCTATTCCTGGAGTCCCAGACTTTCCCTGACTTCTCTTGCACTTTCCCAGCTCCCAGCATTGCTGGAGCCTTTAGTAACTGCTGCTTTACACACAGACACAGAGAAAGGACGTCAGAAGACCTCTCCTTGCCATTTCATGACTCATTACTCACTCTGCAGCTCAGCACAGCCCACCTGGGGAATGTCCCACTTTACGAGTGTCTCTGCCGCCTGCCCCATGCAGCCCGCTGAGCCTGGCCAAAGTGGCTGTGCTGCCCAGGCACACACGATGGGTCCTGACATCTTCCAGCCACAGCCGCTGCAGGTATTACATCTGCCACTTCTCAGGTTGCTTCTACAGGTGTGCAGTGCACAGCAATCCGTGCTGGCGGGAGTGTCCCGGCATGGCTCCCTTTGGCTCTAGGTCTGGCTGCTTCCCTGCGCCTCACTGCATGGTCTGCGCAGGCTGTACTTCTCACACCTCCAGCGCTATGTTCTCCGGTTAACTCCGTTCTAGTATGCCAGCCCATGCGGCCCCTCAGAAGCTCCATAGTCACCCAGCCATTGCACAAAGTCAGATTTTGAGGATCTCCTGTACTCAGGAGTTTGCAAAAGTGGTGGGCTTCCCCATGACCCAGACACCCCTGCAAGTCCAAAGCTTCTCTGCCACTGCATGCCCAGCACCCATCTGCAGAGCTGGGGGCAAGGGATCCAGCCCTGGGGCCAAGGGATCCAGCCCTGGGGCAGGCACGGCAGCTTGGCCCCAGCTCCAGCCACCAGCCCAGTCTCTGGCTGCTGGGTGGCATGGTTCAGGGTGCTGGTCTCAGTGGCTGGGGGAGGTGGCATCGTCAGGACGGTGCATCTGTTCCTCTCTGCTGGCTGCCTGTGGGGCTGATGAAGCCGGGTGAGATTTTGAACCCCCAAAGCTCCGCTGAGGTGTCGGAAAGATGGAGCACACCGAGCTCAGAGTCTGCCCCGTGGGGCTATCCTGCCCCCCAGGCAGCAGGGACCTTTTATTGAGAGGGCTTAGGGCAAGGGGGCTGGAGAGGGGGTCCTGCCCTCATAACCAGAGCCCTTTACCCCTACAGGCCCCTTCCCATCCTGAGACTTCCAGACGAAAGATCCCTCCTAGAGCAGAGCCAAGCAAGGGGCCCAGGGATAAATCAACACCCCAGCAACTTTAGCTGATGCAGACATTCCTGAGCAGATTTGCATCTTGTTTTGCAGGAGGGATCCCTCCACAGCCACACGCTGCACACACCAGCCACTTGAGAAGCTTCCAGCAGCCAGTCCATGGCTCTGCCACCCAGACACATCACAGGGCTGCCAATCAGCGGGAAAACTCTCCAGCTCCAGCAGATCATAAGCTTATTAAAGATAGATCTATGCTTTGGTCTACAGAGATAAACACATCAAAGGCATTTTGGTCTGTGTGCCAGTGCTGCTGGTATCCCCGTTTGGCAGAGATGGAGGATGGGGCGTGCTCTCCATTCCCAGCGCAGGGCACTGGGGGAGCAGCAGGATCTGTCTCCTTCCAGCCTGGGGAGCCCAGGGCCACGTTCAGGCTATAATAAGTCCCTCCCTAGCTATTTGCTTGGGGGACTGAGAAGTAGCTGGTCGGGACTGAAGCACCTCACTCACAGTGCATCACTGCCGGCACTTCCCTCCCCAGGCTGTGCAGACCCAGAGGGGTGGCCAAGCTCTGCTGGAGCTCTGCTAACAGCCTGGGACCTGCCGAGCTGAAGAGGGATAGCTTAAAAGGGGAAACAGGTCCTCACACAGCTGGCCCAGCAGCTGATATCCGCACAGTGCTTTGAAACCCACAGGTGAAAGATTTGAGAGACACGAAAGACTGTCACTGCCTGTTTGTCATTTGAGGTTCCTGCCATCAAATGTGCAGGGGACAATTTTCAGCAGAGGCAAGTGCAGCCTTGCAGGAAAGATGCCCAGCTTGGAGCATCCTTGCCACTGACCTGGAGCGCACAAAGCCTCTCCCTGCTGTCATGCAGAACCCCCAGCATGTCGGCACAGGCTCCTCCTGCCACCTTGAGATGCACAAAGAGCAAACTTGCACCCCAGCACTGGCTGGGCTCCAGTTTCCTCCTGCTGCTTCTCAGCCACTGCCCACTTTTTCCTTATCTCTCCCCAATGGAACCCCACAGCCTTGATCCTCCCAGCGGTCTCCGAGCCATCTCAGGCTGGAGCTGTGCCTGCTGTCAGGGAGCTCACACCAACTGCAAAGCCAGGTTTGCACTGGGAGCAAGCAAGAGCATCAGACCTCCCGGCGGCAGGTAAGTCATGCAAGCAGCAGAGCACCATTCGGGAGGAAGGCTTTACACATGGCAAGCAAGCAGAAAAGGCCCTGAAACTGTGGCATTAGCCAGGAAGGTTGCAGTAGCATGCAAGGAAGCGGCAGCAGGAGACAGTGGGCATTCCACAGTCCTCTCCGTGCCTGGCACAGCTCAGTGGAGCCTGACACACCACATGCCCCGCGCACCGCTCACTTTCAGCATTTCAAATTTGCCGGATGATAACCGCAGTGTCTGAGTTCACAGCTCTGATCCCACCCACTTGTGGTCTGACTTACGTTGTAGTCACGGCGCTGCCTGGATATTGGTACACGAGGAGGGAGGGAAGGAGGGAGGAGAGGAAAGGAGGCAGCCGCGGATCCGCTCGCCGCACACACTTCTGCCTTCACAAACTGAGCCGTGCATGCCGGGGGAAAGTTGGAGCAGCGCAGCCGCCGAGGGCTCCCGCCTGCTCAGGGACGTGGGAAAGCAGCACCTTTCCCAGGTAAAGCTTTAGCCTTACTTTTCCGTTTGTTGTTAGGCTGGTAAATCACTTTCTAGTTGAGGTCTCAAAGGGGTTGGTGGGTCCTCACTGAGGCTGGGGTGTGCTAAGCACCCTGGAATGGGTCACACCGGTCAGAGCAAGAGAATGTCACTCATCAGACCCTTGCACCACCATCATTCTGCTTTGCCTGGAGCAGAAGCCTATTTGGGGACTCTTGCTGGCTGTTGCTGGTGGGTACCACAGGAGCCAAGAACATCAGGGTCAGAGGGAGGATGTGGGTGAAGTGTGCCCAGGGCACAGACATCTGCGTGTGTGAAGCATCTCTGCCCAAGCAGCCTCCCCACGAGGTTTGCTGCAAAGCCATCGCCTTGCAGTGAGTTGCCGGAGCCCTTTCTCTGAGCACCCCAGCCCCTCCAGCCAGCCCTCCACACCCCAGCAGCTGGTGGGCATCTGCTGGAGCAGGGGTTTACCCATCTGGGGGCACAGTTGGCTCTGTGGGGCAGAGTAGTCCCAAGCTGGGCTGTAGCACTGGCACAGGAGGGGTGGGTGGTCCCCAGGGGTATGCAGTGTCTGCTGTCCCCCAGCTGGAACAGGCTTTGGCACCGGGCTGAACCTTGCAACTTTTGCTGGGAACTCACGCAGCTCCAAGCACGCCCATGAGACCAGCACCTCTGTTTTCAGTTTCACCCTTCCTGGGCACCCTCTGCACAGCAAACTTTTGAAATGCTGACTGCTCAGCTGGTTTCCACATACCTCTCCAGGTCTTCTGCTTTCAGGGGTCCTGAACTCCCCCTTACCCACAGAGCCCTTATTTTCCTAGGGAACGTGATGGAGGGCTGACGGCCCTGATGGGAATTGTGCCCTGCTCCCCTCAGCCCCTCTGCTCACACAGGAGGCATTAATTGCTGCTCTGTATCAGTCAGGGTTCAGTCTGGGATGGGACAGAGAGAGCACCAGGCTTCAGAAGAGACCAAGGAGCAAGTCCAAAAGTGTCTGGGGATGCAGCCAGGCAGGGTCCTGGTGTTCCTCCACAGCCCCAATTGCGAAGGGGCTCTGCAAAAATGACACTGCAGCTGTCTTTGCCCAGCTGTAAGATCACTGGGTGAGCTGTCTTCCCACCCAAATGAGGGCACAGGGCACCTTGGATGGGTGACCACCCACAAGCAGCACACCCAATAGCCCTGCCAAGGGAGCAGAGGGTAGGTGAGCAATTGCAAGGAAGAGATGGAAACAAGGGAGCAAGAGCTCCAGCAGTGGGACTCACCAAGCGCAGGGGCCGAGGCGTGCTGGGGGATGCTATGGGGTGCAGCACCACATGGGAAGCATGGGCAGAAACACAGCCCTTCCAGAGAGGCTGCTCATAAACTAGAAACAACCCCATAACCTCACCAAAAACCTCCACGGACAGCAGAGCAAGCTAGTTTCTGCACCACTCTCACATTTGTCCCCTCTCACATCACCTTCAAGCCCCAACTCTGGCACAACTGGTCTTGCCCCGTGCTAAGGCAGGCTCATGGCTCTACCAGGGGATCGAAACAGCCCGTTGCCAGGGTCCCTGCAGCTCCAGCCCTGCCCGCTCCTCACCATCCTCAAACAACCTCTTTCAGACCAGAGGAAATCCCAATCCTCCTGCCCATCTCACAGCCTCGGCTGAAGTACCTCTCACAGCATGCCCAGATGTTTAATCTCTGGAAGTACTTGAACATAATTTTAGAAGAAGCCGTGACACTCTGCTGCAAGCTCTGCAGGGCCAGGGAATTTGCTTTGCTCCTAAGTGACTTCTGCCAGCACTTTTCTTGGAAAGAAGCTGACACAGGAGGCAGAGTGACATTTCAGGTCTATCTCAGAGCAGATCCATCCTGTCCCCAGGACAGAGCTAAAAGGCTTCATGCAGAGCTTCTCCTGAGCCCCCAGCCATCGCTGTCAGTGACCTTTCAGGTAGTGGGAAATGTTTCCCAAAAACAGGCTGCCACATTCAGGTGCTTGCCAAGTGCTCCTTTCCACCCATGTATACGCTCATAGTCGCCATGTACCTAGGCTTTTAACAGATTTTAAACAAACCTATTATGCCAGAACTAGAAGCACATGAATGGAGAACAGCAAATGTATTACCTAGGCTGCTGGAGCGGGTGCTGCATCCCATTAGTCTTGCTGCAAAAGTGCACAAAGTGCTGGAATAAATGATGCTGATGGAAAAGATGCTGAAAGATGGGGAGGAGGAATAAAAGGGTAAAATGCAATTTCCCATGGATGAATCACAGCCCCCTCCCCAGAGGAGCTAATTGCCATTTTAAATGGGAAAACAGCGGATCAAATGTAACATGGGCTGCAACAGAGCGGAAAGTATGTATTCAGGCAAGAGAAGGCAGGAATTACTATGAGAATTGTAAGGAGGCTAATGGGGACATGACAGTACATTACAACAGAAGGATCATTAATGCTCCAGAGAAGGCTGTTAATAGAGTTCCTTAAAGATTAACCTACAGAAATTTTATTTAATAGTTTTCATTAATGATCTTGGCTCAGAAAACAGGAGTTTCTCTAAGAAAACGTACCAGTGAAAAACTTGGGAGAAGTTTTGAACTGGACAAGGGACTAAGTACTACAGGAAAAGAACCAGGGGATCCAAAGATCGACAGAAACACAACAGGCTGGCACAAGTTCATGTGCTTAGGGACTAACAGCAAAACCTGCCACTCTAAGCAGCTGTAAACACAATAGGAAAAATATCCAGCTTTTAGGGAACCCCAGGATGACTGCAGCAAAACAAATGCAACCTGACAAGTCTTCACAGCAGAGAGAGCGTCCATCAGAGCACCAGCGCCGCTGGAAAAGGCACTAGAAGGATGACCCAGAAGAAATGTCCTGCTCTGGTCCATCACTGTCAGGAGGGTGATTTTGAACCAGGAACAGGTCCAGGCTGTGATGATGAGGATAATCAGATAAACTTAAAAGCTGCCTGGTAAGACAGGGCTGGAAGGGTATCATTTATTCAGGCTACTGCTAGAAAGGCTTCCGTGGGAAACAGCTGCTCTGCTAGTAAATCAAGGAGGAGATGAACTCACTCTGCCAAAACACAACAGGAGCAGAGGACACAGGATATGGTATTAAAGGTGGCTGCGAGTGACCTGGGCAGAAAACCAGGGGCAGATGTGGAGTCCCAGAAGGCTGGTGCTCCAGGAGAGAGCCCCAAGCTGGGTGCATTGCCCTGGGGACTGCCTGTGATGGCAGCGGGCTGACCCCATAGCCCCCGAGCCTGCTTTTCCTGCAAAGCCATGTCTGGAGGCTGTGATCACATGGGGGAACATTTACTTGAGATAATTTGGCCAAAGGTTAGGGGAGAGTCTCTCAAACTTGCAGCTGGGGTTGCAACCTCCCCCATCCAAGCTGGCAGGCAGCAGTGCTGCCCTGTCCCATGGAGAAGAGTCCCAGGGGTTTGCAGGCAGCCGAGCCCTGCAGCCTTTGTGTGTCACTGCACATGTGGGTGCAAAAGGGTGCCCAGGCCCAGGCCCTGAGAGCTGCTGAATAAATGGAATATTGCTGGGAATATTTCAGGGAATATCCCTGGGCTCCTCTGCAAGGACGGGGACACCTCTGCCCCTTCCTGTGAAGGCCCCTGCTGCTTCTTTCCACAGCTCAGCCCATGGCTCCATATCTCACTTGGAAATACTTTCTACTCCAAAAACCAAAAAAGTGCCAATTTCTTGCCTTGAGCTAATTAGAAAAAGCAGTAAGAAACAAAACTACTTCTGGCCCGGTCCGCAGCGCAGGGCTGCACGGGGGGCTGCCTGCACGGTGATGGGTGCCGAGTGCCCTGATGTGCCCGGAGCTGGGACCCACCAGCAGAGCCCACGTGAGCTGAGACAGCTGGTGGCAAGAGCAGGTTGTTGATGTGTGGAGAAGCAGCCACGTAGGAGGCTGCGATCCACCCACAGCATTTTCTAAGTGTGCTACTCCCCCTATAATTTATCCTGCCATTTCCACATGTTGGGAGCAATGAAAAAACATCCCTGTCACTTGGAAATACCCTTCTCCGAGAACAACCTGTTCTCGTCATTGCCGTCAGCGGGCAGGCAGCACTCAGCTTGTTCCACACTCCTTTTGTGCGCGAACAAAGAGCTTTCCATGGCAAAGCCTGCGCTGCAGCAGGAGGTGAGGAACCGCTCCACATGCTGCTGCTGCAGCAGAAAGCATCACAGCACTCTCCCGACAGCCTTAAGCTCAGCACCTAAATTCACAGGACCCCCTGTATGGCAATGAGTTTGCTCTGCTCAGCAGAAGGCTTCTCGCAGGCTGGTTCATCACTTGTCATTCACTTTCAATTCCTTTAGAAGCAGCAGGGCTGCAGGTATCATCTCTAATCTCACAGGTCCAGTCCCCAGCTCCCCCCCATACGGCTCCTGGCAATCAGTGGTTATTTACTCATGCAGTCTCCTCAGTGTGCTTGCTCCCTTGGCTCCTGTGCCTTTAACCTTGAACCAAAGACATAAATCATCTGAGGAGTATTTCAGCCCACTCTACATTGTTATCTTGCTCTTGCAGGGTGAGTTTAACTTTAAAATCTCACCGCTGTTCTCTGCCAAGGCTGGACCTTTTCCTTTTCTGGAATTTCTAGTGTTTGCTCCATCTCCACAGCCTGCAGAGAATCAGCTCTACGTTCCTCCTGCACAAGCCTGCGCACCACCAAGGAGAGCTTCACTGCCACTCCATGGGCTGGGGAGAGCCTGGGGAGCTGGGTTCTGTGCCACCCATGGGGCCCAGCACAGCAGGGAGGATGGGGAGACCCATCACCTCACCTGGGAAGCGCATAGGGCAGCACAGGCAGTTGGGCTCCTCAGCCTCCTCTCTCTTGTCCCTGCAGTGCCTCAGTTTCCCTTTAGGTGCCTTCCCAACACGGGTGTTGCTTGCAAGCACACAGGAACCGAGGCCCCTTTGAATCTAAAAGCAGTGCGGTCCTGGAGATCACTGTAATCAGCATCTAAAAGCTCTTTTGGAGGTTAGAGGGGTCTTCTGTGTTGCTTCTGCCCTTGCAAAATATGACTTTTTGGTTTTTTTACATCCAGACAGAAAACAGTTATAAAAAGTAAGTCTACAAGGAATGTTCTCCATTCTGTGCCCCTGTCCATGGCAGGAGCAGCTCCATCCAAATTCTCCCTGTAAAACAAACCTCCATGCTGCCCTTCATCTACCGGGAGCGGGACTGATGAAGTTGTCAGAGCCCTTTCCAGCTACCTGTGCCCCAGGACACTGCACTACTGACAGATGGGTTCCCCTTTCCTCCCAGGGCCCTGAGCAGAGCAAAGATTCCCTCTTCCAGCTGCAGGAGCCAGCGTGGCTGCTGACAGCAAGGACCAACACAAGGCATGGGGCGCTGCAAAGTGTGGATACAAAGGCAAAGTTTAATGAGATTTATGGCCACAGCTGAGCTTCCGAAATTACGTAGTCATGATTAATCTTGCTAGATTGCGTAAGAAAAGCACATTGCTTTCTCAGGAAAACTCTTTTCTCATATCCTCCCTGTCATTTTTATTGTAAGCCTGCAGGAAGTCCATGCCCCTATAATCCCTGCCCTTCTCCCAACATCCCTGTTACGTGGGCACTGGAGGAGGCCTGGCTGCTAAGGGACTTTCCAATTCAGGTTTAAGTGGGCTGGAGCATCCAGGGAGGTGCAGACACCCTGTTTTTGGAGGGGTTTGAGGGGCAGCTCCAAGGACCTTTGCCTACTGCAGCTCTGAGTTGGTGCTTTCTTTGCAGGTTGTCCTCAGAAGGTGGCAGAGCTCTGCCCCTGCTGAAGCACCGCTGACCACTGTCATCAACCAAGCATGCAGAGCACGTGAGACCCCCTGGGACCTAACCCTGTGGTCGCTCAGAGGAAAGGAGAAGGCAAGAGAGGAAAAGGGAGCAGCTGAGACCCACCGGCAGCTGCCACAGGGAATTGGCTCCAGCACTGAGCTTCCAGACAGGACCAATGGGTACAAGTCAGTCACAGGGCCACATCTTTCTCTGAACAGTGTCATTCCTAACACACAAGGCTGAATACATGAAGTGACTCTGCAGTGTTCTCCAAGGTCACTGTAAGCCCAAGGTCACTTTGGAAAGGGCTCTAGGGCTGCCTGGTAGAGGCTTACTGCAAGTAACTTTGGAACTGGTAAGAGCAAGACTGCTCCATCCATGCAACTGCACTATGGATCCGTGTTACAACCATACAAGCTCTCAAAAAAGGATGGACTTCCCCCTGCAGTTGCTGGTTGGGTCCTGCCTTGCTGTCCTCATTGTGGTCACTCTCTCCGGCAACATCATCGTCTGCCTGGCTGTCACCTTCGATCGCCGGCTCCGCAGCTTGACAAACTGCATCATCGTCTCCTTGGCCATCACTGACCTGCTGCTGGGCCTCCTGGTGCTGCCGTTCTCTGCCTTCTATGAACTTGCCAAAGAGTGGCCCTTTGGCAGCACTTTGTGCAACATCTATACCAGCCTGGACGTCATGCTGTGCACAGCTTCCATCCTCAACCTCTTCATGATCAGCCTGGACCGCTACTTTGCCATCACCACCCCACTCCGCTACAGCCAGCTGGTCACTCCTTCCCGGGTGGCTGTGGGTTTGGCTGTTATCTGGACTGTTTCGCTGATGGTCTCCTTCCTACCCATCCACCTGGGCTGGAACACCAATGGGACAGCAGTCCAAAACACAGTCCCCAACTGCAACAATGAGTGCAGGCTGGAGGTGAACCCGGTGTATGGGCTAGTGGACGCCTTGCTCACCTTCTACATCCCTTTGGTCATCATGTGTATCACCTACTACCGGATACTGAAGATAGCGAGGGAGCAAGCCAAGAGGATAAACCACACATGGTGCTGCAGCAGCAACACCCCCATGCCACCCATGGTGAAAGAGCACAAAGCCACCATGACACTGGCAGTGGTGTTAGGAGCGTTCATTGTGTGCTGGTTCCCCTATTTCACTGTGTTCACATACCGGGGGATGTGGGGGGACAGCAGGGTGGAAGGCACAGCTATGTCCATTGTCCTCTGGCTGGGCTACGCCAACTCAGCCCTGAACCCCATCCTCTACGGAACACTCAACAGGGATTTCCGAGTGGCCTACCAGCACTTGCTGCACTGCTGGAGGACAGGGGGCCCCAGGAGTTCCCGCCTGCCTACCCTCCAGAAGGCTCACTCCAAGGGCAGGAGCTGCAGGCAGGGCCAGGACAGGCAGGAGGGTAAACCCCTGAAACTGGAGATGAGGAACGGGATCTTGCTGACCGGTGGAGCCCTCAAGAGGTAAGAGCCTTCTTGCATGTGGGGCTTTGATGGTAGGTCCATCCCCAGAGAGGAAGGCAGAGGTGGGGACCCCATGTTGTCCAGAAGAGCTTTTAAGCAACAAGCCGATGCCCCAGCAGGAGATGCTTGCCCAGGCAACTCTTCTTTGCAGCCACTCAAAAATTCATCCCCAGCAGCAGGCACCCAGCTCGCATCTCTCCATGCTGGCAGCACAGCTCCAGCTTCACACGTGGCTGGGCCAGCCCTGCAGTCACCACCTGTTCACAGGGAGTACAAAATACCCCTGGCTTTGCCGGGTACTGGGGACAGATTTGCCATCAGAATTTGCTGTACAGAACAGGGTGCAGCTGTTAGCTGTGGCTGTTTCCAAAAACAGGACATGTCCTGCTCTGCAGTGGTGGGCGGCCAGCAAAGCCTGGGCACGCAGCAGAGCTGCGGGGGGCTCAGGAAAAGTGACCACCTGTCACAGGAGAGGGAAACAGGGTGTTATCCCTGGGGCACCCACAGTCAGACTGCAAGTCCAGTCCCTGCAGGAGCCAAGACCAGGGTCCCCAGCTCCCTGCAGAGTGGCTCAGTGTTCCCTTCCCAGCCGCACCACGCACCCTCAGCGTTTCGGCTGTCAGTTTGCATCAGCATGAATTCAGCCAACAGCAAGTTCCATTCCCATCTCTGGAAAAGAGCAAGAATAACCAAAATAAGCTTGGTAAATGTTTTTAGAAACACAAGTACCCACATAAAGTTAGAGCCAAAGATTCCCTCAGCATCACCCCAAGCGTGTCACAGGGGCCAGGACCCCAGAAGAGTGCAGGTGCAGCGAGGGAGCAGGATGGGCAAACTCTGTGACAGGCTGTGGCACCAGTCCCCTCCCTGGGCACGCACATCCCTGCAGGGCTGGGCCACTTGCGCACTGCCTCATTCAGAGGCATTTGCCCACCTGAGCATAAGGAGAATGCCACTGTGCAAACCCCCGCTCAAAAGACTTTAATCTAACTTTTGGCAGCACCTGATAAGCAGCCCAGAAACTTTCCATCCATAGATAAGGAGTCCTTTGACTCTGCTTCCCCAGTGTACCAGCAAAGAAACCACGCTCATGCTCTCCTGCAGCACGTGCCCTTGCTCCTGTCCCAGAAACACGGTCTCAAGCCACCAAAAGGAGAACATAGGGAGGTGAACCAAATGGCAGAGCCATCCAACAGGCTCAGCTGACATCGTGCCTCCCCTGGGGCTCAGATGTGACTTTACCCAAGGTAGAGGGGCAGCCTGGGGCAGGGGAGTCTGCCTCAGGAGACAGAGAGATGGATGAGTGCAAACAAGTACAAGAAAGCAGCTCCTAGGGGTGCCTTTTCGGTTTCCAAGGAACTAATAAAGATTGCAGAGATGTAGCATTTGGTAAACATAGTTGCAGGGTGTATATAAAAACATATGGAAAGCATGTGCCTGGTGTGATAGAGATGCTTCTGCAAACATACAGAGACAAAGAAAGAGTGGTGGTGGTTCCTCACGCAAAAGTGCAGCTCCTGGGGAAACCAGGAGCCCACGCACCAGGGCTCTGCAGCCTTATCACCAAGGGAGAATAATGACGAGGGAAAGAAAAGGGCAAGAAAAATGGGTTTCTGTTCCCTGGGCAGAGGTCCCACTGACCTCCTGGCTTTCCCAGGAGATGAGATCCTTCCCCTGGTTCCCTGAAGGGCTTGATTCTGTTACAGGAGTTGCATCTAAAGCCTGTGCTGGGGTCAGCAGCAGCCAAGGGACCTCCGTCCCCAAAATTTCAGCATGTGGGTGCCTGGTGCCAACAAAAGCCCCAGCACAGGGAACCCAGCACATGGCCCCAGACCATCCTCAACCCTGCAGTGTGAAGCTCCCCCACCACTAAAATCAACCTCAATGAGCTGCCCAGCCGGATTTGCTCCCAAAGATGCAGGAGGTTGGAGGAAAGAAGGCAAGCAGCAGCTGGTGCTACAACAGTGCAGATATGCATGAGGCACAGGAACAGTGGGGAAGTGAGCAGAAGACTCAAGCATGGGGATGTTTCTTGACCTTTCTAAATTCAGAAACCTCCTTGTACTACAAACTACTGCTGTGGTTTCTGCTCACAATCGGATAAGAGTTGCTCAAGCAGTGGATGATCAGTTACTTCTTTCACTTTCTCTGCTTCTCTTCTTAGTCTACTCCCTTCCACAGAAATGATGTGGCAAGGGTTGCGTGGAGCCCCATCCAACCCCTTTTTTCCATAGGCAGATGCATAAATGTCTGCTGTTGGCAGATGATCTGCATCAACTAATACCACACAAGACAGGTGGGCACAGGATTTACCTGCACACCAAAAGCCTGGCAGCCACTTTCACCCTAAGCACAAACCAAGCTGGTTCCTCTCCCTTCTTCCCTTCTGTGAAGTCTTTCCAGCCATCTGCCCTGGCCACTTTAACAGAAAAAGACCAACACAAATCACCCCACAAACTCACAGCCCCCCCAAATAAGAAGAACCAGAGTTCAGAAGAGCTCTGCTCAGAGCAGCTCCACAGGGTCATTCAGGGGAAAGGGCAACGGGCAGTATAGCGAACCTTAACAGCAATGGTTTTCCTGTTATGAGGCATAGAGAAAAGACCAGCAAAGAGTGGGATCACTGGAGAAGTGCAGCCAGTCTCAGGGGTGTCAGGAGCAGGGACAGGGAGTCAGAGTCATCACTGCTTTGGAAATCAAAAAGCCACACGAGCACTACCGCTGTTAAAGGGCTGGAGACATTTCCACGGGTGAGGACCCGGTAGGATGGAGAGTGCAGGGCCAAGCAGGGACAGCTGCTTCTGTCTCCCCACCAGGCACCCAAAAGGCAAGGCAACTCACACAAAACCAGTACAGGAAAGCACTACTTGTACACCCAGCATGTGATGGACCTCAGGAACCTGCCTCATTGCAGCGGGACAGGACTCTGAAGAGGAGCATGCCGAGCACAGGGCACAGCTGTAGGTTGTGAGACCAGTCCCTGAGGGCCAGAGAGGTTGAAAGCCCAAGAGAAGGAGCGTTCAGCACTGACGGGGAAGTATCAGGCAGAAAATAGTGGAGCTGAGCGAGTGGCTTCAGATCACCCTGTTGCACACATCAGCTGTGCTCAGGGCAGCTTGGGGCAGGACCGTGGCCACAATATATGGGCAGGGAGAAGCCAGTTCCCGTAGGAAAGGATCCCTGTCACAACGTGCCTGCCCCAGCCACCAGCCCCGGGGGACAGACACCAGGCAGGCAGTACCTGGTGTTCCACAGAGCACAGCCCAGCTTGACCAGGCTGGCACTGATCACCTGGTCTCTTTTTCTCTCTTTTCCTTCTGTCTTCATGTGCAATTTAACCCTTTCCAGCACCAGAGCTTTCCCATGAGCCTCAACCAGCCCGCTGCCCTAGGACCCACGTCTCCCAGCCTTCAGCTCCTGGATGCCCTCTTCCAAAATCCTGTGGGACTGAAAGGACAACACTCAGTTTTCCTCAGGGAGAAACTCAACGGCAGAGGCGAGGGCTGCAGGGTGAGTATGGGACCAGGGTCACTGGGTGCAAACAAGGGGAGGGGGAGCTCTCCCTGCTGTGGCACCTGCTGCATTTTCCCTGGCCCAGCCGTCCCATCCCTATGGTACTTGGCGCAGAGGGTGATACCATCAGAGGTGCATCCTCACTCCTCTCTCCAGCATCATTCGTTCTCCAAACCCAGCCCCAAGCCCAGGGGAGGTACACAGAGCTGTGCACCCCCCACCTGCCCTGGAGGTGTGGGCTTACACACCCACCCTGCCATGCTCTGGAACGTGTCTGCATCCTGCCTGTCTCTCCACATGCTGCAGAGGCAGCTGCGTTCAGACCGTGGATTTCCAGCATGCTTCATTTTCATGCAAACCTACATCGGCTGCACATAAATTGCCAGCAGCTTTTGCGGGGATGCTGGCAGGGCTCCCAGGGTAAGGGGCTGATGCTGCACCAGACCTTGCCACTCTTTCCCAGTGGTGCTGGGCTGGAGGGAATAGCTGTCATGCATGGGGATGAGCTGTCATGCAGAGAGCCACTTTCTGCAGCCCTTCTCAGAAAAAGCCAGGCAAGGTCACCCTGACCTCCACATGCTCTCCCTCCAATGCTGCATGCTGATAACCTGGGCTCTCCCATATCAATTGTGCTCTGGCAGGGCAAAAATACGGTCACCCACGTGCTGAAAGCTAGGCACATTTGTCCCTGCTGCACACTGAACACTTCTAACCTTAAACAAGGTCATGGTGATGGCGAGAGCTGGTGTTGCGTGCTCACACAAGCAGCTGGGACTACTGCAGGAGAGTGCAGGGCCCTTTGGCTAGGGACACAGCATCAGCCTGCACCTCTTAGAAGGACTCCCCATCAATCAACCGGGAAATGCCATTGCCCATCAGCAGGAAGAGAACAAGAAGTTTGAAGAACAAGGTGGCAGAAGCAGGGCAGGCAGCAAGGTCCTCGCTGACCCCATCAGGCCCTGCTGGGCTGCCAAGTCCCTCGATGCGACACAGCAAAGCACAAGCATTGCTCAGCGGGGGAGGTCGCGGTGCAGAGGCTACTCCCTGGGGTGGCATCACCAGCACTGTCCCACTGGAGGGAGCAGCACAAAACCCTGAGCCTGGAGGGCATAACAGCTCACAGTGAACTTCCCCAGGGCAGACAAGGTGCTCACCCCCCAGCAGTGCAAGTCCCACAAGGCAGAGTCATCTCTGCTGTTGTCATTGCCCAGCAGCAAGGCTGGAGGGGACACCAATTCTAGTTCTTCTGCTTCATGCTTTCCACTCTCTGTGCTGTGCCTATGGTCCCAAACACATTTAATTTCCATGAGGTAAAGGCAAATTACCAGCAATCCCCTAATCTAATCAGCAGAATGAAGCAAAGTCAGTCTGGGGGAGGTTTGCATGAGATCTGAGGTCCTGGTCTTGCCACAGGTTTCCTCTCTGCACCATGTGGGTGGGGACAGGAAATGTCACCTCAGGTGGGAAACTCGCAGAAAAGAGTCCCTGATCCACATGCAATGGCAGGGAGAGGGGCCATGGGAGATGGAGCACCCAGGAGCAAAGCACTGCCAACCCCAGGACACCAACTTTTATCAAGCTATTTGCAGAGGTGACAACCTCACCGCTGCTGGCTGGCCCAAGCGGATGTGAAGAGCAGGTAGAGAAAGCCACAAAGTGATATTACTCAGAGGGATGTCTGATGATGGGTCATGGGGTGACATGAGCCTGCTCAGTTCTGCCCAAATGTCAGTACTTGGCATATAGCCATGCTCTGCTGAGAGCATCCTCACAGCACCACACCACAGTCCATCCCAGGCACAGCAGGTGCTTAATGCAGCATCCCTTATGCTGGGGAGCAGAAACGGTGGGGAGGGGAGGGACCCACCTGCACCCTGCAAAGCCATTGAACCCCCTCTCTGTTCTTCTACAGGATCCCTGCTCTGGCATGCAGCATTTGCTCCATCCCCAAACACTGCTGGAGAGGCCTTTGCCTGCCCAAGTTTCTTCCCAGGAGGGTGGTGTGTTGGAAGAGCCCCCAGAGGAGCTGCAGAAGAGCCTCTCGCCTGCCCCATCAGAGCCGTGACACCTCCAGCATCAAGCCCCACACCAGCAGGCAGTGCTACCTGAAGAGCTGGGTCAGGAGCCAGCACGTGCCCCTGGCAGGGCCAGGATGAGGAAGCCTTCCCCAGGGCAGTGCATCAGGCTGAGAGGGCACAGGGCAGGGGGAAAAAGGGGCTGTGGCTGAGGTCTTTGTGCCAGACAGACTAGCCTAGGACAGAAAAGGTGAACACAGGTACTACCTTTCCTGGTACTCTGTCCAAGGGATGTATCCACCCCTCGGAGGGGACAGGGGTCCGGGGTGGGGGCGTAATGTGGCAGGAGGGCTACACATGATGGATGTTGGCTGCCACGAGTGCCATATGTCCATGTACAGGACGCTCAGTCCTGCAGCACCAGTGCCAAGGCAAAACTGTCTCTGACATTGTGAGGTTTTTGGCATCACTGGGGCTGTCCCAGCTTCACACCTCTGACTCAGCCCCACCACAAGAAGGAGAGAGGCCCTGGAGAGACATGAAGCAGCAGGGATCTGTCCCCAGGCTCTGCCCTCCTTGGCAGCTCACCACCAAGACTGCCAAAGCAGGTTGTTTCTGCACAGAGCCTGCACAGAAGTCATCAACAGTATAAAAGTCTATTTAACACAGAGGGAAAATGAGATGATTGATTTCTTTGGGTGTGCTCTGTCCTGGAAAGAGCCCCCCTGTCCCTCTGTGCCCTGCTGTCCCATCCCCAGACCTCTACTGGGACAGCCTTGACACACACAGCACAAGCCCCCAGGACACAGGTTGTAGCTGCCCTGGGCCGGGCTGGCACCCCTCCACCAGAGAGCCCCTTGCCCCGTGGGACCAGCTAGATGATTCCCAACCCAGTCCCCGAGACGATGGGAAGAAGGGGGCAGCAAGCAGCGAGGACCGCTGGGATAACCCTGACGCCCATCACCCCGGGCACAGAGCGCTCATTCTGCACCCCACAGCATCCCCAGGGCGCAGCGGGGGACAGGCAGACCCCTGTTTGCAGGATCCCCCCGGGAAGGGAGGGTGCTGGGCCCCCCGGCCAACTGGTTTCATGTGTGCCGGGGCTCTGCCCCGAGGAGGGGAACGTGGCCAGCGTAGAGCTCGGTCTAGGTGCCCCTCCAGCTGCCCCGGGACACCCCTGCGGGTCTCCCGGCTGGCGGGGGAGCCTGGCAGGGGCCCCCTGCACGGAGCCAGCCCGGGGAGCCCGACACGCCCCGGTGGGCGCCCGGACCCGGGGGCGCGGGGGTCCCCGCAGCGGCGCTGCCGTTCCACCGGCCCCCGAGCAGCCGGGGCCGGCGGCGGCAGCGCAGGCTCGGAGCTCCCCCTGCTTGCTGCCGGGGGCCCGCCGGGCTGCACCCACCCGCGCACCGCGCCCGGTGCCCCGAAACACCCGCGGCTTCGGGCAGGGCTGCCCCCGCGCGGCACACCGCGCCCCCCGAGCAGCCACGGCGCTTGGCTCCAGCCCCCGCCGATTGCACCCCTGCGGACGGAGCCCCTCCGCGGCTGCAACGACCAAATGGCTTCCGAGGGCTGGGGGGTGGGCTGCAGCCCCGGTGCCCCACAGCACCCGGCCCGGACCCCCCACCAACGCCTCGGCAGGCAGGGAAGGACCCACAGCAAGGCGATGCCCCGGTAGGCACCATCCCCTCCCCGGCCCTCCCTGATGTGACCTGGGGCCAGGGAGCTGCGAGACCCCTGGGGTGAGCACCCACGGCAGGAGAAGTTACCTCATCAGCTCCTTCGCAGGGAGGCGGGAAGCAAGTCCCGCTGCCACACGCAGATTCCCAAACAGACGAGGCAGGCGGGAGCAGGCCTTGCATCGCCCGTAGCATCCACGCTTTGCTCCAGCTCAGGGAGGAAGAACTGGCAAACACACACCCAAACCCCTGCCACCTATGATAACAATTAGAGACTTATCTAATTGCAAAAATAATTGCAATTGAAGTGTTTAATTACCGTACTAAGCAGGAAGAGCTGCTTCCGACTGTTCCAGTAGCACTCCCGATCCATCAAACAAGGTTTGGGGCTTGTTTGGGTGTTGGTTGGTTGTTTTTTTTTTTTGATTATTAGATTGCAGCCCCGGGGATGAAGAGATTTGCTAATTAGGGTCTTGGAGAACAGCTACCAATTCACAAACACTTGCTTTTAATTTTGATACTAATGAGGCTGGAAGGGGGCAAAATCCAAAATGCAGAACATCTGTGGCAGTTCCTGGCTGCAGTGCTGCTGCCCCCGAGCCCCTCACCAGGCCGGCAGAGGCCTTACAGCACTCAGTGCGTGGACGGGTCTGGAGGCCATGGGAATGGGTTGGCTCAGTGCAGGCACAGGCAGCATGAAACTGCTTCTTCAGGTCACTGCTGTCACTGCAGCCACCCTACAAGCTAATCCCAGCATCAATCATCTACCCGATCCCCCCAGGGACCATTGACCATAGGGGCTTTCTCAGTGATGCACTAATCCCAGCCCTGGGGCAGCAGTTCCAGCTCCTGGGGGTGCAGCAGCAGGAACTTCTCCAGGTGACATTTGGTTTTGTTCTCCACTAAACTGACAACAAAAGAGAACTTAATTCTCTTTCCAAGCAGGAGTTCTGGGAGGGAAGAGAAACTGCTTAGGAAGCTCCTAACCAACATCTGCTTTCTCAGATAGGAAATATTCCCCCGCTAGCGGTGGGAGCACAGACAGGGACGCCTGCCAAGTGCACAGGGACAACCCCATCCCCCTGTCCCTGTGGGGGACACAGGAGCTCACGCTGCCCTGATATATGGGACCCTATCCTCACCCTGTTCCACCAGCCACCCTTGGGGACCCTCAGTGCCTGGCAGGGCTTCTCCCACCAAACCACCTTTCCCATCTTTGCCACAGCTCTGGGTAGGGTCCAAGAACATGCAGAGAGGACACGTGGGGAAGGGGAGAGGCACATGGGAGGCTTGGAGCAGCTGCAGAGCATCCAAGCGTCTGCTCCCTGAGGAGCGCAGCTGAGAAGCGGTGACCACCATGGGCCGGAGGCAAAGGAGCAGTTTATTTCTTTTAGATAAAAGAGAAACATCAGTAGAATGAGAAAAAAGTGTGTTGAGTTTTTTTTCAGGCTGTCAGGTGATTAAACACAGAGGAGACAGAAAGCTAGCAAACAGCCTCAAGCAGTCAAAAAATAGCAAAGTTTGTGTTAGAAATCTCAAGATATGGTTTTCTGGAATAAAATGCATTTTGCGGTCACTCACCCAACAGTTTTGGCTGGGGATGCAAGCCTCTGGAAGGGTTTTGGGATCCATTGCTTTCCCCCAGATCTAAAAAATACATTTTCATGCCAAACTATCTTGAAATCAAGGAGAAGCGCTCCCTTCCAGCCTGAAGATGACCGTGGGGACGGCAGCATGCGGTGACAAGGTGCCCTCCTGGCCTGATCCAAGCCCTTCTCGCCTGGCATTTCCCCACTGCCCATGAGTGCCAAGGCTGGCAGTGCCACAGGCACTCAGACAGGCTGACCCTGGCCATCGCGGGATGGTGACCATGGAACCAGGAGTGTGGTCGTGGCACTGGGATGGTGGCCATGGGACCAGAGAGGGGACAAAGCCACTAGAGGGCACAAGTATGACAGAAACATGTCCCCAGATCAAGGGACCTTCGGCTCCCCCGGGGGCAGCAGTCCCAGAGGACCCCAAAAACGCCCATCACCCCCCATCTCCAGAAGGTCTACCCTTAGCTGAGGTCCTGCTGGCCCCAAGGTCGGTGTCCCCCAGGCAGCAGGGTGGCTCTCCTGTACCAGCTTCAAGCTGCCAGTACTGCATAACAGAGATGTGTCCGGAGAGCATCGCCCTAGACAGCCCAAGACCTGCAGCCCAGGGTGGTGGCGGACCATGCTGCACGCAGGCAGTGCCCCAGCTTGCTGCCCTCTGGCTTGGGGTCTGCACGGCCCCACAACACCCGCCCAGCACCAGTCTGACCCTGCACACCAGCCAGCACCTTCTCACACCCAGAAAAGAGGCTGAAGGGGACCCCCAGACTCTCTCCCCCACCAGTAATGCACCTTCTCCCAGTGGCCCAGACCCCATTGCACAGGGCTGGCTGTGGAGAGCCAGGTGCCCCCAGCCAGGCAGCGAGGCACAGGTCCTGCAAGGGAGCCATCTGGCCATCACCAAGGGCCATGTCCAACATCTTTTTGTCCTTTTTTCTCCTTTCTCCCCCAGAGTGTCCTTCAAGGAGGCACTCCCCTTGCCGCGCCTGCAGCCGGCACCACTTTCATTAAGGCTCTACCGCCAAACCAAACACCATTTGTCAGAGAGACGGATGCCAGAGGCAGCTCTGCTGGAACAGATGCCCCCGTGTCCCCTCCAGCAAACAAACGTTGCAACATCCACCTTCCTGGCGTGTTGCACACAGGCACATGCACACACACGCATGTGCACGCTGCCCATGTGGGTTTGCTGTCCCCGATGCAGGATGGGGTCTTGGTCACAGGCCACCATCCCCTGGGCTATATTCCTGCTCCCAGCCCAATGGGCACGCTGGGACTCCCCTGTGGGTGTCAGCTGTCCCCAAAAGTGGAGCCACCCTGTCGCAGCCCACCCACCCACCCCAGGCAGGGCTGGCAGGGTGCTGCCACCTCTGTGGTGTTTGCACACCTGCTGGGGCCACAGACTCCCAGCCTGATCTGCTCTCCCTGCTTCCAGCTCCCATTTCAGTAACAGCCACAGCTCTCCTCCCTGCCAGCAGGAACCCAGAGCCAATGGAGGCAGAGGCAGCAGCGCCCTCCAACCCCAGGCACACAGGGACTGATTCTGATTAAACGCAGCGCTAGCGCTGATAATTAATTTCTCAGAGGATGAATTACTCAGGAAAGCTCCGGAGCGAATGTTGTTCTTCCTGCTACACACCCATCATGACTACTTGGGCTTTTAAAAAAACTAACAGCAAAGAGGGAGGAAAGAGCATCCCCTGATGAACACCTGCAGCTGTGCCCTGCCTGGGCTCGCAGTGCTTGCCAGTATCAGGGTCTCTGATGGGTGCTGTTCCTTGGGGTCACGCAGATGCAGGCAGGGTGAGAGGATGCACTGGCACTGCCCATGTCCCAGCACTCAGGAGACCCTCAGCACTTGGCTATGGGCTTTGACTGAACTCCCTCCAGCAGCTCCTTATGCTCTTACTCATCCCACACCATGGGGATCCCTATCTCCTTATGGGACCTGCTCGGGGAATCACAGGGATCTGCACGGAGGGGCACTGCCTGCCCTCTCTCTGGGCACTGCCTATTATCCATGGGGTAGGTGATAAATGCAGCTGTCCCCACCAGGACTGTGGGCTTGGGAGTTTGTCCCATCTGGCCAGTCTCCTGCAGCAGCGCGCCGCACGGGTCTCGCCATAGCACAGCTCCCTCTGGGCACTGGCGCCAGGCCACACTGGATGCAAATACAGAGCAAGAAGCCCCTGCAGACAGCAGTATTACGCAGGGTTTTCCATCCCTTTTGCTTAATAGGAGGCATTTTTCTGTTTCATTTCCCTTACCCTTGGAGATGAAACCACCTTTCTGCAGCAAAATGCACCACGCCAAAGAAATCCTTCTCCCTTTCCAGCTCACAAACTCCTTTCCCTCCTCCACTAGCAGAAACGCCCACCCCACAGGCCACCCCTTCCCCAGGGTATGTCATATTGCCGGAGGGACAAATGGTCCCCATGCCATGTCCTCCCACTGGCACCATGTCCCAAGGCTGCACCGACTCCGGGCTGTTTGGGTCATTCATCCTCATTCCCCAGGCTGACGTGCAGCTGTCCCGTTCTGCAGGAGAGCCTGGCACCCCATAACCCCCGAGTGCAGCAGTGGGGCCATAGCCCCTTTCCCCGGGCACGAGACAAATATCAGCACCTATGAGCAGATTGATGGGACTGACATGGGGGACAGCAGTGAGGGCAGAAGGGGACACCTTGGGGACAACAAGGACAGGTACCAAGAGGGCTGCAGGGCTCTGTTCTCTCCGTGTATAAATCTTGCAGATACTTTCAAATACTGCAGAAAGCAAAGAGTACCCTCGGCTCACCTCCCCTGTCCCTCCCTGAGGGCACTTCCCTGGCTTGGCCTGCTTCAAGGTTGAACTAAGTCCACCGGTTTTTATTGGGTAATTAAGCTCTTAATTAACAGGCTGGTTTCCCCTCAGAGCTCTGCCAACATCTCTTGGTCCCTCTGGCAGCCGCTCCCCAGCAGGGCAGATGCAGCAGGGCTGGGGGAGCGCTCCCCTTCCCTGGGATGGCTCCAAGAAATTTTTCCCACCTCCTCTGCACTCTCTCCCTGCCCATCTGGCTCTGAGGCATCATGACCCAGCCTGGAGGCAGGACCCTGCCCAGAAAATGTGCCTGGGACACAAGAGAGGCTGACATATGTCTGGGCTCAGTGCAATACTAGGGGAGTCATGGGCAAACAGGGGTGAGACATTCCCACCATGAGTAATGCTTAAGCCTAAAAACTCCAAGACAACATCCCAACTTATAAGCCTTAAAAAAAAATCAATATTCAAAATATTCCTGCCTAAAGAAAAAATCTCTCAGCAACCTTCACTGTGGGCAGGTCCCCTCTATCCCCTTCTCCCTGCTTTGGGACTGAGCAGGGAAAGGAGGCAGCAGTGCCATGCCCTGACCCTGAACTGGCTGGACCATAGGGGACAACATGGGGACTCTGCCCCAGGCTCCCTACCAGCCTCCAAACCACAGAGAACCACAGCAAACCAGCCGTGATGAGCCGCTGTTCTGGGTGAGATGGCAGGGGCTGCCCTGCAGCGCTCCAGCTTTCATGTATTCATCACACGTCGGTTCCCCTTAACCGTGAAAAGAGGGTTATCCTCCCCCTCGGGCAGAGCTGTCGCACTCCCAGCAGGGTTGGGGACACAGGGGGTTGGCACTGAGTGGTCCCCATCCCACTGCCGGGCCGGGGTAGCCAGATGGGAGGAGAGAGGCAAATTTGGCTAGTCCAAGTAGAAGCTAATTGTGTTTCATTGAGGTTTTATCTCTGCAACTGGCAACGTGCTCCTCCAGGAGATTTAGTGGGAAGTTGTCTAGTCCCTGCCAAGAAGGCTGGTTTTTTAGAGAAAGCACATTATGCATCAAAGTTGAAATTCAAATCCCTTTTTCCTCCATTCCCAGAGTATATTTATGAGGCTCCAGATATTCCTTGGTACATCGTGGTTTGCAGGATGCCCCCAGACAGTGCAGAAGCCTGGGACCAGCTCAAAGAGCCAGCTGAACTTTTTCTGGTTTATGATTTTCCCCTTAAATTGTTGCTGGGTGAGTGGGATGCTGAGAGCGGGCAGGGAAGAAGCTGCTGCCTGTGCATGGCTGCAGGGCTACTGACTCCCCCCCCACACCCCCAGCTTTCCCAGGGCTTTCCCACCAGGTGCTGCTCCTCTCCATCCCAGCCCTGCTGCAGTTTATCCCCCGACCCCCTGAGCCCTCCCCATCCCCTAAACCAGCTGCAGTCTGGTGTGTGCAGTCACATCCTGCATGGGGCTGGCAGCAAATCGAGTGTTTTTCCCTAAAGATGCTCTGGTTCTCCTCCCTTCGCGGGGTTTAAGCAGTTTTCAAGCGCAGGCATGCCAGGAGGTGAATCAGCTCAGCCTAGAGCCTGCACTAACGGTCAGGGGGGGGTGGGCAGGCGTGGGGAGCACAAGGATGAGCACCTAAGGGAGGGGAGAGGAGGCAACGCAGGACCGCAGCTTCTCTCAGCCAAACCCTTTGGGGTGTAAACCCACCCGGTTTGCTGCAGGCAGGCTGGGAGGGGGGCAGGTGGGGGGCTCCTTCTCCAGCCCTCAACAGCCTATCTCAATGTGTCAGGACAGGCCCAGCTTCTGCAGTCGCTGGAAAATCACTCTCCATTTCCAAAAGGAAAAGCAAAGTGTAAATCTCTCTCTCAGGCACACGTTTGTTCCTCTGCAGCAAAAAAAAAAAAAAAAAGTGGCGAAAGCTTTAATTTCTGAGCTGGGAGGGAGAGACAACGATACATCAGCAGCACCCCGAGTGCAAAGGAAGAAAACATCAATTCTGGGATTACACCAGCGGTCACCAAGATTTCTCCCTCCCTGGCTGTAACCCAGAAACGCCGCAGGTTTCCCTGCTGGCCCCGCAGCTCTTACCTCTCCGCTGTGTTTGGGGGGAATTCGGAAACCTTCGCAGAGATGAGGATGGTTATGGCAGGAGTGTTTGCCCGGAAGGGCTGGGCTGGGGGGGAGGCAGTGATTCCCCACCCCCGGCTGGATTTCATATTCAGAGCGGGCCGGTTGCAGCTCTCGGTTCTCCCCAGAGGTTCCCTTCATAAGAGGGAGCAAATTCCACTTATCTGTCGAGGGGAGATTTGCATTTTAAATATCCCAATTCCAAATGTCACCCAGTTTGATCCCCTAAGCTGAACAAATGCAATGGAGCGGGGAGGGGGCTGGGGGCGGCTCACCGGCGTGGACCGCCGGGAAGAAAGGAAAAACCCAAGGTTAAAAACATGCATGGATGTTTAATCCAGGCTGAGGTTGAAGATGGGAGCAAACATGGCACTGACCTTAGGTATCAGAGGCTTCAACCATTAAGGATTAGGGATTTTGTGTTTGAGATTTTGTTTACACAATAAGACTTAAGACTGCATGGAGTGTAGGTGGATTCTCCCCAATGCCTGCAGAGGGATTAGTGCCTATAAGGCAGCCAGAATGAGCTAAAAATTGGAGAGATCAAAGTGCAAAAAGAGGAATCCCACGTTCTTTGGGAGGGGAGGGAAAAAAAAAGAGGCCAATGGTCAAGCCTGAGACAATTGTAGCTGCTGGCCCCAGAGAGCCTGGGGAAAGGTATGGAGCGCTCCTCACCCTGCAGCTGCAGGGATGCCAGGGGTGCTCTTGGGGAGCAGCCAGACCCCAGGTGTTTTCCATCTTCTCCTGTGGCTGCAAAACCTCCCTGGCCGGCTCTAGCCCTCAGGAGGGGGATGACCTCAGCCCTTCTCAAACTCCCCTCTGCCACAGGGCCATCACTGGAGAGCATGGCAGAAGAGGGGTGTCCAGCCTACACCCCCCACTGCAGCACTGGGGCACAGGGGGAAGCTTAGTGCAGGGAGGCGGTAGGTCCCACTCCACCTCCTGGGTCCCCCATGACCAAGGTGACACTGCCTCGTGTCAGCCCATGCCAGACAAGGAGAGGACATGCTCGCCTGGGCCAGGGGAGGGGTCTGCCAAAGCCCTGGCCCCGCGGCACCCAGCTGCTCTGCCCACCTGCCTCCACTGCCCAGTCAAGCAAATGAGCCTTCTCATCTTCACCTTATTAAAGCCATGAGCTGATTCGATTAAAACAGGGCACCAACCCACTTCCCCAGAAGGCAAAGGGGGTGAATGTTTAAGGCATGAAGTTTTCTTGCCCCTGGCACCTCATTAACCACTCCAGCCCCCTGCACACAGGCCACCCCTGCCAGCTCCCTCCCTGCCATGCGTAGCAGCTGCCTACACCTAGGTGCAGGTAAACTCACCCAGGTGAGAGCACGATGCATCTGCCAGCCCTGCACTGCTGCACCTTGGCCCCAGGGACTGGGAACCCAGTGGGGTCATGTGCATAGAAAACCAGCCCAGGCAGGGCAGGCTCAGAGCTGCCTCCAGTGCAGGCAGCTTGGGGGCTCTCCAGCCACAGCAGCCCACAGCAGCAGGGCTCACGTATCTGCAGGCAGCCCTTCTTCCTCCTTGACATCTGCGGAGACTGAATTTGCTCCACCACCCAGCTTTTTGAGAGGCAGAGGGTATATGCACCCACCTGCACAGCTGCCCTGCATCCCCGAGCCTCTCCTGCGCTCAGGCACAGGACATAAGTTTTATCCTCACCCCCGTCCTAAAACCTGCAGGCAGGCAGGCACTCCTTTGCCACAAATGAGTCTGAAATGGTTCGGAGAACGACTAATTCCCTCCTTTCTTAATGCATGGAAGCTTCTTACGCTAAATCTATACAGACACAATTAGCATTATTCATATTCCATATGCTCCGCTCCCTTGTGATGAATATTAATCTGTTCCCCGCTCCCAGGCATTAGAGATAACGGCATTGCACTGTGCTGTGCTGCGGTGGCAGAGATGGTCTGAAGGAGCAATGCTGCAAGTGAAGGCAGTTTCATTCCCATGTCAGAAAGGGGAAACTTTGCATCTTTTTAGGGGGAGGCTGGTTTTATGACTGCAGGGCTGGGCTGAACCAGAGCATCCTTTCTGCTCCCACTCCCAGCTGAACTGGTCCCCTCCAGAGGCTGCCCCAGTCACCCCAGGGCACATGGTGGGGTTGGGCAGCATGAAGCCCAACCCTCCCTGCACCTTCCAACTCTCCACAGGTTTTTGAGATGGAGTAGGACTCAGGCAGACCATCCTGCCTCTGTCAGCTCACATTTTGCAGCCTTTCTGAGGCCAAGAAGTGGTCACGGGTGTTGCAGGAGCTAAACAGCTATCTCTTGGTGTTCCCCAGTGCACGAGCAGCTCTGCCAGCAGTCCAGAGCTTCCCCACTGCAGCGCCTAGCCATGCCCCCAAGACCAACACAGCCGGACAAGTGCAGCACCTGAGTCCCTTGTCCCAGTCCTGCTCCCACCCCTCTGCACAGCATCTGCCCTGGAAATGGGGCATGGGGCAGCAGCACCCACCATAGCTGCAAAAGGAGCACAAGAAGGGGCAGAGGAAATGATGCAGCAAATGCAGTTCATCCTGCTACTGTCTTGCCGGGACACGGCAGAGGGGGATTTACGATTCAAGGAGCTTTTGCAAACCAGAGCCCATCCCACATGCAGGCAGGGCTGCATGGACCGTCCCCAGCCCTTGTCTGTCTGTCCGTCCTTGTCCTTCATGTGTGGCTCCAGGCCAGGCCCGGGGGTGCTGCAAGCGAGGGGCCTGGGGGCTGCCAATTGAAATGCCATACGTGTGGTGGGGGTGGAAAGGATACAGGCCAAGAGACACCGCGTCGCTATACATCCATTTGCATGCTTAATCCGCTGCTGGGGAGTATAGCGTCAGGTCCCCCATCTGCTCCGCATCTCGCATCATTAGCTGGCTGGTTTCCGAGGCGGCTCTGAGCAGAGGTGGGAGTCGAGCAGAGAGGGGAGAAGGGAGGCTGGTCCCAGCCCTGCGCGCCACCACATGCCAGCATCCTGGGGAGCTTGGGGGGATCCTGCCCCTTGCTGGAGCCGGTGGGCAGCACACGGGGGGGGACCGGGACGGGGTGTGGGTGAAGGGGGGGTCCATTCCTACGGTCTCCTGGGGTGCTGCTGTTCTCCGAGCTCCCCTGTGGGCAGTGCGAGGGGGACAGGGCATCTCCTTGCCTCTCGCGGCTGCTGCCCACACACTAGCTTTGCCCAGGAGAGTGCCCAGGGCAGCAACAGTCCCCATAGCTGGTCCCTCTCCACAGGCAAGCCAGGAGTCACCCACAGCCACCAGCCCATGCATGAAGGAGAGCTCAGCTCTGCCACACGGATCCAGCACATCGACCATTCCCACTGCCACTAACCCAGGGCGATGGCACCAGGGCACAGCCCCTTTAAATCCCTACACTTGCAGACCTGGCTGGGACACTGTAAAGGGAAAAATAAGGCAAAGAAAATTATTTTCTTCTCTCTGGCGAGCCTGGAGAGCTGCCCATTCCTCAGCAGCGTGCTGCCAGCCCTCCCACGCACCTCGCAGCGGAGGACTGCAGAGGCCAGCATGGGCTGGGGGATGCCACGGGGGCCAGGGTGCAGTGGGCCCCCCCCATGCCAGACACCCTTGCTCACCAGGATTCCATAGGGGTAGCGAGGCCCACACAGCCCCTTTCGCCCTGGATGCACAGCACATCCATCTGCTCCATTACCTGCCCCATCTGCCCCATTCTCTGAGGCTATTCTCATCTCCAAGCTCTAAAAAGGCTCAAACTCACCCCAAAATCCCTGATGAACTCCCTAGCTTGGGGCCACAAGGAGGTGCTCCAGCCACCTGTGCTGAGCAAACTGGGGTTTCTCAGCAAGTGGCAATGAAGAGGGGGTCAGAGGGATGGAGGGGCTGGGTGACTAGGGGGGGGCAGGAGAGGAAAGCCCTGTGCCCCCCCAAGGTCATTCTCCCCCTCTGCTTTCACACCCGGCTGGGTTCCTTCATTACTTACCCAAGCTGTAAATTGTCTAATTTGGAGCACACCATTTATCCCTGATGTGCACTTGAGCAGCCAGATTTTGTTGTCAGGTGTGTAATTAATTTTTTTAATGTGATTTCTCTCCTAGGAAACTGCAAACAAACAGTTCTGGCTTTCAGGCCTGAGCGGCTCAGGCGAGCATTGGGGCAGGGAACGGGCAGTCAGGGAGCTGAGGCCAGACCCTGGAGGATGTGAGGAGCCGGGATTTTACAGCAGCTCCCCATGCTCCTGCTTTCCAGCCGGAGCCGCATCCTTTGGCACAGCCCTCTGCCTCTTCTGACACTGCCATGCTCCCCGCGGGCACCGGCAAGGGCTTGCAAGGGGAAGCGACAACTACTCTCCCTGTTCCCAACTCAGTCTTCTGGGAATTACCATTTTTATTAAGACCAAACATGTCCTTGGCTGCTGGGAATGTGATTTGCTCCTGGAATGAGATTACAGTGGCTCCCAAGGAGCCCATATCAGAATCCACCTCACCGTGGTGACGCTCCCGTCCACAGCTGGAGGCACTACCATTGCTGGATTTTCCCAGGCATCTCTACCATGGGAAGAGGCTGTGCTCGGGCACGGTATGGGAGGATCCCTGTGGACGCACCACCCTGGCCTCTTTCCCCTCAGCTGGGATGTTTGCAGTTCAAGAACGATGCTGGGCTGTTTTTGCATTGCCCATCATCTCTCACAGGAAAGGCATGTGGAAGAGCAGAGGAGAAGCAGCAGCTGAGGGTGGGTGATTGCACATCCCTGTGACCAGCTAGGTGTGACGTGGGGGATCAGGGTGCCCAGTTGCTGCTCCGCATCCTGAGCAAGAGTGATCCTCCCCTGACAAGCAGCATGGAGAGCCACCTGCGGTGAATGTACAAGCACGTCTCTTCACCTCTCCTGCTGCCAGGGAAGTTGTTATATGATTTTTGCTGCTGGTTTTCCAGATGAAAGGAGGTGAAAATCACCTCCATTAGCTGGCAGAGGCAGGTGGGAGGATCTATGTAGAGAGCACTCCAGGGCTGACTTTGCTGTCCCGACCCCTGCCCAGCAAACCCCCGGGCATGGGGTGGCAGTCTGGGGGTGCGGGAGATGCTGTTGTGCCACCCCCATGTGGGGACTCAGGCTGGGGCCAAAGCTGCAGGAGTTTGGGGGCAGCTGGTGCAAAGCAGCCAGAAGACCCCAAAAATGCTCTGCCCTGTGCAGGCTCAGCCAGCAGCAAGGCTGGGGAGCCTACAGCTGGTGACATCCCTGGGACTGGTCCCCTGCACTTATCTGCTTGCTCTCCCACTAGTGCAATGGGTCCCACTGGCAGCAGCTGCCTGCAAAATAAAGTCACTGCTGCAGCCCCCCCGAATGAGCCTTCTAGAGTGGATCTGGCAGCACTGCCCCCCAAGCAGCAGATGCCACCATGGCCACCACAAAACAGACAATGACCTCCCAAGGGGGGATGCCACCACTTGGACCCCCAGGCCCATGGGCCAGACTCCTTAGGGGCTTTTTTCCTGCATATTTAATTCTCTGTTGTGACTTTCAGGAAGGGACAGTGTGGTCCCTGGGGGCCATAGGAGGGGGCTGAGCTCTCTGCTCCCACATCCTGCTGCCTTTTGTGCTTTGAAACTGCCTTCCAAGGAGCTGCTTAGCATTCGAAGCAGGTGCCCATGCTGTTTCAGGGCAAAAACTCTCGTTTGCCTTCAAAAACATATTGATCTTCTGCAGCCTGCCATGAAGGGCAGTGCCTGCCCTCCAGAACGGGACAGCAGGCACATGGGGGCCCAGTTTGGCTTTCCCAAATGCAAATGGAATGAAGGGACCCTGGTCCGTGCTCCATCCCACAGCAGGACCCTGCCATCACACCAAAGCCCATAACCACTCAGCTCTGCAAGTCCCTGGGTTCAAAGGGAAAAGCATCAAAGCCCTGATGTCTTTGATTTCCCTTCATTCTTTTTTTTTCCCCCCTCCTCCCCTGGAGGAGTTCAGCTCCCAGGTACTGCCTGCACAAAAGCAGAAATTAAAATCCCCAGGAACTGCTGCTGTCCCTGAGAAATTCCTGGCAGGGGTCCCATCTACTCACTGCCCATGTTTGGCCACTGGCAGGACCATGGGCAGTCTCCATCCTGGCTGCCCCCAGAATCCCCTCCGTCACCTTCTCACCAGAAACTGGCACCTTTTCACACAAGGTTTGGTGTCACGTGAGGGTTAAGCTCATCTGCCTAATGGGAATGGCTGATTTATCTGCCTGCCTTCCCTCTCCTGATAAGGGCCTGGCTATGGGCTCACCAGGCGGAGGAGGTAATACTGAAATAGCTTCTTTTCTTATACTTCACGTGGGGATTATTATGCTTGTCTTGAGTCGTTGTCGTTCCCCCCCTCCCACTGCCAGCACAGGAAAAATCCCCGGGATGGCATTGTCAGCAGCACTGCCACCAGGCAGGATGGGACTGTGTCCCCTGGCACTGCAGCCCAGCCCCTGGCACCACGGGCTTCCCTCTCCCACCCACTCATAGCGGGTATGTCCTCCCAGGCACCTGTGGTGGCACAGGTAGAGCTGAGGAGCTGAGCATCTCCTCCTGCATTGCGCGCAACGCAGCCACTGCCAAAGGGTGAAACCTGTCATGACAGAGAGCAAATTTCCTGCACAGCACAAACCCACAGACCTTTGCTTTGAAGTGTGTTTTTATGACTAATTGCAGCTCCCCAAGGCCAGCATCCCCAGCCAGGGTCCAGCATCAGCTGTCCCTGTGGCCTCGGCTGAGGCACTGGCTCCTCAGTGCCTGGCTGAAAAACTCCAGTCTGCGGTATGCACTGTGGCCCTTGGAGACTATAGTCCTGCAAATGCAAAGGAAAAGCAAGTCTTGCTCCAGCCATCCCATGGCCAGCTCCTCCCGGCCACTCCAGGGAAATGACAGGGCCAGTGGTTCCCATTAGCAGGATGAAGTCTGGGGGGAAAAATTATTCTGGATTGTCCCTGTGAGTTCAACAAGGCACACACAGCGCACGGCTGCAATCGATAGTGCCAGGTAGGCACTTGCTCTTGCTCTCACTGTGGTTTGTGTGTCCATCCAGGGTTCCAGGAGGAAGCCTGTGACATGCCATCTATCCACCATGGCTTCTGCATGGGTGCATCCTTTGCTGGGCTCTCCGAGCTCTATTTCCATCCATAGGAGGCAGAAGAGCAGGGATGCTCACTCGTGCATGGCAGGGGTGAGCAGGCAAAGCAGCCATCCCACGGCCAGAGCCTCTCTGTCCCCTCGGCTCCCACGCTGATGGCATGGAGACAGCCCCAGGGACCCTTCGCTGAGGAATGGGGTGGCAGGTAGGGCTTCCTCAGTGTCAGAGCCTGTGGGCTCCCTTCTTAGCCAGGGATGCCCTGCGCACACAGGCTCCCACCGGAGCCGTGCTCCTAGCCCGCTCCCATCCCCAGGGCCGGCTGCCCTGGTGCTTCACAAGATACCCAGCCCTGGCAACAACAGGAGGAACAGGGTGAAAATCAGAGATTTCCATCCCTCCAGAAGAGGATTTCAGCAGGGAAGGTAGAACTACACTTCCCAGAGTGCTCCTGGCCCTGCCGGCCGCCAGGGGAAAGGCTGAGGGACCCAGCCACCAGCTCCTCCCTGCTCCTAAATTATTCTCCTTATTATGTATTTGTGGTTTTCTGCACTTAACTGTCTGCCTCGTCCACTTAATTGGGGGATTATTGCTACTACCTGCCCATACGCCAGAGCCCAACTCATTACTGGGGCTTATTTATTAGCAGCGAGGCAGCAGAAACGCACCCTGCAGCTCCCTCTCCTCTGGCACAGGCAGCTGGAGGCGATGGAGGAAAGCGAGTGGGGGCCAGGATGAGGCAAGTGATGGTGGGCACAGCTGCAGTTCAGCCAGGGCCAGGTCAAAAACAGCCTCTGTCAGGCATGGGAGCATCACAACAGCCTCCTCCAGCATCTGGCATCAGCCTGGGATACTGCTGCTCTTGGCAAAGCACAGAAGGAGCAGCGAAAGCCTGACTGCTCCTTAAAATTGCTCCCTGAGCTCAGGAAAGGTCATTCACACAGCGCTGTCCTTTTGCTCACAGTAAGAGACCCCATCTCCTCTCCACAGTGGTGGCTGAGTGACAGCCACATGGCAGGGCAATGCCAACAGCTTGCAGAAGCCCACTGCAGGAGGGCGAAAGTGCCGCTGCCCTGCAAAGGGCAGGACGAGCTACCAGCACCCGACAGCCCCTCTCCAACCCGCTGCTCCCATTTCCAGGCAGGAGAACCTGGGAAGAATGCAGGACAGCAAGCCTGCATATGCTTTGATAAATAAAACATGGCAAGAAGGCAATCAGTGCTGCCCACTTGGCTGCAGGCAGCTCTGCCTGCAGCAGCTGCATGGGGGGAATTCACAAATGGTGTCACCCCAGCCATCAGGCCGCCAGCCTCGGCGCTGCTCCTCTGCTCACATCCAAGTTTTGCTGCCTCAGCACTGAGGGGGATTGATTTATTCATCAGCTTCTCCATCCCGCAGCAGCCCTGCAAGAATGAGTGGTGCAGTGAGCTGCTGTGCGATGTGACAAGCAGCACAGCAGGGAGCAGGGAGGGCTGACCATGGAGGTGGCACCCGGCTGACCTGCATCCCACCTGCCATGATGCCTGGCAGAGGAGGGACTCTCTGGGGTGGAAAACTTGAGCAGCAAGCTCCTCCAGGGCCATGCTGCTGAGCCCCTCTCAGGCACTAAGTCACAGCCGTCCTGCACCCTCTTTTTAGGATGGAGAGGCAGGACCTCGTTTTTCAGAGGGCGATCAGAGATCCCGATGGCCGAACCAATTGCAAAGACAAGTTGCAAAGCGAGGAGCCAACCCCAGAAAGCACCAACCCCAGAGCAACCCTGGGGAAGCTCGGTGGAAGCTGTTCCACGCACCTACAAACCCAAAGCAAAACCCAGGGAAAGGAGCGCTTTGCCTGCCCGCCAAGGAAGCAAAGGGCAGCCGGTTGCGGAGAGGGGTTGGGCAGCGGAAGGATGAGTCCCAGTCCCTCAGGCCAGCGGGGCTCTCAGGAATCCTCTTGGCCATGCTCTGCACCAAGGACCAGACCCTGAACTGGGGTTTTAGCTGCTTAAAACTGCTGGGGACAAGTTCCTGCTCTTTGCCCTGCTCCCTCCTGCCATTCCTTGCTCCATGCAGCAGCACCCAGCCAGCCTGCCCACACCCCTGTCCCGAGGCTCTGCAGTGCCCGGCGCAGACCCCGTCTCCAGCCCCCCCCCCATCTGCACTGCTCCCCGCAGCTTCTCTGTGAGCCCTGTGGAGCCCAGTAGGCTCCAGCTCTTTGTCACCCCCCATCCTCAGGACACCCCACAAGAGAGGCTGGGCAAGGGCTTTGTCAGGTGCAAGGGGAGGTCTCTGATTTGGGGACCACTTCTGGCATCTCAAGAGACCCAGAGATGTCCTGCCTGGAGACCCCTCCTCCGGGGGGGCTGGCAGTGCCATGGGACAAGAAGCAGTGACTGAGGGAGAGAAGTGCAGGGCCCTGGGGCAGGAGGGTGAATACTGGAGGGAATTGCTGGATGGTGGTTCGGGAGGGATGGCCAGGTGCTGGGGGGAATCGATGATTACTGGGGAAATGGGGGTGGCCAAGAAATAGGGAGATAACGGGAGGCACGGCCGGGTACCGGAATGTGGCTGTACAGGCGCTGGTGATGCCGCTGCTGGGACACAGGGGCATAGCCCGGTACCGGGAGGGATGCCCGCGCACTGCGGGGCAATTGCTGGTTGGGGGGGCGCATAGCCGGGTACCGGAGAGGCTGGCTGGCTAGCGGGGGGGCAACCGCGGGGTACGGAACGGGGCAGCTAGGTGCAGGGGGGCAATCGCCTGGATACCGGAGAGGAGCTGCCTGCGGCGCGGCCGGGGCCGGGGGCTGCCGCCGGGGGCGCGGGGCGGGCCGGAGGCGGGCACGGAGCCGGCCCCGCCCGGGAGGCCGTGCGGCGGAGGGGGAGCCAGCACCGGGGCCCCCCCGTACCGCTACGGCTCCCGCCTCCCTTCCGGCGGCGGCTCCTTCCCTGCGCCGGGGGCGGACGGGGCGGACCGGAGCCGCGCCGAGCCCAGGCAGGTGGGTGCGGGGCCGGGCCGTGCCGTGCCGGGGCCGGGGCCGGGGGCGGGCCCGCCGTGCCGCAGAGCCCGGGGGGGGCCGGGCACGGGCACGGGGATCGGCCCGCCGAGCCTCCCGGGGCCGCCGGCTTATGTAACGGGGCGGCGGCCGCGGGGATGCGGGATGCGGCATGAGGTGCGGGATGCGCGGAAGGATGCAGGTGCGGGATGCAGGATGCAGGTGCGGGCTGCGGGTGCAGGATGCGGGGCTGAGCGGCGCGCCCCCGGACCGCCCTTCCGCGGAGCTGGGGGGCGGGGGGGATGCCGGTGTGGAGGGGTGGCAGGAGAAGGGCTGTCACGCTCGGACTAGGCTTTGCATCCCCCCCTCCAGCCCCTCCGTGCCTGGCGATCCCCTGCGGGGGGGGGTCTGCAGAGCGGGGCCGTGGGCAGGGGGCGGAGGCCACCTGCTCCCCCCACCATCCCTGCCTGCACCCGGGGAGGCTCCGCGCAGCCTTCTGCTGTGGGGAGCTCGTGGTACCCGCCAGGGTCTTCCCACGCCACCCCATCACCGGCTCCCTCCTCCCTCCTGCTCTTCTCCAGCTAAGTCCAACCACTCGTGGAGCATTCCAGCCGCATAGTCCCCAGTTCCCCGTGCTCCAACTTCTCTGCCCACTGTATTTTCCCTGCGAGATCCCTCCCATGCCCCATGCTCCAGCCCCTGTCCCCACCGTGCCCCCAGTGCCATGGCTGCAGCACATGGGGCATGTGGCTGCCGTGATCCAGGCCTGGCAACACGCAATGGCACTGCTACCCGCATGGCACAACCGTGACCGGGCAGCTGCTGCCTGAGGCAGGCAGTGCAGTGAGTCAGAGCAGAAAAGCAGGGCTGGCACCTTTGCTCAGGACAGGGCTGATGGCTCAGGGCTTCTCCGTGCATCCAGCCGAGCTCTGCAGGTGGTGGCAGCTGCTGGCCGAGGTTGGTGAAGGAGCTGGAGCAATTCAAGTCAAGCCAAGATGCCAGGTTGGCAAAGAGAGGGTGAGGAAGGGTAAGCTGCGCTCAGGGTGCAGAGAGGTGTCCTCCCTGCCAAAACTGCCCTTGTCCTCCTGAAGTCGCAGGACCCAGAGGGTTGCCAGGAGCATGGCCAGGGAAAACAAGGAGCTCAGCCCCTGGCTGGCAGCATTGCTATGGGTGGCCAACCCTCACCATGCTGGGGAAACTGCAGACAGCTCAGCTGAGACACACTGGCACAGAAAAATGTCTCTATGTCTCCCTTGGCTATGGGCTGAGTGTTTGTTTCTTTTATTGCCTCGCATGATAACATTAGTATTGAAACGACCCCATCCAGACAGGTCTATGAACACCTCTGTAGGGCTGGAGGGTGATTGTGGTTCACACTCTGGCTCTTCCCCGGGTTTCTGCAGAGGTTCTGCCAGGCACAGCCCACCAGGCCCGGTGCTCCTTGGCAGGAGCTGTGTCGGAGCCGAGGGGAGCTGTGTCAGGAGCCAAGGGGAGCCACGCTGAGTTGCCCAGCACAGTTTAAGTACCAGGGCTGAGAGGTCCTGGCAGAGGTCCGGTACTGCAGGGAAACCCTCCAGGGAAGAGATGGTGACCACTGGCAGCATGGCAGAGTTCTGTTCTCACCACTATGGCCTGGTGCTCCAGAGGTCTGGTCTGGGAGGTGGGCATAGTCACTGCAGCCCAGGCTGCCGCCTTTCCCACCAGCACCAAGTCCAAGCCCTCGGGCATCATGTGCTGCTGGAACAGCCAGGGCTGGATGTCCCTGCCCAGAGCAGGACCTTCCCAGCAGCCAGAGGATCTCTGCTGTCGCCCACAGCCTCCGCACATTCATGGCCAGACTTCCCCATTTGTTCTTATGCCAGCATCATCCTCGAGTTTAAATGATCCTTCTCCCTCCCTGGTGTTTACTCGCTGGGTGTATTTATAGAGAGCAATCAGGCCTGCTCAGCCAGGGTAAACAAGCTGCGCTCCTGCGGGCTGCTCTCGCGTGAGCGCTCTCTGCTCACTCGTCCCAGGAGCTTTTCCCTCCGCCTCTCCAGGCTCCACAGAGCCTTCCTGGCTGCAGAGACCCAGACCGTCTGCCTTGGCCAGCCGTGGGCTCTCTGGGCCATGCCTCCAGGCTCTCCTGTCATGCTAGGTCACCCAGTGACTAGCCAGGAGCCACTGTCACCTTTTCCATGCCACTCTGCACCACGGGTGCCTGCTCCCCCTGTAAGCAGCCAGGTCAGCGGATCCATCCCTCCCTAGCTGGTGCCACCAGCTCCTGCTGTAACAGTCACCAGAGGTTCAGAAACATTGCTCATCTCAGCCAAATCCCAGAGCCCCATGATGGGGTGACCTAGACCTGCCCCAGCCCGTGGGAAGGTGAAGTCTGCAAGAGGTGTTGAGATTTTTGAGGCTGAGGGTCTGCTTTTTGAAGGCAAGGCAGGTTGGCTCAGGTGCAGGACCCCAACAGGGATATGCCTCTGGGGGCTGCCCAGTGCAGCATGGAACCCCGAGCCCTTTGCATCCCTGTGTGAGAGCCAGGACAGTGCACTGCTGGCACCGAGTCCTGTTTGCAGATATTTTCCCCAAGCATCATGGCTCTGAGCCTTCCCTCTCCCGCCGGTGCCTGGACACAAAGCTGATGCCAGCCCTGAGGCAGGTCACAAGAGCATCTCCCTTAGGCAGGAGAAACACTTTGAGATGTGGCCCAGTGTTTCACAGCCCGTGCACCCCACTGCTCCCCTTCCCCAGCCCACCTTCCTCTGCAGATTTTTGGACAAGCTCAGCTATAAAAGCAGGGTGTCAAGAGCTGGAGGCACCAAAGCAGAAGAGCTGTGGACTTGTTAATGGTCTCATCTTGAGCATTAAGTTTTCCCTGAATACTGTGCCTTGTGTCCAGACCTCAGCTGGATAAAGCATCCCTGCCAATGCCTGGAGGCACCACAGTCCCCAGAGCTGGGGGTGTCCTGGCACCATCATCCTGCCCTGCTCTTCCTTACCCTCCACTTTTGGCTGTGGTTGGTGTCTGGTTGCCTGGACAGACAGACTGAGCTAATGCAGCTGTCCAGGTGAGATGCATCTTCATGGTACTGGCAGGCTCTGCCCATTGCAAAAGCATGGAAAAAAAGCCACTTTGCTCTGGGCCAGAAAAAAAAACCAACCCTGCAGGGATCTGAGCAGCACATCCCAGGATCCTCTGCATCCTCTCAGGTACCTGAGCAGGGGAGCCCTGCTTTTCCCACCCTCGGGGGTTTCAGCAAAGAACAGCTGATTTACACCCCAGGCCATGGCCAACAAAGCAGGGGACTGATCAAGCCTCAGCCCAGCCCTTCTCCTTGGCACTGAGCTGTCTGGAAACCAGCCACCCCCAGGCACATATCCCTGCAACACTCTGCAGCCTGTCTTACCCTGCTCCCAAGCCTTCCCACAGCCCGGAGGAGACAGCGGTTGTCCCCAGCAAAGGTCACCTTCACACTGCTGCTGAGCCCTTTCCAGGCTGAGCTTTTAGCACTGCATTTTCCAGGGAAGCAGGCGCTGTTCTGGAGTCTCCTCGAGGGTCCCCAGTGGGGACCCTCTGCCCCTTTCCCACAGCCCCCAGAGCTCAGGGTCCCCAGGGTGAGCCTGCACCCTCCCCAAACCCAGCACTGTGCCCAGGGGCTGGCATTGTCTCCTGCCCCCGGGGCTAGGACCAGTCATCTCTGCTCTGCAATGCTTTTAAAAATGCAGGCTCCATCCATCCCAGCCCCTGCTTCTCCAGCGTCACTGTTTGCCTGTGTTTCCCCCAGCTCCCTTGGGTCACATATTTATCTCCAATTTGCCAAAGCCTCCCTCCTTCCCCAGGGTGGAGGAAAAGCCTTTGCTCAAAGTCAGGGTGAATTTGTAGCTTCCCCAGGAACCTGCTCCTCAAGTCACAGAGCACAAAACACTCTCATAGCACCCGTCGCAGTGGCACCAGCTGCACCGCGGGGACAGACCGTGCCAGAAACTGCCAGCGTGGTACCCAGCACACTCGTACCTGGGTCTCTGCACAGCATATGCTTGGGCCAGCACTCCCCAGTAGCACCCCCCCTGCATCTTCTGGAGCATCAGAGAGGCATCTAAAGAAGGACATTCAGGGAAGGGACAAGATCCCTGGGCAGAAGCTTCCCAAGGTCTGGCAGAAGTGGGGAGCCCAGAGTGGGGCCAGGCTTTCCCAAATTGCAAGGTCTGAGCAAGGGCTTTTGTTTGGTAGCTTGTTTTAACTTGCCATTATGTTCTCTAAAAAAGAAATTCATCGTCTGCAAGTTGAGGAAGGCAGAGTTAATGTGAAATTTTAAAACCTCAAAGAGTTGAGAGCCCTCTAAATATTTAATAACGGCATACAAACTGCCGGGTGTCTGCAGAGATGGCCAGGAGCCCTCTGCCAGCAGCAGAGGTGGTGTCCCTGATCCAGAAGAGGAGCAAAGACCCTGATGGGCTGCCACCTCCTGCAGCCTGTCACCCTCTGCACACCCTGCTGGGCTCCCACCTGTGAGAAGATGGTGGCTCTTGCCATCAGGTTTCTGCCACCCTTGGAGGTCAGGATGCGGGAGAGTGCATAGACCCACCCTGGCCTTTCCTAGCTGGGGGGAGAGGGCAGCAAGCAGTGGTGTGTTCCATCCATCACCCATCAAGTGATTCTGTTTTGTCCACCCTCTCCGGTCCTGGGGCCCCACCATAGAGCTGATCCTCTTGCTGTCGGTGTCTCCTGCAGGCCCTACTCTCCCTGCGATGCCCAGCTGTCCCCACGAGGTCCTCGTCCCCCTGCGTTAGGTGCCGAAGCCTGCAGACACCCAGCACTGCACACACCAAGGTAGGCAACGCTGCCACAGCTCCGCCGCCACAGCTCCTGGGGGGCCATATCGCTCCCCACAGTGTAGGGGGCACAGTGAAGCCATGAGATGGATGGGGAGGTGCAGAGGTACCACCTGGGGCTGCCTCAGTGGACAGTCAAGCCCCCAGGATTGGGGGTCCATCATGGGCATCCTGGCAAGACCCTGGTTCAGGGCAAGAGGCATTTGGACCAGCTCAGGAACAGGCTGAGGCCACAGGAGTGGGGAACAGCTCAGGCTCTGAGGCGGATGCTGTGCACAGTCCTGCCTGGGGACCATGGCAGGTGATGGTGACTGTGGAGCTGGCACAGGGCCAGGGTTGGGGTTTTTTTTTTTTCTTTTTTTTCTTTTTTTTTTTTTTTTTGCCTTTGAAAGCCCCCAGATGGGAAAGGTACGAGCCAAACCCCACTGAAAGCAGCCAAGAATGAATTTTCTGGCCAGAGCCCCAGCAGCTCTTGGAGTGGCGCCGTGCCTGTCCAGCGTCACGCTGCAGCGGAAACCCCAAGTGCAGGCAGGCTGGGGGAGGTCTCAGCCAGGGTGGGCAGCGAGCCCCCCACCCATCCCAGCTGCTCCCTAGTGTGGGGGTCTCACCCCCCCCAGTGCCCTGAGCCAGGGCAGCACAAGCTTATCCTGCTCCCACCGAGCTGCAGCTTGGCTGGCCCCCAGACACCCAGATGTCCCCCCCATGCTGCCACAGAGCCCCCCACCATGCAGCCATCTGCTGCTGTCGGATGACAGGGTGTCCCCAGTGCTGTGGCCCTCAGCCAGTTCTGTTGCCTGGGGCACGGGGCACCTTATCTCCCAAACCTCCTCTCTGATGGGGTGCGATGGGCCTTTCTCCCCCAGGAAGGCAGATGCTGTCCCAGAGCCAGGCTGGGAGTTCGGGTAGAGCAGGACCAGCCGTGACAGCATCCACACTCCTCTCTTCCTCCTGCTCCCCAGCCCTGGTGGTGCAGCAGGGGTTAAAGCACCCTAGGCTCTCTGCTCTCCTCCAGGAGCCCCAAAGATCTTGCAGGATCTTTGCAAGACCAACACCTGTATCAGCACGAGGCTGAACACCTGGGGTGCAGCACCCAGGGTCTCATTTTTGAGGGCACTTTGACTGGAGAGGGAACAGGGGCTGCTGCTGCTCTGCTGTGATCTAGAAGCGTAGTCTTGAGCTAATGGTTCCCTTGTCCTTCATGCCTTTCCCCCAGTGGTGAAATGAGGGTGGGTATAACCCCTCTGAGGCTTTCTGCAGGGAGCAGGTGCTCAAATCCCATCCTGACACAGAGCCAGGAGGGGCCCCTTGGGCATCCACAGTCCCAGCCACCTCTGTCGTTTGTGCCTGCACAGGCCCTGCATGTCCCTGCCAGGGCGGCGGGGATGGAAATCAGTATGTGCACAGACTGGCTCCTTCCCTAAAGGCGGTGGCTGGGGTGATGGGGAGGGATGGGGAGGCAGCACAGGAGCTTGGCAGGGCTTTTGTCTGCTCCCCAGGCAGTCCCTGGCATGCTGCTCCCAGCTCCACTCTGCACCAGCCCCCCTCTGTACTGGCCCCTGCAGAGCTGTGCAGGTGTGCGTGCCTGCCATAAATATTGATAGGGTGGACTCAGTGCAAGTGTGGCTTTATGTACAGCAGTTGGGATGTAAATGGTGTAAGGACCTGATGTCTGGGCAGGAGAAAGCTAATGCAGGTGATAGCACCGAGGCTGAATGCACAGTGGGTTTTTATAGGGAGTTGGGATCCATCCTGCATGGGGTGGGAAGGTGGGAAGCGGCTGGATGACTAACCCCAGGGCTCATAAACCTGTTTGGGGAATCAGCCAGACCCACAGCGAGCCTAAATCTTCCAGCTGAGACTGCGGTGAGCCACTGTGGCTCCCTCATCCCGCTCCCCGCACAGCCATGCCAGGATAAACAGCGAGGGGCTGCAGTGCCTCTGTTTAATAATGCATGGCACAGAGGCACTGGATGCACGCCGGGAGTCAGGAGCTGCTGGGACTGCAGCACTTGACCGGCGGGGTCCATCCCAGTATCCCCTGGTGCTCATGGAATGTGGACACCTTGGGGCTCTGGGTGGCCCTGAAACTGGGGCTGGCCATCACAGGGCACAAAGCAGTGATGGCGAAGCCAGGACACTTGGTCACTCAGTGACTGACATCCCAGCCACACTGGATGCTTAGCTGGAGCCTGAGGCTGAGTCGCTGTCCCCTTGGGTGCTCTCACTGGGAGATTCAGCCCCTGCGTCACTCTCTCTTGTACGAATGTAGGCATAGATGGTCTTTTTGGGGAGCTCTGGAGGGCCGAGCAGCTCTGGGAGCACCCCTCCCTCTCTGGCATCCTCCTGGGACACCACCATGCTGGGAACAGCTGGAAGATGTGAGCTCGGTCCAATCCTCGCCTCACCCCTCCTGCAGCCACAGCCACCCCGGCTGGCATGCTGGCTGCCGTGCCCAGAGCCAGCAAGTGTGTGCTGGGGACCTGCAGGCACCCGTTTAAACCCAGCTCCTGCAAGATGCCCTCCTGGGGGACGCACACATCCCTCATTGCGCGTGGTGCCGTGATCCAGCCCCACCAGCCATCTGCTGCAGCAGCTCCCCACCACCCACTCCCTGGCCCACGCTGCGCCCCGTGGCACGGAGCTGGGCAGGGACAGGCTGGGGGTGCCCAGGGTGCCCCCCCACCCCACAGGCAGGAGCAGGCGGATGAGTCTGTGGGAGCAATGCTGACGGGGCCGTGGTAGTGATACAGATGGGTCTGCAATACTGATGCCAGCGGGGCTGTGTTGTGTTATTGATGCAGGCGGACCCATGATAGTGATGCAGGAGAGCAGAAAAAGCCGCAGCATCAGCCCGGAGCCCCTCTGTCTGCAGGGGTGCTTTGCTGTGCCCGTGCAGAGCAGGGCACACAGAGGGCAGCAGGTAGGAGCCTCCCCTGCCCGGCCAGCAAAGCCCGGAGCCAGGGACACCCTCAGGGTATGGGGCCAGCAGAAGCCACCCTGTGAGGGAGGCTCCACGGGCATATTTGGCCTGGTTTCTCTGTCCATCTCTGGTGTGCTCAAGGAGCCCTGCCACCCCCAGCTCCCCGCCCCCGTGCTGCTCCCACAGAGCAGAGCATCGCGGCAGAGCTGGGCTCAAGCCACGGCACAAGCCCACCTCCCTCCCTGCCAGCCCTGGCTCATGGGGCACTCCCATGCCAGCCACAGGGTGAGACCTGCGTTCACACCCCATGCCTGGCATGGAGGGGATAATGAGGGAGTGGGTGCTGGGGGGGCACCCACGTGTGCTTGGGGGCTGTGACCTGCTGTGGGGGCAGAGCAGTGGCCCCAGCATCACCAGGGGCTGGACACAGGCAGCTCTGAGCACCACACGCTTGCACTGAGCACGGCATAACGGAGTGACCCTGGGTCCCCCTTGCCTGGCATGTTGTCACCGGCGGGAGGGACAGCAGGGGTGGCAGGGGCTGTCTCTGCAGCCTGTGCTCAGCCACTGTGCTGGAGGGTCCGGCTGCAGCCTGTCCCTGTCCCTGTCCCTGCCAGGTGCCAGCCCCAAGGGACCACGCTGCTCTTCAGAGGCTGCAGCTGCTACATGTTTTGTGCTGCCTTTTCCCCTTCTCCCCGATGCTGTTTTTGTTTTGTTTAAGAGGCTGGGTTACGAATTTTAAACAGGCTCCTGAAAAACCCAATTACCTCCAGAAGACAACCTGATAAAAGCTGCCTAAGTGGCACTGTGGAAATCGCCTTGTGCGGCAGCTGAGGGAAAACCAACATAACAAAGCCTTTGGAAATGGAGTTAACCACTTTTAATCCCTTGGTGCGATGAGAAGGACCAATAATTATTTTCTGCGGAGATGGGGGGTGGATAAGTGAAACAGCTGCCCTGTGCTAATGGGTGGCAGCAGGCTGGGCTGGCGGTGCTGCAGGGATGGGTGCAGGTATTCGGGCAGCTGCTTCCCTTGCCCAGGAGCCTTGCAAGAGCCTGCAGAGGCTGTGACCTTGCAGGGTCCCTGTGCGGCTGTGGGGCCTGGGGATGATGCTGGCAGTGGGGCAGGCAGGTGCCACTCAAGGCTTTGATGTGGCAGTGACAATCAGTCCCGTGCCCTTTCCCCGGGTGCCAGTGGGGAGCAGGACAGGCACTGCCGGGGCCCTGGCACCCGCACTGGCTCCGTCCATGCCGCGCTGCCCCCGCAAGCCGGCACGGAGGCGACTTGCAGGACTTGGCAGCACTGAGAGCTTCCTCCTCCATCTGGCCATAGTGCTGCCCCCCCATCCCTCCCATCCTGTCTCCCCCAGCAGCTCCAGGCAGCCACCCAGCAGGTGACACTGCCCAGGATGACGCCAGGGGGACAGCTGTGCCTGAGGAGTGTCCATGCTGGGCACAAGCAGTCTCCCAGCACTGGGAGCATCTTCCAAACACCTGCCAGAGCCACCTGGGCTCTAAGGACTGCAGGGATCCCCTGGGCCCATCCCCATCCCAGGAGCAGGGGTGTCCACAGGGGTGCGCAGGGCAGGAGGATGGAAGCAATGCCCAGGGCTGGTGATGAGCCCCCGTCTGCCCTTCCCATGGGATCGCAGCTGACAGGGCAGAGTTGGGCACTCGCCAGCCCATCAGCTGTGGTCACGCTGCCGGCACCAGCAGCTGGAGTGCCAGGGCGGCTGGCCACAGCTCACGTCAGCCTCATGCTTCCCGTGGCAGCAGGGACGGGGGCTGCTTCGCCCACCTCCCCCCAGCCACCCCACGCTTGGGGACAGCACTCCAGGCCACTGAGCCCCAAGGAGGGCATGCCCAGCTTAGCACTGGGCGCTGGCACAAGGGACGGCCTGTTAGCTTGGCCACAGCTCTTACTGGGAGCAATCCCTGGGCACACTGGGAGCTACTGGGGGAGGATGTGCTTAATGAGCCGAGGCATCTCCAAAGATTGAAAGACTCAAGGACCCATCCCAGGAACAAAAGGAGGCGTTTGTCAGGCGCTGAGAGACGGGCTTGTTAATTCCTCCTGGCTGTCACACTTATCTGTAATGAATTTGTGCTCTGCTGTATTATTTTTAATACAATAGGAGCGGTGCTGCCCGCCCACCGCCCGGCTGCCGGGAGCGCTGACGTCAGTGCCCGGAGCAGGGCTGCTGCAGGACGGATGGACGGATGGACAGATGGACGGGCCAAGCGCAGGCCTGTCCTGCTGCCCACACGCCTGTCCCACCAGCAGCAGAGGGGCAGAGCCGGACTGGGCACGAGGGCAGGAGGCATTTTTTTCCATGGAGGTGGAAAAAGGAGTTGGTGGTCAACGCCATGGTGGAAGGAGGCTGAGGGCTCAGGGCGGGCAGAGATGGGGTGCTCCAGGGAGTACTTTGGGGAGCAAGTGCAAGGAGGTGAACAAGAGGGCCATGTCCTTGATGTGGTGGTGTCCCCATGCTGGGACCTGTTTGTGGCAGCAGCTGTGCGCAGGGCAGGAGCCGACAGCGGGTACACACACGTGGGTCTGTCGGTGCTGCATCCTTGTGCAGGTGCTGGGCTGGCACTTGTGTGCTGGTTTTGTGCCCCCCCCCAGCTGCAGGATAGCTCCCCCCTGCTGCCCCCCATCCTGCATTGCCCCATCCTCCCAGCAGCAGCACCGGCAGTGCCCAGCAGCACCGACAGCATCTCCACAGCCCGCACTGTCGGGTTTGTGGGGGCAGCTGCAGCCTGTCCCAGCTCCCCGCAACCTCCCACACGTGGAGGCGGGTGGTCCCTCAAACGACCCCGCACCCAGACCCTCTCCAGCACTTTTCTGGGCTGTAGCTGTGAGATTCCCCACAGGGCTGCTCCTCCAGAGCCTCACCATTAAACACCAGCCTGGCTCAGAGCGCTGCTAATCTGATTTGCAAAGGGCTCGTCTTATTTCTAATAACCCAGGGCTGGATTAATTAGGAGGCGCCGGCTGCACCTCTGCGGAGTGGCAGGGTTGGCAGTGGGGCACATGCCTGTCCCCAGCACCTCTCCTTGCACTGGGATGAGGATGGGAGACCTGGGGGAGCCCTGTCACACAGCCGGGGGGGACACAGGAGGGGCTGCAGGAGCCTGTCTCCCTTTAGGCAGGTGCAGGGGGGCGGGCAGGGTAGTGCCCCCCCATTCCCTGCCCGAGGATCCCCTGCTGAAGGGGGTCCTGAGCTCTGTGGGCATCACAGCCTGGATGCCACCATACAGCCCCCCCGCCCCACTTTGGGACACCCCCGGGGGAGCAGCACCAAAAATCCAAAACTGGGGCCTCCAAGTGGTGGCTGTTGGGGGGTGTGTGTGATGATTTATCAGGGACTTTAATTAAACTCCCGCAGCCACCCTGCACTGTGGAGGGGGACGGGGTTCTGCGGCTGGGGGTGCTGGGGGAGGGAGCATGGGGGGCAGACTGGGGCGGGGGGCAGCTCCGGCTGATTAATGCCTCGTTTCCCCCCATTAATTGCCGCGGAGGTGAATCATTGACCTCGAGCAGAACGCACTCCCCGCTGGGGGGGGGTCGTCGGGGGGGGGGTGTCGTCGGGGGAGGGGGGTCGTCGGGGGGGGGGCCCGTCTGCATTCTGGGGAGCGGTGCGGGAGCGGTGCGGGGCTCCCGGAGGCCCCGCCGGGCCGCGGGATGTTTCCCCGGGGGTCGTGCGGCGTTTCGCGGAGGGCGAGGGTCTGTCCCGCGTACCCCCGCCGCGGGGGGCCGGGCCGCGCTGTGCCGGGGCGGGGGGAGTCGCCCCGGGCGGGCCCACGCGTGCCGCCGGGGGCGGGCAGGGGCCGGGCCGCGGCGGGGCGGGGCGGGAGGGCGGAGCGGCGGCAGCGGAGAGCGGCGGCGGAGCCGGTGAGTGCCGCGCCGGTGCTGAAGGGACAGCGCCGCCGCTGCGGCACCGGGCGGCCCCGGGCGGCGGGCGGGGCCCCGCGCCGCATCCACCGGGGGGGCGGCGGGTCCCCGCGGCACCGCGTCCCCTGCGCGACCCCCCCCCCCCCCCCCCCCCTCCGCGGCTCCCGCCCTCCCTGTGTCCCTGCGCCCCCCCCCTCTCCGCCGCGTCCCCCGCTGTCCCCTGCGCCGCCGTTGCGTGTCCCTCGTTCCGGGTCCCCCCGCGTCTTCCTTGCCGGCGCACCCCCCCCAAACCTGCGGTGCGTCCCCCGGGTTCCGCACCCCCCTGCGGTGCCGGTGTCCCCCGCATGCCGGGTGTCCCCTACGTCCCGTGTCCCCGCTGTCCCCCGCCTTCCCGGCGCCCCCCCGTGTCCCCTGCGTCGCTGCAGCCCGTGCGGCTCCGGGGTCCCGGCGCCTGCCAGTGCCCCCCCGTCTGCTCGTGAACCTGCACCCCTCCCACGGTGTCCGTCGTCCCCCCCCGCGGCTCCGGTATTCCGGTGCCCCCCGTGTCCCAACGGCCCTGGTGTCCCCTGCACCCTCCCTGCGGTCCCAATGTCCCAGCCTCCCCCGGTGTTCCCGCATCTCCGGTGTACCCCAAGCTCCCCCTGCATCCCCGGGGCTCAGCACGGTACTGTCTGGAGCCCTCCCCCCGCCCCCCCCCCCCCCCCCCCCCCCCGCCAGGTGCCACGAGGTGCCACAGGGCTGGGAACAACAAACTTCCCCGTGTCCTCGTTCGTGGTGCCTCCCACAGCCCACTGCGGGGTCTCGGGGAGCTGGGGTGGGGGCATCCTCGAGGCTGCGGCACCCACTGGGTGAGTGCACACGCACGCACACGCACACATACACCTACCCGCTGCAAACTGCACACCCAGGCTGTGAGCGCAGCCTGCAACCCCACACGCACACACAGGGCATGCAGGGGGCACAGGCACACACACCCCCCCACACACACACCCCGCCTGCAATCCGCCACATGCATACACACACAGAGCATGCCAACAGCCTGCAACACCCCCACACATACACACACGCGGCACAGTCTGCAAATTTGTGTGCACACAGCCCCCCCCCCCCCCCCCCATCCAGCCTGCAAACCCACGGACCTGCACATACAGCCCCCCCCCACACACAGAGCCTGCAACCCCTTCACACAGTGTGCAAACACGTACATGCAGCACAAACACACACAGGGCGCACAAACGCAGCCTGCAGACCTGTATGCACACACTCGCCCATGCAAGCCCTTGCACACACATCCGCAGAGCTTGCAAACCCTGAAACTCACGCACGCACGCTCAAAGCTTGCAAACAGGCTGCAAGCCCGCACGCTGTGTGGGCACATGCAGCTTGCAGCCCCACAAACTTATATACAGATGGGTGTGTACCCCCCCTACTTCCCCCCTGCAGACACAGCCTGCAGCCACCCGCAAACACACCTCTTGACCAAACACAGCTTGCACATGCAGCTCGCACACACCCCGCACGCAAACACAGCACACGCATGCACAGACCGTCCTGCACATGCAGTGTCCCTGCACAGCGTCACACACCATCTCCAGCACCCGCAGGGATCACACCCAGAGTCACAGGCTGCTGCTTGCAACCCTGACAGCCCCCAAACACTGTCACAACCTGCCAACAGCCTCTGCTCCATCCCTCTGCAGAGCACATGCATTGCCATAGACACATGCGCACACATGCAGCACCCCGTGTCCGGTTGTGTTGCGCTGGCATCCCCAGGCAGGGTCTGTTGTCCTGGCCCACAGCAGGTGGTGGCATGGTGGGTCCCCATCCTGCCAGCCCCCAGGCAGCACCCCAGGGCTCCCTGGCTCCTGCTGCCCCACTGAGGCAGTGCTGAGGTGGAGAGTCCCTGCCTCAGACCCTCCACAAGTCCCCAAGGCCAGCAGGGATGTGAGGAGGGGGCCGGGGGGAGCAGGCACTGCCACCAGGCAGATCTGTCCACCCTCTGCCTGCAGACCCCAAAAGCTCCCTCTGCCCATCCTGGAAAGCATTTGGGGCTGGAGATGCGGAGTCCATCCCTCATGCCTGGGTGGTGGGGACCCTGAGCACTGCACCCCTGACCGTGTCCCTCTGCCCACGCAGGTGGCGCTGGTCGGCAAGCCCGGACAGCAGTGGATGAGCGCTGGGCACTGGCCTAGCCGCACGCACACACCGGCACCATGGACTTTGTCATGAAGCAAGCGCTGGGCGGTGAGTGGATGCTGTCCCCCCTCAGGGTCCCCCCCTCCGGGAGTGATTCTGGCTTCCACACCCCAGGGAGCATGCTGGGAGGGACATGGCAGGGGTACAGAGCTGCGGGGAGAGCCACCAGCAGCAGGGAGCTGCTGCCGGAGCCCTCCGGGGCTCCTGTTCCCAGCACCAGCAGCGCCTGGCTGGGGAATCCCAGCTCTCCCGCTGCTAAGTGGGATTCCCTGGCGGGTCCCCTGGGTGCCAGCAACGAAAGAGCTGCTGGTGTCTCCCCCGACTGACGCCAAACTAGGGCAGCACAGCCAACCTGCAGCACTCCCCATCTCCGCAGCCTCCAGAGCCTGTGTGCAGCCAACTCTGGCACGGGTGGCCCTGAGGATGTCCTGGGTCATCCTTGCTGGGGGGCTCCATGCCCTCCCTACCTCTGCAGGGGTTTGGGGAGCAGGCGCTGGGCTGCAGCACCCCTTGGGGACCAGCCAATGGTCTTGTGCTGTGCAGGGGCCACCAAGGACATGGGAAAGATGCTGGGGGGTGAGGAGGAGAAAGACCCCGATGCGCAGAAGAAGGAGGAGGAGAGGCAGGAGGCCCTGCGCCAACAGGAGGAGGAGCGGAAAGCCAAGCACGCCCGCATGGAAGCTGAGCGGGAGAAAGTCCGGCAGCAGATCCGTGACAAGGTGGGCACACATCTCCCCTGCACCCACCCCTACCCACAGCAGCCGGGGTAGGGCTGGGACGGGGAGCCAGCATGGCCAGGGAGGAAGGTGGCCTGAGGCGGTGGTGATGGGCACAGGGCAGAGCATGGGCAGTGCCCACCACCTGCCCTGCTGAGGAACTGTGTCCTTGCAGTACGGGCTGAAGAAGAAGGAGGAGAAGGAAGCAGAGGAGAAAGCTGCACTGGAGCAGCCGTGTGAGGGCAGCCTGACGCGCCCCAAGAAGGCGATCCCGGCGGGCTGCGGGGACGAGGACGAGGAGGAGGAGGAGAGCATCCTGGACACCGTCCTCAAGTACCTGCCTGGCCCGCTGCAGGATATGTTCAAGAAGTAACAACACCGCCGACCCTGCCATGGGGTGTTGGGGCACGGGCGCCCTCTCCCCTCCAACCCCTCCATCAGTTCCCTTGGCCCCGGGGGGGGGTGTCCCTGCACCCCCTCCCCATTCCTTTCCCCCTTTGCCCCGTCCCGTCTAGGCAGGGCCCCCCCACCACGCCGTGCCAAAGGGGAGCGGCCCTGGCTGGACAGGGTGAACAGGGACCAAATGCACTGATGTAACCTCGTGGCAGGCTGGGGGCACCCCAGGCCCTACCGGCTCCCCCGGGGTGGCTCCCTGTGCCCCCTGCCCTGCCCCTCCTGCCCTCCCAGGGGACCCCGGCAGGCTTTCGCTTGCCTGCCCTCGTCCCCAGCACTGCCATCCCCCTGCCCTGTCCCGCCCTGGGCCAAGCCCAAAGCACAAAGCCAGGCGCCCTGCCCGCAGCTCCCCCATCCCCGGTCCCGGGAACGGGGGTCCCCCGGGGCTGCTCGGTGTGCCCCAGCATCGGGGGGTTGGAGGGGACCCCCCTCCCCGCATCTCTGGCCCCATAGTTAAAGCCATATCAGTTAGACTGCAATACTTCAGCACCGGGAGGAGCGGGCACCGCGCTCCGCCGACCGTGTACAAAGGCACGTGCGGGGCAGGGACCCCCCTGCCTCGTCCCCCCCACCCCGTCCCCACCATCCCCACCGCTCGCTCGTCTGTGTCTCAGCCCCACTGGCCCCCGTTCTCGCATTAGTGTCTCTGTGCCAGGGTGCGCCCCGTCGCTCCATGCGTCCTCGTGTCCGCTGCTCACACTCCCCACCCGCTCCCCGAGTCCCTGCTGTCCCTGGGGCCACCCGCAGCGCTGAGCCGAGAGCCCCCGCCGCACTGCCGGGGCCCCCCACTCTGCCCCCTGCAATAAAGCCAGCACGGGGCTGAGGGCTGCCGGGCCAGTCCTGGGCTGGGAGTGCCCGGCTGCCCCCCACCCAACGCTGGACACACACGGGTCCCCGGGGCCTGGGAAGGTATCCCTGGGCAAGCAGCCCGGGCATGTCCCAGGAGCTGCTGCTTGCACCCCAACGGGGGGACGTGGGGGCATGCCCTCATCCCCGTCCGTCCCTTGCCGCACCGTGCTCCCTCTTCCCCGTGCTTCCTCTGCCACAGCCCCCAGCTGCTCACCAGGGGCTTCCCTGGGAGGCGGCGGGCAGCTCGGGGCCCCACAGACATGCTGTGACCATCCTGCTCGAACTAGTCTTTGACAAACTAATAAAATAAAGGGATTTGTACATTGCTCCAGCCTCTGCTCAGCCATTGCTTCCCCGGGCCCCCACACCAGCTCCCTTGCCCCTCCATCTCCCCTCCAGAGCTGAGACCTGGCAGTTCATCACTTAAGGAGAGGCCACAGGGCCCAGCCTGGGCAGCACTCAAGCCCAGCCACAGGTGGAGAGAAGCCACACACGGCTCCCAGAGCCCTGCTCAGTCCAGCTGCCTCCCCACACACCCATGCCCACCCTGCAGGTGCCCTCTCCAGGGCTGGGGACAAGGTAAAAGGGATGGGTACTGGTGGGACCCCCGTCCCACAGACATGGCACAGGAGCTTCTGGCCCTTCCCCCCTGACTCTGGGACTCTCCTCACAGGATGACTTGACCCTGGGGTACAAGGGCTGTTTCTTGTGGGACACGGGCACAAGGCTACAGGCAGGGCCTGGGCAATCGGGCACCTCATGCCCCCCAGCAAGGCAGGGCCCCTGGCAGTGCTCAGATGTGGCACAGCCTCTGTCCGGAGCCAGCCTCAGCTTCGACTGATTTGCCATCATTTACCAGCAAACAGCTCAGGCGTTACCCAGGCGGCATCAGCAGAGCAGCCACCTGGAAAAGCTCGTGTCAGAAGAAAATATTAGGGTAGGAAATGATAGAGATCTTGCAGGCAAGGTCTCCATCACAGGCAGGCTGTGCCTGCACCTCCTCTGCAGCAACCATCTCCCCTGCGACCCAGCGTGCTGGCACAGGGAACAGGTGGGAAGACAGCCCCACAGCTCTCCTAGGGAGCAGGGATGGGGCAGGCACTCCTTGTCACCCCTGGCAGGGGTACAGGGAAGGGCTTTGCCCAGGGCTGGTGACCGTGGCATGGAACAGGCAGCATCTTCTTCTGGGGCCTCGGCCCTGCTCCATCCATCCAGGATGCTGCCAGAAGGAGCAGGGTTACAGGACTGGGACAGGTCCCTGCGGCTGTCCCCATCCTCTGTGCAGTGTCCTTGCTGTCGCCTGTCCCCAGTGTGGGGGCGCAGCGCCCCCTGGCGGGGTGACAGCGCAGGACAGGAGACAGGGACAGCGGGGACAGCGGGGGCAGCCCCGCAACACAGACCCCTTAGTCAGGGCCTTGCCACGGCCAAGGGGAAGGGAGAGGAGCTCCCAGGACAGCAGCTCAGCACCCGCTTTCTCCCCTACTTCTGCCCCCAAAGCAGCCACAGGCACCTTCGTTATGGAAGAGGATTTATCAAAATTAGAAAAAACCACCACATGTACAAAAAAAAAATAAATGCCCCAGCTGGGGAAACATCCCCTAACTTGCATTCCCTTACCCTCCCCTTACTGCCCCAGTGCAAGGAAGGGACACTGGTAGGGGAAGGGGCAGGCTTTGCTCCCAGGGCCGCCCATACCAGCAGGCCGCTGGGGGCAAGGGGACAGTCACGGCTTATCACTGCTGGGGAGCCTGGCCAGAGCAGAGCTTCTCTCACAAGGAGGGTCCTCAGCAGTCACCTTCAGTGACTGACTTTCTTTGGCCACTTGCCTGTGGAACAAGCCCCCCACACCCCAGACAGGAGGCGGCAGCCCTTGGGTGGCGAAGGGGGCCCTGCTAGCATCCCCCCTGTCCTCCCCAGCACACAAGCTGCTTTTTTACAAATGTTCCCGAGAGCAGTACACACAGAGCTGAGCCAAAGGTGGCAGCACTGCCAACCAGGCAAGGAGGGGGGCAATCTCCTCACCCCAACCTACACTAACTAAGCACTCTCCCATCCCCGTGAGAGCAGGCAGGCATTGCCTCCCCCGGCACGGTTTCATTAGGAGTCATTGGGGAGCCCAAAGAGCTTGACGGTGCCTGCCTCCCGGCTGCTGTCGTATTTGCCATCTTTGTCGTCACAGGCGAAGGCCAGCAGCGGCCTCTTCGGGTGCCAGGCCACTGTGAAGGTGGGGGACTCACACTGCACCTCCCAGAGCTTCTCTCCTGCATGGAAAAGGGGCCACGTCAGCCTGGAGAGCCTCTGGCCCTCCGCTGCACGCTGCCCCAGAGCCAAGCACCTGCTTCTTCTCTCCCGCGCAAGGCAGAGGAGGAACAAACACTGCTTCAGAGGAGGAACAAACACTGCTTCGGCGCCTTTTAATCACCTGGCGACAAGGCACAGACATGACGTGCATGTCTACCACACACCAACGAGGCAGAGGCTCCCCCTCACGGCGCTCTGCTCTACGCAGCCAGGCTCTTCAGCAGCAGACCGATTCCCCCAGCGCCACCCCAGCTCCACCAGCACTTCTCCATCCCATTCCCCCCTTGCTGTTTCCCAAAAGGAAACTGTTACCTGTCTCCACCTCTGCAATGTCAATGAAGTGATCTTCTGATGCCGATGCCAGCATCTTGCCATCATGGCTAAAGCTCAGTGTCCGCACAGGCCAGTCAAGCCTGCAGCAACAGAGTGAACCACACGGTGAGCCACCTGCCTCACCCTCACTAGAGAGGGGAGGCAAACAGCTTCTGGACAGCACCACCTACCTCGAGAAGCACCTCACACACACCAGTTCATCCACATCCCAGAGGCTGACTAACGCGTCAGCACTGCCCGTAGCAAAGTACTTCCCCATGGGATCAAACTTGATGCAGATGCAGTTTGAAGGATGGGCGTTGATGGACTGAATAGGCTTCAGCTCTGGGTAGCTGCAGAGATCAAGGGAGAGGGCAGGAAGCAGTGAGAGAAGCATAGGGCTCGTCTACAAGCAGGGCTGGCATGAGGCACACCGGGACTGTAAGCAAACCAACTGGTCCAAGGCCACACTCTTGGAAACCTGGAGTGCCGAGTGAACGAGGCAGAGCATCAGGGTCACTCTTGGGAAGCCCAGCCCAGAACTGAGGCAACCACAGCTCCAGGCAAGTGTGTTCCAACCAAAGGGTTGGGAATCACTGGGGTGGGGAACTTGCGTTCCCCAAAAGCAGCAGAAGGACTTGCAGACTGATGTCTGCGGCAGCCAGCCCAGCTACCCTGCCCACCAGCCACCACAGGCACCTACCTGAGAATGTTGATGCAGCCATTCCCGTTAGTGAGGAAGAACATGTTATTATCATTGTTCCAGGAGATCTCATTCACCTCAAACTTGAACTGTTCCTCAGCTTTGGAGCGATGCGTCTTGGCATCAATGAAAGTTACCACATCATCCTTGTTCCCCACTGCAATGGTCTGTCCATCAGGGCTCCAACAGATGTTGATGTTCTCCCCTGGAGGGACAGAAAAGCAGCAGGCCCCATTTCCACACAACAATCCACAACAGCCATGAGTTAAGCAGACAGGCAGCTTTTATTCCTGATCTAAGGCCATAACCTGCTCCACTAACTCCAAATCACTCCCAAACGGGAAACAAACTGCCAGGTCTGCACTCCAACACACAAACCCTATACAGTAGCTGTCCAGCAAGTATGTATAGTTCTTGACAATCAAACTTAACAGAACTGCAGCTTCAAGCCAACAAGACTACATCGCTGCCCTTCCCATTTCAGCCAAGATGGGACCAGAGCAACCACCAAACAAGGTCCACTCAAATATCCTCCGAATCCAGTGATCCTCAAGATCCAGAAAAAGTGGAAGCCCACAAAAAATACCTATGATGCAACAAGGCAGATTGCAGTTATGCTATCTTACAATGCCATTTCCAGCCCTGGCAACTCAAAATCGGAGATTTCCAAGAACAGAGATGGTATCAGAGTTAACCAGTACACAAATTCAAGTAACTTTTTCCTGAATCTGTTCAGACTTTTACTTCTATCATGCCTCTCTGCAGATGTGCCTTTCCTCAGTCTCCAGCCTCACAGCCCACAGACTTGAGAGACAAGTACACAGGACATTTTAACAGCCAGCATTGTATTTCAGTAGTTTCTCCAGTCCTGACCCCAGAGTAAATCAGCCCTCATGTTCACTGCTGCTCCTTATGGATGAATGCAACGCAAAGATAAAAGCAGTCAGCAAAGATGCCCCGATTGCCAATACCCACAAGACGCATCCAAAGCACGGTACCACTGCAGACAGGTCCAGCGCAGCCGAAGTTCTGCCGGGACCCAACAGTAGGGACTCACCTTTGGTATTGACAGTGGCAATGCACTTGGTGGTGCGGACATCCCAGATGCGGATAGTTTTGTCCCCGGATGCTGTGACGAAGAGGTCAGGGTTGCTGGGATGCCAGCAGAGCTGATCCACGCTGTCCCCGTGACCTCGGTAGTTGTTCTCCTTCACCTGGAGGGAGAGGACAGCCATTGATGGGAGGATGAGGCTGGCTCAGCTCCTGCTCCTGCCCCGGATCCCAGTATGCTGCACCCATACAGCCCAATAGCCCCAGCGCTATTTCAGCCGCGCTCCCCCGCCACAGCCGGAGGGACCCTGCCGCCGCCCCAACCGGGCACCAGCTCCAGCCCCCGACTCTGGCCCCGGCCCCCTCCCGGCACGGACCCCATACCCGCTTCCAAGCCTGGAACCCACCACCGGGGCCCAGTCCCGGTGTGAGACACCCGTCCCAGGCGGGGTCCCCGGTACCGGCCCCAACCACCGGTGCCGGCCCGAGGGCTGCCGGGCTGCCCCGCTACCAGGTGGCCCTGGGTCCGGTACCCACCGGCGGCGGCCCGCCCGCCCGGTGCCGGAGGAGCTCACCAGCCGGTCCTTCTCCAGCAGGAAGACGCTGGCGGTCTTGTCGAAGGAGCCGGAGGCGAGGCGGCGGCCGCAGCAGCTCCAGGCCACCGAGTGCACCTTGGCGCCGTGCGCCGGGAACTCGCGGCTCCGCGTGTTGGCGCGGAACAGCTCCTGCATGGCCTGCACGTAGGGCGACAGCGCCATGGCGGCGGCGCCGCGCCGTCACCGGGCCCGCCGCCGCCCCGCCCCGCCGCCGCGGCTGACGCAGCTTCCGCCGCCCGCCTCGGCCGGGCCCGGCCCGAGGCCCCAGCGCTGCCGCCGCCGGCCCGCGGGGGGTGGAGCCGCCGCCCGCTGCCAAAATGGCCGACAGCGTCATCGTCATTAGCGACTCGGACTCGGAGAGCAGCCGCCCGCCGCCGCTCCCCGTGGTGAGTCGGCGGCCCGTGGGGCGGGGCGGGGCCGGGCCGGGCCTCCCGCCGCAGCGGCGCCGCTGCCCCTCACAAACATGGCGGCGCTTCCGCCGCGGGCGGGACGGGAGCCGCGGGAGGTCAGGAAGCGTCAGGGGCCGTGGAGAGGCGTGCCCCGCCGCGCGTCCCCGGGGAGCCCGGTCCCCTCGGTCACGGGCCTCGCATCCCCCGAGGACCGCCCCTCCCCCGCCTCCCAGGCCTCGGCCACCTCCCGCCAGCTGGGGCCCGGTCCCCAGCCGTGTCACCCCGGGGGTCCCAGCCCCCTCGGTCGCGTCCCCCCGGGAAGGCCCCGGCCCGCAGCCATGGGGAGGCCCGGTTCCCTCAGCCGCGCCTCCAGGCGCGTTCCAGGGCTCAGCCCCCGGGCACCCCGCCGGCTCTAGCCCCGGGCCGTGGCGGGGCGGCCGCCATCCTGTCACCTGGGCCACCCCGCAGGCGGGGACAGCGGGCCGGGGCGGCGGCTCAGGGCGGGAGGTGCGGCCAGGCAGGGCCCTGGGCACGGGGCAGCGCGCTGACCGCGCCACCGGCTGCCGCAGGCCCCGGGCCCGGTGTGGGGTCAGACGCCGACAGCTCCGCGGTGTCCGGTGCGGCAGGGCTGGCGGGGGCCACGGCCACCCTGTCCCTCCGCGGCTCCACCGCAGCACGCCGGGCCTGCTGGGTTTCACCTCTTCCCGAGGCCACCTGCGGCCCCTCCTTGGGAAAGGCAGCAGGTCTGAGTCAGGGGAAAAAACTGGGTTTAAACTGCCCGCAAAACATGTTCCCACTTTGAGATGCTGAGGGTGGTTTTTTTTCCAACAGCAGACAGGCTCTGACCCCTCCCAGGCACGTCCAGGTCCGGGGAAGCGCCGTGCCTCGCCTGCCAGCGGCGCGGGCACAGCCGCCTCCCCCACCTGCTCCTGCTGCCCCTCCGACGGCCGGTCCCTGGAGCTCCAGGTGCTGTGGCCCAGCAGGTCCTGGGTGGGAATCCATCCCCGGAGTCTCAAGGCTGCTGTAGCTCTGGCTTGGTGCCACAGATGTGATGGTAGCTCTGTTGCCCACCACTTCTGTCTCTGTAGCGGGTGAGGTCACGCTGCAGGGGTGGTGCTGAGGTTTGGATCCTGCACTGCTCCTGCCAGCGCTGAGCAGGAGCCCCTGGGGATGGGGGACAGGAGCACTCGCTGCATTCCCCGTGCCCTCCCCGGGCACCCCAGCAGGGCTGGCATTTCCCCATCCCGGGAGGGAGGTGAGCAGGCAGCCAGGCTCACTCTGGGATAATGTGAGAGGTGTTTGGAGGGGAGGATGCACGCGTTTGCCATAAGGAGCCCTGGGGGGAGCAGGGGGGTTTCTTTCTGCCAGGAGCAGGGAAGAAGAGCCTGGGTCAGGCTGGGGCTCTGCCATGTTACTGGGGGAGGTTGACACCAGAGCTCGGTGCCACTGCCCCGCAGGCTGCCCTGTCCCCTTCGGCCAGGCGGTGGGGTCTTTGCCTCTGGTTTCTCTTCCTGAGCTGGGGCAACGGTGCCGGTATGGCAGAGGTCCCTGGCAGTGGAGGACTGAGGCTGCCATCGCTGACAGTGCTGTCCCCTCTGTCCCTACAGGAGATCATTGATCTGACCTGTGAGGATGTAAGCAGAGAACAGGTGCCCTGGAGCACTCTTACCATCATTGACCTGACAGAGGACACTTGCAGCCCTCCACACACCACTGGCGGGGCTGACCAGGACCACAAGCAGGTGCCTGCTGCCCTGGCAGCACACATGTCCCACCCACAGCTGTGCTCCACCACCACGCAAGAAACAGAGGCAACAGCGGGGCCGAGCCCAGCAGCACCCTGGCACAGTTCTCCTGCAGAGCCCAGTGCCATCACGGACACAGCAGAAAGCACAGAGAGATGGAGCTGTCTCTCTATCACCTCCAGCCACCACGGCTCCTCTTGCAGCCTGGAGAAGGACTGCAGCACTACCACTTTTAACAGTGACTTGGGCTCCCTGGCTAGCATGCAGCTGGACTCAGACCTGCTGTCTCTGTCCCCCTCCAGCTTGGACAGCAGCAGCAGCTGGAAAGCCGGTGGCCCAGAGGAAGAGACTCCCCACCTGTGCCAGCAAAGGGAGCTCCCCTCGAGACTGAGCCCTGCCCCAGCCATCCCCACAACCCCAGGGAAGGCGCAGGGGCCTTTTCTGGGAGCAGGTGACTTATCACCACACAAAGCAATCGAGCAAGTGATGCCAGACAGGACCAAGGCTGACAGCAAGGCCTGGCTGAACAAACTGCAGTGTTTCAGGAGGAGTGGAGTCCAGCACCTCTTCCTCCAAGGCATAGCATCCGACAGGGAAACACAGCAGGTAAACAGGGTTTAGAGCAGCTGCTGCCAAGCCCAGCCGGAGCCTGCTCAGAGCAGCCCCTGTGGTAGAGGATGGAGCAGGGGCAGCTCCTGCTCTGCTTCCCCTTTTGAGGGGAGCTTTGCCAGGCATTTGGGATCTCTGGTTATTGCAGTTCCCTTCACGGTGGGGCCTACATCACAGCTGGGTTCCTTTGTGTTGGGGGGAACTGGCTTTTATCCATTGCCTTGCCTTGTACGCAGTGGAAACCTGAGCTCATCCCCAGCGGGAAGCTGAGCATGGTGCACACCACCATGGAGGAGAACTTCCTGGAGGGCACCTTGCATTTCCTGAGTGACTTCGTCTCCCGCCAACACTGTCCCCCCAAAGAAATCGTCTCCCATCTGATCAGACAGATCCTGTTGGACCCTCAAGAAGAGGAGATCCTGAAGGACACCTACATGCTGCTGATGAAAATCCAAATGTACGTGTTCCCTTTGCCGTGGTGCCCTGGGACTGGCTAGGTGCTCCTGGGGGCCTGCTCAGCATAAAGGTTATATTCTCCGTGGTCATCACCCACAGAACAGGGAGCTATTTCCCCTATAACCCAGGATGATCCTCCTGCCTCCTGTTATCAGCACAGGCACACCCCTGGCTGTCTGAGAGTGGGTCAGGGACAGCCTGTGACACCGGGGAGCCCTCTGTGACAGAGGATCGTGTTTGCCTTCCTCCTGAAGCGTAGAGCGCCTTCTTCACTGCTGTGACATGGCAGAAATGTCTTCCCTGGGCTGCAGCAGGGGCCGCTGTCTGGAGGCGATTGGAGCAGTTTCCCCACTGCCCTCAGGGTTCCCATAGAGGGGCACAATGTTTGGTGATGCCACAGGCCCAAGAGTCCTGGGCTTTTCCATGGAGTACAGCCCCAGTCAGGTGCTTACAAAAAATGAACGTGGTCATGGGAGGAGAAAGGGAGAGGGTGAAGCTGGAGAGGAGAAGGCAGGGAAGGTCCCTGAACAAATGGGGGTGGGAAGGGCTGGGGAAGGGCCGGGGGCTGCTGTGCCTCCAGGCAGATGGTTGGGCAGTTCAGCACAAATGGACAGTGCTGTCCTTGCAGGCTCCATCCAGCCAACACCGCCACAGTGGGATGGGACTGGACGCTGCTGAAATACATTATGGAAGACCAGGTATTTGGCACCGCATGTGTCACATCAGGCAGGGATCATCCAGTACGTGGCGCCTGAGGATAAGCGTTGCCCCAGAGCCTCACGTGGCTCTGCTTTGCTGCAGTATGGGCCAGTCCAACATGCAGTTTTATTGCAGTCACTGAGGGCAGTAAATACCAGTTGAGTATCCTGCAGTGCTCCCTTACCTGCTGCACAGCTGTAGGCAGGTTGTCCCATCTGAAGAAGGCACAGCAAAGGATAAAGCCTCTGTGGGTCACAGCCGTAGTGCAATGGTAGAACAGGTCCAGCAATGCCCTTAGGACGTTGCTTGAGCCAGGCAGACCCTCCTGGAGTTAGTCCTGAGGTACATCAGCCCATTCCCAAGACAGCCGAATTCCCTGGAGCAACTCACCCTGTGGTTCCACCAGGCTCATACCATTTCCATCTGCCCTCAGGAGAAGCCCCCTGGCTGGCTCCTTTTCCTGCAGTATGTGGTGCAGACCCTGGAGGATGACTTCCAGGAGAACCTGAGGTTGCGCCTGCTGCAGAAGTCGATTGCCAAGAAAGTGCTTTCGTGTGACACGTGCTTCAACAATATCAAGTAAGGGATGCCTCCTCCTCCCTTATTCTGAACCAGATGCCTAGAGGCAGGGGCTCGGGGAACAGTTGTTAAGATTCCAGGTCAGACTTTCCAGGAAACAAGCTTGGGAGCCAGAGGGAATTGTAAGGCCCAAGTATAAAGAACCATGGCAGGTTTACAGAAGCAAACCACCAGAGATGATGTGCAAGGCATTTCCAGCCACAACCTAGTGGGCTTTTCCCAGGAATGAGATTGGATTTGCATTGCTCAGGACAGGACTGAGGTGGCAGTCCTGTTGACAAGCATGTAAATCTGCTGCTCAGTAGAACTACTCCCTAACCTGTCCAAGCAGGTGGGATATATTCTTCATCCTTGGGGTCTTTCTTCAAGCTCCAAGTCTACCTAGTCATAATGCAGCAAGACCGGGCTTATTCCCACTGAAGTTCCTGTTTCTGTCCCAGGGAGGTGGTCAAATGGTTGGTCGCAGCAGTTACAGGAGCTGGGTTCTTCCAGGCACAAGAGCAGCCGCAAGAAACTACATCCTCTTCAGCAGAAGCAAAGACTGAACACAGTTCATCTGCACCATGGCTGGCCAGCACTGACCAGGCAGAGGTGGCTCCACCAACTTTCTTCGCTCAGAAGTAAGCCCCAGAAGTCCTGTCTACCTGCTGGCATTATCCTGGGGCCCAAGTCAGGAAGCCAGCACCCAAGCCAGAGTCTCTCAAGTCAGGGGAGCCAGGCTGTACCTGTGACCAGTTTTGCTGGTTCTCCTTTGGGGTGTCCATAGACTTGGTGAGCAAGAGACTTCCTTACCTGGTGGGAAATCAGCTCAGTAAGCATCCTGCGCTTGCACATAGCGTAAGGCTGGAGCTTTTTGCCCACAGCTCAGGCTGTCCCAAGCTGCTCCACCACCACTCAGTACAGCTGCCGAGACCTCCCGAGGGCCCACCTGGGGATTAGCTCTGCTTCAAAGAGCTTCAGATTCAAAAGCCATCAAGAGGCACTAAATGTAGCCTGCTACATTCCCCTGTGTCCCTCACTGCAAGGCATGAGGCTGAACTAGGTGCCATCCCCACTGCTTTACTTTGCAAGCCGAGGGGTAGTATCTCGTAGTGCTGACTGTGTCTTTAACCTAGGGTGATGCTCCTGCTCCAGCGGATGTTGTCCATTGCAGTGGAAGTGGACAAATCTCCCAACTGCAGCTCCTGTAAGATCGCAGATGTGATATTCCCGTTTATACTGCATATTCCCCTGCGGAGCCAAAGGTGAGACAAACATGTGCAAGGCAGCATCCGCCTGTGTGAGCAATAGTCTTACTCCCAATTTACATCCAAGTCTGGATGCATAAAGTCCCACAGGGTAGAGAAAGACAAGCTCATTTATGGCCCATCCAGTAAGAGTATGGCTGTATCTCCCATGGAGATAAAACATCACCAGTTGAATACATCTACTCAGCTGGTGTGTTGCCAAGAACATGATTCTCCCTCTTTTTAAAAGTTGCAGGACCTTAGAACTGTAAAGAGGGTCTGAAATGCAGCACTCTGCATCAGCACAGTCAGGTACTGGTAAATACATCACTGATTCCCAGGAGCAATGGGGTAGCTCATCAGAAATACAATGCAGTTCTTACAGCTTTGCCTTGACAGCGTTTTGTGTGCTTCTCTAAGAAATGCAGTATCTGAAGCCAAAGGACAAGGGCCTGACTGGCTCTAGTGTAGACATGAGAGCACCAGACCTGCAGACATTTCAAACCTGTGTTGGCAAGCCCCAGCAGGCAGCTCTTTTAGACCCTTTTAGCAGGGTCTCTGAGCACACCAGGTCTGATCAAGCCAAACTGAATCTAACCAAGCTATCGCTCCTAGGATATATCCTAGATCCATCTGGCTGCTGACCCCACTTCACACTTGCTTGGCTGTGCTCCCTGCGAGTCAGCAGGAATGGGTAACTTCTACACAGGCGGCTGGGCAGGGTGAAGTGAAGCAGCTAAGCTTGCTTGACAGACCATACTGACCCCAAATTGCCGCGGGTCAGGCCTAAGGACAAAAACATGCCCATGGCCAAGCTGCAGAACAAAGGTCTCCCTATCACATCTGGTGGTTTTCCTTCCAGTGCACTGCTGGGCAGCCCCGGCAGTCACCCCACATCTGTACCAGATCAGCACCAATGGGACACCGGGAGCATACTGGAGCAGTTGTTCCTGGTCAAGCTGTGCTGTCTCCCCCAAAGTAAATCCCTTTTGTCTTCCAGGGAAGCTTTCTTTAACACCATGGAGAGCCAGCTCCTGCGCTGCAGACTACTAGAACTTGTGTTCCAGCATAGTTGTGATGTACCCACAACCTTGCCCTTGTCTCTGGCCAAGATCCTGTATTTTCTGAACCACTTCTCTGTGCTGCTGAAATACGAGGTATGAAGTCCAACCTCCCTTCATTTTGTTTTCTCCTGAGAAAACCTCTTCTAATAACCAAATATTGTATCCTGTCATAGGATGATACAGCAACGTGGCAAAGATGGGATGAGATGCTGCAGTACTTGAGTTTGCTGCTCCAGAGCTACCAAAATGTGGTACTGGGTACGTAGCCTGTTCTGGCCTTAATAGACACAATCTCATCAAGAGGCTGCAGTGGAACAGCCAAAGTACTCTTTCTCCTCTCTTCTCATCACTCTTGAGCTCACAGCTAAGACACTGAGTCTTAGAAAGATAATGTGCCTCCATCCATGCTAGTAATTATTCCCAGAAGTCAGAGTAAAGAAGTCGTGTTGCCCCAAGCAGAGCACCCAAATTGCTTTGTCAAGTTTAGCCTCTAAGAAATAGTCTGCTTCCTAAAGGATCAACTCCAGCACTGGGAAGTACACAAGGGGGTGCTCTGTACCCACTGTTGTCTAAGTTGCACACACTTAGTCTGAGTGGAAGAATAGGGTGGTTTAGGAGGAAAAGCCTAAGGCAAAGAGATGGTAAAGCCAGGACATATTCCGTACTTAGTAAACTGGGCAGAGAGCACCACCCACAGTAGCCATGAAAGGAGCAGCATTTCTGACCCCAGGACAAAACTCCTCAAATTCCTAAAGTCTTTTTCCAACTTCAGCTGCTTTAGCTTAGGGTTAAGGCTCTTAGGAACCCACCATCACATGTGCATAGAGTTTTTTTCTCCCTGAAGCCCTAGATGATTACAGTTGTTAAGCTCTTTGGAGACTCTCCTTTGCAGCTGGACAGCTATTCAGTCTGGCACTAGCACAGGAGAAAAGGATACTACAAGCCCTGCCCCGTCCCCACTTCTTGGGCTCTTTCCAGATGCAGACTGAGCTCTGGGAGGGGACAGTTCCTTACACCAGGCTAGTCTTGTGCAGAAGCATCAAGGATAACCATGAGAAGATGAGCACAGTTCCCAGCTGTTCCTCCACCACAGCACTGTGCTGCCTGCAGGATGCTGCAGTCTGCCCAGTACGGGTCAGGCAGCCCATTATACATTGCCTCTCCCCACCAGCATTTCCTCTTGCAGAGCACTTGCGGAGCTCACTCAACGAACGGATGGATTTGGTCATTCAGAAAGCCAAGCCCAAGCTCCAGGATGGTGATGACATCAGCCATCTGGACATCCAACTGAAAATAGAGGACTCCATCAGCCGAATGCAGCAGGTCCTGGGGCAGCCTTTTCCCCTGCAGATCACAGAGAAATTGTGCATGCTTCGGGAGTTGTTCCTCATTGTCACTGCTACCTGATTGAGACCACCACTGCAGCAGGAGACGCAAAGAATTTTATGTTTCCTCTATAAAACCGGATCAAAACTCCCATCTCCTGCTGCAGTCTCAGGTGTCACGCATCACGTGGGTTTGTTTATACATTTCTTTGGAAAAATGTCTGGTTTACATGGTCTCAGCACTTCCTCTCAAACTTGCCTCATCCTAGTTTTATTAGGTACTTTGTACATTTTTAAAAAAATAAATTATTTTTGTATTTATTGGGACTCTTCCATCTTGGTGCCAGCCCTGCCCAAAGGAAGTGCAGAGCTCCATCAGCTTGTACCTTGGGACATTAGACTGATGCAGCCACAAACTCTTGACAGCAGTTTGCACAGCAAACAAAATGCCAAAATACCTGTTCAATATTAAGGATGATATTATAATCCTTAACACAAAAAAAAACCCCAAACACCAAAACACTAACAACCCAGATGTGGGATGCAGTGAGGGCATTCACAGTGCAGAGATCCCTAAGCCATGCTGGTCAGTCCTCAGGAAAGGAACATTTCTGCTTCAAATCAAATCAAACTACATGAATTTGCCCAAGGTGATTAGCATGTCAAGAGGGAGGACTGAATAGCAGCATCAGCTGAAAAGGCTGTGCCTCTCTCTTCCAGCACTGAAGTGTCTGCAGTCCAGGCAAGCATGCACATTATGGAGATGAAAATTGAATTAAAATCCACTGCCATCCACTCAAATCGCAGCTGAGGTCAGAGAGCAATTGGGCATTCCTACAGAAGCTCTCCTCAGACAGTTCAGCAAGCAGCAACAGAGGTTGGGAGCAGGAGATGCTCCTGTAGCTGCCTCCTTTAGCTGCCCCCCCTGACAGGGGACCCTTGGCAGTGTCCTAATGAGGAAAGCAGAGCCTAGGAGTACCAGGCGGCACAGGCAGAGCCAGGAATGCAGTAGTCCTGGTATTAGCACTGCACACACTGAAGATGTGGTGCCTGCTACACAGCAGGGCCTCACCCAAAAGACTGGCTTTAGTTAGCCCAGAACTGCTTGAAAGGGTCTGACTTGGGGCTCACATCTGCTCCTTGTTCTTTAGGAAGCCACTTTTCAACTGCCAGGTGCAGAACAAACTAACCATTCACATGGCATTGCCCCTCTAATCCAGGGATAAGCCATCCAGGGGACAGTGAAATAATGTTTTGGGAGTAGTAGCCAGAAGTATTCCCAACAGTGCAAAACCTTAAGTGCTCCCTGCTCTAGAAAGCTGCTCTTCCTGCATGGTATGTTCATTCAGGCGTATTTTCCAGTTAAAAGAACCTAACTGGATTAGACTTCCATAATTAGACAAGAATCAGCATTCCAACAAGAGGGCTGTAATTATGGATGATATTTTTCAATATGTTGGTCATATCCCCAAGAACAGTGTTGAAGTAAAAATACAGAAAGTAGTATGATATTCTGAGAGGACACAGTTAAAACCCCAGCCTTCCCAAACTAAACTGTGATATTAGCCTATGTAACAGAGCCCTGGAGCAGCCTCTACCAGAAATACCTGGGTGATTCAGGATCTATTTAATCACTTTTATTTCTGCTAACACTCTAGGAGCACAGGAAACACCAGCATTCAGCTCAGACATTCCCAGCACAGGAGAAACACATGCTCTATCAGCAGTACTTTCACAGCTACAAATACTGTAACAGCACTCAAACCAGAACTTTTCAGAGGGCAGCAAAGCTGAGATGGTCACACCACAGAGCTGGGCACCTCTAGGCAAATACCAGCCTGGCTCCTACATAGTACAGGTGCAAACACAGCACACAATCTCTGCAACATGAAGAATCACCATTTGAACAGCTCAAGAAAACATAAAAGACTTCCATGTTTAGTTTCACCTGCACAAGCCCCAGGACAGGGCTAAGTCTGGATTTAAACCTATTTCCCCCTGTCAAAAGGGAGTTTTACAAAGCAAACATTTCATCCTACTGCAAGTGCTGCCAGAGCCTTACTAGGCAGAACCTTGACTCAGTGGACAGCACCACATTTCTGCCACAGGTGCTTTGCCAGCGCTAACACACACCAAGGACCTCCATTCACAAGGATTTTATTTTCCAGTAACAAACAAACAAAAAAATAATCACACAGACATGAATACAGACAAATAAATTAATGTCAAATGAGAGACTGATTGCCAAGGTGCAAATGAGTAGTGACTGAGAATTGGTTGGGTGGGAGACTTTAAACACATCATTGGCAGTGCTGTTGAAGCTTGAGAGGAAGCAGAGCCACAAAACATGTTTCTTCAGAGGGGACAGCAGCTAGCCAAGTGAGCCAACCCTGCCTCTCTCGCCAGGAGGAATGTTTAAGGCAGCAGAAACTCCAGAGCTCAACAGTTACCAGCTGTTAAGTAACTCCTGTGTAATGTCCTGGCAACAGAGGAGCTTCCAGTACCAGATGCCAGGCTGCTGCTGCCACTTTGCACCACACAAAGCCTGCTGCTGGCTGAGGGAGCTCTGCAACACAATCATGAGATCAAGAGAGAGACCGGTTTGCTACAGGACAGGTGAAGACTGCAGAGCAACACTGTCTATAATGCTTAAGGGATTAGAAGGTAGCCAGGGGTTCCTTCCACTTTTCATGAAAGCAGGTGTTAGCTGTTCCCAATAACCAGTTCTGAACTAGGCCAAAAGTTACATACATCTGTATCATAGCAGGAAGGAATGTTTAGCCTTGATCTGTCCTCAGTCCTCCCCCAGACCTGCAAAATGCCTTTAATGCTGACGAAACAAAAAACCCTACTGAGAAGTGCCCCTGACATCTAAAACTTCATACAGGATGATAGGAAAAAAACCCCACAAATCAGGCAACACCCAGGGTGCCAGAACATCTGTAAGCCTGTTGTCCAGGAGAAGGTAGGGCAGTGTTGTTTTACAGAAAAAAAAGAGGATGATTACTTGGTTCAAGCTACACCAGCTCCGGTCATTTCAATCTTTTTGGAGGAACATAAGGAGCTGGAAAAGACGTTCTTCCTCATTACTGCCAAACCCCATTAGATTCTGCTCCCTGCCTTTCATTAAAAGTATCTTAGAATGGTCACTGCTCACTTTTCCTGTAAAAAAAATTCCAAGAACAAAGTACTAGGTGTCAAACTATAAGGTCACACTGGACAGTAAGGGAGTGCCACATTTAAAACTGACCCACCCCATTTGCAGAACAGCTTCCTTCTGGCAGTTAAGAGTCCAGTTTTCAGTCCTTGCTTGTTTTCATCATTTTCTGCTGGTGTTCTGTATATGCCAGACATAATCACTGTCTTCCTGAGGGTACTTCAGCACTGAGCAGGACAAGAGAACCAGACTACAGGTAGACAAGCCAGCCTGCTTGCACATGACATGCAGTCCTGTCCCACAAAACGTGGTTCAAGGTTTTATGGTGGTGTAGTATACAAGGAAGCACATCTAGTGCAGCCTAGCAGACCTAACTGGTAGGGATAGAGCAGACAGGACGGTTTACATTGGTTTAGTACTAGTGCAGGAGATTTTCCAAGATTGGCTTTAGGAGGACAGTCACAACAGTTTCCTTTTCTGAGATGAAGAGCTGGAAGGGAGACTTCCATATTTTACTGCAGCACAATGGGACAGAGAAGCAGAGCCTAAGACACCCTGTAGCCTGCTAAAGACACCAGAAGCATTCTTCCTAGAACCCGGTGGGAGTGAGCACATTTAGATCCCGAGGTTTGATATTATGGGAACGTGGAGATTGTTTCCTCCCTTCTGTGACTGGAATGTCCATTTTGGGTGGCTTGAAGGTAACTGGATCCTCTGGCATCCTAGTAGCCTGAGCACGCATCAGCTCCATTGGGGATGGCTTCTGGGCACCCTTATACGATTGGATGGTAAATCCTCCTGATAAAAAAAAAAATCACAGGAAGTAAGAGCTAGAAAAATTAGCCAAGTGCTTTTTTTCCCACTGCCGCCAGGAGTAAGCAGTGTCACAGATGCCTGACACTGCAGAAATCCCACACAAGACCCAGCAGCTTCATGTCATCAAAAGTATATTCCACATCAGTGGCTGGCACTTCCAGTTCTGGTTCCACCAAACATCAGAGGAAGAGTAAAAAGTGTCACCTTCACACCCTGCTCTTTTACTGCAGCTCAGTGCAAGTTATTTCTACTTTCAGATCCTTGGCATAGGTTTTACCTAACTGCTTTATATTCAGGCACAGAAAGATGAATAGCACACATTCACAAGGTGGTCCTAGAAAGTAACAAGACAAGCAGGATAAGGCTCCAGAAATATCTAGCAAGTCTGTTGTATGACAGGTCTCCCCTAGATCTTGCAGGGCAGGAGATTTTAGGCAACATACCTGGATCATTGGCAGATTTCTGGATGGCTTTGGGTCCAAAAAAGCTCCATCTTTCAGATGGCAATTTGTCCCCACCAGCTTCTATGCCAAAGTCTGGGCCAGTGATAGAAGTAGAGGATCCCTGACTAAACCAGCCCCTACAGAAAAAAAAATAATAGAGATGTACAGAGCACGAGAATGAAATACTTCAAGTGGCCCCACCATGCCAGGAACTTTACATGTGGTTATCAGGGGGGCAATTTAAACAATTTGAATAGGTTTGTTACAACCCAAAAGGAAGATATGTATGCCCAAGTTGCACAATCTTTCAGCATTTGGATCTGTCCAACACCAATCCACAGCAGGCTCTGAATTTCATCCCTTAGACAATCCCTCACTGGATACGAAAGTTATTTGTAGCAGCTCCCACCTCAGCAGCCTGTAGGAAACTAACGGAGGCAGTGTCTGCCAGGAACAGAGTACCTGTTTTTATGCTTGGGAGAAGCGTGGGGAGTGCTGCTTGGAGTAGACTGAGCAGAAGAAGTTTGTCTGTCATCTTTTGTCATCTCTCCAGTCTGCATTTTTAGCTTCTGTTAGGAGAGGCAAGAGAAACAGAAGCAACAGAGCTTAAATACAAGACATAAGGAACAAACAGCCAGTTTTATTGTCAAAATTAGGCAATTGTTTATATCACAGGTGATAAGGATTTAAGTGTCACTTCACCTAAAGCTATACCCTGTATTACAATACTTGCATACACCCCTTTCTTTCCACATCAGATAAGCATTTTAGAAGTCCACTATACTCCAGACACATTCTCCAGGCTAGAAGTAAAATAACACCTATTGCTCACACTGCAATTCAAATTCACTACCCAACAGTAATGCACTGTTTCCATACCAGATTCACAGGGATGCTGCAGACGTAGCAGAGCTAGCTTATGCATCTGTTCAGCTACCTAGTAAGTCAAAATGCCACAGCAAGCATTTGTCTCCAGCACTTTTCAGAGCAACAAAGCTTTTTGGAACCTCAAGTTCTCTAGTAAGGGTGAGACCAGACCTCACACAGAAGGTACAAGGTCTAGGAGTACTAGACCTTGAGAAGTAATCCACATACAAAAGTATGGCAGCACCACTCTGAGATGAACTGCAAGTGAAGACTACCCCTGGCCATAAAATGAACAGGAATCGGGTGTATGTGAACCAGGTTATTAAAAGTCAGACAGCACAAACTGAACTTTGAAGAAGTCACTTGAGGGCAGTTACAGTTCAAACACCAGCTACACAGGCACCTTCTCAGAAAGCTTCCTGTGGCTGCCCAAGCCACACTAACGCAATTCACCAAGACTGTTACTGAAACTTTGACCTTGTGGGAGTACACTTGGCAAGTTCACTATTAAACTCCAAATACAAGGTTACTGTGGGCAACTGAGCTCATCAGAAATATGCTGGTTCAAGACCTTTGTCTTTATTTCCAGTACGAGGCAAGCCCAATCTCATCTGCTAACTTCCCCATCAGAAATGCACAGTTTACAAGTTCTCTCCAGACAAACAGTTACAACAGTCAACTGCAGGGCACCATTCAAAGGTACAGCAAGAAACCAGAGCCTGTGTAAGCTCACTTGGAAAGACAACTGTGATTGACATGACTGTGGGATGATAGATTTTCAGTTTCAAAACTATAAAGGCTAATGCTAACTTTAAAATATATGTGGGTAATTTTTACACAATGAGCTAAAAGCCTTCAAAGAAAGCAGTTTAAGGAGAGTCCTAGCAACATGCTCCAAAAGTTATGTCGCCAGTTAAACTAGTACACAACCTACATGAAAAAAGCCAATGCAAAACAAGCCTTACGTGGACTGCCTCAGCCACTCTGTGATACTTGGTCTCCTCAGTAGTGAGGCCTTTGTGGGGAGTGTAGCCAGCATCTCTCAGCCCTGCCTGCTGCTCGAAGCGCTGAATGCTCTCCTGAGTCTGCTCTGGAATGGACAAGAGCACATATTCACACACAAATGCCACCACAAGCAGTTCTAGCAAACAAAGTTAAGCAACCAAATGCAAGGCTTTTTCATCATTCATACATACATGTTGTGATGAGTTGACAGAGGCAGCAAGATGAAGCTAATGAGATCTGAAAACTATGCCGAGTCATAGGGTGAAGCCAGATGAACAGCTATTTGCCCCAAATCACTAGACGTATTACAAATGCAACACTTGCCATTAAGCCCAGCTCAGCCAAGAAGCTACATCACTCCTAATCACAGTTTCCTAAATCTAGGAGACCCCAATAGGCTGGACATTTTAAGTGGCCACCTAGATTCAAGGGAGTTTTTTTGGCCAACAACAACAAAAAAATTAAGTCTTCTGAAAGACTGCCCACGCTAGCTGATTTGACAATCACAGCCTTACAGAACGAGCAGTAAAGACTCCCAGTGATTCTAGTTTAGGTAAAAAGCTTGTTCAGCCAAATACAGAGCCAACATCCCATACACTGATATCAACTTCAGTTCTGAAAGATGTAAGTACTTCCCATGCACAACCCCTGCCCCTTCCCAGCATAAGATGCTCACTCCCTCATGGAATAAGAAAAAAGTCAAAATTAATTAGAGCACAGAAAGATTACTAGAAAAGCCCAATGTATTTTTTAAAACAGGTAACACTTCCCATGTCAGTATCACTTGCAAGGATAGCACTGTATGTATGAGAAATCTAGAGGACCTTTGTTTATTTCCAACTTTTGACTGAATGTTCTTCCTGGGAGGTATAGAATGGTGCTGCTTATTTACTGCACAAAAACATTTTTAGGCCATCATGGTTTTAACTAGATTAGCATTTTATCATTAGACTACAACAGGAGATGCTTTCCAGAAAGTCCACATTCTGGATGTTCTTTTCTGATGCACTGGTTATTTCTGAGCCAAGACTGAAACAAGTTCAAACGTATAGCTATTCCAAAATGCTCGTCTGAAGATCTAGACCTCTCTGGATGCACAGCTTGGAGGAAAAGACAAAGCTCAGATCCCAGCTGCTAAAAGAAAAGGCAGCAGGAACAGATTAACACATGAATAATTCTTCCTGTTGCAAATGGGCACGTCTTCTCCACAAACATAACTGACCTAATTTGATTTTAAAGCATCATGACTTGAGGTTTGTTTTTTTTTTAATTAAGTGTTACTGTTAGCAAGACAGCAGCTGCTGCTGCTATTAACATAAATGCTAGCAAGTGCTCCATTAGCACAGTATGTCAGCTCTCCAGACTGCTTTGGTTAATTTTAGAGCTTTACCTGTCATTCAGAAATAGCAAGTTAATAAGCAAACATGAAGTAGCAGCAGCTGCCACCTCTGCACTCCAGCAACAAGGTGGCATGGACTGCAGCAGTCTCCTGTCAGGAGATAATGTACCCTGCACTCCTTCCTCATCACCCACCTCCAGCACCTGGAAACACAGAGGCAGTCAGATGTGATCTATTCCCTAGTTCCTTGCTTCCTTCTAGAAGCATCCTCCAAAGAACCCTCACACAGCTCAAGAGCAAAGTAGGTCTGAATCCACAAACCATCCAGGAACTCCGGTAGTTACCCTGAGGCATTAGCAAGCCAGCACACTCATGTGCCCACACCTCATTAGCCACCACATTAGAGATGAGAGCTCTTACTTGTAATGAGAGAGTTCATGATGATATGAGTGGCCTTGGCCTTCACCACAGGCACCTTGTTCACACTTTCAGTGGATGATGACGGAGTTATGACAGGTGCATTCATGTCGGCATCTCCCTCCTCAACCTGTGGAGAAGAAGCAGGGTACAGTTTAAGATGAGAAAGTATCTCATCACAGGACACATCTCTTAACTACTCAAATGAGACAAGGCCAAGGTGCTCCAGCAGCTATCCTTCATCCCATGGAACAAGCACATGCACTGTTCTCACTACAGCCCAGGAATGTTTAGAGCTTGAACGTCATAATTCTTAGCAACGAACAAGCAACTTCACCCCACATTTGAAAACCCACCAGGCTCAGGGCCAGCAATTTTTCAGTCGAAGTACAAAAAGGTCAACAGGAAAGAAACCCTAACGTATCTACTTCCGTTCTCATAACTGCAAATTGGACTTCAAGGTCAACTGAGCAAGAACTCTTCCACAGACAGCTCAGAAACACAAACTATTTACAGAATGGCAGTCACACAGATTAGACACTGGTGTTCAGATCTGGTTTCCACCCTATTCCGTTTATCAGTTTCTTGCTCAGTGTGTCTAGTGGTCACATCTCTACCACTGATCACAAGACCCTAGCAACAAAGGACTAGACAAACACTAGAAAACAAGTAATCCTGTGAAATACAGACTTCCTCCTCCTAAAACACAAGTTACTGCTCCCTGACTGGCCAGTTTGCTTTTTGTGCCAAACCACAACTTAAGGTTTTCTTCCCTAAGAAAGATTTTATAACAAAGTGAGGTAAAAGTAGAGGTTAAACTCAAATGGACACAAGAGTTGTCTACTTCCATTCAACAACATTTAACTTCAATTCAAGCTCAGAAAATAGCCTCAGTTTGAAAGAGCCGGTCTTGCAATCAAAGCATACCCACGGTCATTCCATAGAACAGTTAGAGTCAGAAGGGACCTTCAAAGGTCATCTAGTCCAGCCACCCTGGTGCAGGCAGGGACACCCTTCACTAGACCAGGTTGCTCAAAGCTTCATCGCAAGTGACTCTGAACACTTCCAGGGATGGGGCATCCATGGCTTCTCTGGACAGTCTGCTCCAGTGCCTCACCACCCTCATCATAAAGAGTTTACACCGAGCCTAAGTCAACCCTTTTGCTCTGGTTTTACTACGCCAGGTTACAGCTTGCAGCTTTTCCCATCCATCCACACCTGCCATAAGCGAGGAGGCTCCCACAGCATGCCTCCCTCAACCACACTGCAGCATTCCCACAACAGGGCCTGGCAGCAGAACCGTGCCCTGTCCCCAGCTCCTCCGGGGCCCAGCAGGTCCCTGCTGCGGGGAGCAGGGAGCAGCAGCCGGACCGGAGGGCTGCCAGGGCCGGGCTGCAGCGGCACCGGGACACCCGCCAGGCCCAGGCCCCGGGCCAACCGGCCGGCCCGCACCTTCGAGAGCTCCTGGTACTTGCGCTCGGGGATGACCGGCTGCTTCCAGAGGACGTTGGCGCACAGGTCAGCAGGCGGCGGCGTCATGGGCGCCGTGTCCTCCAGAGCGTCGTCGTAGCTGAAGGCCCGCCGCGGCACGCCGATGGGCAGCGACATCTTGCCCGGGCGGGCCCCGCCGCCCTGCTCCAGCGCTGCGAACAGAGAGGGCAGCGCTCAGCGCCGCCGCGGCCTACCCGGGCCGGCGGGGAGCGCGGGGGCGGGAGGGGCCTTACCGGGAGCGTCCGGCTGCCGCGAAGTCATAGCGGCGGCGGCGCAGCGGCTCGGCTAAGGCTAGCGAGGCTGGCCGGGGGGCGGCGGGCCGGGGGGCAGCGGGCCGGGCGGTGCCATGGCGGAGCCTGCTGGCTCCCACCGCCGCCGCCTGAGAGGAGATGCGACGGGGGGCGGTGCCGCGGGGGCGAACTTATAGGCGCGCAGATCTCGCGAGAGCTGGCCGCGGCGCGCGGGACACGCTGGGACGTGTAGTTGGTACCCGGCAGGGCGGTGCCGGGAGGAGGGGCGGGGCCTGGGGCAGGGGGCAGGGCCAGTGCCAGGAGGCGGGGCCTGGGGTGGCGGAACCGGGCCGGGGATGGGCCCTGCCGGTCCTCGGTGGCGTGGGTCCTCGGTGGCGTGGGGCGTTCTGCCCGGGGCAGCGAGCCCGGCCCTGCCCGCTCAGGAGCACCCGCCGCCCGCTCCTGCCCGCTCACACCCGCTGCCCAACGGCGCACCGACCCGCCGGAGGGGTGGAGGGGTGCTTGGCCCACCCATGGCGCCAGCAGCGGGGCTGGGGGGCCCTTCCCAGCCTGCTGCAACTGCCCCGCAGACAAGGCCGCGGGGGCTCCAGGGAAGGGGCCCTGGCCCGGGGCAGGGACGCCTTGAGCCACCGGGGAGGATTAAGGACAGCCGAGTCCCATGGGCGCCCGCTGTGCTGGGTGCCAGGCTGCTGGGAGGGGCGGGCCCTAGGGGTGGCCCACGTGTCAGCGCCCCCGCTGCCCCCTCCCTCTCTTCCTCCCTCTCCCCAGCGTCCCTTCTCCCCACCATTTCTCCCTCTCCCCATCCATCCGTCCATCTCTCCCCCCCTCACCCCCCCGCTGTCGGAGCGGCCCCTTTAAGCGCGGCGCTGACGTCAGAGGCGGGCACAGCTGGCGCTGGCGCTCGGCCCGCGGGCACAGCTGGCGGGGGGCGGGGCACAGCTGCGCCGCGGCCGCGCGCTGCCGGTGCCGCTGTCAGTGCCGCCGCCGGATGGCTCCGCCCGGCGCCCTCCGGGACCTGGTGCTGGCCCTGGGAGCCGTCGCGGCCGCCCTCGGCTCCCTCCTCTTCATCGCCTGGAAGATCTACTTCCGTGGCACCGGCACCGGCACCGACTGGAGCGGCTGGTGGGAGCGGGAGCTGCAGGAGCTGCGGGACCGATCTCCCCCCGGCGACGCGGTAAGGGAGGGTGGACCGTGGATCCTGGCCGGGACCCCCGGCCCATCGCGGGGTGAAAGGGCACAGGGTCGGGATCTCCCCGGGAGCCCCGATACCCGGAGTCCCTCACCGGGACCTCCACGAGCCCAGCACGGTGGGGATGGGGCAGGGGGTCGGGATCCCTCCTGGTTCCTCACTCCCCCGAGACCGTCGAGCTGAGGAATGGGCGGGGGGTCGGGATCGCCCCTGGGATGACCTGGAAGGCTCCCGATCACCAGCAGGATCCCTCTGATCATGTGGGGCTGGGGAAGGGGATGCAGGGTCAGGATCCCCCTGGGATCTCATACCAGGAACCCCCAGAGCAGGTCAGACTGGATTCTCCAGAATATTAGGCAGGATGATGGCCCTTGGGGACCCTCCTGCAGCCCATCCTGCTGAGGAAGGGGTCCCTCAGTCTGGACCACCCAAGGAACCCACTGGGATGGAGACAGGGCTCAGGGGCTGGGGGTGTGTGTGCTGTCAGGACCCCTTGCTTCAGGGTGGTCCCTCACCCAGCTGCCTGAGTATGAGGCTGTGGGTCCTGGCACCGGCTCCCACCCACCCCACACCCTCCTGTGCCCCCGCAGCTGGACTGGCGGCAGGTGCTGGTGCTGGGGCTGGATGGGGCTGGCAAGAGCAGCGTCCTGCACTACATCTGCAGCCAGACAGCCAGGGAGCGCATCGCACCCACCCACGGCTTCAACTCTGCCCAGCTTTGTGTCGAGGGGCTGGAGATGGACCTGCTGGAGGGTAAGGCTGGCCTGGCCCCACCGTGTCCCCCCGGGGCTGAGCCTTCACAGCCCAGAGGGTCGCTCTGCCTGCCAGCACCATCCTGGGTGGCGGGAGCATCCCAGGTGATGGGAAGCCTGGTTCCCTGGGGTGCTACGGGAAGGTAGCAGCTCCGCTTTACCCCATACCGGTGCCTAACCCTGCCTGTCTTCCACAGTGGGTGGCAGCCAGAACCTGAGGGCGTACTGGCCCCACTACCTGAGCCAGGCCCACGTGCTGGTGTTTGTGGTGGATTCGGTGGACAGGTCACGCCTGCTGGTGGCACGCCAGGAGCTGCACGCACTGCTAGCTGCAGAGCCCCAGCTGCCCCTGGTTGTGCTGGCCAACAAGCAGGTGGGTGTCCATCCATTCGTCCATCCCTGCAGCTGGCCCCGGGGCTGTTTCCAGTGAAACTGTTCCTCCACAGGGCCCCCGAGGCAAAATCCTAATACCCTAAATCCACCAGCTCTTGCAAAATCTGATTTCTTGGGGCCTGTCTCCTCCAGTCTTCATCAGGAGGTGTGGCTGCTGCTACCAGTGCCCCAGCTAACAAGTTTCAAGAAAGCACCCAGGCAGCAGCATGCAAAATCCCCAAGGGGAAATACATTCCCCAGGCAGGTGACCAACTCATGCCTGGTGCTGCTTTCCATTAGCTTGTGCCAAAGTGACTCCAGTGCAAGAGCAAGGCAGCCCTGCCTGCACACGATCCCTGCGAGGACCGCACAAGCGGGACGGGGCTCCTGCCAGCTAGCAGCACTGCTCCTGGCACTGCTCCCCTCCTGAGCGGCTGCCTCTCTCCCTCTCAGGATAAGAGCAATGCCCTGAGCGCGGCAGAGCTGCAGGAGGAGCTGGCCCTGCACACACTCAGCGGCCAGCGGGAGTTCTTCCTCCTGCCCACCAGCGCGACCTGGGCCAGCCTGAGCACTGCCACCAGCGTCCTCCGCGTGAGAAGCCTGCTGATCACCCTGCTCTCCCAGCCCTGAGCCTGCGTGGGAGGAGATGGGCTCCCACCCCTGGCACTGCTCCTCTTCCATGTCTGCAGTGCGAGGATGGAGGCAGCTGGGTGGGAGCCCTGGAGCTCGGACTCGCTGGCAGCAGGCTGCTGGCCCTGGGGTGTTTGCTCCACCCCACATGGTTTGGGGTTGAGCTGCAGCACGGCTGCCCTTGGGGAACACAAGCAGTTGGCTCTGCTCTCTGCTGCAGGGAGAGGGCAACCACCTCCTCCAGTCTGGGAATGAAATCTCCCTTGGGATGGAAGCACGAGCACAGCTCTTACCTTCTGGTGAGTGGGAACGTGCAGCACAGGGCAGAGCCCCACATCTTCATGGCAGCCGTGCAGGATATTAAATGAATGGGGCTGAACAAGTGAGGCAGCCCTCTCACCCACTGGCATAGATGCGTCATCCCAGGAGGTAGGCTCTCCTTCCTGACAAACATGAGGAGTTACTGCTGGCACAGCCCTGCGCTGCTGCCCCACCAGAACGGCGCACACTGGCTGCAATCACCAGCTGAGGCTGTCCCTCACCCTGCGGGGGTGAGCATGGTTCTTAATTCCCCCAACTCTGTATTTAAAACCCCGTTTAGGAAAGATGAAGGCAGGTTTTGGCCAGCCCTACACCCTGAACAGGGGTAAAGACAGACCATTTGGTAGGAGCTGCTCTCAGCAGGCATTTGTCCCCCTGCCTGGCCCTCCTCCCTCTCAGCTGCCCCAGGGAGAAGGGAAAGGAGCCAGGCTCAGGGACTACAGGAAGCCCTGCCTGCAGGCTGCTAGGTGAGGCTAAGGGCACTGGTTTCTGGAAAACCGATCATGGAAGCTTGGGAGTACATCAGGGAAAGGGGGGCACTTGCTGGCCCGTCTCTGCTGTGAAACCTTTTGTACAGTAGCTCTTTCCTTTTGTCAATAAAAGAGGCTGATCACTCCGCACTGCCCTCCAGCTCCTTGCCAGGATAGGGATCCCCAGCCTGGTCTCCCAGGCTGCAGGAAGGAAGGTCACTTGCAGGGGAAGGAAGCAGCATGTGGCCTTGCTCCGGCCTCTGCTGCCTACAGGGGAATCCGCAAATCTGCTGTCCACTCCCCGTGGGCCCCCACCCCTGTTGCTGCAGAGGGTGACATGCCAAATACCCATGTCCTGCGGGTTGGCACCGGAAGCTCTGCAAAGTTGGACTGCACCAAGCGAAAGCCCATGAGCCAGACATTCACACCAGCTTGAAGGAGTTATTTATTTTAACAAGGCAAAAGAAGGGCTGACCACATAGAAAGGGAGCAGCACAACACATTCAGTTCCAATGTCACAAACCACAGCCAAGTCTTTCATGCCTGGTTATAACTACCTCTAATAAAGGTCCTTCCTCCATCCCCAGAGCTTTGCATAGCTCAACTTGAAAGGCACTGAGCCTGTAAGTAACTGTCACCTGTCTGTCAGTCCCTGCTCGATTTAGAAAATGGTCACGTCAAGCCTGTGCTTGCAGGTAAACCTGATAGGAAAGGGCAGTCACTGCACGTCCATCTTTTCCTGCTTGAGTGATGCAATGAAATCCTTGTACTCCTCAGGATAGAAATTCTTGTACACGTTGATCTTTCTCTTGATCTGCTTGGGAGTATCCTGGTAGTAGTTCTTCTCATCTCGAGCCATTTCCTGTGACAAAGGAGAGGGTAAATCAGAGAAGCAGCCCCAAGAGTAAACATTAAACCAGCCCAGCCAAGCTCCAAAGGCACGCCCAGGCCAGTGCTTGACTCCGATGGGGATCTGGCCCAGGTTCAAAGTGCTACTTCCCCTTAATAATCAGCTGAATGCAAAACAGAATCCAGGAGAGAGGATGAGCAATTCCCATCCTGCAGAAGATCCTGGAGTGAATCGCTCTGGGTGCTCCTCACTCCAGGACAGCCAGTACTTACCTTGTAGTTCTCACCGTGGTTCTGTATCATGTACCGCACATAGTCAATGAGGTCTCGTGAGAGCGTGTTTGACTTCTTCTCAGGTAGACTGGCCTCATATTCCATCTCTAGGCAGAGGACAGAGATACCATGAAGCAGGGGAGGGAAGCAAGCAGCACCTCACAGGTCCCCAGCCTCTTCCTAAGATCAAGCTTGGTGGCTGCTGCAGCACAGCTCAACTGCTTGCACACACAGGGCTGCTTCCCAGCACGATTGTGTAGGAAAATGAACACGACAACAGCCCTCCGCATAGGCTGCAGGCCTCCAGGCCTGCGCTGCAACTCCTTTCCAGCTCACACCACAAGGAGTGGAGCCTTTCTGCCCAAGCTGCAGAAGGTGACTGTTCAGAGCTGCTCAGCCTACCACTAAAAGGCGCAGGGTACTGCAGCCGCAGTTTCTTCTCACCCTGGTGCCACACGCCAGCCCATTTCAGAGTGACAAGAGCCCTCTTGGGGCTGCAGGTGGAAATGCTGCAAAAAAGGCAGCACAGGAATGAAAAGGAAATTGATGAGGACACACAAGAACAGCAGAGCTGCTGTCCTGGCTCCTGGCTCAGCTCTGGCCTGGCTGGAACCCCCAGCTGACTGCCAAGGGGGGTACTCTTCCACAAGCTTGGAGAATAAGTAACCCCCTTCCCTGCCCCTGGCACAGCACAGAGATGAGAGACAAAATAGCGGACAGGGCCTTGGAAGAACCCCCAATCCAATGGCAGTGGTGCAGTTCAGCAGGAAACCTGCCAGGGCTGGAGGTGGTGAAGCGCTCCCTGGAGAGGAAAGAAGCAGCACTGACCGTTCACCACGTAGGGCTTCCGCACTATTTTCTTTCCTTGTTCCCGTCCATCGCTTTCCACTTCCATCCCCTGTGTTAAATGAGGGACAAGGTAACTCAAGAAAAACCCATTTGAAAGAGAGCTGTGTCACAATCCATTGCTCCCAATACTCCAAAATGCTTATACAATGGCTGCAAGAACCAGGAAATCTCAGCCGGCTTAAGCAGAGCCTTATTTGCACCACTAAGATAGCTCGTGGGAAAGCCTGTTGCCCAAACAATACTGCATGAACAAACACAAGGGGCAAACAAGGTCACTCGTGGTTCTTCTCATAAGTGTGATGTTTCCCAGGGCCACCTTTTGCCTGGAAGCACTGCCCACCAATGCAGGCAGACCCAGCTGGTGCTGCTGCACGAGGAGGCTTTGTTATCAGAAGTATCTCAGCCACCGGATTTCCAACCCCACCTCTCTGGCAAGTCCCTGGAGACTGACTGACGTTAAAGTCCATTATTTCTCCGTATCATTGTAGTTTGTTCCCACGCCAGGATCCCGGCAAGAAAAGCATACCAATAAGGATAAGAAACCCATCCACCTACAGAGGCTGATCCAGGGCCACCTGCCCCGCGCTCCCAGGCAAGGCTGCTCTCCACACTGCTGTTCCCCAGCCCGGCTGCGTGTCCTGGGGGAGGCCTGACCTTTCGTCCCCCACGAAGGAGCAGCCCCAGCCGAACCCCTAGCCCTTCCCCAGCGGGGCACGGCCACACTTACCAGCAGCTTCTTCTTGGGGATGGGGACGGCCTTGTTGGGATCCTCGGCCAGGCCCATCTCGGCCAGGTTCTGCGCCACCGACTTGGACGGATCCCAGGCATGGCGGATATGCGAGCTGCGGGGGACAGGCACGGCCGTCAGGGGCTGCGCCCACCGCCACCCCACGCACACACAATCGTCCCCCAAGAGCCCACCGAGCCATGCAGCACCCGGCCCCCCGCCTCACGGCGGCGGGCTCACTACCGCCCTGCCCACAGCCCGGGCCCGCGCGTGGCCGCCCCGCAGCTCTCACCAGGCGATGCGCGGGGCGGCGCGGCGGCGGGCGCTGCGGTAGAGCCGCTTGCGATTGACGTTGTAGGAGTATTTGTGCCGCCGGTTCTTCCCCTTCGCCTTCGGCATGGCGGCCCCACGCTGCTGCCGCTACCGAGCGCCGGGCCGAGCCGCGCGCGGCGGGGCCGCGGGGCACCACGGGAAGTGTAGTCCCGCCCCCGCAGAGCCTCCCGGCCGGGTACTCGTCGAGGACTACATCCCCCAGCATGCCCCGCGGCGGGGGCGGGGCGCGCGGCCTTCCCGTAGCGCTGTTCCCATTGGCCGTCGGGAGAGCCGCTTCCGGGCTACGGCTGCCGGGGAGTGCGGCGGGTGGTCACCTTCCCTGCGGGCCGCAGCATGGCGGCCGGGCCTCCCCCGCCGCTGGAGCCCAGCCCGCTGCCGGTGTTCACGGAGGAGGGCTTCGGGGACAAGTTCCTGCGCAAGACCCGCGAGAACCCCCTGGTGCCTCTGGGTGAGGGGGTCGGGCGGGGAGTGCCGGTGCGGGCGCTGAGGCGGGGGGAAGGGCCAGAGGGATGAAGCCCGGTGACTGGGAGGGCCGTGAGCAGTGGGGCGGCCCCTCCTGAGCCCAGAGCCAAGGGGCTGCCCTCTGGGGAGGCACGTCTCCTGGCTGCGGGTGCTGTCTGACAAGCCAGCAGCGCTCAGGTCGGGGGGTAGGTGGGAAGGAGGCGGGAGCTGTTCCTCGCAGCCGCTGCCCTGCTCCGCTGAGCTGTGCCCGTGGCCTTCTCCACAGGCTGCCTCTGTACGCTCGGTGTCCTGACCTACGGACTGATCAGCTTCCAGAGAGGCAACACCCGTCGTTCTCAGCTGATGATGCGGGCACGTATACTGGCCCAGGGCTTCACCTTTGCGGCCCTCCTGGGAGGCATGGTGGTCACAGCCATGAAATCTAGAAAGTGAAGTTGGACAAGACAGAAGCTGCGGCCCACGGGTGTGTACCTACCAACCTGTACCCCAGCTGGCAGGATGGATTCTCGCTGCAGATGCAGTTTTATGAGAGACAGTTGTGCAGTCTTGGTGGAGCCAGTGCCAGAGAGGCTCTGTGTTCCAGAGCACTGGAAGCGCAGCTAATACACCTCAGTGATTAACCAGAAATTTGGGCTGTGGCATTTTTTGATTCCATGAGACCTTATGCTCCCACGACACTGGAGGGTGGGGCTCACTGAGGCTCTCCACTCCCATCAGGCCTCCTGTCCCTGCTTGGTGCTGTCACAGTCTGTTAAAACTGTGTCCTGTGTGTCAGAGTCTGCACTGAAGTGTGGCATTAGTCGGACAGTGAACCAGCATTTGAGAAATGAGCAGCCCAAGCAGGCAGGAACAGGTCTGTTTATGGCTTGATCCTGGCAGGACAGAGTTCATAAGCAGGAGGTGAGTTGTCTGGGGAGAATATATAATCTGTTTGGTATAACCAGTGAGTAATAAAATGAATTGCAGCAAGATTCTGACTGATACTGGCTTGCAGAGCATTGAGAAGCCAGAACAGTAAACAGTGTAGGAAGGAAAGGGAGCAGGCACAGCTGCTTTGGAGCTGTGATGATGCAAGCAGTACACAAGAGATATAACTCCCTGTGAAAACAAGTTAGGAATTCACATTTCCAGAACAAGGCCTGGCCGCGTTCTCTGGGACACACTGCTGCTCCAGCTGGGGAGTCGGTTCCTGCGCAGCTCACAGCTTCATGGGAGCTGGACCTGGCTACTGAGAAGTGCCCTGTTCCCAGAGGCAGCTGCACTGCCTGTGTCACCACAAACATTGTCATGGGTAGCTCCAGTTCCTGCAGTTGGCGTTGGATCGTTCAGATCGTACTGGGGGTGTTTGGTGAGTGAAGAGGCAGTGCTCCTCTGTGTCAGGGCCACAGAGCCAGGGGGACATGGGGCTGTTGGCTCTGTTTGCTGCAGTGGTTTGTACCTACCAGTAGGCAGGGCCTATCTCTGTAGGGGAAGGGAGCACAGACACCCCTAACCGTGCTGCAGTGCATCCTCACATTGAGATGCCTGGGATGTTTCCAGGCATTGCTTTCTGGGTGTCTCCATGTTGGTGCTGCACCCCAGCGCCCCCGGCCTGCAGTGGCTTTGCAGCTTTGCTGAGCACACTGTGGCCTTACAAGCTTCTCTGGAGGACAGGCTGAGGGATAAACCCGCTTCTGCCCGCAAACAAGCACTTTGATTCTTCTGTCCAGGGAATTGTGCCAGCGGGCCTCAGCAAGGAGAGAGGGAAGGCTCTTGCCCAGCAGAGCTGACTTCTGAGATGCAAGGGTGGGGCACAAGCCATCGCCAGCTCGGAGCAGGGTGAGCTCCACCTTGGCACCAGGGAGCCCGGGGCCCTGCCCACCTTCCCTTGTTGGGTGCCTGCTTGGCACATCTTTCCCAGAAGCAGCCACTTTTGGCTGCCTTGATGGCACTTCCAGCCTGGCCAGCTTGGGGCAGGGGTGTGACAGGCTGCTGAGGGGCAGAGCTGCAAGTGTGGTGCCCAGCAGCGTGGAGATGGGCACGGTGGGCTGGGGGGCAGCTCCCTGGGCAAAGAGCAGAGCCATCTGATGCTGCTGCCGCTGCTGCTGCTCTGGCCTAACGCAAAGCCTGTGGCCCTTCCCCCTGCTCCTATTTTTTCCTGTAGGACATGGTTCTCCTTCAGCCCCATTCTTTCCACAGGAAGCTTTATAGCTGTGGGTTTTCCTAAACACATGCGTGTTGCTGAAGCAGAGAGAAAACAGTGCCTTGCAGGACTGGTGGTAATAGGTTTATTGTAACAGGTAATTTGAACAGTCACAGATACCAAAGCTGAGGGGATGTAGAACAGCTGTGGGCACGGCTCCCCAGGAGCTGGCTGCCCCTGCCTGACATGGGGTGCACAGCAGCTGGGGACCCAGGGGCCTAGCTGCCTGCAGGGGCTGGAGAGACAGGGCGAGGGGGCTCTCCGCCCCCAGGAAACAGCCAGAGGTGCTTTCTGCTGCTCTACAGTAAAAGGCAGAGGCAGACAGCTGAGTCCGAAGGTCTCTTGCTATCCTGCATTGGTGTCTAGTCTGCACTGCGGCAGAGCTGCCTACACATGCCAGAGCGTAGGGGGACAGGGTAGGAGTGATCAGCCCTACGGACAAGGGGGCACAATGCCAGCACACACCACCAAGTGACTCCCTCCACACCTATGTCCCGTGCCAATGCCCCAGAGCCAGGGGTGCCTGGTCACACAAGGGCTGCAGCAGCAGGGCAGGTGACCTTCCTGACTCGTGGAGCCATAGCTGCAGGGCAGGAGAGCTCTGCGGACTTGGCTTTTCCACTGAGCAGGGCTCAAGCAAACGTTTTGTGGGCCCTGCTCCGCATCCCCCTGGCCTGCTGCTGCGAGCCCTTCCCAAGCCCCCGGCAGGTCAGACCTGAGGCACAAGCTCAAGGCTGCCCCGCAGCAGGGTGGGCGCAGGCCTGCCCCTCTCCGGCTACCCAGGAGGTCTGTGGGCTTCAAGGGCTGGGCCTCTGAGCCAGAGGGGCTGGTGCCGGCCCTGCCAAGCAGAGGAGAGAAAGCTGGTGTTTGGGCTGGGAAGTGTGTGCCTTGGGTGGGGAGCAAGACTGAGGCATCTCACCATGCTGCCTTAGGCATGCAAATCCAACCGGGGCTAGAGAGAAGCCACAGAAGAGCTGCAGACAGATGCCTGGGTTGCTCTCTAGAGACAGTACAAGCCCTAGTGCCAGAACTCTGCCCAATCCTGCTCGGGGCCCTTGGGGAGCTAAGGGCTCGACCTGCCCCACAGCAGCTGGACCTTCCTAGCTCCTCTGCAACCACACAGCCTCCATCTCCCATCTTAGGAGCAGAGGAAGGAGCAGAGCCAAGGGCCCACGGAGCCTAGCACCTCACATTCCCAGCTGCTGGTGGTCTTGGGGGAGGGACAGAAAACATCCTGTATGCTCACCCCATGGCCCCTTCCCAGTGCCCTGCTCCACCATGCTGCCAGGCACCAGTGGCCCCACAGGACAGATGGGACACTGGACACTGCAACTGCTGCCCAGAGCCCTACCAGCTTTTTGGGATGCACAGTCAGGCTGGGGAGAGTTCTGCGGGGCTTGGGGCAACTACTTTAAGTCTGGCCTAGCCTGGGTATCTGCACTGACACTCCTCGGTCCCGGCTAGCCTGGCAGCAGCATGCTGCGGCCGTACCCCCCAGAGGACCTAGCAGTGTGGAGCTGAGTCAGAGCTGTTCCTCCACCCTCCCAGCCCCGCACCAGCTCTGCCCTAAACCCCATAGGAAAGGCAGACAGCAGCCCAGGGTCCGACTAGGATCGCTGCCCCAGGGTTAGGACCCAGGCCCAGACACGGGGCTGCCATGCCTGCAGCTGCCCAGTGCCAAGACAGTTGCAGGCAGGTTTATTCCCAACATAGGGGTGAGGTGGGGAACACGGGGCGCGGCGTTCCCCCTCTCTCAGCCAGGCCCCTGGAAACAACCTCCACAGCCCAGGCCAGGGGCTCCCCAGCTAACTCAGCTCTGCCACCCAGTGTAGCTTCCTGGGGAAATGCCACAGTAATAAATAAGTGTAAAAAGAGATCGATGCACCTTTTAAGCAAAGGAAAACCATGGGGAGAGTTACAACCAGTGACTCGAGCACAGCCGAGGTGCACACCAGGGAGCAGGGGGCAGACAGGGCGAGGCCCCTCCTGGGCTGGCCCCATGAAGCCACCCGGCTCTGTGAGCCTGGCTTTGCCCTGCTGCACTCGTGCCAGCCAGCAGCTAGCGGGACAGGGGTGTCTGTTTGAGGGAGATGAGCACCGAGCGCATCCGCGAGACATCCTTGCTCTGCTTGCTGCTCTTGGGGTTGAAATCACAGAGCTGGGCCACCTTCTCCCACTCGGAGCCTGGGGTTTCCTCCTTGGACTCCTTCAGGAATGCTTCCTCTGAGGCCCTGTGGAGACATTGAGGGTTGTCACTGGCAGAACTGCTTCCAAGGAGACCCTCCCCCCTCTGTCTGGAAACCCCTTGTGTCCCCGCTTCCTGGCCCCTTGTTCCAGCTGATGAGCTCAGCATCCTCTGCCATCTCAAGGCTGCTGTTGGCTGCACTCGCCCAAGACACCATTCATCCAGGGGCACTGGGGTGTCTGCCTGCTCCCAAGACTCCTCCACTCCCAGAGCCATCTCCCAAAAGGCACAAGACCCCACCGCTTTGCCTCTTCAACCAGGGGCCCCACAGGGGCATTTCCAGGAGCTCCACTTGACTCCTAAGACTTCACCATTTGGAGATGCTCAGCTGCATCATCCTCCCTCTGGGAGCTCACCAGGGCCTAGTACCTCCCACATCCACCCCCTTCCTTTGGCTGGGCAGCCAGTGCTGGGGCCAGGACCCCCAGACCCTGTGGGGCAGGATACAGTCTGTAAGAGGCACATACACATAGCCAATCACATCGGCGTCCGGCTGCTGGTAAAAGGCTTTGTCAGCGATCCTAGCCCCGAGGCACAGACAGAGAGAGAGCACAGAGCGGACAGGCAGGCAGAGGGTTAGAAAGAGAGAAACAGAAAGGGGGTTAGCATCCTCCCACAGAGCATGACGCACTCATCACCGCATACATGGCATCAGGAAAACCTGCCAGTGACAGCCGGGCTGCACAGACAGTGCCCCAACCCTGCCCTGATGCGAGGCCCACACAGGTGGGCAGGAAGCACGGAGATCCCAGGGTGGTCACAGCCACGGCAGCTCTGCACAGCCACCAGAGCCACCCAAAGCCTGGGACCTCTCCCCTTGCCTGGCAAAGCTCCATCCTTGTAGGGCTGGGCTGGCCCCTCACTTCAAGAGGGACATAGAGGCGCTGGATTATGTCCAGAGCGGACCAACAAAGCTGGTGAAGGGTCTAGAGAGCAAGTATAAGGGGCAGCTGAGGGAACTGGGCTCATTTAGTCTGGAGGAGACTCAAGTGGGATCTTCTTGCTCTCTACAATTACCTGAAAGGAGGCTGTAGGCATGTGGGGGTCAGTCTCTTCTCCCAGATAACAAGCGACAGGACAAGAGGAAAGAGTCTCAAGTTAAGCCAGGGGAAGTTCAGATTGGATATTAGGAAAAATTTCTCAGAGAAAGGGTGACAAAGCATTGGAACAGGTTACCCAGGAAGGTGATGGAATCATCATCCCTGGAGGTGTTTAAAGCATCTGTAGATGCAGTGCTTAGGGACATGGGCTTGGCAGTCCTGCATTAATGGTTGGACTTGATGATCTCAAAGGTCTTTTCCAACCTAAATAATTCTATGATTCTATGAAAAAAGGCCCCCAGACATCCCAGGAAGGCAGATCTGGCTGCACAGCAGCTCCCGTCACAACCCTCGTGTCCACACTGACCCCAACATACCGGTTGTTTGCCCGGTTCTTCTCCATCTGCTCATTCTGACGCAGGTTCCACTCCTCCAGGTCCTTCTTGGCCTTTTCACGCCATTCCTGCTCAGTCACCTTCGATGCCGCATCTAAGGCCAGAGCAAGATAGACTCCATCAGCCAGACTGGCACCCACTGGGTCTGCTGGGCAGTCCCTCAGCAGGCAGGACAGCTGCAGCCCCCCAGGCCTGTTCTCAATCCCGACTAGTACGGTCTGAAAGGCATCACTGCCCTCAGGACAGCACATCTTGGGCAGGGGCACCCACATGGCGTGGGACACAAGACATCTCTCTGGGATGCAGCAGGGTCACCGCCAGGTGAGGGACCCCAAAGGCTCCAAATGACACATCACAAGGTGCTACGAGCATGGCCACACACAGCCTTGGATCTCACCCAGCTCTTCCAGGCGCTTCTTCTGCTCCTCCCTCCACTTGCGGATGCTCTCAGGTTCCTGGGTCAGCCGGTCAGCCTTGGCTATGGCTGCATAGGCATCCGTGGGACCATTGGACTCCTACAGGACATGAGCACCGCACCATCAGCACCAGCTCTTCCCACAGCCCAGCCCAGCCACCTTGAAGGACTGGCAGCAGGGGAGGACTCCACACTCCCAGCGTTCAGACAAGCCAAGATAGGACAGAGGGGGGGTGATAGCCTGGGGTATCTGGGGCAGCATCCCCAAAGCGCTGCTCAAGCTGCTCTCCCAGCCCCAGGCCCTGTCACCCAGAAAGACTTCCCAGCGTTCCCCTCCTTGACTTGCTGCTCACTGCCAACACACCTCTCACATCCTCTGGGCAGCCCCACAGCAGAGGACGGCCACAAGCTTTGTGACATGCTTCCCACCAGCACCAGGCTTCCCTGGCCCCAACTCAGGCCGAGGCAGCCCCAGGACTGAGTGCTGTCACAGGCTTAGCCTCAACAGATGGGGAGCCCAGGCGAGAGGCAGGGCTCAGGGGAGGTGCTGCTCTCTGCTTGGACACCAGCCCACAGGCAAGACCCTCCCTCACTCCTCCGAGCCCAGCTGCCTCCACAGCTCCCGCCAGGCCCAGCACCACACTGGCTCAGCACCCCTCCTAATACCTTCCGCTGGCTGAGATGCCCAGCCTGACGCTGAGCTCAGCAACGGGATTACGGCTTTCCTCCAAGATCCCCAATCTAATTAAGTCTGTCCCGTTTCTGATGTGATTACCATCCAGTAAACTAGGCACGGGCAATGCACATGCCACACTGCTGAGCACCAAGTGGGGTAAAGGGCTTACCAGATGCTGACACAGCTACTCCTGTAGCCAGCAGAGCTGGGCTTTGGGGGAGCCGAGACCTAGGTGGGTGGCCCCCACAAAACACTCTTGGCCATGGGACAAGTGGGTTTAATGGGAGATGCTAGCAAGTCAGCAAAGCAAGTGTCCCATAGCAGCTTTGCTCTGGCCTCTGCTAAGAGGTGCTCCTGACTGCCTCAGAGCCGCCCAGGAGCTACCCAGGCTGGAAAGAGGAGGCTTTTGTGGGGAATGGAGGATCTGTCATCTGCTGTCAGGGTGCAGGCACTCCTTCAGGGCACACGCCACCTGCAAACAGATTTGGGGCAAGTCATGGCAGGTGGGACCAATCTTCTTTTCAAAGAGGGGTGAGAACTGAGCAGCCAGGACTTCCTCATGAGACCCAGACCTTTCCAGGAGCACCATAGCTGTTCTGCAGCTGGACAGTAAACTCCAGTCAACCCTGGGGGCAGAGCAGTGGAGTGCTGGCCCCATACTCACCCGATCCCCCTTTAGCACCACTGGGCTGGGGCAAGGGTCTGAGCTCTCACCTGAAAGACATCTCCATTGACAGTGGCTCCTCCATTCTGGAAACCAGCTAAAGAAAAGGGAAGAAAGAGAAACACAACTATGTCAGCTACAGGTGATCCCAGAAGGGCTGTTGTTCATGAAACTGAAGCAAATCAGTTCCTGGGAGTCCAGCACACACCCCCATATGTGGGCCAGGACCCACAGTCTCCTGTCCTTGGTGGGATACAGTCAGCATCTCTTTATCTCCCAGATAAGCCTCTCTGGGCATTTATGTCATTTCAGTGTTTTCACTGTTTTTTTTATCTTATCTGAAGATTAGGGAAATGGTTCCAGGCACAAGGCTGGACACAGGCAGGTGCTAAAGACACAACAACCAACCCCAACCTCCAAGCGGCCCGGCAGAGGCTGCCGATGGACACAGACAGCTGACCCAGAAGCAGTCGGCCAAGCGCCCAGCAGTGCAGGGCTGCAAAGGGAAGGCAACCATGCCAGGGACAGGGCCCACAGAAACACTGCAATGTGCTCCAACAGAAGAGGAGGGCGTGCATGTGTACTGAGGCCCTCAAGAACTCACCTGGGGGGATGCCCCTGGGACGAGCGGCAAAGTTAGGGCTCGGAATGAGACACCACCAATATACACAGCCGGGGTACAGCCCCATCTGCCTCCCAGCCTCAAAGAACACTTAGAGCTGCACAACAGGGTCACAATGCCAGCGGCATGCAGGGTCTCCGCTGCCAGGAGAGAAGAGGCTTTGGAGGCATACTCCAGACCCTGAGTGCTTCCCAGTGACAAGCACAGGGCTTCCACCAGATAGCTAGCCACAGGCACAGGCAGCTCAGGCAAGCGCTGTCCCCACAGCGCTCGCCCCCACGGTGCAGCTCCGGCTACACCCAGCTCCAGCCTGTCTGACTGCATTTATCACTGCGGCTGCCAGCACCTCTCCGGGCCCGGGTCTGCCTCCACAGCCCTGCGTGCAGAGAGGTGAAACCACTGCTCTGCAGTCAGCACACGGAAGCCCTGTGGGCCTGTGTTAGGGAAAGGAGCCAGAGTACTGTGGCAGCAGCGTCCCTATGTCCATGCAGAGAGCAGACCCCTGAGCCCTGCTCCTGCAGACTGGAGGCAAGAGATCAGGAGTAGCACTTTCTACCTGCAGGGCCTAGGACCACAACATCCCCAATGGAAATGCTTTCCATTCCGCACCCCAAAGCGCCTTCCTATCTGCAGGGACAGTGACAGGGCTGTCATTGTGCCGCAGCTCCACCTGGATGCCCCTCACATTGCCCCAGCTGGGGGCACCGAGACATGGAGACAGGGATCCATCCAACCCAGGGAACCCTGCCTGCGCACATGGGGGACAAACTGCCCCGCTGCTGGCAAGTCCCAGCTCAAGATTCACACCACATCTTGAGGTTTGAAAGGGAACCCGAACAGGTTTGGGACCAAGCACAAGCCCCTGAGAGCCCTTGCTGGGATGCAGGGCTGGTCCGCTGGGCAACCCCACCACCTGCACCCATGCAGGTGCAGCATGGACCCCATCACTCACTGGGGACAGTGCACATCCCGGGGGAACCCCGGTCCCACGGGGGGTGCAGCCTGGGGGCAACCTCAGGGCACGGGGGGGTGCAGCCCTTGACGCCCTCGGGGGTGGCAGCTCCCCCTGCGCCCCGCCGGCCCTGGCCGTGCCCGCCCGGCTCAGCGCGGCGCTCACCCGTTTCCGGCGGGGCCGCCTGCCCGGCCGGGGCGGCGGCCGATTCGCCGTCGGTCGGCCCGAAGCCCTCGTCGTTCTCGATGCCCGCGATCTCGCTCTCCTGTTGGGCCAGGAAGGCGGCGGCCGGGTCCTCCTCGGCGCCGGCCCCCTCGGACGAGGAAAAGAAGCCGAAGTCGTCGGCCATGGCCAGCCCGCCCGCCCCGCTCCCACTCCGGCTGGGCTGGACTGGGCCCGGGCGGAGCTGTCACTGCGGCGGCGGGCGGGGCGGCCGCGCTGACATCAGCGGCGGGGCGGCCCCGCCGGGCGCACCGCCAGGCCGAGCCGCAGCCCGCTTCCCCGCTGCCGCCCGGAACCGGTACGGGCCGGGCACGGCGCCACCGCGGGCATGGGGGGCCGAGGCTGCTCGGCCGCCTCTCGCCGGGCTCGCAGGACCGCGGCCCCAGGGCGCCGTCCCCACCCACGCGCGCACCCGTAGCTCCGGGGTGGGAGCGAGCGACCCCTCGCAGCCACCATCTTGACTGGCGGCCGCCATCTTGGGTGGAGCCAGCGCCGGCGGACGGGCGACCCAGTGGGACAGGAGGTGCCCGGGCAGAACCGACCCGGCGGCTGACAGGCCGCCGCGGTGACGGGCGCCCAACCGGCTCCCGAGGGGCCCCGGCTTGACATCCCGCCTCGGGCCCCAGGCCCCCACCCGCGGGACCCGCTCCCACAGCCAGAGGCAGCCTCCCCTCCCCGGCCAGCTCCGGAAACGTCGGAGCGGCTTTCGGCACACTTCGGAACTGTTCGTGCGCCCGCCGGGGACAACCGAGAGCGGCAAGCCCCCTTGATGAGCTTCGGGCACTTCCGGAGAAGTCCGAGAGCACTTCGGCTTCCTCCGGGACGCGCTCAGGCATTTCCGGTTGCGGCCGATAAACGGCCATCGGCGTTGTAGCGGTGCCTCGCGCGCGCCCCGGGAGGCGGGACGGAAGTGCGGGCGGGAGACGTCAGTTCCGGAGAGTGACGGAGCGGCGGGTCAGAGGCGGCGGCAAAATGGCGGCGCCTGAGGAGCGGGAGCTGACGGCGGAGCAGACTGAGAAGCTGCTGCAGTTCCAGGTGCCGTGTGGCGGGGGTCCGTGCCGGCCGGCGGGAGCGATGGAGGCGGCGTGCGGGCACGGAATGGGCTGAATTGGGCTTGTTCCGCCGGCGCTGGGGTCCTGTCCGGCCTGTGCCGGGCCGGGCGGTACGAGGCTCGCAGAGAGCTGGGGCTGGTCTCTCCTGGAGCGGGTCCGGCCATGTGGGGGTGTCGGACCGGGCCCGAGTTGGGGGCGAGAGGAGAGACCCGCGTGGTCTCGGCCCCGATGAGGGCAAGGGTGCTCCCCACTGGGGCGAGTGAAGCCCCTGTGGAGGGCTTGGGCTCGCCCGGGCTGGGGCCTCGCTGAGGGGCCTGCCGGTGCTATGCTGGCCCGAGTGCTTCATCAGGAATGTCGTTCTGTCATCGCTAATTGGGGAGACAGGAAGCGACTGCTGAATAAACCCCACTAACTCCATGCGTGAAAAAATCGTGGGTAAGTCCCGGCCGTTTTAATTGGCTAATCTGAAAAATTCCCTTTCTTGTCGTTAGTGGTGAACGGGAGAACCTTTCCTGGCATCATGGGAGGGTTAGCCAGTGGGTTTCTATGGAATGTGGTTTCTCAGAAAATTGTTTCTAATGATCAGGGTTTGGTAATGCCTACTGAGGGGAGGCCGCTGGGGATTGTAATGATCTAATCTCACTGTCTGCTGCATAACGTGGGCTGGGTCACTTAACCCTTGGTTTGCCAAGGCCTCAGGGCTGTGCAGCAGCTGAAAAATTAAAAAAAAAAAAAACCAACCAAAAACAAACTGGTGATGTAGTTTGTTGGGGAGAACACAGTGCTGTAGAGTTGAAATACTTGGGGTTGCTCGGTGGGAAGTAATTAAGCATGCTGGCCAATGAAAATTATCTCCAGGTGTCTTGGGTTTGTTTCTGAATTGTAGGGCATCATGTGGTGTCCCTGGGATTGCAGAGTGCTTTTACAAATACAGTATTTACTTTTAAGAGGTGGGTTTTTTTCTGATTTTGTTGCTTCATGTTAAGTTGTTAAGACTGTGCTTCATATTTTTTGGTGTGATGTAACTGTAGAATTATAGGGTTTGAAGGAACTTCATAGGTATCCAGCCCTGCCTTCCACAGCTGAGATAGGTGCAGGTGTTCCTTGTTGTTCCATACAAATACTTGCCAAGCCTTTACCACTGAGCCAGGGGGATTCAACAATGTCCTGAATTAATGTGTAACAGTGTTTTTCCATTACTGTAGCTATGAGGAAACTTTTTTTACAGCTAAACCCTCTAAATCTTTGCTGCAAATTAAGCTGTTTGGACAATCTTAAGTTACAGGCAAAGGAGGCAAAGCAATGTTACAATTTCCCTGGTAAGTATATGAGGTTTAAGCCATTGCCTTATGCTGCATGCATATATGTCCTCCAGCTCCCAGTCTGTTGCTCTAAGATACTGCAGTACTTATTAATCTACTGAATCTGGACAGATAGGACCAGCTGCACTCATCAGTGTCCCTGTTGCTATTTTCAAAACTCTGTGGGCAGCTGTGAAATTGAAGAATCCTGTTTCCTAATGCTACCTGGTGTTGCCATGGCCAGTGGGCTGGGGGCTGAAGGGGAGGGAGGCATTTGTGTTTTTAGACCAGCTTCCTGTTGAGCCCTGGTTAAAGTGGAGGAAAATATTCTCTAGAGTATAATGGGGAGAAATTTTTCAGTTGAAGACTGCTACTGCCCAGAGCCTGATGTGAAAGCCATAGTGCAGGCAGCTTCAATACCAGGATTCTCATTGTTCTGTCCCCTGGAGTATATGGGATTAGCTTTTCAGCAGAGCTTTGCTAATGAAGGACTTCACTGGTGATTCCTCCTCCCTTGGTACTTAGCACCTGGCTGAAAGGGGCTCAGGTGTGTGGAGTCCTGTTTTTTCTTTGAAATGAAATGAGGTAAATCAGTCCACCTGGAAAAGATTTTTTTTCCTTGTTTCCTTTAGATGGACTCTTTTAAATAGCATTTCCTGGAGAGGAGATGCCTTTGGAGAGGATGGCTGTCTCACTAAAATAATTTTTACATTGTGATTACTGCAGAACACTGCTAGTTAGCTTGTCAACCTTTCAGGGATTCCTGCTGTCTTTGCAGGGAGCATCTAAGGGTTTTCAAAGGTAACTTCACACTTTTGTTGTGATGCACTGTCATAAGTAATTTCTGTGGCAAGGCAATTGTATTTCCATAATATTCTGTGGTAGCAGGGCATTGTATTTCCACAGAAGGTGCAATGCCACTGCAATGTGAGTAAAGCAGGAGAGCAGACTAGGAAAGAAGGGAGTGGGGATAACAAAGATGGGGTAGGTGGTAGCAGAAGGCTCTCAGTGTTAACAGTTAAATGGAGAGCCAGAAAGGAAGCATTAAGCAAGAGCTGTAGAATGCCATTCACCCAACAAACAGCTTTTCTGGGTGAAGATGCTGTTGCCCAACACTGTTTATCCTAATTCTGCTGGAAACTGCTTCTTCCAAGGTAGAAGTGAATGCCTGCTGTCCTGTTTGTGGCCCAGGCCATTAGGGTTACAGTTTAAATACATGCTTTGCATTAATTCCACTGATGTTTGCTTGAAGCGTTTTGGCAGTGCTCATATAAACAGCTCTGCTGGCAGAATGGTGCAAGTATCAGCTTCCTTCCTAAGGACAGGGCTGGAATGGGACAGTTGTCTGCCACCCTGGTATGGCAGGTTAATGGAGTAAAAAAAAAAGTACCAATATGGAGTGATAATTGGGATAAACTTGAAATAAAAGCAACAAAGCACTCTTGCACGCTTTCAGCTTCCCATTTACTGCCAAAGCATTGACTAATGTAAAGGAATAAAAGCATCTAAATTTCTCATCTGTCAAGACTTGGCTGTCTTGACATCTGTAGAGAGAAATTTGATGTGAACAGTTTAAGAAAGCTGTGGAGATACAGTTCCATTTGGGAAACAGAAGAAACAGCAGAGCAGCTTTTGTAGGATCTTGTTATTGATCTGTGCCCATTACACTCGGGCTGATGTCTAATGTTATAATATGCTAATGTAAAGTAATGGAGTGTTATTCGCAAAGAAAGTTAGCATTCACGATACCATCTCTAACTTCAACTGGGGACAATAAAGTGCTCAGGACTGAAAACATCTCTGATTTAAAGAGGAAGGAGTAAACAAGAAACTCCAGGCATCTTTCCTACTCCATTGTGTATTGATCAAAACCCTCATAAAAGCATTTGCTGTAATATGCAAAGAGAAACTATCTCAGTAAAGCCTTTTTTTTTTTTTACTGCTTGAAGTCAGATGTTCTTTACCCTTGGAAACATAATTCTCTGGAATTTGGCAGTGGGTTGGGAATTAAGAGCAGTGCCAGTTACAGTTCTGTGGATTTGTCTCTTACGCTGCATTTCCACATACAAGCGTATCTGCAGAGGGAACGGTTTCATAAGTCCAGTTACAACCTTTGTCCGCTCAGGGGTATTCCTTCTGCTTTTGAATCCTGGAATTGCACTTTCCACTACTTCAGTGTTGAGAAGATTTTAGCATTCTGATCAGTCTCAGAGGTGAGAGATGCAAATAATTATATCCAGCAGCAGCTTCAGTATATTTTAGGATAGCACTCTTTGAGTGGTGTTTGAGAAGGCAGTGTTGGAACTTCCCTGGCATTCATGGTACTTGATTTTTTTTCTTCTTTTGTAAATATTATCCACTGTATTAAGCTTGGATCTATGCTTATTTGAAGGTTTGAGGGTGCTAGTTTAATGGAGTTAATTTTAACTACAGGGGGCCTTCTTTTTTATTACTTACTATGTCTGTGTGAGAGATGCTCTTTGAGAAAGCTAATGAGAAACTACAGTGAGTAGGAAACTAGCAGTTAGTGACTGATTTGAAGATAATGTTTGTTCTCTTACCCTTAACTATACTGAGAACATGCTTGTTTGTCTGACACGTGAATAATGCAGTTTGCAGTTAGCCACGAGATTCACCAGAAATGCTATAACTGGTGCAGTGGAAATGATGTGGTGTTTCAAGTTTCTAATCTGTTTCTTTGACTAAGGTGAAATGGTGGCCACAGAGGGTACGGAGATAACAGTCTAAATGGTTGTTGAGAGTGATGATGAACAGTATCTGTGTTTACCAGCAAGTGTCATCTGTGTCATCTAAACTGACAGTTGAACTGTTTTCCTGCAGTTCCTTACATCGAGTGCAAGTTGTTCTGAACCCGTATGTGTCCTCCAGAACATCCTGGAGCTGTACTGTGTCTGTCTTACAGAGCATTTTATCAGAGTAGCATTTAAAAAACTTGCCTTTACAGAGGCAATTTCTTTTTCCTGCAGTGTTTAGTTGTGCAGCTTCATGGATCAGTAGAGTGGTGGGAGCGCTAGGCATGGTGCTGCTGGGGTGGGTTTTTCACTGCTATTTTGTGTTGAGAGCAACTGTACTAAGATGCTAAGAAAAAAAGTAGATCCACCTCTGTGGAGAAGGGCTGTTGTAGAAGATTGAGGCCTGACCAACAGGTGTAGTGTGCCTGTCCTTGTATTGATGGTTGGGAAGGGGTGAAGATAGCTGGCCCCTAGTTGTGTCGGTGGAGCTCGGCAGGTTTTGCAAATACTGCAGTGATTCAGTGCTCATTAAATGCTTGTTGATAGTTCTGCATGGCTGTTACTTCAGTGCTGCTTTCTGACCTAAAACTGCTAAAGCATTTTGCATAATTTAAAAAGGATGGAATGTTCAGTCATGGAGCCATGTTATTAGAGCTGAGCGATAATCCAGGCATTTAGAGACAAAGGTGTGAATGAGTTTCTGAATCTTGCAAATTTTGCAAACACCAGCAGAATTTCCAGGGTGTTAAGGAATGGTGATCAGAAGACTTTAAAGGCTTTGAAATATGCACATTGTGACTCCATTGTTTAAAAAAAAAATCAAATAATTGAGTAAATGGCAGGTGCCTGTTAAGATGTACTTCTAAAAGATGAAGTATATTCTGTAGGAGCTTGGGGTAAAAAAATCAGAATACAAAACCTAAACTTTACTCAGTGAAGCATGTATCTAAAAGTTAAACAAAAACACTAAATAGTGAAGCTGATAGCAGTTTTTTGGCAGCAACAGCTGAATTCACAGAGCTTTATTTCATCTATGAAATTCACTTCTGTAGTGTTCCTTTGCAAGGCTTGTTGCAGACTTTTTAATAAATATTTATACACTACTGGGCAGTGACTGAGCAACTGCAATTACCTAGTTAATGCCAGCAATGCTTTGAACAGTCCAGTTCTGTACAGCAGAATGAAACAAGTATTTTTGCGTAGTAAACTGAGGAGAAGGTAGAGACCTGTGGAGACTTCATGAGAAAGAAGCCAAAAAATGCTCAAAAGTTTGAACTGAGCCCGGAGATTGAATAGGGCATTTGTCCACAGTGTTACTCGGGTGGAAATAGCATGTGGAATGCATGAATGGGGGCAGGGAAGGGAATACATGCACCATCCTTCTCCAGTAAAAAAACAATTTGGTGCATTCTTAAATGGTCAGCTTGTCAAGACTGCCTCAGGGTCTTTTAAATGAAGCAAGGAATGGGGGAGATGATGAGCAGGATTTAATAGGATTGTTAACAATGGATTGGATCACAAGGTGTAATAGAAACTGTGCACAAGCATTTATATAGAGGCACTGTGTTGTGTTGGCAGTCTTTGTAGGTTGCCTTCTGTAGAAAAGCAATGCTTTGTTGCATGACAGACACAGGGAGCAAAAGTTCCCTGCTCTTTGCCAGACTCCTGCATGGCTGAGATCATCTCAGGTGCTGCAGAGAAGAGTGTGTGGAACCAGCAGGCAGAAGACAGGCAAGGCTTTTGTGTAGTTCAGTTCACACAGCCTGTGTAGGTCAACAGGCTTCACCTGCCGCACTTCTCGGCTTGGTCCCCGAGCCACCAAGGGAGGTGCACCCTCTGTAGTGTTACACCAGCTGGCTGGGGAGGTGTCTGAAGAGAAATCCACCAGGTGGGAACATGAAGCATTAAGAATCTGTGAAGTTCTCTTGTCAAGAATGACCTTGCTGGAGAACTTGCCATATTTCAACTGTTTCCTTATGTCACCAGCGCATTTTTGTTTAATTTGTTACACTGCATGTGATGATTTTTGTCATTGCTTCTTCCATCTTGGGTCCAAGCTAAATAACTGCTTCTGAAGGTATAACTGGTTTTTTGGCTTTCTGTAGCCCAGTTACAAAAAAAAAAAAAACCCACAACCAACAACAAACCCTTTTTAGTCCTTTTAATTCTAAAATAACAGTAGTTTCCTTCGAAAATGCCAGCACGGTTAGTGGTGTCGCCTGTAATGATCTTTCACCAACTGATTTAAAGGATTGTTAAAAGGGCAGCGGCAGCACATTTGTGGCTTTATGCTTTCCTATGGAAGTGTGTGTTTTGGCTCCGTGGTGATAGGTGCAGTAATACAACCCTGAAATGTCTGTCCAAATGCTTCACAGTGCGTGGTGTGGGGAGAGGTGTTTGTGGCACAGTGACAGGGATGTTCGCGTCAACAAAGAATTGTCTCCGTTCAAGAGGTGCTAACATACCTTCCTGCAGTAACAAATACCATAGTTTGATCTCTTGTGCAGAAGTCCTGATTGGCATGGGGTTAAAATACATCTTCCCAAACTCTGATGTGAGGTCCAGTGGCTTTGAGGCCTGTTGGTGTGTTTGAACTGTCTGTTTTGAGTCTTGTCTGTGGTGGACTGGAATATTTTTTTTTTTACTATAGAATCCCCCATGATGCTGGAAAACACTACCTTTATTAGTGCCTGGCTCGTTTTGGTTTTAGTCTCTGTTTATGCTTGCAGTGGGTGAAGTAATGGTAATCTTGTGTTTTCAGAAATGCTTTGCCTGTCTTTTAAGTTGATGCTTTGAGGTGATGTTTGAGAGCACTGCCTTGGCATATCCTTTCAGAGTGAACTTGTGGGCAGTATTACGTTAGATGCTTGACTGGGCTGAGTGCAGCTGCAGTAACAGACCTTGGGCACTGCTGAGAGCTGGCTGATGCCAGGAGAGTGCAAAGGCCTGTTGGAGGCCGCCTGTGTGTTTATGAATTTGGGTTGGCTCAGGTTGCTCTGCTCTTAGAGGACAGAGCACTTTCAAGAGAGTATTGTGGTAACTCCTGTCTGTGCTCATGTGTTGCAAAGAACAGTAAAAATAGTAATAACAGCATTTCCCTGGTACTAATCTACTTTTATTCTGCTTCTTTAGGACTTGACTGGCATAGAGTCCATGGACCAATGTCGTCACACACTGGAGCAGCACAACTGGAACATAGAGGTACCACTGCAGATAAGATTTATAGAGATTTCGAAGTACCTGGATTAAATGGTGTACTCTGTGGGGAGGTGGGGCCCTACCAGATTTAATTTGTCAACTCCTGAATTTACACTAATAGCTCTTTCTAACAGTATCTTGATACATCTGGAGAGCTGGTTTCAGAGGTACACAGCAGAGTTGTTATGCCTGTGAACAACCACTTGACTGGCGCATTGTGTAACTTCCCACAGTGCGTGTGTGCAGGCTGCTGTGGAGGAGGCTTTCCTTACAGAAAAGAGTATCGGTGGTTATGGTTTGTAATGAGTTGTGCTTGTCTAGTGCTGTGGGGCTGTGGACAAATAATACCTACTGTTTGTGTCCAAAGTATAAAAAAAGTTGATGGTATCCTTAAATGTCTGAAGTCACCCTTCTTGCTCTTTGTGTCAAAGGCAGCTGTACAGGACCGACTGAATGAGCAAGAGGGTGTCCCAAGTGTCTTTAATCCTCCTCCATCACGGCCATTGCAGGTCAATACAGCTGACCAGAGGATCTACAGCTACGTTGTCTCAAGGCCACAGCCAAGGGCAAGTTACCTTACAGCAGATTTTGTCCTGCTTCTTGCTTGACTCTGTGAAAAACAGAATTTGTAAGCAGGGAAAGGAATTATTTTCTGTGTATGCTCTTACCTCCTTTCTAAATAGTTTATCTTCTGAAAACAAAATGTAGGAGCTGTTCCTTCAGCCTCAGTTGCTACTGGGGATATTTTCTCCATGGTGTGATTCACAGTATGAGGTGGCCGCCTTTGTGTCATAAAATGTCTTGCTGTGGCATAGTAAAGCTTTTTGATCAGTTCAGTTGAAACAAAGGACTGTCCCCTCCTTATGGCAGTGATAGTATTTTTTAGAGCCCCCTTAAAATGTACGTTAACTTGAATACAGTATCCATTACTTACATAAATGTCTCGCAAACAAATTTGCATGAGCACCTGTAGGACTCAATACTGTTAATCCCTTTGTACCATTAAGAAAATTAGCACAGAGTAAAAGCATTGCTGCTTGAATAGTCAGTGACACTGGTTTTCTGGTGTCACATTGAATGCTGAATGAACTGTGCTAGTCATTTAAATTTGATGTGTCTGAAGCCATGAAATACTGCTGAGCTTTTTTGCAGTGGTTAGAGCACTGATACTCCCATGTGTGCCTGTGTGCTTGATGGTGATGGACACTTTGCTTTAGCAGGCCTGTTCTAATTCTTTGTTTGCAATTACAGGGCCTATTAGGATGGGGTTACTATTTCATAATGCTTCCATTCCGATTTACCTATTACACATTACTTGATATATTTAGGTAAGTACTTTTTTTGTGCTGACTTATGTATTGACTGTGTCAAGGCACACTAGCTTAGGTTTGGTTGTACTGCTGTCACTTGAATCTTTAATGGCAAACTTTCCATTTATTTGTTCAATGTTCATTATCTAGAGCCTTGTAAAGTTTAGCAAGAAAAAAATCTTATTATGAGGAAAAAGAGCATCTCAAAGGCCTTGTAAATTAAATGCTTCATTGGAGTTTTAACTCCATGCAGCTTCGCAGTTTGAGTGCGTGCTAAGGGGATGCAAAATGGTGTTGAGCTGTCTGGTATTCTTGGACAAACAGCTTGATTGGAGCCATGTCCCATTGGGCTGGGCTACAGGTTAACCTGCCCTAATCCCTGTATGTTATTTGGCAAAACCCAAACTGTAAATGTCTGATTTTTCCCCTTTGTCTGTTGCTTTTCTCCATTTACTGCCCCAAAAGGCTAGTTCATCTTGCCTCCTTACAACATTGATAGAGAGAAAAGGCAATGTTGAAAGGTGATAAATATCCAGCAGTCCTGCTATCTGCATTGTTTTGGCAGTTTCCCTTGTTGTATTACTCCCCTCCCCCCTCCCCCCTTAAAGACTTTTCCAAAGTTCAGTGTAACTTCTGTGCATCAATAGAAGTAAACAACATTGGTATCTGCCTTGCAGTTAAGCTTTTTCAGCCTTAGAGAAATGACTTTTTCTTCCATCTTCATTGGACTCCTAGTGTAATGTTCTGTTTAGCAGAAAAGCAGTTTTCAAAGTTACCTGGACAGAACTGTGGCTTTTAACAGCCTGTCTCTTGACTAGATTCCTCAAACCTCATACTGTTGTGGCTTATGCCTGATGTTTCAGAAGTAGAAACTGTTAACTGCACAGAATTCAGATACTTGTTGGTGCTTGGCATGAGATGCTTGAGGATTTTCTGTATCAATGGTACCAGTTTGGAGCTGGTGGCAGTTTAGATTGTGATTATAAATGTTCAGGGGGTTCAGCTGTGACTTTTTTCAGTCATATGAATACCAGTGACTGTCTGTGGCAAAGAAAACCTGTTCTTCAGAAAGTCAGTAAGCTGAATTTCCAGTGTCCTTTGCTTCCTTCCTAGGTTTGCTCTGCGTTTTATACGCCCTGATCCTCGTAGTCGGGTCACTGACCCAGTGGGTGACATTATTTCATTTATTCATATGTTTGAGGAAAAATATGGGAGGATACACCCTGTCTTCTACCAGGGAACTTACAGCCAGGTCAGTGTCACATGTTGGTGCATAGATCCTGGGGAGATGGAGAGTGGGGATTTTGCCAGATGGTATCAGGGCCTACTTGGCAAAATCACTTTTAATCTAAAAGCCCGGCATTTGTCCCCAAACTCTCTAACATGGTAATGGAGAGCTAGTGAACAAGTGTACTGGAAAACCAGTGTCTGTCAGGTTTGCTGATATGCCAAGCCTGCAGAGTTGGAAAGCAAAGCTGCTCTGACTGTTCCTCAGCCGTCTGTGTGGTGCTGTAGCCAGCAGCTATTCTTCGTAATCCTGCCTTTGTTTTTATAAACTGATGCAGTATACCAGAGTCTGTCCTTCTGTTCACCAAACCGGGATGGACTGTCTTAGCTTGTAGTATAATGCAACTTCAGAACTTGGTGTGGGACTTCAAAATTGAGAGAGGGAGCCCCTGAAGAAATGATGGGAGGTGAGAGTTCCATGTGTTAGATTTGGGCTGATGGTGCGCTCTGTAAAAGAGGGACATCCCAATGGGTGCTGCCTCTTCTGCAGCTTCTCTCAGCCTAGCCAAGGGAAGGGCCTCCTGCAGTGCGTCCCAGCAGACAGTTGACCAGCACTGCTTCCTGAGTGCTGGAGAAGAATGTGGAGTCTGTATCTGCTCCACACTGCGCGGCAATGGAGCTCACCGCCTCCACAGTTCTTCTAGGCTTCTCTGTCTTGCCTGGAATCCTAACTTAAATAACCACAGAATGGTTGGGCTACCAAAACCCAGTGTCAGTAAAACAAGGAGCTTATTGTGCACTTATCCTCTAGTCTTGTTAAGAAATGATTTTGGGTGGATAGAACCCAGAGACTGTAGATGCAAAAAGGGGGCTGGGGCTTTTTTGCTTGTATTTTGTTGAGAGAGGACTGCAGCATTATTAAGTTACCTTTTTAATAGCATTTTCATTTGCTGTGGTCTGAAGATTGTCCTATACAGGCTAGAGTGGAAAGCTTAGCCCTGGCTGCTGTGAGTTTGAGGGATGGAGAGTTCTTCACTGTCAGCTGAGTTTGGTGAGGTGGGTGGGGGGTGTCGATCTGTGCAGTTGCCTGTCTGGCTTTGCTCAGAGCTGGATGTCCCTCAAAACCACATCCTGAAAGGAATGTGAAAGAACACCATTGTAGCCCTCTTAAATGAGGATGTAATCAGAAGGTCTGACAGGTTCATCCTCCGCTGCTGCCTTCATTAAAACCACGCTGGTGGCAGAGGAATGGCCCGGGTAAACATTGTGCTGTGGCTGCTGCTTTCCCCTTGCCTGTAACTTTACCTCCTCTGCTCTTATGCCAAGGCACTGAATGATGCAAAGCGGGAGCTGCGCTTCCTGTTGGTTTATCTTCATGGAGATGACCACCAAGACACAGATGAATTCTGCCGGTAGGTAGGAGAGTTTTCCAAATAGTTATCTCTGTACTTTAAATGCAGCTTCATTCACATGATCTCTTCTCATCCCCTAGCAATACACTGTGTGTACCTGAGGTGATCACCCTCATAAACACTAGAATGCTCTTCTGGGCTTGCTCAACCAATAAACCAGAGGGATACAGAGGTGAGTGTGTCCCTCCTGGGCTTTACCTACCCCTTCCCGACTCTGGAACAAGCCAAAAGCTCTTTGAAAAATGTGTGTGAGAAACACACTGGGTTTTGTGCAAGCAGACGCGGAACTTCAGGATTGCATGGGGAGACACATGTTGGTTGGCCTGTGATATCTCAGAGCCTGTTTGGATGCCAGGGAAATACCTTCTGCTCTTCACCTCCATTGTTTCATATGTTTCTGGGCAGCCCTGGTTGTGCACTCTTTGTTTCGGGCATTCAGTCTGCTTTCAGTCTGCTGTTAATGGGAGTTGGGGGTGTGTTGAGGATTAAACGTGAGTACAGAAAAAAGTACCTAACTCACTGTGCCCTTAACACCGGCTTGTATTGTGCCCGAGGCCAGGAGCGACTTGTTAGGTGCATTCTTTCCCTTTCAAAGAGAGTCATCTTTATTCCACACCCAGTCTTTGTGTCCTCAAAAGTCCACAGTGAGGTCCTTTGAAGTGCTGTCTTTCAGAGCTGTTGATACCTGGCCTGCCAGCATTTTGGTAGGGTTTTGCTGCAAATGGAGCCTTTTTGCAAAGTTCTGTTCGTGGCTCCTGTGTCACTTCTGACCCTTCCTGTTTCATGGCAGGAGAGGCTAGGAGTTCTGATGCTAAATCTGGGTTGGTTTTGGCTTCATAATCCAGCTACCAGTTACAGACACCTTGAAAGAATGGTTTTCCACGGAAACATTTCTTTACTGCTGCTTCATTGCTGCAATGCTTTATAGTCACATCCTAGAAAGCAGAGCTGGGAAGAATCATTGCCTTTCATTTAATCCACGGGGTGCTCTGATTTAGTTTGGAGGGCTCCATTGATAGTGATAGCTCCAAATAGCATGATGTGCTGTGCATGTTTTAAGGAAGAGGTGGTCAGCAGCCATGTGTGAACAGTAACTTAAAAGCCCCTGATCTGCTCAATTCCCTTCTGGCAGAGACAACATAATTTTGCTCAGAAAGGTCCAGGATGGACACTCTGCCATCTTCCCCATGATGGTATCTTCCAGAGTCTGGCCATTCTTAATCATCTCAGCAAGTGTTTCCCTGTGCTTGACCTGTGTTTTGGGTTTTTTTTGGTTTTTTTCCAGTTTAAATCCAGGGCTTTTTGTCCCATTCTGAATGGACACCCAGAGCAGTTGACTTACTGCTTGCATTAAAGAACCTTTTTGGTTACTTGAAAGCTTGTTTTTTTTCCCCTTGGTCTCTATGCACTGAGCCACTTCCTCGCTTTGCTAATCTATGGGGTTTAGTTTGATGAAGTGGAGCCTGAGGGACTTTTCTGCACTGGAAGAGATAGTGGCTGTTGAAGCTGCTTTTCTAGGCCCTTGGTGATGGAAAGTGTTTGCTGTACCCCTTGCTGACCCTTCTGGATAGGGCAGTTATCGTGATGTTGTACCCATTTCCCAGTCTCCCAGGCTCTGCGAGAAAACACATACCCATTCCTGGCCGTGATTATGCTGAAGGATCGCAGAATGACAGTAGTTGGGCGGCTAGAAGGCCTCATCCAGGCTGATGACCTCATTAATCAACTGATGTTCATCATGGAAGCCAACCAGACATACCTGGTGTCTGAACGCCTAGAAAGGTATGGTGGGAGCTGAGCTCCATTAACGCAAACCTTGTGGAGGCAGGCTCTGCTCTTCCCCCTTCCTCCCTCTCGACACCACATGTAGGCAGGTAGCTCAGCATCTCCCATTCTGTAGCACAGCCCATGGGCTCTCCTCTTCCCAGTGGGATCATTGGTCCATAAATTCAGGCCACCCTGTAGCTAGGGAGCTAGATGTGTTGCCCACACAGGCCCGCTACTGAAAGGTGGGTGTGAGCGTGCTACTGTTTTCTGCAGTTGGAGCACACCCTTAGCGTGCTGGAGCTTTGCAGGTAAAGCTTGGACAATAGCCAGTAGGAGCCAAGTGGGAGCAAAGGCATTGCAGGCAGGAGGAGAGCTGGTGTCTGCAGCCAGTCAGTGAGCAAGTGCTGCTGCCTGGGCTGGCTGTTCTGAATTCTGACTGTATTTCTGGTAACACCTCATGAGAGTGAGCTCCAGCCTCTGATAACCCTGTAGGGATTAACAGCGTGTGTCCAAAGTAGGGTGCCGTCTTCTGTGGGCCTCTCCTCTGCCCTGCAGTCTTGGTGGGGACCCAGTAACATGTTTTGATGCCTCCAGTTTCTGATGTGCAAGGAGATAAAACTATGGAGAGTCTCAAACACTGCTCAAGATTTCTGCGTCATACTTATGTGCCGTCTGTCCACTGTCAAGCTGCAGTGGGTGAGAGGTCTCTTGTGTTCAGTTAATTTTCACTCAGCCTAGGGAAAGTTTGTGTGCTAGGGACTGCGGAGACTTGGCTTGCCTTTCAGGGGCTCGTGGTGCTCTGAATGAGGCACTACCTGATGTGTGTGCCTCTACGAGTTTGAGGCTGTACCTGTCCCCTCAGCTCTGATGCCCCCACTGCAGGGCCTACTAGCCCTGACCACTCCCTGCTCATGTTTGCAGGGAAGAGAGGAACCAAACCCAAGTTCTGAGACAGCAGCAGGATGAGGCATATCTGGCATCCTTGCGTGCAGACCAGGAAAAGGAGCGCAAGAAGAAGGAGGAACGGGAGAGGAAGAAGAAGAAGGAGGAGGAAGTGCAGCAGCAAAAACTAGCAGAGGAAAGGCGGCGACAGGTGAGAGCAAACTGACTGCTGGGGAGGCTGCTGTGCCCTTGTGGGATGCTCGCAGTGTGTAGGAGCGGTGCCTGCAGTAGGGCGTTCTTGTCAGATTTGAGCTGCTTGTCTTGCTTGGGACTTGAGGCTCCTCTGAGCCTCTTGGGGCAGCTGTGCCGCAAGGGACAGGCATAAAGGTCAGTTTGGTGCACACCTGTTGCTCCTGGTCCCTCCTTACTTTGCAGACGCTGCAGGAGGAGAAGGAGCGAAAGTCCGAATGCCTTCCTCCCGAACCACATCCCGATGACCCAGAGAGCGTTAAGATTATTTTCAAGCTGCCTAACGATTCCAGAGTGGAGCGGCGATTCCACTTCACGCAGTCATTGACGGTGAGCTTGGGTCAGAGCTGATGGTCTTCCCAGAGTAAAAGAGGATCAAGAGATTCTCCAGGTGGTTCAGCAAAGCTTTGGTTCCATTGGACTTTGCCAAATGATGATGTTTGGTCGGGAGCCTTAGCAGGTGGAGTTGTTCCTGGGTAAGGAGGGTGTCATGGGGTCTGGTTCTACCAGCTTAGAAGAGAGATTAGAGAAAAAAATGGAAAAAACTCCCCCCCCTTTTCCTGAAAAGCTGAAACTCTTGTTGTTCCTTATTAAATAATGGTGTAGAAAGAACCAGGTACTCTGTGACAAGTCCAGTTTCATGTATGCTAAGAAAATGGCTGTCATGTGTCTACAGTGCAGCAATGGTGCAAATTTGGTAACCTCCTCCCCCTCCCTGTCCCCCCTGAGATGCCATGGATGCAATCTGGCTGTGGCATTGCTCCCCCAGTTGGCAGTTATTTCTGTGCTTCTTTCCCAGGTGATCCATGACTTCTTGTTCTCCTTGAAAGAAAGCCCTGAAAAGTTCCAGATTGAGGCCAACTTCCCTCGCCGCGTCCTGCCCTGCCTCCCCACAGAGGAGTGGCCCAACCCACCCACGCTGCAGGAGGCTGGACTCAGCCACACGGAAGTCCTCTTTGTGCAGGACCTCACGGACGATTGACACTTTTCCAGAATACACAGAATGGAAAGAAATTCATATTATTATTATAATACAATATTTTTTTTAAAAGACTGCGTACAAATGAGGGATCAGAGACCACATCGCCTGTGCCAGCTGTGCTGTGTGTGTGCACACCCTCACACACCCATGTACACAGCCATCCCCTACACTTGGAGGGCAGAGAGGGAGGGGAGCTGGCGTTGCCCCCTCCGCCCTCCCTGGGGAGGAACAGGAATGGCAGCTCTCGGTAATTATTGCTTTTATTGACGACAATAATAATAAAACCCCAAGAACCTGACATCTTGTGAAGATTTGATACTCTGCTGCTCCTGACAGCCAGAAGACCAGGCACCTGAATGTGCTGGGAGTGGGGTGGGAGGGAAGGGCTGGACAGAATCTCTTCAGCTTCCCTCTGTGTATAAATATCTTTCTTCTAATATTTCTCTTGCTTTGTAATGACCAAAGGAGAATGGGGTTGACTATAGTATTAACTTTTTGATAAAGAGCTGGTTCAATTCTTACCCGTGTGGGGTCTTGCCCAGGGTTCTTAGCCTGTGTAGTATAATAAACTCTGCCTCTAGCATGTCTGTGCCAATGCTTTCTGCCCGGGCCCTCTGCCACAACCGAGCACTGGGGAGGGAGTTCCAGCTGCTGTGGCTCTACAATAGGTTGCTGCTTGCAGCACGGCGGGCACGCTTAACTCCTGGCCTTGAACTGGTAATGTTGTGCCAGCAGAGCTGCTGGTGTGACACAAACAGGAGCGTGTGCCATGGGGGCAGGCAGCACAGCTGCAGCCACAGTGCTGCCTGCCTGTGGCATGAGCCATGAGCTGAGGCTGGGTGGGAGGGAGATGGCTCTTCCTTGGCTCGAGGGCTGTGTCAGCCCTCCTAGATCAAGTTAGAGGTGGGAAAAAAACCCCACTTGTGAGGGGGGGTGTAAGCCTCGGGGCTTTTGCTCCCACCAGAGTCTTGGTCACAGCAGTGGAGCGGTCCTGTCAGCTCCTGCTCCAAGAGGAAAGTGGTTCCTGTTCCTTTTCTACCTGCTGGTTGCCTGTTCTGGACAGGTAACTGTGCGTGTGCCTGGAGGGAGCAGGGAGGTCTCTCCACCCCCATTTCTGAGGCCTGCAACCTGCAGTAAACCAGCCATCTCTCCTGGTGGCTCTGGGGCCTGGCATGGCTTTTTAACGGAGAACTGACCATTTTCCTCCCAAAGCAGGAGCTGTTTCCTTTCTGGCCATAGAGCCCTCTGGGGCAGCACCCTTGCTACCAGCCTTGGCTGCCAGAGCTCCAGCGGGGGCAACGTGTCTGCCCCGCTCAGCCAGAAGTGCTGGGCACGTGGCTGTTGGGGTGCTGGGGCCGGCAGGGCTGGGCTGGTTTCCCACCCAGCAGGGAGCGCAGGGATTGCTGCGGGCATGCTTGGGGGTGGGCTGCCAGAGTGGAAGCTGCTCCCCCCTGGTGTTGCTGGAGCCAGCCAGGAAGATGCGCTTGTCCCAGGATGGCAGTGGGAGGACTTTCCATCTCCGTGCGAGCTGTGACAGATCTCCACGTGGGAACGAGGGGGGCTGTGGTGCTGGGTCACAGACCCCTCTTGCTCCCACCCTTGGGCTCCCCTGGCCTCTCATACGAGCCCCGTCTCTGGGGGGCTCTGCACCCTCCCTCCACCTGCTCGGTGACTGCCTCGGGACCCCCATCCCTGACCACCGTGTTGGCCTGGCCTCCGCCGCCCCGGGGGACCCTGCAGGGCTGGGCCGGGCTCCCCCAGCCCCCCTCAAGCCACGGCCGAGACAAGAGCCGGGGCACAGCGTGTTGGTATACATCATACATTTATTAGTGAATATCCCTCTCAAAATCAGCCACAACATTAAAAAAAATAATGATTGCACTACTTGGTCAAGCAGAACTAGCAACTTTCATTTTAAAAAAAGTACAAATCTGTTAAAAATTTCAATCAGTATAATACACATATATATAATACAACATACTAGTTATGTTAAATGCTACAAAACCAATATGATTCCAATGGAATGGAAAAAAAACAAACACTTTTAGAGCTTTAAGAACCTTTTTTTTTCTATATATTAGCCTTTTTTCAAATACATACATGGGAAAAATGAGGTAACTGTAAAATGTGCAAGTAACAGAGCAAAAAAAATTATATATATATATTTATATATATATATATATATATATAAAAACTTTCTAACACAGAACACACGTCCTAGCACCTTCCGGGGAGCCGCGGGGGCCGCGGGGGTCCCACCGGAGGGCCCAGGGACTGGTATAATAGAACAGTAAACAGTCCACTATCCCACCACAGGAAATCATTGGTAAACAGTGGTATCTACAGCGCAGTCAGCAATCACAAACACCCTAAATAATTGTTTTTTAGTATTTTTTTTGTAATTTTTTCTTTTTGTTATTTTTTTTTAAATGATACTTTTAGCTGCTCATTGGAATAAATTCTGCAGCACACGAGCTGTGAGCTTTCGAGTCGCCGTCAAAGGACCGTAAGGCTTTCCTGGCTCCCTGGGCACCGCGAGGGCGGGAGGGGAGGAGGGGGGCGTCTCCGGGGGCGCGAGGCCGCCGCGCGGCACGGGGACTCCTTTGGTTATCTGTCACTGAGTGAGGGACGGGGAGGGGGCCGGGGTCCTGCCCAAGGGGCACCGAGCCCAGCGGTGCCAGCGCCCACGCCACGGCGGAGCTGGTGGTGCCGGGCCAGGGCCCTCGGCCTCAACATTTTGCACCGGAGGGCGGCCGCCGGGGAGGCTGTGAAAAGGGAGGCAAGGGGGAGCCAGCCAATAGCGACACGCCGCTCGCTGACCCCGCGCAGCTGACTGGCTGGGTAGAGACTGGGCCCAGCCCACCAGTGTGCTGCGAGTGGCCTGCGATTGGCGGAGGCGGCGCGCAGCCCTCTGCCAATCAGGAGCAGGCCTACCTCAGCGGCGCAGTGACGGGCACTGCTCCCCGGGCCTATGGCGTGGCAGCGCAGGGAGAACCGTCCCGCCCACCCACCTGCTGGGCGCGGCCCCTCGCCTCACACCCAGCCCCGACGAGGCGGCCAAGGCCATGCCGGGGGCCAGCCCCGCCGCCTGCCCCCCGCCCCGCGGGGAGCGGCCCCCCCTTCCCACCCCGTCCCCTTGCACACGCCGCCACCGCGGGCGCCCCCCATGCCGCCGCCTCCCGCTCGGAGGGGCGCAGACCCCACGGGGACGGCCCTGAAAGTCTCACGGTCCTGCTGTGGCGTTGCGGACATGTGCAGTACAGTGCATGGCAGTATCAGCTGAGCACGAAAACCCCTCTCCCCACCCCCCCTCACCCCACAGCCGGCTAGACGTAGCCAAGACCACGTTCCAAGCTGGTCAGACATGCATGCATATTTGTGAACATTTACATAGGGCTGGCGTCCGCGCTCGGAGGCTCCCAGGCGTCGGCAACGCGCACCGCGAGGGGAGGGTGGGCCTCTCACCGCTACCCTCCGCCACCGCCTGCCACCGCCTCCCGTCACCCTCCTCGCTAATTAATCATGCAAAACAACGGCCACGCGGGATTGCTGGAGCCGGGCGACGGTGGCTTCTCTCCCCGGGCCTGCACCAACGGGGCACCCGCCCGGCCAGCCCCGTGCGGCCGGGAGGATACGGCGGCAGGGGCTACTCACAGCTCCCCCCGCGCCAGCCGGGGCAGCACTGAAAATACACCATGAGGTTACAGATAAACACCCCCCCTTGCTGCGGGGCCGGGGGCACCCACCGCAGCCCAGACGGCCCCCGCTGCCCAGCACACCGTGCCGTCCAGCCAGCAGGACGGGGGCGTGGGGCCATTTTGATTTATGGCGGTGGGACAGAGAAACAACAGCGGGAGCCGGGGCCAGGCGGCACACTGGGGACACTGCATGCCCACGGCTGCCAGGTCCCCCCCCCCTGCCCCAGGCCCTGGCTGCCTCGCGGGATGCCACACAGGCCCAGTCCTGGTCGCTGTGCTGGCCGGCCATGGGGAATGAACAGGGAGAGGGGCCGGGGCCGTGCCAGCACCGGCCTCCCACCGGCGAAAGACCCCAATCAGCCAGGACCCTCCGGGGCTCCCCAGGGCAGCTGAGGTGGGAGAGGGGCTGCGCCGGGCTGCGTGCGGGAGCGGGGCTGGAGGCGTTCCTGCTCCGGCCACGCTGCGGGGCTGCTGGTGTCCCACCTTGGCCACGCTCTGCCAGCCACCTCCTCCGGCTGCCCGGCTCAGGGTGCTGCCGGCACCAAACCTGCAGCGCTCCCTCCTCTCTCCTCCCCGCATCCTCCGCAAGCAATGCCGAGGGGAGGAGCCGCCCGCACATCACTGGGTCAAACGGCCACAGAACCAAAAAACGTGATGGAAAAGGAAACGGAGGTGGAGGGGAGGGAACCCTACCACAAAAAACCAAAAAAAGTGAGTGACAAAGGGAAAAAACACTAATTCCCTAGCAGAGTACAAAGACCTGGAAAGTGATGGAGGAACAACAGCGTCTTTGGAGCACGGGAGGGCACGGCCACGTGCCTCCCGCCTCCAGCACAACACGATTCGGGGCCCTGGGAGCGCAGCGGGCAGGCGTCCGGGTCGAGTCCGTGCCCCGGCGGGGAGGAGGAGGGCTGGCCGGGAGCCCGGACTGCTCAATGCTCACCACATCCGAGGAGAGGCTTTGGGGAGGAGGGGTAAGCGCAGGGTCAGGCCCTAGCAGCGGGCAGCGGCCCCCGCCCCTGGCCCGGCGTGTCCTCATCCTCTAACGAATTGTGCGGCACAGCGCCTGCCAGCCTCAGTCCGCCTCCCGCTGCACCTCCGACGCGTCTGCCCGGCAGATGGGGCACGTGCGGTTTGCCTGCGGGTGAGGAGGGAGAGACAGGGGCAAGTGAGCAGGCACCCCATGGCACCAAGGCCAGCCGAAAGGCAGCTATCTGCACCCGCAGCACCCGAGAAGCACAGGCAGTACCTTTAACCATTTGTCGACACACTTAGCGTGGAACTCGTGGTTGCAGGGCAGGACGCGGAGAAGCTGCCGGGCCTCGAAGTCGCTGAAGCACACGACGCACCTGGGGGAGGCAGCCATCAGTATGTCCCTGCCACACGGCCCCGGCCCCCAGCCCCCTGCCAGGCACACCCATGCTCCCCCACCAGACACCCCATCTGTGCCCTCGGCTCACTCACAGGGTCTGCTCAGACTGGTGGCTCTCAGGGTTGAAGCGGTAGGACGGGAGGTGCTCGATGTCTGCTTTGGTGAGTCCCCGCGGCTTGGCCTCCCCCAGCCGCTCGGCCAGGTTCAGCAGCGCCTGAAGGAGACGCAGAGGCCGGCTCAGCTCAGCTCGTGCCCCGGCACAGCACCCACCCTCGCAGAGCCATCCCCAACCTTCCCCAGCTCCGCTGTCCCATCACCCCGCAGGAAGCAGAGCTGACACACCTCGTAATTCTCCATCTCCACATCATCCACGTCCAGGTCTAGGCTGATCGTGGGCCCCACGGCTGTCGGCGACACAGGAAGCATAGAGCTGGCAGGGAAGGACGGGGTGGTCAGCGTGGGGCGGCAAAACCCAACCTCCACCCTGGCATCCCTAGGGGGATGGAGTCACCTGTGCAGAGGCCAGGCTGCCGCGTCCCCATCCGCAGCGTCACCCCCACCCCACACATCCCACCGTACCCTCACCCCAGTACTCACAGGAAGTAGGGCAGGAAGCTCGGGTAGTACGGGGGGGGCGGCGGCGGGGGGGGCGGGGGGGGGCAGCGCCTGCTGCAGCCGGTACCGCTGGGTGTTCAGCCGCCGGGGCATCATGTGGGGGTATGGCTGCAGGGAGAGATGGGGCACTCAGAGCTGTGCCAGCCCCATGGTGTGTCCCCCTCACCCCTCCACAAGACAGGGACTCACCACGCCAAATGGCAGTTCTTGGTGCAGTGGGTCGTGGGGGAGGTAATGCAGCGGCACAGAGGGGGACAGCGTGGGAGCGTGGTGGGACGGGGGGTACGTGAAGCCCGCAATGGGGTGCTGCTCCCCTCGCAGGTCCACGTCATTGTCTATCCTCTGCAGAGGCTGTAGGGGAAACAGGCTGGAAGGGGCGTCCCAAATTACACCCCCCCGCCCCCGACACTAGCAGGATAAAGGCACCCTGGGCATCCCACCCATCACCCCCAGCTGAGACCCACAGGGACTGCAGAAGACCCCAAGGTGGTCTTCGTTGGGCCACAGGGTACGGAGTGTCCCCAGCCTGCACCCCCACCCCAACTCACCATGCGCGGATGCTGGGCTTGGAGAGGTACAAACTGCCCCAGGGGGGCCATGTGGGGCGGCTGGTGTGGGGGCACTGGCGGCGGCGGAGGGTGCAGGATGTAGTGGTCGCTGGAGATGATGGGGGGGGAACGTCTGGTAGGAGACGGGAAGCTGTTGCATGGCACATGCCTGGATCAGCTGTGGGGGTGAGAGAGAAAAACAGGGGTCAGACACCTGCTGTGGGCATGGCTACACACCTGCCCCCTCCCCAGGGCCTCCAACAGACCCTGTGCCCCGGCTGGGTACCCACACAACCTCCAGGCACCACAGCCCAGGCTGGCCCCAGAGATCCCCTGTGGGTGTCCCCTGCCATGACTCACCGGGGGCGGGAGGCAGCAGAGCGGGTAGTGCTGTCCACTGAACATCACTGAGCATGCTGGGAGCTGCTGGGTGCTGCACCCAGGGATGTGCTGGCCGGCGTGGATGGGGAAGCCTTGCGTCGTGACGGTGGTAACCGTATAGGAGAGAGGGACAGGTCCCTGGTGCACCTGAGGACAAGGGGCCAAAGGCACAGTCAGGGTACAGATCCAACTGAGCTGTCCCCATCCCAGCGGGGGTGGCAGCAGGGTGCTGAGCACCCAGCGCTGGGACACAACCACCCGGCACCTCCGTTCCACGGGTGTAGCCAGAGGAGAGGGGCTGAGTGCAGCCTGGGTTTGAGGTGGGTTTTGGACCCCTCTTCGCTCCCCACAGACAGGCTGGCACAGCCTCTAACCCAGGACTGCCACCGCAGATGATGGTGACCATTCTGATATGAACAACCCTAAGAGGGGACTGTCCCCAGCCCCTGGGAGCAGGGACCGCCCTGGGCACACCCAAGGTGGCAGGGGGACCCCAGAGTTTAAGTGCTCAGCAGGCAAGAGCACCAGCAGCCTCAGGGTTGGGTGTTCCCAGCAGCAATCAACTGGTCAGAGGGGACCCAGGGACATGTCTTAGGACCGCTGCCCCAGACACCAGCGTGGAGTCACCATAAGGTCTCCCCTTAGCACTGGGGCTGAGGGCTACGGCACCTACCTGGTCATGCAGATCCACCATGAATGGGTTCTGGTGGGGTGGGTGAGCGGCTGGGTGAAGCATTCGTGGCGGCGTGCTGGGGAGAGCGTAGGCACGGGGCTCATCTACAGGGATGTGCGGCTGCTGGGGGAAGGCAGGGTGCAGCTGGGGCTCATCCTGGCCCAGCAGAGTTGCCAGAGGTCGGTCGCGTCGTCCCCACTGACGCCTGGCAGGGGGGCTGCGGGGCCACCGCAGGAGAGAAACAGAGCAGGAGTGACCCCCTGGCCAGGGGCACCACAGCCCCGGGCAGGGTGGCTGTGGGCAGGTCAGTGCCAGCCCGGCTGCCGGAGCAAGATGCTCAGGGCGTTGTGCCAGGCCAGGCTCCTCGTCTGCCTGTGGAGCTCCAAAAAGCTCCTCTGCTCACCCTGCACATGCCCCCCTCGCCATGTCCTCAGCACAAAAGGGATAAAAGGGACCCCAGCTCCCTGGGGACCCATCGGCTGGGCCAGGTGGACGTGCTTCCCTGCCGCGATCTCCCCCCAGGCGCCGCTGCCTTGCTGCAGCAGGACCACGGAACCGTGCCCACACACCATGGGTGACAGGGCGTCGCACCACCCTGCACCCCGTACCTTCGCTGGAGATGGTCGGGGCTGCTGCAGGGTCCCCCCGAGAAACGGCGCTGGTTAAAAGGGGCAGAGGGCGGCCGCCTATTCACTGCCAGTTCCCATGGTCGCATTGGTGACGTCGGGAGGCGGATGGGCACACGGGACCTCAGGCTCCAGGTAGGGCAAGACACCAGCACCTTGGATGCTGCGAGAAGGACAGCGGGTCACAGCACTCTGACCCCTGGGGCTGTGCAGGGCTGCAGAAGCCCCAGATCCTCCCCACACCCCAGGTCCGAGCAGCAACCCCCCCCCCCCGCCCACTTCCCCACCACCTGCTTTGGGAAGAGGAAAGGGAACAGAGGCACAGGGCAACGCTGGGGCAGCCACTGCATGCGTGGACAAGCTGAGGGGGATGCAGCCCACCTGGCTCCTGCTCCTGCCCCCTCCGCACTGGGAGCCCTGCCACCCACACCACACAAGTGACTGAGCCACCCCAGAGCCACTGTCCCTGCACAGCTCAGCCTGCTGCTCCCTCCCCTCAGGGATGGTAATGCAAATGACTGGAGCTCTTGCTGCTCTGGGACCTAGACCTGTGCCCACCCCACCTCCTGGAGCCGAATGCGTCTCTGGGGGGGGGGCAGCGGGGGCTAGGAAGAGCCCATTCACCCCCCACAGTTGCCCAGTTACTGTCCCTCCACTGCATGGCCAGAGCCACCTCCCCATGGAAGACACAGACACCAAATGAGAGAGAAGCACTTGTTTTTGGCACAGAGAAAAAAAGCAAGCAGCGAAGGGCCCCGTGGCTGCGGCAGCACCCCAGGCTGCTCACTGGCCAACAGGGAGCCTGAACCGGGGGGTGGTCCAGTGTGTCCTTGGCCGAGACAGGCTCCAGTGCTGCTCTAGGGGCTGCTCTCTCTTGCCGGGCTCCTTCACATCCTACTCTGGACCAATGCTGCTGCCCCGGTGACAGGCACAGGGGACTGGCAGGGGACACGGCAGCTCACGGCCCTGCTCTGGCTCAGTCTGTGTGTGTCAACTCCCTGCCACACACAGGGCGAAACTGCACATCCCCGTGGAGAGGGGGACATGCGTGGGCTGCAGCTGAAGCCGGGCAGGCAGCTCCACTCTGCCATCCACCTCCACAGGCAGGGAGGGGGGGTCAGTGGGAACACAGCCCATGCGGACCCTGCCCCACCTCCCTTCCTGCACCCAGGGTGGTGTCCCCACGCCAGAGCCCCCCTCCCACCACACAGTTCAGCCGCACAGCCCCAGTGAAGCTTGGAACTTTGCAGAGGAGGCATCTGCACACAGGGCTACTTTTTCCCCAGGCTCTGGTTCCCCTGGTCCCAAAGGGGCCTTTCCCTGGCTCCATGTGGGTCCAAACCCCCTCCGAGAGGCCTCCACTGGGCACCCTCCCACTGCCCAGCAGGCTCCTCTGCCAGCCTCCCTCGGCCTCCACAGCCAAGGCCAGCAAGTGGGAGTAGCCATGGCCTTGGCACTGCACCCCACGTGCCCTTAAATCCAGCTTGCCTGCAGGCTGGTGGTGCACCCGCCCAACACAGATCCTTCTGCAACCCTTCTCCTCCATGCTCATAGCAGAGGCACGCTGGGGCCGTGAAGGGCACCCCGAGCCCAGGGAGCACTGCTCAGCCCCAGGAGAAGATGGGTGATGGTGGTGGGGTGTCTCACACCAGCAGAGCGAAGCTACAATATCACACCTGGGGTGACAGGCATCACCAACTCATGCGGGAAGTCACTGGGGCAAGCCCTGTGCCACACACCAGTCTCTTCTTAACCTCACCCCCATCTCTATACCGTTCTGAGTGCTGAAAGCAAATTACTCTCTGTTTCAGGGGAAAAAGAAAAAAAAAAAACCAAAAAACTAACAACCAAAAGCCACAAGCTGAGGCCCCCCCCAGGAGCCTGTCTGTGGCTGCCGCTGGGGAAGGGGCCGTGCTCAAGGACAGGGGTTTGCCCCACAGGTGTTTTATGCTGTCCCCAAGCCTCGTGCCAGGTGCCAGGCACCCTGCCGGGGGGCTGCGAACCAGGCTGCCGCAGGGGCCCAGGTCTAACCCCGCTCCCCAGGAGTCTCCCCGAGGTGTTGCTGCTTCCAGTTCCGAGCACACGCGGTACAAAGGCCCTGCGTGACCTGACGGGCACCTTCCAGCCGAGACACCCCAGCGATGGGCTCGGGGACAGGGAGCGCCTCCACACAGGGACACTAAATCCACGCAGGGGCTCACCTGGTGGCAGGACCCCCGGAGCAGGGCGGCTGCCCTGGCTCCCAGGACACATCTCCCGCAGGCAGGATGTCCCCAAGTCACCGGGACAGCGGTGACCGAGGGGCGCAGGGCTGGCATGGCCCCCCGTCCCTGCCACAACCGGGAACCCCCGCCCAAGGCACCCACCCTCCTGTCCCACGCAGGCACACCCGGCTCCCTCCCGCACACCCGTGGCTGGGAGCCAGCGACCACCCCGGGCAGGGTCACCGTGACCCTGCGGAGGCCACCGCCGCCCCGCAGCAAAGGGGACCCCGGGCCCCGCAGCCCCTCGGTGGGGCGGGGGGCGAGGCGGCTCCCGGGCCCCGCCGAGAACAAAGTTAGCAGCGCGCCAGCGCTCACGCCCGGTGCCATCTGCTCGGGCAGCGCCGGGCTCCGGGGCTGCCGGGGGAGCCGCCCGCCCGCCGTCGCCTCTCCGGGGGTCCTGCGACCACCGTGCCACCCGTCACCGGCTCCGTCCCGGCACCCCGGACTCCCCCGCAGCCCCTTCCCCGCCGTTCCCATCGCGAACGCCGCCAACTCCCCCCGGGAGCGGGGTCACCCCTGGCCCCACCACACCGGCAGCCTCTTCGGAAGCCGCCCCGCCGACCCCGACCCCAAACCCCAGCCCAGCCCCTGGGGTCTCGGGGACGGCGGCGGGGCGGGCGGCACATCCCGGAGCGCCCCGGCGGGGCACCCCACCTCGCAGCACCCCAGGAGCGCACCCCAGCCTTCAGCCCCGGGGGTGCGCCGCCCGGCCGGCAGCCCGCGCCCCCCGCCGCGGCAGCGGAGCCCCGCCGGTGCTGGTGCCGGGCGCGGAGCTGTGGCTTTAAGAGCGGCCGCTCCGGGGCCATGTGCTCGGCGCCAAACAAAAGCAATAACAAAGGCGGCCGCCGGGCCCCGCCGCCGCCGCCACCGTTGCCCGGGGCAGGTGCCGCCGGGGGTCCGGGGAGCGGCCCCCGCTCCCCCCTGCCCCCCCGCCCGCACCTACCTGCACCGATGGCCTGGGCCGCCGCTCCGGTGCCGCTGCGGCACCCCCGCCCCCTCCCGCCGCTCTTTGTTCGCCGACGCCGGGCCCGGGCCTGCCCCTCCGCCCGCCCGCCGCCGGCCCTCCCTCCCGCCTCCCGCCCCCCGCCGGGCCGGCCCCCTCTCCGCCGCCGCTGTTTCCGGTGCCTCTTTGTTTTCCGCGGCGCGGGGCGGCCGGGCGGCCACGGCGGGCCAGGGCAGCCGCCGCCGGGCCGGGGGGGGATGGGGCGCAGGGGGGGTGCCTGCCCCTTTAAGAACCGGCGGCGGCGGGACGCACCGGACAAGAGTCACAACACTCGGAGGCCCCGGGGGCGCGCGCGGCGGGCGGGGGGGGGGGGGGGGGGGGGGGGGGGGGAGCGGTGCGGCGCGCGCGCGCCCCACGTGACCAGGCGTGTCACGCTCCGCAGCCATCTTGGAGGCGCGGGGCCGGGCCGCCACGCGGGGCAGCGCCGGGCTCCGCGGGCCGTGTCCTAGCAACGGCCCGGGCCCGGTACCGGCCGCGCCGCCGCACCCCGCCGCGACGGGCTCCCGCGGGGCCGCGCCGAGGGCGCCTCGCCCGCCGCTCCCGGCCCCACGGGCTGGCAGCTACGTGACTCCGGCGGGCCGGCAGCGCCGTGCGCTCCCGGCCGGCCCCCGGCACCGCGCTCTGGCTGCCAGGTGGGCGGAAGGCCCGGGCGGGGGGAGGCGACGGCAGGAGCATGGGGCTCCCCGCCGCCCTCCCGGGCAGGGGCGGCAGGATGGAGAAGCCGCTCCCCTCCGGCTCCCAAAGACCGAGCCCTGTGCCCGCACCGGCGGCCTGCCGGGCACACGCGGCTCCCCCCGGGCATCTCTACCCAGTTCCAGCTTCCAGGCACCGGAAAAGCCCCTTTTCCTTCAGAAAAGCCTCCAGCTCTCTCCCCTCGGCTCAACAAGGAGCAGCAACTCCTCGGAGCACCGCCTGCAGGTCTGCTGAGCAAGCCGCCCGGCTGGCCGCTGCCACGGGGAGGCTGTGCCGCCGGCCCCCCGCATGCCCCCGGCCGCACCAGTCAAACCTCCGTGCTCCAGAGAGCGCATCGCGGCGGCTCTGCTGAGAGCCAGATGCTGCAGCCAAGCCAAACTTCCCCGGGTTACAAGGCACACTTAGAAATTCCCAGGTAGGCGAGTCAGCCACCCGGCAGCCCTGATGTAATGCCTGTAAACCAGCCCTCCCCTGACAGCTGGGCTTTAAAGTGCTGACAACCAAAAGGGAGCTGATTAATTTGTAACATCACCCCTTTCAAAGGAAACCTCAGAGCGGTGGCAATGATTTAATGATTCAGTAGGCTCATCATTGCAACGAGCGGTTGGATTCAGTTTTGCCCCAGCCCCCTCCAGGCCCCTCTCAAGGCCAGTTCACCAGCTCTCACCTCTGAATCCCAGTGCACAGGACGAACTGCACCAGCCTCGAGGACCCCCTGGGACATGGAGCATCCTGGGGCAAGCTCCTTCTGCCACAGCTGTCAATGGCACCACAGCCAGCTGCTTCTGTCCCCATGGCAGGGGACACACAGGACTAGAAAGCAGCATGGCAGACCCCTATGACAGGGTCAGAGCCATGTGCTCAGACAAACACGTTTGAAGGAAACAGCCAAAGGTGTGAATCATCAGCTCAGATCTGAATGATCACCCCTCAAGGTCTGCTCCACTATGGCCTCTTCGCTTCAAGAGCTGGGGACTAGAGGGAAGAGGAGGAAAACAGCACTCTGCACTTTGACCTTGTCACTGTTTGCAGGCAGAGGCAGCACCGCACCTTTACAAGGCTGCCAGGACACAGTCTGATCCTGGGCAGAGCACCGACAGCAGGCAGAGGCCACAGATGGTGGAGATCAGTGCAGACACTCCCTTCGGACCCGCTCCAGCATCACCAGCTCCTCCATGGCCAGCAGCTATTGATGTCCTCAGGACAGCATCAGGAGAAGCCATCAATGGAGCATGGCTTACCAGTGAGGCACTGGTCATGCTCCCCGCCCAGTCAGGCTGGACTGTTTCTGTGGCAGAGCCACGTCCAGCCACGCCATATACAGCCGTGCTGAGCCCGCCTAGCCAGCTCCTGTGAGGACATCCACGCACATCCATGAGGCACATCCAGCCACAGGGTTAGAGCACATGGAAGCGGCTCAGCCCACACCTGCCCTGTGCCGTCTCAGGACCACAGCCACACACACCGCCACCAACATCACACTGCCCCAGCCTCGGAGCTCTGCCTGGAAGGGCCATGTGAGGAGCCCAAGTGACACCCTCTCTGGTGCTACAGCAAGGCTGGCCATGGACAGCAGCACTGGTCAGTGCTTCTAGGCCAGGACAAGGGATCTGTGACACGCCACGTAAGCAGGAACCCCACGTGCCAGGCAGCAGCCTTAGAAAGCTCTACCTGTGGGGGCTACTCAGGCTGAACCCATCTACTCTGCAGCCAGCAGGCAGCCCATCACGTCCCTCAAGAGAGCCAGGGACCGGCAGAACCAAAGCCTCCCCGAGCCCAGGCTCTTTAAGACACCATCTGCTGCCACAGACGGGCCGCCTCCCTTGCCCCATATATAGGTCAGGTCTGTCACCAGATTAGCTGGGGTGATTCGAGTGGTGTGAGCGCGTCTCCCACTGGAGGTATGCTCTACCCTGCCCTCTCCCCAGCACCCACTGTGCCAGCAGCTTGTCCCCACACTCTCCCTGGCCTCTCCCCCAAGTCTGGGGAGAGGAAGAGGTCCTACACCCTTTTCTCCCCTCCCCAGTACCTGGAAAACAAGTGAGAAGAAACCAGCACTAAGTACCCAGAAGCTCCCAGACTGCAGGAGGGCAGCAGGAGTGTCCCCTCTCTACCCAAAGCCTGACACAAACACCAGGGGACATGGGACACCCCAACATCAGCAGCCACCGCAGGGTGAAGTGCTTCTCCGCTGGGTAGACGGGGGGACAAGCTCCCTCCCTGCTCTGCATACCCCAGTGGAGCCAAGTTCGCTGGGAGCGGAGGCAGGACGCCTCTGCCGCGATCACGCAACACCCACTCACACCCCCAGACTGACAGCACTCCCGTCAAACGCCTCCAGCCACACACACACGTGGAGGATGCTAACATGAGGAGCGAGTAGCTGCACAGGCAGCGGAACTGATAACGCTCAGTTTCCTGTCGATCTCTCCCATGTGGATTCTCTGATGTCTAGTAGCACAGCTGAGCTGCACTGCAGATGGAGAACTAGCAGCATCTTCCTCACCGAGAGCCAAAGCCTGTAGCAAGCCAAGACCTTTGAGACAGCTACCACACTTGACCCCTACCACAACTGACACCATCCAGCAAGTTCAAAGCAGAGAGAAGACAACTCACAAATAAACAGTAACCTTGCACAAGCCTTCATTTCCTTCAGGACAGGGTAAATAATCTGCAGAGATATCTCCACCTTCCTTTGTTTGTCCTAGAAACACCAGCACAACCTGAATAGCATGACCAGAAGGCTGCTGGTGCAGCAGCCGGGTCCAGCTCAGGTACCTCTGTAGCTCAGTGGCATCAAGCAATGGGTTGTGTCCTCTGCTCTGCTGGGTGGACTCTTCTTCCCCGGCCAGAAGCATGCTGAACCACGCTCACCTGTGTCTGTCCTGGCATCCTGCTGCAGCTAGTTCCACAGCTCAGTTGCACGTGGGTGAGGGGAGAAAAGCCAATGTCACCCCATCTGTCCCCAACCTGCTGCCCAGGCAGCCTCCCTGGTCCTCCACTTCCTTTCTACCATGAGGCACTGTGGTTCAGGACTCTGTACTCCTCTACCCTTCACATTTTAGTTCTTTCAGACAGCTCTTTCCTAAAACAGACCCAATCTCTCCTCAGGCAGAGCCAGCCCACGAAGCAGGGATTCAGCCCGCCTCCCCATCCCCAGTGTCCCTGGGAGTCCCCAGCTCACCTCCACCTCTCCTCAAGCATCCCTCCGAGTCCAGCCTGCTGTCTACATGCTGCGGACAGTGTTAATAGTGTCTGCCAAGTGAGCAGCCAAGGGCAGGAGAGGCTGGGCTCCAGACACCTTCCCCACTGCTCCCGGCTGGGCTCAGGCAGAGCGGCTTTGTCTGGTGTTGCAGCTCCAGCAAAAGGATACGGGCAGAGCCAGAAGCTGGTGGACAGCAAAGAGCAATTTCGTTACCGCTCAGCAAAACGAAGCGTCTCTTGAAAGCGCTAGTGACAGTCAGGAAGTTGGGCTGGGTGTTTTGTTTTGCATTTTAAGAAGCCTGCAGGGACACCAACAACCTACAATGATCATTTTCAGAAAGAAGCTCAGAGAAACTCAGGATTTTCAGCAACCATTTACCCTCTTTTGTCCTTGATTTAAAATTTGCCAAGAGGCTGCTTACAAGATGCACCGAAACAGGCAGCGACCACTGCCTTAAGTGTAAAGGCAGCTTGCTGCAATACCTCCCCAGTACATCACTCAGAGAACCCCACACCAGCGCCTGGGGATGGTTTTAAGAGCAAAAACACGACTTCAAAGCTGACAGCCCCTGTGCACAAAGCGCGACTGTGCGGTGACAACAGAGCAGCCTGGGGCACAGGAGCCGGCTGACCTCTGCTATGGCTCTCGCCGACGGATTTTTATTGTTCACCGCTCTCCCAAAGCGCAGGCACGGAGAGAAAAGCAACTAAGACATTTGGCTCAAAATGCAAAAGCAGTCAGGGAGCCCCACCAGCACAGCAGGGAAAAGACAACCTGCTGGAGGGGACCGCAGCTCAGCACTGCCAGGCTGGGGGGAGGAAGGGCCAGAGCACGGGCCATCCCTCCCCAGGAGGCAACAGAGCCCTGGGTCACCACAACACAGGCTCAACAGAGAGGAAAGCAGCTCCTAACACACAGCACCACAGGCCAGCCCTCCATTCTGCACGGTCGAGCTGAGCTCCCTCATCCTGCTTTCCAGGGTAGCCAAGGAAAGACCACAGCTATAGCTCTGCAGCCAGCGAGGCCAGGTCTCCAGGGACTGGGCTGCAGCTGGAAAATAATATTCCCAAGGCCTGTCATGACTGCTGCTTGCTGGGGACACTGCTCACCTCGCCCTCTGCCATGCACACAGCAAAAGCCAGGAAAGCCTTCCCAAACCACCCCGCTCCAGAAAACCCAGACATCTCGTATTGGACACAGGCCCCCATGAGCTGCTTGTGCTCTCCAGGAAACGGCTCCTGCCCTGAAATGCTGAGGACTCGCCAGGTACAAGAGTGAAGGAGGAAAGGATACGCGCCCTGGGGTGGCTCTGCTGCCCAGGGAGTTGGCAGGCTGGCTTCCCCCAGCACCCTTGCAAGCTGACAGCATGGATCCATACTGCTCCCCTCCAGAACCGACCTGTCTCAGGGAGCCATGCAACATCTTCACGCAGCTCCGTGACCACAGGACTCAGGGCCTGGCTCTCCCGAGTTCCTGCCACGCCAATGTCAGAGGGCCTGTGGGAGGACTCCCCAGCACCAGCAGCTTTCTCAGACATTTTAGCAGCCTCTGGAGACATCAGACTGGCATGGACTGTGCCTGCCTGGCAGGTACACAAACCCCTTGGTCAACTATTCACCTGTACAGGACAGGTGACAAACCACGTTTCTCCAGCTCACCCTGATCAGGGAGCCAGGGGATGGTGGGAAAATGCTGTGCACTGGCTCCTCAATTCAGAGATGAAAAACCATAAGCACCCAAAAGCTCCATGCTTTTCTGCTGAAAATCAGCACAGCGCTGCTCACCGCTGGCTGCCTCACCACCACCTCCCCAGCCGTGCCCGCGGCTGGCCTCACGTGATGTTGAAGTGGATGCACACAGTAGGAGTGGCTGTAGTGACAGCGTTACAGCTTGTGTCCGACACACAGCTAAGCCCAGCAAATCCCAGCGCTCTGCAGCTCTCATTTACAAACCCCACACGCTCTGCGCAGGTACACAGGCTTCAGTGAGAGCTCAGTGCCCACAGGCCCAGGGAAATGACACCTGGAGGGAGGCAGTCCAGCAAGCACAGGGCTCCTGAACTCTCTGGTGTCCACCAGTGTGAGGACAGCCCCACACCAAGCCCCTGGAGAGCTCTTCTTACACCAGCCCCTGTTCAGGCTGGGAGCCCACCTCCCCAGGGCCAGCCCCTCTGCTATTTCAGCACAGATACTCCCACAGGGGAAGCAGGAAGACCTGGCAGGACAAGCAGGACTTCGCCCTGTCCTGCTCTGCTCCAAGCAGCTTCACTCACCGCTGCTGCTCTGGGGTGGCAGGACTTCACCAGCTCTGCAGACACCTGGAAGAAATGCTGTGAGCTGAAGCCCCAGGCCCTACCTGCCAGCTGTTATTTCATTCCTCTAACAGGTCCATAAAACAGGGATAATTAAATCTCCCCTAAACTCTCTTCCATTTAAAATAAAAATCTATAGTCCCTATTTCATTAGCTGGCTCTGGGTTTTACAGCTTGATCAATTCCCCTCGCAGAGCCACGGTCCCAGGCAGGCAGACATAAACACACAGCGGGCAGCTTCCATGGTGCAAATCAATGGGGATTCGCAGTCTCCTCTCCCCGTTCTTTGTTCCTCGCTCACCAAAGGGGAGCCACACAACATGGCAGGTAGGGACAGCGCGTTTCACCACTCAAGGGAACATCACTGCCATGCATGGCTTCCGAGGTCAGATTTAGTAGAGGCAGCAGTGATGCTCCCCCTCCAGTGAAGGGAGGGCCCAGCACGGGGCCCCAACACCCTAAAGGTGAGGCAGCTCAGCAAGCACAGAGGCAGGGTGACGCCTCTCCACTCACTCCAAGGTGAAGAAGGACGAGACTCAGCTCTCACAGCTGATGACTGGGGCCAGGGCCCTTCTCAAGCACCAGCCAGGAACCAAGAACAGCCGCCACTACTCCAACCTCCCTGCGCACAAAGCAGAAAAGACTTGTCCCAGAGACCTGAGCACACAGGCTCACCATTTCCTGCCCTTCCCAGCCCTCCACTGCTGCCCTGCCACATGCCGCCTTCCCCCAGCCAACGTGCCAGGCCGGTGGCTGGAGCAGCTGGGGCTCCAGATGGTTCTCGCCACCCCTGCAAGCCTCTCCCTCTGCTGCGGCGGGGAGCTCCTGGCAGCAGATGGAGGGACCACAGCAGCAGCGAGAGCCGCACAGACAGTGGACAGGCAGAGCACCTGCCTGCCCATGGATCAGCACACTGGGCAGTCCTTGCCCTGGGCCAGCACCCAGGTGCCACCCAGCACCTATCACACCGTTTCCCTCTGCTTCAGACACACATCCCTCCCTCCTGCCTTTGCTCAGCCAGAAAGCAGCAAGATGCCACAGTCCCCATCCTGCCGGTGCCAGGACACACCGTGGAGGCAGCCCCAGCCACACAATGCCAGTGATGGACAGACCACAGGCCTGGGCCCAAACTGCAATCTCCACCAACCTGCCTGCAGGCAGGCCAGCATACTGGTACCTACCAGGGGTACGTCACTGGGACACAGGAATAGCTGCCAGCCAGAGTGCTCAGCTCCAAGCAAGCTCTGGGGGGACAAAGCCCCGTCCCTGCATGGCTGTGTGCAGGGAGGGTGACACCAGAACCTCCCAAAAGCACCCAGGTGACTCCTGCCTCACCTCCCATGCCAACACCTGCCCTGGCTCTACTGGCACCGCCACCCGATGCAGAGGGGCACAGAGGGGTGCGGAGGGGCTGCGGCTCACCTGCTAAACCAAACCCACTGCCCAAGGGGCGTGACACCGCAGAGCGCGGCTCCCACTGCCTGGCCAGCCTCAAAGCAAACACCCAAAGGTGACAAACAAAGGCACCCAGCAGGCACTCTGCATTAGCAGTATTTTTAGACACCGCTATGGAGCCGGCCTTATTATTTTCATTGCAACGTGCATAATTACCCACCATGCACCGCAGTGACATCAGACGCAGCCCGCTCCCCTCTGACAGCCAGCGAGGCCGGCGCCCGCTCCTCCTCCCCGGGCTCCCGGCCTCAGGGACTGAGCTGCCCACCCCGCAGAGCCCCGCACACCTCCCCGGGCACGGCCTGCCCTGCGCAGGGGGCCTGGGGTGCAGGCAGCGGAGCAGAAATGGGTGCAGGTGGCAGAGGGACCGAGCGAGGCAGTGACACAGGGTGGCAAAGAGACGAGCACGGGGCCAAGCTCCACATCTGCAGGCAGGCTCAGCCAGCTGGGCTGGAGCACAGGACCAGCACCGAGCTTGGGGCCGAGATGTCAGCGCAAAACCGCGCCTCGCAGGAAGAGGGGCTGTCCCCGTGTGGAGGGACAGGACAGCACCCGTGGGGCCTCGGGCTGCCCACGGGGCTGAGCTCCCGCCCAGGAAAGCAAGTCCTGGAGCACATCCCACCTGGATGGAGCACGCCCCAGCTGCCCGCAGCCCGGCGCCACGCACCCTCTGCGGGACAGGGCTGCCACGGGCGCCACGCACCACCCGCACTCACCGCAGGGTCGGTGCCACGGCCCGTCCCGCTGCCCCGGGAGCCGCCACCACCCCACCCGTCCCTTGGGGCTTATTTGTCTCCTACCTCTCCCCCACTCACAACTTTCTGAAGAGTTTTGCCGCTTTCCATCCGCTCCCCTCGCACACGCCGGGGGCTCGCCCTCAGCCGGGCCCCGCTCACCGACCCCGGGTCGGGCAGCAGGGCCCGGGGGCTCCGGCAGCGGCGGCCGCAGCACCGCGGGGTGCCCGGCGAGGCGGGGGCGCAGCAGCGGCCTCGGCAGGAGCCACCGGCTCACGCCCAGCCGGGGCCGCGGGAGCCCCCCGAGGAGGCGCTCCGACCGGGGCAGCCCCCGCGCTGCCAGGGAGGCCCCGGGGGCGGCAGGGCTCCGGCCGGTGCCCCAGGCAGCGCCACCGCGGGCCCCCCGCCCCCGAAGGGCTCCCCGAGAACCGGGGGCTCCTCCCACCGGCGTGCGGCTGCCGGTGCACCGGGCCCCGCTGCCCTCTGCGGCCACCTCCCCCGAGCCCCGGCACTCAGCGCAGCCCCCGCCCCCGCGCACCGGGCCCTGCGCTCGGCCCCGGCCCCGGTACGCCGCGCCCCCCCCCGCCTGCCCGGCCATCCGCCCCCTCCGAGCCACCCCGGCCCGGCCCGGCTGCCCCCCGCCGCGCACCGGGCCCCGCTTGCTTCTTCGTCCGTCGCACCGGGCTTCGCCGGCCCGCGCATCCGTCCCCCGAGCACCGGGCCCGGCCTGCGCCCTGCACGGGCTCTGCCTGCCGCCCTCCCCGCTGCCCCGGGGCCGGCCTCCCCACCCCGCTGCACGGGCTCTCCCTACCTCCTTCCCCAAGCCCCGGGCCCAGCCCGCCGCCTTTTCCCGGTGCACCGGCCCTGCCCCGCGCAGCCCAGGCCCGCGGCCGCCGCCGCGCCCCGTACCTACCGGAGGCGCGCCCCCAGCGCTCGCGGGCCGCTCGGTGCCTGCCCCGGCCCTGCCTGCCGCTCAGCCCGCTCGCATGGCGCGGCGGCCGGGCCCGCCGGGCTCGGTGTCCGTCCCGGTGCCGCTCCCGCTCCGGCCTCGGCCCGGCCTCAGCCCCGCCTCATGGCGCCCCTGCGCCCGCCGCCCCGATGGAACCGGCCGCGCCACCACCACCACCCCGCGCCGCGCCGATGGGCGCGCCCGCTCCCCTCCCGCCGTACTATGCCCAAGCGCGGCGCCACCCAAACCGCGCTGTAGGGCGCTCCGGCCGTAATGCTCCGAGTGGCAGCGCACACCAAAGCCGGACCGGGGCTGTGCTGGGGAAGATATCCCGGGCCAGCCCTTCGGAGGAGTGGGGCGTTCCGGGACAGCCACAGGCAGTTTGTAGAGGGGTGTCCAGCACCAGCCCCGGGGGGCTCAGCGGGTTAATCCTGGGCCAGCCCAGGGGTCTCCAGGAGTACCCCCAGGCAGCCCATGGGGTGTCTGTGGGGGTGTCCCGAGGCAGCTTTTGCATGGGCTGGGGGGGGTCCTCGACCAGCCCTGGAGGGGCTTGCTGAGGGGGATCTCCCAGGCTGGGCCCCTGTAGCCCCTTCTCTGCAGGCTCCCTGACCCAGGTGTGCAGTGAGATGGGGACCTCGGAGCAGGGTGGGTGGCTGGGGGAATCCCAGAGCTTCCCGGCCATCCAGACCCCGTGGGTTCCCCAGGGAACAGGGGTGAAGGGAGCCCGATGCCACAGAGGTGGGGGTCCCACAGGCCCAGGGCTGGCCATGCCCCTCTCACCGCCCGCCACCTCCCATCCTTCTTCTGCCTGAATGGAGCTGCACAATCCACCCTTGTCCCCAGTGTGTCCCAAGTAGGTCAGGGAGGCTGGTCCAAGCCCCTGCAGAGGGGAGCGGGTGGCAGAGGGGTGCAGAGGGCCCCAGGCACCCACGCAGGTAGCTGCACCACGGGGTTGGTGCCCACCCCCTGTCCCGGTGGGACCCTGGTGTCCCCAGCCCAGGGGCTGTGGGGCATTTCCCCAGCCCCTCTCCAGTCCCCTGGGGCGGTTCAAGATCCCTCTGCATCCCTGCAGGCTCTGCATCCCTCCTGGGAGCCGGAGTCCCATGGGTGCAGGTTGGGGTGGCTGAATCATGGGGGAAGGCACCCAGTGTGGGGACCTGGGGGGCTGGGGCTGGGGACCGAGCGTCGAGCTGGACTGGGCAGGAGCTGGGGGATGAACACAAGGAATAAGGAAGATGAGGGAGGTATCTCTCACCCCTTAATTGCAGTTAATAATTGATGAATGTGTTTACTGCAGGAGGCAAAGGTCTCTGGTGGTGTCAGGGTGCGAGCGCAGAGCAGCCCGCCCAGCAGCATCCCAAGTGACGCAGCCACAGGTAAGGGATGTCGGCCCCTGCCCTGGCCCCTATGGGCATTGGGGTCCATCTTGGAGGGAGGTGGGGGTGTCTGTTGGCTGTCGGGCTGCCCACAGGCCGTGACATGAGGAGGGGGACACCACCATGATGTCATGGATTGCTCTTGGGCTCCAAGCGCTGCTTGGAGAGGCCCAGTTGAGCCCAAACAATGGAGCCTCCAGCCATGCCCAGAAGAGGCTCCTGGGGTCCCCAAGCACCCCTATGATCTCCGGCACCTGGAGGCCAACCCTGTCCCCCTGTGCCACGTCCCCAAGAAGCCTGTGCTCGGTGATGTGGCACAAAGCCTGGTGCTTGCTCACCAGCCTGGCTCAGCAGAGGGGACTGTCCCCCCCACAGCTCCTCCTGTGCCATCCCCCAGAAGGGATGTGGGGTGGCTGGTGGCAGCAGGCAGCCGTCAGCCTCAGGTGCTTGTTCTCCTACAGGCGTGCAGGCAGGATGGCATGGAACTCACTGGTGCTGCTCCCCTTCCTCCTGGTGACAGGTGAGGACTTTGCTCGACAGCTGGCACGGGTGGATGGGAGGCTTTGGAGGCTTTCAGCCCCCAGCATTCATTCTGAATTCCCTGAGGACAGCTAGGACCCCCAAAACAGCTGCCCACCCCAATGGCACCTTGGTGACCCAATGACAGCCTTGCTGCTCCAGGGCAGGCAGAGCAGGCAGGCGGCTCCGCAGTGTGGATCACATCTGGCATGGGTGCTGCAGCTGGAGTTGTCCTCCAGCTGGAGGTCTGGAGGTGGGAGGTGTGGGATGATCACGGGGAAAGTGAGGGCTGGTTCGTTCACCTGCCTCACCTGGAGACCAAATCCACAGCTGGGAGCTGGGGTTGGAGCTCAGTAGGTGCTTCTGGGTGCAGGGTGCTGGTGGAGCTCGGTGCAGGGGTGGTGCTCAGCCCATCTCCTTGTAGTTTCAGGCAACGCAGCTCCCTTCTTCAACATGACCTTTGTCTACGTGCCTGAGGACCTGGAGCTGGGTGAGTGGGGAAGTCTCGCAGAAGCTCTGGGGTGCAGGAGGAGTGGCCGGGGGTCCTTGGGCAGGGGCTGACACTGCCTGTGCCCCCAGGCCAGCATGCTTTCCAGCTGACAGCTACTGACATAGACGGGGACCCACTCACCTACAGCATCAGTGGGCCAGAGGCCTTCTACTTCTCTGTTGATGCCCAGACAGGCAACGTGATGCTGAGGAACACCCTGGACCGTGAGGTAAGAGGAGACCAGGGCAGATGTCCCTGCCTGAGCTGGGCAGCCTGTGGTGGTGAGGACAGAGGGCAGAGCCACGAGCCCTGTGGGAGAGCTGCTCACAGTGCTACTGTGGGTCACCCCCTGGCCCTGGAGCCCAGCTCTGGTGGGGGGAAAGCCATTTGGGAGAAGCATCCCACCCAGGGATGGTATGTGGGAGGGCACTGAGGCTTAACTGCCCAAGGACTAAGCTTCACCTGGCCTGACCAAGTCCTGCCTTGTGTTCCCCCAGCTCCATGCCAGGCTCACCATCACCGTCAGGGTGTCTGATGGGATGAACGATGCAGTGAGTGCTGGGGCATGGGCTGGGTGGCTGAAGTGGGTGATGGGAACAGGGAAGGGAGCAGGGTCTCGGTGGGACTGTGGATGAGGCTCGGTAGGGAAGGGCGTTGGAGGTGGGCTTTGCCCAGGGGTGGGTGATGCTGGCTGGCTCCGGAGCCATGGTGGCCACAGGGTGCCAAAACTGCACCCAACTCTGCCAGGCACCATCTCCCACACCCATCACATGTCCTCCCTGGTAGGTCTCCAGAAAACTCACAATCATCGTGGAGGACCGTAATGACAACGCCCCGGTCTTCCAGCACCTGCCGTATGAAACATCCATCCCCGAGGTACCTCCCTGGGACCTCCTGGCCCCTGTGGGCAGCAGGATAGGGGTGCTGGGTGGCTCCTGTGGCATGAGTGTGCTGGTAGCAGGACAACAGTGCACCAGGAAGGGGGTGACCCCCACACCTGGGTGTGTGGTGATGGTGGGCATGGGCATGGGGCAATGGTGCAGCCCGCACGGCTGACCTGGGAGCGCTCCATGCCGGGGCAGTTCCCGGCAGGTGCCTCTGTGACAGTCCAAGGCGCTGACACATGGATGGGACTCTGCCCTTGTGATGAGTTTCTGACCAGGGAGTGCCCAAGCTGCCGCTCAGCCCACGCCAGGGTGAGGCAGGATCAGGGTGCAGACAGGGAGTGGGGCTGATCCCAGCTCCCCCCCAGGGCTGGGGGGCAGGCTCTGCTCCCAGGGAGAGTGGCAGGGGGGATCGTGCCTAGCATGAGCAAGGGCAGTAGCTCATTCCTGCGTGGGGATGCACTGGGCAGCCCCTGGAACCCTGTGGGGCCAGACCACCCCACAGGAGGACTGTCAGGGGCCTGGCCCAGCACCAACCCCCCTGCTCTCCTGGGTGATGCCACAACCACCCTCCTGTGTGCCCAGAACATGAAACCCAACAGCACCATCTACACCGTGTTTGCCAATGACAGCGACACAGGGAACGCCTCCAAAGTCAGCTACAGCATCGAGGAGGTGAGCACAGTTCATTGCAGAGTGGGGCATGCCATACCCCAAAGCCACCCCTGAGCCACCCCTGTGGGACAGAGGTGCTGGGGGACCCGGACAGGGGCAGCCCCGTGGCTCTGCAGGAGCAGGGGTACGTGTTGGGTCAGGAGGGCTGGCTCTGCACCCGCTGGGCGGTGGGTGCAAGGTGCTGAACAGTTGCAAACTGGGGATGAGCCAGGTGATAGGGGGTCCCCACGGTCCGTGGGCCAAGCTCGGCAGAAGGGTGGGGGTTTAGCTCCCGTCTCTGCTGGGGGACCTCTGCTCCCTGCCTTGGTGGCAGGGTGATGAATTGATGTCCCCTGCTCAGGTGATCCCAGACAGCATGAAGAATCAACAGCTCTTCTACATCCTGTCCAACGGGAGTGTGATGCTCAATGGCTCACTGGACTATGCCAAGAACACCTTCTACCAGCTCAAGATCCTCGCCATGGTGGGGGCCAGCTGGGCTGGGGGAGCGGGACTGCCAGGTAAGGGGGCTGTGGGACTAACAGGTACTCTGCTCCCCAGGACAGCGGGGGCATGCTGCACAATGAGTTGATCTTCCAGAAGAGCTCAACCTACCTGACCCTGACTATTCGTGACCTGCCCAACCTGGACCCACGGTTTCTCAATGAGCCCTACTCCGGCTCTGTGCCCGAGAACTGTGCCCTGGTAAGGAGCCCACCTACCCCAGTGGCATGTCCCTACCCCTGGCCCTCCCTGGGGGCTCTGACACCCCAGGGTGCCGGACCACCAGGCATGGGTGCTGCTGGAGACATCCTAGGTCCTGCCCTGATGGCCATGTCCCTGCAGGGCACCACTGTGCTGACCGTCACCGCTATGGACAGAGACACAGGGGTGAATGATGAAATCTCCTACAGCATCACCAGTGAGTGATGGGGCAGGGCAGGATGGGCAGGGGGTGAGCAGCAGCAGGGGGGGATGGGTAGGCAGGGTTATCAGGCAGCAAGGGGCACCACAGAGACTGGTTCTGGGCTCCCAGGTGCCGCCAGCCTGCCTTTCTGGCAGAGAGAGGGCCAGGCCTGCGTTTCTCGGTGACTGCAGCTGGTTCCTGCTGTCCCCTTGCCCTAGATGCCAGCATTCCCTTTGCTATCAATGACACAACGGGCATCATCACTGTGAGCGGGTCCCTGGACCGTGAGCAGCTGCCAGGCGAGGAAGTGCTGCTGGAAGTCGTGGTGAGTAGGAGGCAGCAAGGGGAACCCCATCTTCATCCTCTCCCCGAGCCCCTCCAACCTGCTTTCTCCTCCTGTCCAGGCACGTGAGAAGAAGCTGGACATCCACCTCAAGGTGGCCCAGGCCAGCACCCTGGTGACAGTCATGGTGACCGATGTCAATGACAACAAGCCCCAATTCTACCACTGCTCCCTCCCCAGCTGCAACTTCTCCACTGGTGCCCAGAACAACTTCAGGGGCAACATCATAGAGCACTCCTCCTCCAGACTGCCCGTGTCCAACCTCAGCATCGTTGCCCATGACCCGGACAAGGTGGCAGCCTGCCCAGGGACCTGGGCCAGGGTGCAGGTGTCTGTCCTGCCTGGACTACCCACCCTCATTCCTGCGTTTCTCTCCCTGGCAGAGCATCAACAGCAATTATGGGCTGTACCTGCAGGGCCCGAATGCCAGCGCCTTCACTGTCTCCCCCACAAAGATCGTGGGCACAGGGGAGGTCCAGCTGCTGGTGCAAGACCCGTCTTCTGTGGACTACGAGATAAGCCATTTCATGGTGGTGCAGGTGGGACCTGTAGTGCTGGCTTGCCATGGGGACAGTCCCAGCTCCCTGCATATGCCAGGGTACAGGGGACACATAGCCCTTCTCCTGCAGGATTCAGAAGCCAAAGCAGAACACGCCTTTGCCCTGGCAACTTGTTTGGTGCATGGGGGCTGGGCTGGAGTGTGAAAAGTCTCTTTCTCATGTTTGGGGAACCATGGGAGACACTGTCGCTTCTCTGTCCTGCAGATCGTTGCTAATGACACAGGGAACCCCACAAACTGCTGCTCCACAGCCACCGTGACCATCAGCATCACTGACAGCAATGACCACATCCCTGAGTTCCCCCAGAGCACCTACAGCCTGAGCGTGATGGAGAACAGCCCTGCTGGCACCATCATCTCCCTAAACATCACGGTCAGGCGCTGGGCAGGGAGCAGCCACAGTTTACATCCCCCAAGCAGGACGCTGGGCACCCCTGGCTGCTAGTGCAGTTTGTGTTGAGGGCACTGGTCTCTCCATGCACACAGAAAGGAGACAGTGACAGTGGGCCCACAGGGTGTGGGACCTCGTGCCCATCAGGGCCATGTTTTTGGGGTGCTCACTGCCAGCAGCCAGTGCCCCAGAATCATCACTGCTCTGGGGGCTGAAACAAATTGACCAGATGCTTCCTTCTCTTTTTTAGGCCTATGATCCGGACAGTGGTGCCTGGGGCCAGATCACCTACCAGCTGCTCCCAGAGAACATGTACGTAGGGGCACAGCCATCCATGACTGGGGCATCATCCTGGCGAGGGGGCTCCAGGCCTGAGCGCCAGTGACGGTTCTGTGTATGCTGTAGCCGTAAAATCTTCATGGTGAACACCACGACTGGGGCACTGCTGGTGCAGAATGGGAGCTTGCTGGACCGGGAGACTCGTTCCATCTACTACGCCAACCTCCAGGCCAAGGATGGGGGCAACCTAGTGGGCACCACAGTGCTGGAGATCACTGTGCTGGATGACAATGACATAGCACCCATCATCACCGGCTCCTACTTCATCTCAGTGGAAGAGGGGCAGAACGTCAGAACGCAGATCCAGGTGTGCACCAATGGAAGTGGAGGGGATGATGGGGGTTGTCGGAGAGGAGCAGAGATTGTCCCCAAGGTGCCAGACAGCCCCATTCCAACTGCTGACCTTTTCAGGCCATTGACAACGACGAGCCTGGCAATAACAACAGCAAATTAGGCTTCAAGATCTTGCCAGGACCGTTCAGTGACAACTTCACCATCAATGCGGCCACAGGTGAGATGCACAGCAAGGAGCCGCTGGACCGCGAGGCCTTGGAAGATGCGCGGGGGCAGATGGTTGTGACGGTGGAGGTGTACGACCACGGCGTGCCGCAGCACACCACCTCAGTGAACGTCACCATCACTGTGGGGGTGAGCCTTGGGCACAAGCGGGGACACACTGGGGCAGGCAAGGGCTTGGAGACGGGATGAACGGGCAGGGAGGGAATGTGGGATCCCTGGCCGTGGCACAGGCACCGTGTCCCCAGGCTCTCTGTGAGGGCAGGTGAAATAGCTGATCCAGGGAGGCAGGAGAGGGTTTGTGTGCCTCCTGCCCGTGGGCAGACAGGTGCCCATACTCCTGTCCCCAGCCAGCTCTTGGGGACCCTGTTTCCTGGAGCAGCTATAACCGTGTGCTTTGTCTTCTGCAGGACATGAATGACAATGCACCCGTGTTCCTCAGCCAGTCCTATAATTTCTCAGTCTTTGAAGACTCTCCAGGTAGAAGTTGCGTGGCCAGGCTCATGGGACCAGCAGTGGTCCAGAGTCAGTGCCTGCTGGCTGCTGAGTGTCTGTCTCCATCTGCAGGATCCCTCGTGGGTGAGGTGGAGGCCACAGATGCCGACCGAACAGAGATAAATTCCCGCATTTCCTTCCTACTTCAGAGGGGCAGTGGTTCCAGCAATTTCTTGATCCGCTCGTCCTCCCTGGGGCCAGGGCACTACAGCGGGCAGCTGTCCGTAGACCCTGACATGTCCCTGGACTATGACACCCTGCAGCAGAAGTCCTTCTCCTTGGTGGTGCTGGCAGAGAACACAGCTGCGGACAATGTGGGGGACAAGGCCAACGTCTCGGTGGTGGTCCACATCCTAGACATCAATGACGAGCCCCCCACTGTCCTGCTGCCCTCGCTGCAGGATGTACGCGTGAGCGAGAACGGCACGCAGCAGGGTCTGGTCCACACACTGCTCGTCTCTGACCCAGACACCAACCACTCGCTGGTCTTCAAGAAGCTGGCAGTTGCCTGCTTCAAGGGGGCGAGCAGCGCTGGGGAGGTGTGCTGGGACTGGTTTGTGCTGGCACCCAATGGCTCGGTGCTGGTGAACAGCTTGGACATTGACTATGAGTTGTGTGACAGGGTGGTGCTCACGCTGCGGGCTGAAGATTTGTACACTGAGAAGGGCAACCGCTACAGCCAGAACGGTATGACACCCACTCCCTGCTCCTGCCACCACCACTGGGCGTGATGGGTGGTGGGACCTGCCTTTCCCACCTCCCAGGAGGAGCTGTGGGGAGTAGGGCAGGAGCCAGGTGGTTTGGCAATGGAGGGAGGGTGCCCCCAGCACTTTTGGTCCCTGCCACCAGACACCTGTGCCTGCTAGGACAGGGCTCCCATGGGAAGCGGAGGAGGGTGCTGCAGGGCTGCTCTGTTGGTGACTGGAGCTCTGCTTTTGGGGCATTTGCAGAAACCCTGCAGATCCTCATCACTGATGTGAATGACAACACGCCGCTCTTCCTGCCCATCTCGGAGACCTTTGGTGAGCAGCTGGGGTTGGTGTGTCCTGTGGGCTCCTCTCTGCACCCGCATATGCTCTGCCACACTGCTCAGCAGTGGGGACCTTCCCCAGCCAGGACAGGGCTGTGAGAGGTGCAGGGGCCAGGCTGGGGTTACTCCATGCTTTCCATGAAGGCTGTGGGGCTGAGGGCAGTGGGGGGATGCTCGGAGCTCTGCTGAGCCCTGGGGCTGCATGGGCATGGGGTCTGCAGCAAGCCTGGCTGCACACCAGCATGACCAGGCTATCCGCCTGTCTTTCCCCGGCAGTGGTTGTCCCTGAAATCTCTCCCGTGGACCTTCAAGTGGCTACCGTGAAGGTGAGGAGCTGTGTGCATGTGTCTGTCTGTCTGCGGAGCTGGGCTTGCCTGTCTGCACCGTGGGCAGGTGGTGGCTCTTCCCATCTGTGCTCCTGCCACACTTTGTCCCTGCAGGCCACGGACGCTGACTCAGGGCTCAAAGGAACCATCACCTTCTCCATCGTCAGCGTGGTGCTCGTGGAGGGCAATGGGGCCAGCCGGCCCTTTGAGAACCTCTTCAAGGTGGTGCCAAAGCCCGAGCAGGACGGCTACATCGGGAGCATCCAGTGAGGCCATGGGTCCAGGCCAGGGCTGGGGGAGAGCAGCTCGGCTCCTGCCTGCTGGGAGGCAGACGTTCAGGCAGGGCCAGCACAGGCTGGAGAGGGGACAAAGCTATCCTGGGGTCCTGCCCTGGGCATGGTGGCAGGGTGGAGCTTGGGGGATGGCAGTGCCATCCTGGGGACATCCTGTGCAGCCCAGTGGAATTGTTGATGTTCCTGTCCTTGCAGGGTGGCCAGCAACCTCGATGGCTCGCTGAAGGGGCAGTACCAGGTGACAGTGGAAGCTCAGGACTGTGAGGCACCAGTGCACAGAGCACAGACCACGCTGAATGTGAGTGTCACCCCCATCCCCCCATCTGGGGACACGCTGCACCCTGCCCAGCCCCACTCACTCCCGCTTTCCACATGCAGATCTTCACAGTGGATCAGAGCTACCGTGTTCGCCTCCAGTTTCTGGCAGCAGTGGATCAAGTCCAGAGTAACTCTGAAAAGATCAAAGTGTAAGGGCTGCCAGGCCGGGGCTGGGGGTGCACGGCTGCGCAGCAGGGGACACAAGCACGGTGGCCGTGTCTCCCAGCTTCATGAACCATGGATGGGACAGGGGAGGCAGGTCCCCACCACAGCTGGGGGTTGCAGGGGGTCCAGCTGCTTTCTACACCCATGGGCACAGCAGCAGGATGCCAGGCCCAGCCTCCCTCTATCCCTCCTGTTCCTAGGGCACTGACCACTGCGACCAAGGCAGGGGTCTACGTGGTGGCCATCCGGAGCATGGAGGACACCCGCACCTCCCAGTGAGTTGGGCTCTGCAGGTGGTGGGGAAGGAGATGCGCTGGTGGCATTGCGGGGGGATCACCCAGGGGCAGGGCACCACGTACAAGGTGTACAGGCAAGACCTGTACACCGAGAAGGGCAACCGCCACAGCCAGAACAGTATGGCACCCACGCCCTGCTCCTGGCACCACCACTGGGCATGGTGGGTGGTGGGACCTGCCTCTCCCACCTCCCAGGAGGAGCTGTGGGGAGTAGGGCAGGAGCCAGGTGGTTTGGCAATGGAGGGAGGGTGCCCCCATCCCATGGATGGGACAGGGCAGGCAGGTCCCCACCACAGCTGGGGGCTGCAGGGGGTGCAGCTGCTTTCCAGCTGCACCACCGCAACCTGCTCACCCCATCTCTTTGATCCCACAGGGTGGAAGCCAAGTCGGTGATGGAGGCATACTTCGTCTACAGCAATGGCACTGCCCTGGACGTCAACCAGCTGAGCATGTGTGTGCTGGGACGGGGGCCATGCACAGGCACTGCCACGTGCCCGCACTGGCGCTGCCGCTCATGCCTCCACTTTCCTTGGCAGGCTCATACAGTCTGACCCGCTGGTCCTGGCTGAGCTGGTGAACTTGGGCCTGGCTGTCATCGTGAGTGGGGCTGGGCAAGGGGCACAGGGAGAGGGCTCCAATGTGGGGCTGGGGGGAGGGGAGTCTCCTGGCTGGGGCTGTGCCCTCACCCCTGCTCTGTGCCAGGGCCCCGGCGAGGTGGCAAAGCCCACCAGGGAGACAGAGTTCATTGGTATCATCGCAGGACTGGCAGTGTTCCTGCTCGTCTTCATCCTCATCATGACCCTGGTCTTGGTTCTCACTACCAGGAGGTAACTGCACTGCCCTCATCCTCACCGGTCCCCCCAGACACAGACCCACCCTCCATCCCCCTCCTGCCTGCCCCATCGCATGGCCCAGCTCCCCCTGCCCTTCCCACCCACCGCATTCCTGGGGCTTTGCAGCTACAAGAGGAAGCTGAGTGCGATGAAAGCTCTGAAGGTGGCCACAACATACAGCCCTGCCACTGCCCAGCAGGGAGCCGGCATCCCTGGCACCAACCAGTACAACGCAGAGGGGTGAGTGGGGGGCTCCCTGCGGCAGAAGGGAGGAGCCCAGGCACGTCCCCCCCCCCAGGGGCTGCAGGGCTTGCTATCACACCCCTCATGCCCGGGGGACATGGCTGCCCGAGGCTACCCCTGCAGCCCCATGGGATGGTCACTCACCTGCCACCCATCCCTGGCCAGGGCCAACCCCATGCTGAACCTCTCGCTCGATCCCTCCCACGACCTCGGCTTCCACGAGGACTCCAGCTCTGTGACCAGGTAAGCTCTGCAGTCAGGTCCCAAAGACCAGGGGGCCATCACCCTCCATACCCACTCTGCCAGTGCTTGGACCCTCTTCTACCCCCCATCCTCTGCTCTCCAGCGTGAATTCCCTGGATGAAAACACAGTAAACGCACCCAGGGATGACAACATCAGTGCCAAGGTAAGTTTGCAAAGAGCTGCTGATGCCCAGCAGGGAGTCCTGCCACTGCATGCCACATCCTCTCTGCTGTGGTCTCTGGGCTCCTGGACACTTTGTGTCCCTTCCACCCCATCCCCTTGACAGCCCTCAGCTCCTGGGAAGGACAGGAATATCCCTGTCCCCCATCTCTGTCCCCATCCCCTCTGACCATGCTCTCCCCCTGCAGCAGGACGAAGCGCAGCTGAAGGAACCCACTGACAAGGAGGTGCTGGTGGCCGCCCTGAACCTGAAGGAGCCCACCAAAACAGCATACACCAACATTACCTTCACCACCACGGACTTGTGAGCAGGCACAAGGGGTGCAGCAGGGCCAGAGCAGGACTCGGGCAGCTACTTTGATGATGTGTTCAGAGGCTGGCAATAAATCTGTCCCACAGGGGTCATGGTGTCCTGTAGCCATCAGCCCATCTGCCTGGGGGCTCAGCCAGCTTGGAGTCATCCCTCCCAGCACAAGGTGCCAGTTTCAGGCCAGGCTGGTGCCAGAGGGCAGGCGAGTGCCACCATGGGGTTCAGCCTGGCTTCTTGTCCCCAGGACCCTTCCCTGGGCTGTCCCACTGTCCACTAACCCTGCTCAGACTCAGGGGAGGGAGGTGCAGGCAGCCCAGTGCAGAGGTTTGTGCAAGGTTTTATTACCCAACATCCACATTGACAGGTTGGTCCTCCCACCCCCTTCCTCCCTGACACCCCCAAAAAAGAAATGAAGAGGGAAAAAAAAGAAGTAGGTGATGACGCCTCAGCACCGGTGGGCTGGAGCTCGACAGTGTGGGGCTGGAGGTGTGAGACAGCCCAGGGCAGGGTAGCAGCGGGGTGCCCCCAGGTCTTCCCCAAGTGGCCACGGCACCCCTTGAGCACCCCAAGGCACTGAGCAGAGCCAGCTCCGGGCGAGTGCTGCAGCACAGAGCAGGCACTGGCCACCGCACTGGCTGTCGGCTTCAGCGAGCCCTTCGCAGCCCCCCACAGGGCAAGAGACAGCCCAGGATGTACAACGGGGATTTGGGGGGGTGGGGGTGGGGCAAGACTTGCCCCTTAGGCAGGGGAGGCGGCTGCACTGGTGACCGCAGCACCTCGAGCCCTACTGCACCTCTGCCCAGAGGGGATGGTGCAGCTCCCCAAGCATCACCTGTTTGCATCCCTCTATCAGGCACTGGGCACAGGCCTGGGCCCCTGCTCGCTGTGGCACTGTGGGGCTGGTCCTCTGCATGGGGCCGGTCCTCTGCATGGGGCCAGGCTGGAGAGGCCAGGACCCACGTTTTGGCAGGATGCAGCAGTGCTGCTGGCCACAGGGATGCTCACCCCGCTGCATGCCAGCCCTTCACTCCCAATTCTCTCCAGCCTTACAGGGTGCAGGCAACGTAGGAAAAATGTTTGAAAAGAGGGTCACGGCCCTGCAGGCCACCAGGGAGGAGGTGGCTCCAGGTAGGATGTGCACGGCTGAAAGTGTCTCTTAAAAAGCTCCAAAAATGCAAACACAGTTCGATAAAAGCCCCCCTCCCCCCACCCTGTAAAACCCCTGCTGTAAAAAGTGGTAGCGCTTTGCAGCTGCATCCCGGGCTGCTGTCAGAGGAGAGCAGTCAGCGGGCTGGAAGGACCCATGTCGGGACACGCACCCACATCCCCGGTGCGTGGGGGCTCTCTGGCACCGAGGTGGCTGGACGTGCCCAGTGGCAGGGCAGGCTTCATCTCCACTGCCAGCTGTGGTAAGAGTCTGCCCTGGGCTCTGGTGGCTGCTCCCGGGTAGGGGGAGCTGGGGGCCACGGGGACAGTCTCCACAAGCGCCTCCAGCCACGGTGACAGGAACGAGCAGCTCTCCACCACAAGCGTGGCCCCAGTCTTTCCCATTTGAGATCTGTCCTGGTGGCCCACGTGGCCACATCCTCCCAGCTCCGGGGCACCCATGGCACGGCAGCGGGGCAGAGAGAACAGGGCTGTAGCGGGCTGGGCTGAACGTCCCTGCCCTGCGCAGCCATGGGGACCTGCGCGTGCGTGGCCGTGGGCTGCTCAGAGCATGGCAGAGCCCTGGGCAGGCAAAGCGGTGGCACGGCAATGCACCAGCATCTCTCCAGCATGGGGAGCAATGCTGCTGCCTGGCGTTTGAGCGAGGTCAGAGTTCAGGACAGCCAGCAGTGACCTACCCGTGCCCACCCTGAGCCACCTCCGGACCTGTGCCACCAGCAAGAGATGCCCGGGAGCAGCTGCCTCCAGCTGGAAGGAGCCACATGCTTCCTTGCACTGGAAAAAGCCACCAAGCACAGACAGGGTACCAGCCTCACGTCCCAGGGCACCTCCACAGGGCTAGGCTGGCAGGAGGGACCCTGGGCTGGCAGGGGGACCCCCAGCAAGGACATGCCTTGCCCCAGCGTGCTGTGCTCCGTCACCGCCCCAGCCCCAGGAGCCCTGCACACTGGTAGCAGGTGTCTCAGGACGCCGGGGCAAGGCCCCCTCCCCACCTCCCCAAGAAGCCCAGTGACACCCCCACCCCACCGGCACAGGCAGCGACTCACTCCATGGCGGGGCCGGCGCGGGAGCAGCACCGGGGGCCGCCGGACATTTTGCAGCAGAGCGCGGAAGACGCTGGGCTGCCTCTTGGCCTCGCCTTTGCGGGGGGCTCCCTTGACAGAGCCGGTGCGGGTGCTCTGCGGGGTCATCACCACCTGCCGCCCATGCTCCTCGATCTGCTTCTCCAGGTGCTTCTGGATGGCCATGCCCAGCACCTCCACCTCCATGGAGGCCCCATACACCTCCCACGTCATCCCCTTCTCATCCCAGCTCACCTCCCGGATGGGCTCTGGAGCCTCCTCTGCCACCGTCCCCTTCACATGCACCTCAGGGTATGAGGCTTGCGGGGACTTGGCTACTGGTGTCATGGGCCCAGTGGCCACCGAGCGGGTCTCCACGGGCATGGACACCTGCATCTCTGCGTCCTTCTTGGAGGGCTCCAGGCGTGGGGCGACAGCAGAGCCCAGCTCCCTCTTGGGGAAGGTGAAGGCAGCAGCACCGCCGGGGGGGCTCATGGGGCTCAAAGCCACCGACACCAGGGACGCCCGGCTGTCCACTTGCGTCCCCATGTCCTGTGTCCCGGCGTCCTGCGGTGGGGTCACCTCAAAGGAGTAGGACTCGCAGAGCAGCTTGGCTGCCTGGGGCTGCTGGCTGCTCCCGGCGCCCACAGCCTGGGCTGGGCTCCCCTCAGCCCTGCCCTGGCCCAGGGCGGTGGGGCTCGGCCCTGCCTCGCTCCGGCCGCCACTCGCCACAGTGCCGGCGCTGGGTGGGTCCTCCATGTCCCCCTGGGGCTGCTCGGGAGCCTCGTCGCCCCTCAGCTGGGGCACAGCACCCAACGATGTCCCTGCACCACCCTGGGGCTGCTCCTGGCTTGGAAGCTCAGCTGCTCTGGCACCTGCGGCAGGCTCCAAGAACGCCACGTGTTTGGCAGGACCTGGCGCGTTCCCCATGTCCTCGCTGGGTGCCTTGAGGCAGGGCTCGGGCAGGGTGGGAGCAGGGGCCACGTTGTCCTTCTGGGTGCCAGGGACCCCCATGCCCATGGGACCACAGGCAAGCACAGGGCCACTTGGTCCCCCACAGCTCCCTGTTGCTGCCGTCACGCTCGGCTCCACATTGTCATCTGGGAGAAGCGTGCTGGGAGCCAGTCCCGTCGGTGATGGCACCTTCTTCTCTGCTGCTGGGCCAGCCGTGGTGCCCTGGGCCTCCGGCTCAGCCACGCAGCAGGTCCTCATGGCACGGCCCCCCACGGCACAGCCGGAGCCGGGCAGGCACTCGCCAGCAGGTGGGCAGCCAGGGGAGCTGGCACCAGGCTCGCAGGTGTCCTCAGCTCCAGCCTGGCGGCTCAGTAGCCGCAGCCCCTCAGGCTCCTTAGCGCTGCCCATGCCCAGGGAGGGCTTCTCCCATGCTAGTCCCGCCACAGGTCTGCAAGAGAGCGGACAGGGCAGTGAGAGGGGAGCAGCGCACAGACTCCCAGCCCCCCTCAGTTGCCAAGTATTTTTTTTCCATGCCACCCATGACAACAGGTTGGGTGGCCACCCAGAGCATCCACCAGCCCCTGTACAGCCAGCGTGGTGGCACCCAGTGCCCAGCCCCACGGGAAGGGAGGAACAGCATCGGTTACCTACCGTAAAAGCCAGCCTTCCCCCGGCACAGCCAGACCGGGAGCAGGTTCCAGGCGCTGCTGCAGCTGCTGGAGCCGGGGGAAGTGGTCCGGGCAGCCCTGTGGAGAGAGCAGCAGCTGAAGTATAGCCCTGGGCACAAGGCTGAGAGCCTGGAGAGTGGGCTCAGCACCCCCACCTGCCAGTGAGGAGCTGGGCACAGTGCGGGGTGAGAGCCAGCCAGGCCCATGGGCGTCGGGGGGGCTGCAGGGCACGGCAGGGGTGCGGGGCAGCCGAAACCCTTCCCTGTGCTCACTGGGACCAGCATCCCAGAGCTGGCAGTGATGTGTCCCCCGGCCGTGGGAACCCGGCTAGGCGCCTACGCCCCATGTCAGGGTGTGTTGAGCTCCCAGCCACACCATGTGGAGCTGGCTGCAGGCAGGCACCCCGCCACAGCAGGGGGACACAGGCTGGTGTCACCCAAGTGGCCCCAAACCCTACCCAGCCCCGTGGGGCAGCCCGGCAGCAGGAGCATGGCAGGAAGCCCCCAGCTCTGCCAGTGCTCTGAGTCCCTCCGGAGCTGGGAGCACATGTGTCCCACACCTCCGGCCACGGCCACTCGTGGGTCCCACGGCAGGCAGAGCCGAGCAGACATGGCTGGCACCGAGTCAGTCCCCGCCAAGGGAAGAGGCAGGAGCGGGGACCAGGCTGGCACCCACTCCCGCCGGCAGCGCTGGGGCCCGGAGGCTGTGAGCCCCCCGCCCCCATCTTCCCACGCAGCACCCCGTTCCCGGGGGGGCCGCACCGCCCCACAGCCCCCCCCCGCCCTGACAGCACCCCACGTCCTGCGGGGGGGCTGGGGTGCCCGGCCCGGGGGCTGGGGTGCTGCCCCGGTGCTGTTGCTCCACGGAGGAGCTGCGAACCCCGGCACGCGCGTGTGCAGACACGCGTGTGCACACGCACCGGCACGTGCACACGCACAGACACGCGTGTGCACAGGCACAGGCACGTGCACACGCACAGGCGTGCACACGCCAGCACATGGCTACGGGCACACCCGCACGCACGAACACGCGTGTGCACGCCCCGGCCCCGCTTCCCCGGCCGGGTCCCGGACAAAGCCGCCCCCGCGGCAGCCCCAGCCCGGGGGAGGCCGCCCCCGCCCCGGGGCCCGTGCCGCCGCCATAGCCGCCCCCCGCCCCGGGGGTGCCGGTACCGGGCGGGCGGCGGCCGCAGTGCCCGGCCGAGCCCCGCCACGTGCGCCCCGGGGCCGCCGTTACCTGCGGCGGCGGGTCCTCCAGTCCGCTCCCGCCCCGTCCCGTCCCGCTCCGCTCGGCTCCGGCGCGGCGGCGGCAGCGGCGGCGAGCATGCGTGGGGCGGTGGCGGCGGGGGCGGTACCGCGCCCCGGGCCGCTCCCCCCGGCTGCCGCCCGCCCCGGCGCCCCCGGGCAGCGGTGGGGAGGCGAGGGAGGGCCGGCTGCCGCGGGGAGCGTGGGGTCCCGGCATACCTCCCCCACACCCCCCGGTGCCATCGGTGTCACCCCGCCGGCCCGCCCTGGGAGCACCCATCACCCACTAGCATCCCGCCCCGTATCCCCCGGGGACGGTCACCCCGACACCCCCCGGTGCGCCGGGCCACAGCAGGGCACATGGTCGGCACCGGCCCGGTCAAGGGGTCCTCAGCCCTTAGCGTGGGTCCCGTGGGCGGGTGTGACAGCGACACAGAGCCCGGTCCCTCTCCTACCTGGTGATGGAGACGGCCGCTTCCCTCCCAGGCATCACCGGGGGGGGCTGCACCCCCACCAGCCCGAGGGACAGGGACGACGTGCCACCACGGCAGGGATGGAGGTGGGCTCCCGCGTACCCCTCGCCCAAGGGTGGGGGGGGACGGGGAGGGGAGAACGTCCCCGTCTCCCTCCTGGCAGCGCCTGCCTCTGCTCCCGGGCTCAGGCTTTGTCTAACTCCTTCCCACGCATTCCCGCTCGCGCTGCGGGGGGGAAGGCGGCCTGCTTGCCTTGCCTGCATCCCCCCCCCAAACCCTCCAGCACCCCCCTGAAACCCCCCCAGCTGCCCCTCCTCACCCTATAGGGTCAGGATCCCCTCCCTGCCCTGGGGATGTCAGCATTGGGGCAGGAGCTACAAATCTATAGGGGCAGGGCGGGGGGTGCTAGCATTAACCCCAAGATGGGGTTCCCCGTCTTGGGGCTAACATTGGCACACACACATGGACCCTATAGATCTATAGGGTGAGGCCAGCACAATGGGAGCTGACACACACCTGGTTGCTTGGAGACAAGGGAGGTTGGAAATGCTCCTTCCAGTAAACAGCCAGGCTGGAACAAAACCCCGAAGGCTAAAAATAGGGAGGCAGGATATGGAAATATAATAAAAAGCCTTGTCTTCCCCCCCCACGCCAGGGCAGAGCAGGGCACCCCCATCTCACTGCTGGGCACCCCAACGTGTGGCCACGGTGGATGGTGTGGGGGTGTATTGCTGCACCCATCAACGTGTCCCCCCCTCAAGGTGCTTGTCCCTGCCCATGGTCCTGTGTGCTCATCCCAGTCCCACAGCATTGACTGGGCCCAGTTGCCCATCTGCAGCATGGGGAAGCGCAGTGTGGGGCATCAGTATGGGTTTACATCCCATGCTGCCCTGTGTGGGATCAGACTCAAGCCTGGGCACAGACCCTGGGAGGGATAAGGGACAACATGGGCAGGATCAAGTCCTGGCAGAGGAGGAGACCAAACTGCCCCCCATCCCCTGGCTGGGACTTTGCCGCAGGGCAGGGGGCTACAGGGAGCTGTGGGGTCACATCCTGCTGGCATTTGCTTCCACCTGCTGCTCTCAGCTCTGCTGGCAGCCACTCTCCCCATTCCCATTGGCATCTCAGCACCCAGCAAGTCCCCATCCCCACCAGGGCTGGCTGGGGGGGTCACAGGGAGCATCCTTCCCTGTCCCACAGGCAGCCTTCATCCCAGGCCAGCTGCCTCCGCCTCCTCTTCTCCCTGCCTGGGCACCTCGGGGCTGGCAGGAGAACAATAGCGAGGAGGATGAGTAAAATGGTCCCCATTGCCTTGGCAACACACTCCCGCGCTACCAGCGCGCGAGGACTCAGGCAGCTGCCTGAAAAGCGCATTCTCCCTTGGTGGAGGGGGCTGCCGGCACAGGTAGCATGGCAGCCCCCTCCCTCGGCGCCACGGCCCACCTCCCACGCCGGCACGGGCAGCGCCACGTGAACACGGTGGGCTCCCCCACAGCCACCAGCATGCTGCCGGCGCCTGCACACGCTGGTGCAAGCAGGTACATGCAGCCGGCACACAGCGTGGCCCAGGCCTGGTTCCGTGCCGGCTGGCCGGCTGGTGCCCGGTTGTGTGGTGGCACGCAGCCCACAGCGCCTGGCAGGGGAACGTGTCCCCTCCGGGGCTGCCCGGCAGGAAGGCGATGGGTTTTTCATGGCCACTCGCAGCCACGCCATCTTCACGCGCGGCTGCCCACATTAATTGCAGGCCTGGAGGCCACTCCGGAGCTGATGGGGTGCTGGCAAATGGGAGCGGCAGGGGATGCCCAGAGGCACCAGGATCCCATGGCAGACCAAAGCTGCACATCCCATGCTGCCCCCCAGGCTCCCCTTTCCAGGGGAAGCGCTGCCAGCAGGAGGATCCTCAGCGTGCCCAGAGCTGCCAGTGCTTTGGGATGACTTGGTTACCTGGAGATCCAAAGGCACTGAGCACCCTAAAAATAGTGCTGCCTCCCCAGCGGCCTTGGCACAGAGGTGCTGGGGAGGGGACCTGATCCCTGCCAGTACCCTCTGCCCTGGGTGCCCCAAAACACAGCCCATGGCTGGGGTTGGCCTGCCCCAGCCCTGCAGGGAGGGAGGGCACCACAGCCCTGAGGCTGAGCACATTGCCCTGGATGCCCCTGGGTACAGGCAAGGACCTGGCCCCGGGGCCAGCGGGGGGGCACAGCCAAGGACAGGGACACAGGGAGGCACAGTCCCCACTGCTGGGATGGCAGTGTGGGGCTGTGCAGGCCCCGGGAGCAGGATGGGCACCCCACAGCCCCATGGCCCCAGCTGGTGCCCCTGACCCCACACCATGTCCCGGCTGGCCACACCCCGGAGCTGGCCTCGCCCCTTTGGTCCATCTTCTCCCTGCGCAGACCCCAGCCCCATCTTCCCACCTCTCATTGGCCAGAGAATCAGCCAATCAGAAGAGCCCTGAAGTACCCACCCCGCCCAGCCCACTCTCCACAGCGCCCCCTCATGGCCATCTGCGTGGGGATCAGCCAATCAGAGAGCCATTTGCTGAAGGGAGTGCCTTCAGCCACCCAGGGCAGGTCTTATTGGCTGCTGCCAGGGTGGCGGATGGGGGCAGCCACGTTAGGGTCAGCAGGGCGGTGGCTGGGCCGCGGGGGCACCATGGCAGTGGTGGGGCAGTGCTAGGGCACGGCCAGCCTGGCAGCGGGCAGCCCCGATGCCTCCTAGCTGTCCATGGTGGAGGTGGGAGCAGCCCAGCGGGGTGGGCTGCCCTGGGTGCAAGGGCTCCTGGAGACCATCCAGTGCTGCAGCCATGTCCTGGAGGTGGCCTTCCCCCTGTGCAGGGACAGCAGTGCCTGGGAGGTGGTGTGGGGTTGGCATGCCCAGCACAGCCAGCACTGCCTGCCCTGCAAAAGGGGTGAGGCAGCGAGCTGCAGCCCCACTACATGCTTCTCCATCCTTACCCAGCCTTGCATGTGGGGCTCTGCTGGGCTGCCCCCGCCCGGCTCAGGGCATGGGGAGCCTGACATAGAGGGTGTCTACATTAACACGGTGGTGGTTGGGATGCATACAGTTGTGCCCAGGAGGATGCCATCCATGGATGCATCCCTAAGAAGAATGAAGGATGACTGAGGCAGGTGGCTTTGCCAACCTGATCTGCAGCCCAGCTGCTCATAGCAGAGCACAGGAGCAGCGTGGCTGGCTGGTACCCCTGTGTGCATTCATCTCCTTATCCTAAACACCATATACTTGCTGCCCTAAACACACCTCAAAGCAACAACAGTTGTTCTGAGCCTGAGGGGTCCCAGCCTCCTGTCCCCTCACCCTTAGCCTGAGGCTTTCACCTGTGCTGCGGCTGCACTCTTTGAGGTTCTCGCCACAGCAAAGGCCTGTGTCTGCTGGTAGGAACCTGCTTTCCATTCTGTGGCGATCTGGAGAAACAGGTCTAGCTGAATGCTGATCGCCTATTGCAACTAGATGCTGTTGTTTCAGAAGAGTCAGAGCCTTTCCTACAGTGCCTCTGTGCCATTTGTGGCAAAAAGGCAGGGACTCTTCACTTCTCCTCTCCTTTCCCAGGGGTTTGTTTCAGCAGTTCAATCGGTGTCAATGAAGTAAAAGCCCTGGCTGCATTAATGACATACAAATGCGCTGCAGTGGGTAAGTACAAGGGGAATGTAAAGCATGTGGTGACTTGGACATGGGATGGGGCCGTGATACAGTGAGTCAGAAAAGCTCATTAGATGCTTTGAAAATCAGAAGTGCTCTAGAAGTGCAGGATGTTCCCCTGGGCACGGATGTGCGAGGGCAGGGCTTGCTGTGGCTGCAGAATACACCACTGGCAGTCTGGGATTGTTCGTGTTAATCAGGGAGCGTCAAGCATCGTGCTTCTCAGATGCAGTCTCTGTGCCTGGGTTGTCATGGATTCAGCTCTGGCTGGTGGCGTTTGTGGCAGGCTCAGGGTCTATATCCTGTCCTGCCTTCAGCTCTGCTCTGCAGAGGCTGCATGGCGTTGCAGGGGGGGCTGTGTGTGGCGTGGGGAAGCAGTGGCCCCTTGCCTGGATTCACCAACAAGGTCACGGTTGCTGTAGCAGGTGAGCTGGCAGAGAACATTTCTGCCTTACCCTGTCTTTTCCAGACGTTCTTTTTGGTGGTGCCATGGCGGGTGTGAGGATCAATCCGAGGAAATAGTCGGTGAGTTCACTCCTCTCCTTCCCCCGCCGACAGCCCATAACTCACGCTCCATTTGCACAGCCCTCCCTCTCTGTGCGCATCACAGCAATGCACTCTGGCAAGTGGGGGGAGACGTTTGTAGTGAGTAACACTCACCCAGCAACTGCGAAAAGCAGCTTGGAGGGGGGAGAGGGGTGGCAAACTCTGGTTTATGGGTCAGTGCATGTGACCAGAGGCACGCTGAAGGAGCCTGGAGTAGAGACGTTCCTGCTGCTGCCTGCTGTGCTGGGGGAAGGTGCAAATCACCAAGGGGTTGGAAGGGCAGTGAGCAAAGGGACTAGGAGTTCACACATCTCTTTTTTTCAACCCAGGGACCCCAGCTGCTGTAATTAACTCCCTGGAGACGTAAGGGTGTGCCCTGTACAGGCAGGGCAGGGCAGCTGCCGGATGCTGTACCATGGCTCTGTGATTTTTCTTGGGGCCTGTAGTAACAGCTGTGTTTTGTTGTTCTTGCACAGGAACATTAGCTGGAGGAAATAATGAGGCATTTTACTGTAGAAAAGGCCAAGAAGGGATTTACAGGGGAGGGTGGTTTTGTCCCAGGTCTGTAAGCGGTGTGTGGCTTGCAGGCAGGGGAGCAGGCAGCAGCTGCCTGGCTGGGCAAGCACAGAGGCTGCCACTGCCTCGCTGCCTGTCCACAGCACTCACACCCCTGTGCTCTGCTGTCCGTTCACTGCTTTGCTCTGCCCGTGCTGTGAATTTGGAGCAGAGGGAGCCTCGTGCAGTGCCAAGCATGGCAGGGCTGGCCCAGGCTGCCACCCAGCTACTGATGAGCTGGGGTCTCACCTGGGAGTTATCCTCCATCCCCACCAGCGAGCGCAGCCACAGGGAGGAGTGAAAGTTTCTCCTGCCTCAGTGTGTGATAGAGAGCTCAGTGGGTGCTGGTCACAAGGCAACGACCTTTACATTCTCTCTTTACTTGAAAATATTGGGAAAGGACAAAGCAAAGACTCCGTGAAAGCCAAAGCTGTTCATGCCTGAGAGAACCTGGGGACACCCTGGGACATGGGCAGCACCACACTTTGGTCAAGGGACTCCCTGGTGTGCCCAAGGCCATGACCAGCCTGCTGAAACCACCTGGCTGTAACATGCCATTGGTTGGAGCAGATCAATTGAATTGCAAAGACAGGATTTGACAGATTTTTTTACCTCCACAGGGCCTGGGATTGACGTGCTGGTCCCTGATGTCAGTACTGGGTAGTGGGAGATGTCCTGGATAACTGACACATACATCCACACACTGGGGTACCGGGTGAGCTCTGAAAGTGCTGGTTTGGAGCCTGGAATGCCATGAGCACTGTGAGGGTTTGTACCGAGAGGCCCATGCCAGCAAGTTGCTTTAGGTTTAGCTGTGGCTTAGGGGAGCGTGAGGGAAGCTGAGGCTTGGGGAAAGTCCTCTCTAGAGGACTTGCACCAGATGAGACCTTAACCTTCTCTCTTCCCATCCCAGCCTTGCAGGACATAAATGCCCAGGTGCGTGTGACAGGAAAGCCCATCAGCCAGGGTGGCATCCATAGGTGACACCCTGCCACCGGGCACGGGGTCCTGCATGGCATTGAGAACTACATCACCAACACAGACTACATGGACTGCATCGGCCTGAGCCCTGGCTTCCCTGGCAAGACCTTTGTGCTGCAGATGAGTGCTCAGCCTAGCTAGAGCTTTGAAGAGGACAATTCCTCAGGACCTTTCTGCCCCCCCTTTCCAGGAAAGCTTGCAGTCTCAGCTCCTGCAGTGCTGCCTGGACATGACTTCCCAGAGCTCTCCACACTCTGTGACAGCTGGCACTCATTTGAGCAGTGTTTCAGACCTGCTGTGTGTGGATCATTTTCTAAGAGCTGATCCCTTAGAAACTCAAACCAGCAGCCCAGGGGCACTGTGCTGCTCACTCTCAAGGCTTCTCTGTAGCCACCCAGTCACTCATAAAATAGAAGCTGCGACTGACCTTCACCTGTGCATCTGGCAGAGCGGAGGGGTGGCACAACACAGGGGGCTCTGCCAGACCAGATAGAAAGAGCCGACCCCAATGACAACTTCACGTTTCTGTCACCTCCAAACCAGCCACAGAGAGCGGTGATGTTACCTGTGGTGAAGGTCCTGCTTGTGGGTGCACCCCCCATCACTTCTGGGTGCTCTGTGGGTCTGGCCCGCCTTAGCTTTGCCTTGCCCAGCAGCCTGGGAGCTCGCTGGGACTCTGAGGGTGCCAGCCATGCCTTTTCCCTTCTTCTCCCAGGAAGGACCTACCCTTCCCTGCTCACAACTGTGGTGAGGTGCTTCCCCCTGCTGTAGCTCCAGGAGCTCCTGCTCTCTGCCACGCACTGCTGCCCCAATCCACTGCCCGCTCTGCCCACAGCTGCCTGTTTCCTGCTGTTCCGGCCGCTGTTCTCTGCAAGGCAGAAATAAATCTGGAAACGGCACAGCTGAAGCCTTGCCTGCAGCCGGCAATCCGCGCTTTCTGCGAGCACTCGCTCCCCAGCGCAGCTCCCTGCCGCGGGGAAGAGGCTTTGAACTGAAGCTGCACCTGGAGCTGCTGCCCACAGTGCCCTCGGGAATGGCCCTGCCTTTGCTCATCCCTTTCCTTTCCACACATCTTTCTGCTTCACTGGTACGGCAGAGAGTGAGAAGGCTAAAGTCCTTGGCTATTGTGTGTATAATTTTGCTGTGTTTGGAGACTGGTTTTGAGGTCTCAGGAACCAGGGGTGCCATTAGGAGCTGTACCAAGCTGGCAAGCGCTTTGGGGCAGACAGTGCAAAATCATCTGTTCCTGTAAGAAGGGCTGAGCTACACCCATGGCCCTGCCCTGTGCCGTGCCATGGCAGCTGACTGCTCCCCCTCAGTGTGAGGTGCAGGAGGATTGTTCAAATTGTGCCTAGATGCTGCATGGTGCCCACCAAGGTGTCACGGTCCTGTTAAGTGTTCCGTGTGAAACATGAGGTCTGAGCTTTTGCTTATCCTGAACAGCTCTGGTAGGGAGGCGAGTGCCCAGATCCCTGCCACCAGAACTGGCCTGGTGGGGAGGATCCCAGCAGCAGGGAAAGCAGCCCGTCACTGCTTTTTTCTTTTGTTTCTTCTGCCTGTCTCCTCTCTGCTTTGCTTGTGCTCTCAGATCATTGCAGAAGCTGCCAATGGCCCCACTACACCAGCAGCACATGAGATATTCCTGCAAAGAAACATCCTGGTCATCCCGGTATGACCATACACACACACATGGGGAGATGGTAGGGCCACATGGCATTAGCTGCACTGGTGTGGATCAGGCTGGGCTTTGCCAGGCTCTGGGATCAGGCAGCATTGATGGTGCTGTCTCGGCCTGTTCCCTGCCTTGCCCCCAGGTCCTGAGCACCTCAGGTGCTGGTTTCCCTCCTGAACCCTCCTGGTTCTTGGCTGTAGCAACAACAGGGGGCTCCGGGCCAGCACCAGGATATCCTGTGGTCGCTGACGGGCCAACAGCAAACTGCCACATCACATGGGGAGTCACAGCAGCTGGTGTCTCTGCTTAGTGACACTGCAGAGCCAGCGTGGCTCTAAGATTCAGCCATCCAAGTGACCTCAGGACATTGGGCTCTGGCCCAAGGGTATGGGGAGGGACCCAAGGTAGAGGAGGAGAGATCTCCAGATCAACTGTGGCTCTCAGGGTCACCCTAAGCTGCAAATCTGAAAAGCGTGTACTGCCCTTGGCAGGATTTGTATGTGAATGCAGGTGGTGTGACTGCATCCTTCTTTGAGTGGCTGAAGAACCTGAACCACGTTAGCTACAGCTGCTTCAGCTTCAAGTACGAGTAGGAATCCAGCTACCACCTCCTGCAGTCAGTTCAGCACAGCTGGAGCAGTGGTTTGGCAAGGCCAGAGGGGAGATCCCCATCATTCCATCCCCAGGGATCCAGTCTCCTGTGACGGTAAGTGCCTCTAACTGTGGAGGTTTGTCCTGGCTCACTTGTTTCACATTCCCAGATGCTCCTGTCTGCTGCCCCAGTGCTGAAAGCTGAGCTTGTGTCACACACAAAGCTCCCCATGCTCTTATCCCACTGATGGAGGGGATGGGGTGGAGATGCCATGTGTGGTGGTACAGCCCCACCATCTGAGGGTGCTGCTGGCTGCTTCGGGGAGTCCCTTAGGAGCCTGGAACCAGCTGCAGAGGTGGCAAGCCAAGCTTGCACCACCTGTGGTGCTGCTGCACCAAGCAGAGGGGATGTGTTTGATAAATGGGTTTGGGGGGGCAACCTCTAGCCCTTCTCACAAAGGATTTACTTGTTCTTTCCATCAGGTTGCCTCAGAGAAGGACATTGTGTATTCGGGACTAGCCTACACCATGGAGCAGTCAGCCAAGGTACCTCCAAGGGCTCTTTCCCCACCCATCCCTGCTCTTGGGTCCCTTTCCTCACTGCAGAGGCTCTGGGCTGTATTTGAAGGTTGCCCACCCACAGCACCCCATCACTACTCCTGGCAGGTCAGCTTGAGGCCTGGGTTCATCTTCATATCCACACTTTGGGTAAAGCCTCGTGCTCAGCAGCATCCCTTGTTGTTACTGGGTCCCTGTCCCACTCCCTGTTCCCACCAATCCATGTTCCCACCAACCTCTGTGCCCCGTTTCCAGGGCTGCTTACACGAGCCAGGGGTGCAGTGCTGGGTGGGGGGTTTTCATGCCACCCCTCACGGAGGTGGCTATGTGCCACGCTCAGCAGTGAGAGTGGTGTGTGTGGAGCCCACCCGTGGGTGCAGGGTCTGTTCCCAGGGGAGTGCTGTGGGGGAGCAGTGAGAGAACATCTCCAGAGCCCCTTGTAGGGGGGTCCAGGTCTTACAGAACAGTCCCCTTGGTCATTTGGTGCAGAGGTGACCTCTCCCCTCTTGGGTGCTCCCAGGTCCTGGCCTGTGCTTGCATGTGTGGCACTGCCTGCACCCTCCTCCCTAGGTCCTCTGCCCGCCCCCCCCCTTGCCCCCAGAGCCTCCCAGCACACACCAGCTCTCCTCTCTCTCCAGAAAATTATGACTGTGGCTGCAAGGTACAACCTGGGCCTGGACCGGAGAACTGCTGCCTACCTGTGTGCTCTGGAGAAGGTGCTCACCGTGTACAACCAGGCCAGCTTCACCTACTGACACAGCACCTGGTAGGGCTGCCCCGGCATCACTGCCAGCCGCACGGTGAGGGTCACAGTCCTGCAGTGCAGGGGGTGCTCAGGACACTGTGTGCTGCACAGAGGGGACATCCTTGTCTGTATAAATGGTTGGCTTGGGCACATTCTCTCCCTGCTGCCGGACTCTGAGCTCTCCTGGGCAGGGGGCTGTCTTCCCTCACACCCCCTCTGCCCCAGCCCCTTTACAGCCCCCTGGGCACTGGGGGAAGCTGTGCTGATGCTCGTTTGGGTCTGTTTGCCCATGATTGGCAGAACTGGACAAGGGAAGAAGAAAACGCAATTAGCTGTAGAGGAGGGGACAACCCATGGCACAGCCAGCCCCAGGAACAGCTGTCTTGGTCCATTTAGTAACACACGCTGGGCGCTGCGAGCACTGCTGCAACTGGCGCATACAGAGACAGCAGAGCCAGGGTGGGGATTTGCAGGCATCAGCAAACCTGTTGTGTGTCCATGCTGACTGCTGCAGCTTCACTCTTTGCTGGCAAAGCTGGTGAGCTAGCACTGATGGGGATTTAATCTGATATTCATGGGAGGGAGACTCAGCCCAGCCTCTCACCCCAGCCTGTGCTGCAGTCAAGGGGCTAGAGGCTGGCTGGGTACTCAGGCTGGGTTGGTGGACCCGTCCTGGGGGAGCTGAAGGCCCAAGGACTGCACTCGGGTGGGCACAGGACCCACTGCTGTGGTGGACATCATGTAGTGCTGTGTGGCAGTCATCTTCCCTTGAGGTTGTCACACTGCAGCCGAGCGAGCTGTGGGTGCTAGCCATGTCCCTGGCCCCCTGAGGGGAGCAAGGTTACATCAGAAAGTAGGGACAGCAGAGGAGAGGCTCCCCTTTGCTCTGCGCTTCTAGCACAAGACCAGGGTGCACCTCTGGGAGGTGCCTCATGAACAGCAGCACATCCTGCTGCAGGGAGGACGGGGGAAGCCGGTGCCCAGCACCTGAACCCCCTCTGCTAGCACAGCCAGCATCTCCTGGCAGGGAACCCGTGCTGAAGCCCAGGACTATGTCTAGCCTTGTTCTGGCTTGCGGTCCTCAGCCCCAAAGGCCCCCTGCATTCACCTTCAGATGCAAAGCACCGCAGCCAGCACACAGACAGGTGGCACAGGGACACTGCCCATGTCCCAGCCTCAGCTATAGCGCAGCTGGAGGCCCAGGACACAGTGACCTGCTGCTGACACAGCAGCAAGCAGACAGGAAGGCATCTTGTCCTAACAAGGACCCAGTCCTGCCCGCTGCCGCAGCCAGAAGGGGCCAACTAGTCTGCCCCAGCCCCTCATTCCTCTTCCCAAACGAGCCCTGTCACCAAAGCGCAGGACCACCCCTCTCCCCAGGGAACCCACAACCAGGACCAGGGGGCTACAGACAAGAGTTGGCTTTATTCACAGAAACGGGGGCAGCTGTGTCACTGGCAGCTGCCCTCGTATTGCACATCCAGCAATGGGGGTGGGGGGGATATCCATGCCACGTCACAACACAGCGTCGGCACTATGGGACCTCAGGGGGGGCGCAGGCACCGTCACCATCCAGCAGGCTGGGGAGCGGGTTTGGGCGCCAAGGGTTCACAAAGGCAAAAGACCCGTCCACACATAGATAGAGATATATATATAAAAAAAAAAATAGTTCCACGATGACCAGAGCAGAACCACAGGGACATGCGTGCAAGCAAAATGTACAGCAGCCCGCGAGCAGGTAAACATGCTTTGTACAGACACAGACACATCAGGACGCAGCCAGGGTTTATGGCGCTGGGAGGGATACAGAGCGATAAACCCGGGCTTCACAGACGCACGCACGCACGCACGCACACACACCAGCCCCTGCAGGCAGCACCCACGGCTTGGGCACACGCTAGGGCTCGGGGGCTTAGACACGGCAGGTTTTTCTCACTGCTAGACATGGTACAGCGACACAGACACGGTCCCTTGGAACGGAACTGGAGGAAGAACTCGTGAGCGAACGGGGCAGGGGCACCCCTGCTCCTCCCTGGCACGCAAGCACTGGCCAGGGCCGGCTGGGGAGGAGCAGGGAGCTACCGGCGGTTCGTTGTGCTGCTGGTGGAAGAGGCAAGGACGAGGGTCCATTATGCCTCTGGCTCGTATTCCTGGTATTCCTCCTGTGGGATGGGGGGAAAAAAAAGCCAGTGAGAGAGCTCAGGTGGGGCACAGAGCCCCTGTTCCCCCCAGCCCCATGCCAGCCTGCCTGTAAGGCTGCAGGGCTAAGTGCATGGGGCACCTGAGAGCAGGTAGGCTCCGGGCTTTGCTCTGGACAGCAGTGGCCACCGGTGCGCTGAGCGCTGGCACACCGTGCCCTCTGTGGTGCCCTGTGCCCCCCTGTCTCCTCACCTGTGGGGGCTCCTCGTAGTTCTCCCCCTCTGGCTCCAGCAGCGGCTCGACCAGCGGCTCCTCAACAGCCTCCTGGGCCACCTCCTCTGGCTGGGGGTGAACCAGGGGGTCAGTCCAACGCACCCAGCCCCCCACAAAGCATCCACATTCCCTGCCCCTGCCAGACTGGGGGGACATGGCAGAGACCAGCAACACACCCAGGACACTGGGGGCTCCATGTGGGGGGCACCAGTGGGACCCAGTGGGCACCCTGGCCACACACCAGCCCACCTAGCTGGGGGATGACAGGCAGGGGTCCGTGGGAGCAGAGCGTGGGTGTGCGCATCCCTGCCCCACTCCCAGCCTCAGCCCCAGGCAGGCCATGGCTGCTGGCACATGGGGGCTCCAGTTGCTGGCAGGCCTGTGGGAGCATCCTGCATCCCTAGCTGGGGAGGGCGGTGCTGGGTAACCCCTCCCCGGGGCTGGCAGAGTGGCTGGCGGGAGGGAAAGGGGGACAGCCGATCCCCCCCGTGCAGCAGCAGCGGTGGCCTCATTTCTTCAGCTGATGCTATTTTGGGCTAAGCTGGAAGCCAACAGCTCATGGGGGCGGTGAGATGCGAACCCGCTGCCCCTCCCCGTCCCTCCACTCCCGCAGCTGTCAGGTCACCTCGCAGCTGCTGGAGCGATGCATCGCGGCCCCGCGCTCCAGGCTGCCATGCAGGAGCCCACGCATGCACACGTCCGCAGCGGCCACGCATGCAGCCAGCACGCTCGGGGCAGCGACATGTCCCTGCCCTGGGCACAGGCAGGGCAGCTGGGGATCTGCAGGATCCCTCCCATGGGGCTGGGGAGTAGCCAAGGGGCTCCCCACCAAGCCTGGGGACGTCCCAGCCTCCCCGTGGGCCTCCCCGTGGGCATGGCAGTGGCCTGGGGCGGGGGTGTCTCACCTTCAGGTCCGCAGGGAACTCCTCCTTCTTCACCAGCCCAGTGGCTGCTGCAATGTTGCCAGCGCCCGAGAACGCAGCTTCGCCCAGCTGGGACGCCTGCTCCTTCGCTTTCTCAGCCACTGGAAGAGCCACGGGTGCCTGTCAGTGCCCCCCCCGTGCCAGGGAGGGGTGCCCGGCCACTGCCCCATGCCCCACGCCACACGGGGGGCTAGCAGGTTGTTGCTGGGCAGGATCAGACCCTCCCCATCTCCCTGCCAGGGCGCTGGGGAGGGGAGGGGGTCAGGATGCTGCTCTGCAGCTGGGCAGGGAGTGTGAGCAGCCTCCACAAATCCTTTGTTGCGGGCCCTATTATGTAAGAGGCTTTGGCTGGGTGACATCAGCCCCTCAATTAGCCTCTGATCTCGTTAGCACCGCAGCACTCTTGGGGCCAGAGGGGTACGGTGGTGGGGAGCTGGAGGGAACCGTACCTGAGGTGACGCCTTGCACCACACCTTGGGTTTTACTCCCTGGGGGTAGAAAGAGACAGAGATGGGGTTAGAGGGGCCAGCGGCCAGGCGGTGCCACGCGCTGTGCCTGGGACCCTGGCAGGGCATTGTGAGCTGGGGCAACATCCTGCCCACGGCCCAGCCCAGCCGCGCCAGGGCAGCTGGGGGGCCAAGCACCCACACGGCTCCGGTCCCTGCAGGAGCCCGAGCTGGGCAGCATTGGGGCCACCACCACATGCCACGAGGGCAGAGACCCTGGGGCCCAGCGCCATGCTGGGGCACAGCCCCACGGGGTGAACACCGGCCATGCCGCTGAGCAAAGCCTCCCACGGGAGCTGGCATCCACACCCAGAGCTGGTGCCAGCACGGCACGGGCAGCCCCACAGCTGGCACAGCCTGGGGCCAGGTGCCGCCGCTGGCCATGCCGACCCTGCCAGGCTGCTTCAGGCAGAGCAACACCACCCGCAGATGACAGGACACCCCACGGGATGGGTGCAGGGTGCCTGCGACAGGGGGAATAGCAGAGGCTGGCTAGCTCCTGCAGGATGGGGCCTCGGGGAGCTTCTTGAGCCGCTGGATGCCCATCCAGAGCACGCACTCCTGGGCAGAGTGGGGGTCCAGGGCAAGCACCCACCACCACCACCCAGGGCAACAGCTCCAGGGCCTCAGCCCTCCCGCAGAGCTGGTGCCCTCCGGAGCAGGATGGAGCCCCAGCCCTGCGCCTTCCCTCCTGCTGCAGGCAGGAGCGGCCACAGCGCCCTGCCCAAGCAGCCCAACGCCACAGCCCAGAACGCAGCCTGCCCGGGGGCTGCCTCCTCCCTGCCAGCGGCACCTTCTAGGATTTGGCCCCGAATGGACCCCAGCCCCGAGGGGCAGCGCAGAGGGACCCCCCAGCCACCAGGCTGGCTGTAGGGGAGATGCCAGCAGAGCCGCGGTGTGGGATGTGCTCCTGGGCACGACCTCTCCAAGGGGAACAAACGTGTCCCCAGCCCCGCTGGTCTGAGCCGGGCACATCCCAGCACGGCGGTCCCCTCCTCCATCATGGTCCCTCCACGCTCCTGCCCCAGAGCATCCCCGGCAGGGAGCCACGGGGCACTCGGGCTCAGACCACCGGAAGCCCCAGGGGGTCCGGTCCCCGGGGGTGCCATCCCCTCAGCCTGGGGACTTGCCAGGTCCTGCCCCTGCCCGCGGGGCCCAGTCCTCCCCCCCCCCGCAGATGCCCCGCGGGCAGAGCACTGCAGCCACCGGCCCGCTGCCCCGGGGCACCCCGCCGCAGGGGGGTCCCGGTGGGGCAGTGACAGGCGGGGGCGGGGAGCGGGGCCGGGGACAGGGACGGGGGGGCCGGCGGGCAGACGGGCAGGAGGACGCAAGGGCAAACGCAGGAGCTGGCAAGGGCAGGCAGAGGGGCCGGCGGGGCATGCAGGGGGACGGGCAGGGATTAGCCGGGAGGCAGGAGGGGGCAGGCAGGGGGCAGGCAGGGGGCAGGCAGGCCGAGCCGGCCCTTACCGACATAGAGGACCCCCTCCTTGGTCTTCTCGGCGGCCTCGGCCACCCCCTGCTTGGTCTTCTCGGCGGCGGCGACCACCCCCTCCTTGGCCTTGGACAAGCCCTTCATGAACACCTCCATGGCGGCTCTGCGGGGAGAGGCCGCACGGCTTCACCCCGCCCCGGCCCCCCCCGGCCCGGCCCCGCTCCCGCCCGCCCCGCGCATCCCCGCGCCCCCGGCCCCGCCGCCCGCCCGCCCCCGGCCCCGGCCCCGCTGCCCGCCCGACCTGGCTCGCTGGCGGCGGGGACGGGCGGGCCGGGCCGGGCCGGGCCGGGCTGCGGCGGGGCGGGCTCAGTGCGGCTGTGCCGGGGCCGCGCTGCGCTGCGCCGCGCTGCGCCGTGATGCGCGGGGGGGACCGCGCCGCGCCGGGCTGAGCCGGGCTGAGCTGTCCCGGCCGTGCGGGGCCGTGCGGAGCCGTGCCCCGCCGTCCCCGCCCCGCACGGCAGCGGCATCCCCGGCCCTGCGCCGGCTCCTGCCCGCACGGCTCGGCACCCCCGGGACGGGCCCATCGCGCCGAGCCTTCTCCCCATCCCCACCTGTCCTGATCCCTTCCCACGCTGTCGTGCCCCGGTCCCCATCACGTCCCGTTCCCACCCCACACTCTCCCCATCCCATCTCCTCCCGATCCTGATCCCATCTCGTCCTGATATCATCCTCTCCCCTCTACAGGCTGTCCCCATCTCTGTCCCCTCCATGTTCTACCCTGTCCCTACGCTATTCCCGTCCCCATCCAATTTTGATCCCATCCCCTCCTCATGGCCTCTTCCCACCTCATCCCACCCTGTCCCCACCCCATCCAATTTTGATCCCATCCGCTCCCCATCACATCCCACCCTCTCCCCATCCCATTCCACTCCCATCCCCTGTTGTTCCCATCCCATCCTACCCTGATCCCATCCTCTCCACCACATCCCATCCCAAACCCCCATCCCGATGCTATCTCACATACGTGCCTTGTGCCACACCATCTTGATTCCATGCCACATTGTCCCCACCTTACCTCGTCCTGCCCCCCATCCTGATCCCATCCCACCCTGATCTCCTGCTCTCATCCCCCAGCTCCCTGCCCTAGGGGGGGATCCCCCAATCTCCCTGCTCCCCGGGAGAGGCAGGCCTGGTACCCCCTCCCCAGCACACCACCCTCCCACCCCACCAGCTGCAGCTGGGATGGCTGCCTCATCCCGCCCACCTGTGGCCACTTAAGAGCCAGGGCAGCTCAGGGGAGCCTGTGCTAGCCAGGATGGCTACGGGGGAGCAGGTGAGTGCTCTCCCTGTGGGCTGGACCTGGCAGCAGAGTCTAGGCAGCCCTGCTGTCTCCTTGGGGCTCCCAGCTGTGGGATCTGTGTCATCGGGGGGGGGGCTGGGGGGCTGCAGGCTCCCTGATGGAGTGCCTGTGGGGCTCCTCGGGGCTGTCCCTCCTTCCCCAGAGGAGGCAAGATGAGCGGCGTCAGCGGCAGAGGGCTCAGCAGCGAGAACTGCTCCTGGCAGAAAGCCTGGGCAAGCACCCTCTGCAAAACAGGTAGGGGGGGGCGGGGGGTCTGGCCATGGGCAGCCCCTCCTGGTGCTGGGAGGGAGGTCCCAGGGCTGGATGGGGGCTCCAGCATGGCTGACATCCCCCCTCCCCAGGTGGGCACTGTGGTTCTTCAAGAATGACAAGAGCAAGATGTGGCAGGCAAACCTGCGTCTCGTCACCAAGTTCAGCACTGTAGAGGACTTCTGGGCGTGAGTGAGCCACAAGTGGGCAATATGCTCCCTCTGGAGAGGCCCTGATGAGGGGGTCTGGGCTAGAGGAGAGTGCTTAGGGGTCCCTGAGGCACCTCTTCTCACCTGCTTCTGTGTCTTGTCTCCACCCGGCACAGGCTGTACAACCACATCCAGCTTGCCAGCAAGCTCACATCTGGCTGTGACTACTCCCTCTTCAAGGTGTGACACCCCCGCCACTGCAGTCCCTCCTCAGAGCTCCCTGCAGCACCCAGCATTATGGGGCCACACTGGGTGCCAGTGGGGCTGGCAGGGTGTCCTGGCCATAGGGTGGGAGGGGAAGGCTGGCTGGGTGCTCACAGCTCCCTGAGCTAGCTCTGGCCAGGTACTTGGTGCCCCTGACCATCCCCTTGCCCATCCCTAGGACGGCATTGAGCCCATGTGGGAGGACAGCCAGAACAAGCGTGGCGGGCGCTGGCTCATCACCCTGGCCAAGCAGCAGCGGCACACCGAGCTGGACCGTTTCTGGCTGGAGACGGTGAGTGTGGTCCTGCTTGGGCTGCCCCGCTGGGTCCTGGCAGCGGTGCTTCCCCTGTCGCAGTGTTGAGCCCTAGTGGGGACTGTCCTGGGCTCCCCTTCTCCCGGCAGTTGCTGTGCCTCATTGGAGAGATGTTTGACGAGTACAGCGATGAGGTGTGCGGAGCAGTCATCAACATCCGTGCCAAGGGGGACAAGATAGCCATTTGGACTCGGGAAGCAGAGAACCGGGAAGGGGTCACCCACATCGGGTAATGCAGCTTTGGGGCGGGGGGGGCTGCGCAGGGCCAGGTTTGGGGGGATTGGAGTCCCTGGGCAGGGACCCTGTGGGAGAAGTGATGCTGCCCCATTCACACAACCCCTTCCCTCCTCCAGGCGTGTCTACAAGGAGCACCTGGGCTTGTCACAGAAGGTGTCCATCGGATACCAGGCCCATGCAGACACAGCCACCAAGAGCAGTTCCCTCACAAAGACCAAGTTTGTGGTGTGACTGTGGGGGGAGCAGGGCACTGCCCACAGGGTCCTCCTGTCCTATTCCACAATGAATGCCTGCAGCTGAGCATGGTCTGTGTGTCCAGGGCTGGGCCAGGGTTCTGGCACCCTGGGTTGGCTTTTTCTTGGGGGGGGGGGGGGGGGGGGGGGTCCTGGGAGGGGGGACAATGCAATGCCATATCCTGTACCCACCTGCTGGGTGAACAGGGCTGGGAGCACAGAGTTGGCATCACTGTGGGCTTGGGGCACTGTGTGTGTCCCAGTGCCCCTCTCCCTGGGGCTGTGGGGGTGTCCCTTTGCTCTGGGGGCCCTGGGTAGCCCTCAGGAGGATGCTGGGCTCTGTCCTCCCCTGGCCCAGGCATGGGCACAGCTCGCTGCCCTGTGAGCCTGGGTGTGGGAAGGGGGTACCAGAGCCCAACTTCTCTGGGTCAGCTCAGCCTGGGGAGCTGGTCCCCATCTTTCCCAAGCCCCTGCACATTGGTGGGACATGGGTCTGCCTTTTTGGGAAGACCAGCTCCCTAGCTGCGGGCAGCCCAGTGTCCTCGCAGAGTTGGTGCTGGGGCTGTGGCACAGCATCCTCCTCATGCTGTTTGCTCACATCCCTGCCACAGGCACCTGCAGCCCAGGTGGTATGAAGCTTATTTGCTTCCCAAGGGTTTATTGGTATCAGACCCGCTGGCTCACAGCCCCAGTCCGTTGAGCCCTGGGAGTTTGCTGGTTCCTCCTTTCCATGGCCCTTACCCCCTGTTGTCCCTCCTGCCTGTCCTGGCACTGGCTGCAGAAGGGCTCCCTTACTCCTCTCCTTCCTGCTCCAGCCCATGCCCTGTCCTTTAATTTTCTATTTGTGTTTTTGATCACTGGGTCTGACTTCCATCCTCCCCCTCTCCTCCATTCAGGTTTTTGAGGTGGAGGTGCCTGCTCACCTCCTGACAGTGTGGCCATGGCACCCTGGGACCGTGGCTGTCTGCAGTGAAGCCCCACCAGCTTTCATGGAGATGCTGAGCCCTGCCGTGCTCTGGGCCACTACCATGGCTGCACATAGCTGTGTCCCTGGGACTTGGCTGCCCTTCTCTGGGGCCACAGGGGCAGCTGTGCCAGGGCTCTGCCTGCCCTCCACCACCCCGTGTTGCCCCCTGTGCCAGCCAAGAGATGCTGCCAGAGCAGGGAGGGGGGAGCTCGTCCCTGGCACGCAGCATGCCAGGCAGCATCCCCATGTCCTTGCATCATGTGCTGGCCCTGAGCTGCCTTTCTGCGCAGGACAAAGGGGACAGGACCCTGCTGCCCTCCCCTGTAGGGCACCCAGGCCAGGGGTGCTGCAGGCAGCACCCACCCCACGGCCGGCAGCAGGACCGAGGGGGCACGGCTGAGGTGTCTGCAGGCGGGGGGGGTCGGGGGCACTGAAGAGAGAAGGCGGGCGGGGCGCTGCCTGCGCTGCCTGCGCTGCCTGCGCTGCCTGCGCCCTGCACTGCCGGCCCCTCGCCACGCGATGGTGCCGCTCGCCCGGCCTTGGCCAGCTCGGCACGGCAGCGCTGGCAGCCGGCCCTGGCGGTGGGCCCGCAGAGCTGCCCCCACCCCCCGGAGAGGGGCAGGCAGGAGAGAGTGGGGCACGGGCTGCCCCGGCTGAAGCTGGGGCCGGGGGCTGGAGGCACGTGGGGTGCCGGGACCCCCCATCCACCGCACTGTTAATGGCACCTGTTTGTGCCACCACCCCAGCAGTGGCAGCGTGAAGTGGGTGAGGGCCGGGGGCTGCCTGTCCCTCTGTCCCTTCAACCTGCTCCACTGCCTGGCCCGGCTCCCACCGGGGGCTGCCCCCCAGGCCAGGCTGGCATGCTGTCCCTGTCCCCTCACTGCCGTCCTGGGTGCAATGGGGTGCCCTGTGCCCCGCCATGCCGGGAGGCCAAGGTTACCTGGGGCAGGCAGGGGGGCTGGTGGCAGAGGCTGTGGCGCAGTGCCGAGGTTCATTGCCATTCACGTGCAGCCGCGGTGGGGTTTTGTTTGATTGGAAAAGTAATAGGGGCCATCTATCTCCACGGCTTTATGGGCTCAAAGCAGCCCAGCCAGCTGGGGGGCTGGCAGTGCCCCCCTAGAGCCCATCCTTTGGTGACATGATGGCCTCCATCCTCAGCTCCTGCACTTCAGGGTCCCTACTTGGGGGACAAAGGGGGGTGGGAGGCACTCGGGGACCCCCCAGATAGGGACAGCAGTTGCCAGGAGCCACTGAGCGAGCACAGCAGTGCCAGGGCTGCCCCCAGCCTGTTTCACGCTGGGCAGCTGTCCCAGCTGGCAGCCAAGCTGGCAGCCCTGTCAATAATCATAATTAAAAATTAATACTAATCAAAAGGGAGAGGCAGATGGCAGCAGACATGCGGCAGGGCTGCAGGTGGGGGCAGGGGGCAGTGAAGGCATGAGGGCTGGCAAGGACAGAGCTGGGGGACCAGGGGTTGCGTTGGGCAGGAGATACAGGTCAGGGTGCTGTGGCACCCAGTGGGGCTGGGGAGGATGCGGGGTCAGGGATATACGTGGCACCACAGGGATGGGGAATGTGGGGCTGGGGAGGATGCGGGGTCAGAGACATGCATGGCACCGCAGGGATGGGGAATGTGGGGCCAGGGTCGCTGTGGGGCACAGCAGGGGTGGGCACGGCAGCATGGCGCTGGGCTGGTGCAGGGATGGTGACCCGTGTCCCCTTCTCCAGGCAGGCGGTGCAGGTATGTGGTGCTGGGTGCCCATGCAGGGTCACCTTGCCGGCAGCTGGCGTGCAGCCAGGGCCAGGCGCCGCTGGCCCACGACTCAGCTCGGCAGGCTGCCAGCACAGCCTCTTCCTATGCCACCGGCTCTGGCAGCTCCGGCAGCAAGGACAGATCCTTCCCCGGGCACGCACCTGGTGCCAGGATGGGTGCAGACACCCATCCCGTTGCAACCAGTGGGTGCTGCAGGGTTAAAATCCCCCGAAGTAACTGGGGAAGGAGCTGCTGGCTCCGTGGCTGGCGCGTGGGCCGGGAAGAACAGGCAGCGCTGGCTCACTGTGGGAGTGGGCAGGCAGCGCGGCTGCTGGCGCTGGGGCTGCGCCACACTGTTCCCATGGTGTCTGTGCCCACCTTCCTGCCCCATCACCCTCCTGGGGCCATGAGGGTGCTCTGGGCCCTGGTAGGGGGGACATGGGCATGCAGGGGACCTCCATCCCTGGGTACCACTAGCATCCTCTGAGCACTCCTGGGGGGACAAGCCCCCATGAGGTGCCCCATGCCTTCTCTGCCCACCCTGCCAGGCCCTGGTGAGGGTGCAGGCTGAGCTTGTCCTCCATCCAGAATCAGCATGGCGTGTGAGGAGGGGTACCCAGGGTGAGGGGCACCTACAGCACAGCGTTCCCATGACAACCTCCATGGAGACAGCAGTCAGTGTGGGAGATGTGGGAGGCAAGGGGCCCATGGACCCCTTCATGCTTGGTCTCCCGCACCAGGCAGGACACAGCAGGGTGCAGCAGAGGGGCTGCACCCATGGGTCTTGCTCCTGGTCTCGGGCTCTGCCTGCTGATCCTGTTCCCTGCCTGCTGTCCCTGCAGTGTGGAGCAGGCAGGCATGGCAGGGCTGGTGCTGCCTGCCCATGCTGGGCTGCTGCCCTCCGACAGCTGGTTTGCACAGAGGGCTGCAGAGCACAGTTTGCACAGCTGGGTTTGCACGGTGGGGTTGACATGGTGGGCTTTGTGTGGAGAGGTTGGCACGGTCGGGAAGGGGTTAAGTGCCTGCAGGGCCATCCCCAGTGCCAGCAGCAGAGGAGGTGGAGAGGGAACATTAAATCCTGCCCTGTGCTGCAGGGAGCCTGTACCTGAGAAGAGCCCCTTGCTGTCAGTTCTCATCTGGATGACAACCAGGCTCCTGCAACATGGCTGAGCACTCTCCTTCCCCGCGGGGACGGACTGGCACGTCCTGCTTGGCAGAGGCAGGCGAGGGGAGTGGGAAGGTGGGATGGGGACAGGGATAGGCATGGGGACAGGGACAGGACATGTGTGGCCACAGACCTGCAGGCATCAGACCTGCAGGTATGGCTGCAGCACAGTGCTGTAGCAAGCTGCAGGCAGCGCCCTGCTGCTGGCAGAGCTGTCCCCACCACCCTGCCCTGTGTCCCTTGCCCATGACCCCTTTGGGATTTGCTCTGCTGGCCCTGTACTATGGCCTGGGTGCCCCTCGTCTGTGTGGCACACGCCCACAGGGTTTTGTCCCCTCCCAGGCACCGTGCCCATGCTGTCCCCAAGCCTTCAGCACAGGCACGGTGCAGCCCTGTCCCTTGCCTGCACCGGCCAATGCAGCCAGCTCTAAGGGACCAGCTTGCACCTCCCTCAACACAGATGCATCCCAACAGCTGCTAATTGAGCCCCCCCACCCCGGCTTCATTAACACCCCCAGGTCCTCCCAGCGTGGCAAAGGGACCGCTCACTCTCCTGGCTCGGGGGGAGCAGCTGCAATCCCCAGAGCTGCTGGGGCACAGGGCACACAGCAGGCAGTGCCACCGGTGCCTGTCCTTCCCCTCCTGGCCCTGTGAACCCTGGTGTTCCCTTGGAGTGGGCTGGTGATGCTGCAGCCCACAGCCCCCCCCCCCCCCCCGCCAGCACCCAGCTGTGGGGTCGGGAGGGCTGCCAGGCTCCCTACCTGGTTCCCTGCCTGGCTCCCTGATTGCCCACCCCAGTGCCACATCTCTGGCTGGGAGGGCTGGTGTTTCCCGGGCGGTCGATGCGTCCATCGATCCCACGCAGCTCCGCCGGCTGCTCTCCCACTGCCCTGCTAATTAATTGTCTGCTGCTACTGCTGCTGCGGGAGCGCCAGGGACTCAGGGTGCCTGGGCTGCTTGCACCCTGCCCTGCCCCACACATGGCCTTGGAGGCCCTGCAGATGCTGGCACCCACCTCAGACCCACACCTGACCCACCTGTGCCAAAGAGCAGGGGATCTGTGTCAGGCTGGGGAGGGGACTTGTAAGCCCTGGGCTGGGGTGAGGGGCACAAGGGACTGACAGTGGTAGGGGACAGCATATGGCCACTTCCAGCCCCTCCGGCTGCCCCTGTCCAGGACACCCTCCTGCTGCTCGCAGCCATGCCAGCCCCCAGCCAGGCATGGGGACAGGGATGGGGACAGTGATGCTGCCTTTGTGCCAGGCTGTAATGAGTTTTCTGCTTGGCTGCTTGGATAGAAAATCCCAGCCAGAGGATGCAAAGAGCCCCTCTGAGTCCCCGCAGCCTCCTGCCCCTGCGCAGCCCAGCGCGTATGGAGATGTCCCTGCCCCAGCACCCACACTACTGCCACGGGGGGCATCAGCACCAGCTCTGGCCGGGAGCACCCACTGAACTGGCTGGCACGGGGCACCCATGGGGTGACAGGCCAGTGCCTTCACTACCTGTTCACCCCACTCCCCCTTTCCCAGCCCCACACTGCCGCTGGTGCAGCCACCCTACGCCCAGGCTGGGGGTGCCAGGCACAGCCCTGAGGACCCCAGCCTATGTGCCACTACCGTGCCCACCCTGCTGTCTGCCCAAGCACAGACACCCAGCACTGCTGGCCCCAGTGCTCTCCAGTGAGGTCCTGGTGCCATGGCACTGTGGCCACAGGACCTGTGTATGCAGGGTGGCACTGCGCTGTGCCCGAGCCCCTCCAGCCACCCTGTTTTCTCTCTTGGCAGCAGCAAATCCATCTCCTTAAAAAGCAGGGAGCAGCTCTTCAAGCGCTGGGGGCTGCGAGGAGCAGGCTGTGTTGGGATGGGCTTTGCCACACATCTTAATGGAGCTTTTCCCGCCCCCGGCACTGTGTGCCATTAATCTACTCTTGCAAATGGCTAATTTTGAAAATCCTCTTATCAGAATTAGGTCCTCAACATCCATATTTATTTACTTTTCATTTTCATAATCTTTCTGTTCCTTGCACGGCTGGGGTTGCTCTCATTGGCTCCGTTTCTGAGCATCCCTGTGTAGGATGAGGCCCAGGATATCCAATGCCATGCCGTGCCTTCCCATGCCATGCTGTGCCATGCTCTGGCACATGTCCCTCGCATGGCACTTGTGTTCCTCCCACCTTCAGCTCTGCCATCAACATCACCAGTACCTGTGACCACTCCCTGCCCGAGCACCCTCCTGGCCCCAGCACCGTACACAGCCTGGTCCCTGCCCAGCACCGAGGGCCTGGCCGCATCCTGCTCATAGGGCCATGCATTATGCATTGTTTATTCATCAGCACCTTCCCCGTTTGTAACTCAATTAGGCAGACGGCGGTTTTGCTAATACAATGGTGTTTAATATTCGACTTCCTTAAATACCACAAATGGATAGGGAGGCAGTGTGCAGGCAATCCATTATACATGAGCTCAAATACCTATTTAAATATTTGATGGGAGTTTAGAAAATCTCATGGCTGGCCTTGCCCACACCTGCTGGGGCCAGGCAGGAGGTCGGACACGGCATGGGCAGGGGCTCTGCTGCACCCAGCAGTGGGTGGGAGCTGCCTCGCCTGGGCTGGCCTGCTGGACACGTGGCCTGGGGCATGTGGTGAGGGGGAGCGGTGCCAGCATGGTGACACTCCCAGGGAGGTGGCAGCTGCAGTTGCGGAGCACGGGTACCATCGCTTACCAGGTGATGCCCTCCCTCTACCTCCACCCCAATCCAGTTTCTTTCAGGAGAAAGCCCTGACACAACGGCTGTAGCACGCGGCTGAGCCATGACCGTGGTGTGCTGGAGAGGAGAATTAATTTTTAATTCCATCTTAATTACTCCGAGTAATAATCCATTTACAGCATCCAGTGGGGCTGGCACTTCCAGCATCCCCTTGGGGCTGCGGCCATCATGGGACGCCCAGGCGCTGAGCATGCTGTGCTGGGGGCACTGGGCTGGCTGAGCACCAGGCTTCTCTCCTTGAAGCCCACAGCTCCCCATGTGCTGCAGCCCCTCATGACACGCTGACAGGTGGTCAGGGGTCCCAGGCGCCCCCACAGACCTCATGTCAGGCTGGCATGGCCCTTTGGCAGCAGGGCTCAGGGCTCTGGCTGTGGAGTAGGATCTGGCTCACCTGCCCCCTCAGCTCCTCCTTGGCAAGAGGGAGAGCAAGTGGAATTGAAAGTGATGTCCCCAATCTGTATTAATTAGTGTCTATTAATTCATCAGTGCGTCCTGCTACTTCCCCACTGATGTCCTGGCCATGCCAGCCTGCGCCACAGGACAGGGTGAGACCATGTAGCCTCGGCACGGCACCCACGTGGCACCGTGTGTCACAAGCACATGGTGAAGGAACTGGGTGAAGCCAAGGCAGGACTGGGCACCACTGGTACCCCTGGGTGAGCGGTAGGACAGGGTGGGTGTGGTGGGCACCTGGGTGGTAGGAGCATTGTTGCTGGCACTGCCAATGTGGCACCAGCAGAGGTAGCTGGAAGTTGTCCCGGGAGAGTGGCACAAGGAGCAGATGGGGCTGGCACCGCACGCGGGGCCCCAAGCCGCCTCCCTGCCAAGGTCCCCCAGGGCAGCGCCTTGCTGTGTACCCCACCCCCCCCAGCTCTGCCCCACTGCCTGGCTGGGGGGTCTGGCCACTGCAGGAGCCCAGGCTGGGGTACCCGGCACTGCAGGGGAGTCAGCCCCGGTTCCCATGGCAGCCCCCCAGGGAGCTCATGTGAAGCACGGTGACTTCAGCAGAAGCAGATGGAGCCGCAAGGAGTAAAAACATCCTGTTTCCATGCAAATGCCATCAGTAATAATGAACCAGCCTGAAGGAGGGTGGTTATCGATGGATGTGCTGGGGCTCTGCCCGCCGGGATGGGCAGGAATCTCCTTTGCCAGCTGGCCCCCACCAGTGCCTGTGCGAGATGTGCTGGGGCTCAGGGCACTGCCTGGGACAGCACAGTGGGATGGGAGTGGGCACCCTTTGGATGCCACCCTGCATGTGCTGCCCAGCCTGCACTCGTGGCCAGTACACAACCATGTTGGCACTGGAGGTGCCTGGCAAGGTGTGTGCTGGTGGGAGGTGGCTCTGGCCTCACTCTGGGGCTGTGCCGGTGGTGGCCTCGGCTCTGCTCAACACCACCAGCGCTGGGCTGGGGCAGATGGAGGCCAAGGCACAGCCGGTGATGCCTGGGAGAGCCATGCTGGCTTCGCACCTGCTTCAGCTCTTGAAGGCATCAGAGCAGTTGTTAATTGTTCCTGGAGCTGTTAATGAAATTATTGCTGCATGGCGCTGGGAGCCACTGCCTGGCCCCCACCGCTGGGGACAGGGGCTGATTGGCACCGCAGGCACAGGCTCTGGCTCTCATGTGGTTCAGGGCACCTCAATGCAGCCTCACCCCCCTCTGCCCCCCATCCCTTACCCACCCTGCAGTCTGCCCGCTGGTGACAGCAGTGCTGCTTGCCAGGCACATCAGCTGGGTGGATGGATGGCAACGGGGAGGGAAGGGGCCACATCCTGCAGCCAGGGCAGAACCAAATCCCCTGGCTGAGTGTGGGGTACCGCGAATGGCAGTGAGGTGGGGTCCCACGAGTGGTACATGTTCCCACCAAGATGGTGGCCCTGCTACTGTGACATTTTCCAGCTTAAGGCACTGCACCCACCTGCCGGACCTGTGGTGGCTTGATGCTGCAGAGGAAGGTACCGGCAGGACCCTCTTCTCCTGGGTTTGTGCCCCCCCTGCCCCCGCCGTGGGGTGCCAGGCTGGGCTTGGGGACATCGCCTGGCCCAGGTCTGCAGCAGGGGCTTGGGGCAGAGCGGGCTGCGGGGCGGGTGCCGTGCCAGGGGGGATGTCGGGGGGGGGGGGGAGGGGGGCGACGCCGCGCTGGGAAGGGGGTTGCACCATGCCCGGCGGGGAGGCAACGCAGGGGTGCCGCGCCGGGGGCTGCCGCGCACGGGGGACGGTGGCGGGCCCCCCGCGCCGGCCCGGGGCGGGGCGGGATGCAGAGGGGAGATGCAGCCGGGGGGGAGCGTGGTGCCGGTGGTGCGGAGCGGGGCGCGGGGCGGGGGGGCGGCGGCGGGGGCGCGCCCAGCTGTTGCGCCGTCCCCTTCCGCGGGCGGGTCCGCGCTCGCCGCCCCGCATTGGCGGCGCCCGGGCGGAGCGGAGCGGCGCGGCGGCGGGCGGCAGCAGCGGCGGGGCCGGGCCGGTGGCGGTGGCGGGGCCGGTGGCGCCATGGCCCGCTGAGGGCGCCGCGGAGCGCGGCCCGCCCTGCTCCCTCGCCCCGCGCCGCGCCGCGCAGCGCTCCGCGGGGCGCGCCATGGGTGCGCGGCCGCGCCGCCGCCGGGCCCCCGCCGCCGCCGCCCCCGCCGCCGCCGCGCCGGGGCCGCTCGGTGCCCTGCTCGCCGCTGCCCTCCTCGCCGCCGCCGGTGAGTCACCGCGCGCCCCCCGCGGGCACCGGGTTCCGGGGGTGGGGGGGGGACGGGACACGGACACGCGCGGCGGGGAGCCGTCACCGGGCGCTGGGCAAGGTCACCCGGGGAGCGGCGGCGGGCGGGAGTGCTGCGGGGAGCCGAGTGCCCTCCCGGGGACGGGGCGCGGCGGGAAGCGGGGACCGGGGACCGGTCTCTGTGCGGGGTGTCCGAGCGGCTGTGCGGTACCGGGGGGTCCGCGAGATGCCCTCCCGGGCAGGGCGCACGCCCCCGGCCCCACGGCAGGCACTGCCGCCGCCCCCGCCCCGTGCCCACGCACGGCCGCACACGCGTGCCCAGCCGGCGCTGCCCCGGATCGGGTGGCTGGCGCTCGTCGCCTCGCCGGCACGGCTCTGCCCCCACGGGGCCCCGCCAGCACCGCCACGCGTGTCCGCAGCGCATCTGCCCCACGCACGGGGTCCCTGCCCCACGCACGGCGCCTCTGCCCCACGCACAGCATCCCTACCCTCGGCACGGGGTCCCTGCCGCCACACGGGATCCCTGCGGCGACACGGGGTCCCTGCCGTCTCCATCACCTGGCCGGGACACGGGGGACCGTGGTGACGGGGTAGCCCGCATGGGTGCTGGCACGCCGCGGGGGTGCACGGGGGTGGCCGTGGCACGGGGGGTGTGCGGGGCTGCAGCGGTGTCGCCGCAAACGCGAACGGTCCGGAGCCCGGCGGCCCCCGGCGCTGCCCCCCGCCCCGAGCAGGAGCCGGCGGGGGGAGGGCAGCGGCCTGGGCCGGACCCCCGGGGCTGAGCGGCACCGGCTGCCGGGCCGGGGGTCGGGGGGCCGGGGGGTGCGGCGGGTGCCCGCGGCTGGCGGCGGCTGGCAGGTGTCACGGCAGTCTGGAAGTGGCGGCTGCAGACAAAGGACCGGGCTGGGGGCGGGGAGCTGCGCGGGGCTGGACGTGCGCTCTGCGGGGGGTCTGGGGGGGAGGAACCCCTCCGCGCCCGAGGGTCCCGGCCCACCGACCCTCCTGCGGCCACCGGAGACGTCCGTTAGCTCCGGCTCGGTGTACCGGGCGGGCACAGCGGGCACCCGGGAGGAGGCAGCCCCCCGCGCTCTCCGCACCCATCTCTCCCAGCCGGGCACCCCCAGGGACCCCGCGCCCAGTGCTCCCAGCGTGGCCCCGTCTGTGGGGGTCACTGCAGAACTGGCGCGGTGGGTGGGCACCCCTCGGGTGCAGGGGACCCCATATGCAGGGGGCTGTGGGGACCGGCCCCCAGCAGCGCATGGAGTACTGCTGTCCCCGCGGCATCCGTGGGGTGGATGGATGGAAGTGGGGGGCAGTGGGACAGAGGGGGCAGTGGGACAGGGGGTGCACCGGGCCACCCCATGTCGGCTGTGTGGCAGGAGGTGTGGGGGGGCCCGGCAGTGCCAGCACCGGCTCAGGGCAGTGCGGTGCGGGAGCTTGTCCCCTGCCACTCGCTTGGCAGGCAGCTCACAGCGGCCACGGCGCGACGGAGCCCAGCCACCTGCGCGGCTGCCACTCGACACAGATGTGGCGAGGCCGGGCCTCTGTGCACCGGGTGCTGCTCCAGCCCAGCGTGGCGTGGCACAGCATGGCAGGGCAGGGGCACCTCTTCCCCGGGGACACAGAGCCACAAGTTAGGGATGGGGGAATCCGGGTATCCAGGCAAAGGGCCCCTGCCTGCTGCCGTGGAGCAGCATCCCTGGTGCTGTGCCAGCTGCCTGCTCTGCTGCCAGTGCCCGCCGGGAAAGGGGGAGAGCAGCAGCAGGGGCTGGGGCTCACCGGCAGGCAGCAGTGAGGGACAAGGACCCCAGGCGTGGGGACTGCCCCTGCTCGACTGCTGTGCTGTCCGGTGGGTAAGGGCACAGGGGCAGGGTCCTTCCCCAGAGCTACCCCTGCCCAGTGCTCTGGTGGGCCCTTCCCCTTGGCATCTGTGGCAGCTGGTGCCAGGTCCTTGTGCATCTCCTGCCCCCAGGCTGGCCATTGCCCCACGTCGGCGCCTGCCTCAGCTCCTCTGGCCAGGGCTGTGGGCTCTGCTGTCACCATGCATGAGCCACATGGTGCTGCCAGCTTCACCAGGCTCCTTGGGACCCTCAGGTGCCCCACAGCCTGGCATCACAGGTCACTGCATCCCATCAGTGCCCCACAACCTGCACCCACCTGGGCACGGGTGCCTCCACGGGGCAGGCAGGAGGGCAGGGCAGCGGGCAGGGCTGGTGCACGTCGGGCAGCCGGGAAGCTGCCATGCCGGCTGTCAGTGCGAGCGTGCGGCAGACGCAGCCTGCCCAGGGCTGTTTGTTCTGGCTCAGTGCCACACGGGGATGGCACTACATCAAACTGTGCAGCGCCTGGCAGGTGCTTGCGGGAGGGAACCGGGGCACTGGCAGTGCTGCCAGGGCCTTGGCATCCCTGGAGCCACCGTGCACACCTCACAGCCATGGGTACAGCTGAGCACCTGTCCCACCTGACTGGCTGGCAGCACGCAGGACCACCCTGGCAGTGGTGCCAGTGCCTGAGGGATGATGTCACGGGGACTGCATGCCGTTCATGTCTCACCATGTCCTACCCTGCACCCAGGGGTGCACCCTTGGTGCCAGCAGTGCTCTGTGCGCCATGTGCGTGCCTGCCTGCAGGCAGGCTGGGGTGGGCAGGCAATGGACTGGGCACACTGGTATTCTGTCCTTGTCCAGTCAGGCCCAGTAGTTGCCCAGTACCCCTTGGCCCTGCTACCTGCCTGCTCTCTGGGTGTTTCTTCCAGGTGTCAAGTAGGTTACAGCTCACCCTGCCCCCCCAGAACCCTGTCCTGCCCAGGCTCCTGCCTATAGGATGGGGGTCTTGTGTCCCAGCCCCCTCTGGCCAGCCTTTGCTGCCACAGGGTTGTAGGGTGCTGCAGGTGCCGTCACCAGCGTGTGCCACCCACGGGTGGGAAGGGGAAGAGGCTGCGGGGCTGGACCTGGGAGCACTGCCCGGCTCCCCCCCCACCTTCCCTCCCCACTCCGGCAGGGACGCGGGGCTGAGGGTGACCTTGACACTCTTCCCAGCAGGGCCAGGGCTCAGCGGGAGTGTTTGCTCTTCACTGTCAGTTGAAGGAGAAAGCTGCTCAGGTCCCCAGGCTCAGGACCCCAGTGACAGCCCCAGCATGTGGGTCTGGGCCAGTCGTGACCCATCCATCCCAGTGCCAGGCTGGGCTGGAGGAGCCCTCCACCCTTCACCAAGCTGGGGCCAGGTGGGACTGTCTCCCTGTGCAGTGCTGGTGACAGGGGCTGGCACAGATTGGTACGGGTCCTGTGGGCATGCTGTGGGGGCTGTGGGGCTCAGTGGGCACCCGGGGCTGGCAGGGAACAGGGTTCTGTGTATGCCATGTGGCCAAGAGGGGACCGCCTCTATGGGTGCCCAGGGAATGGTGCCCAGCACTGGGTGCCAGGGCTGGTAGCCCCCAGGCAGTCAGAGGTGGTCCCTGGGGAGGGGCTGCCACCCCTGGCTGCCTTTTCTGGCACCACTGTCCCCAGACCCTGGGCACGGGGCACCATGGGCCAGGCTTGGACATGGCTGGGGCCATGCAGCCCCCTTGGTAGGTGCTGGAGTGGGGCAAGGGTGCAGCCCACCGGGAGCTCTGCCCACCCTGGCACATGCTAATTGCATGTAATGGGGAGAGTGTTATCAGCTCAAATCCGTAATTAGGCAGCTCTATTGTCATGCAAACCCGCCTGACTAATTCATTCATAACTAGCACTCGCTTAATCAGCACCCAGACACTGCCATGCGCTCGCCAGGAGACAGGCACCCTCTGGACCCCGCCACCTCCACCAGCCTCTCCCGCGGCCGTGGGGCTGACATATGTGGGGCACATGCCTGGGGGGCCAGGACAGTGACTGGCTCATGGGGATGCACGGGGAAACTGGGGACGCAGTCCTGGGGCAGGCAGGGGCACCCCCGGGGTCACTGTGCGCATTAGAGCACAGGGGACGTGTTGGCACTCTGTGCCCGTCATTGCATTGTCCCCAGTGCTCGCCATGCACCAGACTGGCCGGGAGCCAGGCTATGCTGCCGGGTGTTGGCATCTGACCCTGCTGGCTCCCTGCCCAGCTGCGGCTGGCATCAGCATCCACCTGGCATCACCATGGGGGCTGTGTGGGTGGGAAGGTGGGTGCAAGGGGAGCATTTGCTGATGCCCAGATGCTCCACGTGAGTGTTGGAGCAGCCGTGGGCAGCTGGGCAGTGCCAGGTGATGCCACAGCCCCTGTCTGGAGGTCTCTTGGAGGCAGCACCAGCTCATTGTGGCTCAGAGCCAGTCGCTCCTGGTAGGATGGTGCCCTGTTCAAAGCCTCAGACAAGGTTTTTGGTGAGTTGTGCCAGCTCCCCTCCTCTGTGCCCTGCAGAGAGCAAAGTGCTGTCAGCAGGGACCCCTGTGTGCAGGATGGTGAGCAGGGCTGGCACCCCCAGGTTCCTCTGGACACATGTGGGCACCCTCTGCCCTCCCCTTGATGCCCACTCTTCACTCGTTTAGGCTGGTGCAATCAGCAACAATTATTGCTTTGATTACCTGCTGCTGGGGTGCAGGCTGGGTGCCGGCAAAGTGCGAAGAAATCTTGTGTGATTTGTGTGCCAGGCCTGGCGCGGGCACGATGGATGGGGTGCCAGCTGGGATGGAATATGCTGGCTGCAAAGCCCACGGGATTTGGGGAGGTCCCTGGAGGGGGGCACAGCAGGGCAGTAGAGGAGGTGCCGCCGTCAAGGTCCCCACTCCGCTGCAGGGACCCCCAGGGCAGCAGGCAGGGGTGCAGACAGGGCATGGGGGCAGAGGGAGGCTGGGGCTGCTGGGGACGGCTGGGGACAGCCGTTACACTGGGCCCGGCTGGGTGGCAGCATTCGGGGTGGACCCGTGCCTTTGGAGCACTCTCCCACTGCAGGCAGCTGCCTGATCTCTCCCAGGGGCAGCTGTGCCGAACCCACATGCTGGTGCGCCGGTGCTGGGGCTGGCGCTGCCGCAGCCACCGCCGGGCAGCCTTTTCCTCGCCAAGAACACACTGACCTTCCCGGCGTCTCCCTGCAGTAGGCACCAAGGCGCCTGGCATGCTGCTGTTGGCACCGGCGGGGAGCGTGGCACCAGCACTAGGTCAGGATTGGGCCCTTGGGGACCGGAGGGATCAGGCTGGGGGTGCACCTGCTGGTGCCTGGTGGGTCCTGGCAGGACCCCCTCCCCGCTGGGCAATGCAGTGTACTGCAGTCCCTCTCTACTCAGTGACTAGTACACCTGGTGTTTCTGATGCCGGGGGGGCCCAGGCACTAGGACGAGGGGCTGTGTGGCCACCCAGGGTGGCAGCGGCTGTGGGGCACAGGGAGCTAGGGGGGCTCTGTACATGGGGAGGGGGCCGGGAGCTGTTGGGGTCTGGCAATGGTGGGGTGAAGGTGGGTGCTTGGAGCCCATAGCGAGGGTGTCCCCATCCCCTCTGCACCCCAAGGTGGGTGCTGCAGCCCTGCACCCCAGCTCAGCCCCCAGCCCCCTCCCACTTCATCAGGCCTGCCTGCACACTCGTTAGCCCACGTGGGTGGGGGATAATTGATAATAAAGCCCTGCTTAATGCACTGGCTTTACCAGCCGTGATTTATTGGTGCTGTAGCAAACCGCGCTCCCAATTACCCCTTTGGCCACTGGGAGAGCGGCTGGCCGGGGCTGTGCCTCTGCCACGGCGGGGGGAGTCCTAGGGGTGAGTGGGACCCAGCGCCCCACTGTCCCCCTGGTTCCCATTCCCCATCCTCGCCGAAGTTCTCCGGTTCCCTTTGCCAAGGTGACATAAGCATCTCGCCTGTTTCCATGACAACGCAGCGGCAGGTGAGCAGCGAGGCCGATGCGGAGCCGGCACAGCACCGCGTGGGGGGCCGCTGCCCACGGGGTGCCCACGCTGCACCCACGGGCTGGGGGTGCCCACGCTGTGTGGGGTGTCTGTGGTGTGAGAGGTGCCCGTGCTGTATGCGGTGTCTGCGGAATGTGGGGGCTCCTGGGACATGGGGGGGCCCATGGTGCACAAGATACACGTGGTGTTTGGCACAGCCGTGCTGCGTGGGGTGCCCAGAGTGCATGCAGTGCTCATGGTGCATGGGGTGCCCATCATGGACGGGGTGCCTGTGGTGCAGGGGGCACCCAAACCACAGCCCCTTGTGTTCCCGCACCAGGGCCCCAGGCCAGCTCCAGTCTCCCAGCCGTGCCATGGCTCCGTCCATGGCTGCACCACCGCGCAGAGCCCCACCAGTGCCGGGCACGGTGCCCAGCAGGACAGCATCGGGCTGGAGGGCTCTGTGGGGTGCCTGGTAGCCCCCTGGCTCTGCCGCTTGCTGCATGTCCCCAGCTTTGTTTGTGCCCGTGGTCCCACCCGGCCCCCAAGGCACCTGGCACCCCAGTTGGGGTGAGGGGGCTCAGTGCCCATCCTGCCTCCCACACCCATTGCTGCTGGCCCCAGGCTTCCCGCACCCCTCTGCTCAGCCGTGATGGATAGACAGGCAGCTTGGCAACTGCTGTACTCATTTCATGTGTGATTAAAAGGCTGGTCCCCGCAGCACCGCTCCCCTGTTCACCCGACGTGCCTGCCGCAGCCACCCAGGCAGGAGGCAGCGGCGGTGCTGTGCAGCGGCAAAGCTGGTATGTAATAAATAAATCGGGTTGCCTTTCTGCCTATCTCAGCTCCCTGGCTGGAGCAGCATGGAGCCCTGCGTGCCAGCATGGGAAGTGCAGCGCAGGCACCCAGGGGTACCTGAGCGGGTGGCGCGGCAGAGGCATGGGTGCTGCGGCGAGCCATGCTGCAGCTGGCACTGGGGACAACAGCCCAGCACGGGCTGGGGACCGCAGCGCCTGTCCGCGCCGTGACCCCCCAGGCTGGCCCCAGGCTGCGGCTGGGGGGGGTCGTTAAACCAGTGAAATATGAAATGCCTATATATCCCCGACAGGGGTTTTAATTAAATTAATTGCCAGCGACATTGTAAAAGTGCTGATGGGGTAATAGCCAGCACGTTATGGTTGCCGTTTATCTTCCCCGCGTAAATTAGCTGCTGCACCTTGCCCGTCCCAGCGGGCGTCGCAGCGGGCTCACTCAGCGCCCACTCCCTCACTTGGAGGGGCCTGATCCAGCTGGGGGGAGCAGCGGGACTCAGAGCCCCCCGGGGGAACTCAGCCAGGGCCCAAGGGACCCCTGTGTCCCCAATGTCCCTGTCACACAGGTGGCTGTGCCAGGCGGGAGCCAGCCAGGGTGGGCACGGGCAGTGGGGGTCCCGTGGGCAGTGGGGGGTCTCACGGGCGCATGGGGAGCGGCGAGTGGTTGCCAAACCAAGGCACTTAATTACTGCGCATTCCATCCCATTTAATTGCTTATTAAATCCTAACCAGCCAATTAGCAGCAGCAATTACAGCTTCATTCAGTGACACAATCGCTATTTTATCGTTTGTTAATCAAATGCTTATTTAGGGCCCTGGTTTATTAACTCTTTCTGCAGCAGGTGCTGGGGGGGTGGGAGGGGCATGGGCACCTGGCCATGTTCGGGCTGGGGGACATGGGCACCATGGGACCGTCCTACATGCCACGGCCCATCACTGCTGTCCCAAGGACCCTGCCCTTGTGCATGGCACCCACAGCCTGCAAGCAAAGCTGGGGGATGCCCGACCGCCCAAGAGATGTGTGTGCAGCCCCAAGCCACCCTCACCACTCTGGGGACACTGCAGACAGACAGCCCCCATGTGCCATGCCTGTGCCCATTCCTGGGTGGGTGGGCCTGGCACAGGATGGGGCACACTGCTGTGCCACCCTGCCGTGTCCCCAGGGCACGGGATACACACCCCAGCACTCACCCTGCATCCCTGTGCCCCTCCAGGGCATGGTGGGGCAGGATGTGGCCCCCAGGCGGCGCCTGGCAGCATGCTGGGGAGGGGGGCCAGCGGGCACCCGGGGAGGCATGAGCGATGGCCCTTGTTGGTCACACTACATTTCCTTTTCATTAGTGCTAAGTGTGGACATGAGGGATCGGTGCGGGTTCAGTGGGCGCAGCCGCCACGCGGCTGCTCTCCCTGATGGATGGCGGCGTGAGGAGGGGGCTGTCGCATTGCTGGCCAGGGGGGACGGTGATGAGGCACGGGGCCACCGGCATGGGGCCACGCTAGCCCAGGCGATCACCCAGCCCGGGCACGCTGGAGGTGGCCGAGCCCCCTCTCCCCACAGGTGCTCAGCAAAGCGCGACTGTGGCCAACCCGGTATCCGGCGCGTCCCCGGACCTGCTGCCACACTTCCAGCTGGAGCCGGAGGACGTCTACATCGTGAAGAACAAGGCGGTGAGCCTGGCCTGCCGCGCTACTCCTGCCACCCAGATCTACTTCAAGTGCAACGGCGAGTGGGTGCACCAGGGCGATCATGTCACACAGCACAGCACTGACCGCAGCACCGGTGAGCACTGGTGGGAGGGATGGCGCTGGCCCCCGTCACCGGGAGCCATGTGCAGTGCTCTTGGTGGAGGGTTGCATGGCGCCGGGGCTGCGAGGACTGCTCCCCGTGTGCTGGTGCTGACGTGCTGCCCGCTGGTGGCAGGGCTGCCGGTGATGGAGGTGCGTATCGAGGTCACCCGTCAGCAAGTGGAGAAGATCTTTGGGCTGGAGGAGTACTGGTGCCAGTGCGTGGCCTGGAGCTCCTCTGGCACCACCAAGAGCCAGAAAGCCTTCGTGCGCATCGCCTGTGAGTGTCTGCGGGTGCCCGGATGGCACGCGGGGCGCTGGCCCTGGCCCCCCCCTCACCCCTGCGCCTCCCCAGATCTGCGCAAGAACTTCGAGCAAGAGCCGACAGCCAGGGAGGTCTCCATCGAGCAGGGCATTGTGCTGCCATGCCGCCCTCCCGAGGGCATCCCCCCCGCCGAGGTGAGTCCCTGTGGGCCAGCAGGGCAGGACGCAGCCGAGGGTGCCCCTTGCCCATGGGGATGCCATGTGTGCTGCCCGAGGGGGTGGCCTGTCTGGGCACCCAGTGACGTCCCCATGCCCCACGCAGGTGGAGTGGCTGCGCAACGAGGAGCTGGTGGACCCAGCGTTGGATGCCAACGTCTACGTGACACCGGAGCACAGCCTTGTGCTGCGGCAGGCTCGCCTGGCCGACACTGCCAACTACACCTGCGTGGCCAAAAACATCGTGGCGCGTCGCCGCAGTGCTTCCGCTGCCATCACTGTCTACGGTACAGTCCTGCCACGCTTGTCCCCACCATGCTGCCCTGGTGTCTTCCTCCCCGTCCTGTCCCTCCCCACACCCCCTGTCCTGCGGGGCGCTGACGGGTCCCTCTCCACCCAGTGAACGGCGGCTGGTCGACGTGGACGCAGTGGTCGGGCTGCAGCACCAGCTGTGGACGGGGCTGGCAGAAGCGGAGCCGGACGTGCACCAACCCCACGCCCCTCAACGGGGGGGCTTTCTGTGAGGGCCAAAATGTGCAGAAAACCGCCTGCACCACCCTCTGCCCAGGTACCCACCCTGCCCAGGGCACTGCCGCCACCCCTGCTGTGCCGATGCTGCACTCCCCACTGCACCCATCGCAGTCCCTGTCCCCCCGGGGTGTCTCGTCTTCCCACCCCCCCCCGTGTGTCCATCTCTGCCGGCCCTGGGGCAGGGGAGGCGGGTGGCAGTGGGGCGCTGACCCCTGGCTGTGCCCACAGTGGATGGTGCCTGGTCGGAGTGGAGCAAGTGGTCAGTGTGTGGGGCTGAGTGCACCCACTGGCGGAGCCGGGAGTGCTCGGAGCCAGCGCCGCGCAACGGGGGCCAGGACTGCCACGGACCTGAGCTGGACACCCGCAACTGCACCTCTGAGCTCTGCAGCCACGGTGAGCACGGCAGGGACGGTGGGGTTGTGCCCTGTCACTGGAGGACTGGGGGTGACCGTGCGTGCTGACGCCCTGCCCCGTGCAGCCACCCCCGGCGCGGAGGACGTGGCGCTGTATGTGGGGCTGGTGGCCGTGGCCGTGTGCCTGGTGCTGCTGCTGCTGGTGGGGGTGCTGGTGTACTGCCGCAAGAAGGGGGGCCTGGACGCTGATGTAGCCGACTCTTCCATCCTCACTGCTGGCTTCCAGCCCGTCAGCATCAAACCCAGCAAGGCCGGTGAGTGAGGGCTGCGGGGACGGGCCTGTGCGCCCACGCTGGGACATGGTGTCCCTCGGGACCTGGAGGTGGCCGTGCCCCCAGGCGGCTCTGGGCAGGGGCTGTCTTCCCCAGGGTGTCCCTGGCCCTGGCTGGGGGCTCTGTGCTCTGTGGAGTCCCTGCGAAGGGGCTGTGTGCCCCCTGAGCTCCCTAGCCCTGGGTGGGGGCTCCGTGCCCTAGGGGATCCCTGACCTCGGGACAGGGACGCTGTGTCTTAAAGGGTCCCCGAGTGCAGGGTCAGTGCTTTGTGCCATGTAGGGTCCCTGGCTGTGGGTGGAGGCTCTCTGTCCTGTAGGGTCCTTGGTCACTATAGAGCTTATGCCCTGGCTCGGTGCTGTGTACTCCGGGGACCCCAGGGGTGACAGTGCCCCGAGGGTCTGTGCCATGGGGCAGGGGCTTGATGACTTTTGGACCCCCCAGGGATGGCTGTGCCCCACAGAGCCCTTACCATGAAGTGGGGGCTGTTGTGCCCCATGTCCCCCGGGGCAGCTGTGCCACTGCATTGCCGGCGGGGACTCCCCAGACCCCTCCATGCCCTCGCACCATGGTCCCCTGCTCTGTGCCACAGACAACCCCAGCCTGCTCACCATCCAGCCCGACCTCAGCACCGCCACCATGACCTACCAGGGCTCGCTCTGCCCACGCCAGGACGGCCCAGCCAAGCTCCAGCTGCCCAACGGGCACCTGCTGAGCCCGCTGGGCACCGGGCGGCACACGCTGCACCACAGCTCGCCCGCCGCCGAGGGTGCCGACTTCGTGGCCCGGCTCTCCACCCAGAGCTACTTTCGCTCCCTGCCCCGTGGCACCAACAACATGGCCTATGGCACCTTCAACTTCTTGGGGGGGCGGCTGATGATCCCTAACACAGGTACGGTGTGGGGGGGCACAGGGTGCTGGAGCATCGCCCAGTGTGGGTGGGTCCCTATGGGGCTCAGCCCCCCACACCTGCACCCCCCCACCCAGGGATCAGCCTGCTCATCCCACCCGATGCCATCCCACGGGGGAAGATCTACGAGGTCTACCTGACCCTGCACAAGCAGGAGGAGGTGAGGTAGGTGCCAGGACTGCAGGGGCAAGGGGCTGCTGGGGGTAGCCATCCTTGCTCAGCTGCTCCCGTTGCTGCCCCAGGCTGCCCCTGGCCGGCTGCCAGACGCTGCTGAGCCCCATCGTCAGCTGTGGCCCCCCCGGGGTCCTCCTCACCCGCCCTGCCATCCTGGCCATGGGTCACTGCGTGGAGGCCAGCGCTGAGAACTGGAGCATCCGGCTGAAGAAGCAGTCATGCGAGGGCACGTGGGAGGTGAGCGCTGGCAGGGGGCAAGGGGATCGGGGTTCAGGGGGATGCCCATGCCCGGGGTGCATCTCCACCTGGGTGCCGCAGGACGTGTTGCAGCTGGGTGCTGAGCCATGCACGGAGCTGTACTACTGCCAGCTGGAAGCGCAGGCTTGCTACATCTTCACGGAGCAGCTGGGGCGCTTCGCCCTGGTGGGGGAGTCCCTCAGCATGGCGGCCTCCAAGCGCCTCAAGCTCGTCCTGTTTGCACCGGCCGCCTGCCCGTCGCTCGAGTACAACATCCGTGTCTACTGCCTCAGTGACACCCAGGATGTCCTCAAGGTACCGGGGGTCCCCAGGCAATCCCCCCATCCCGGCTTGGAGTGATGTGCAGGCAGGGCTGGGCTTCCAGGCTGCAGCATCTCCTGCCTGACTGCTGTCTGTGCTGCCAGGAGGTGATCCAGCTGGAGAAGCAGCTGGGGGGGCAGCTGATCGGAGCCCCCCGTGTGCTGCACTTCAAGGACAGCTACCACAACCTGCGCCTCTCCATCCACGACATGCCCAGCTCCCTCTGGAAGAGCAAACTCCTTGCCAGCTACCAGGTGAGGAGCCCAGCTGGGAGGGGGAGGGGACAGGGAGGGTGTCCCTGCCGCTCTGACCCCACCACCCCCACCACCCCCCGCAGGAAATCCCCTTCTACCACATCTGGAGCGGGCTGCAGCCCTTCCTGCACTGCACCTTCACCCTGGAGCGCCTGAGCCCCAGCACCTGTGAGCTGGCCTGCAAGATCTGGGTCTGGCAGGTGGAGGGTGACGGGCAGAGCTTCACCGTCAACTTCAACATCGCCAAGGTGAGGGCAGGGCTGGGAGACGCTCCTGGGGGTGACCCCGGGCTGGGCTCACATCCCCACCCCCCATCCTGGCACTCTCCCCTAGGATGCGAGGTTTTCAGACTGGCTGGTCCCTGACAGTGAGGTGGGCGCTCCAGCCCTGGTGGGCCCCAGTGCCTTCAAGATCCCCTTCCTCATCCGCCAGAAGATCATCAGCAGCCTGGACCCACCAGGCACCCGGGGAGCCGACTGGAGGACACTGGCCCAGAAGCTCAACCTTGACAGGTAGCTCAGGATGGGGACAGTGCTGGGGAGGGGGACAAGGTGGCGTGGTGGATAGGGACAGGGGGCTTCTGGCTTCATCCTGCACCTCTGGAGGGATGCTGGAATGCTGTGGGACCCTGGGAGTGGGATGGTGCCAGAAGTGAGGCCAGCACTGGGCTTGTCCTGGGGTGTGGAGCCATCCCTGTGCTCTGATGTGGTCCCTCTGTCCCCGTCCCCCCCCTGCAGCCATCTCAGCTTCTTCGCCTCGAAGCCCAGCCCTACGGCCATGATCCTCAACCTGTGGGAAGCGCGGCACTTCCCCAACGGCAACCTCTCACAGCTGGCCGCCGCCGTGGCCGAGGTGGGCAAGCAGGACGGTGCCCTCTTCGCCGTCTCTGAGGCTGAGTGCTGAGTGCGGCAGGGGCCCCAACCCTACTCCCAGGGGACCACCGCCATGGGGCAGGAGGGGTCCCTGGCCGGCCCCCGGGCCCCCACTGCCCCACAGCCCACAGGGAGGGCTGCCCGGCCCCCTCGCAGAGAGGGACGCCCGTGCCCCACGGCAGCCAGGCCCCCAGCACTGTGGTGGCGGGGTTCAGCCTGGCCCCGGGGACCCCGTGGTGGGCGCCGGGGGGCACTGGGTGTGCGTCGTGCGTGCGGTGCCGTCGTGCTGTCTGCGTGTGGGGCCAGCTGCCCCCAGGCCCCGTGCCGTGTTGTGTAAAGACCGTTTTTTTAATTCTGTATTAAGTGCATTCAAGTATTTACACTTGGCCTTATGTACATAGCGGTGCCGCGGGCGGGGGGTCTACCGGACGTGAATGTAAATAAATTCGATATATATTGCTACGTGGGGCTGTGCCCGGCCGTGCGCTGCCCCCCCACCGTGCCCCCCCCCCCCAGCAGGACTCGAGAGGTGCAGAGCAAAGTGCTTTATTGGGGTGGCAGCAGGGGCTGTCCCCAGGGCTCGGCCCCACGGCAGGCCACAGCCGCCACGAGCGCGGCCCCTTTCCCTGAGCCGTCCTCTGACTGCAGGAAGGTGACGGTGCAGTTGGGCGCCAGGTCCCGCAGCATCTGCTGGAGGTGCTGGGAGAAGCTGGGGGGCACAGGAGGGGAGAGCGAGGGCTGGTGCCTCTCACCCCACACACCCTCTGCACCCCCCTCCGGACCCCTGCCGTAGGACAAGGGTCCCCAGTGGGTGCCTGGCCCCACTCACCACGGGTGCATCTTGTACAAGGTGCCATCCACCCCCACGGTGACAGCCAGCTGGGCCAGGCCCCGGTTCTCCCGCATCTTCTCCACCACGGCAGCCAGGCCAGCAGCACAGAGCTGGGCTGCCCGCAGGGACACTGTCTGGCACACCTCCCGCACCAGCACGCTGTCCTCCAAGCTGGCCTGGAGTTCCAGGTCCTGCAGGATGGCCCGTACCTGCCGCAGGGCCAGCCCATCGCTGCCCCAGACCAGCGGCACTGTTAGCACTGCTGTCCCCAGCCCCATCCCATGGGCTGCGAATGGCATCACCCTGCAGGTGCCCCACTGTTGTAGTGTGGCCCCTCTCCTGGGGGTCTGGCTTCCCACCCCCCACCCCAAGCTCAGGAAACCCACCACAGCCCAGCACTCACATCTCGATGGCAGAGAGGAACTTGGTCTGGAAGATGCCCTTGATCTGGAGCTTGGGGCAGGGCTTGCCACGGAACAGGAGCTGTTTCTCCACCAGTGCCAGCAGGATGTGGCGCACGATCTCGCCCAGGTACATGCCACTGATGAGCTTCTCGAACCTATCGCAGGCAGAGCCTTAGCTGGGCACAACCACGCTGCAGCCAGCCCCAGCCCTGCCCTGCGGCCCTCACCCACCTCTGCTTGCCTGCGTTGATGGTTTTCTCATCCACCAGCCGGTCGAAGTCAGTGAAGATGTCATCCAGGCAGCCATTGTCCCCAAAGGCCCCCCACTCCATGTTGATGCACATGCGGCCCTGCTCCCCCTCCACTGCGCCCACGTTCTGCATCTCCTCCATGTAACAGGCGTTGGTCCCTGTCCCTGCAGGCCCCGCGCTGGTGTCACGCCCACCGCAAGCCCTGGCGGAGCTGCAGGACACGCCGTGGCCATGCCACGTGGGCTGGGGTGGTGGGTGAGGGGATGGGAGACCCCGTGGGTGCAGAGGTGCTCCTCACCCACGATGAGGCCAATTTCACATTTGGGGTCATCATAGCCACAGGACATCATGGTTCCCACCGTGTCGTTGACCACAGCTACCACCTTCAGCCCTAAGTGCTGCCAAACCGGAGACGGGGACACATGCGGCTTAGTGGCACCCAGCTGGCTCCTGGGGCTGGCACCACCTGGGTGCAGGGTGGCACCCTGGGGAGAGGGGATGGGCCCCCAGCCCTTCCCTACCTGTTTGCGCTGAGCAGCCTCCTGCAGCAGCTGGACCACATCCTGCCCCACGCAGCCCGAGGCGCTGAAACCTTTGGTCCAGCTCAGTAGCACTGCCTGCAAGAGACGCAGGAGCTGGGGCTGGGCGGCTGCCTCACACCCCAGGGTCCTCCCCCTCCTCTGGGGCTGGAGCTGCCCCCTCACCTTATCCAGGCCCAGCTGCTGGCAGGGGAAGGAGAAGGTAAAGCCAAGTGGCAGGACCTGCTCTGTCAGGTTGTGCTTCAGCTGGAAGTCCATGATGCACTCGATGATGTGGTCGAAGAGCTGCGGAGAGCGGCTGTGGTCAGCAGTGCCCAGGCTGGGGTGAAGCCACAGGGGCTCTCCCAGCTGCATCCCAGGCCGGTGGGCCGCGAGGAGGGAGGCAATTCCCACCCCCTTGCCCAACCCTTGGCCGTGGCTGCTCAGCTCACCACCTCGCCAGTGCCCTGCGTGATGGTGGTTGGGATGACGTAGATCTTGCTGGCCATGTGGACGCCATCCTTCGCCATGCGCACCAGCAGCACTCGGAAATTGGTCCCCCCCAGGTCCAACACCAGGAATTCACCTTGCTCTGCAGGAAGCCAGCACGGGGCATCAGCAGGGCCAGGACCTCCTCGGCACCCCCTTCCCTAAGCCCCTGGCTCTCACCGGTGCCATTGGGTGTGCCGCAGACGTAGGTGGGCAGCATGCGGACAGAGGCATTGGCGTTGCTCTCCCAGCCCAGCCCCAGCTCCATCTCTTGCCTCATCAGTGCCTGGACACGCTGCAGGTCAGCACGGCTGAGCCGCAGCGGGGCCAGTACCTGGTCCACCTCATGGCGCTGGGCTGCCAGGCGCAAAGCCACTGCTGTCACCATGGCTGCCCCCCACCCAGTCCCATCGATTGAGGGCAGAAGAGTGGCCATGCACTCAGGAGCCAGCAGCTCTGTCACGCTCTGCAGGATCTCCCCAAATCTGCCAAAGGAAGAAGAAGATGGCAAGGGCTGGGCATGAGGCATCCCACTGGGATACCTTTCGGGAGCCTGTTGGCCCTCCTCACCTGGTGTGGCCCCGGTACAATTCACTGTCCACCCCCACGTTGACCACCAGCCGCTTCAGCTCCTGGCTCTGGCACATGTGGCTGAGGATGGCAGCCAGCCCGGCGGCGCAGAGCGTGGCGGCACGGCTCACCACCGCCTGGCAGATCTGCTGCACCCGGCAGCAATCCCGCTCGCTCGGCCGTAGCCCCAGAGCCTCCAGAGCCCTCCTAGCCTCAGCCATGCCTTCCTCATTGCTGCAAGGGAGAGCAGAGCACCAGCTTATGGCGCCACCAGCTCATGGCTGGGGGCACTCACCCATTACCCCCCCCACCCTCCCACCCACAGCAGCTCCTGGTCCCCAGACACTTACTCAATGATCTCTAGGACCTGCTGTATCTTGAGCACACCCTTGGTCCTCAGGACAGCAACGTTGCTCCCAATGAAGAGCGCTTTCTCAGCAGCCAGGGCAGTCAGCACATGCCGGACGATCTCCCCTAGGTACAGGCTACTCACCAGCTTCTCAAATCTGTGTGCAGCCCACAGGGGGGTCAGTTGTCCTCCCCTGGCACCCCTCGACCCTTTGAGAGCACCCAGGAGCATTGCAGGGAGCCATGTGCTCCTGTTGGTGGAGCCTGACACGCTCAGGGATGGACAGGGAGCCCCAGGGACCCTGCCCTCGCTGGGGGGTAAGAGCACCTCTTCTCCCCGGGGTTGGAAGATTCCTCGTCCACACACTGGTCATAGGGGGTCAGGATGTCACTTAGGGTGCCATCATCCCCAAAGCAGCCCCACTCGGTGCTGACACACATCTGCCCGCTAGTCTCCTCTGCCATCTCCACCTGCTGTGCCATGGCCATGAAGCAGCTGTTGGTGCCTGTGCCTGCGAGGGGCAACGGGGGTGAGCACCAGCGCAGCCTCCCCTGCCAGCACCCCCAGCTCAGGCATGCAGGGTGCCCACCACTCACCCACAACCAAGGCGACCTCACAGGGTTTCCCTGCCATGCTGCAGGTCATCATGGTGCCCACAGTGTCATTCATCAGGGCAACAACGTCCACGTGGTAGAGCTGGCCAGGAGCAAAGCAAGAGCATCGTCAGCCCCTCCACAGGGGCAGCCCCCAGCCAGGCCCCCCCACCCCACAGCCCCCCACCTCCTGCTTGTTGATGGCCGACTGCAGCAACTGCACAATGTCCTTCCCCTCCACATCACTGCAGCTGAAGCCCTTGGACCAGGAGATGAGCTCTGCCTGCAGAGAGCACGTGGCCAAGCCATTGGCCTCCGGCACCAGGCCAGCTCCTCTTCCCCCACCACTGATGTGCTGGTGGCTGCAGCCACAGCCCCAGGACGGGGCTGTCCCCCTCACCTTGTCCAGCCGTGTGTGCCTGCAGCTGAAGGGGAAGACAAAGCCCAAGGGAAGGCGATGCTGCGGGCTGCTGATGCCAGCCAGGAACTGACGCACACATTGTGCAATGAAGTCAAAGAGCTGCAAAGGCATGGCTGGGGGTGACCAGCTGCTCCCCTTATCCAGCACCCAGGCGGTGGGAGGCAGCCTGGAGCCCCAGCACTGACGCGGAGCCCAGACAAGCCTCCATGATGCTGGGCAGCCCAGCACTGGCCACTCTCTGCCATGGCCTCTTCGTACCGCTTCCCCCTTGCCCTGCATGATGTCCCCTGGCATGCTGAAGATCTTGTACATCACTTGGGGGCTCTGGTTCCCGTCGCCCAAGAGGGTCACCCACATGGTCCGGACGTGGCTCTGGCACAGCTCCACCACCAGCAAGTCGCCTTTCTCTAGGGGGGAGTGGAGGTGGTGTCAGGCAGAGACCTTCCTTGTGGCAGATTCCCTAAAATCTGCTCCTCGCCCTGTCCCAGGGACAGTCACTCCCCTATGGGGGAGGCTCTTGACAGCTTGAGACCACTGCAGGGGCCAAGAGAGCTACCTCCTGGCATCTGCCTCTGCACTGGGGACTGGCAGAGGCAGCGTAAGGGCAGCTCATGGACCCCGTAACTGACCAGAGACGGGTGCACACAACCCCAGCACCCCTAGGGCCACGTCCAGCGAGGTGTGTGGGACTGCAGGTAGCAGAGCAGCCTGTCCCCAGGCTGGGCTGCCTTACCGGTGCCATCGGGTGTGGAGCAGATATAAGTGGGCAGCATCCGCACGTTGGCCTGTGCGTGCGTCTGGCGGCTCAGCCCCTTGTGCATGGCCTGCAGCATGCGGCCCTTCACCACCTGCAGCATCTCCAGAGGGATGGTGAGTGCCAGCAGGGCTCGTTGTACCTGGAGAAGGCTTGTTAGAACAGCTCTGAAGGGCAGGGGATGTCTCTTGCTGGGCATGGGGCAGGGATGGGCCTTACCTGTGTGCAAGGGGGACCATCATTGCGGTGGCCCAGCTGATGGCTCACTGAGGACCTGCGTGGAGGGAGGTGGCGCGTCACCCACGGAGCTCTGGCCCGCAAGGAGGGCAGGACGCACACCTGCCCGTGCCAGGTACACAAGCGGGGCTGGGGGGTACGTCCCCGGCTCTGCCTCCCGCCTCCCCTCTGCGCCCCTGCCCCACGGGGCCGCGGGCTCAGCACGGCCCTGGAGGGTCACTGCTGGGGCTGGGGGGCAGCTGTGCCCCACTGCGGGCCGCCCCCGGGGGCTGTGGGAGACAGGGGCTGCCCCTGCCTTGCCCTGCCTGCCCCTCCTGTCCCCTGCAAAGGGCTGGAGGTCGGTGCGTCCCCTGCCCGGGCACGGCGAGGTGCCCCCCGGGGGTCGCGGGGAGGGTGCTCAGCCCCATTCCGGCCCGGCCGGGCCTCCCCATTCGCGGCCGCGCTCGGCCGCCGCCGGGCCGCAGCCCCCTCACCGGCTCAGGGCCGCGCGGCCCCGCTCCTCCGGGCGCAGACCCCGCCGGGGGAGGCCGCCCGGGCTGGGGGCGGCGGGGCCGTGCTCCCGGGAAGCCCCCGCCGTGCCGTGCCGGCCGGGCCGCGGCGGGGGGCGGCGGCGCTGGGGGGCGGCCATGGCGGTGGGGCGACCGTTGCTAACGCCGCTGCCGTCGCGCTGGCAACAGACACGGCGCCCGCCGGCGCCCCGCCCCGCCATTGGCCGCCCCGCCGCGCAGCTGGCCAATGGGCGGCCCCGCAAGCGCCGCCCCGGGGCGCCCCGTGGGAGGGGCCGCGGCCCCCGGCCGGGCAGCACCGCCCCCCGCCCCACGGCGGCCCGAGCCTCATTCGCTGTGCAGCCGGCCGTCCCGTTAACCCAGCAGCGCGGTCAGGAGCCCCCCACGCTCCGCTCCCGGTAAGGGGCTCTGTAGCAGGGCAGGGATGCTCCCGGGAGGCGGGGGAGCGTCCTGCCCTTGAAGTTTCCCCGCCCCGGAGATCGGCCACTCGCGGCCGAGGGAAGGCACCAAGGACAGGGGGACACCGCGGTCGTGGCTCCGCTGGTCTCTGCGTCCGCCGACTGCGGCTGTCCGCCGGCACCAAGGTGCCCTCCGCGGCTCTCAGCTGGGAAAGGCATGGATGTGATGCTGCACAGAGCACTGCAGCCCCCTGCCCGGAGGGGCCCGAGCTCACCCCCTGCCCAGAGCCTGAGGACCAGCCTCGGGAAGTGTGATTTTGGGCACCCCACACACCGTTCCTCCTCTTCTCCCTCCAGCACCTCCCCTTCCCCAGAGAAAGCCAGCACAGCTCCTCCGTGTTGCTGCAGTTTCATAAAAACATACATAAATATATTTCCATTTCTTTAACAGAGAGCAAAGCTGCACAGGCACCTGTAAAACACACAGTCACTTCTCCACCCAGCACTCCCCGCACAGGTCATATAAAACATAAAAAAGGGGGGTCGGAGAGATAGGCTGTGGGTGAGGCAGGGGTACGGTGCCACGCAGACCCTCACCAGGGTGCAGGGAGCTGCGGGGGGGCCTGCTGCACCGCTGGCCTCAGAACTTGTGCTTTCTCCGGCGGCAGCCTTTGGTCTGCTGCTGGCTGCCCAAGTGAAGAGCCGCGTGTGGCTTCTTGTCCACAATGCAGTCCATGGCTTCTGAGAAGGAGACGCTGGGTTTTTCAGGGGAGATGTCGAAAGGTGCGTGCCGAAGGGAGCTGGGGTGGTCTGCCAGCGGCCCCCCGGCTCTGGCTGAGAGCGTGGGAGGGGACTGTTGGTCTCCTAGTCCAGGGAGGGGTCCCCCCGCATCAGCACCTGCAACAAGAGCACGTCAGCCCTGCCTGGCCACCCTCCCGTGCAAGCCATGGCCAAGGGGAGGAGGGTGCTGCTGCGTGCATTTCTCCCCACTTGTCTCCTCCAGCCCTCGGATCCGTGGAGGGAAGCGCCAGCATGCAGGCAGGGACAGCAGCACCCTGCCACCCCCCAGGAAGCTGGGCATCTCTTGGTCAATGGGCTCAGCACACACCCCTACCCCCAGCGAGGGCTCTGAGCACTGACACAGCTCCCACAGGCAGAGGCAGGGATGTGTGCAGCCAGCTAAAACCACAGCCTCCTGCTCTGCTCGGGAGGAACCGAACCCTTCAAGGGGAATTTGCTGTCCCAGCACAGCCCAGGCTGAGCCAGGACCAAAAGGGGAGAGAGCTGGGAAAGGGCAGCCCTGACCCATCCAGACAGGCACAGAAAGCAGCTTCCCACCTGCAGACTTGCTCTCCGAGAGCTCCAGCATTCTGAGGAGTCCCTTCTCCTGCCTTCCGACATCCTGCCAAGGAGAGGAGAACCGCCGTCACAGTGCTGCCAGGAGGGAACCCTGTAGCCAGGGTGGCCCCGTTCCCCCAGCCCATGGGGCCAGGCTGGGCACAAGAGGGAACTGCCAACAGCAAAGGCACTGCCCCAGGCCCAGCCCAACCAGTGTCCAAGCAGAGGCAGCCGAGAGCAGTTAGTAGAGCACAGCCCGGTACAGCGGGAGGCCAGGAAGCCACCCCCCCTAGCCCAGCCGGTGAGTACGGGGGCTGTAACAGAGAAACGTGGGCACCAGGTGCTCTGCCACAGCTTGGGCACATTCCCCAGCACCGTGCCTCTGAGGGCTGGCTCCATCTCGTTCTGTCCGAGGGGACAGGGGCTTCATGCTGGAGGGAAGGGCTGTCCTCCAGGACACAGCCAGAGGAGGAACACAATCTGTGCCTCCTCTCAATCCCTGGAAAGGTGCAGCTGCGCTGGTCGCACAGGCTAAGGGAAGACCACTTGGCCTGCCTGCTTTGAGCCTTGCTGGCCCAGCAAAGTCCCTGTCCCGGCTTGCTCCCTGCCCCCAGAACTGTTCTGGAAGGCATTGGCATCCCAGCTGTGAAGTTGGAGCTGCAAAGCATCCCCAAAATGGGCCACAGCAGGAACCTGCAAGCCCAACAGTGCCACCAGGAAGCTTTGCAATGATCCAGCCCACAGCCAGGCATGATCTGCTCCCCCAGTGAGCTGTCACCCCGGCACAAGGCAGCGCCAGAGCAAACACAGAGGGGCCCCAAAGGGCTGCCTGGCTCCAGTACCTTTCTCCCAATGCCCTGTCCCCACGCCTGCATGCAGGACCCCACATACCAGCTGGCTGTGGGGCACAGGGACAGAGTCAAACAGCCCCCACAGAGCTGGTCACATGCAGGAGCAGCCCGTGCCCTGCAGTACGCTGAACCACACAGCACTTGGCTGTATCCCAGCCAAAATCATCAACCAGAAATCTCATCATTTGCATCTGAATCCCCAAAGGGCTGAGGCCTGTGATGGATTTAAGGGATTATAGGAAACCAAGACATCATGTTGCATCTTCATGCTGAGAATCACATTTCTGAGCGCAGGCAAAGCTGCGGCACTAGAGCTTTGCCTGTAGGAATCAGCGGGAAGGCCTGGAAGGACCCTCTCTGCACTCCCCCAGTACCGCCACCAGCAGGAAAAAGCACGGTGGGGGTCAACACCTGGCAAGTGACTGAGCCAGCTGCCACCCACACTCCTGCCTCCCACCTCCTCTAGCAAGGCCGGCTCCCCACACCCGGCACACCTCCACCACACTTGCTCCCCCACATTTCTCCCCAGATACTGCAGTTTGCTCCCAGCACCGAGTGGTTCCCCCTGCTCCGGCTCTGAAGCCTTCCCCGTGGGAAAAGGCTTGTGGACAGAGTCAGATATGCTTGTCAACCTGACACTGCCCTCCACTCCATCTATATTCAGCCAAGGAAGCCTGCAGGACTGAGGCGCACTGTCTGGCAGTGGGACAGCCCTGGCTGCCTGCCTGCTGGAGAGGTTACTGGCAGCAATGCTGGATTAGCTCACCCCTGGGACCAGTCCATACTCTCGCAGAGCGTCGTGGGAAGGAGGGCAATGAGTTCTCTGGCCATGGCAGCCCACAGGGACAGGCAATCCTACACCAGGTTAGCTCATCCCATCAACCAGGGAAACAGCTCCTGCTGCCAACCCAGCCCCAAACCCAGCGCAAAGCAAAGGAGATGGTCTGCAAGGTCACCCCTCACCTTGGTGCTTCGCAGCCTCCTGGTTCCCTGAGCTTGCCTAGCAGCCTGAAGGCAGCTGTCCACATGCCTCTGATACTGCAGCAGTGGCACCAGTGACTTACAGAGGTAGCACTTCTCACACCTGCCAGGCAGCAAAGGACAGAGCACCGCATTAGGATTCGCCCTGCACTGGGCTCCCAGCCACCAGCAGTGACTTTCCTTCTCCAGGCCACACCACGGAGAAGACATGTCACCAGATCAGGTCTCACCCAGTGGGGTCAGGCCAGCACCAATCGCAAAGACTGAGTGATTATCAGTTTTCCCTGCCTGTTCCTCTGTATCCTGCTGCTGCAGCAGCAGGACGGTAATCAAATCTGCTCATCTAACTAACTATCTCAACCACCACTGATTTCTCCCCAGACATAAAGCACCCTGTCAAAATTCACAGAAATGAAGTGCGAGGGCTTTGCAAAGGGGAGTTAAATTCTGCCTGAAAAGCAAACCAAGTGTGTTAAATCAGAGAGACATTTTACCAGGGCTGGATGAACTTGTCTGACTAGTAAATCAAGTCTTACTCTGCACTGTCTCCATTTTACATCATGCCATGTTGGGAGAGGAATGCAGAGCAGAGCTCCTGCTGGGGGGCTGGCACAGCATGTTCCTCAAAACCCTTCATTTGTGTAGAAGACGCCCAGGCTCATGCAGGACGACTGAGTATGCTTGGGAAGAAAATCATCGTGGGTGAAAGGAGATGAAGGTCAGGTGTGGATTTACACAGCTACACTCACTTCCATACCAGCTCTCGGTGGGGACTGAACCATGCAGAAGAGGGCACGGATTCTTCAGGATGGGAGTATCCACCCAGGAAGCTGCTCAGGACTCACCATCTCCAAGAAGAGACGAGCCCCCAGGGACCAGCCCCAGCAGCATTGTGTTCAGTTTGATAAGCAGTACTCCCCTAGTAAAACTCACCCCAGGCTCTAAAATGCGTACGGAGAGCCCCCATCGAGCAAAACTATGCAGTACTTTTCCCCTATTTTCTTTCCAGTCAGTGCTGATTACCCAGATAATGTGTCTAAACAGAAGCTGTCCTCTCTATAATTAGCCTAATTCCATTAGTGATGTTGCCATCCACTGTTTGTAACAGCAAAATTGCTTCCATAGCAGGGATTTTACTGTCAGATCCACTCTTATGATGCTTTGTGTGGGTGGCAGGAGGAGGGGCTGCATGGGAAGAGATTAAACAAAGCCACTGCTATTCTGAAAGTCTAATTTAATTAAGAATATCACTACAGGTGCCATGTTGACAGCCTCCCTGTCCTAGCCTCTTCTTTTCCCAGGGTTACCAAGCTCAAATCTCCCATTAGAAGCTGGCTGAGTTAGCACCATTTTAGCTACAGCTCCCCCCACAGCGGCCAGAGACCACGCAGCCCTGACCCACCATAGATTGGGCTGAAAGGAAATCAGTGCAAAAATAAACGATCTGAGAACAGCAAATTCCTCTTGCTTCAGTTTAAATATAGCCAGCACTGCAACAAGAGGCACTGAGGGAAGGCAATTTCTTAGGGAAATATTGCTATAAGGCCAACAGCCAGCATTTATACAGGAACAAAGACATCCACAGGCAAGCTAGAACGGAAGCACAGAAACAATCTCGGAGAAGCAAGCATACCTACTTACTTGTCAGTATCTAAGGACGTTGGGCCGCTTTCACCCCTGGCAGCTCTACTTCTTGCCTCCCTCTGATGCTGGGTGAGCACTAGAGGAAAACCAGAAAGGGTTACCTGTCATCCACCCAAAAACCATACCTAAACCGTATCCAAATGCAACAAGTTTCAATCGCTTCCACTCAAGGCTGCAGCAGAAGCGATGGCAGAGGCAAAGAAATACTAGACTGGGACGAGCAAGGTCTTCCTCCATGCAGAAGAGGTTTTTTCTTTTTTCTGGGGAGATACTGAAGAAGTTACCTTCCCCAGGCTCAGAGCCAGCTAGCCATTTCACACTGTAACTTGTCTTCTGCCAGAAACAGCTGGATCAACAGTATGCACTTTACAGTAATTTTAAAGCTGATGCACAGCAGCACAATAGCCTGGGAGAAGAGTTAACGCAGCTGCTCCAGCAGCACAGCACCGCTCCCCGCCAAACTAAGCACCCGTGCCTACTGCAGGGGAGGGAGCATGGTAACTGTGAGCTCGGGGGGGAAGGAGAGCTCAGGCGGGGGCTGTGCGGAGGCACCAGCCCTTCTGCAGATGTGGCAGGAAGAGCGAGCCTCGCCAGGGAGGGATACAGCTCACGCTGGAAAGGGCAGGTTACAACAATCAGCCTACACTCATTGCTTTTCCCACCATCCATGTGAACCAGGGACGATCTGTACTATTATCTGCATACAGCTCTGCGAGGCCTCGGGATGAAGATCTCTACCAGGGCTAAGCATCGGCGGTGCTGCTCTCCAGCGACGGCAGGGAAGAGCCAGCTCCAACACACGTGGGTAGCTAGTGAGATCCTGTCTGACCAGCATGCTGATGACAGGTCCAACAATTTCTGTTCCTTCAGCACACCCAAGCAGCCTTTCCAAACCTGCTCTCCAGGCATCTGCAGGGAACACGTTGGAGCGTTGTCTCTTTCAGTCAAATTCCTCTCAGCCTATTCCTGTTGACATGCCACCAGCAAAGATCCTTAGGGAACATATCAGATAGCTTCACTTGCTTCACCAGGGATGTTCAAGACTCCAGCTCCAAAACAGATGTTGCAGTAAACACTCCTGGGCAAGCTGGCTAAAGGGACAACGCATGGAGCGATTTTACAGCCTGGTAACATCGCTTCCCATACACTCATTAGGAGAAAGGTCTGAATCCAAGGTATAGGTATGACAAACCTGTTATTGTTGGCCTATCTTGTGATAAAGGGACAGACAAAATTTTGTGTGGAACAAAGAATCCTTCAGAATTTTAGCAAAACCCCATTTCCAGAGTGTTAGACACCCCGGTATCTATCCACGATGCCGATACAACACAGCCTTTCCCTTAGTAGCAAACACTGATCTGCAGCCACAACCAGCAAATGCACTGTGAGATGCTCAGGAGCTGTTGGGGCTGACATCCATGCTGAAGAAACAAGCTTGAGCATTTCCTAGGACGTGGGTATTGTCTCGTAGGCGATGACTGGTACCAACAGCTCATTTCTCACAGGCACTGAAGTGGATGTCTCTCTTTAACTTAGCCTGGCCCAGATTCGAAGTGGCAGCCTGACTAGGAGGACTGATAACCATGGCCACCCCCCAGGCCATCCAGCCTCCCAACAACCCAACTAACACATGCATTTGACATGGTGGTGAAAGCTGCTCTCCAAATCAGCGTGCACTTGTTAATATTCCTTTAACACTGTCTCGGGAGCCTTGTGCACCAGCTTAGGTGTTAATCAGTTCTATTTTCTTCCAAAAGCAGTGAACACATCTGGCATAATGGGCCCATTAGAGATGTCTGGGACCAGCTCTGCAGCTGCCCAGGGGAAGACCCTCAGCTGTGCTGCTGGAAGCAGAGGCACAGGAGAGAGAACAGGGCCAGCTGGTGAGGCACAACCCCTGCCAAAACACACCGGCTGCCCACAGGAAGGGGGTTCAGAACATGGGAAAAGACTTGCCATAGGGAAAATCCCCACCACAGAGCAGTGCTGACCCACTGTGCGACAGGAGCCTCGTAACTCTCCCAGATGCAGTGCGCTTCACTGGGTCACACTCTGTAGCCCAAGAACAACCTTTTCCGTAGCTCAGCATTTCTTCTGGTTGACAAGTCATCCTTAGCCTGCTTGGCTCCAGCTCGCACCCTGGGGAAGAGGAGCAAACCCTCCCCAGCACACCCCTACTGTCAGCAGGCCCACCCCAGGCACCTCCTGGGGCTGCCAGGTCGGGTCAGGGTGCAGAGCTCCGAGGCCATAGTCACCAAGCTCCTTGCCTTGCTGCATGACCCACCTGTGGTTTGACCCACCAGCTTCCTCCCCATTCTCAGTACCAGCCGTACCACTTTTTGTGCAGGATGCTACTAGCAGCAGGCTTGCCAGCACCTTGTCCTTTCTCAGAAGTGATGAAACTTTCCTCTGCACCCATTCTGCTACTCTTTCTGCTGTATCAGTGCCACTTCTGCTGATGTCACAAGCTTTTTAACAGCACCATTGCTGCTGCTGAAGACTGACAGCTGCATCAGGTTGCATTTGAGGCTTTGGGAGGAAGGGATATACGAAATCCTCATTTTCCTGGGCTCACTTGGGAACTGAGAGGCTGGGAGCATGTGGATGGAGGCCAAGAGGAACAGAGTATGTCACAAAGCTCCAGACTATTTTCTGTACTCAGCAGCGGCCAAGACTCGCTTCCAAGCTGAGACCAGTTGATTCCTGCATTGGCAGCAGCAGGCGGCGATGGATGCAGTGACTCTAGCAGAACACCCCTCTCACACAAGTGAGCCCTTCAGCCGAGTGCATGAAGGAAGAGGGAGCTGGCACAGCACTTCCATAGCTCCACTTGTTCACTTGGAACTAACACCAGTCACTGAGCTGGAAACTCAGGACCTGAACCTTCCCCAGCCTGGTACAGTAGCTAACGCAACAGCAGGCTCTTCGTTTTTATTTACTCAGACCACAGGAAAATGGAAATTTTCATGATCAGATTTTCATACTGCCCAGGTATGTGGTGGTCTGGGCATCCAGCCAGGGCAACCATGTACACACAGGGGAAGCAACTGTAACTCCTCTCACCCAGGCTAACTCATTTGAAGACCTGTCCTTAAATACCAGCCAGACTGAGTTGGCCTCCTGATATATAACACTGAAAGACTTTGGTGCATGATTAGAAGAGGAAAGAAGTACCACCACCAAGAACCCCTCCTTTTGTAATTTTAAAATGAAAAACACTGACAGCTATAGTCTGCAGGACTGCATAATCTGCAATTCTAGAGACATCAGGAGCAAATCCAATTAATAAGTCCAAAGACAGACCAGGAACCCCTGACCTAGTGCACCGAAGGAAAACAGAAGCCGTCTTAACAGATCAGGGCATGGGTTAGAGGGCAGAACTTTGATTTTTCTCTCACACAAGGCTGTTGCTATGCTCTCGAGGAAGCCAGCAGCCAGCCAAGAGCACACAGTGCTGCAGCAGTAGAGAACAGCTTCTGGACTCACACAGGAGCTGACATTTGCTTCAGAAGACAATTCTCCCACCTCTTTTTTCTCCCCATGCATTAGCTTTACCTATGAATTTTGTGCTAGTGATGAATGCCAAGGTAACAGCCCTGGAAACAGAGTCCTTTTGTACCTGCACAGCTGTGCCAGGCTACTGTCTGGCCTCTGCTCAGAGCTAAACATCACCCCTGCCTATTCAACCCAAATCCCACTGACCAACCCATCAGGTGAATCCTCTCCGGGTGGCTGTTGACATTCTACAGCTGCTGGGAATTGGAGCACGGTGCCCCGCAAGCCGGAGCCCCAGCAGGCAGGCAGGATTCTGCCCCGCATTACGTGCTTCTCTAAGTCCAGGAAACCTGTGATCCTGCAAAGGGTCTTGATACAAACAACACAGGCATCACAGACTGTTATGGCCAGTAAAGTCTGGTCTCTACAGGGAAAACACTAGAATGACTGGCAATAGCAACCCCAAATTACCATGATATTGTCCCAAAACCATCGCTCTGCTTAGAGCCATTATTGTAGACCAAAATCCCTTTTATTCCAGGCTAGTATTCTTATGGGGGGGGATTGTTCTGAACAAGCCCGAACAGCAGAGTAGCAATTCCAAAATAACTACTCTTACAAAGATCCCCAAGGAGACCAGTCTGGAAGCAGAGTGGAGAGGCCAGCCTTGAACTCTGTCCTGCTGAAAGCCAACACCAAAGGAAAGAACAAATTCCCTCACACTGCCAAAGAATTCAAAGCCTTTTCCTGATCACAGTCAGGATTCCCCAGGATCAATGGATATACTCACAGTCCAGCCACACCAGGGACCCGATTACCACAGGGCCAAATACATTCCTGCTGAAAGGCACACTAAAAATTCTGCTCCATTTTGTAGGGTGGGTAAGACCTTTATCAGTGTGGAGGATGGGAAAGGAACTGATAATTTGCAATTTGCCTGAGCTGAACACTTTGCATTAGTAGCTGGTTTGTGCCTGCAGAGAGAACTCCCCACCAAAATTAAGCACCAAGAAGTATCAGCACCTACTCTGGCTCCTGTTAGGTTGACAGGACCCATGTCATACTCCGAAAGATTTAGTATAGCAGGGGATCTTGTATTCTAAAACTACACCAACTCTGCACTGTTACATGGTGAAACTTCCTCCTGCTGAGGAATGCAGAAGTTGCAGTTCTTTTACTACCTCCGATTTGCTCAAATTGCTTAAACATCATAGATTTAGGTTGCGTTTAATAACCCAGTATGTAACTGAAAATTATATATTCACAACCTGAAAAGTTAATCTTATTACAAGCTACTACTTTGATATTACCTGACATTGTGCTAACACAGACTTTACATTTCAAACAGCAGCTAAAACATAACTTATTGAATATGTTGATAACCAACCCGTGTATTTGTTCACTTAAGCTCTACAAAGGTTGGCTATGGAAAACTGATACAGAGAAGACTGCAAAGAGGATTAATACGGGCATTCTGACCATGCTTCTGTGCCTCACTCTTCACAGGAAGGAGAAAAATCCAAGCTCCCAGATTGATAGCTATAACTCTGCAATTTTGGAGGAACAAGAGGGAATTTTTTCTGCAATCTCTCGCAGCTGAACGAGCCATTTTTACACATACAAACGTCAGACTCATTGCAGAGCACAGGTCATGCTTGGAGTGCTACAGAACATTCTCTCTTCTTGAGAGCCCTGAAGGATGCTCACCTGCATGGCTCAAGAGCCTGCCATTTTCTAACACTGGCAGATTCTCTGCAGCTCCTCCACAAAACACACAATAGACATGTCTTATGAGTACTGCTTGAAGCATCCAGGGCTAGATCTTGGGGCAAAAGTTAGCTTATATACTTTCCAAAGAACTAATAACATGATGAATTATGAAGTCAGAAAGATGTCTGTGCAGGAGATTCTGGAAACACAGGAGCCTCCAATAACACTCTCCTGGCCAGCTTGGAGATGGAACAAGGCAGAGTGAATAAACCTCCATACACACCACTCTATGCATCAAGTATCCAAAGAACGACAAGACTGCAGCACCTGGCCACAAGTAACAGGAAAGGGAGATGAGCACAAAGAGCAAGAACACAGAAACAGTGCTTGGCAGACCTGGTCTGTCCTCACCAGCCTCCTCTCCCCCAATGCCGTTGCAGTACATGGCATGCAGCTCGATCTCAGTAGCTGGAAAACCCTGGTCACATAGCGGGCAGGACACACGGTCAGCAGCTGTAGGACTGCACTCAGACACAGCCCTGCCAACATCACCATCTCCACCAGCCTAGGAAGAAGAAGAAGAAAAAATTAGCCAGACACTTAATTGTGTCATTTCTCTTTTTTTTGCTAGGTGCAGAGCTCCATGCTGTCTGGTAGCTACTCACCCTCCCACAGACTCAGTTTTTCTTGGAAAGTTTCATTCTCCCTTCATCACATACTGGTCAGAAATAACACCACTGGCTGAGTAAACTGTGCAGCACTAATAACTAATTCTTCTTCCAAAGGCAACATGTCCTTCTGAATCATGGTGAAACCTCCCTGCACAGCCGTGCACACCGTTTAAGGCAAACATCACTTGTACTACCGCAGAAAAATGGCAAAGCTTCCATTAATCAGGAAAGCTCAGAAGCGGAACTGATGGAAAATTCATGGGGCAAAGCAAGAGTTCAACACCTGACTTGTGCTCATCAGTTTCTGGACATGATCCACGCTACACAGGCAGCACTGTCTGGGAACACAGCTTCCCCCAGGATGAAAGGAGGCTGCTGTGCTCTTAGGGAGTCCGGAGAGATCACCGAGAGGCTCCTCCTCTCTAGAGGAGGTGACTGGAGCAGTCATCAGAGGGGACACAGATCAAGGAGAGAGGCAACACCTTTAAAAATCCATGTCACACAAAATTACTAGCAGTGGCTTTTCACCAGGGCAAAAAGTCAAGAGCCCATGTTCGTTCTCCAGGTGCCATTACCACTTAGCAATACCCTTTTTGCATTAGTTACACAGCTGCAAAGGTGCTCCGCTACCCACCCGCAGAGACACAGCCTGCTCCCTATGCTACTGATGCTCTCAAGACACAGCAGACTGCTGCCATCTCACTCGTAACTAGAACTCTGCCTAGCCAGGCTTGCTACAAGATTTCTCCACATTTAAGAACCTTTCCTTCCTCGAAATGATAAAAAAAAAAGTTCTTTAAATATTAACCACTTAGAAGAAACTTGTAAGAAAATAATACAGGAGAGAGTTTTATGTTCTTAAGGCTAAGGAGTGACACATATACATTATACAGCAAAACTGCCATCTGCTTCCCTCCAATGGTATTATTTCAGGGAAGCAGTAATTGGGGTCAGCCAAGACATTCAGTGCCACTGGAGCACTTTGTCGTATTACTTGGTTTATTACGTGCTTTTCCAAATGAGGGTCAGATCCTGACTTTTATGTCCTAAAGAGGGGGGTGCTTTGTTGACTCAGAGGAGCTATGCAAAAAATTGCAGGACTGGACCTTACATCAAGAATCCAACTCACAAAACGCATTTCTCACAGACGCTGGCTCGAAGGCTACAGCACTGAGCCCCAGGAACACTTCTCATTTCCAAGGAGGCTCTCCGCCCTGGATTTTTGTGGAGGAGTTGCCACAAGAGTTCCTCCAGCTGAACACAGGCTGCTGAAGTACATCACTTACAGCATTAGCACTTGTACCTCGCTCTCACATCTCAGTGCCACTACATCTTGTGAAATCCTCACTGTGGGGCGTCACACAGAGGAGCCATTAAAAAACAAGATGTGTCAAATATGAATGGTCAGATGAAACCTGCGTTATCCTAGTCAAACACACAGGAAAATGGGAAAAGCAGCCAGCACTGCTCCTTCTAGCTGCCATTTTTAAAGCAATCTTAGGAGATCACCAATTCTGCACACCCTGTTTGCCTACATTCAGCAGTAAACTACTAATTTTAAATGGAAATGCAACATTCTGTAACAAAAGACACCACGGTCCCAAAACTGCTTGTACAAAATCTTGCTGTAACAGCCTGGAAAACCTCAACTGCGGAAGCAACCAATCACCCCTGTCAGAGGCAGAGACTGTTGCCTCTCCTCTTTAGCAGAGGAAATTGTCTACAAGACATAGTACTTGCAGCCAACAGCCAGCCAAGAGCAATGCTAGAGGCTGAGCTCAACAACAAGACTCCTGTGTCCTGGCTCTACATCTGCCAGGAAGAAGTCAGTCCCAGCGGTCTACACTAGCTTTATGCTAACTGCTGATGCACATGGTAGCTGTTCCTGCTGTCTTGGAGGGCTGCAGGCTCCGCAGTGGTACCTGCTGCCAACGATAATGTTGTCAAACAATCCCTAGGAAGCCCCACCTCACCACTCCTGAACATTGTGCTGATCACCTTGTCCCATCTAGGCAGAGGTGTGAGACCTGGGGCACCCTCTGCAAAGCACAAGGGACAGGGCAGCGTCCTGGCCGCAGCAAAATGGGTCATGAACGTGCTTCAGTGGCTGCAGCTACCCAGCTCAGCACAGGACCACCGCCTCTCCCTGCTGCAGTCTCTAATTGACTGAGCAGTGCTTTGAGATACCTGCAGAATGAAAGGCACACAACAGCAGAAGCTGGTTTATTAAGAGGCCTGTGACAATGAGACGTCGGAGCTGCAGACGCACTGTACAAGCTGCAGACTCCCAGAATGAGCTTTCCACAAATGAATCCTCTTGTCAAGAGCTGTATGATTCTGTATTCATGTACCCTGCCAGAGGAGCACTTGGCAACCCCTTTGATATCACTCTCTAAATTAATAGACAAAGGGAGTTCTATCAGAAGCAGGAACTGAAGTCAGATGTTGGTACAGTGACAGCTGCAAAGCAATTGCTGTGCAGGTGTGACAACAGGGGGAAAGGAGCCACACAACAGCGCACATCTGCATCAGGAGGTAAGATGATGGCCCCACCACTGACTTACTATAGCTATTAACTACTACTGCACTGAAATCAAAGTTCCCAGGCTCAGGTCACTCTGCTTGGACTGCAAACCACCGCCAGCCCTCAACACTTCCATGTCATCTTTAACCCAGCCCAGCCTCTGGGTGAACCTCTCCTCTTAGCCTCTTGGAGATGGTCTGTGGAGAACAAATACCGAAGTTCAAAGGACTGTGGAAAAGCATGTCACAACACGAGTGACTGAGGTTTACTAGGACTCCCCTCACAGCTCCTGGGGCCCCTTCTGCATCACTAACATGGGCAACAGCACTGCCGTCCACACTGATGGCATCCTCCAGTGCAGCAGTGCGTGTGGGATAAAAGAAAAAGCTGGAATTGGTAACAACTCTCCAGCTACAGGACTGAAAGGCTCTAGAAGCAGCTGCACACAGTCCCCAGCCAAAAGGGACTAGCGTTACGAAGCAGTGGAGAAAAGTGAAGAGGGAACAGTTTGTGAGGATCCCAGCGGCAGCAGCCCAAGCTCCCAGCTACCCAAGGGGAAACGCCAGCACAGCTCAGCTGAACCACGGTCTAGAAGGCAGGAGAGGAAACAGGACCCTTCCCCAACTTCAAGCTCTTTTACCTGCATAGGTTCATCCCCGCTGCCCGAGCAGAGCTCTTCTCTCTCCACTTCAATAGCTTCCAGTGGACTCGGCTGGATCTCTGCAGAAAAACACCTCCACGTCAGCACAGGTTTGCAGCCCCCAATCTCCTCACTTGTTGATGTAAATTGGTCCATTTCTTAACAGTCTTATCACAGTTTCAAAACATTTTTTAGACTTGCCACAAATGTTTCAGACAATGTGCAACAACACAGCCGGATGAGGGGTTAAAGTCACAGCACAGCAGTGTGAGGACAAAGCCACCGAAGCTTTGTGGCTTCATGGGGAGTGAGACTAGACAAAAGGAAAGTGCCTGGCACACTTGCTGGGATAGAGACAAAGCAAGAATAGAGTGCTCTCTCACTTCCAGACAAACAGAGCTCCTGTTCTGCGGTCTGTCTTGCAGATGCACCATCTTTAGACCTCCACATCTTCCCTAGCAACAAAATATGCCTCCAAGCACCACCATGACCTCTCTCTCTACAGCTGCTTGTGAACAGGAGCAGTCTCTTCATCAATTTTTCTCACTTAAAACCCTGGACTGGAAAATCTCAAATGTAGTAGGAGAGACCAAGGAAGAAAAACACATTGATCCCAAACATGTTTAATTAATGCAAGACAAAAGTTATTTCAGCTCTCACACTGTACACGTATCTTGGCACTGAAAAATCTGAAAATTTCTTGATTGCACCTCTTGAAGAGACCACTCCTAACACCTTGTTTTGAGTGACTCCTCCACAGCAATGTACATCCTAGTGTCTCTTCAGCAGAAAGTCCTCAGCAATCTCTGGTCACTGAACTGTCTTAGAGGAAGTGGGTCCAAAAACAGAGAATCAAACTAATTTATCTGGATCATTTCAGCCCTGACAAACACAGCTGGGAAAGAAATCTCGGTTTGTTCAAGTTACTTGAAAATTCTCTTCTTTTCTCTGAATTTTCTAAGTGTGCAACTTTTGGTGCAAAATTCTCAAGCACCTCTTACCTGGGCAAACAGATATCTCTTCATCAGCAGAATTTTCTGTGCCAGTATCTGGGCTCCTTTTACCACCAAGTGGGGTCAACACAGAGATGCTGTTCAAAATATAAATATAATATAAATCTCCAATCCAGTAGGTGTGACAGCCTGTGTCACACCCACCTGTCTCACACAGTTCAGAACAGCAGACTATGCTGTAATTTCCAAATGGTCAATATCTAATAGCCAGAAATGACGAGGATAACAGCAAAATATGGGTCTAAAATGCTGTCCTAAACAGAAATTCCAAAGGGAACATTTTTTCTTCTAGAAGCCCTTGACAAAAAGGCTCAAAGGGTCCCTGTTTCATGTCAGGGGAGTAAAAATACCTGCTCGCAAGTGTGGGACACTCTTGATTCTTTCTACTCTTAGAAGATTTGGGAGTTGTGCAGGTACCAGCACCGTGCCTCTTTCTGTCTGGGGGAGAAAACCCTCAAACAGGAAAGACACAGACTTGATTTATCCTGCATTCCCCCCTCCCTCCTCACACTGCTAATTTGCTTCCTTATCGCTCTGCACAGCAGTCAGAAGCAGCATGGATGCAACACCAGGCAAGGCTTCCCTGCAGCAAAGTCCTAACAGCATTAGCACGGCTGTTCCTCCAGGCAGCACCGGGTATCACTCCTCCCGTTTTGACCTTCGGATTCCTCCTTTTTCTTCCTACCCCCACACTCACAGTGTCTTTCCGAAACAGGCAAGCATTGCTGAGTAAGTCTGGCACCCATGCTGACACACTCAGCGCTTTGCATGGCTTTCTGATTAGTCTGATCAAGTATGCAAGAACACACTTTAAAACATGAATCCCCATACTGACAAATAGAAGATTTATTAAGCTCAACCACAGGCCTTAGAGAGGAGAGAACAGCCACTGCTGATTTATGATAAATAACAAAATTGTGATAGGAAATCACAAGTGGCTTTTCTCTCTAAATAAAGCATCTCAAAGCATTTGTTATGAATCCAGGCTGAGCATGTTTTACTCTGTGTCTAACATCAGGGCTCACTTCAAAAGAACTCACACAAAACAACTTGCTATGACATTTATAAAATGGGCTAATCAATTTGAAGTCAAACCACATTTCTTGCTACACCAACTATCTCCTGGTAACAAAGCCTATAATCATTTATTAAAACCCCAATCTACCATGCTCTGCACAAAGTGTAAAACAATCAGGCAGAGTGGCCCGCAGAAAACAAAGCAGCCTATTCTCGCTGCTGCTGCTTCCTAAACTGCTTCACTACCTCCAGACAGCTCCGAGCTGTGTTTTCCTATTAAGTACTGCTGAGGCCAGCCGGTCGGGGTGCCTGAGCCTTACCCGAGAGAGGGCTGTGCTGGCAAATTACCAGGAGCCAGATGGCAACACTTAATGTGCACAAAACTGCAAAGACTGCAGCCATTTCTTGCCTTGCTGCAGATGTGCCAGCTGCTCAAGGAGGGGCCGCAGCACCCAGGTGCATCCTGGCCCCAAGGTGGGCAAGCCAGGGGCTCCTGGGCGGCTTGGGGAACATCCCAAACTAACGCCACCAGCTGCACCAAATGAAAGAGGTCCCTCTCTTCATGTTCAGCCCTGGCCTCTTCTGTCTTAAGCAGGCGGGAGGCCAGCACTGCGGAGCGCACACCTCGGTGCCTTCTACACAAGCACACAGGCTCAGACCTCGGCTGTCACAGACTCATCAGCCTCAGCAGCAACGGTAGCTGCAGGTTCCTTCTGCTCCCCAAGGCAAGCTTTAAGCTTGTTAGAAAGGTGCAAGCAAGAGGGATTTTCGTACTCTGCATATTGATATTAACTGCTCAGGACAAATGCCGTTAGATCAGAGGAAAGTTGGCAGTTTTGTTCCAAAGCAGGTTTAAATTATAAAATCCAGCAAATTAAAAACATGGCATTATCTGGCCTCTCTTGTAACTTGCTCCTTGAATCCTCTCCCATTTGCCCTTTTTCTCCCACAGCCTTTGCTGCAGAATTGCATCCCACAGGAAGGGGAAGAAAAAAAAAGGAAAAGAGGAGTAGGCTTAAATCCGAAGAAAATCATGTTGACTTGTCCCACACCTGTCATCTGCTGAAGTGGCTTTTCTGGAGCACTGCACTCTATCTTTGGCTGATAGGCAGTGCCGTCTGGCTTCCTCCTCCCTTCTTTCCTCTTCAGCAGTAAGGCAAGAACATAAAAATACACACAGAAATCCAGTAAACCCTCCACCATGCTGCCTATGTGCCTTCCCAGACAGACCATGTGACTGCATGGCTGTAACTCACCTTCAGCTCACCTACCCATCTCCACAGCTTTACTGCACCATGTCACATTAGCTTCAGAGGGCAAGGATCAAGTCCTCATCTTGTACTAGAAGGCACCTTGCACATTTTATAAAGTAACAAGTGTAACTGATCTCCCCATTTGTGTCCCACCTCTTTCCCTATTTCCAGGGCTAACTAACAGCAGCTACTACAGCCAGCCTTTCCAGCAAGCCCTGCTGCCAGGTCCTGCAGCAAGCCCCAGCGAGACTGCACCCCAAATACTCCAGGGAGAAAGGAAGAGCCCACATCACTGGAGTGAGCCCATGAGTCCCACGGTCTGAAGTCACCCTACTCACCCCTGTGCAATTTGCATGGGCTCCCCATCTTCACGTACATCCTCTGCAGGCAGCACCTGGGAGGCCTGGAAAGGAAAATTCTGATATCATATAAAACAACGTACACAGTTAACTAAGATCTGCTGGGTCATCAGATTCTGTCCATGACATTGCACCCAGTCTGCTATGCATATTTTTCTGAAAATGGCTAAGTACCCATCCCGAACTAGTCTGGTTTTTCCCCTCCATCACCCTGGTAAGGTGTTTCAGCAGCTCCTTCAACAATGCCTGGCAGTACGTTTTGTTACCTTGCTGCCAAGCCATGTTCCTGGACAGTCCATGCCCATTCATTCATGTCATCCTTCTCTATCACCCTCCACACCCTCTGCCTGTTCCCAGCATCTAGCCTGACACACTTGTAAGCAGCAATTGTAGCTCTTCTCCATCTCCATTTGTGCAAAACTAAACAATCCAATGATTTTAGTGTCACCTTACACCTCCTCACACACCCCAGCAGCCTTCACCTACTCCAGTTTAAAATCTATTTGCCTGAGCCAGGATGACCTGATCAACTGGTACAGCTGATGTTTGACCATGAGAGGTACTTTTCTGAAATTCTTTGTGGGTAAGATCTGTTGCATTTTTCTTGACTGGGAAATCAGCTGTCCCATCAAAGAGAGGGAACAGATTAACCTGTGCAATCTACAGCTGGCAAATCCGTGTGCATTTTATCCCATTTTTCATTTAGCTCTATGACTCCACTTATTCTTTCCTTTAAAATTTGTTCAAAAGCCTTATACACTGCCAAGGTCAGGCTAACATGCCAGTCATTACCCAGATCCCTTTCTTCTTCTTCAGTGTACGTTACACTTGCCGTTCTCTAATCAGGTGGAATTACAACGGTTTATTGGCAGTCCTTGCTGTCAGGCCTGCGATTTCTCATGCTACTTCTCAAAGAAAGCCAAGGGGTTTTCCTCCCCCTTTCTCAAGTCTATTAAACTCTCAAAGTCTGATTTCCACCATAGGTTTCAACTTTGATCAGCTCCACTCCTGGATGGCTGATGTACTTCCCCAGCAAGCCCAAAACAAAGCCTCCTGTCAAGATTTCCCTAAAGTGACTCCAACCCCCAAATATTCTGTTTTATCTGTGCTGTTCCTTACATCATCAACATAAAATATCACACCTCCTCCTTTAAATTTCTCTTTTTCCTGAACTGTGCATATCTTAACACCACCTCTACCCTGGTCAGGAATGCTGGGCCACATTTCTGTTTTTCCTAGTACATACGTTATAAAGTATGGCACTAATTCAGGTCACCAGACTCTAACTCTCCAGAATTGGGTCTATTCCCTCTGAATCTTTTAAAGACCAAGAGTCCCCTAACCTTATTTGAAAGGCTATGAAGGAATTGATTCTATTAGCACTGAAGTTTGTTAGTGCAGGTTCACAGGCTATGATGATTCCTGACAACCAGGATTTGCTCTGTGCAAACACCCCTTGGCTGCAGGCGACAGTTGCAGCAGTTGGCCACTGCCAGGGCAGAACTCTGCCTGCTCCAGGTGAGGGTTTTGGAGCAGGGGTAGAGGCAAGCTCCCTCAAGCACATCATTTGCACCTGCATTTCACTGGTACAATACACAGCACACAAGGCTTTTTCAAGGACAGCTTTGAGTCCCCATGTATGGTTTCTAGCATTGGCACAGCCTAAAACCTGCCACCAGCCCCACTAGCAAAGCAGTCCTGGTGGCACTGGGGGAGCCCCAGGGCAGTACAGGCAACAGGGGTCTCCAAGCGATGCAGCGCATTAGGGACACAACCACTCTGGGCCCTTGCTTTGTCACTGCCAGTAGAATTGTATTTGATAGAAGGAAAAAAATGGAGACAAGGCACCAGCAAACATCCAACATATCGATCTTGCAAGTAAATCACTTGCGCTGGCCTCAGCATGCGGCTGCACAGAGAGGCAGGAGAAGGGAGCAACCTCTCAAGCCATGTGTGATAAAGCAGATGAAAGGGCATTTAGAAATCATTTTCTCTCAAGTAAATAAAAGACTGGAAAATTTTGGGCTAGGGTTGAAATTCTAAAGTCTGCTCCCCCTCCCACTTCCTTATTTTTTCACCTTAAAAATATCAGAAAGACTACATTACATACACATTATAGCTCTTTGAGAGAGCACTTGTGGTCAGGATGAGTACATTGCAAGTTCCCACTCAGCACCACTAAAACCTCTTTTCTCTGAAGAATTAATTAGGTATTAAACAGATAATAAAAAATACCCCACAATTTTCAATACTGATTAAAACTTCACACCCTTCCCAGCTGCTGTAGCTTTCCAAGGGTTTTAGAGCACACCTCCAGAGACCTGCAGTCACCCCAGTCCTCCAGATGAAGACCTCCCCTTCAACAGAAAAAGACAGAGACGAAAAAAAAGCAGTTTGCCTTAAGAACCTTTCAGGTCTTTTGTATCTATCCTAAAGAAATGAAAAAGGGCACAAGTCGGTTTCTTTCCTCTGCAGGTCACCTCTAAGGCTTGTTTAAATCCATATCTGCTAAACCCAAGCCGAAGCACTGTCATGAAAAGTCACATTTCAGCACAGGCTGCTCTGCTCTTTTTCTGCAACCAGAAAATGCAGACATGACGTTTTTCCTAAGTGTTCAATATTACAAGACAGAATATAAATATCACAAAACAAGTTAAGTATCTTTCTAACACCAGGGTAAATGATCAAATACACTTGAAAACAGGAACAACAGAGCTGAGGCTTCAGTCATAGAGAAGATAAAGTTATACAATGATCCGGGAGTGAAGTCATTATGAAAAATGAGGGTTGGAAAAGGCTGACACAAACCTAAAATACAGCAGTAATAAATACTTCATCTGACTAGCAATCTGTTTAAACTTAGCAGTGACAGAAAGCTGCCTTCCGCTCCAACAAGAGAGTCCTGACGGAGACAGAGGCTGACACCTAGCGTCTAGCAGACCCAACAAGCAAGCCAGAGAGGTGCCCAACCACCAGAACAAGGACGACGAGCATTGCCGTGATGACAGATCACCCATGACAGGCAGAAGACGCCTGTGAGCACGCAGAGCCTCTCCCGGCCAAAACTGCAGGACCACTAGGGAAAAGAGCACTTGCAAGGGTGAAGCACGCGCAGACACAGATGAGCATGTAGGTGTAAAAAGGAAAGGCTACACTGCAAGGACAAAAGCCACATGTCTGTTCGCAAAGGAAAACACAGAGCTCTCCACGTTGCCATGGGTTTATAAGCTGGTTTGCCAGAGCTGGCGGTGGTCAGCATCAGCTCTGTGCTCGCTACCTTGACACACTGCCAGGCTACACCCTCTCGAGAAGGCCAGTCAGCTGGAAGTCTTTTTCTCAGTGGTGCATTAATGGACGACTGCCAGGCTGCATGATGGCCCCTACCGTTTGTGAGCTGGGTATCAGCCTGTATGCTTTGCCTCTCCCTTTCACTGTAAACTGCGGGGCTAGGGGAGGAAGACCCTAAATTTTAAGAGGAGCTTTAAACAGCAATGCCTGGTTTGCAGAAGGGACTGAACCCTAAAATGGGCAGAAGAGCAGGACTGCTCAACATCTGCTCAGTGGCGAAGCTCTTACCTGGCAGTAGCTGGTGGTAGGTTCATCATCAGAAGTGGAGTTCTTCTCTTCTTCAGTGCTATGCCCTGGACTCTCTGCCTCCCTCCTCTTTGAAGGAAGGAGCCAAGTGATGCTCTCAGACTCCTTCTGCCCATCTGGGTCTCCATCTTCTGTACCATCAGCAACCCCATTCTCCCTACTCATCTGCTCTCCTTTCCCAAGCTCATTTTGGCTCAAGGAAGAACTGGGCACAACTGGGTTACCAAACTCCTTCTTATGCAATAGCTGCCTCTGAGCCTGCTTCAGGCTCTTCTGGTAAACCTCCAGCTGACACAAGATGACTTTGGTGTACTGGTTGGGGTCCACCCCTTTGGGGCAGAAGGGGATGCCCCAGTAATAGTGCACTGTGTCTCTGGTCTCCTCCTGCTTGTGCTTCTCCTCCGCCGGATTCAGTACGCAAAGCTCAGGGGTACAGTCAGGCACCTCGTTCTGCTCCGCTTGCTCTGTGGAAACATCGACTTTGGTGGCGTGCCCAGGCTGTGAGGTGTGTTTGGTACCTGCTCCTCCACCACTCCTCCTGGGGCTGCCACACTGTTCTGCGGTCCAGCTCTTCCTAGGTGTGGCTGAGCTCCCGGCACCACCTTCTCCTGCAGAATGGCGAGTGCAGGACAGGCACTGCTCTTTTGGTTCATGGCCTGTTGCTTTGGAAGAGCCGGAGGGGCTTGTGAACAGTCTCCGAGGTGTCAGTCGCCAGGAGCCTGAAGTCACCCTGCCAAAGGTGGGACTCAAAGAGATGAGGTCCTCTCTGAGAGTCCTGGGTAACATGTTACTAGAATCACTTTTTTCTGATGAGGAAGGCTTCTCACTTGACCTTGTCACAGGCTGGCCCTTCCCCGGAGACACGATTATGCTGGATACTAGTGAGCTTTCGACAATTTCCTGGCTTAACCTCCTCAACACTACCAGGGGGCTCCGGGCGACATCCATCTGTCCATTCCCATCAGCTCTAGTGCTCTGTGAGTGGGAGCTGCACTCAGAGCGAGGGGTGTCAGGGCAAAGCGCCAGATCTCCCAGGATCTCAGAGCCTTCTTTCTCAGCAGGCTGGCTTTGGCCTTGTGCGCCCAGTGCTTCTGCAGACAACTGAGGGGTTGCATCAGAGGAATCCGAGGGCTGACAGCTCTGAAAAACAAAAGGTTGATTCTCCAAGAGGCATGTTGTCTACCAGCAGAGCATACCAAGGGCTCCCCCAGCACACTAGCAGCCGTCACCTGGACTCTAGACACACAGGCACAACCCTGATCAGAACTGTGTACCCCAAAACAGATGACAGCTGGAGTTAAGACTTCATACGCCCCTCTCACTAGGAATGGTACAAAACAACTACTCTGCAACTGCTGTAGTTCCAGCTCATGCTGGAAATAGCTAGGCCCCCAGTAAAACCTTCTTTTGTGCAGTGTGGCAAAGCAAGCACAGAATGCAATGCTGCTGAAGAACCCCAGTAAGCCTCTTCACAGAAGCACACTTACATTAAGGCTCTCAGCAATGGCCTTCCTCAAGAGCTCCTCCTCTTCCTCTTCTTGACAGTTCACTTGTCTAGCTTCTTGCTCACTCATTTTCAGGGCCAGTGCAAACTGTTCCTCTTCAGTCATCTCTACAGCAGAAGAAATAGGATAATGTCAAGTCACAGCTGCAGGTGTATGTAAACACCCAAGCTATACCCATCATGTTGGGAGAAACGTCCAAGGGTGCCGCCTGCCCAGGAGGAATGCAGAGTAAAACACCTAAACTTCAGCTTTCCCAAAAATGTGCCACCAAAACCAGAGCAGGCAAGACTAAGTGAAAAAGATAACCCAAGTCAGGAACTTCAGTTAGGGTTTCTACAGCAATCTAAACTCTGACTCCCTGGGTATATTAATAGCAACAGGACTTTTCATTTGCCCTCATCAAACAACACACCCTACAGCTGCAAAACACATGTTCAAGGAGAGGGGAAAAGGACAGATCTCCGAAGTGTGCTCATTTTTATATCAGATAGGCTCAGCAGTAAGGCAAGATACAGAACCCATCTTAATACACTTTTTTACTAGCCAAATAGCACACCTCACTACCTTCTGACACACAGATACCTGCAATACCACAGAAGACCTACCTAAGAGAAAGAGCACTACGTCTTGTTCACCCACCCCGAGCCGCAGGTGGAAAGCTCTGTGAAGGATAATGTTACTTGCTCACTGGTATCATGGAGGATCTTTCACATGCATACATCCCCCTTCTTCTCACATCACCACTCCACTGCATCACTAAGTCAGTCATGCATGGGAAACAGGTTTTCTACAGTTCTAACTGCTATTTCAGCAGAAAACATCTTCCTGAAATATTCCTCACTCAGAGCAAACCAGAAGCCAAGACTGGCTATTTAGAAACTAAGCAGTTAGTTACTTTGGAAAACACTTATTTACTTAGATTCGATTCAACACTTTCACCACGCTTAAAATATACAATGCCTGCAGAATAGAGTGCAGCTTGAAAAACAACTCAACAGCACTCTCAGGAGCTGAAAAAATACATCTTCTCACTTGAAACAAATTGACAGATTTCCTTCAAAACCCGCTCCTTCCTTCAGGCAGAATCCTGCATGCGCCATCTCATGCATGAACCAAAAGGCTTGCTCTCTGATGGGCTAAAACATCTTTAAGGCACGCAATTTGAATGGGAAGGCTGCCCAAGCACAAAACATGCCTTCACTGCAGCCACTTTCGGAAACAGACAGTTTCCTGGATAAAGATGTATTCAAAAGTTGCAGGCTCCCCTTTTCCTCTTCCCACCAGCCGCCACCAAAATACAGCAGCGCAGCCTCCCTTGAAGCAGCCTGGGATTGCACTGGTCTTAGCACAGACCGTGCATCACGGCACTGCTGCATTGAGGTGCATCCATACAGCAGCAGGCTTTGCTTTGCCCTTCCCCCAGCTCGTTGCTAATGGCAGGCTGGTTCTCCCCCACCCAAGCAGGATTTGAAGCATTTTTGGACTGTTCTGATTACCAGCCGTAGATGCCTTTACATGTCCTACTAAATCAGCACTTAGATTCAGGTCGGGGGTTTAGTTTTGTTTCTTTCTTTTTTTTTTTTTTTTTAATTTCTTTAAAAATTAAGAAAGAGGTTGAAGCGAAGGCAGACTGCAGTGCACTCAGGGATCTTTTGTCCTTGGACAAAGTCACTCTATGTTACAGCCAGCAGGGACCAGGGGAAAAAAAAATAATGCATCCTTTAATGGAAAGCACACGACAGTCCAGTGTATGAAGAAGGCTCCCATCCCCAAGAAAAGCAGTAACACACAGTACTTCCACAATACCTAACACCTCCCAAGCATTCAATAAGCGTGTGCTGATTTGTTTCCCTGCCCAAACCATAACAGCAATCATGCCAGATCCTGCAAACTCTGACACGTGCAAGAAAAGCAGCGCACGTGATCAGCGCCCCACAACACAAGACTTTCCACGTGCTTAAATTAAAACGGGGGCCTAAGCGTTCACCAGTTCAGGCTATCAACATCCATGAAGCTTAATAAAAAGAAACATTTTTTGGCGAGTTACTACTGTACATTTTGTTTTCTTCTCCCTCTCTGGCACAGCAATTTCCCCTCTGGGGACAGGGAATGTGCCAGACAAATGCTGCCTCTGGCAAAGAAACCAGCGACAAACAAGATGCACTTAGTGTATGTTCCAGTTGAGTAGGTGCTCCTGAGATGGGGAAATCTCGAGTTTAAATCCACCTGGCATTACGGTGGGGAGAGAAAAGAGCAGTTCTGCTCATGCCTTCCAGGAGACCTGACCTGCTTTAAGCTGAGCGGTCCAGAGCTGACGGTATTTTGTGCTCCACATCTGATCTCAGCATCGTGTGTTTTATTAAACTTGATGTTGATTGCACCGGTCATAATTTACAATGATTAGAAATCCAGAGAGCTGCATTAGCCCCCAACCGGTGTGTGCAAACAGACCTCTGGAGCGCTCCAGGCGCAAGCACTGAGCGTGCAGCGGAGGCGAGCCACACTCCAGGAGCACACCGGTGGGGCAGGGGAGGAATGGCCCCTCTCTGTCTGGACAGACATGCTCTGTTCCGCCCAGCTCACACACATGGCACACCTCACAGAAGCCCATTCCCGCTGCCAGGTGGGGAAGCGCCCGCACCTCCGGCTGGGAACTGTGTCTCACACTAAAATCCACTCGCCTCGCATCCATCCCAACACAGCATGAAATCCCAGTGCCTCTCCAGGGACCAGGGTATCCAAGAAACCCACAGATGGGAAGGAGGGGTCAGGGAGAAACCGTTTTTAAGACATTGCAGCCCTAAACAAATTAAACCATTTCAGAGCCTTTTTAAATGCTAATATGGCAATTTGCTAAGCGATTTATGTTCCATTTTGACATTTGCAAAGTGAATTAGATGCAAAACCCCACTAGTTGTAGTTCTACTTAGTAGCAAGAGATTTACTCAAAAATAACAGAAACGGAATCTCAGTATTTCTACATATCCAAAGTGCAATTACAGTAAAAACATTCAAATGTGCTTTAAAGCACTGACTTCCTCCGGAAAAAGAGAAAGAGATTTCTTTAGGTTTTGCATTTCCATTTATCCTGTCAGGATGAAACGTCACAGATATATTTTAGTTATGGCTTTAGGTTAAAATGAATAAAACCACAACAAAGCAAAAATGGGAGGATACGCTTTATAACCAGAGCCTACAAATATCTGAAATTTTCCAGTTTTGAGGAGAAAGAACTTGCTCTACCCAGAAGCACCGAATCTTTACAAAAGACAATTTGCCTCACAATTCAAAGAATTTATTTAAAGACACTGAGAAAAATAATTACTACTTCAAATCCTAATTTGCCTAAAAGCAAACACCTAAAGCCTAATTATAGCTTCCTATAAATGAGAGAACAGACCCACCATCACATATGCTTAAACAAGCAACTGCTCTCTGACCGAGCAGTGCTAGGCACCCCCAACCTCCTGCACTTCAAGGAGGCAGACATGTACACACACACACACACAAAAAAAAAAAAAAAAAAGGGAAAAAAAAGGTAGCTTTTGCCCCAGGAGGAGAAAAACTATTATCAGTAATTTCAACATCTAGACACACAGCAGAACTCTTCCATTATACAACGGATAGAGAGCCAACCCTGTCTCCTGCGGATTTTCTGGAGCATGCCGAACACCTTTCACACAGCACCAGCTCCCAAAACCCAGCACGCTCAACAATGTAATGAGGACATCCAACTCCAGCAACTCCCTGTTCTTAGCACCGTATGTTTGGCCACATTTTTACGGAATCTCCAAGGTGGGGTTTCAGCTTTTATCTGGTGTTCTATTTCTTCTGGGAGAAACAGAAGAAAAAGAAGAAAAAAATAAAATAGAAGGAACTCTTCCCCATTTCTGACTTTGCTATCTTACTTGTTCAACACAGGACATGCACAGTGGGTTTCAACTCCCACAAAGAGCCAGGATGTTTCATGCTATGGCCTTAGGCCTCTATTAAAAACAATTTAATTCACACAAGCCCTGTGAGGACTGACAAGCCCAACTGCTGCTGCTTGCAGAGCACTGGTGTGCTCCATTTTGCTCAGTGATCGCTTTGGGTTTTGCAGGAGACAACATCTCTCCCATTTTAAAACGTTCTGAATTTAACATGCTAGATGGACTCCTGCCTTGCAGAGCACAAGAACGTGAGTGCAGATCCGCTGGGGCAGAGAAACAGTCGGCCCGCCCGGCTGCTGTAACAAGTGGTGCTGTACGGGGAGTACAGGGAAGCCTTGCCACACTCAGCAGTCCCTTCTGCTTGAACATCCCCGGTCTTCAGAAATGCTGCTTGCAGAATATGAGTGGAAACATGCCAGCCTGTTCCCTTTAGCATCTGTTTATAGACCTATTATCCATGAATTCATTTAATCCCTTATTAGAGCTGCTGATACTGACCCCTCCACAACCTCCTGTGACAAAAATTTCCAGGAATCCACAACATGCTGTGTGAAGCATTACGTTCCTTCACCCATTTTAAACATATCTCCTGCTACTTCCACCAACTGCACCCTGGCTGTAGGAGCTAGTAAACAACAGCTCTGCGTTCAGCCGAGGCACTGCCTTCCTGATGTGAACTTTGATCCCACCTTCCTCCCCAAACAGAGCCGCCCCAGGCTTTCTAGTCTGTCCTCATAAGGCAGCTGCTCCATCCCCTTCATGGCTTGGGTTGCCCTCCTCCGGAGGTACCATAGTGTCCTTGAGATGCAGAGACCAGAACTGAACACAGTGCTGATGTGGGTGCACCAACACTTTATATAACAGCAAAATGACATAAAACAGATCTCTTGTTCTTAACATCCTTCCCTATGATGCCCAACGTTGCTGGCTTCTCCAGCTGCCCCCATGCTACAAGCCAATAATTTCAGAGAACTGTCAGCTGCAACTCAGATCTTTCCTGAGCTGCGCCTGCCGGGTCAGAGCATCACAACGTTTCAGGGAAAGACAGCAGCAGAGGGGCCTGAACAGAAAAGCAGTTTGTGACTGACAGTGCTTTCAAATCAGCTTCAACCAATCTTGAAACCCAGTGAGGTACCAACACCCTCGCACACTTATTTTGGAAGCATACCAGTCTGCACACACACTGCCTGGGGAGAAAACAAGTGACAGAGTGCCTATTCACAAAGGCAAATTTTACCCCTGAGAAGGGTCTTCTCCGAGAGCTGTGCATCCCCGAGCCACATCACAGCCTTTCTGCAAGGGAAATAATCTCTAACACAAACAGCAGAAGCTGCTCAGCACCAGTCTCCAGCACCCAGCCCCACACTCAAGACGTACGTGCAATTTTTCTTTTAGCAGCAAACTTCGTTCTATCCAGCTGCTGTTTTGTTCTCTTCTTTTGCAATCTGCTCTCTTCCTTTGACTCCTGCTGTAATGGAAAAAAATACGGTGAACACATACAATATGTAAGAAATACTACCAGCCCCCCTCCTCTCCGCTACTCAGACACAAACACTGGTTCAAGAACAAGCATCTATTTGTGTGAAATTTGAATTTCAAACATAATTCAAACACATTCTGTAACTATTAAAAGCTGTGTGATAAGCATAATGAGCAAAAAGAATTACAGACTGACATAAACAGAGAAGTAGTAGAGACAATAGACTTCATGCCAGTCACTACCATGCACTGCACCTGCTGCCCATGATTTTAGAGATAATTTGTTTGGCCTTCCTAAAACGTTGGTATTTGTAAGCACTCAGAAAAACAAAACCTTTTTATAACTGAACATCACACCCCTGTAAGCCAGGACTGTTTCCTGCCATGCAGCTTCTAGTACTCTGCCCAGACAATTTCAGGTGACCAAAACTAGAATCCTAGCCATTTCTGGGGACTCAGGCTAATACACCCCGAGGGCAGGAGAGCCAGCTGTTATTTACTCCTCATGCTATTATCTCATATTGCCACAAGTGTTTAATTTTTGAAGCTTGAATACTTCAGAAGTTTGTCGTCTCAAGGCCTCCCAGAATAACACCCAGACAAACAAGCAAAGTGCATGCTGCTTTAAGCACACGGTCTGCAACCAGAATGGTCACAGGCTTAATTGGCACACATTTATGCAAGTTGCTGTCCTAACGGCTTAAGTGAGGGCGTACACATTACTGAAGGCTGGCACTGGACCACTTCCAATTTGTCTCTCTAAGTCAGGTAGGATTAGGATCAAACCCAGTGTTTCAGGCAGAGACCCAAGCCTGACGGGGACAGGGCTTCCTATGGCTCTGCCTGCAGCTGCAGTTGTTTTGGCTGTTCACGAGACTCACAAACTGGCCACACGCCTCTGCCTCTTACCTCTTGTGCTAGGAGGGGGGCTTCAAGGCAGGGCATGTGGCTTGGGCTACTTTAATGCTAACAGATATGCTGCTTATTTTCAAGTGTGATCAATTTCTGCTGTCTGTTGCCTGTGTTTCCGAACCTGTAAAGTCCTTTGGACTGTACCTCTATGCTGAGTTTTATTCAAGACATCTCCAGCTTTAAGTGTTATCTGTAGATTTTATTAGTGTATATACACCACTTGCTCCCTCTTACAGATCATTAATGAGGATGTTAAAACACACAGAGACCTAATATTGATCCTTTTGGCCTCAGCTTTACATCTCTCCCAAACGAGCCTCTCTTCTGTCCATCACCAGCTTTTGCCGACAGTCTTTTAGCAGGATTTCAATCCAGGAATGTTACTATCTAGACCAAATTGAATTATTTATCCAACTAAGATTTTGCAAGACGTACTATTAAGTGGTTTCCTGAAACCCTAATACATTACAGCTTTTACATGCCCTAATACCTACGCATTCCTCACTTCCACTGATTTAAGAATCAGCTCACAACAAGGCAGCAATCATGCTCGGCAAGTGCATACACACACCCATGCTCACACCTAAGGGTTTTTTCCTTTGACTGACTCCTCTTCCCCACCCAGCCTGGTTTTCATGCCCTGTTTCCAAGGTCTGCTGCTGGGTCTCCAAAAGGCTGCCTCACAGCCAGGTTCTCTCTTGCCAGAAGCTGGATGCCTAGCTCACACTCAGCAGGTGAAATCCTCTCTCTTCCAAGGCCCTGGCATGTCACCCCTCTCCAGTTTTCCACAGGCCACAGGTTCTCCTACTCCAAACTTCCTTGCCTTGGTCTGCAGCAGCCCCATGCTAACCTTGCGGGCAGCCCACACCTAAGGGAGTGGGGAGACGTCTATGGGATCACACCAGGATCAAGCTAGGATTATACGCTGGAGGAGGTTAAGCAACAGCTCTCCCACTCTCCCCAGAAGCCGTGTCTAACAGTGCTAAACCTACTCCAGCTTAAGACAGGGGCAATTTAATCCTAGCAGGCCCTGTAAATCCCCAGCTCTTCTCTCCAGGCATCAATCTTCCCCTCATCACTCTTGCACTTGCCGGAAGGTCAACCCTGACACTCTCATCTGCAGCTCTCTTCCAGGACATGGATGTGATTTATGAGCACACCAAACTTTACACGGCTGCCAGTGCCTGCTCTGTGCACAGAGACACACGTTTACAGTATGCTCATCACGGGACAAGACAGGGCTCAAACACCTCTGGGGCTTTGGAGGGGAACAGTGTGCCCAGTGCCAAGCAGGCTGCCCAGTTTCACCGCACAGCTGAGTACGTGCCTTGGTTCCCCATGCTGGGTCCTGAAGAATCTCAACATTTACAACAGCGGCAGGAGTAAAATTATTGCAGGACACGTGTTGTACGAACCTCATACATTTGAGAAAGATGTTTAAATTGCTTAGCAGCATTCTACCAAACAGCCACAGTACAGCAAACTGCTGAAGCAAATCCAATTAATCCTGATGGGCCAAAATATACACACACATCTCAATTCCAAGAATTCTTAAATCTTCTTTATTTTTAAACCCAGAAAATAAAACACACCTTTTAATTAGGATTTATGGCTGTTTGTACCTCTGCTGGGAAAGAGCCTCACAGGCCCTGGAGTGCTCTGCATAAATGCAGGCATGGATGGTAGAAACAGAAGGGGCCAAGAAAATTCAGGGAAGACAACAGGCCTTGCTCCTTCTGACCCAACCTTTTAATGCTCATCTGTCTACAAGGATAATAGGAACTCAAGGGGGCACTCAACCAACTGCCTTTCTAATAAGATCACTAGTCCAAAAATAATCTTAATCAATTAAAATATTCCCAAACTGCAGCCAATACTCCTAGTTACAAGGTCATCTCCAACACACAACTTCCAGGGGAAACTAATTATTACAGCAGAGACGAGGTGGGAGCTGTGCACCTCTGCTCAGTGCCAGCCTGGATAGCATCTCCCTCTCCTTTGCCGTCAATTTAAAGCATAATGGCCAGAAGGAATCCAAATTCTCTTCCTGTGTGTCAGGCTCTGCAGTTTAATTTATGATGCTCTCTTATGAGCAATTTCACTGTCAGCATTGTACACAGATCAAGAAAAAGACAGATTTCCAAAGTTCCCTACACATTTAGTGGAAGGCAGACACTATTCTTCTTCCTTGCTTTTTTTTCACCTGCTTGGTTTCACCAGACAGCAGGAAATCAAATTCCCATTTTAAAAATGCTTTTGCACATACTTAAGAGAACCTGACTCTGCCAGCAGAAACAGATACAGCTCCACTTGCTTCTAAAAGCCCGTAAATGGAAGCCAGTAGCCAGCCTCCCACATCCTGCTCCCTTGAATCCACACCATAAACCACAGAAATCAGCTTCTACTGACTCAGGGAAGGAAAGGCAACGGAAGAATGTCTCCATAGCTAACAGTGCAGACTGCAAAGTCAAAAGGTCTGGGTAATTTTACCGCCCAACAGCAGTTGGGACCATCTAACAATAGGGCACAGCCAAACACCACACGTCCTGCATGGGAAATATGCAGCTGAAAACCAGACTAATTTATTTTTAAAAGCCAATTAGATGTTGGAAGTGCTACGTTCGGCTCTAGCCAAGGCTGCTGGTGAAATTAATATCACACCCTACTTTATTAGTCTCTGACTTCAGTTCAGAATCTGTTTCAGCTCTGCTCTGTCTTTCAGCTCATTAGAACAAACCTGCTGGAAGTGGAGACTCAAACAACAAGACACAATGGGGGCTTGTGCCAGACACGTAGTTCCTTACACACAGGAGGGAGGCCTCTGCAGAGAAAAGGGCTTTTACCAGGCTGTGAGGCACCTGGATTCAGACCAATCTGATCTCCAAGGAGCAAGTGCAGCAGAACCACGAAGCCTCCTTGAGAGCGTATTCACACTGTGTTCTCCTCTGGGAACTGGAGGCACCGGATCCCCTGGTACCACTGCAGAGCCCATGGGGACAGCAGAGTGGTGCAGCAATATTCCCACGTGGCTCTGCTTCCCTCGGATGGTCAGTAGTGTGAGGTGGGCACTGCCATCCTGGCTGTGATGCTTCCAACGCCATCCTTTCCACAGCAAGATATCCCTCAAGCCGTGCCTGGTCCCAAGGTGAGTGCCCACAGCCACAGTTGGGGAACAGGACAGGGTTGTGGCTGGGTATTCCGGCCAAAGCCCAAACACAGCTCCCTGTTTCTATCAAAACCAGTACCTAATCTGCAATACCGACACATACTGCTATTTACCCAGACTGTGACTATCTCCAAACACAGGAATACTCAGGCAAAGGCATGTTCCACACCAAAGGGAAGACGGGCCATGGATGCCATGCAGAAACAGATGGCACCATCACCCTCGAGTCTTGTCTATGTCCCCCCCAAGGGCTGGCAGAGCTGATCAACCTGGCAGAAAGAGCCTATGAGACTTCATGCAAACTCTACAAGTGGAGGCAGGTACGCTCAAAGCTCCCAAAGGATCTACCCAGGAAAAACAGACCCTTTCAAAAGGTCCCAAAAAGCTGCTGAGCTGCTGTGGGATCAATTTCACTGAAGGCTGCAGATCAGTCAAATAGCTTAGCACAACTACTGGGCCTCTGGCTGTGTTCAATGTTCATGCTTGGTTAGGCATCCTGCTGGGTGACAATCACCTTTCAGACATGGCTTCAGAAAATCTTGGGGGTCAAAGAGTCTTTACCAACAGCCCGATTCAAGCAGGATGCTCATGAGACAGACCAGGAATTGCTATGCTTGGACAGAGCATTGTCGGGCACTATTTGAAATACTGTGGTTTTGTGAATGACCACCCATCCTCTGGCATGGGCAAACAATTCCCTGCAGGACTTAAACAGTCAGGGGAGACAGGAACCACTTTGCTCATTTGTCATGTCTGCATTTTTAAAAGATACAGTCCGCACAAAGAAGGTCATCTCCTCTTGTTTCCACAAAGCCAGAGAGACTGTCCTTGTTTTGTCTGACCCTTCCCAAAAAAAGAAAGGCGTTACCTGAATCCAACAATTATACACAGTAGATATCAGAAAGCCCCATATCCAGAAAACTTCCTTCTGATGCAGCATTGCAGATGTCACAGCACAGACATGAGCAAAGAAAGAAAACTTGGCAAAATAACATGGATGAGCTTGATAATCCAGCATGACTGAAAAATTCCTGGGAGAGGCAGTCTGCCAAAGATCATCAAAAGTGAGAAGCTGGAGGCTTTCCAGGTGCAGCTGCTACAAGATCTGCTGGTCTGGAAGCAGAACTAGAGACTTGTTCTATAGATACCTGCCAAGAGACTGCCAAGGAAGAAAGCCATTGAATCGATGATGCCCAAATTGTCCTTGTAGCTTTTGATTCATAAGGAACCATGTCCTAACAGATGCAAGATTAATTGAGAATGTATTGTTCTCTAAAATTGCTATTGATCGAAGCTTCCCACACCTCTTCTTGAACACATAACAAGGTCTTACTAGAGCAAGAACAACAGTTACAAGGTTCAAAATTGAAATTCAACTTGATATACACTGAAGAGCTGAGACAGTTACAGAAGCCAGACAGTTATTTTTTTGAGATTCCAAGTAAATCACATTTTTGGGTTTGATTTTGCAGAAAACAACACGGCAAGAGACTGTGGCACTGGATCTGGAAGCTGATGACTCACAGAAAGAGACTGAACTGAATAAATCCACTCATTCAACTGACTGAACTGTTGTCACTTAAACAGAACCTAATTGGCTCTTTAACAGCCTCTCTGAGCATATCCTTTTCTGTAATATGACCGATTATGCCATCAGAATTTATTGTTTATAGACAAACTTACAGAACAGTCAGGGAGCCTAACCTTTTTATAGATGTGTTTTAAGAGACGTTTGTTTCCTCTTTTTCAGATACGTGCACATTGAGATGAATAATTGCAGACAATAACAGGTCCTGATCTTTTATGTACTGCAGCAGCTCTTATAGCTGCTGATTTCTTTTTTCCTTATAGGTTTCACAATAAAGGCCAGTGATGCAGCAGACATCTGAAGTTAACTTAGCATATTGCAGAGCTAAGGGTTTAACCCCACCGAACTATTACTGCCATATGTTCCATTTCTTTCAGGGACTTTCCCAATGGGAAAGAACTCAGACAATGTGAAGAAAAAACATCCAATATCATTTGCCCTACAGCTTCTTACTGTTTATTTCTAGTGCTTTTCCCCTCTTCACATGATAATCGCCTTATTGTACAGAAGCATGCTGCAGATGTGGGAGTGAAAGGGACTTGATTCAAGATCTACAGCTTGAGAGTGAACCAAAATGCTTTTGAAAATGGTGGAATTACAAAAAGCAGCTTAGGATCTCCAATCACCAGCAAGACAGAGTAAAGCTTTAACAGTCACACATAAAAAAATGGTTCTAATAATTTCCTCTCGTGTACCTCACTCAGTTGAGGACAGATTCTCAGGACCCTGGGTTTCCCCCAGGCGGGAGGAGCTCCTCATCCAAACACCAATGTAACAGACACAGACATTTCAATCTCTTAAGGGTAAGGTTGATGTTTGTAAGATGATGCTACAGATCTGAGCCTTTATGTCTTAGCTAGGCACATCCACACTGTGGTTCATCTTTACACCCTATGGAAGTGAGTTAAAAACTCAGGCTTCTATAATTCAGGATCAGTTTACCAGACACCAGCTGTGTCTGAGCTACTCACAAGCCTGTGTTCCGAATCATTTTCTTATCTATTTGCACATAATACAGAATCATGTTTCTAAGGTTTAGCTGGAAATCAATCAAATAAAAATTATGAAAAAAAAGATTTGTAAAGGGATTGAGGAAAGGTTACTTTTAAATTACGTTTCAAATTCAGTTCTGAGAGGATTTGGTTATCAAATCCCAGACTCATAACTCACCCTCATGAAGCACACCATTCATTTCCTAGTCAAATAGGATTTGATTCATCTCCTATGTAAGGAAAGGAACAGCACAATACCCTCTGCACAAAGCCTGACCCCAGCATGTACAGCGCGGGATGCTTGGGCACTCTCCTGCGACAGCAGGGCCCTGCACAAGCTCTGGACACCACAGGCTGACCACTGACCTCTCCATCGCTGTCAGATATAACAATAAACGCATCCACAAAACTGCGCTTCTTCTTGGTATTGGCTGGGTTCCTCTTCTCTTCCTCCTCTTCCTCCCCATCCTGACCTCGAGAGTCCAGGCCCTCTGTGGGCTTCTTCTTCCTCGGCATCCTTCACTCTGGAACAGAGGGAAAGATTAAAAGCCATTTGTTTCCTTCCGATTTAAGATTTCTCCTAACAGCCATCCTTTTTTGGGTATTTTAAAGCAAAATACCCCAGGCATTAGAACCTTATTACAAAGCATGGTGGATTTAGCGTTACTGGGAGCCACACGTACTAGTCACTACTCATCTAGCTAAGAATACTTTATTATAGCTGATTGCTAAAAAGGGTTTCAGGGGAAAAGCAATGCAGACCAAAGCCACTCCGAATGCCCTTTGCTCTAAAGCATTGAGGCTTTCCTCTTAAAGCTCACGAGCAAACTCCTCCAAAGCATCACTTCACAGCAGGCGTCCCACCCTCCAACACAAACCCGAACTTCCCCTCCTCAGCTGTGGAGCACACTCCTTCACTGTCTTGGTGCAGAACAAACCAGGCTGTGGCAGCAGATCAAGCTGAAACTTGCATGCCAGAATGAGAAGCCACCACAACACAGCCATTTGTCAGCTTTTATATTCAACAAAACAAGGAGGAAAGGCATGTTCCTCAAAGGATGCTGTTTTGCTCTCAGCACAGTAGCTCAGCGGAAGGCTGCACCAGCACTACAAAAAGGTAAAATGCAGGCGATAGCAGTAGGCAGTTTGGAAACAAGACAACAGGTTTATCTCACAGCCTGGATTTCTCAATGAGCATCAGCCTTCGGAAGTCCTCTGTGCAGACATGCCTGAACCATTCGTATTAAAGAAGGCACTTGACAAGCAGGGAGGAACCTGCTGAGCATTATTAGTGCAAACCTGAGTGCTCTATGAACAGCACAATTGAGGGCAGGTGCCCACACAATGCAAGCTAGTACTTCAGCATCTCCTTTCCCTGCCAGCACACAGACTGTCAGAGGGAGATGCACAGCAAGCATTAGCCACTTTGATAAAAAAGGACTCTGACAAGAGGATCAGGAAGAGATCTCAGTGAACAAGTGCAGCACAACGGCACACAGAGTTAAACCACCCCTTCCTGTCTATGTTTGCTGTTCACCAAATAACAACATTTGATGCTTCCCAAACTGTGATGTAAAAGAGCCTTACAAAAGCAGGCTGAGCATGATCAGCTCTGTTTAAGTTAGAATTAAACATGTGCAGAGCAGTTAAGCAACAAGCCCCTCGTTACACACCAGAGAATGGCAGAGCTGGAAACACAAGTCAAGTTGGCCAGATCCCAGACCAGTGTCCTTCCACAGGATCATTCTGCCTTCTTTCAAGATCACTGAAATAGCTCAAATGTGCTGCTTAGATCTAAAATAAGAGTAAGAGAAGATGCAAGAAAGACCCTACATTACCCAATATAGAGCCAAACCCTTCTCTGTAACACCACAAAATTGCAAACAGCTGCTGTGTGTAGAAACACGAAAGAGCCAGAAGTTAAAAATCCCTATCAGCGCTGAGAACAGCAGTGCACTGCTCCATCTACAGTCCGAGGCAGCAAGGTGAGGCTGAGCGGAATACATACTTTCCCTCCCTGCTATATGCAGCCTTCCAAAGCTCCCTTAGCCCCTCTGCTTCCCTTCCTCTGCAAATACATGTACACACATGCCTAGAGACAAAAGATGATTATCCCGGTGAGTCATATTTGCACCGAAGGTTTGCTGACCTCTCTGAAGGCAGAATATTGTACAAATGGCACGCACAGCTCCAGAAGTGACTGCAGTCCACAAATGTTTGTCTGTTCAGGAAGGGGAAATAAAAGAAAGGGCTGCTTTTTGAAAACCACTGGCTCCTGCAAAACAAAGCTGTTCTGCTCCAGCTGGGCTGAACTCTGTGGTCTTGTTAGAATATTCCCATCATACCTTCCCCATTTTTTATCTTTTGCTCCTGACGGTCTCTTTGCCCTCTGCTCAAAGAGATGAGCCAAGCCTCACACCCAGCTGCTGAGAACCACCCCACAAAGGGTATCTGTCACCGTGGGGAACAGTCCCTTATCAGAAGAAAACCACTTACATAGATAGGCATTTTGGCAGGGCAATGAGGAGGGGAGCACTGGCGAGGCCTGCACCTCCAGTACACGAGCCTACACAGGGCCACTCTGGTTTTGGAGAGACAGCCTGTAAAGCTTTTTACCACCAAAACAAAAACAAACAGCAACAAGCAACTGCCATGCTGTCTTCTTTTCTTTAAATCCACGCTGCTATCACCAGCTCTCCTCTGACTCTGTGACACATCTTCTGCTTGATGCACTATGCTAAATAAGAGCTCACTGAGAAATATCAGCTGGAGTTATGATGAGTCACTTACCTTCAACATTTAAAGGAAAGAAAAAAAATAAAAAAATATGTAAGATATGTAACCACACAACTCCCACAACGCTTCTGAAAATGAAGGGACTGGTGGCAAAGAAAAATCTCTGTAAATGTAACTAAGGGAACAAGACAAGTAAGAGATCGCTCATAGCTGTGCTAGTCTGAGGCTATGAGTAGGAGAGCAGTAATGGCTTTTATTAGACAAGCTGGTATAACTGAAGGAAGAAAACACGCATCACAGCACGTGTTTTACCTACTCCTCGGGTACGGAAGTTAAGCACAGAAGCTATATTTTCCTTTTAGCACTCTTAGAAAGGACAGTTGCCAATACCTGAGATGGCAATACCTGCCTTCATGCTCAGCAAAAAAGGCCAAAGTCTGAATTATCCAAAACTATCTTTGCAGTTTGGCTCACAGAGTTGTTTTCCAGTTGTCCAGGTTTTTATCCAACTCTGAATTTAAGAGAATTTATTTGTAAATGCTCTTGACAGCAAAGGTGACCTCCTGACAAGGGACTCACACATGCCACGCTTCTCCAGTCACATTTTTAGGGATATCCTTGAAGATCCCCAACTTGTGATTATTTGTCATTTTCCCTCTCATCTATCATTTTGATGAATCAGAAAGCAATTACCGACAGAATAATTCTAAATCTTGACACTGCAGCTACAGACCTGCCAAGCTGTGACAGCTTGAAAAATGCTTGAAAATGAAGCCAAAAATGAATGACTCTCATCCCCGGATGAGTTTCTGAGCCATTTGAGACACAGGCTGTCGCTTTGTAAACAACTCCCCCCACCTCAGGAAGAAGAGGCACGACGCTCCCCGGCAGCATCGCGAAGTGGCTCCATGTTCAGGCAGGTCAGCACTGCACACCTCCCTGGAAATATCATCCCTGGACCTCCAGCTCGACCCAGCACACAGGGCCCAGCTGATGCTCTGCGCCAGCAGGACATGAGGGCTCATGATGCCCCGGGGAGAGAGGAACTGTTTACAGGATTTATCCGTTGATGGAGCTGGCTCTTCACAAGAAGGGACACGGGGACCACAGAGGCCACACATGCCCAAGCGCTGCACATCTGTAAATGCCGCTGAGTTCCGCAGGAGATGCCAACTCCTCACCTGCCCTCTAGACCAACCCAAGCAAGTCCAACACACAGCACCTCTCCCTCCCCAGCACCCACCTGAGACCCTCCTGACCCCCTGCCAGGGCCCTGCAGCCACACCGACCAGGCCGCCCCCCTGCCAGGGCCCTGCAGCCACACCGACCAGGCCGGGGTCAAAGAGCTACTCCACAAGCACCACCCTGGGTGAAGCACAGGGGTTCCCAGGCGGGACAGGGGTGAGCTCAGGAAGAAGGGGATCAGCCCCAGGAGGGGTTAAGCGAGGGGGGGGAAGCATGCTGGGGCTGCCCCAGGAGAAGGGGAGGGAGCCAGACCCAGCAGGGGGAACAGGAGGGGCAGCGGCTGGCCCCGGGCCCGACCGGGAGTGCCTCAGGGGGTGAGGCCAGGGCAGAGCTCTGGGGTTGGTTTTGGGGTAGCCTCCCCAGGGGACAGCCCCAGGAGCGGAGTTGCAGGGTGCCCCCTGGGCAAGGGGCACAGCGCCGGGGTCCCCTCCAGGGCAAGAAACTGGGGCACAGCCCTTGAGGGGGAAGGGGCACCCAGGGGACAAGGGGCCGCTAGGCGCCCCGTGGGGTTCAGCCCTGGAGCGGCCTCAGGGGTCGGTCCCGGGCTCTGCCCATGGAGGACCGACGGCCCCGGGCAGGGGGATGCGGCGGCCGGGCCCAGGAACCCCGCGGCGGCCGGGGGCGAGCCCCGGGGCGGCGGGCCCGGCGCGGTGCGGCAGGCCCCGCAAGGCACAGGTACTCACCGGGCCCGGGCCTCCCACGGGCCGGCGCCGCGCACCCCGCCGGGCCGCCCCGTTGCGCGGCCACAGGCGGCGGCGCCGCTGCCTCCCCACCGGGCCGCCCCGCCGCGACGGCCCCGGTCGGCGGGTCTCTCACCGCACTCAAGTTGGCGGCGGAGGCCTCATTGCCCTCACCCAAGATGGCGGCGGCAGCTTCGCGGCGCGTCACGCGGCCGTCGACGCGCTGAAGCGGGAGGCGCCATGTCGCGGGCGGGCCCGGCATGGAGTGGCCTGTGCGCCCCGGCGCCTCGTCCTGAAGCGCAGCCGGAGGCGCTGGCGCAGTTTTCTCGGCCCGGTGCCGGGCGCTGCAGGAGGAGCAGCGGGCGCCGGTTCCCTATGAGGAGGTTAGCACGGAGAGGGAAGGGGGGCACCATCAGCCCCCTACCTGCGAAGCGTCCGCGTCTCAAAAGTTACCCCTGCGCTTAACACCGCCTCCGCAGCACCCACTGTGCCGCTCAAACGCCCACAAAGACGGCGGACGGCGGCCCGCACCTCCCTGCCCACAACCGACATGGCCGCCGCCGCCTCCCTTCGCGGGCAACGCGAGGACGCGCACCACTCTCGCGGGAGTCCGCCCCGCCTTTGCTAGGGGCGGGGGCTCGGGGGCGCGCGCGGACGGTTCTCGCGAGAGCGGCGGTGCGGGCGGAGGGGGGGGCGGGGCTGGCGGCGGCGATGGCGGACGGGGCGGGTAGCAACGGGGACGCCGCGGGGCTGCCGGTGGGCAAAGAGGCAGGTGAGGCGGCGGGCAGCGGGGGGGAGGGGGGCGGCCGGACGGGGCGGGCAGGGCCGCTAACGCCGCTAACGCCCCGGTTGTGCCCCCCCCCCCTTCCCCCGCCCTGCAGTGGACCGGCTGATCCGGGAGAACGGGCACATCTTCACGGAGGCCCAGTGCAAGGTGTGCAGCGCCCTGCTCATCTCCGAGTCCCAGAGGCTGGCCCACTACCAGGTAGGGAGCGGGGAGCCGCCGCCGCCCGCCGCCGGGCGCCGCGGGGTGCTGAGCGGCGGGGCGGGCGGGTTTCTCTCTGCTTTCTCCAGAGCAAGAAGCACGCCAACAAGGTGCGGCGGTACCTGTCCATCCACGGCGCCGAGGAGCTCGCCCACGGGAAGAAGATGCGGCTGGACGCCAAGCAGGTGAGGGGAGGCCATGGAGCCCTTTGGGGCCTAAACACCGTCGAGCGGGACCAGGCGGTTGCATGGCCTGGGCACCTGCATTGAATAATCGAAGAAGACCCTCTTGAAGATGCTCTCGGAAGGGGCACAGTGGGAGCTGAAGGTGAGAGCTTGGTGCCAGCTGTGCCACCAGGCCTTGTCTCGGCAAGCACGGTGCCTGCTGCCCTTCCCATTCAAACAGCCTCTGTGAGTATGGCTTCCCTGTTTAAACAAACACACATTGCCATTTAGTGATAGTCTTGCTTGAAAGGACAGGGAGAAGTGAACAGGAGCAGCAGCTTGTCAGGAGTATCATTGCCTGACCTTTCCCGTCACAGAAAGCACATAGGGTTGACCATCTACTGGTATTCTCTTTCCAGAGTGATCCTTTTTTTACTTATTCAGGTTTCTTCGGCCAGTAGCTGGAGCCTGTTGGTCAGTAAAGGCACCATGTTCCACTCGGCCATCTGTCTGCCCCATGACTCATTTGGGAAACAGATTCTACTCTTATGATTCCTTCAGCTTTAATCCCTAACGCTCCAGCATTTGCAGCGGGGAGGTGGGGGATAAAGGCAGATGCCTTCGCACATAGTGTTAGGCTTAGAAATGACTGCTGCTGCCTGCTCCACTGGGATTGTGTTGCAGATGACTGAGCTGATAGCGATGTTTATGTTGCTCATTTCACACCTTGCAGAGTAAAAGGCTGCCTGTTCCAATTCTGACAGCCACACACTTAACCTTGTCCTTAATTCATACTGACCAGGGCTGCCCCTCTGCCTGGAGTGGCTCAGTAATGGGTTAAAAAAAAGTAATCTGGTGCAAGAACGCTCTCCAGTGAGGGAGAGGATGAATGCTGCATCATGAAAGTCTTGCTCAGTCACACTTCTTCAATCTAATGCCCTAATGTCTCTAATTACCTCGTTTTCTTCGTCCCCCAAACCTTGGTGTTTCTTCTTGTAATACAAAGGTTGGATGAGGTGACCTGCAGACATCCCTCCCAACCTCAGCCACTGTGATTCTGTATGCACAGGACAGCAAGCAGGAAGGCAGCAATGGGGAAGACAGGAACAAGTGTTGTCCCATCTGCAACATGACCTTTTCCTCTCCGGCTGTGGCAACATCTCACTACTTGGGCAAGACTCATGCCAAGAACATGAAGCAGCAGTCCCCCAAAGTGGAAGGTATGACTGCAGCACCTTCGTGTTGTACCAAGGGGCTGTTCAAGCAATGAAAAAGTTGAGAGGTTCATTGGACCCCAAGTGTAAGCTCTTGCATGTGCATATTCTGTGAAACAGAGTAAGCCAGCAGCGTACGTCCAGAGACATGGCCTCTCTTAGCAGCCTGCTTGGTGGACTGGCATTGGGAAAAAGCGGCATGGTTTTTTTGTTTTGCTTGTTAAGGAGAAATGCAACTTGCAGCGGCATTGTACCCATCCCTGCATGCAGGGACTGGAAGAGTGCCGCTCTTCAGGATTTTAAGCTGTAGAAACGCCCATCACAAGATACAATGCTCAGCTTACAGGGAGTGAAGTGACTGGTGAAACTCCAATACAGCAAATTTGTCAGGGCTGCTCAACTACAAAAATGCAGCCTCTGAGTTTCAGGGAGTTGTGAGCTGCAGATAGCTGGGGCCTGGCAGAGTATAGCTGGGAAGCATCAGTATGTGCTTGTGCAGACCTTGTGCTTTTTCCATGGCACCTGTCGTTGAGTGCTCTCATGATGGGCTACAGTCCAGGCAGACCTTAGGTCTGACCCGGTGTGGCTGCCTGTGTGTCCCATCCGTTTGTGAGCAGATGGAAAGGCCTGGTGGGTGGGGAAGGAGAGCCTGGGGTGCCATGGCCAGTCAGGACAGAGGGAAAGCGCAGCCTTTGCATGCACCTAAGGGTGGTAGCTTGTGCTAGCTCCGAGCTGGGATCTTCCAAGCAGAAAGTGTCTGTCCCAGGGTGCCTTTGCTAGGTTGTGTGCACACAGGGAAGCCACCTCTGGGGTCAGAGTGACCCATGGGATGTTTTTGTTTTCAAAGCCCTTGCTTTTGGGTGTGAGAGGAGCCTTCAGGAAAGGGTGGATGTACATATGAGCAGTCTGATGTGTACCTTCTGTTTCAGCATGAGAGGAGCTCTCTGGTCATTAGAAGGTTCCTTCCTTGCTCTGGTCTTTTGTACCCCATAATGAGAGGGTGCAGGTTTCTCCATCAGACAGGAGAGCCGTTTCTCTGTGTGGATTCACTGCGTCAGACCTAGTCCTGTTCATGCTATTTCTCAGGCAGGGCTCCTCATGACTTCGATTCAGGATCATGTCCTGCACCTGCACAGTGTTTCCAGAAACCTACCCTCCTTTGCTGACATGGGCTTGTACCCGTGTTTTATCTGGGTGATGACAGTAGTAGGTGGAAGCTCATTCATGTCCAGTGTTTCTTGAATACGGCCATGCTTATGTTAAGGAGAAACATGCAAATCTATTGGGTTTTTTTAACTCTGAAAGTTTTTCTGGCCTATTCTGACTTATCTTACCGCATGCCTTTCAATTCTGCAGTGTTAAGGGAAGAGGTAGGAGCAATGTGAATTTATCTAGATGTCTAATGTTCTTTGTATAGGTTTTGGGTGTTAGGTGTAGTGGGTTATTTTTTTTAATGCAGGTTTTGGGGAAATAAAGTGACTGTTTTTTACCTCTGAGTTCTGTGACTGACCAAGAGCTTGAATTCACCCTACAGAAGCAGTGCCCTCACAGAAGCATACTGCTACCCTCCCCACCTCTACCGTGTCTTCTAACGAAGAGAACAAGGACATTACTGACCCAGACAAGTTCTGTAGCCTCTGCCATGCCACTTTCAACAACCCCCTTATGGCAAAACAACATTATGTAGGCAAGAAGCACAGAAAGCAAGAGACCAAACACAAGCTGATGGCACACTATGGCCGAACCCCTGATGCACCAGCATCGTCCTTCATGGGTGAGTTCTCAGCAGGCAGGCTAATAAATAGCAGGGTGGGAGAGCAACAGTATGTGTCTGACAAGTCCATGCAGAGGGAGCAGGGGAGAATTTCTTGTGATGAGGATCTTGATTATACACAGTAAGATTGATTCGGTCAATGTTATAACCCCCTGGCAGTAAGAGGGGTTTCAGGCAGTGACTGCTCATGATGGTCTTTGGGTTGTGTTTTGCAATGTTGTCCAATCAGGAGCATGTCCTTTTTATTCTCGGTGTGGATGATCTAGGGATTTTGGCCGGTACTGTCTCTAGCTGGGTGATTACATCCAAAATGGAAAGATAAAAGTTACATTTGATGCTTAAAAAACATCTTTGGAGGAGAGTAGCCAAAGATGGAAGAAATAGGTTTTAACTACACCTGCTGCTTCAAAGCACATGAAAGCCAGAGAGATTTCTCCCTGAATGCCTTTTTGCTTCTGTGTGGGCACTTCCATCTGATGAACTAATGCAACTCTCTCTGGAGCAAGCAGGAATGTGGAAGAAGAAAAAAAAAGCGCTATTAAGGAGGAACTTTAGGCAGACAGTTAAAACTCATTTGGCTTATGATCTGCTGCTTGTAAGCCCTTCTGCATGATGAGAGCCCTTGGAGCCCAGTGCAAGCATTAAGAGTTCATGGTAGACTCCCTTGTTCCTCCCAGCAGCCCCTTGTTGGACCAGGAAGTCTAGTACCTACTGGATGCTTGAGGTAAATAATAAGCAGGCAAATCATCTTAAAATCTTCTTCAAGGGCTTCTTTCTGTGTCATAAAAACCCACACAAGCAGAAGATTAATTATTCTCATTCTTTGCAGGCCACCTTTAGATACCGGTAGCACTTAGGAGAAATGAGGCTCAATTATCTAAGTAATATTCTCTCCCACATTGCATAGTCGCGTGGGAGATGGAAAAGGTGCTTGGTATCTAGTGTTACCCATCTGCTCTTTACCTAATTAGTGGGGTCTGATGAATGGTTCCACTTCACTGTGACTCAGGCCCTGACAGTGGCAGAAGCCCCAGCCCAGGCAGGCTGGGTAGGTGGACAGTGCCCTTTCCTGTATGAGTGATGTCTCCCGTGAAGTGCTGGCAGAACCAGAGTACCTAAAGACACATCTTCATGGCACTTCAGCTGTTCAGGCGAGGTTCCAGAGCCTGGGCTGTAGTCCGATTGCTTAGATATGACGGGCTGCAGTCAGGGATGCCTTCTCCTGCTCTCTTTGCCCATTTTTATGTGCTAACAGCCATGCCTGTCCCTAAACTTTTCTCTGCTGGGATCTGGCTGGCAGCAGGTAAAGATGTGTTTTTTGCAGTGCAACACTGAGGTGCTTGTGTGCTTGAAGTTCCTCTAGAAACCACCCAGCTGGAATGCAGGAGCGCGGTTTAAACAACTTTGCATACACACCTGTTTGCTGGATTTGCAACAGAGAGATCTTGACCTTGACTGTGCAGGGAGGCAGACCTGAGGGCTGTGGCAGCTCCTCTGGCCTCTCCCACCCAGGTCCAGCTCTGTTTCGAGAGTTGAATGTCCCACTAGAATCTGAAGTCTCTGAGGTGCAGTACCTGGGTGGGGAAATGTCTGCTACATCACATGTTGTGCTTCTCGCTCAGTGATTATGCTGCTCTGCACCCCTCGGGTGAGTCTCCCCTTTCACCTTAAGGAAATATTTTCTTTGTGAGACTCGCCGGCAGAGCCCTTCCCCAGCAAGTCAAAATTCAGGAGCACTTAATATCTTGAGGACAACTGCCAGGATTTTCCCCTGTTAGAGACTCCTGTGCTGAGCTGTGCTGCCCTGCTTGCTGCTCGCCTTCCTGGTATCTGTGACCTCCCGAACTTTCATTCCAGCTGGAGTTGTCATGTTACACAAAACCATTGATCTGTCTAGTACAGCTATTGTTGGAAACCTTTTTTTTTTTTTTTTTTTGGCAGTTAACTGATACACAGACTGTAACCAAACTGCTTGAGGATAGAGCTTAATATTCTCAGTTGGCACCTCAGCAAGGCTTAGCAGAATGAGCAGAATGCTGTGTTGTGGAACTGGACATTGCATGTAATCTCCTCTGGCTAGTCTTTTTTATTGAAACCTTACAAATTAGGTATCTCCCTCATTTTCTGTTACGAGATGTATACATCAGGAGACGTGGGAATTTGGGAGAGAAGTGGAGTTGCAAAGGCAGTATAGCGTGAGGTTTGGTGTCCTAATGCTGACACTCCTACTGTGTCTGATACTGTGAACTGTTTATAGGAAATGTGTCTTTGTTTTTATAGATGAGCAAACCAGGAAAGCTTTTCATAGTGATTCCCTTCCAGTGACCGACTGATACCTGGTGGGGTAGTGGGATTCTGTGATCTCCCCCTGCTCAGGCTATTGACTTGGTATTTGTCTGTCTTTAGCAGTTTTTTAACACATCCAATGATTGATTATCTCACTTGTTTCTAACTCAGGCACCAAGTTGTTGGCTAGCTGTCTGTGCTAACATTGATGTCTGTTTCAGCTGGGAAGGGGTACCCCTGCAGCACATGTAACATAGTACTGAACTCCATAGAGCAGTACCAAGCTCACATCAGTGGCTTCAAACACAAGAATCAGTAAGTAACGTTCTTGTCTAAGCATGTTCCCAGCCTCGCTGTTCAAATCGATGGCTTAAATAAAACTTGAAATGTAGTTTTCGATGCATATTTCCAGCTCCCTTGCAAGCAGAACAAGAGGGTTTGTGCAAGCTTGCTCTGTTTATCCCGAAGGTGGTTCACTTCGGCAGCTCCCTCTGCACACAGCTCTGGGATGCTGCTGAAGTACAAGTGCCCTGCAGTTGCTTTTGGTTCGTGATGTGGACCTTTGCAGTGAGGGCGTCCAGCATTGAGCTGGTTTCTCTTAACAACTGAGACTTTAATTTAATTAAAGGCTGGCTCAGTGGAGATCTGCTTGTCATTCTAATCTCTTTTGGGATTGCTTGTCTTAAAATTTGACATGTAGTTAGCATGCTCCAGAAACCTAGGCTATATTCCTGAACTTGCTCTCACAGCTGGCAAGTTAAATAATGGCATCCCCAGCACATGTGATTAATCTGAAAAAAATAGAAAAAAATTAGGCTGCCAGATGATTAACACAAAAAAATACTTATTCTGGACACTGTGAAAGTTCCGATCTCTAATTTCAAAGCCTTCACTAAAAGAGGCTCAGTAATGATCATGGGTTGACTAGAGGGCTGCTTAGAAGAAACAGGTATCGGAAAACCCTACCTGAAGCAAGGACAGACTCTTAGCCAAATTTCCCAGAGAGGACAGGAGGAAAACTGGGATCTCTTGTTGCCCATCTGTGGAGTAACAGCCCCATGGTCCCTTGGCTCTCTGGAGTACTTGATCGGAATACACGTGCTCCATCTGTCACCCCAGGAACATTGCAGCTCTTGAGCAGCACAGCTGGCTCAGTGAATAGCAAGTGTCCCATTCTAGATAGATAACATTGAGGATGTTCCAAACACACATGCGTAAATGTTCCCTTTAAGGACATGGACATTGTCCAAGTTTTTTCAGCCACACAACTCCCTTTCAGAAAGCTGCTTCTGGATTCAGTCACTGAGTCCTGTTCCAGGCCAGCTTCTGCAGTCTGAAGAGAGGCAAGATACTTGCTATGTAATGGAAGCTCTTTAACAGTCCTTGAGCTGTGCAATTCTTGAGCTAATTCTACCATGCTAAGGTGTCTGTTTACACACAGGCATGGAAGGCAAGGATGCACTTGGAAGCTTTTCTGGCAAGTTGTTGACTTGGCTGCAGTAGGCTGTTGCTCCACTGGCAGCCGTGCCTGCTGAGCAGTGATTGCAGCTGGCAGATTTCAGAGCACTTCTGACATTGTTTCCTTTTTTTCCTTCTCTTCCTCTTGTTCCCTTCAATATCCAGGATGCCAGGAGCAGTGCCAGTTGTTGGACCGTTCCCGCCACAGCAGTACGTCCGGGAAGAGTCAACTGCCCCAGGAGGCTACAGTTATTTCAGCCAAGACTTCTAGAGCAAGTTGCAGCACTGTTCTTGGAGTTGTTGGTGGCCCAAGAACACACATCCTTTGCCAGCCCACAATGGTTTCATTATCCCTCTGGATAAGCAAAGCCCTACCCTCCTGTATGCACCCGTTGAGCAGAACGGGGACTGAATCTGTCAGAAAAAGGATCCAGCTGGAAGAGACTTGCTAGACAGCAAATACTTCACTCCCTTAGAGTAGTTTTCATTGTGTAATTGCTTCCTGTGAAGGTGGGTGCGGTGTGAGAGGAATTGTGTATCTGGTATAAGGAGGGTTTGGCAACAGGCTGGTAGTGGCCACCTCCTCCCTCACCAGAGCAAATAATGGATTCCTGCACCTGGAGGGCCAGCGTCCCGTGCTCAGAGGTAGCTTTTGCTGGAGGAGAGCTCCTAGACCATAGAGTGCAATGCTTATGCAGCGTGGATGGGACACAGTGCAGGTTGCCTGGCTTTGTACAGGCCTAAAATAGGAAGTACCCAGCATAGCATCTCTTTCCATGCCTCCTCCAGTCAGGTTTGTGTGCAGAATTTCATGAGCCACTGATTACCATCAGAGCCTTTCACAGTACCGCAGCTACTGGTTCTGGAGCTGGGTTGTTTGGGTCTGTCTGACAAGTAGTTACAACTTGCGGTGTGCAAACTGCTGCTGGTGGGAGTGGAGAGCTGCAAGAGGGGTTAGCACTCCTGGCTTTCCTCAGCCCTCTGCTCTGAGGATTTCCACGTGGAAGGAAGTAACTGTTTAGCCTGGTTTCCTATGGAAACAGGTGTATGTGATCATTCACCATGTGTGTCTTTACCCCCTATGATTTAAACCAATCTCAGCCAAACTTGGCAGCGGTGGAGATCTCCAAGATCTGAATGCAATCAGCAGAGGAAGGTGGAGCAGGGTGAGTTCATCTCTAATTCTCTCGGGGTCTGCATGGAATTGCAGCGTTTTCCCTACTGCCACCAAAATACTCTGGGGAAGGAGAATTTTAAGGGAAAAGAGAGAGAATAAATCTAGATGCAGCAGAAAACTGTAGTGTAAGTTGGTCAAATCTTTAGGTGACTGGAAAGCTACAAAACCCTTGGAAACCTGCCTTCATTAGTTCTTCATTAGACACTACTTGCCCAGCCCCTCTCTTCAAAGTTCTTACACATTTGTACCATCCTGGAAAAGGATGTTCTGTATTTCAAACCTGGAAATTAAGACTGATGGTCTCTTCATGGTGCTAATGTACTAGATCTGTTAGAAAAGGCCCCAGAAGGAAGGGCAGGCATCTGAGACTGCTCTGTGTGTTGGACAAGCTCTTTAGATGCTTTGCCTGAAGCTAAGGCATTGCCCGTTCTCTGCTAGCCCACCGCCAGAGCCATGTGCGTTGGGCTGGCCTCATGTTCAGTGCCAGTGCTCTGAGTCAGGCGCCCCGTGGCTTTGTCCCGGCATCAGTGCCTCCGTGGAGCTGAGGCTTTGCTAGTCTGTGGCAAATGTCCTGCTTTTTCTTCCACGGGGCAGAAGGCTGCGGATGTGGCCCCCCTGAGGACTCCCCTGGGCGGTGGGGCTGGCAGGAGCACGGGTGAGGGCTGCAGGCACGCTGCACTGCCAGGGTGGGCTGAGTCAAGCTGCTGCCTCCTGTTGTGCAGCCCCAGCAGCTGCTGGAGGGTGCTGTGGGGCCCTTGGCTCCCAGCGATGTGTGCCAGGGGAGCAGCTGACGCCTTCGCAGGGCTGAAAGCCATGCTGTAGAGGCACTTCCAAAATCCAGCGTGCACGCTGGTCAGGTTAAGCAAGGAGAGAGGGAGTTGGTTGCTAATCCTGGTGCTTGGAGTGAGTGCCTTCCCTTCCCCACTCCAGGCTGTGCATGAGCTTTGTTTTTCTTCACCCTGCACATAATCTGCCATCTTCCCGTAGGACAGGCTCCTGCTGGTCTGGGTTCGCCTTCCTAATGTTTTCCAGTCTTGCTCCACTGCTGAGGTCTGACCTTAGTCTCCTGCTACAGAGGGAGTCCTTTTAAACCTTGCGAGCTGATCAATGAGCAGAAAACCGCGATGAAGGAAGTATTGTGCGCCTGATAGCCCTGGATGGCCTCCAACTCCGATCTCTGCTGCTTAGCTCTCACCCTGTTGTACCAGGGCAGGTGCCCGCTAGATGTGCTACGCGTCAACACCAAGAGGGATCCATTTCCAGCACTGCCCAGTCCAGTGTGTCACTCCTGTCTGTGTACTGAGAGTTTTGCCTTCCCCTGTACACAGTGTTTATGTATCTGCTGTTTCCCTAAGGTGAAGCTCTCCAAATAGAGTGTTTATTACTAGTTTTGGGTGCTGTCTCTCTGCTAGAGCACTTCCTGGGATTTTGCCATGCTTCAAAGCAAAGCAAAGGATGCAGACACCTCTGAAATATTTGGAAGGGGTAGGAGGTTTGTGTTCCCATCTGCCCTCCTCGAGGCCGTGCTGTCATCCCATGGCACCCTGAGGTCCAGACAAAGCGGGTAAGTGCTTTCCTCTGCTCTGGCAAGTCAGCGAGGCCTTGGGCACGCCACAGTCACCAAGGGCAAGACAGGACAGTCTGGGCTGGGAGGCTGCTGGCACTTCTGCAAGGTGCCAAAAACATCCGTGACTGCCGCAAGACGCCAGGCTGTTCCCTGGCACTGCCGTGGTGGCACAGGAGCAGCGTGATGGCTGCTGCTGTCTGTCCGAGGGCAGCTCACTCGCTGGGGCAGGCTCAGGTGCTTATGTCTGGCTGTCTTGCTCCTCCACGGGCAGGGCTGTGGCAGAGCACAGGGGATGGGTGTCCCTGGGTGCGGTGCTGGGCCTTGTGCTGGCACTGAGGGTAGCACTGCCATCAGCCACGTGGGTAGTGCTAGGAGGGACAGGCTACATCCACCTCCCACGGTGCATGGCTCTGCTGGAACAGTGTGGCTGCTGCTGCCAGCCTGTCCCTTGCTGACCCTTTCCCCTCCTTGTGGCAGGGCTGTGGCACGTCTGGCAGGTCCCGCCCGTCTGTGGGTGCAGGCAGTCCCCGGGACAGGTGCAGGGGAGGAGACGGTGGCCGCAGGGCTGTCTGTACCCCTGCCCCATCTCTTCCCCAGTGGCAGGATGGCTGGCAGCAGCTCTGCCAGGACAGCCACAACCAGGTGGCCCTGCCAGCCATGCTGCAGGCTGCAGTGCCTACGGCAGGTCTGTGCCAGCCCTGTCCTTCTGCTCCAAGCAAAACTCACCGGTGCCCGTCCCACTGCTGGACTGCTCTTAGGGGGCCCAGCGCCTGTGGGCATCCCTGGGTGTGATGGAGCTGGAGCTCAGCCGTGGGGCCAGAGCCACACATACCGGGGGCGGCTGAGGACGGAGCATGGCCCTTGTCCCCGAGGCTGCACCCCAGTGCTGGTGCTGCCGGCCCAGTGCCCCTGCTGGGCTGCAGCCGGAGCTGCCCGGTGCGGCTCTGCCCTGCCGAGGCCTCTGCAGGCAGCACCGTGCCAGCCCAGGGCTCCGGCTGCCTGCGCCACGCGGAGCCCCAGCGCCTTCCGTGCTGGCAGGCACAGCGCGGGGCATGGAGCCACCCGCCAGCCACGTCCCCCGCGGAAGCACTGCTGTCCCCTGCCCATGCCGCAGCCAGTTCCATGGAGCCAACTGCTCCTCCGGCACCGCGTGGAGCTGGGCCCTGGGACCCCCCCCTCAGCCGAGGGGAGCTCAGCGCTGGCCGCAGCCCCAACCGCTGCCATCCCTCGTGGCCCCGCTGGCTCCAGCGAGTAAATCAGGTGCAGATGTGAAGGCAGGGCCAGGCGCCTGCTTGCAATTAGGGGCTGGGAGCATCAGGGTGGCCCCGTTCCTGCCTTGCAGCCCCCTGCCACGGCCATACTGCTCCCAGGAGCAACCCACCATGCCCCGTGGGGGACAGAGCTGACAGGCAAAGCTCCTGCAGGTTCGACCCCCAGATGGGCACTGCGGTGCCCAGCCCAGTGCATGGCATGTGCCATGTCCCCAAGGGGAGCAACATCTGTCCTGGCCCCTTGTGCCCCATTCCCTGTGCCAGCTGCAGCCCCAGTGCTACCCAGCACAGCCGGGACGGGACGGGGTGGCCGGGCCACCCAGCCAGCCCCAGCCCCATGTGCTCCCAGCTCAGCCCTCTGTGCCCAAATCTGTGGGTGCTCCTGCGCTGCGCTGGGGGCTTGGCCAAAGCCCGGGGCCCCGGTGTCCCTGTCCTGCAGTCCCTGGGCCGGGCCCCACGTTCTTGGCTCCTCGGAGGGAGCAGCAGGCTCATGTTTGCCAAGTTCTGCCTGGTTAAACCTTAACTGGGCCAGGTTGCTCCATCGGTCCCTCCCTGCCAGAGATAAGGACGAGCAGGTGAGACCAGGGGCTGGTGGGCAGCGCTGCCCTGAGCCTAGCTGGTCACCTCTGCCGCAGGACCTGGCCCCTGCCGGGCATCCAGCCTGGGGTGGGCTGCCTGCCCCTCCGGCGCAGTCCCTGCCCGCCTCAGCAGGTCCCCACTGATAAAAGGGCAGCAGGTCGTGGCCAAGGATGAGAGGTGCCGTGTGTCGAGGCTGGTGGGGCTGGATGGAGCCGGGAGCCCTTGTGCTCAGGGCTGGCCCATCCCCTCAGTGCTGGGGCATTCGCATCACCCTGGCACGTGGCATCAGCTTGCTCAGCCTCAGCCCCTGGACCCCATGCACATACAGGGTAGAGGGAGCCGGGGACCCTGCGCCCCAAACAACAGCCGTTCAGGGAAGGCCAAGAGAAACTTCCAGGAGGAAAGAGCCCCCCAGGCTCTGCCCCCCCCACAAGCCACCGGTGCTGCATGCACTCATGCTGGCCACAGGTGCCACCGCAGCGGGAGTGGCGTCGAGCACTGGGGCCAGGCACAAGGGGCGGCTGTGTTCCCGCAGCCCCGGCTGCCTTCCAAGAGCAATATTGTTGGCACCAGGCAGGCTCCCTGCGCCGGCAGCGCATACACGGGCCTTTCATGAGGGGAGTGGGGATGATTTACTGCCTGGGGGAAGGGGCAGGGGTGGGAGGATGGAGCCCCAGCGTGCTTGCCCCGGCACCCAGCCTCTTGTGCGTGCTCACTGCAGTGGAACTCTGTGCACGCAAGTGAGGCCGAGGGTCTGGCCAGGGGGTCATCTCTCCTCAGGTGGGCATGGAGGGGAGCGGGTCTCCCTGCCCCATCTGCACCGTGCCCACCCATCTGTGGGGCCTTAGGGACACACTCCCTCCCTGGGCACCCTGCTGCATCTGAGCTCCCACCCTCTGTGGCTCAGTGGCCGGAGCGGCACATGTCCCTTGTGGTGCCACAGCTGATGGGAGCAACCCACGTGGCTGGGAGGACGGGGACAGCAAAGGAGGGTGCTGAGGCAGGGGTGCACCTGCAGTGTGGGGTGCCAGCACTGGCACAATCCCCCCTTGTTGAGCTACTGGTGTGGCAGAGGCCATGGCGGTGCTGCTGGCAGTGGGTGGCAGGCAGTTGGGCTGCGCTGCCGTGAAGGGTTTTTTGTTTGCCATCAGTTGCTGTTATAAATCAAGCCAGGCAGCCCGACCCAGGCCCAGCGCTGCCCCACAACAGGGAGGTGACTGGTTCCCAGCCACCCGCAGCACAGCCCCATCGTGCCCCAGCCCACACCCAGTATCACCCTGGCCGAGCAGGGATGCTTGGTGTGATGCAGGGCGAGGTGTGGGCACTGGTCCCTTCACCCTGCTCCCACCCAGCGCCATACTCGGCACTGCGGGACCTGGCCAGGGTATGGGAAATCTGTCCGTGCCCATCCCAGGCTGTGGCTCCCATGGGCTCCCCAAGTTTCAGCTCTCCCCTGTTGTTCCCAGTGCTGGGAACAACCTCTTTTCTCCTGTTTTAATTTGGTTTCAGTTCGAATTAAGCTGAACCCAACATTTTTCTGTGCTTCCAGCACACGGTAAGCTCTGCAGGGGCGGCCGCTGCTCCGTGAAATTGATGTTCTCGTCCGCTTCACGCGCCGGCAGGAATGAACAGCTGCCGGGGGCTGCCAGCCCCTGGGACTGCTCCATGTGCCCCTGTGCCCTGTGGGGGGGACCAGCACCCCAGGGTGGGGACCAGTGCCCTAAGTGGGGAGCAGCGGTGGGTGGGTGGTGCTATGGGAGGTTGTAGCACCAACCTGCCCCTGCAGTGAAACCACGTCGTGCTGGGAGTTGCCGGTTTTGCACCCCAGTGCAGCATGGACAAGGTTGTGCCCTGGCTCTGGCAGCATGGTCCTGTGGGGTGGGAGGTGACAGTGACAGCCGTGCTGCACTCACTTGACCTCAGGATCCGTGCTAAGCATAGGCACAGCTGCGTGTGGGGCTCACCATGGCCTTGGCAGGTCTTGCTGGAAAGCTGAAATGGCAAAGCAGACAGCGACGCAGCGAGGCAGAGCAGCTCTGGGGCTGGATCCTGACCATGTGCTGGGGGCAGCCTCTGTCCCCACTTACCGGTATCAGGATGCTCAGGGGAAGGTGTGCCTGGGGACCATGCTGGCTTGGAGGCCGGGCTTCCCCCTGTGCCCAGGGGTCCTGCGTGGGCAGGCAGGGTCTGCCCGACCCAGTGCAGGCAGGAGCGCAGGGAAAGCGAAGGCAAAGTGTTTATGGGTCGGATTAGGGTCACTCCAGCCCTGGCTCGCAGCCTCGCGGTGTTTTACGACGCTCCATTATGGGCTCCTAATGAGGGTCACAGCCGCTTTATGGCACCGCAAGCGATAACGCTGCAACTAATTGCAGCACAATTAGTGAGCGGGCTGCCGGGCACCCAGCAACGCGCGGCGCCCAGGGCCACCCGCCGAGGTGGGCGCTGCCGCCGTGGAGCCCTCGGCATCCCCGGGCCCGGGGCCTCCCTGCTCCCGGGGTGCCACGGGGGTAAGCGGGGGCAGAGGCGGCTTTGCCCCCCGCCCCCCGGCCGATGTGCGGCTCCCGGCCTGGCGGCTCGACATGTGGGCTCTGCCTGGGGTCGGGGCGGGGGTGCAGCCCCGGGTGCTTCGCAGCCCCACGCGTTCCCCACCCGCGGGGCGATGCTGCGGCGCCGGGGCCGTGCTGGGGGGGTACCCAGGGGCCGCCTCTCGCTGCTGGGGGGGGCCGGTCCCGCCCCCCCCCCCCCCCCCTCCCGCTCGATGGCGGGTGGGTTTGCGAAGGACCTGGCGGCCGGCGGAGCGGGGCCGGTCCCCCCCCGCTCCCCCCCCCCGGCGCCCCGGGCGGGGCGGGCGGCGCCGCTGTAACCCGAGCGCGCCTACAAAGTGCCCGCGCCCGCCGCCGCGCCGGCAGAGGGGGACGGAGCCAGCCCGGCGCGGGACCGGGACCGGGAGCTGGAGCGGAGCCGTCCGCAGCCCGGAGCGGGTCCGGAGCCGTCCCCAGCCGTCCCCAGCCCTGCCCGCCATGGGGCCGCTGTGCGGGGCGCGGCGGCGCTGAGCCCGCCGGCCCGCGGACTTTGCCCGGGCCCTGTCCGCGCTGCGCGGGCGGCTCCGCCGAGGGAGCCCGTCACCGCTGGTAACGCCGCCGCCCGCGACCCCCGCGCTCGGGACACCCCGGACCCCTCCAGCCCCTGCAGCCGCGCCCCCCCCCCCCGTGCCTGGTTAACCTCTCCCAGCGCCCTGGCCGGGCAGCGGCTGGCTGGAGGGGCCGCGTTCCCCGCACCCAACCCGGGGTGCCGTGTCCGTCCGGCCGTCCCTGCCTCCTGTGCCCACCCCCCCTCCCCGGCCCTGAGACGGGGCGCTGGAAAGGGGTCTCACCCTGCCCAGGGACCCCAGTGCTCTGTCTGCCCTCCATGCGCACCCCCCCTCGGCGTGCCTGCCCGGGGGACCCGCCGTGCCCCGGGGACCAGCCCCCGCCTGCCCGGCCCCGCTCATCCCGGCCCTGCCTGTCTCGCAGGGCGGGGGCCGCCGCGCCGGAGGGGCCTGGAAGATGCGACCCCTCTTGCAAGTCCTGCTGGGGCTGCTGCTGGCGGCTGCTGCTCAGCGCAGGACGATGGAGCCAGGTACGGCTGCGGGGGCGGGGGGCTTGAGGATGGGGCGGGGTGGGATGGGGGTCGTGCTCTCTGGATGCTTTCCCCGACCCCCAGCTGGGCAGGGAGCCCCTGGGGCTGGAGGCGCTGGCTGCTCGCCCTGGGCACACAGCCCCACAGCTCTGACCTCGGGGCTGGGGGGGGGGGAGCTGGGGGCACCTGGCTGGCAGGGGCACGGCACGGGGGGCCAGTGTCTCCATCACCAGGCATGGGGGTGTGGAGGCTGGAAGGAGCAGGGTGGCTCCAGACACGGTCCCTGCGTTATGGGGGCTCAGCTCGCTCGGCAGACAGGCGCTGCAGGGTTGGACGGTGTAAACGCTATATGGGCTGTGGCTGTTGTGTGTGGCTCGGTCCGTGCCTCTCAGTGGTGGTTGCAGGGGAAGGGCATGTCCCAGGGGACCAGAGCCCTATCTACCCCACATCCCCCCTGTGATGGCCACACAGAGGGCTGGGACACACTTGTGTCCCCCCAGGTCCCCACGTGCGGGTGGTTGGGCTGGGGTGGGTATGGCTGTCCTGGCAGTTGGGCTGTTTCTGCCCTCCATGTGCACGTGCCAGCTGCTGGCCATTGGCAGGCAGGGCACCGCTGCCCAGCCCGGGTGTTGTGGGGGTCCCAGCTGTGCTTGAGGCATGTGGAGGTCTGGTGGCACATAGCCAGGAGGGTTTGCTGCCCTCATTTAGTGAGGCAGAACAGGCTTGAGCACCCTGCGCCACTGCTCCTGCAGAAGGACTGTGGCATGTGTGGCCTTGGATGGGGACACTGCTTCGTGTCCCTGTGCCCCAGGGCAGAGTCCAGCCCTCTGCCTGCCCACAGAGTGGCAGAGCTAGGCACCAGGCTGTCTCACACCACATGCTCCCCACGCTGGGGTGGGTGCATGGTAGGGTCCTGCTGTCTGGGCGGGGTGAGCACTGGGGTGGGTGCTCACAGGGTCTCTCCAGAGCTATTTGAGAGCCCGTTGCTGGAGTCAGAAGAGGAACATCTCCTGCTGGACCCAGGCAATGCATTGAAGCTGTACTGTGACGCCAATCAGAGTGGTGCCAGCATAGTCTGGTACAAGGAGTCCCGGCTGCTTGTCCCGGGGGGTCGCATCCATCTCCAGCAGAGCCTGCTGGAGATCTCGGAGGTCGCCTACGAGGATTCAGGGTTCTACGTGTGCCGGGTGCGGGGCACTGGGGAGATCCTACGCAACTTCACCATTTCTGTCGTGGGTAGGAGCCCCGGCAGCACCCAGCTCCCCCCTGGGGGCACCAAGGCAGCCGCTGCCCACCCAGCCCGGCAGGCAGGGTTGTCCTTCTTAATCCATTTTCCTTTGCAGATGCATCACTGGCATCAGGTGATGATGATGAAGACAGCGATGGGGACAGTCCCCACGGAGACCGAAATGAGGAGCCTGTCTACATGCACAGAGGTCAGTGCCACCCCAGGCAGGAGAGGGCTGCTGGGGCAGGTCCAGGAGCATGGGGCACTGCTGCCTCCTGTGAGCAGCACGAGCAGCTCCGGCAGCCTCCGTGCTGCCCTGCGGCCCCCTCCCACTGTACATCCCGCAATTCCCCAGCTCCATACTGGACTCACCCGCACCGGATGGACAAGAAGCTGTATGCAGTCCCCGCGGGGAACACAGTAAAGTTTCGCTGCCCAGCCTCGGGCAGCCCCAGCCCCAGCATCCGCTGGTTCAAGAACGGACATGAATTCCGGGGGGAGCACCGCATCGGGGGCATCCGGGTAAGGGCCAGGTCCCCCCCACTGCAGCCTCCCCTCGTGGGATTCCGCTCCCCAGTCACGTCTCATCCCCTTACCTCCCGCCTCTGCAGCTCCGGCACCAGCACTGGAGCCTGGTGATGGAGAGCGTGGTGCCCTCTGACCGCGGCAACTACACTTGCCTGGTGGAGAACAGGTTTGGCAGCATCCGCTACAGCTACCTCCTGGATGTGCTGGGTGAGGGCTCCTTGGTGCAGTGCTGGCCTGGCTCCCCACTCCCCCTGTGCCTGGGGGCATGGGGAAGGGGGTGGAGGAGCCTCTGTTGGTGTCCTCTCTGCTGGAACAGCCCATCTGTGCCTTGCACCCAAGGGACACGGGGATGGAGGCCAGGCTGGGGTTGCACTGGTTAGGGTCAGGGAAGGGCTCTCCATGGTACACAGCAGGTGGAGATGGAGGGAGGAAGGAGCCTCTGCTCTGGGCCCCAGTGTTGGTGACATTGCTCTGCTCTCTACTGTGCAGAGAGGTCCCCACACAGGCCCATCTTGCAGGCTGGGCTGCCCGCCAACACCACAGCCCTGGTGGGCAGCGATGTGGAGTTCTTCTGTAAGGTCTACAGTGATGCCCAGCCCCACATCCAGTGGCTGAAGCACATCGAGGTGAACGGCAGCAGCTACGGTCCCGATGGGGTCCCATACGTGCAAGTGCTCAAGGTAACAAGGGCTGGAAGCACCCAGGTCCCAGATACCCACCCTAAAGTGGTGACGGGAGGTGCACATTCCCTGAGGAGGAGAGATGCTGACCATTCATCCTGCTCCCTGACAGACTGCAGACATCAACAGCTCCGAGGTGGAGGTGCTGTACCTGCGCAATGTCTCCGTGGAGGATGCTGGCGAGTACACCTGCCTGGCGGGGAACTCCATCGGCCTCTCCTACCAGTCTGCCTGGCTCACTGTCCTGCCAGGTAAGGGTAGTGGTCCAGGTGTGGGAGCTGGGACCCCTGGCACACAGGGGCCATGGCTCAGGCCAACTCATTCACTGCCTCCAGAAGAAGAGCTGGTGCGGGAAGCTGAAGCCCCTGAGGCCAAGTACACGGACATCATCATCTACACCTCGGGCTCACTGGCCGTTGCCATGGCCATCATCATCGTGGTGCTGTGCCGGATGCAGACTCAGTCGAGCAAGCAGCCCCTGGAGCCCATGGCGGTCCACAAGCTCTCCAAATTCCCACTCATCCGACAGGTGGGTGCCGAGCTGGAGCCCTGGCAGCGCAGGGGGACCTTAGTGACCGACTGGCTCCGTGAGTGCCACTTGTGCCCGTCACACCTTGCCCTGCCACCAGTCTTGGGGCTGCCCTCCCCACTGCCTCCTGCAGCTCCCTCACCCCATTGCTCTGAGCGAGGGTCTCTAAGCACTGTTTGGTCTCTGGCCCTGGAGCACGGGGCAGGATGGCTGAGGTCCCCTGGGCTCTCTCCGCAGTTCTCCCTGGACTCCAGCTCCTCTGGGAAGTCCAGCACATCCCTGATGCGCGTCACTCGTCTCTCCTCCAGCTGCGCCCCGATGCTGGCCGGGGTCATGGAGCTGGACCTGCCCCTCGACACCAAGTGGGAGTTCCCGCGAGACAAGTACGGTGCCACGCAGGGCAGGTCTGGGTCTGGGGACTGCTCTCCCCAGCTGCCCCTGGGGCAGCAACACATGGGTGACATACGGGGAGGTCTCCGGGTGTCACCAGACACCTCAGCACTGCCATAGCCCAGGGCACTGGGACTCAGCTGGGAAGGAGGGGGGCAGCCATGCTGCCTCTGCCCCTGGGGGTTCAGCCACGTGGTGGTGGGGAGCGGGGCCGTCCCTGTGGTCCCTCAGCATTCTACCTGTCCCTGCCAGGCTGGTGCTGGGCAAGCCCCTGGGGGAAGGCTGCTTTGGCCAGGTGGTGCGGGCAGAGGCTTACGGCATTGACAGAGACCGGCCGGACAGGGCTGTCACCGTGGCTGTCAAAATGCTGAAAGGTAATGGCTCTCCTGCCAGTGTCCCAGGCACAGAGGTGGCATCAGTACCAGGCTGCAGTGCCACCCCAGCTGGCACGGTGACACAGCCCTCCTTCCCCAGACAATGCCACTGACAAGGACCTGGCTGACCTCATATCCGAGATGGAGATGATGAAGCTCATGGACAAGCACAAGAACATCATCAACCTCCTGGGAGTCTGCACGCAGGATGGTGAGGGGGCTGTGCGGGCACGGTTTGGGCAGGGCATGGGCATGGAGTGGGAGCAGGGAGTGCGGGCTGTTGAGGACAGTGGCATGCAGGACGCTGGGGAGGGAGAGGGCAGGGCAGGGGCTGAGTGGAGTGGACACCCTTCCCAGGGCCACTGTACGTGATTGTGGAGTTTGCCGCAAAGGGCAACCTGCGCGAGTACCTCCGTGCCCGCCGCCCCCCAACACCTGACTACGCTTTTGACATCGCGGCAATGCCCGAGGAGCAGCTCTCCTTCAAGGACCTGGTCTCATGCGTCTACCAGGTGGCCCGTGGCATGGAGTACCTGGAGTCCAAACGGGTAGGGCTGGCACAGCCCGCACCGGCTGCCTGTGCTCAGCACAGCTGGAGGGGCATGGTGGTGACGGGGAAGCTGTGTGTCCCTGGTGAACCTAGTGTCCCTGTGGAGAGGGAGCCCAGCCCCTTCCCCCTGTCTGTCCAGAACTTCCCAGCCACATCCAGCAAAGCTCTGGGCAGCACCTCCCCAAAACCATGGGGTTTAAAGCCTGACCCACCTCCTGGGTGTCCCCCGTCACTGCACCTGTCACTGCAGCCAGCTGGGTTGCCACCAGAGATGTGGGGAAGGGGGGCCAGCAGTGCCAGGGGGTTGTGTGGGAGGGGAGCAGCAGCTCTGGGTGTGGGGAGGGGACACGGGGAGCTGCAGCTGCCATCTCACACTCCCTGCGGATGACGCGCTCCCCTGGCAGTGCATCCACCGTGACCTGGCTGCCCGCAACGTGCTGGTCACAGCAGAGAGCGTGATGAAGATAGCAGACTTTGGCTTGGCCAGGGACGTCCACGACATCGACTACTACAAAAAAACCAGCAACGTGAGTGGGGGCCCTGGGAGAGGGTTGGGGGGTAACAAGGAACCCCAACCAGGGCTGAGAAGGGGGTTTGCTCCCGTAGGGTCGCCTGCCAGTGAAGTGGATGGCACCTGAGGCCCTGTTTGACCGTGTCTACACCCACCAGAGTGATGTGTGAGTCCTGGGGCTGCTGGGGGCTAAAGGTGCTCTCAGGTGTGGAATGAGGGTTCCATCGGTCTGGGACGAGGCAGCACCCCTGGGGTTATGCACGTACTGGAGGGTCCCCATGAGTAGGACGGGGTACTCCATGGGGACTGCAGCAGTGGGGCACATCTTTCCCACGAGTGATGCCACCCTCTCACCTGCACGGGGAGGTTCCTAGGACATGGTTGACCACCTTTTGCTATGTGTGATCCCAGGTGGTCCTTTGGGATCCTGATGTGGGAGATCTTCACGCTGGGTGGCTCCCCCTACCCTGGCATCCCTGTGGAGGAGCTCTTCAAGCTGCTGAAGGAGGGGCACCGCATGGACCGGCCATCCAACTGCACCCATGAGCTGTGAGTAACCAGCCAGGTGGGGTGGGCAGAGGGCACGGTGACACCTCGCTGACACCCCTTTGCCCCCCCCAGGTACATGCTGATGCGGGAGTGCTGGCATGCCGTGCCCTCGCAGCGCCCCACCTTCAAGCAGCTTGTGGAGGGGTTGGACAAGATCCTGGCGGCTGTTTCAGAGGAGGTGAGTGGTGGGGGGTCCGGTGGATGGTGGGCAGGTGACACGGGCGCTGAGAGCACCGGTGCTGACGGCACCATCTCTCCCTGCAGTACCTGGACCTCTCCATGCCCTTTGAGCAGTACTCGCCCTCCTGTGAGGACAGTGCCAGCTCCTGCTCCTCCGATGACTCTGTCTTCACCCACGACCCGCTGCTGCTGGCTCCCCGCCTCTTTTCATACCCCAGTGTGAGGACTTAAGGGTGGGCAGGGAAGGGTGATGCTGAGGCCACCTCTGCCCTCGTGGGGAGCAGGTCTGGGTTCCCGCAGGTTCCCTGCTTTGCCAGGTGTGAGCAGTGGGCGGGCAGGGTGCTGAGCCACAGTGCTGGGGCAGGGTGTCCCTCTCTCTGGCCTCCGTTTCAATGCCTTCAGTCGTGGCTGAGACCTGCCTGGCATTGCAGGGCAGTGGGAGCCAGAGCCTCTCCAGGGTGGGAACTGCCTGGGATGCCCATGGCATTGCCCCGGGAGCTGGGCTTTGGCCAGTGCTTCAGTGGAAGTGTCTCTGGGTAGGAGCCCTGCTGCCTGCCGGGCTCCTGCTGCATCTGTACATAGCCACAGAGATGAATATTTATGTACATGAAATATCAACCTGATAAATTATTTTTTTGGAATAGACCCCAGTGCAGTTACTGGGCTGCTTCTGGGGGCGAAGGGCACAGCTGAGCTGGGAAGGTGGGTCAGGGGCTGCCTCCTCGCTGCCTCCTTGCCCCAGCCAGCACAGGGGCCTGCGAGTGCTCCCGGGGGACACGGAGGCAGTGCCACAGGTGCAGGAAACGATGTCCCCACTCCCGTGCCTCCAGGCCCGCTCCAGCACAAAGCACCCTTGCATCTGTTCCCCATTAGCCACTGCTGCACTAAGCCACCGTGAACTCCGCTACCAGCATCACGCTGAAACTGATCCCCCAACTGCTGTGGGCTCCCAGGCTGGGAAAGTGCTCTGGGGCCCAGCCCTGCACACTGGGGACCCCCCCCACCCTCCCCCCTGCTGGGGCCAGCCCTGGGCCTACAGAGAAAAGGGAGTTAAGGGCTCTACAGTGCCTCCCTGGAGCCCCCATGCCTCGGGAGCACAAGTTGGGGGGCTCCAGGCCCTGCTTTCCAGTGCCTGCTTTGCCCGCCCCCCCCCCTCCCCTCTTTGCTTGCCCCGCAGTGCCCAGCTCTGCCGGAGTGTGGGCAGGGAGGACTGCAGCTGTCTCACCCCCTCCTGCCAGCCTGCTCCCTGGGTCTAGGGTTTCATATAGGGCCAGGCTTTGCTGGCCATTAGCCCCAGGATCTTGTTTCCTCCTCCAGCTCCTAGCTGCACTCTCAGCCCCCCAGCCTGGAAGCTGGCTCTCTGGCACAGCCTGAGGAGGAGGGGGCTGGCAGGTATCGTGGGGCAGGACCTGGGGCAGCTGGAAAGAGGCTTCCTCTGTCCTGCCCACTGCTGCGATGGTGCTGGGGTCCAGGCTCCTGAGGGATGCAGCTTGTGGCTGCCCTTGTGTGAGGCAAGGCTCAGCCATGGGTGCAGCCGTGGGAGCCCAGCAGCTTGCAGAGCCATCCTGGGGTCCCCTCCTCATCGCAGCCCCTCGCAGGGCTGCTGGGGGGAGCCTCCATCCCCAGCCCTGCTCCCCTCTCTGCTGGAATGAGCCCCCAGCTCCGGCATGGCAGGCGGAGGCAGACAGCCCACTGGCAGGTGTGAAACCTGTCGGTCCCAGCAGCCTGCCTGCCCAGGAAGGATCCCAGCTGTCCGCTAATGTGCCAGAACCAATGCATTTCCCACAGCCCTGAATGGGACATTCACATGCTGGAGGGCAGACTGCCCAGGCTGCCCACAGGGGCTGCCCTGCTCCTGGCCAGGACCAGGGGTGAACACAAACGGGTGCATGGGGAGGGGGTTGTGCCCAGCTTGTCCCCACCTCACTCCAGATTGGGGTCTCTGTGCTGGGGGGCAGCACAGGGGGTAGGCAGTGCCTGGTACCCGGTACGGTTTGCATGGTTCTTGCTTGCTGGACACTGCCCTTCCCCTGGAAAATGGGGGCACAGCCAATTTCAAAGGGTGAGGTGAGGGTGGGTTTGTTAATCTGTAGTGCCAGGTCGGGGCGGGGGGGGGGGCACAAGGGGACATCTTGAGTGGTGACCTGCCACCCCCTGCCATAGCCTCATTTCATCCCCGCTCACTTTGCAAGCATGCTGTGGGTGCAGGCAGTGCCTGTGGGTGCAGGCAGTGCCTTATCCCCACAGCACAACCCACCCCAGCTCGGCCCAGAGATGCTTTCAGGGTCTTAGCAGTGCCCAGCACGGTGCCCATCCACCTGCCCTGGCACAGGGGGCTGGCCCTCACCCCATCCCCAGGCACCAGTGCATCCCCAGAGCTGCAGCAGTGGGTGCCAGCGGGCTGTGCCAGAACCAGTTCCGCTGGGTGCAAGGGCAGCCAGGGCCATGGCCGGGCAGGGAGGCAGCCTGGGGCGCCCTGCAGACCCACGACAACTGGAGGCGGTTTTTATTGTTTAACATTCCTGGTATTTTCTGTCAGGGCTGAACCAATTGTCCTTAATCCGCCAGGCTCTGCTGGCCAAACAAGTGTGGCTGAGCCACCAGCATCCTGTCCGCACGAACAGGCCCCTTTTGTGAGGGGGATTTAGCGTGTAGCCCAGTAAATCCCGCTGGTTTCCTGAGGCAGCGTTCCCACACCCCCACACCCCCTCTGCCTGCCCCCCAGCCCCCAGGCCCTGGCATCGCTCCCCAGCCCAGCCGTGCCCGGGGGCACCCTGCCTGCCCCAGCCCCAGGGCCTGGTACCTGCTGCCTGACCAGAACCTGCCCACCCGGGGGCCGCCTGTCTCCCCCAGCCGGGGTTCCCCCTGCATGTTGCTGGGGTGTATCTGTGGGTCTCCGTGGGATGTGGGCTGTCAGCAAGGCTGAGGAGCTTCCCAGGCCGCCCCCTCCCCCCCTGCACTGCTGGTCCTGTGAGGATGCTGTGGTCCCTGGGAAGATGCTGTGGTCCTGGGGGAGATGCTGAGTCCTGGGGGAATGCTGAGCCCCAGGGGAGATGACATTGGCCCGGGGTGGGGGGGGATGCTATAGTCCTTGGGGGCATACTGAGTCCTGATGAATATGCCTCTGGTCCTTGGGGGGGATGCTGAGTCCTTGGAGAGACACAGCACCCCAGGGGCCAGGACACTGGCTGATTCCTCATTCCAGCTCGGGGATGTGGCTCCCAGCCCCACGCTGGGGGATGAGATGCCTTTGCTTAACGACTCTGTTGTAGGGCCCGGAGCTGCTGTTGTCTTTTCTCCCCAAAACAAAGGCGACAGAATTTTATCTCCGGGGAGAATCTGGCTTTTGTGAGCTGTAGAAAGCCTCTGCCCCCGGGCAGGGAGGGATGAGGCTGGGGGGGTGAAAGGCACCAGGCTCCTGCCTCCCACACCTGGCACTGCCCCTCTGCCTGCTCCTGCCTGCCATATCCCACTACACCCTGCTTGCCGCCTCCTTGTCCCATGCCTGTGCCACATGTGTGCCACCGGTGCCCAGGCAGTGAAGAGGAGGGAAAGGTACCCATGGGCAAGCGAGCAGGAAAAGGGGGCCCACGGGCACCCACACGTGGGGGCACCTCGTGCTGCTTCCCTGAGGCAGGGGCCTCCTGCCCTCTCCGGCCGAGGAATCCCAACACCAGCATTTGCCACATCCCTGGGTGCTGCAAACAGAGATATGCACGCCCACAGATGCAGGCATGCATCACCACCCCCCCCCACCCCCCCCAACTCCTGCACACACTCCCATCCATGCACAAGGCCCTGCACACACACCCTCCCGTGCACACACACCCACGCACCCCCCTCAGGCACTTCCCCCCAGGCATCGAAACACACTCCCCCACCCTACGCATGCATCCACCCTCCCAGCCAAGCACACCCCACGCACAACCCTCATGCACACACATACACCCCCCCCTTCTGTGCACACGTCCCCATGCACATGTACACTGCCCCCCACCCCCTACACACCCGTTCACACACACAGAGCCATGCACACCCATGTACACACCTTCATTCACCTCACACCAATGCACACAGCCAATGCACACACACGCAGTGCACAAACCTCCATGCACACACCTCCATGAGTATACATGCACACACATGCAACACACACACCTTCATGCATGCACGCACACACAGTGCACACACACTCAATGCACACTCACGCACACACACAATGCACACACCTTCATGCACGCACACACAATGCACGCACCTTCATGCATGCACACACAATGCACACACACACTCAATGCACACACTTTCATGCACACACACAATGCACGCACCTTCATGCACGCACACACAATGCACACACACACTCAATGCACACACACTCTAAATGCACACACTTTCATGCACACACACTGCACACCTCCATGTGCACGCACATAATGCACACACCTCCATGCAGACACACACACACACCTCCATGTGCACGCACATAATGCACACACCTCCACGCAGACACACACACACAGTGCACACCTCCCCACGCACACACACGCACCCCTCGGCTCTCGCCGCACCGGGCAGAGCTGAGCCGCCAGCCTCAGCGCCGGCAGCGGGTCCCGTGCTCCAGCCGGCCAGGCCAAGCTGGGGGTCCCAGCGAGGGCGGGTGGGGGGGCTGGCGGGTGCGGGGCTGCCCCGCGGCGGCCCCTCTCCCCCCCGCAGCCGCTGCGCAGGCCGGGCCGTGGCTGCGGCGGGCGATGCCGGGCTGCGAGCCCCCTCTCCTGGCCAGCGGGAGCAGCGCTGCACGGGGCGTGCAGAAATGGGGCCGCGTGGCTGGGTGGCCCCCGCCGCACACCCACGGCTTTTCGGGTGGTGACAGTGGCTTTCGCGGCAGGCCAGCCCCGGGACTGTGTTGGAGAAGTGACAAATTCAGCTGTAAAAAACGGTCTGTGGTGTAGGAAGGTATCCTGGCTCCGCTCTCCATGCCATCACCCTCCCAGATGGATGGGGCTGGGAGTGGGGCAGGGCAGGAGGCTCAGGCTGCAGAGCTGCTCCGTGTCCTGATGTGGATCCCGCTTGTACCCGCTCTGGGTGATGGGGACCAGGGTGAGAACGGCTCCCACCCCATGGGCACGGGAGCCTGGTGGACCTGGCTCTACCTTGGGCAGATGTAGCAAAGCCCAGCGAGAGCTCAGCCTTGCTGCCCAGCGTGGGGGCCCTGTACAGCCCCTCCGCTGGGGGTGGGGGGCAGCACGTCTGCCTGAGGGCTGGGGGAGCAGGGAGGTCCTCGACAGCAGCTGCAGCACCCAGCCAGGCACCCTGGACCTTGGTCCCTCAGGGACTATCCCCATGCTGCATGTGGCTGGCATGCGTACAGGTCTCCAGGTGACCCCGGCCCAGCGACAGGGCTTCCATGGAGGACAGTGGAGCTCAGCAGTGATGGCTCCTGTCCCCAGCAGCCTGTGGCAGAGGTCCTGCCCCCTGCCCACTGTCCTGGTGTGTCCCGGGGCTTGCTCCTGCCTTGCCCGTCCTGGGGGCTGCCCACCCCAAGGTTTCGAAGGGGCCACGGGAGCGGCAGGGCAGGGGGGCTGCGAGGCCCTGGGCAGCCGGGGTCACCCCGGCACAGCCGCGGGCAGCCCTGCCTGCAAAGCGCCGAGTGCGGGCACGGCGCTGCCGGCACCGAGCCGGGCTGAGCCCCGCCGGCTGCCCCGGTTCTCCGCCGCTCCCGCCCCAGCGGTTTCCAGCCCCGCAAACCGCTTCCTGGGGGAAAGGGGCCCCCGGCCAGCCCTCCGGGCAGGATGCTCTCCTCTCCTCCTCTGCTTCCTTCCTCTCCCCCGGCCGGGCCAGCCCTCCCCCTGCCCGCCGCACCTCCTTAACCCTTTCGCCCACGCTCCCGGCCGTGCGCCAGCCCCGCGGCCACGGCTCCCAGCCGTCCTCCCGGCCCTTTGTGCGGGGCCCCGGCGCTGCTCCCCGGGGAAGGGGGCTCCCCACTCCCCCCGCACCCCGCGACCCCCGCAGCGCCCAGGTCCCTGCCGGGGGCCGCTCGCACCGCACTCAGCCCGCCCACGGCTCCCGTGGGAGCCGCAGCTCCCTCCGCAGGGGGTCTGGGGCTCCCCGCCGGCCGGCCGTGACCACCCGGCTCCCCCCGCCCGGGGAGAGCGAGCGGGAGCCCCCGGTGCGGAGCCGCGCTCCCTGCTGCACCGCGGCGGCGGGGAGCGGCCATGGCAGTGCTGCGCCTCGGCTGGCCCGGCGAGGGGGCACGGCGCCGGGCTGTGCATGAGGACCGGGGCCTCCAGAGGGAGCCCGCAGCGCCGTGCGGCTCCGCGGCCGCGGGCCTGGCCGGCTCCGGGCCTGACCGGCTGTGGAGGCCGCGGCGTGCGCTGGGGAGCCGGGCCGGGAGCGGGGGGCTCGCAGGCTGAGCTGGCAGCGCGGAGCCCACCCCGCTGCGCCCGCTGCCCGCCGCCCGCCGCCCGCTGCCCGCCCGCAGACAAAGCCCCGGGCAGCGGCGGGGTCGGGCTGTGCTGCCCTGTGCCGCATGCCCGGGCAGGGCCGCGGTGGCCCGGCTGCCATGTGCCCACTCCCTGCCCCCAAGAGCGGGCGCTGGGGGCAGGGACCTTCCTGCGGGCACTGGCAATGGCACGGGGAGAGGTGACACAGCAGGTGGGGAGTGCGTCTGAGGGCATCCTGCCCCGTACCTCCCTGCACCGGTAACCACAGGGCTGCGGGGAGCGGCACCGGGATGGCCGCAGGGTCCCGCCGGAGGGTACAGTTCCAGCCCACCAGCGTCCTGTGGGATTGTGCGGTGCCACATTCCTAGGAGCGGAGGGCTCAAGCCAGAGGTGGCAGCAGGTCGGCTACTGGGCCCAGGCTGGGACATGCCCTGCCGGTGGCCCTGTCTCTCCCTGCTCTGCCAGCCCAGGAGAGGGCAAACGAGCAGTGTGAGGGCAGCTGGTGATGACCAGCGTCCAGTGTGCAGCTCCTCTGCTTGGGGACAGTCCTAAACCTCTCCCCGGGCCAGCCCTCGCCTGCTGGGTCTCGCTTGCTGGGTCTTGGACACCAGGCTATGGAGAGACACGGCACAGGGCCCTGCCCGCCCCCAGGGGGTTATAAATAAACCATTAGCTTTATTTTGGGAACGTGGCGGAAACGTGCATGGCAGGTTGCTCCAAAGAGAAAGGAGGCAGGTTGGCTGCCAGGCCTTGGCCTGGGTGTGCCTGGGTGCGGCTGCTGCTGCTGGAGTCGATCCCAGGGAGACGGGCTGTGCTGGAGGTGTTTCCCCATTTAGGTGTAAAAGAGGGACCCCAGCCACGGCCCCAGCTATGGCAGGTGCTGCCCCATCTCTGGAGGACCGCATGGACGCCAGGCCTCAGCGCCTGGCTTGCACGGCACTGGCACAGCACAGTCCCAGCTCCCATGTGTTGCCACAGCATATGGGCACCGGGCACGATGGCCTGCGTTGGGTTGGGTGCCATCAGCCGAGCCGCGGGCTAGGACCTCAGAGGGACAAACATGTCACAAGCAGAACCTCTGACTGTGGCGCTTCCTGCCAAGTTACCCCACCCTCCGTGGGTGTGCTGGAGCGGCCTGAGACTGAACATGGCAGTCTCTCCACGGTGGCAGCACACCTGTGGGGGGAACAAGGGGTTGGCGACCTCGGTGTGGCTCCTCTGGGGCAGATGCTGGGAAAGGAATGGCTGCCTCATGGCTAGCTGCAGACAGGGCAGGAGGGATTGCCCGGGCAGGGCCAAAGGGGCAGTGGAGGAGACCGGGAACCCTCGGAGGAGCTGCCAGCACACGTAGGCAGGGAGGAGGCAGGGTGCAGGGCTGCCTGCAGGCCTGGTGCCACTGCTCTGCCGAGATGCCAGCCCATAGCCGCCCCAGGACGGTGTTTTCAGCGGGAGAAGGCTGCACCCTGGCCGGGCAGCAAGGGCCAGGCAGCGGGCGCTGCCGCCTGCCTGAGTGTGCAGAGAGGCTGCTCGGGGGCCCCTGCCCGGCGTGGGGGGCGGGGGTGGAGGGGGGGCAGTCCGGCGCCAGCACGGCCAGGGGCTCCCGCACGGCTGGGCCGGGGAGGCGGGTGTATGTGTGTGTGTGTGTGTGTGAGTGGGGGTGCAAACAAAGGGCAGCGGCAGGCGGGGGGCGCGGGTCCGCCCGGGCAGCTCCGCGCCAAGTCCCGCCGCGGCACCCAGCTCCCCGCCCGGCACCCCGGGGGGTGGCCGGGCCCTGCCCCCCGCGCGGCCTGGGCAGCACCGCCCCGGTGCCACATCCCCGCGCTGCCCCGGCCGCTGCCCCCCGCACGGCCGCCCCCCGCCCCGTGCCTGCCCAGCCGTGCCGGTGCGGCGGCGGCGTGGCGCGGCGCCCGGACCCGTGCGCGGCTGGCGGCGGAGACCCCGGCCCCCATCTGGAGGTAGCGACGAAGCCGCTGCCACCCGCTGCGGGGGCCCCTGGCCGGCCGAGGTGGGGTGGCGGGGCGCTGATGGCGGCCCGGCCCGGAGGAGCGGGCGAGAGCGGGGCCGGCTGCGCGCCGCTCGGCGGCGGGAGGGCGGGCGGGGAGCGCGGCGCTCGCTGTCCGGGAGCGGCGGAGCCCGGCGAGGACAGCCAGGCCGTGGGCACCCGGGCGCCGCTCCCCGGCGGGCGAGGCGAGCCGAGGCGAGGCGAGGCACGGCACGGCACGGCGAGCCCCGCGGACGGCGACGGCCCGGCACGCCGGTGCGCGGGAGGGCGCCGGGGGGAGCGCGGCCGGGGCGCCGGGCCCAGCCCGCGGGGCGCGGCGGACAATGGCAGGGGGTAACCCGAGCCCGGCGGGGGCGGGCGGCAGCCCGCGCCCCCCACCCCGCTGACCGCCCGCTGGGACAGGGGCCGGGGCCAGGGCCGAGGCGGGGCGGGTGGCCCGCACCGCCGGGCAGGAGGCGCCGCCCGCCTGGTGCCCCGCCGGGGCGCAGGGCCCGGCCGACTCCATTTTGTTGGCGCCCGCTCAGCCGCCGCTCGCAGGCCCGCGGCCTGCCCGCCGGCCCCGCGGCCGACTAGGCCGGGGGAGGAGGGGGGAAGGCGGCGGCGGCGGCCGGCCGGGGCGCGGGGACCCGCAGGTGAGGCGCGGCCGGGCCGCCCCGTCCCGCCCCGTCCCGTCGTGGCGGGGCCGCCCGATGCCCCCCCCCGCCCCCGCCTAAGATGGAGGTGGGGGCGGCGGGCCCGAGGGCGCGGGGCCGACCGGGCCGGGCCGGGCCGCGGCGGGGAGCGGGGCCGCGGCGGGGCAAGGCCGGGCCTTGGGGCGGCCGGTGGCGTCGGGGTGCGCCGGGGGGGGGGCAGCAGTGAGCGCCCCCTCCCCCACCCCCCCCCAGGCGGGCAGCGCGCGGGGGAGGAGGGGGGGGGGGCCCGCTGTGTGTGGGGGGGGCGGGGTGGGGGGGCCCCCGCGCGGGCGCGCGCTGATTGGCCGCCGCCGAACCCCAAGAGCGGCCGCGGGGGGCGCGCGCGCAGGCGCGGGGCGCGCGCCGGCGGGATGGCGGCGGCGGGCGCGCGCATGCGGGGGAGGGAGGAGGGAGGCGGCGGAGGAGCGCTGGCGGGGCCTGGCCGGGCCAGGTCGGCGCGTCTCCTTCTCGGCCCGTACCGGGGGCAGGCGGCGAGCCGGCCGCGGCGGCCGCAGGTGAGCGGCGCCCCGCGGGGCGTCGTCGTCGGGCGAGACGGGCGGCCCGCGGCCCGGCGGGCTAGTGTCGGGCGACGGGCCGCGGCCTGGGCCTAGCGCGGCGGCGACGGCAGCGTCGGCCCGCGCGGGGCCGGCGGAGCGGAGCGGGCCCCCGGGCGCGGCTGCCATTTTGCGGCGGCGGCCGGGCTGACCCCATTGTGCTGTGCCCGCAGGTGGATGCCCGCGGCCCGGCATGGAGCAGGCCTGCGAAGTGAGCCGGCGCAGCTGCCTCGTCCCCTTCGGCACCTCGCTGGCGGCCGCCGAGGCCAAGGGCGGCCCCTTCGGCGAGGGCCGCGGCGCCGAGCCGCCCGCCATGCAGCTGGCCGCCGCCAAGCCCGTCTACGGCCAGGACCCCTCGTCCTGCTACATCCCGCTGCGCCGGCTGCAGGACCTGGCCTCTATGATCAACGCTGAGTACCTCGGCGGCGCCGCCGACGGGGCTGAGGCCTTGCCCGACCCCGGCTCGCCGTCCCCCCGCCTCCCCGCAGCGCAGGACCCGGCGGCCGGCGCCGACGGACCCGGCCCGGCGGCCGACGCGCCCCGAGGGGCCCTGGCGTTCCCCTTGCTCCTGCGGGACGGCGGAGAGGAGGCGGAGGAGGGCGCCGAGACGCCGGAGGAGGAGGAGGAGGACGACGACGACGACGAGGACGACGAGGAGGAGGAGGAGGAGGAGGCGGCGGCGGACGGGGAGGAGGAGGCGGCGGCCGAGCCCGGCTCGCGGGGCCGCGGCCGCCCTGGGCCGCAGCAGGGCCCCGCCAGCCCGCTGCCGCCCCGCTTGCAGCCGGCTGAGCTGATGCCGACGGCGGCGCCGGACGGCGGCCCCGGGGAGAAGCTGGAGCCGTCCGCCACCGGCGCGGCGGCCGCCCTGCAGCTCGTAAGCACCGGGGGGGCGCGGGCGGGCGGCGGGGTGGGGTGGGGGGGCGCGCCGGGCGGAGGGCCGCGGCCGCTGCCATTTTGCGGCGGAGGCCGGCGGGGCCGGCCCGGGCGCCCTCGCAGCCGGCACCCTCGAGGGCGGGCAGCCATCTTGCCGAGGGGACCCTGCCGAGGCGCGGGGGGGGGGCGGGCGGCCCCGGGGCCGCGGGCTGTCAGCGGGCTGTGCCGCGCACCTGTGCCCGCCGCGGCTCCCGGGAGGGACAGGCACCGGCCCTCCGCCCGCGGGCAGCCGATCGCGGCGAAGTTGCGTGGAGTGGGCTGTCCGTGTCCCGTCCCCCACCCCGTTACAGGCGTGGGGTTCTGTGTTTTTTTGGGGTTTTGTTTTGTTTTGTTTTTTGAGCGTGCTGGGGCTGACGCAGGCAGGAGGAGAGCTTTCCCTTCTCCTGCCTGCACGGGTTTAACGCTGTCAGACGGCCCTTTGTCTGGCCCGGCTTGAGGTGCCCAAGCCGTGATACCTCGGCGATGGCCAGGGAGGGGCTGTGTCACGGCCTGACACACCTCACGGGCAGGAAACCGTGCCTCTCATGCGGGCTGGCTTTTTTTTTTTTCCTTTCTAATTTCTCTACACTCAAAATTCCTTTACTTTGCTTTCTAATACGCTTAATAAGAAGCAGAGCGGCTTGAACTTTCAGACTTCTGAGTTAGATGCGTTCAGCTTTTTTACATAAAGTTCTTTTGAATGGAGGCATAATTTTTTGGATGCTTTGCAGCTTGACTGTTTGCACACACATGTTTATTTCTTGCAGTTCGGTAGTTTTAATGTGCATTTCTTAAATATGTTTTTGCAAACTTCAGGTTTCTTACTGCGGGATGCTCGGGGTTTTAAGTATTACTCGATGCAGGGTGTGAAAATTAACTGGTGACAGCACTGACACCGAAACCATCTCACTTTCTTTACTTTCAGTAGAGCCACTGATGCCCGACAGATGCTGCTGGTGCATGCAGCACCTGGGGAGAAACACTTGCTTTCTCCGGTGTTCATTTGGGAACATGCCATGTTCCTGCTGTGTGCCCCGGGAGCAGTTGTCACGGAGTGCCCATGGACGGAATCATTTCAGGAAGATGCTGGTAGCTGCTTAATTTGCTTGTGGTGCAGTTAGGCTCAGCTCTGGCTCTGGGTAGCTGATCATCTTGAGTGTTCTTTGGGAAGAATCCGTCTCCTTGTGGATACTCGGTCTTTAGTCTTTGGGGGTTAAGACGCTGCTGTGGGTCTGAGGTTTGTGCATCTACTTAGCTTTGTTTTGCAGAGCAAAGCGGGGATCTCTCAGCAGACATGTGCTCGGTGATGCGGTTGTGGGAGGGTCTCACTTTGTAAACAGAAGCTAGCAGAGGTACTTTCACAACATTTGCCTTTGCTATCAGTGGCTTTACTATGTGCTGCACAGAACTGCAGCTTGTATGATGACAAAACTGTCTTGGGTGTTTGAGGCTGTTATTTGAATATGCAACGAGGGGTTGACTTCACTAGCATTGCCTTCCTGTCTGCTGTAGTACAAGGTTAGCCTTGCTGAATTGTTTTGGTGACTTAAAAGCATAGCTGTGTTCAGAAAAAAAAAAATGCAAAGAAGAAAAGTATTTTTTTAGGCAGCCTTGGATCGTTTTTGAGTCTTGCATTCTTCCCTTAGGAAGTGTGGGTTGTCCAGGCGGTCCTTCATTTTAGCCCTGCTGTTTGTGGGATGGGAAGAGATAGGGATTTGTCTCTGTGCCAAGTTACCATTGAGGCAGTTAGAATCTTTTAATTGTTGAACATGACATAGTAGCTAGAAATAACCAGGCTTGCTCCTCAGATCATGTATTCATGCAGGCGTTTAATTCTAGTCTCGTTTGTATTTGAGTAACCGGAATTCACTTTTTTTGAGAGACTGCTAAAACTTAAAACAAAAACCCACCCCAAATCAACAATCACCAATGCCCAGGAGTCTGCACTGTTATTTTCAACGTGGCTTGTCATGGCTGCACTAATTTTTCAGATATCACCTTTACTCAACCTGATGATGGGGCTCTTCCACCTTAGAGCAAGACTTTCTCAGAGCCTTTAATTTTTGAAACTCAGGACTTTGAGTATGCCCACTGCTGCTCAAACAGCCTGTGTCTCGATAAGAGGGAAGTGTGACAAGGGGAAAGTGTGTATCTCAGACCTCCGTATCTGCCCCTTGTAAGTTTAGAATTTTTCACTAGATCATTGGAAATTGGCTTTGAAAAGGCTGATTTCCAAAATGTCCAGAGTGCTTCCAGCAGAAGGGCCAGCATTTGGTTTAGTCTTTAGTGGAATGCAAAGTCCAGCATTTAAGTAATGCCTCTAGGTAGGAGGGATGGTGGCAGGTATTGTTTTGCATGGGGATTTGTTAATGGCCCTGTCATCTGTTGCACTCAGACAGGGCCCCAAACGGGCCAGAGGTTGCTCAGGTAGCATTCAGTTGTAAAGAGGGATGTGCATATTCGGAAGTGAAGTTATTTTAAGTGTCAAGTTAATCTTAATTAAGGTTGACTGAAGTTCTACATACTCCAAACAGCTACTGACAGATTCTGTGTTGGAGACAAGGAAATTATAGCAGTGGTTCTTGGGTCTTGTTTCTGCTCCAGAACTGACAATGCAGTGACTGCTGGCTTATTTCCTTGTTCACACGTTGGGTTATTACCACTTAAATTGAAACGGGAAGTAATTTTTTAATCTGTTTATTCTTTACCATCTTGACATGAGCTTGTCTTTAGCGCTGTTGTAGAGCTCCTGGACAGCATTTTGTGGAGCTGGAGGGAGCATGGGCCCAGGCTCCAGCACTGGGGAGGGTGGGTGCAGCCATGTAAGGTCTGAGTACTGTAGTTCTTGCTTGAACTCGGTTGCTGAGGAATTGGAGCAGGTGGACTTGTTCCTGGCAGAACTCTCATGCTGAAATTTTTGCTTCTTTTGTGTATCTTTTGGTGCCATGTAACTTGGTTTTCACTTTGCCATTTTGTTGGTTTTTAATTGCTACCCGCACAGTATGTTAGAGTCATTTGGTTTGCCAAGTTGGGCACCGGGAAGCAGAGAGTTCTTGGTTTCAAGTATATCTGTGCCACTTTTTGTGCTTGTATGTTACACGCTGTAGCTGTAGGACCCTGGGTTACGCATGCACAAGCAGTTTTTTCTACAGGGCCCTAATGGCTTCAGGCTGCGGGACGTGCTGAGCTTGCGTGAGGCATTTGCTCAGTGTTGCTTTTTGTTCTTCTCGTACTATTTCCTTGTTGTCTAGCTCCGCACTGTAGAGTGTGATGGTTGGGTAACGGCAGTGAGGAAGTGAAGCACAGGGGAATCCAGAGCCAGATCTTTCAGCGCTAAGGATGGCTACTTCCAGTGGCTGGGTGTAAGGAATGAGTAGGGCGTGTGTATAGAGCTCCTGAAAGGTTTTTGCTTTACCAGAACTACACCATATTTTACATGTTAAAAGTACTGAGGGCAGCGAAGTCCTCTCTTTTAAGCCTAGAATTAATCCGTGATGAACTTGAGTTCCATTGCAATCTGCAGCTCTGGGAAACAACTCTCATTATAAAATGTTTGTGTCCCTATGTGAGAGTTACTCTGGGCTTTCGTTTATTAACTGACATGTCTAGTGCCATTTCTCTCTTTGCTAAAAATAAAATAAGGGAACCAATGCCACGTGATACTTGCTAGTCCTGTAAATATTTCTGAAAGAATCTCCTACTACAGACTGTTGATTTGAGGTGTAACTAACTACTGGTAACGTTATATCCCTGAGATACAATAGGCATGGCGGTGGCTTGTTTGAGCAGGGAACATAAATTTCCTCAGCCAGTTGACATCTTCCTGGTGAGAAGATTAATTCTGTGGCAGTCTGTGCTTCCAGCAGGCATGGTCTCCCTCTGCGTGCACCTGGTAAGAACAGGCTTTGGGTGTACTGCTGTCGCTGTGTGTCTGATCTTGTGCACTCCCTTCTTTGCCACTAAGGTTTACACTGTTTGGAAGATGTTATTTTTTTTCTCGGAAAAGAGCACATAGCTGGATCTTACCTGGTTGTGCAGTCTGCTGGCATGCACTGGGCCCCTGTACTGAAGGACATCTGTGTCTTGAATAGTTCTAAACTTACCTGCAAGGGACTTCAGCTGTGGTAGGCATCCAGAGCAGTGGATATTTCCACAGTTAGGGCAGTGTCCTAGGCTGTGTTACTGCTCAGCCGTAAATTTTTGAGGTCCTTAATGACTTTTGGTGCTTTCATGATGTGACAGTACTGCATTGCCTCTGCCGTGGTGGTGTGAGCGGGTGTTAACATGCTGCCCCAGCAGGACTGTGTACCCTAGGTGTAAGGAGCAGCTCGCTTTGAGTGATGGCAATTTTTTGAACAGTTTGTAGGATCTAGAGCTCTTCTGCACAGCGGATTGGGTCTATGAAAGTATGTATGTGCTGGCTACCTGTCATGCCATGTGAAATTTGAGTGATTGATGCCTTTGCAGTTCGTGTGGGGCCATACAGCTCTCAAGGTGAACATACCTGTCTGAAATCGCAAAACCAGAGGTGTTTCTTGCAGTTTGGACAGTCTTGAAGGCAAGGTTTTGCTGAATGTAATGGTATAAACCTGTATGTCGCTTCTGCTTTCTCTATTTAAACTTACTTTTAAAGCTAGGGTAAGAGAGACTTCATTCAAGCAATGTCCTGGTTAACCTACTCTCTGCAGTCATAAATACTTTCACGTCTCTAGTGAAGACTAGAGGAGTGTAGACTTCACTGGGCTATTAAGCAGTGCAGTTCTACTCTGTACAGCGTGGCACGCTTAGTATGTCACCTGCTACTGTTACAGGCAAAAATGGCCAACAGTAGCAACAAAACTGGCTTTTACAGGTGCTTTTTTTAGGATGTATGCTGCCTCTCGAGGCCTGTGACCTGTTCTGACTGTCTTTGTATTTACTGGCTGGTGTGATACCTTTTGGAAAAGTGCGTTTCCCAGGACTTGAACCTTTTTTTTCCAAGAAATCTTACATTGATGAGGGTACAGTGATTCTAGTTCTGCTGTTGCAGCTTCTTCTAAGCCCTTGTTAAAATCAATGGTAGCGGCTCAGTTTGCTGTAGCAGTAGTGTTTGTCTTCAGGGCAACACACTTCTGTTTTGCGTGAAGTCGGGGATTTGTTGGTTGCCTCTTGCAGTGTAGCAGCTTCTTGTTGCACCTCATTGCACCCGGTTCCCAGAAGTGGGGTTAAACTGTGTGATGTGTAACAATTACTAGGTTGTATCATATTTTTTTTAATTTCCTCATGTTAAGTGAACAAATCTGTAGCTCACTGAAGAGGTTTCTTCAACTCTGAAAATGATTAACAAGCTACTTGAGCCCCCCCCCCCAGTAGTATGTTTCAAGTTATAATTGGGACAGTATTTCCTAAAAAGACATTCTTAACTTAAAAACCAGTGTTATGGGTGATGATCAATTTTGTCTAGTTGCTTAGAATATGCCTCTTGTTTTTCTTGCCTGTGACTGATAGCTTCTTGTATGTAGTAATTTTGATTGTTTTTTTCCAGTTATTTGCTCTGGCGTTTAGACAGGCACAGGGAATAGAAGCACCTGAAGAAACAAACTCAATCCTAGCAGGGGGGCTTTCCCTGTGAATTTTTAAAAAAATAATAATAATAAAGTTAATGCCATTTTTAATACCAGAAAAATATGACCCATGTTTTGTTCTGTCTGCACAGAGCCATCTGTGCTGTGCAATGCAGTTTTTGCTCGGTAAAATGGGAGTTAAATCCTTTATGTTGGGTAAGACATTGCCAGGATTTCCAAGTTAATGGGTGGAAAAGGTCTGTAAGAGAGTCTGCTTTGAATTAGAGCAGCAGTTTTCAACCTCTATTGATTTGTGGACCCCTAAACACTTCCCAGGTGCAGACTCTTGTCTAGTGAATTTAGACCTATCAACAATAGCCTTGCTTGCTTTCATATAATTTCATGGCATCAGAGTATTTTTTTGCAGCTGAAAGTTTGCAGACCACTGAGTTACAGAACACGTTGCTCATGTTAGTTGCAGTGTTTGACCTGCGTGAATTTTGTGTTGAGTCAAGTGTAATGTTGCATTTGTGCTGTGGGTCGCTTCTGGAGCAGGCAGGGCTGCCATCTCCTGCCTGACTGGCTGTCCTGTGTTGGGAGAAGGGGTGATAAAAGTTGCAGTTTGCTTTGCTGAAATAGTTGCTGGAAGTTGTGTTACATTGGGGTGAGTGCAGTGTTACCAGTTAAGGTCAAGCTGGTGTGGGAAACTGCAAGGTGTGGTGGTGACATCAAAGAAATGGTTTGGCACTAGTAAAAGGGTTTAGGGCTTCTCAGTGTGCGGTGGGACAGGATTGTGCCTGGGCACTGGAGTTGCTCTACCAGTGCTCTGGGAAGGGCTGCAAAGAGCAATTCATGGTTTAGCCTGTGGGGAGGTCAGTCAGGCACAGGTAGTTTCTGGGTTTGGAGATGCTTGAGCATAGTCCTTGCAGTTGTGCCTGGGGATTATAGGGGCCTTCTTGCTAAGTGTGCAGGGTTTCTCGGTGGTGCAGGATTGGGGTGCCAGCGGGGAGCATTAGCAAGGCCACATGCAGCACACAGATGTGTGTTTGGGCTCCTCTCAGCGAGTAGCTGCAGCAAGGGAGTGGAATGGTAGCACCAAGGAGTTCGGCATGCCTGCAGAGTTGTGGTGCTGTGCAGAGACAGACTGGAAAGTGGAGAGTTGGGTGTCTCACTGGTACAGTCCTGGGTAGGAGCATGGGTGTTGCTTTGCCTGACCTGAGTGGATGCTCCTGGCTGCAGCACCCAGGGGAGGGGAGGATGCTGCTGTGGATTGGAGGCAGAGGCTGACACTGCTGGCAGGTGCCAGCTGAAGTTCTCTGTTCTTGTTAAATGAGAAATCTGGTTTCGGTGTGGCTGCTCACAGTAGCTTTGCAGCAGTGATTAAATGTGCAATAGCGATAAAGATTGACTTGGTGCACATCCATCTCTTGTGTCCAGAAGCACTGATGAAGCTAGGAGGAATTTCAGCAGTGTTGCTTTGCCTCTATTGAAGGATGGAGAAGCACTCGTTAAAGTTGACATGTTGGCTTTCTGTGGTTACCATTAAGATTGCATCAAGATTTATCTCATCTGGGTCTTTGGAAAAATGGGAAAAAGAAATTGAGAGAAAAGTCCTTGTGTATCATCTGTCTTTCCCAGCACTCATGAGGGTAGGTCTGGCCATGGCTGGTTCTGTCTCTAGCACAGCCAGAGCAGCAGGTTTGTACTGAGCTGACCCACTCAGCTCGTTGCCGGGTTTGGTGGTAGCCTCAGCTGTGAGGGAGCTGCACAAGCTGTAAATGGATGGTTTGTCTGACAGTCAGCGGCATCGGCTTGGGTGCTGAGCTGCTGCTGTGGCTCTGCGTGAAGCGGCGGGTGGAAGGGGCAGCACTAGTGATGTGGGAAAGGGAGCGGGGCCGGGAGTGCCGTTAGTGACTGAGCCACAGGGAAAGGGCAACGCATCTCCAGTCCTGCAGGCTTCCCCCTGTCCCTCTCCATCCTCTTCCTCGGGGGGTGGGGTAGGTGGGTGAAGTGCTGTGGTAGGGAGCAGCAGGGTTGCTAAGCAAAGCTTTGTGCAAGTTCTCGATAGGGAGCTTGTTCCATGGGTTACATCCAGTATGGGATAGCTGCGATTGCTGTGGGAGATGTCACATTCACGCTGCTGTGGTCTTCAGGAAAAAGTTTTATAGGTAATAAAATACCAGTGTAACTCATAAGAACTTTCTAGACACTCATCACAACTAATGCATTGGGGACTTTTTTTTAATTTATTTCTGGACATGCAGAAATTCACTTCAGAGTGTGAGAAACCAGAAGTGTTGAGTTGGATAGAGCAATCCAACAGTATCGCATACTAGCCAAAGGATGGGGTGCCTTTTGGTTTGCTATTTTTCAGGAAAAAGTGAACAGATAATATCTTGCACAGTAGTATCTCAGCACACTGGATTCCTCCAGCTTTTTTCAGCTCCTGTAGGGCCTCTGGTGCTGAGCATGCCACGAGGCTCTTGCCCTGGGCCCTGCTCGAAGGTTCCACGTTCCTCCAGTCTGGGAGGAGTGTGTTTGTGACTTTTCCTCCCACTGTTGGTGGAAAGATAGAAACCTGGCTGTTGCCTCATGCAAGAAGGGCAAGGAGCAGGGTGGTTATCTCACCTTTAGTAGTTTCTCTGTTCACCCTGATGTTACTTTGTTGTTCGATTTTTCCCAAGCACCTATTCAGACTTCTTACTATTTTGGCTAATGTGGCAGTCTCCCACAGATTTCTAAATAGCAGTGAAACAAGTCCGATTCTTTTTAATTTTAGTTGGCTGTCCTCTCACAGTATATGTGGGGGTATGTTTAGGAAGCTGGATGTGCAGCATAAAGATTAGGAAGCCTCTCTGAAGCATAAGTTTGCAGGACCTGATGGTAGAAGCATGAACCTCCCTCAGGGCATGGCTCTAAGTGTGAATAGATACAAACAAATAAATAAGTACAAGGTAAGTATATTGCACTGCTAGTGTTCAGAACTTCAGATTGCATTTTTGGTAGGGATTCATCAAAAGCAGCTGAAATCTTAAATGCAAATTAAAACTTAATTTTATGTGAACAGAACATGTGCAATTTTTTGTGTTGGAAAAATGGTTCAGTTGGACAGGGAGAATGTGCATGCTGAATACCACCTCATTTTGAGGAGGTTATGGTCTTTTGTAAGTGGCATCTTTGCATTTGGGCTAACAAAGTGGGATTGTACCTTCACCTTCTGTGCACGATCCATAATTTCTGCAGAAGATTAAATTTGCAAACCCATGTTAAATGTTTGTTGCTTTTAAAGAAGCATTTAAAATGGAATAAAAAAAAACTCAACAAAAACCCAAAAAACCCCCAAACCAACAAACAAACCAAAAGAATGAACAAGCAAGTGTTAGTAGTTACACATTTAATTCAACCCAAACTCCCAGTTTTTAACCGTTGAGGTTCTAATGCAATATTCACTTTGTGTTGCATGTATGTGTTCTCTAGTAAGCAGAATTAAGCATTACAGATTAAGCTGTAATGGATACAATTTACATATATAAATTAGAATAACCAAGTTTTATTTTGCACAGTTTGAATCAGTTTTTCATTTCAAGGGTTTAGAAACTTCCTGTCTGAAGACGAACATTGTGTTTATCAGATGTCTTGCTTGTTCACAATTTGTTTGATAATATACAGAGGAGCACAAAAGTAAGGCTGAAAAAAGGGGGCAGATCTGATGACCTGGTTTCAGTTTAGGTTTTTATGCCAGTTCTCTGACATAAGGTACTTGTGTGTGAGACATAGCTGAGTTTTGGTAATGCCTGCAGTTCCTCTTGCTTGAAACATTTAGTGCTGGTTAGAAAAGCCAGATTTAAAGAGAACTTGGTTTATCACTTGAAATGTATGCGGATAATCAAGTGTTAAAAGAGTCTTTCCTGTTTCAGGCTCCTGGCAGTGGCTTGAAATCTTTTGTATGTTTGTGTGTCTGTGGATTTCTCTCCACCAGGGATCTGGTGAGATCGTACCACTTCTTTCCTGCTTCTTTCTGCCTTCCTCAAACCTTGCTGTCCGGTGTGCTTCTGATTATTAGGATGCTGAAGTGCTAAAGCTTTCTATTGTACTGCTGTTCTATCCAGTCCATAAGGAAAAAGATCTCCATTAAGAAAGTGAAACAGGGATGCTGTTAACCAGTTACCTTGGTGTCCGAGACTTGGTATTCTCCCATCAGTACATTCTTTATTTAAAATCCAGATGTTTGTAACTCTTGAGCTTAATAGAAAAGCTTCAGGATATATGAATTACCAAATGTAGTACAGTCAGATCTCTTTAATTTAGCCTTTCATGGTAGTTCATATGTACGTAGCACCCTTTGCGTTTATAGGCTGCAGCAGCCTGGAAAACGTACTAAAAACTTGCCAAAGACAACAAATATCCGTAGGCATGTAGATAACAGAAGTTTGGCTTGTATCATAATCTCTGCTGTATTTTTTGCTAGTGAATATTTAATTGGTGAGTATTTAACACTTCTGCGTGATAATGGTCCCAGATAAGAGGTAGTATACTTTTTCAGATGTGAATGTAGGTCAGATGCCTGTTTGCTTTTTGCTGCAGTGCTGAATCTGAAGGAAGACTGGAGCAGTGCAGGGGACAAAGGGCATGTCCCCTGGTCCCCAGCAGTGCAGGCTGCCTGTGGGTTTCCAGCAGGCTTCTTCGACTTCTGCGTTTGACTTGAAGTGTCAGTGTGATGATTACTGTGGTGAGGGAGGTGATGGCTTCAGCAGATACACCATGCAGGTGTTGTGGTTTGGGTGGTTTTTGTACATAACTTACTCCCGTTGGGCTTACCCTCTCCCTGTGCAGGGATTTATTCCTGTAAGTTTTTTCACAGTGGAGCACAGAGGGCTCCTGCTCTGCCTGCATGAGTGCAGGTTCAGGATTGGACCCTCTCTCTATAAGGGCTGAAAGCTCATACGCTCGGTAATGATACTTTGCGTGGAGGAAACTTTGATGACGTTTTTGCTTGGCTTCGAATACTTACTAAGCTACGAAGTACATATAATTTAATATTCTTTCCATTTTATGTTTTTTTCAGCCAATTTGGTTTTGATTTCAGAAAAACTTACTTAAAACCGGGATCTTTGCAAATGAGAATTTATTTTTTGGCTTTCATCACAAGCAGTTACTAATTTCAGTTCTTGACTTTGCTTCAGTGTTGTTCTTAATCTCATCTCCTTTTTATCTTTTACGTGCAACATTCACCAGTAAAAATTATTTCCCCAATTGCTGTCTTTTTTCCTTTATCTGTATTTGTTCATTTCCCAGTGCATGAGTGTTGGAGCAGAATGAAATAATGAACAGTGGATCACTTAGACTTCTTTCCAACCTCCCCACCCTTAGGAGCAGGATGGTCGTAGGAATTGTTAACTATCTCCGACTGTCAGCAGCAGTTACTGTATGAGAGTTGCAGCCATCGCTGCTTGATTCTGTGACTGGAGTTAAAGGCTCTGGGCCCCCTGCTCGTGAGAGGAGCTGTATGGGCTCAGGACAGAAGGATAAGCCTGAGCTCAGAGGGCTGAGGTTGAAGCTGCTCTGCTTTGTCTTAAACTGTAATTTTGGAATTTATTTTTTGAAAGTAATAAAAAAAATTTCAAAATATTTTTGGAAAATTTGGAAAAATGAGGTTGAACTTTAGCTGCAGGGAAGTGCTTTTAGGATACTTTTAGCAATGCCCTTCCAGACTGGTTCTGGGAGTGCTTTTAATAGAATTTGCCCCAGTTGCTGCCCCTCCTTTGCAAGGGCAGAGGGTAAATGACCTGTTGTATGATGGTGAAATGGCAGGAGTTGGGAGTGGCATGTCCTAGGCATGGCACACTGGTGACACCAACCATGTGATTAGATTGTTAGTAGATCCTGCTTTAAGCAGACTGTTTTGCCCAGGCTAGTCCAAGTGTCTTCAGATGTCATCTCTGCCTCAAATTTGCTTTGTTAGATATTTTTTTTTTGTGCTAGTACGAAGAGCTGTTGATCTTCAGCCAGTTCAGCCGTATCTGGGGGTGGGTTGTAGGAATTAGGTGAACTCCTTGCCATCTCATCCTGTTCAGGAGAAAACTAATGATCATTGAACTTTTAAGGAAAAGAAGGTGGTCACGAGGGAGATGGTGGACTGACCATCACCAGGGTTCCAGTTCTAACTAGTAAGGAGTAGATACTGGGAACAGCCTGTTTGTAATCCTGGGGGTAGACGGGCTGCAGGGAGGGGCAACCTGATGCTGGAATGAGAAGGTTTGAAGAGAGCACTGGAAGCTTACGGGGCAGAGTTGTTGCTGCCTTCTGCCCCTGGCGCAGATGTATGCGCTGGCTGGTGCATGGGGTGTGACTTACCTGGCAGCTACTAGTGTGGTGAGATCTGCTCATGAGATATCCTGTGCTCCTGCTGCAGGGCCCTGGGCAGGTATCGGCTGCAGCGGAAAAGGCTATTAGTGTCATTGTTTATACTATATTGTTCAATTATCATTTGGATTTGGCTGCCTCCTTTTATTTTCTTCCTTGGCTTTGATTCTGTCCACTTTGTGCCTGAAACAGGCTTGGCAGGATCTTCCTTCATTATTCTTGGAGGTCAGTGGCTTCCTTCTTGCTTTTCTCCATCCTCACGCACAGTCTCTTTTGCTGCCCCAGCCTTTCTCCAAAAGCATGTTCTGTCCGCTGCTTCATTGAATAATATCATGTTTATAATTTAAGTCGGGAATAAACTCTAATAGGGCTGTTTTGGCTAAGCATTTCTGTCACGTCTTTCCAAATCAGGTCTGAGTTTCAAGTGTGCAGGGCTATGATGGTTGCAGCTCAGTGTCTGGTCTCTGGACAGCTGGGCTTTTTGGATATACAATATCAAAAATGTTGGCTTGTGACAGTAGATGTATATCTGCCCCTTTGCACGCAGTTTGTTTGGTCTTACTGTGGCTCTGCCAAGCTGGTTGCATCCCCTGTCTCACTGTTGGGCACGTGGCTTGCCTGCTGCTGTGCCACACTGCGGTGGAGGTGACAGTACTGCTCCAGCGCTGCAGGAAAGTTGCACCCCATGGCTGTCAGCATATGCATGTGTTTGTGGACTTGTGCTTTGCGACACTTCTTCCCTCAAGATTAATGGATTGAACAGGAACTTCAAGTGATGTAACAAAGAACAGATAAGTGTTATTTTTGTCACTTTTTAACTTTGTCACTTTTTAACGATGTGGTTATTTTAAAGGGCAGAAGATTGGTGAGAGACAGTTGAGGACTGATAGTTTGTGTGCAATAATAAAACCACTTAGAAAAGTAAGCTTTATTTCTTGGTATGTTTCCTATTTGCCTTATGGTGAGAATTTTAGGAGGGCAGAGATGCTTGCTTTCTATTAGAAAGCCTCCTTTCTCATGAAGCTGAGCACAGACTTTCGATATTTCACTTGGTGAATTGCAGACTGGTGTGTTTAGCATAGTACAAATTCAGGAGCTGACTTTCAAGATAGAAATGTTTGTGTCATCCTGCTGCTGAACCTTGGCTTGTGACCCCTTCCTCAGTGATTAGTGGTCATTTGGGGTCTTGCATGGGTGGAGAGAGCTTGAAAAACATTGGAAAGATAAATCCATGTCCTCACCAAAAATAGCACAAGGTGATCTGAAATAACTGCGTATTGTCTAGAGTGTAGGCTGTAGCTTGTCCCATCTGAACAGCAAATTAATGCCAAACATACCAGCTCCCTTCAGGAGAATGTCTAAATAGATACAAAGCCTGTGGTGTTGCTCACTGACAGAGCAAGGCACTGTCCTTCCTTTTCTTGCTAACTCAGTCTCTTCCCTGCTTTGAACTTCTTCAGTGTATCAACACTGGAGTTACAACATGGTACCTACCTGGTATGCAATGGCTCACAAGTTTTTTTTATTTAAATGCTTGAACGTCTCCATGCTCTGTAGGTAAACAATGCTCTCTGACCATGTGTAGGGACTACATCTGAAGTTCATTGTTTTTAAAAAAACAACTTGCGCTTTCCCTAGCTCACAGAAAAATCACGGTTACTGCAGGGCTGAACTTTAGCCTGATGGCCAATATTAGCAGTTTGATCTGGGCATAGTAAATGTTAACTGTAATAGGAATGAAATTTGTTGTATTCTTACCCAAGAAATTTGGGGGCTGTAATTCTGGCATCATGCAGCAGAGTTTAAAGGAAGAGTCTTGCTGTACCTAGAAATGGTAATAACTGCTGCTTTCACTCCTCTACTAGTTTCTTTTTTTTAATGTTATAAACCTTAAAACTCCTTAGCAGAACTTTTTTTTCTATGGATATGTAAAGGGATCTCTGGCCAGGTGGTGGGATGTAGGGAGAGTAGACAGGGAAATAGTAGAGGACTGCAGCCTGCTGCAGTGTGTCCTGTTACAAGGCTTTTTCTCAGGGACGCTGGAACATGGCTCTTCTGATCTGCCTCTCGACCCACTGGTGGAGCCTTTGGTGGGCAACCTTGAGGCCAGTGTCTGACTACTAATGCCTTAGAAGGGAGAGAGCAAACAGAGGAATGAGAATGGTTGCTGGCTGCTCGGAAAGAGAGGTAACTGTTTAAGCATTGTCTGAATAGTTCCTTGAAAGCCACATTTTCAAGAGAGGCTGAGTGGGGTATTAGAGGGTGACAAAGTTGATTTAAATGCAGACTTGCCTCTAGGCAGGGGGTGTGGGTGTCCCTCAGGTGGATCAGTGTGAATGGCTTTGGCAGATCCCCAGCATAGTTTTACTGTTCTGTCGAGCTGACTGTGCTCAGGTTACAGTTGTCAGTAAGATGCACATACATTGTACTGTGCACTGCGTTTGAGATGATCAGTTATGATATACGTATGCTCCTTAAAGCCTAGGGTTGGAAGATGTGTTGCAAAAGTCACGTTTACAGGAAGAACAGAAGCTGGAAATGGAGAGAAAAAAAAAGGCTGGGGTGGTGGTGATGGAATTTGCATCTAAAAGTGCATCTGCTTTTTAAAAGCACCGGTAAAGGTAGCTAGCACCTCTGCTCCTGTGCTCACAGGTGCGTATTTTTGTTCCAGAAAGCCTGTGTTTGTGTCGTGGTGGAGGTGTGGAGGCTGCAGCAGGCAGTGACAGAATGAGGGTCTGCAGCCCTCTGTATGGTGTCTTCATTCCATGTTCCTGAGCTCCTGCTCAGTGATAAGTTACTGCGTGGTTTTTGATGGCCGAGCGAGAATTTCAGCAATGTAGTCTGTAACATCATTACCTGCTTTTTTCATGTAACAGAGGGGTTTATCCTTTTGTATTGTCTTTAACCACATGAAGAAAACCCATAAAATTCAACCTGATGCAGAATATACCTTTTATTAGAGAGGCCTGTTGTGTTTTAGTTGCTAGGATGTTAAACTGTGAATTGCAAGAAACTACCTTGGGAAGGCTGGTGAGCAGGACAGAGAAGTGAAGTGAGAAGGTGTGTATTTGTGCTGTGACAGCTTTAATGAGGAGTATATTGCCGCTATTTACTGGCAAGGATACCTGCAGCACTTTAGAGCTCTTAAAATGCTGAACCCACTTGGGATGTGCGTTGGCTGGTGGTGCTGGTAAACAGGCAGGATACCCTGCAGCTGGGCATGGGGACTCCAGTGTCCTGTGAAAACCTATGGTACCTCGTCTTGTCTCCATTAGTCACACCACTGGTAAGCTCCTGGATCCTCTTTTTGGCAGAGGCTCTGCTCGTAGTGCAGCATCCAGGCAGAGAGCACGTGTGCTTAGCAAACAGCACAGGACCTGCTCTCTGCCCTTCAATAGCAAGACAGAAATGCCATTAAGCAGCATTAGAATTTTTTTTTGTGTATTGAAATATTTTGACGTTCTTGTGATCACTGCACAGCCGTGGGAAGCAGAGGGGGTTTGGGTGACTGTTTGTACACTGCTGATACTTGTGAGCAGTTTTTGGAAACAGGCAAAGTCTGTGTGTGTGTGTGTGTGTGTCTCCTAGAGGGGGGATGACTGCTCTTGTGCTCATTTTCTCCTGTTTTCTAGTTTTGGGGCAGAGCAATGGCAGCTCTGTGCATATAAACTAAAAATTAGGATTTAAGGGGTTTTTTTCTGATTGTGCCTGCTTTTGATTTCAAGTACTTTATGGTGAAGCTTTTTCCTGAGCACATCTGAGAAGCAGGGAGGTTATTAGTTCGTACATATCAACTGTTTCTTTTTGCAATTGATAAACACTTAATTTGCTGTTCTCATCACATTCTTCCAGTTAGGAGTGTGTCATTGCCTCTTACTACTACTTTTTTTTGGTATGTTTGAAATGAACAAATCTGTGTTAGTGAAGTAATGGAGGCTAGTAGTGACTCTAAATATTTACCTGCTCAAATGTGTGATGTTTGAGTGTAGTCACATACCAGAGGTCATGCTCCTTGCTACAAAATCACACACACAAAAAAAAGGTCTCAAACCCTGGTTTATTGTTTTGTTCTTTCAGAAGGATGAGGAGAACCATAGTGTTCTTTGAAGGTGTAGGAGCCACTAAGTAAAATCAGGACTTGCTTTTTAATGTAAATGTCTCTGGTGGCCAGATGCACGAAGGGGGGAGGCAAATCTCTTTAAAAGCATCTGGAGCTTTAGTGATTTCTTGTGTTCTGTTTTTTCCTAAAGATCCGAGCCAAGAAGAAACCCACTCCAGTGAAGTATGAAGTTGGGGATCTTGTTTGGGCCAAGTTCAACAGACGCCCATGGTGGCCATGCACAATTTGTCATGATCCAGTGCTGGACTGTCACTCAAAAATGAAAGGTACTATATCTACTCAGACCACAAAGTGGAGGTGTTGTGTATGACAGGGTGCTGCAGTTTTTAATTTAAAAAACATTTCTGGCCCTTGAAAGGAATGAAGAAATAGACTGTACTTTAGAAGACCTGGATCTATAAAGCAGGTGTAGATCAGGGAGGTGACAGGAGGAAGATGGGGTTGAGGCTGATGGAAGTGGCACAGATAGCTGTTGGACATGTAAGCTTTTCTTCTGAGAGTACAGGAAGGATGAGTAGCTAGACTGAGCTCAGGGCAGTGCACAAGAGCAAGCAGCCTCTCAAAAAGAAGATACAGCAAAAAAGGAGGTGGATCAGAGAGGTGAGGACAGAGACATGCAGTGGGTAGCCAAGCAGAGCTGGGAAGCTCGGAGTGTGTGTGGACACGGAGAATCGGCCAGGCCTGGAGAATGGGGGTCTGGAAAGGCTGAGAAGTGAGGTGTGGGGCAGTGCAGTGTAGCTGCTAAGTGACTGAAGGTGTGATGGGAGTGTGTGAGGAAGCGAATTTTTTTTTGGTCTTGTTTGGCACAAGGAAGCAAGGGGCTGTTTATGGGGAAATATTGGAAAAACCTGGAGATGGAGCCACATATGTGAAAGTTTAGGGCATAGTGTGTCAGTGAGACCAAGAGCCAGCTGAGTGTGAGGGAAAGAGATTGGGGAAATAACAGAGCTGTGCTTGCATGAATGAAGGGGAGAGCCAAGAAGGAAGAGAGTTTTACAAGCTGAAGGCAGAGAAATGTAGGTGAGTGATAGAGACAACAGAGGGGAGGTGATTGGTTTGCTTTTAGGATCATACTGGCTGCCATGGGGAGACTGTCACAAATGGAAAGAGGCTTGTTTATTTGCTCCTGGTTTCCCCTTCTGTTTTCTTTTTTGTTTTGTGGGCAACTGGAAACCACTTGAACTGGTACCATCTGCCACTGACAGCTCTGTAGACTGGTGAGGTTGCCACTCACCAATGTATTTCTCTCCAGTTTTTGTGGCCCTCGCCAGCCTAAGAACTAAGTGCTGAGAGAGAGTAGGCTATTTTTTTTTTTTTAATCCCCCCTGAGCTGCCATCAGCTCAGAGCCCTCTAGTATTTCTCTAGAGACGTGAAGTAGCTTTTTCTACATTGTGCTCATGTCATCCCGAAGTCTGGTTGCTGTAGTAGTCTTACTTGCTATTTCTTCCCCTTCATCCTTTGGGAGGCATTCATCCTGATTCTAGATAATACTGGATGTGCTGTTTTAAATAGTCCCTCTCGAGCGCTCAAATTCCTGTCAAATATGTTGCCAGAAGGTATGCCAGACATACTCTCCCCCTGCATCCCTCCCCATGAAGTTTTGGACAGGATTTAATGTATATAGCTGTCCAGTAATCCCCTCTCAGCCTGTGTATGAGGATTTCTAATAAAGGAATTCTGCAGGGAGGAAACATGCTATTAACACATTCCAGCAAGGTCTGATCTCCAGCTACATGATAGACTCTCCCATCATGTTTTATCCATGTTCAAACCAATAGAGCTCTGGGGAAAATTGCATTTTCCAGTTGTGGCTTTATGTAACCTCCTAGTCATCCTTCCCTGATGCTGAGGTGGCAGAATTGGGTGGGTCTGAATGCTGGTGCTTTTGGGCAGGGGGAGCTGCCGGGCTCTGTGTGCACCACAGAAAGCTCGGTCCTCCTGCCTTGGCTCTCCTGTTGCCAAGGGAACGAGCCCTTCAAAACAAGGCAGGTCGCTTCAAACTCATCACTTGTGCAAAAGCCTCTTTTCTTGGGTTTGAGGCATGGCGTTTTGTTTCAAGCAGTTTGCCTTTTCTTAGCAAGCTCTCGACTTGGAAGAATTTTTGGAGCTGGAAGATTGAGGCTCAGTGGCTTGAGTCCCAGTACTGTGAATGGGACAGATGAAGTCTGTCATCTTTGCCCTTGGTTTGATGTTGCCCTGGTCATTACTTGTCAACCTCCCAGTGGTCTTGGTCAGAATCTCAATGTCACCATCTTCATAAAGGCCAGGGTGCCCCATTGTGCTGACACTCCTGGAAGAGGCAGCACAAACCAAATGGGCTGTGAATTCTAGGTTCCTGGTTCAGAGGGTGAAGGTGTTGCCAGGAGCACGTGAAGCACACATTGCAGCAAGATGCAGGGAGAAGTTTAGATCTCTTGTTTCAAGCCTTGTTTGCTCTGTTCTAATGCTTTTAACCTGTCCTTTTTCACCAGCACCTCCAGTACTAGTTCAGTTCTTAATTGTACCATGTCTGTTCATCATTCTCACACAGAAAGCAGCTTTTGAAAAATCTTTGGTTGTGCCATTATGATTGAGTTTCTTCTCTTGCTCTGCACATTCGTGCCCAAAGTATGGAGATGCTCATTGCAACTAACGTTTTGTCATGTTTCACGTAGTCCTTGTAGAGTTTGTGTGCATGTGTGTACTTAAATAATGTTATTAATGTTTTATGTCCTAAATAAGAGCTTGTTTGGTAACAAAGCATTGAACAAGATGTGGTATATCGTGGTGGGAGAGGCTCAACCTGTATGAGTAAATCCTGTCCAGAAGGATGTAATTCTGGGTGTTGCCAGCACACTGTTGTGTTTTCCCAACGGTCAAGTGGACTGGGCTGTTTAATCATTAATCAGGGAGTTGCAAAAATTAAATGTCCTGCCTAGTATGTTGCGTGTCTCAAGGGAAAAAAAAAAAAAAAAACAACTGGATATTTTTGCAAATTTCTTTTGCAGCCAAGCAGTAGTCTTTGCTCTCTAGGGAGATGACCCATTTTAGACCTGTTAATTGTTTGTAAGAAAAAACCCCAACAACATAAAAATGGAGAGTACCAAGACAGAACATAGCAGAGATCAAAGGGGGTCTGCCTTAGTTCTGGGTAGAAATCCCTAGAACAGGCGTTTGTGTGGGAGTATTATTAAGCAAAAAGTAGTTGAAATTAACTGTCAGGTTGTTACCGCTTTGTGATTCTTTGTGTGTCTTTATTCTGTTATATGCAAGGGGTTAATTCTTTTTAATTTATCAAAATAGTTTCCAATCGGAGACCTTACCGGGAGTACTATGTGGATGCCTTAGGAGAACCTTCAGAGAAAACCTGGGTTGCTGGGAAAGCTATTGTCCTCTTTGAAGGAAGACATCAGTTTGAAGAGCTGCCTGTTCTTCGGAGAAGAGGAAAGCAAAAGGAAAAAGGTTACAAACATAAGGTGAAAGATCTGTTTTCTCTAATATGTTTTTGATCCTTTGAATCTGCACAGCACAGAGTATTCCTTTATGCCTGGAATTACACTTTGACAGCTTTCTTCTGTGGCAGTGACTGCAGCAACGTGGCCAGGGACTTGCAATGAGCGTAGTTTATAAGCTGCCAGGAGTTTCTAAGTTCTCTTTTTTTATGTCAGGGTGTGGCCTGAAGCTTTTACTGCCCTAGACAGCTCAGAGAGGAGTCAGGTCTGTTGGTGTGCGCTGTGGAGCAGCACAGCCCTCTCCTGATGTCTATTACAGCACGCATCTAAATAACTTCTGTGCTCTCTGGCAGCCTCCTTTGGCTGATCTGAAGCAGAGGTGGAGCTGCACGCTTCACTAGGTCACTGACTCAGATAAAGCAGCGGGGTTTTTAGTCCTGCTTCAGTAATTTTCTTTGTAGAAACCTGTTAGGACTTATAATTTGACTTGGAAAATGCTTTGTCAGTGAGCCTATGGGAATGAGTTTTGTGGCTTGTTGCATCAAAGACATCGAGGTGCTGGAGCACGGCCAAAGAAGGGCAGCGAAGCTGGTGAGGGGTCTAGAGCACAGGTCTTAACCGGGAGTGGCTGAGGGAACTGGGGTTGTTTAGCCTGGAGGAAAGGAGGATCAGGGAAGACCTTGTCATGCTCTACAGCTGCCTGAAAGGAGGTTGTGGCAAGGTGGGGTTCAGTCTCTTTTCCCAGGCAAAAACTTAAGAGTATAAGAGGAAGCATCCTTATGTTGTGCCAGGAGAGGTTTACATTGGATATTAGGAAAAAATTCTTCACTGAAACGGTAGCCAAGCACTAGAACGGGCTGCCCAGGGAAGTGGTTGAGTCATCATCCCTGGAGGCATCTAGAATACTTGTAGATGTGGTGTTTAGGGACATGGTTTAGTAGTGGACTTGGCAGTGCTGGGTTAACGGTTGGGCTTGATGATCTTATAGGTCTTCTCCAACCTAAATGATTCTGCAATTCTGTAACAGCCCTGAGCAGTTGTAACCAATACACAGGGGTCTGGTCTAAGCCTTTAGGAAGGTGACTGGTGAAATTAACTTTTTAGAATTGCTGAAGTGAAGAAGTACAGAGGCTGCTGTGTTACTGTAAGAGAGCAGATAGTAATGCTAGGTAATGGTGTCTGTTTTTTTTCTTTTTCCAAGAGGTTTATTAGCAGTTGTGTACTCAACCTATGTTAGTGCAGAACCATTACATTATATGTGCTCTTGCAGATGTGAGCCCCTGGGTTTACTGCTCTCATTTGGTTTTCCTTTTCCAAGGTCATGTTCAGTATTGGCCCTAAGGACTTCTCTCCTTGTGTTCCCAGCCCCCTAACAACTAGTTGCACACTCCCAAGTAACTTTTCTGGTCCTGGAAGTGCTGCATGGCTAAAATGTCATCCTATATGTAAATGGAAGTGCCAGTGTAGCTGCAGGAGAGGGAATCAAATGTTCGCTGCTTGCATAAATTTCTGGGTTTGCATTTGTGGAAGCCAAGATCTGATGCAAAACTGAGGGTATTTGGCTGGTTTGCTATCGGGTTCCATCAAACTTTTTAATCTGCTGAGGTGAGATTTTATTGGTGTGGGTTTTGAGGTTTTTTTTTAAGGAAAAGTGTAAGAAATTTGAGTTGTCCCTCCTGTCTTGGAATTGGTTTTCATTTTAGGAGTGTTTGTGAAACCTTCGGTTTGCTGTTGTGCAGCCAAAAACTGCACACAGGTAAGAAATAAGTTTCTTGCTGATTTTAGATGCTAGCAGAGGTTCCTGTCCAGTATGCAGGGTGCTTTTTGTATTAAAGGTACAGATTAAAGCTGGGAGACTTCTTGGTAATGGACATCTTGAATTTGCTAGAGTACATTTTAGATGTGTGTGTATATGTCACGTTTGTACCAAGGTGGATTGATGGAGAGGGAGGACTTGAATCATACTCAGAGTTCAAGGGATACAGGAAGAATCAAGAATGAGCAAAGCAAATGTGTCTGCTCAAATGTTTTGAAGAAAATGATGCTGCATTTGCCTTGAGAGGCTTTTGTTGGCTGTTGCTTTGCATTTCTGTGCCAGAGATCCATGCCATATGCATTCCCCTTTACAGGCTGTTGTGTTCAGGGTGTGCTGGGATGCCGGGACATCTGGTTCCTGGGAGGCCTGTGCTTGCAGGGACCTTTTTGTTGTTCTGGGAATGCACAGGGATTTTTATTAGGTTCAGCAGGTGTGCAGGATACTTACCCAGAGCAGTATTTTCTGTGTCCACTAGACACAGTCTCTGGGAATTTATGTGGTTGTCTTAAAGACACAAAATGTAGGACTGTCACTGTTCTGTGCCATGTGTATCTCAATCTCACTTTAGTCTTGTTGGTTATCCACTCAAATTTTTTCTTTCTTTTTTTTTTTTTTTTTTTTTTTTTTGTCTCCTCTAATTTTAAGGTTCCTCAAAGATTTATGGCTAAATGGGAAGTCAGTGTTGGACAGGCAGAAGACATTCTTCTTGGGGGGCCAGAGGATCAAAAGTGCAGCCAGAACTCCAGCGAGCTGGACAGTGAGAAGGAAGCACAGTCGGAATACTATGCCAATGGCCCTGGAGCAGAAAGGGACAGGCGGCTGAATGGCTGTTTTAAATCCTTGGCATTTGACTCCAGATACCGAGCCAGTGAAAAAGGAAAATTGCACATTAAGCCACACGTGAAAAAAAGCTCTGACAGCAGAAAAAGGACTAGAGTAAAAAAGAGTGGTGCAAGAGGGGAAGCATCTAGGAGAGAAATCAAAGCAAAAATGCCAGAGCGCGTAGTTAGAAACATGATTGTTGGGGACCTACCAGATAAACATGCCTCTCATGAACTTCGCCGGATTGCCAGCAGCTTAACAGCATCCAGTAGCACCAGGGAAAACCATTTGCTTTCCTCCTTTGGAGAAAGACGTTTTGAAATGACATCTTTGAAACCAGACTATGAGAATCGTAAAAGTGATGCTCTGAAGAACACTCTCCAAGGGGATTTGTTTTCCAGTGCATCTTTGGAGAGAGAAAAGAGCTCCCTGGGCATTTTGTGCAGTTCCAAATTACAAATACACTATTCCACATCTGATGCTGGTATTGAGAAAAAGCAAGCTGAATCGGATTCATCCTCTTCCCTCTCAGATGGCGGGAACAGTGACGTAGATACCATGGACCAAAGTTCAGAGAGAGCCTCTAGCGCTCTTGAAGTTAGTGATTCTTCAGATAAAGTGGAGAGGGAGTTTCCTATGACGTCAAGTGGAAACATTAAGCTTTCCATGTATCTTTCTCAGAAGAGCAACAGAAGAGCCAGGAAGAAGTCATACAGGGATCGCAAACCTCTGGGAGGTTCAGTAACCAGCAGACTTGATGCTGAATTTGCAGATGGGGAGCTTGAAGTAGGCTTCTCTGATGCTGAGATGTCATTGACGGCTCTTGAGTGCTCCTCAGATGTGAGAAATGACAATCTTTCCCTAGCAAACAAGCACACTACTCCCCAAAGTGTTTCCAAGGACAGCTCCTGGCCTGCTGTTGCAAATCAAGCAATCTTAAAACCGAAAAGTATGAAACTGCCCCGCATCAGGAGTATAAAATGCAAGCATAAAGAAAAAGTTGCTGGGTTGGAGCCTTCTCTTGCAGAAGAGGAGGGTGGTGTGAATCGCTGCTCTTCTGATACCAAAGGTTTCTCTGGCCTTCAGAGAGATTCTCTTCAGAGAAGTGGAAAAGTTGATGGTCAGAAACTGTTAAACAACATGCATGAGAAACCCAGGGATTCTACAGAAATAGAAACGGCGGTGGTGAAGCATGTCTTGTCAGAGCTGAAGGAGCTATCTTATCGGTCCATAAATGATGATGCTAACGACTCTGGCACTCCAAAGGCCACAGTACCTTTACTTTTCTCTTCTGCCTCTGGTCATGGTTGTTTGCCTATTGAGCCAGATTACAAATTCAGCACCTTGTTAATGATGTTGAAGGATATGCATGACAGTAAGACAAAAGAGCAGCAACTGATGACTGGTCAAAATATAGTCCCATTTCGAAATACCAGCACAGCTGATGGTTCTGGAAGCAATTCTGCAAGTGGTCTGAAATCCTTGTCTCTCATAGGTCCCCCATATAAAATAGAAAAAAATGGAGATTGTGCCCAGGAAACAGTAAATCCAAACTCCACTATAAGCAGCAACTCTTTTTCACGCAATCCTCCAACCAAGTTGACAGGGATTGGTACTAGTAAAAGAGAGCCCGCGAGTACTGCTGTTTCTGGGACAAACGGCACAAGTTGTGTGTCCAAACGCAACTGTTCAAAATCTAAGCAGTCATCAAAGCTTGGAGATAAAACAGTTTCAAACAGAAAGGACTTAAAACCAGGAGGGCCAAGTAAGTTGCTAAGTCGGTTATCCAGAGATTCAGGAGAACATGCATTCCGCGTTCATGGTTCGGTTACCAGTCCTCTAGGTAATGAAGCAGAAGATACTGAGAGGAAAGAGTCTGTTGATTTAACAGAACATTCAACTGATGAAGACTCTGCCTGTTTATCTGATGACAATTTAGATCGTATTGGAAGGAGACCTGAAGCTGGTAGAAATATTGAGAGCTGCATTTCTGCTGAAAATGGGGAGAGTCCAGACTTGGATTCAGAGGCAAATAGTGAGAGCTCTCTTGGTGATGAGTCTAATGTTATAAATCACGTAGCACCCAAAAAGAGATGGCAGCGTTTTAACCAAAGCAGTGCTAGATCTAATAAGCACATCAGTAGATCTAGGGAACAAGGAAACTTGGAGAGTGCCTTTGGCCTGAATTCTCGTGGCTTTTCACTGAAGGGAAATGAGTGCTTGGGACGTAGGCATTCCCCTCATTCAAAGGTGCGTGAGGGAGACCTGACAGATCAGGACTATAAGAATCATTTAGACTTAGTTGAGAAACGTTTGAATGTATGTGGTAAGCCAAACAACAGTGTGATGGACTCAGAAACAGAGCTTGGCAACTTTGCTCCCCAGTCTGAATTCTCTGCACAAGGTAAGGGAGCTGGACTTGCGCCAGAGTGTGTATTTGTATACATTTTATACTTTTTCATTTAAAGCATAAGTTACGGAACTTGGGGCTGTTTGACAACATTGGATGTACACATCTGAGCTGAAGAAAGTGTGATACGTTGGTTTTGGGTTCTCTGTAAGCATGGAGAGCAAAGAAAGCAGAGTCGAGATGGGATTTTGCTTAACTTTTTTGTCAGAAAGTTCAAATACATTACAAATCATTTGTTCCTCCACAGTGAAAGGTAAAATAAGCATCCTTGCAAGCCTGGAATTATTTTAAAAAAAAAAACTTCTACCTTTGTAATATGTTCCTTAGAGTGACCTGCTTGGTGTTAGCTGGATCGATCAGTGCTAGAAAATTGTGGGAAACTGAGCCTCAATTGTTTTTTTTCTGGTGCTGTTTGACATGGTGTCTGTCTTTGGCTTGTTCTATAGGATTTCATCGAGGTCTGTGCTGGGGGTTCTTCTGGCATTTTAGTATGGAATTTTATTAGCTGCTAATAATGAATTGGGGAACACCACAGATTTCTTAATTTACAGCTCTAGTGTGGCTGAGGGGTTAAGGGGAGAGCAGAAGAGGGGGAAGCTGCTAGGGAGGCTGGGCTGGAGAAAGACCAAAAAAAAAACCCCAAACCCACAAAAAACCAAAAAGTGTGTGTGTGTGTAGGGAATAGGTCCCCCAAAACTGTTCAACACATACCGTGCTCAAGCTTCTGCAAAGAATCTGGGGAAGCAGATCTTAATGAAAACAACAGAATTAGGTTTTTACATAATTTCACCAAACTAAATTGCTCTGATCTATTTGCAATATCATAAATTAATATAACTTGAGAGAATTTTGAACGTGTATACACTTAACATGTTCCCCCAGTGCATATCTTTGTGTATTTTGCTGCTACTGGTTGCTGGAGGGTGCCTACACCTCTGTTTTTTAGTGTGGAAAAGGCAGCTCCTTGCTTACTTGTAGGACCTGCCCAAGGCAAGTCACAGCAGGCACAGAAAACAAGCCCATAGGGTGTAATGCATGGGGTAAAAGTTCTGGTTTGAAATCATAACCAGCTTAATCATTCACTGACTGCTGGCTGTGGCTGCGTGTTTTTGAGGACTTTAAGTCTTCACAGAACAGGCGAGAGGACGTGTATTTTTCTGGGGCTGTCAGGGCTCTGCTGCAGGAGTGTCACAGCCCGCTGGAGGGAGTGAGTTCCTCATTTGCACCAAGATGCAACTAACCTCATGGTGGTTTTGCAATTGAAGTGCCCTCAGTATGTTGCTACATGAGATGAAGATGCAAGTCTACAGAGAGAGCTAGAGAAGAGCTGGTAACAGGTAGTAATATTAGGAGAGAAGCAGCAGAGGAATGCAGCAGGCTCCTGGGCAGAGTGGTGTTGGAGAGGAGCACAGAGCTGTCCTGGTGCTGCACAAAGGGATGCAGTGAGAGCCTTGGATTTGATTGCAAAAGTGACAGATCGGCAACTGCAGCGTGATCTTAACTCCCTTGTCCTAAATAGCATATAAGCCTTGAATCACACCTGAAGCTCCTCTGTACAGGTGTGTTAGGAAGGCACTGGAGCCTATGTGAGTGACAAGCTGTTTGGACTGCTGTAACATCCCCAGTGTGCTGGTGGTAGTGAGTAAACCTCTAGTGCTGTGAAACCCGTTCATGGAAACCAGTCTTTTTGTATCGGGCAAAGCCAATTACTTAGAAAGTAGAGAGAATGGTACTGGAAGGTTGTTGTAACTGCAGTTTACACAGGAGGAGTTGTTTCTTCTGTTTGCCAGTGCTCTGAGAAGGTGTGGCTAATCCTTGTCTGCAGCAGGCAGAGTATCAGCATCAGAGATGGTAACAGATTGCAGTCACAACTGTGCGATTTCCACAGAGCTCAAGCTATATAAAGTCTTCATAGTTGAATGGCAACTTTGGGCATATTTTCGCTATAAACTTTGGGGTGCAATTTAGAGCAAGTAAGGCAGAAGTGAAGATTGGTGGAATTTGCTGATGTACAATGTTTTTATAAGTAATAGTTTCATCAGGTTTTTGATGTGCCAGTGCCAATCTGACTGCATTTGGGATTCACTTTGGGAAAAATGTGCAATTAGGTCAGTCCTTCTGGCACAGGGCTGTGGGCTCTGCATGACTTTGGGGCCCCAAATAGTTGCCTGGTGAGGATACTCATCCTATAACTGGTTATGTGCTGAAATGTGTATTTTATCCAGACACCTGTGTGGAGCAGTAATAGAGGCTGAAAATCGTTGTTTGAGAAAGTTGTTCCTTTCTTCTTTCGGCTAAGTTTGATGCTTTTGTGCTTGTTTAACCACAAAGCCACAATAAAGCGTAGCAATCTTGTCCAGCATCCCTGTTCTGAAGTGTTGCACTGGAATGCTTTGTTAGAAAAATGTTTGTTTTAAAGAAGAAAAAGCCACCTCCTACACATGAAAAGAAGCAAAGAGAATATTTACTGTTTGTTCCTAAACTTCCAGGAGACGGCAAAAGTTTTTGTGACTAGGAGAAATCTTTTGGCAATATTATTTGATAATTTTGAAAACTAAAAAAGGGGAAGAGTCAGGTATTCTGGGAAGTGAGAAAAGCTTCCATCATCTTGCTTTTGTGGCTTGCTGGGTAGAGATGGTGTAGAGTGTCAGGGTGCTCTTTTTGGTGGGTAGATTTTTGTTGGGTTTTTTTGTGTTTTTTTTGGGGTTTTTTGGGTTTTTTTTGAGTTTGCAGCGCATTGTGGAGTAGCATGGGTGGTTAGGTTTGTGTTGAGGAAATACCTGTTACTGTGGTTCCCTTGCAATGATGCAGCATTGTGCAAACACAGACATAGGAGCCCTGAAGAGCTTGCAGTTGCTGGCGAGAACTGTTCACTCCCTGATCTCATTGTGAAATCTATTGTCAGGAAGCAAAGCAGTAAATGGGCTTGCAGTAGCAGTTGTAGTGTATGTAAAAATATGTCAGGGAGGAGGGAAAGGGAAGGAGTTAGGCTTATGTTGTACTAGTGAACTAGGTATTATGGGAAAATTCTTTTCCTGAGCCCCTGCCCTAAAACCAAAGGAGTTTGTGTTAACAGCAAAGGTAGCAAGATGAGCCCGAGTTGCTAACAGTCTTAGATTTTGGTAAAAGTACTGCAGGAAGCTTAGATGTAGTTTATCTAGGGAGACATTGGGTGAAATTCCAGGATTCTCTCAGATATTTAATGTTTTTTTGATTTCTTGTCTGAACTGCTTGAAGTCTCTTTGGTCCTTAAAAATCCCACCTGCCACGTCAGGATATTGTGAAAATAGGAAGCTCAAAAATTATGAGGCTGTATCAAAGAGAAAAACGTATCAGGGCTCTTTCCACATGGAGCTTCTGGAAGGGAAGGCAGGAACAGCTATTATCTAAAGATCATGAGGAGAATTTTGTCTTGTGACCATCTCGAAAACACAGTCTTGAAGCTGCTTTCCTTTTTCTTAGTACATTCAGAGAGGAAACGCCTTAGGAAGCCAAGTAAACGGCTTCTGGAATATGCAGAAGAATATGATCACTTATTTGCACCCAAGAAAAAATCAAAGAAGGGCCAGGAGCAACTGCAGAAGGTAGGTGAACACTAATGTGCTCTTCATGGTTATTACTCTGGGGCTCTGGTCTGCATGCTTTTGATGACTTCTTGCTGTGTGCAGTGCCATGCAGGATGAATGTTTTCACCAACATGTTTCACTATGCTAGGTGAATTCTGTGGCGAGGTCTGAATTTGAAGGAGGTCTTCCTGCACGATGTAGTCCTGACAGAGGTACCCAGCAGGGGCCAGGTTCTTTGATTTCAACTCCATCTTCAACCAAAGGGTCCCCTCCCATCCTTGAAGCAGAGTGCTCCTTCTCAGAACTAGGATCCCACTCCACTGATCAGCTTCTAGAAGAAACTACAGATTTTCCAGAGCTGGTGCTGTCATCTTCAGATGTTTCTGAAGTTTCTGCTTCTCCAGATGCAGAAGAGAGATTCCTGAAATCAGGTAAATTGGGAGGCTGTGTGATTCTGTTCCCATAAGTGATGTGTCAAGTTCAGCAGAAATTGTTGCTTCAACCAGCGTGAAAAGGTTAGTAGCTGTTGATGTGTTAGTGTGGTTTTTGCTTTGCTTCGTTCAGTGACCTTTACTGGTGCTGGGAAGGGAGACAGGGCAGGTGCAGTGGGTGATCCAGTGAGCTGGATGATTACACTTAACTATTAGCTTTCTGTAGCGTGTGATGGTCCTCCTTGTGTCCTGGCACAGAATGCCCCTTTGTCCAAACGAAGGAAGTCATAGCTTCTTCTCAGAGTCCTGGCCTTCTGTGCCTGCAAGCAGGGGCATTCCTTTAGCTTGAAGGTCTCTTGCTACTGTTAAAACCCTTCAGATGAATATTGCTGTGCTGAGGTTGGTATGCAGAGTCTAATCTGCATAGCTTGTGGGGTGTCTTTTTGCTTCTTGGTGAGCTCGGAGAATTGTAGCACAGAAATCCCTCCGGAAACACTTTTTTTTTTTTCCGTAGAGGTTCTAAGCATCTGTAGAAATTGTCAGAGACTTGTACTAGCAGCAAGCCAGGGCCTTAGCTTTTGGTAAGGCACAGTGTACAAAGAACAAATGTGGTCTCATGGACCTTCCCCCTTTCCAGCAGTCAGTGTCAGGGTCTACAAATTTGCAACACATTCATTCTCTGGTAGTGTCTAAAGCCATTTCCAAGGTGAAAGTCCTGGTAGCACTGTTCCTCTAGTAAGGAGGCTATGGTGAAAAAATTAAACCAAGTAGAGCGAGAGGTATGGTCACTTGGAGGTCAGTTAGCGAGTTATGTGTGAGAGCGGAGGGATTGCCTTTGGGGGCTTGTGGATGTCAGATGGAAATGGAAAGTTTGAGACGATTAAAGGAGGAAAAACAGAGGATGTGAACTTGAGGTTGGAGATGCAGGAGAATAGTACAGGGTGCAGTAGTAGAAGCAAACATCCAGCATGCAGAGATTGCTTAGCTCTTCCCCCTCCTGAGAAAACCTGCTTCTTGCTGAAGCACAGGGAGCCTAAGCTGTGGGTACAGGCTTGCCTTGAGAATGCTGCTGAGTTGTCCCTGCATAAGGTGTCTGATGTGTAAGCAGTGCGGGCAGAGGTGTGTCACAGGAAGGACACAGCTGAGGCTGATAAAGCAGGCAAATGAACAGGGTAGGATGGGTAGCAGGCTGTTTCTGTGGAGTGTCTTGCACTCATGGCATCATCATTTCCAGGTCTTTCTAAGTAGATACTGTTGCCAAAATTAATGTGGATGCATCTACGTCTAGCAGTTTGTTACTTCCCTGAGTGCCAGCAAAAAGCTTGAGTAGGAAATGGTGCAGGTTACAGCTAGTCTGGAGTGTCTTTTCCCTGGTAGTTTTAACTGGGAGCGTATCCTTTAGCCTGTTTATTATGTGCAGCATGAGTGCTGGTGGGAGTGACGTGGGAGTGGAGGCAGGGCTGTATTTGTCAGTGGTAGGACTGGCCTATGCCAGATCAAAGTGGCTGGGAAATTATGATCTGAATTGCACTGCCAGGATGTTACCTGCTGGCATTGACTTCATAGTTTCTCTTCTGTGGGTGGATTTTTGTATTACTTAGAGGTATGCCTGAAGGTCATGGCAGACAGGTCTGTTTTTGTGGAAGTTGTACAGAAACACGAATGGGGGTCTTTGGCCAAAGAGCTTATCATCCCAAAGACCAAGGTGAAGTGGATCGTTTTGAACAGTTGTCTGACATTTGCTGAACGGTGTTAGTCTGACTGAAGAGAAGAAAACCCCTGTTTCATTGCAGGAAACTTTGAAAGCAAGCGTCAAAGGAAGCCCACTAAAAAGCTCTTGGAATCCAATGATTTGGATGCTGCCTTTATGCCAAAGAAGGATTGGACTCCCCAAAAGAAGGTATTTCCCTTCTAGCTCTTTTGAAAGCCAGCCTAGACAGCAGACCCTGCTGTATGAGACGCGGTACAATGGGCTGTGGTTTTTTGTTGGCTGTGGCCCAGCAAAGGTCCACCCTTCCCAAAGGTGCTGGTTGCTGTGTTATGATGAAGAAATCTACTGAATACAGATGTGTTCCCTGCCCCTCCCGACTTCTAATGGGGATTGGGTAGTTTTGGCTGTAAAATCTCTTCTCTTCATTGATTTATATGGAAAAGGAGTCAGCTGGATGCTGTCTAGGAAGGTGTGAGTAGAAATATTCTGTGCAGAGGCTTTCTGTCACTGTTATGCTGCAGTGTAGCTTGAGCTTGAACCTAGGCTTTGTCCTTTTCTGTCAGATTTACTCTGAGTAGTTTCCTTTGTTACCTTCCCAAGTGAGCTGGCAAATGGTACCTAAGTGCAGAGCTTGTAGCAGGATGGAGGCTTGAGTTGTATCACATGTAATATACAGTGCTTGGTGCAGATTTTTAAAGAAAACGCTGCTCTTCTCCACTAAATACTCGATATTCAGCGACAGGGTTAGGGAAAAAAAACAACTTGTAAAGAATTATTTCAGGTACCTGTGCTGGACCTGTTGCCACTGTTTCTAAGGTTGATTAGTAACAGTTTTCATCCTTTCCTTTTTATCTCTGTGTGGCACAGTCTTAATGCAGTTATCATGGTTGCAGTAGTGCAGAGGCCAGTGTATTTCAGTCTTAAGCTCCAAAAAGTGTGATGCCAGAAGAGTCGCTCTTCCCAGCACCTTACAGGGTGCTAGCAGCCTTTTTGGGAGAGCTCAGAAAACAGTGGAATGATGCTGGTGAGCATAAGACACAGCAGACTCAGCATTCCTCCCTGCCCAGAGACTGATTTTTCCACATGGGATATGTCACACACACCTCCCAAATATTTTCTTGTAAAGTCTCTAATCACCGATGAATTCATTACCTGATCTGTAAGTTACACACTGCAGTCATTTGTAAAGGCTCTGAGTGGCTGTGGAACGTGCATTTCTGGTTTCCATCTGGTGACTTGACTCTGTTGTGTATTTGTAGGGTACTGGCCCTTCGGAGAGTGACAGCTCTGAGCTCTACTCACCAGCTCACTTCTCGGACCTGGGAGAAGGTAAGTGAAGGCAGGGCTGTGGGGGTAGACTGCTGATGTTTGGATCAGTGCTTGTGGCTGTGCGTGTGTGAGGGCCTACAGAGGGTGCTTGCCTCAGCTGAGGCAGTGGCGCAAGAAATGGGTACCGAGATTGTTTACCCATGGTCCTGTTACGCCTTTGATTTCCCTGTGGAAAGTGGAGATGGTGGGCTCATATTTCCATGAGATGATGTTTGCTTCTCATTCATAGTCTGGGTGCTTGAAGGAAACTTACCAGCACGAGTCCTGTACCAATATGCTGTCTTTTGCCTGCTGACATGCTGTGACCAGGCTCAGTGGTGGCTGCCCTGTCCCATGGATGATTCTGCATTGTAGTCCCTCCCTGTCTGCCTTCCTGTTGCATTGGGATCGACATGAGGAAGTTTTTGTTGCAGTGTGGTGGCAGGAGGTAGTTGTCAGCATTCGATTAGCAATGTAAGCTTTGTGTTGATAGCATTTCTTCTTTTCTGCTGGATCTGTCTCAGGAAAGTCAGTGATACTGTTCAGCAGCCTAGCAAAAGAAGCTTAAACCAGTATGAATCAGTGGTCTTCTGATAGCTGCAGGACAGAGGGCAGACTGCTTGGAGACTGGTATTACCCCAGCCATTGTGCCCTGAAAGACAGTGGCACCCAGCCTGAAACTCTCAAAAAGGGTGTAGAACTTGCTGGTGGCACTGGTAACAAGGGAATTATTTCTGCATTTTCCTTGACTGGTCTTTCTGTTGCATCCCAGCTTCTGAAAAACTCTTGGAGAAGCAGCGGAAGCGGAAAAGACAGCGCCATCCCTCTGCTGCAATGCATTCCAAGAAGGAGAGAAATGAGGAAGGGCTGGGGGAGACTCCACACTCTGAGGTACTGTTGGGTCTTCCTACCTGCTGTCATCCCTGTAACCTGTCTGCTGTTTCCCAAGGTACTTTGCAGAGCCTGGACCAGGTCCTCTTTGGCTGGCTGGCGTGTCAGTTGGGAGTTTGTCCCACTGATGTAGTTGCATGAGCTGGGGTTGAAGCTTAAAATACCACCTTGATGTAGTAGCTATTTCGTGATGACTGCTTAACTCCGGCTCAGTTTTTAAGCTGCTACCCAGCTAATTCTCTTGGAGAGAGGCTGTTCTGATCTGATGGAACAAGGTTTTGCCTGGCATCTTGCTTTGCACCTCAGAAGGTCTAACTGCTGTAAAAAGTCTTCTCTGGTGGTGGTGGGAGTCTCTTGCCCTTTCACGCACCAGTACGAAGCACAAGCACTAGACTGTGGACTTCAAACCCTTCTTCCACTTGCACCTGCACGCCAGGGTGAGCAAGCACCATGTTGGAGGGGATGGGGGGGACTGTCTGTGACTGCTCACAGGAGCCTCCAGCAGAAAGGGATAATTGGGGCAACTCCCTTCTACTGCATCCCAGTAGAGTCGGCATAAAAATATCTCTGACAAGCACATTTTGCCTTTTAGGAATGAGCCAGGTATCACCAAGTGTAGGGGAAGCAAGACTTTTCCTGGGAGAGGCGGGACACCTGGGCCTCTCACCATCGCCTCTCACTTCCAGTGGCCCAGGTTCAGCAGCAGGCTGTTCTGTCAGGATAGTCAGTATGTATTTCAGGAGCCAATTATAAACATATATTGTTGTATTATTTGTTGTTACACAGCTTCCAGGAGAGCACAAACCTCACACTGCTTTGTCTGAGCAGTGCCAGCCACCCTACTGCTACTGCTTTTTGAAAAGGGCGTTTCTGATGGGGGTGGTTAAGTGGGGTAATACCCCTGGGCCATGCAAGCCTTCCTGTGATGTGTTAGTGCTCTTTCTGAAGTGTGCTCACCTGGACTCATGTTTCATAGAAGGCTGTACAAATACCTTTGCCAATGCTGGGTGGGGGGAAGTTAACACTGTCTGCTGTTAGGTACCCGCTAAGAGACTGGCTCAGCTCTGAGCCAGCAAACTCTCTGTCAGTCTTTTAGAAGGAAGAGGGGGCAATTCAGAGCAGCGAAGTAGCTAGGCCATGGCTCTGAATCCTGCGTCCAGCATTCCCTGCAGAGGAGGCCCAGGGAGTCTTAACTGCCTCCAGCCTTTAGACATCTGAGTTTAGTACCTGGTTAGGTGTATGTAAACCATGCCAAAAATTGCGATGTTTGGCACCTTTTGCCAGCATCCCATTTCTCTGTGATTGTGTCTCTTGAGCCGCTGTGGTGAGAGCGTTCACCCTTTGGCTTAGGTGAGCGTATGGGTACTGGTGAGTATTGGGTGCTGTGGAGGTGCAATTGTGCTTTCATGTGGAATGTGAACCATGCTGGTCCCTAAGTGACTTTCCATACACCTTGCAAGGATCTCCACTTTGTGCTGAATGGTGCTAGAAGAAATAGACAGTCTGATGATACAGCGCAGTGAAGCCTTGGATCCAGCTGCTTTCAGAGGAAAAGGCAGCAGAGGAAAGCTGGTCTGCCTGGGCTGAACTAAGCAGCTTTCTCTGTTCTTGCCTGTCTGTGGAGTGAGGAACGCAAGTTTACAACATCAGGGTAGCAAGAGACTGAGAGAAGGGGATGGAAAATACTGTTGAAATCATTGTCAAGGCAGGGTTGTGAGCCAAGGGCAGGCTGTGCCAAAGAACAGGCCAGGCTTTTGAGGATGTGCCAGGTACAGCAGCAGAGATAGCTCTGGAAGAAGACCCAAGATGAGAGACCTGCCCTCAGTAGGAGGTATGTAGTTTTGCAGTGCTCATGCTACATGCTGGGTAGGGAAAGGAGGGGGAATGGTGTGACAGGTTCTTTTGAGTGATGGCCTTGAACGTTGATTCTCTTCTCCCTTTTCACAAAGCACAAGTATCTGGCTTTGCCCATCCTGCCTAGCTCTGACATTCCCTTCCCTATGATGTTCTGGGAGCATTGATTAAAATAAGGCTAAGATCCTGGCCTGTGACATGTGCAGATTGGCCAGCTCTTTGTGGAACCAAATAGGATGGGTTTAGGCTGAAAAAGCAAGGCTTGAGCATGCTGTGCCACACTGGGCGGTGTGGGCCCGGTTGTTAAGGTAGCAATGATGCTAGCAAATGCTTTCAGATCTGAAGAGGGAGTTGCTGCTTAATGTTATATGACTCCTGGCTTCATTTGAGTCTCCCATTCTATTAACACGTGAAACACGGCCATCAGGATGCAAACCAAGGAGTCCTAGTAGACAGCAGCCAGAAGGATGGAAAGATGAATCAGTTCTAAATCCCTCATACCTCTGTTTGCAGCAAATCTGCGTATGTCCCGTCCCCCCCCGCCCCGCTTTGAAAACACTATCTTGAAACCTTAGCTACAGCAGGAAGCTAGTGCCACTACTGACAGGATGGGTGGTGCTTGTTCACCAGCACCCTGCCCCTCCTGACAGGGACCTCAGTGACCATAAGAGGGGCTGAGCTCATTTTGTGCCTGTAACACTGGGGCCCCAGCAGAAGCAGAAGCTAATAGCTGATGTTGTTTGCCCATACCAGTAGCTGATTAACCCTGCTCTTGTTCTTCGTTACAGTGACCCCTGCAACCCTGAGGTCACTGCTGAGCTGAGCAGAAGAGGGAGCACCTATGTAGGAATAGGAGGACCTGAGCTGTAACCAGTCCTTGGAGCACCGGTCGCCGGTGCTGCTTCTGGAGCATTCCAGGAGCCAAAACAAGTATTTGGGCCAGAGGGCTGCCTTGCAGCAGACTACGTAATTCCTAGCAGAAATACAGCTGTAGGAGCTGAAATAGCATAGCACTTAGCTTGAATAGATGCTATTGTGTATGGAGGCAAAGGTGGCCGTTGTCTTCTTGGATGATTTTTTTACCAGTGCTGTAGAGACCTTTCTCTTCCCTCTGCCAGGGCTGTGTAGTAGGGTGGCAGCAGTTTATGTGCTCCTTATCAGTATTCCTGCAGGCTGCATCACTGCCAGCCTTCTAGTGAGATTGTGATCATAGTCTAAGGCTGTACACCATATAGTGTGTTGGACTGGCAGTAGTTTGTAGCTGGGACTGAATTTTTTTTTTGTGCTCAATAAAGGCAATTTATACTATTCATCTTTGTATTGTGTGCTTTAATACACTGTCAGTGCACCTGTGTGTCATTGCTCCACAGAACTCAAATGTTTTTGAAATATAGGCTTTAAAATGTCCCCAAATAAAAGCAGCATACTGCTGCATTTGGGGATGGGGGGAGGGAATAAAAAAATAATAACGATGCTTCCTTTGCCTTTTTCTTTATCTGACCAGAATACCAGCTCCAGGTTTTTTTTTAAACTTTGGGAGATCTTTATGTCTGTTTGCCCAGACTAATAAATGTTTGAGGTTACAAGCTTTACAAGCACCACAACTTGGACTGACACTCCTCCCATACACAAAGTGGTTTGAAGCTCCCTCTCGTGATCTTTAGCTGGACACTTGGTGCCAAGCAGGCCTAAGGATATGAGAGTGGTGGCTGCTGTCCCTGCCAGCAGTTTGAATTCCTCACAAGGTGTTTCAGTTGTACAGTTTGTGTCTGGGCATACACTGGGTATGGCTTGGTTACCCAAGGAGGAACTGGCAGCTGCACACTGAGAGCACTCAACCAGCTGCAGTGGGCTGTGATATTAAAAAACAGCAGAGTCTTTAAATGTTCTTCCTCAAAGCACTTAGCTAAGGGCATCAGTTCGGTGCAGTATTCATTAATGGCCCTTAAGGTTAAACCACTCTGGAGTGGCATCTGGGGCTGGTGAGACTATTGAAGTGTTGCCTAGACTGTACCTGAGAGCCTGGTGGTGGCAGGATGGCGTCCTTAGCTTTTAGTTGCCTGTCCTGACAAAAGTGAGGGCCACGTGCAACTCCAGGACAGCACTATCTTGTAGAAACAAGTGTCTCTAGGGTATCTGCTGCTCTCCTTCCCTCTAACAGTGTCTGGGCAGGTTCCATGGAAACATCGGAAGGTGTCCTTCCACCTTGGGAAACCTCATGGCAGGGCCCCTGACTTGGCCCGTGAGGGTGCAGTTGCACCGTTATCATTTAAACCCCATCTCAGCAGGATGCTCTTTCACCAGTAGATGTTACAGAACCCCATCTCAGCAGGATGCTCTTTCACCAGTAGATGTTACAGTCAGTGCTGTGATACCTGTACAGGACAGATGCTTGTGAAAGACTCACCGGCCCCAGCAGGGTGGTGGTGTAAATGCCCTGCTGCACTGTTCGCTTTGGTGTCGGCCAGTTAGTTCATACTAACACAGGCCTTGAGTACCTGCCTGTATTTAACATGGGTCATGACAAGCCGAGAAATGCATGGGGAAAAGCCTGGCTCGTTTGCTGGGTGACAGTTGCAATAAAGATAATGTGAAGTTTTTCATTTGCATTTCCAGTGCAAGCAGACATCAGGATGCTTCAGACTATTCCAGCCTACCTGATTTGTTTCTATGCAGGGCCATACCTTCCTTCCTCAGCCATGACTCTTAGCGAGGAGTTATGCGCAGGGAAATAGTTGTGTTCAGTACTGTGTATTTTTTAATCATCTAGTAAACTAAGAGCTCTTTCCTTTCTTGTAAGTCTTTTGGTGAAACTGTATGGGGGATGTTCTTTCCAGGGTGGGTAACACACACAGACCAATTATGAAACCTGTTACATGCTCAATGGCTGAATTTGTAGTTTCCAAGTCAGGAGAGGAACTACTGACAGCCCTGATTCTGGATTTTTTTTTTAAAAAGGGGGAGACATCGGTTCACGGAACTGCTGCAAGTCCCAAAGAGGGTAATGAAGAGGGGTCGGAGAACGACCATGGAGTGCCTTCGTCCAAAAAAATGCAGGGGGAGCGTGGAGGAGGAGCAGCTCTCAAGGAGAACGTGTGTCAGGTAATGTTCTTGAAGGATCTCTTTGAAACCGTACCACTATAAAGCATTTTTGTGTAACTTCTGGGACATGCTGGTGCCCCGACTACCCTAGGTAGCCTCAAGGTGCTTATTGTAGATTAACCCCCTTGTGCTCTGAATTGAATCTTTCCTCTGTGATTGTTTCTCCTCCTGCTAAAGTTCACAGATGTTAGGATGATGTAACCAATGCAGAATTCATTTTGGCTGATGCATGGTAGCAGGCACTGGATGGCAAAAGGCAGTGATGATGCACAAACCGCCTGCATTAACTGACAAAAGGAAAACAAGTGGTTTTCCACAGGGGTGTCTGCTGTTTGTCTGGGATGAGTTGGGAAAGGAGTTCACTCAGAGTTGACATTGTGCTTCTTTCCCTGTAGATCTGCGAAAAGCCAGGGGAATTATTGCTGTGTGAGGCGCAGTGCTGTGGTGCTTTCCACCTGCAGTGCCTTGGGCTCTCCGAGATGCCAAAGGGCAAATTCATCTGCAATGAGTGTTCCACAGGTACGGCAGCTTTTGTGAGTGCAGAAGGACAAGAGTTGCTTGCTGCATGCTTACCTGGCGCTTCTTTTGCTGGAGCAGTGTGCCTGCAGTAGGGCTGTTAACTAGCTCTCAGTCCTCTGATTATTGGTTTGATGTTTGATAACGACTTTCTAATTAATTGGTCTTGCTGTTGATTCTAATTGGTCTTACTGTTGATTCGGGCATGTGGGATGTGAAGAAGTGAACGTCCAGGATCTGGTGGGAAAGAGAAGGAGAAATTTTGTATCTAGGAATAGGGAGAGAGAGATAGTGGGACAGATGAGTCTGGAGTAGGCTGGAAAGGGTGAAATGTCTAAGTGGGATTGTTGATTTTTGTCTGTCTTATTTTTCCCCAGCCTGAAATCACAGCTGTAATAATGTTGGGTTTTTTGATTTGTACTTTTATGGCAACTGCAGGCAAGAACAGCCTGCTGCAGAGACCTGTGCTTTGGGATAGGTACAGCAGGCTGGGAAGTTGTGCTCTGCTAATATGCAGCCTAGTGGAAGCTCAGGTCTTCATTTAGCCCTTTTATGTGCCTGGTGTTATGTCTGTTGCTCTTTCTCCAGGGGTCCATACCTGCTTTGTGTGCAAGAGCTGCGGGGAAGATGTAAAACGGTGTTTGCTGCCCCTCTGTGGGAAGTATTACCACGAAGCATGCATACAAAAGTATCCGCCCACGGTCATGCAGAACAAGGGCTTCCGATGCTCCCTGCACATATGCATGACTTGTCATGCTGCTAACCCAGCAAACATCTCTGCATCTAAAGGTATCGAAATCATCTAGGGGATGTAGTTATTTTGTTTCACATCCACTGTGCAGTTACCTAGCCCACTAGATCTTCCTGTTGGTTCCCGTCCTTGCCACAGGGCTTGCTGTAGCATTTGCCGAGGAGCAGCTTCTCTCAGGGGAGTGGAGGGTGGTGTCGGTGCGTGAGTATGTGAGGCTGCTGCTTGTCAGCACTCCCGATGGTCAGGCATAGCAGCTAAAATGTTCTCCTCTGGCCAGATGCTTAGACGCCTGCACGTCCAACGATGCCACATGCCTCTCTGGGTTTTTGAATTAAGTCTCTGGAGCTGTACAGACTCCCTCATGTTTTTCCTACCTACGTTTCACTGTGGCAGTGCTGCAGATGGTGTCTGCTTAGCAGCACTGGCTATCAAGGCAACAACATAGAGAGCAGCATAGTGAAAACTATGATATTATTAAAATTCTCTGGGTTTTTGTAATGCAGATTCTCGTCTTGTAGTAGTGACACCCTTGGGTTGAGCTTCTCAGGCAAACATTTGTTTGAGCTGTTTGCAGCAATACCTTGACCTTTATCTCATATGATTAAGCTTAAAACTTTCATGTGATTGCCTTGCATGTTTGGTTCTGAAGCTGCCTTTCTTTAAGTCTTTGGTGTCTTAAGATGAGTGACGATGGGACCAGCTCTATTTTATACTCAGGAACTGTGTTAAAGTTGTCTTTCCCCCCCTGCCCCATATCAATATTTGGTGTAAGGACAACAGTCAGGCCTAAAGCCCCTAGCTGACTGCTTCCCCACTGAACCTCAGCGTTGTGTTCCTCTGACTGCTGCTTCTTGGTGGTCAAATTTACCCCTTTCCTCACACCTCTTCTCCCTATTACAGTCTCTTGTGAGGAGCTGAAAACAGCTTTCAAAAATCTTGGATAGATTAAGCCTGTAGGCAATTCTGAGTTCTCTGTTCAAGAATTTCAGGGGAAAATTTGATGAAGTGAAGAGGCAAGTGTCGGTGTTTTCAGAAGCTACATGGATTGGTTTTGTTATGTGCAGCTAAGCACTCAGAACACACCCTCTGCGATTACTGTCAGAGCTAATTTACTAATTATTTGTGTATGATAGGAAGCATTTCCAGTCTGTGAACTCTTGAACTGTTTTCTGCACAGCATGCAGGAGGTTTTTCACTTCTAAATAATAAAAATGTATGTGTTATATACAAACATATATAAAATATATTTATAATTTTATATATTTTTAATGTATATTAAACAATGTAATAGGAATCTAGTGAGTGATGTCATGGACGGTCTATAAAAATCACCCTTTCCCAAATATCACCTGTTTTGCTCATTTTAAGCTTAGGCTAGTTTTGGCAGGAAACAAAAAAAATCACCCTCCTTTAGAGGTTCACTCTGTTCCTGACATCTTGTGGTGCTAGGTCGCTTGATGCGCTGTGTGCGGTGTCCAGTTGCATACCACTCCAATGACTTCTGCCTCGCTGCTGGGTCCGTGGTCCTCGCCTCCAACAGCATCATCTGCCCCAACCACTTCACTGCACGGAGGGGCTGTCGCAACCACGAGCACGTCAACGTCAGCTGGTGCTTTGTCTGCTCGGAAGGTGAGACAGTCTGTGCTAGGTCCCCTGTCACCAAGGAATGCCTTGATAGAAAGTCATTAGAGCAGGCAGAAGCTTTGCCTGTCCAGAATGTGCCAGTGACAACTGCAGAGAACAAACTGTCTTCGTGTTCATCCCCATCTGAGTCCAGTTTCAGGCTAGGACTTTTTCTGGATCCTTAGAATGGTTCTTTTTGCAGCATGAGTAGGGCACAACATTTGAAAAGGGTTTGCAGAAGAGCATCATGCCCTTTTCCCAGCTGTGTCTGTCTGGAAGTGTGGAGTCCAGGGCTTCTGCACAGTGACTGATAAATTCCTCCTCCTTTTCTTTGCAGGGGGCAGCCTTTTATGCTGTGAGTCATGCCCGGCTGCGTTTCACCGTGAGTGTCTAAACATTGAGATGCCAGAGGGAAGCTGGTATTGTAATGATTGCAAGGCAGGCAAAAAGCCACACTACAAGGAAGTAGTCTGGGTGAAAGTTGGGCGATACAGGTAGGTGAAGGTAGAACAGACTTACCCCCATGTCTTCTTCATGCAGTGCTCATGGTGATTGAGGTGAGAAGCTGCTCCTCTCTGCAGGGTACAGTGCAGCAGCCTGTGGCTTTTTTGCATGCATGTAGTAGTTGGTAAAATGGGTTCTTTCATCCTCCAGTAGCCTCTGGTCTCCCCACCAGCCTTGCTGATAGACCTCACACACTTTTTCCCCGTGTCTCCATACAGTAGCATACTTCTCAGGTGGTTGCAAGTGGGGAAGCCAGAGGTTTCACCTGTCCTTGCCTGCGTTGCAGGTGGTGGCCAGCTGAGATTTGCCATCCTAGGACAATTCCTGTCAACATCCAGAAGATGAAACATGACATCGGTGAGTTCCCTGTGCTGTTCTTTGGCTCCAAGGATTACCTCTGGACCCACCAGGCCCGTGTGTTCCCTTACATGGAAGGTGATGTCAGCAGCAAAGACAAGATGGGGAAGGGCGTTGATGGCATATACAAGAAAGGTAACTTGTCTTCATCCAGGGAGGTATATGTTCTTTTTCTCTTCGTTCCCACTTGGAGAAGTAGCATTCTTGTAACAGAGAAAAATGTCGTCTTAGAGCTAAAGTGAAATTAAATTTATAGAATGAGCTGCTGCTTCTCTGTCATCCAGTGCACTCAGAATTTTCATTGGTCTGACTCCTAGAGAGGGAGAAGGGTGTGCAGATCTTGAATGCTTCTCCAGCTCTGATGTAGCGGCTCTAAATCCAAGTGAGTTGCTGCTTTGTCAGTTTCCATGTGTCTAATAAAGCCATTATCTGTATAGAAAAATGCACTTGAGAGCTGTGAATGCAGCTGCCCGACACCTCTTCCCAAAAGCAGGCAAAGCTAGCTGACAGTTTGGATGCTTTATCACCCATGGGCAGGCCCCTTACCGTAACTCCTGTGACTGTCCTGCTGCATTGGCCTTTTCTTCACCCCCGACAGTGAACTTCTCTGCCACTGAAGTACGTGGCCAGGGAGGTTTGCTTGTAGGACTGGGAGCACTGGGTGGACATTGGCAGCCCGGCTCTGTCTGAGCAGAGAGAGTTCCTCATAACACAGCCTGTTCTCTCACTTAGCTCTACAGGAGGCTGCAGTAAGATTTGAAGAGTTGAAGGCACAGAAGGAACTAAGACAGCTTCAGGAAGACAAAAAGAATGACAAGAAACCTCCTCCCTACAAACACATCAAGGTGAGGGCAGGTAGTGGGGGGACAGGTGCAGAACAGAAGTCTTGAGCTCTCGGTGCACGTGATTTACAAGTAGATAGAAACATTTCTACTGGTTGGGCATCTTGCTGCATTTGAAAGTCACTTTCGTCCTCTTGGCGTCTTCAGTCATCCTCCACAGGATTCCTGTATGCACAGAGCTGTATGGAAGCTGAACACCAGTAATGGAGGTACTCTGATTTACTGGAACAGCTCTGGACATCTCAGTGCTGTTCATTGCCAGTTTTGTGGTCTGAAGGAAGTGTCTCTCCACCTTGAGAACTTAGGGGAGAGTGCTAGTATGCTAGCTAGTGCTAGCGTACAGTATGCTCGTGTACCGTATGCTACTGATGGCAAGGTGGGTGTCCCAGGTGCTGCAAGATAGAGGATGGTCAGGGTGCAGTGGAGCAGAGCTGCGTGAAGTATCTTGTTTCATCTCTGCTATTGTTTTATATCTTTATCTGTATCAGTTGGTGACTGGACAGAAATACTAAAGCAGATGGATGAGCTGGAATATCAGCCCTTTTGCAGAGTCTTGGGGAACGCTTCATGTTTAGGGCTGTGTTTTGAGGTAGAATTGGGGCAACAGTAGAAGTTCTACAGGATGGAGGTGACTTGAGAGGGGAGCTAGGGCCAAGTGGGTGCATATGCTTGAGATGTGGCTCCAGACTGATCAGAAACCAGGGACTCGGGGACTGTTCTTTTTTTCATTGCATCTGTCTGCTCCTTCCCTTTTTCATGTGGCAAACTATGAAAGCTTAAATGATTTCTGGCACTTTTTGTTTCTGGCTAGAATTTCTAGGCAGGCAGGTATATCCTGCATGAGATACTATATGTACAGTGTAAAAACCACAACTGAATGCTGTGGCAGCAGTGTGGGCCAGGCTGCTTCAGTGGAGGAAACACAGTTTCTCATTATAGATATTTTTAAGCCTGTCTCTGGCTGCAACGTGAAGGAACTTTGGAAGCAGTTTGGAGCCTTTGAAATACCCTTTTAATATAAATAATAATGGCCATGGTTGTTAGCTATGGCAGCTCTTCTGAGGTCTGTATGCAAGTTGTTTGTCTCTGTGAAAGCAGAGCAGTTTGCAGGAGCATACGGTGAACTGGAGAAGACTTCAGGGTGGAATGGCCAGAGCTGGCTGTGTCCGCTCCCATGCTGGCCGAAGGAGATCAGCACCCTGGGGGTCCATCCCAAGGAGCACCAACATGAAAGGCTGCTGTAAAATACACTTGGGATCCTTCGTCACATCAGGATTGTGGCTAGTCCAAGCATCGCCCTGTTTTGGAGCTGGTTTTGTACTAGCAGTGCCTCAGAGAGTAGGGAAGGCTTGCAGGACACGTGTGCGTGCTCAGACACTGTGGTCGCTTGGAGTGGCAGTGCCAGAGCCAGCAAGGGCACCTCTGTCTGCCTGGCGGTGGGCTGACCTAATCGTGTGAGTCTCATCACTCTTAATGAGGTGATGAACTAACAGCCTGAGTAAGAGATGGGAAGCAGCAGAGAACAGAAGAGTGACGAGGAAGGTTGAAGGTGGGAGGCAGTATTAGGATGAAGGAGAGGCTGTGTTGAAGAGATTAATCAGGGGTTTCTGCAGAGTTTGCTTTTGAACAAAAAATGGAGGATCAGGGCTAGGGCAGCCTCAGGCAGGCTGCCAGCATGGCAGCTTTGCTCTGTGGGTGGATCTAGATAAATTATGTGCAGGCTGGAATAGTTTTGCTAAGTGATCCCCTCCTTTCATGTTCTGGGAGAGGAAAGGGAGCCGATGGTGTTGCTCACCTGGGCAAAGAACAGTGAGGAGCTTTTCTTCAGTGTCTCTCTTCAAAGTCCTGATTCTCTGTTGACTGCCTTTCAGCGTTTGCTGCCTTTAACCAAAACCAAAGGACCTTGCTCATGCCACAGACATGCCAGTCACTTCTTCACCTGGTGCTACGCTCTGCTTCCTTCTGGAGTGGTTTTTAGAGAGCTCCTTGGCTTAAATCTGAGGTCCTTTTTGGGCCTTCCAACCCCAGCCTACTCTGTTTTTTCTGTTTTTTCTTTGATTTACATCTGCAGGACAGTTGAGTGGCCTGGTGCCTAGGTAGACCCTCTGTACTCTGTCATGGGAATGCCAGCCTGGTTCTCATAGTGACAGCTGGGCGCACAAACCAGCTTGAAGGTAACAGATTCAAAAAAACAGGGCTGTAAGGAAAACCCGTAGCTTTTTCCTTAGAAAAGCACCTGACACTTAAAGAGACTGGAGAAGGTGTTGTTTCACAGAGAAGACGGTTTGGTGTCGGTCACAGGTATGGTGTGCACCCAACAAGAGGTCACGTGGGCTGGATGTAGGCACAGTGGTGTTGGCAAGGGGACATTTGGCAGCCTCTCCCCGCTTTAGGGTCATAGAAGACACACTGCACCAGGTAGTGCCTATGGGGCCCTGCATCCTCCTTAGATCTTCCCTCTAACTGTATATATAGTGTTCCCTGTACTGTGTCCTTCAGCCCCTTGCTGTAATTAACTAGCACTGCAACCTGTCAGCTCGTAGGCAAGGATTGAGTATAGAAGTGACTAGCGGGATAAACTGTGTTGTTCTTAAGAGCTAACGTCCTTCATGTGCATTCAAGGTGAACCGGCCGGTGGGTAAGGTGCAGATCTTCACTGCAGACCTGTCTGAGATACCACGTTGCAACTGCAAACCAACAGATGAAAACCCGTGCGGTCTGGACTCCGAATGCATCAATCGCATGTTGCTCTATGAATGCCACCCCATGGTCTGCCCTGCCGGGGAGCGCTGCCAGAACCAGTGCTTCTCCAAGCGGCAGTATCCGGAGGTACAAATTTTCCGCACACTGGCTCGAGGCTGGGGCTTGCAAGCCAAAACAGACATCAGAAAGGTACATGCTCTGTTGCTGTGCGTAATTTTCTCTTGCCACTTCTCCCTTGCTCAACATTGGTTTTGACAGATTTGAAGTAACGGCTAACTTCCCTAATTTGGAGACGACTTCTTGCCATAGAATGCTGTTTAGGAAAGAAATGGGTGAATTTAGCTTTTCCAGTCCTGACAAGAATGTTTTGGTTCAACTAACCAAGAAAATTGTTCGCATGTTGATGTCCCACAGGGTGAGAAAGATGATTGCTCTGTCTGCTTGTATGGATCATGAGCTTTGAGTACACCAGAACACTGACCTAAAAACAGTGCTCAGGATTTCCGGATGGGGAACAATGATTATACCTCCCCCCCATTCTTGAATAGCCAAGCTTTTCCAGCATGGGAATCTTGTATCAGAAACTGAAACCAGGGCTTGGGCCTTACAAAAGGTTAATATCCTGGAGATGGCTGTTATTATTGCTGAAACGGTTATCTCCAGCTAAAACACTTCTATATATATGTTTTTTCAAATCCAGAGAATAGTAATTCTGTGGACACACGTCTGTGCTGAATAAAGAAGGAAGAATGTTAAAAGCAAAAAGAACCCCAAAGCTAAAAAAGAGGAGAAGTGAAACAGAGGATAATTAGCGTAGTAGGAGAAGAATGTCTGAAAAAGGCCTAGGGACACCATGCTGTGGGAGAGGGCTTGATAGCAGAAGGAAAAATGTGAGTCCGTCCTGTTTAGGCTTTGCTGCCTGCTGTGACACAGGTGAAAGAATCTCTCTGCTATTCACGCATAACGTGCCTGTTATGTTTCATTTTCAGCAGACAGCCTGGAAACTGCAAAACTCAGTTAAATGGAGGCGCATATTAGCCCCACTGCAGCAGAGCTGGCATTCCCTTTGACCGTAGAAGTACGGTCTCTGCGGTACTTCACTGCAGGGGAACTCCACGGATTCACTGCAGGAGCAGGTGCCCTAGGTGCATCACGCTGCTCGCTGCTCGGTGTGGTTGGTCCTCGAAGGGGTACTGTTTCCAGCTGGAATGCAGTTACACAGTGCTTTGAGCTTTGCAGCAAAGAGCTGTTCTTCTGGTTTGCTTTTATGCTGTCCTTGAATATTCTTTCTGTAGCACGAAGAATAATCTGATAGCTGTTGTTGCTTAATTTATTTCAAGTTATTTGTTGAGCGTGTGAAATGGATGTATGATTCACTGAAGATTATAGGTCAAACTGGCTGCAAAGCACAGAAGATTTTTATGAAAAGGTTTCCACAAAGGAAATAGGAGTTAAGTTTTAGCACAGAGGTGGGTATCAGCTTGTTGTTTTCTCTGTGGCAGGGTGAATTTGTTAATGAGTATGTTGGGGAGCTAATTGATGAAGAAGAGTGCCGAGCCCGAATCCGCTATGCTCAGGAGCATGACATCACCAATTTCTACATGTTGACACTGGATAAGGTATGTGGAATGCATTTCTCTTGCCAGGATCCTAGACAAAAGTAAAATGATTGCAAGCAGGGCATGATAGCGGTCTTCTCCAGGAAGTAAAAAGGTACTAAGAGTTGCTGATGAGCTGGCCTGCATTTCCATTGAAGAGGAGACTAAAAGAACGGACGTAACATGCAGTTAGAGGAGCTTCAGGCTGGATGTTAGGATTTAGGGGGAAAGTCTGAACCAACAACTTTGGAGTTCATTCAGAACAGGTCGGGCAGTTGTCCGAGTATTGTAGATCCTGCTTTGGCGTAACAGCGTGAATTTGGCAACCTCGGGATCCCTCCCAGCAGCTGAACCCTGGAGAGTCCAGAAGTGGACTGATGTGTGCCAGAGAAGGCATTGGCCTTCAGATGTACAAGTGTCAGGCACAGTGAGACCTTCATTTAAGTTGAGATCCCGTGTCTTGCTGATCTAAGTAAAGGGGTGGAATTTGTTACACCCACAGGCTCCTCAGTGAGTCCTGGAGGCCAGGCTGTTGGTATGAGGTCCTGGCTTTCAGAGGTAAGTAGTTTTGTCAGCTGTTTTTCACACTTTGTCGCTCAGCCTTAGAATAATTAGAAAGAAACCATGAAAGCAGGCATGGGAAGAAGCCGTCAAGTGTGGGACAGGATAGCAATATGATTGCTTTCCGGCTGTCCCCTGTTCTTGCTGGAAATCACACTGACCATATCTTTTTCTCCTTGTCTGACTGATCGGCAGGAGCAGGGTCAAAAGCAAGTGTTAATATCTCCCTCATTATTATAAAACCAAATCTTAAGTTGCAGCTGCCCTCTTCTCTCCAGCATGGTCTAACAAATGTAGTGTGCTGCACAGAAGCGTACCTCACACATTACATACTGTTCCTATTTTCCTTCTGTACACTGCTGTACAAGGAATAGGAACCGATACTTTTCTTTGAAGCAGAAGTTGGGGTCTGGAACCGCCAGTGCTGCCTTGGAAGTGTGCTGGTGTAGTGTTTATCCAGTACTGACACCGCAGGGAGAAGTAACTTCCCAGAAAGCAGCAGCAGCACTTCCCTGGCTGTTCAGGACCCGTGTGCCTTTGAAGAGGAAGATGATGTTGTGCAGGAGGCTGTATTGCTGTATGATCTGCCAGCCCCGACCAGACATCAGTGTGTGAAGCTGGCTGAGTGTCTGTTGATTGCCCAGGCAACACAGCATCACCTGTCACTGACGCTCGGCTAAAACACATGTTGGAACTCAGGTGCTTTGCAAGCATCACCAGATGCCTCTGCTGTCATACTTTTCAGTACTGATCAATGCTTTCTTGGTATACTGGTACCTGGGCTGCAGTGGCTTGAGCAGGAGACAACAGTTTGTTAAATATGTTTTTCTGTTTTGTTTTTCTCAATTGCAGGATCGAATCATTGACGCTGGGCCAAAGGGCAATTACGCTCGGTTCATGAACCATTGCTGCCAGCCAAACTGTGAGACTCAGAAATGGTGTGTGAATGGCGATACTCGGGTCGGGCTCTTCGCAATTGTAAATATCAAAGCTGGTAAGGAGCCCCACTCTGTCAGTACCTGCAGTTAAAAGTGTGGGAGTGTTTGTCTAAGGAAAGGGGATGGTTTGTAGCTCCCTGGGAAGATACCTAATTTTTGTTTTCATAGAGGCATTCATGAGACTTAACACCAGCATTTTACATAACGAAACATGTACATCCATGTTATAAATGAAATTTCATTATAGTTCTGATTTACAGGGCCAAGAAATGGAATTAAACACGTTTTAGCTGTTGTATGTGGTAGGAACATGGAGTTGCACTGAGTTTTCAGTCCACACAGATCTATGGGGAGATAAATAGTTGGTAACATTGTTGTAGTTGTGACAGTCACTTGTGGCATTGTATTTCAAAAGTACTTTTTACTTTAGCAGTAAGGTTCTGCCCCATAGTTCATTACAACTTGCTTGGTTTTGATCTGCTTGTGCCAGGGACTGAGCTGACTTTCAACTACAATCTGGAGTGTTTGGGAAATGGAAAGACCGTTTGTAAATGTGGTGCCCCAAACTGCAGTGGCTTCCTAGGAGTACGGCCAAAGGTATGATGCCTCCTTTAAGCTTTTGTTTTTCAAAATCACCTCTTTGCATAGATATGTATCACTTGTTGCAGGAAGGGCAATCTGCTTTTGGTCTGGCCATGAGAACACTTGAAATGAGTTGAATATTCAAGTTTTCATTCTAAGAGAGCAGATCTTAGACCTCAGTTGTTAAGAGTTTCTATAAATAATGACAGGAAATTGTATCTTACACCAAAAGAGTAAATAAAAGATTTTTTTTCAGAATTTTCTGCTTATTATCATGGCAATTTCCATTGCACTAGAGGAGCAAAGGACAGGCATGGGAAAGACCTAACATCGGATAACCAAGAAACCACAGCTCAGCCCATTTGCCAAAGTAAAGGCCTGAGTAAATTGTGAGCATGCATGGAAAGCCAGCAAACTCGCATTCCTCCAGACTGGAATTTCTTTAGAGCCAGAAGGCTTCTACATCACCATCTTTGCTGTAATAAGAAAAGTTACTGGTTTTTTTTCCTTCTTTTAATTAAGCAACCTGAGTTTACAGATCAGACAGGAATAAGAAATTTGCCATATCTGTAGTAGAAAAAGCACTAGCTTTTAGAATTCCCTGACTTTTGAGAGCTTCGGTTTTTAACTGTAATGTTGAGTAACAGGAATTGATTTCAATTACCTCCTTGTGTGAGCTGATTCTCACTGGGAAAAGGAAATAACAGGAGCAGTTGGCCGAGTTCCCAGCTGTCACCAGCTAAATCTATGTCTCAGCTGTTGGTTTGTTTCAAGAGCTTCACCAAATCAAGTCTATAATCCCTGTGCCCTGGCATGTGGATACTGGCAGCTTACCCAGAGTTAAGGGTTAAAAGCTCCAGCAGCACAGTTGTTAAGCCCTGTCAATATATAGGGAAGGTTTTATGAATTCTCCAAAGAGCTTAGTTCTGCAGGAAAATTAACTTACAATAAAAAAAACCCACACCAAATTGATGTCTTCAGAAGTTGACAGATGAGGTGAATTACACGTCTAATGTATTTAGTCCTTTTTTTGGGTTGTGATTTAAAGTTCAATTGATTTTGTGCTGCTCTTATGTTATACATGGCTTGACTGTCATTTTTGCCCTGAAATTGCAGGTTCCATGATGGAAATCGGAGAAACGTGCCCTTTAGTTGGCATTAATGTTCCATTGTGATGCCTGAGGCGACTCATTCCATCTTGATGAGATGGGATAAGAAACAATACCCAAGAAAACAGTACCTTGGGTTTTCTTTTTTTCAAATTCATTCCACAATAGATGCATTTTTAAGCTTCCTGAAGATACAGCAAGACAAAACTGATTATACACAAGTTCACTCTTAAAAGTGACCTTTCTAACTGGAAATGTGGAAGAATGCTTGGGAGTCAATTGTACTGCAGTGAGCAAGTGGGAATGGCTTAGCTCAGCTGATAGACCTGGTTTAGACATTCAAATTAGCTGTGAAAGGTTTTTCTTGTTCTCTTTGTAATTAGATGGCTGAGGTGCTAAGCGCTTCGATAGGTGGAATAGTTTAGGTGGAGCGATTTCACTGCCTGCATTTTCAATGATAAGAAAGGCCTGACTTCTCTCCATTGTCAGTGGGGGTGATGGAATGAAAACAGAAATATCCACATGTGAAGGGGAAGGAAACAATCGAGATGTAACTCCCTGGTGGTGGAACAGCTGGATAACCACCGCTGTGGAATTCTGAAATTGTAGGTCTGGAAACAAATGTTTTTAAATGTTTTGGTGGTTTTGGTTTTAATCTTGAGAGTGATGAAAATAGTGCCCCACATTTATGCAGAATAAAGGATGCAAAAATTGCCTAGGCATTGTCTCAGCACACGGAGATGTTCTGTGTGAAAAAGGACATGAAGATACGTGGAAAAACAGCATAAAATGTAGCTCATTTCTGTTTATCTAAACTAAACTGATAGTGCCTTAATAAAGTCACTGACTGGGGACAGATAGCATCATCTTTGTGTAGTTGGGTGTTTGGTGCAATGCCAGGCTTAGCCTGGAGAGGATGGGCGCTGGGGATCAGGAGTGGTCTGAGACCTTATGCAAAGGGAGGGGGGGCAGGGAAGGGGGGATGGCGTTGGACGAAGCCTTAGGCCAGAGAAGAGAGTGCTTAAAACATTTAGATGCCAATCTCTGGATCAGTTGTTTCATTACTGCCTGTAACACAGCTGTTGAAAGCATGATAATTTAACTGGTTTTACGATGTGGGAGAGGGAGAGGATGGGGCAGTTGCAAAGGAATAATGGGAGTGTAACTGGGAATGGACTGGAGGTCAGAGATGTAGTATGCCAGAGTACACGCTGAGGGTAGTAGCAGAAAAAAATCTGCCATGAAATGGTCATCGATGAGCAGTCGTGGTGGAGGTGGGCTGTTGTGCCATTCAGCAGCCGCAGAACTCAGCTGCTGTTGCAACACAGCTGCAAAAAAAGGCAAATGCGGGTGGGAGTTCAGGAGGGACTTCCTGTTCTTTTGGAGAAGTGTTGGCATCCTTGTGCTCGGCCTGTTAGGTGTCATCTGAAGTTGCATGTATAATTCTGTAAATCATGTTTGGGAGAAATAAACTCAATAGGGGCAGAGAAAAGCCAGTAGGAAGATTGAGGCTGCAGACTGTGAAAGTGGTCTGTGAGAAGGAGAGTGTCCCCAATGGTTACTTCAGAGAGAGAGAGAAACTTCCACCAGAAAAGAGCAGCATTGACACGAGAATAAATGGGTCTAAACTGATCACAGATAAATTCAGACTGAAAATGGAGAGATGAGTCGGAACACCAAAAAGTGCTGGAAGGCCTGGGAGAGACTCCTTATGAGTCATAGGTGCAAGGAGACACAGCTGCTTTGACTGAGGACCTGAAGAGTCCGTGAGAGGTGACACTAGCTCAGTGACTCCAGGCAGGCCCTGGCACCTCGTTCTGCTGTTGCTAACTGTACATATCCTGTGTTTAATCAGGCTTTGGGGCAGGGCTCCCAGGCTCTTTTTTTAAAAAAAAAAAAACAAAACAAAAACAACAAAACAAAACCAAAAAGAACTGTTTGCTGTAGTAAATTGGTTGCCAAATATTTAGAAGCACTGTAGAGATGCTTCAGATATGTCTCAGGTATGGCTGGCAGTGGGATTTTTATTTGCAGGGTTTGCAGTTATCTCCACTGTAGCAGGAAGGGAACAGATGGAAGGGGCAGAGACCTGCATTAACAGACGTTGTCTCACCCGCAGAGTCAACCCAGCCTCACCGAGGAAAAGTCCAAGAAGCTAAAGAGACGGCCGCAGATGAAGCGCAGGTCGCAAGCGGAGGTGATGAAGGAGCGAGAGGACGAGTGTTTCAGCTGTGGGGATGGAGGGCAGCTAGTTTCATGTAAGAAGCCAGGCTGCCCCAAGGTGTACCACGCAGACTGCCTCAACCTGACCAAGAGACCTGCAGGTCAGTGCTCTGCACAGCTGGGCTCGAAGTGTCCCAGGCGCTGCTCATCACCTTGCACTGACTTCACAGCATCTTAAAATTTAGAGAAAACTTGCTCACTTGAATAGACCTCGTGGCCCACGCGACACAACCCTGGTTTGCACCCTACTGTGACTGAAAAAAAGTGAATTAATTGCTGAAGGGAGAGCTGGTCCTGGCCTGAGAAAGAGGTTCTTGTGAGCTGACCCCATCCTTGGGGCATGGCAGGGGACAGTCCCAACAATAGTTGAAGTATTGATTCCTTAGATTGACTGTTCTCCCAAAGTTGAAGACAGTTGAGTGAGTGGAATGGTGAGGAAAAGCACTGAGGGAAAGTTGGAATTACAGAAGAATGTGTTAGATGGCTGAATAGCCATGAGTTCATAGTTAAGGAAGGGAACAGTATCAAAACATAGCCTAGTTTGTGATGAAATCAGGCCAAAAATTAGAAGTAGAAAATATTCAAAAAGTTGGGTGCAGAGAAAGAAATAGGCTCCTTGTGTGAGTAATAAAACAGCTTTGAGTTCATTAGTAGCTCAGGAGGTGTAAAGTAACATCTGTTACAGGGAAAGATTTAAGTTGCATTTAAAAGTTGTAAGGAAGCTGGTTCCCCTTTGTTGTTTCCATTTGTGTTGGTTGCTAAAGGAATTCCTACGCCCTTTAATGAGTGTTCAGGTTTAACCAGTGCTCAGAACAGGAAGAAGTCTGACTTGGGTCTTAGTAGGCTGCTTAGCCCGATGTCTGCCAAGGCCAGCAGGATAGAAAAGCTGATACGGGATCAAGTGCCTAAAGAATTAAACGGTAAGAATATAAACAATACTAGATAACAAGTTTTTGGGTAAAACAGCTCTTCAAACCTAATTTAGGTTTTTTGCTAAGATAATAGATTTGGGTCGTAGAAGCAAAGACATTGAATTAATTTGTTTAGGGGGCTGTAAATCTTTTGATTTAATACTGAAAGCATTATCATAGTTAGAAATTCTCTGTTCAGCTCTGTACAGTATTTTCTGAACACATCGGAGGCAGGCTGAGAAACATGGAATCAAGTGGTCTCTGAAAGTAACTGCCAGGAGTCACTGCGACAGAATGTTTCTGTCGGCGCTCCAGCAGGGAGCCAGAAACGGGTGTTCAGCACCTCTAGCTGCAATTTGGCAGAAGGTGTAGAAGGGCTAGTAGCATATTTCATAGTTGACAGGCATAGTGGTGTTTGTGTGAATAGGGAATTCTATATATTGAATAGAATATAGGGCATTTTTATGTATGTCCTAATATTCACTATGTATATATAGTGAATAGAGACAATAAGGCATTTGTATAGAAGAGCTTGGGGTTGTTCATTGAACAAATGCTGTAAGAGAGCAATGTGAAAGCCAAGGGGAGTGCAGGTCATTCCTATGAACATCATCATTCAGGGTGAGGGAGTCCTGAATATCACCTTTCTGTCCATTTTTTTGTGCCAAGACAAGGTGCTGTAAGTAACACCCTGGCAGGTTGTCCCATGCTTGAAAGTCTCCAATAAAGGAAAATCCAGCCTTTAGCCTGTTCCCCCGCTTTCCATTTAAGAAGTTTCTCCTAACAGTCTGACTTGGAAAAATAAAAAAGGATTGCTATCTCTTTGCTATCCATTTTTTTACATACCGGGAGACTGTCTCCTTAGTCCTTTTCTGGCTTAAGTAGACACAGTCTCTTCTTGCAGCTCTTACTTTCTAAAACTACTGTTCTGGGTCTGCTCTGTGTGCCGCTTGCCTACACCTTTTTAAAACTGTGGTAACAAAAGTATTTGAACAGTATTGCAGCTGAGGCCTTGATAACACCAACAAGAGAATAATTAAATTTTGTGTTTCACTGAAAATTTTGCGGGAAATGAGATTTCATTTGTTTTTCAAAAATAACTTCTATATTTATATGACTTTCATAATTTGCCCTATCATCCTTGAGTCCTCATCTTGATCTTTTTCACATATCTGTTTTATTTCTTCCTCCTGCTGACCTGCTTTGCACTGGTCTTTATTTAATTGCACCTTCTTGGTGCAGGAGCATCTGTCCAGTTTAAACTCTGAGCCTGTCTAACCGTATTTTTGCAGTCCCTCACAGCTTTGTTGTTGTCTACCCATTTCTGTAAGAGTATTTGCTGTTCTGTTTCCAGAAATTTAAATTAAAATACAGACTAATACAGACTTCTGAATGATGTCATTGGAAGTGCCTCCTCAGTTTGCCAGAAGAACATTAATAGCTGTTTTTGAGAATTATTTTCTGTCAGCTGTAGCCATTTTACTCTTCTTACATCTAGGCTGTTATTTTCATAGCCCCCTCCTTTGAGTATCATGCAGAACATGAAAGGTTCAGCACTTTTTACTTCAAATGTTTCCTCTGCCATGGGCATTGCTGTTGAGTAATTGAAATTTCCTGCTTGTTTGCATGTTACTAATTGTGTGATCTTACTTCCGAGAGCTCCAGGCTGTCTCTGGAGAGGCTGCTTATTCATTAGGCCTTTTATCCTGTCAAAGACCATTAGAGTGGTTTGATAGGATTTATCCTTCCTGCAACATACTGGCAGGTTTTGACTTACTTTATTTTCCATCTGTACAAATGACCTCTATAATAATAGTCCCAGAGTCTTTCCAGTGGCCAAAGTGAGTGTTGAGCGTGGCTCTCTGTGTTGCTTGTGGTGCGGGGAGAGCAACAACAGCCTGTGCCTGCAGCACTGAACGGGGAAGGGGGAAAACCACATGCAGTGGTAAACATCCCCACTCTGAAAAGGATGCTGAAAAATTGGAAAAGACACAGAAAGGCTGCGTACATATTTTGAGACTGGAACAGGAGCCTTGGACTGGCTTCAGAGGAGGGGAAAAGCATGTTATGTGTTACCTTCAACCCCAGGGGAAAAGCAGTGTGATATAGGAGAGTGGAAAGTTGCACAGCTGCATCAAGAAATGCCCACAGTTGCTTAGTGCCGTGCTGCAGTCGTGCTCTCTTCCAGCCTCCCTGGAAAAGAGCTAGTAGCCAAAGCCACAGACGTGTGAGCTTGGTTCAGTCAGGCTAGGAAGGACACTGGCCCGGCGGGTGTCCCCGGCTGCCCTCCATCACCACTTGTGCTCTGAGTGCAGGCTGGCCTGTGCGAGGGCTGCTCTGCAGGGAGCTGCCCTTCACAGCAAGGCAGGGAGTTGGGGGGGCCATGGGGTACTGGTGGAGCGTGGAGGCAGGAGGCATATTTGGAAAGGCAGCCGTGCTGGTCCTATGGTGAGAGGTCAGGAACTCAGTATCGTGTACCCTGGGTGCAAGTGTACATGTGTACATGAACTGTTCCTTGTGTACATGAACTGCTGAGAAGTGTTTGGTAAGAGACAGCAGCAGCCTTGACTGGGAGAGCAGGGGGCTGAACCAGTGAGGTCATCTACAAGTGAAAAAAGCAGCAATCTCTGAAGTCTATTTTTCCCCTCTATGTTGGTGTTGATACTGATGGTGAACAGATTCGGTGTGGAGCTCCTCAGGGAGCAGCTTGGCTTTGCTTTAAGCAGTGTTTTTATCATGGCCATACACAGAGGGTGAGGTAGGTACCTTTGTGTACAGAGACAACAGAAACTTACTCCCTTGTGATCACTGCCCTCTCACTTCTTCTTTCTGATAAACAGGAAGGGAGGTTATTGGCCCAGGATTAACAAAGACTTAGAAGAACCTGACTGAAATCTACTAAAAAAGTCTGCTGTGTGCATTATACAGAGATAACACTGTTGTTGTCTGTGTAAATCAGAGCCACAGAGGTGTGCGAGCTGGGGATGTCTGCTCCTCTCTAGGTGCCCATACCAGTTAGCGTTGTGCTGGAGCCAGATGGGCTTTTGGTCTGACCTGGCATGGCTTTGCGTTTGTCATGATTATCATTGCCCTTGTTGTTTCTGAGGATGCAGGTTCCTATTAACTGCCCGTCAAGCCTGGGTACTATGGCAGAAACTGAGGAGAACATGTAGAATTGTGTGGGAGTATTACAGAGGTGTTCCTGCTCTCCCTGGAGCTCCTTTGCAGCAGGCCTTTTCTCTTCCCCTTGTACCACTCCTAAGGTATGTCTTTTCTCCTGTGTCTGTGCTGCAGGAAAATGGGAGTGCCCATGGCATCAGTGTGATATATGTGGTAAGGAAGCAGCTTCCTTCTGTGAGATGTGCCCCAGGTCCTTCTGCAAGCAGCACCGGGAAGGCATGCTCTTCATCTCCAAGCTGGATGGACGTCTGTGCTGCACAGAGCACGATCCCTGTGGGCCTAACCCTCTAGAGCCAGGAGAAATTCGTGAGTATGTGCCTCCCATAGGAGCCCTGGCTAACGGTGAGGACACCCAGCCACCGGAGCAGCCACCTGCAGACACAGACCTGAGCATTCAGCCTCTGGACAGCGTACCTCAGTCTGTGGCACTCAGACTGCAGTCACCAGAAAAGCCCCCAGCTACCCTAGCACTGAGGCTGCCACCATCGGACAAGCCCCCCACCACCCTAGCCCTGAGGTTGCAGCCGTCAAACAAGCCCCCCACTACCCTGGCCCTCAGGCTGCCTTCACCAGACAAACCACCGGCCACCCTGGCGCTGAGACTGCCACCGTCAAATAAACCCCCCACCACCTTGTCACTGAGGCTGAAGCCATCCAACAAACCCCCCACCACCCTCTCACTCCGGCTGCAGCCTTCGGACAAACCTCCCACCACCCTGTCGCTCCGCTTGCAGCCATCGGACAGGCCCCAAGCTGCCCTGTCCCTAAGGCTGCAGTCAGAGAAGCAACCCATCATTGTAGCGCTGAGGCCTCAGCAGCCCGACAAACCTCCCACCAACGCGGTGCTCTGGCCACTGGACGAGTCCTCCAGTGATGCCTCACAGCCTCACTTGCCAAGCAAATCTCCGGGAACTCCACTGTCATCAGACGAGTCGCTTGTTACTGCTGGTGCCTTGCAGCTCCAGCTGTCGGACGAGCCTCCTGCTGCCCCCGGGGTTTTGGGGTTATCAGACAAGTCTCTCATTGACACCAGGACCCAGCAGCCTGAGCTGCTGGATGAGTTCCCAATGAAATGCCTGCATCCTCAACTGTCGGACAGACTTCTCGCCACGGCGGGGACCCTGCAGTCCCAGCTGGTGGATGAGCCTCCTGGGGCCGATCAGCTTCAGCCACTGGACAAAGCCTCTACCCAGAGTCTGCAGCCTCAGCCTGTGGAAAAGGCTCCCAGCTCCGTGGTGCCGCAGGTCCCAGCACCAGAGATGACTCCTGGTCCTGGGGTGCTGTGGCCTCTGCCCATGGAAAAAGTTCCCAGCTCCCCGGTCTCCCGGATCCTGCCCACGGAGAAGGTTCCTGGATTGGCTGTGCCACGGCCCCTGCCTCCAGAGAAGGCTTCTTTCTCCGGGGCAGTGCGGGTCCCAGCCACAGAGAAGGCTCCCAGCTCTGGGGCACCCCGTCCCCTGCCTCTGGAGAAGGCTCCTGCCTCGGGTATGCCGCGGATCGTGCCCACAGAGAAGGCTCCCAGCTTAGGGGTGCCGTGGCCCCTGCCTCTGGAGAAAGCCCCTGGCTCCCGGTCACCACACATCTTGCCCATGGAGAAGGCTCTTGGGTCGGGGGCCCTGCGGATCCCGCTCACGCAGAAGGCGCTCACCCCTGGGGTTCTGCGGCCCGTGCCTCCGGAGAAGGCTGCCGATGCTGGGACCCTGCGGGTCCTGCCTCCGGAGAAGGCTCTCGGCTCTGGGGTGGCTTGGCCTCAGCTCTTGGAGAGGCCTCTCACTCTTACAGCCCCGTGGCCTCAGGCGTCAGACAAGCTGGCTGCTGCCGTGGCTCCTCGGCCTCAAGCCTTGGACAAGCCTCTGGCTGCATCGGCTCCAAGGCTGTTGCTGTCGGAGAAGGCGCTGCGGCCCGTCGATCAGAACGCTCAGCTGAAGGAGAGGGGAGCCCCGGCTATGGACCTGAGTCCCCAGCAGAAAGAGAGGACCATGTTAGCTGGTGAGCAAATCTCTTGGTCTGCTGGGAAGGTGGTGACGCATGTCGGACAGGTGCATTGGCCTTCGGAGAAACTACAGACGCATGAGCAAACCCACTGGCCCACTGCAAAAGCCCTGACACCTGCAGAGCAGCCTCCCCGGACAGCAGAGAAACTACCAGAGCCAACCCTTCAACCCAGCTGGGAAGTGGCCTCGGTCCCCGCAGAGCAAACCCCTTGGACATCAGAGAGATTGCGTGCATTTGAGCAGACCCCTCGGCCAGGCAGAGAAGCACCGGTGCCCCCAGAGCAGATGCAGTGGCTTATCACGAACGTTCAGACAATTGAACAGATTTCTTGGCTGAGTGGAAAAGTACAGACTCCTCGGGGGCAGGACCCTTTGCCTGAACAAAACACAGCGCTAGCCCGTAACCAGGATTCTGTCTGTCATGAGTTGGCCGACTCAGAGCCAAAGTGAGGTTGGTGAATATGGGAGGCAGGTTTCAGTCTTTTAATGTTTAGGGAGGGGGAATCTTTGTTTGGTTTTTTTTTTTTATTCACTTCCCTGAGCCCAGCCCCTAACCCATGCACATCCCATCCATATTCTCTTGTGACATGAGCAAGGACATTCTCTTAAGTCTGAGTGTGGCCCAGCTGAAGGGAGAGAGCATCGATGACCTGTTCTTCTTCCTTTTACAAATGGTAAAGCTGAAATAAAGAGTCCACTCTGGGTAAAAAACTGCAATTCCATTGAAATGGTCACATTACTGATCCAGCGTGTTCGAGCTCCAGGTCTGATTCGTAGGCAGGTTCCCAGGTACAAGCTAGGGGCCTTGCTTTTTTACTGTATTTAGAGGAAGCAGGTGAGTCAGGTGGCCCTGGGACTGGAGGTGTTTCAGGGACCAGGCAGTGAGCAGTCAGGTATACGCCCTTGCCAGACTCTGTAGAAGCAGGGAAGGGGTTTATCTGTCGTCTGCCCAGGTCTCTGTCCCTGCAGGGTGTTGCTTTGTGAGGTTTGTCCGTACATTCGCTGGGACGTGCTGCATGCGTAGTTCACTGAAGGACAGGTATCGTCTCCAGCTGAGCTGGGAGAGGAGCCCGCTGTACTCGCTCCGTGCAGTTTTCTCCAGCAATACACAAGATCCGTTCAGGCTCCTTTGTGCGAAGCTGCAAGTATCCAGGCCTGAGAAACAGGGGATCTGAAAGAGGTCAGGGAAAAGACAGATCTTGGAAGAAGCCATCTGGCAGTTTTTTCATTCTTGTGTCTTAATCTTTTAACACAGGACACACGGAGTGTTTCCTGCACTTGAAAACAGTGTGACCTATAAATCAGCAATAGCAGAGTAGGGCAGAGTGGGTTTCCCCAAGGTGCTGAGCGCTGCCCTGGCAGGGTGGTGGTGCTCCCTTCCAAATTTGCATCCAGTCTCTTCTTGACTTCTGTCAGTCACCGTGAGCCAGCAGACTGAGCAGTCTTTTCTCCCCTTGCCTCAGACATGTTCAGGACGTGTTTGCATCATACCTGGTCTTCCCAGCAGCAGGACGCTGCCGAGCTGCAAGTGAAGCCTGTACCGTTCGCTAGACAGCAGAGAGGCAAGGGTGCCGTAGCTGTATCGGGACCCATCTCAACACCTTCCCCTTGGGTAGCTTCTGGCTTAACTTTTCTACAACCAAAGGAGACTTGAATTAACTGGACTGTGTTGGTGTGCGTGTGTGTGTGTGCGCATGTGTGTCCTTCCAACTGAATAGTAGTTCTCACACTGGAACACTGTGGGCTCCAGCAGCTGGCTGGCTTTCTTTTTTCTTCTTCTCCCTTTTCCAGTTAAGGAGATGTTTAGTACTTGGTGGTCATCAGGCTGGTGTCCAGACTAGGCCTTCTGCAAGCTGTTTACTCAAGCATCGAGGCAGAAGTTTGCTTAGCCTTGGTACTCGTGGGACAAGCGGTAGAGTCCCAGGGACCTACAGAGTGGCATCTTGGGACCACTGGCACCCTGGCAGGCAGGAGGAGGATGGGCCCCTGGGCAGCACTGCTCAGGCTGGATGGGGTCGATATCCTGCCAAGGAAGCACTGCTGACCAGCACGCTCTCCCGCTCTCACAACACATTACCTCTGTGGTTTGCCTGAGCTCTGCCGATCTGGGTGCCGCAGTCTTGGCTCTCCATGCCTGCCACCAGACCATTGCCAGCTCCAGTGTATCCTTCTCCTTACAGGCAGATCTGAAGGTCCCTCCCTGGAAAGGGAGCATTCAGTTCCAGGCTGACCCTCTCCCTCTAGTTTGGGAGCAGGTCCTTGTTCCCACCTGGCTTGCAAGTGCCTGCTGCTCCCAGAGCAGACGGTCATTGATCTTTGCGGATTTCTATGAAGGGAGGCAGACACTTGTACCGAGACAAATCCCAACCCATTCTTCTTTCCTGATGTACGCACCCCAAGGCAACATCCTGCTGTAAAGGCCGGGTGTGCTGGGCACGAGAGGACATTACCAGTGCTACGGTGCATCTCTTCTCTAGTCCGAATCATTTCAGATCCTTTGTAGAATAGCTAGCAACTTCGAAAAGCTTTATGGCTTATGGAAACTTACTGTTTAATATTGTTTTTTTTTCCGGAAAGACTGGCAGGTCAGTTCCTGCTTGCTGCTGAAACTGGGGAAATGCAAGCAGCTTGTGTTTCTGCGTGACTCCTGCACAAAGGGAATCAGGACAACTCCTCAGAGCCATTGAGAGAGAAGATAATCTAAGGGCATTCATTAACTTTTTTAAACAAATTAAAAAAAATAATGGTAATGACGTTCAGTATATTAAGTATTTATCGTGTGTGAGAAGGAAAATAAATCTTGAATTTGCATTTATAGGCCTTCCCATGAGCTGGACTTAGTCATGTAGATTGTGTAAGTAGGGTTACCTCCGTGCCAGCCACCCAGCCAGCTACAGCTGTAACCAGAAAGGTGTCTGCACTGCTCTGTCCACCTCTGCTTCGCATTGTCACGTGTTAACTAGTTACTTGTTTCATGAAAAATAAACTGTGAATATTTTTGGTGCAGGCTTTTTTAAATCTGTATAATGGAGAAGTTCTCAATGAATTCTCATAAGTGCAGGTTTGAAAAAATCACTTCTATAAATCGTGTGCTCATGTAGTAGGGTGAGGTTCACGGCAGCAGCAGCCTTTCATGCAGCAGGCTTTTAGCCAAAAGCTTTTTTTTTTGAACAGTGAACGTGGATTGAACTGTTGCATGGCATTTCAAACCCATAGCCTTATTCCTTGCATCTGATCATACCCCACCTCTTCTTGTCTCCCTTCATGCCTTTTCCATAAGGATCCAGGTTTCTGGCTTGCTACCTTTCCAGCTACTGTTGGAAAGTTGATTTTAGCATAGCTGGGAGGCTGCTCAGTAAAATTGGCATTTGGAAATGTCAAGGAATCCAGCAAGCTGCTCTTCCCTTCTTGCCCTTTTTGGGCCCCTGAGCGATACTGTCAGATCAGGAGGGCTTGTCAAGCGTATTGGGGGGCTTGCAGAGAGGGTAGTGGTGCTGTTAGGAATGGCTGGCTGTGCTGGGTCACCTCAACAAGACAGGCGAGGCCTGACCAGGCGTGGAGATGGGTCATGGCAGCCCTGCCCTGCCCAGCCTGCCTTCATTGGCAGGGAGCATGAGCTGAGGAACAGCTCTGGGCAATAAAACCCTGGCAAAGGATTTGTGGGCTTCTTCAGCACTTGAGGTGACTCTTGCTGTTGGTGGCAGCTGGTAGCACTGCCTTGGAGAGGATGAAAGGGAGCTGTCTGTACCAGAGTAGTTGGGTTAATTTTCTGCAGTTCATTGTTGCCTTCAGAGTTCAGCCGGGGGTAGAGGAAAGCAGCAGATAGCACGTAGCCCTGGCAGACCGCTCCTGCAGGAGAGAGACTGCTGCAGCTCTGGTCCAGCCTCCCCAAGTCCTTGTACTGGGCTTGGCCAGCTTTGCTGCAACTCCATGGCCAAGGCCACAGTGCGGTGGAGGGATCTGGTCACCTGGCAGCTGCCAGCCTTGGGTAATTGCACCCAAGGTGGGTAAGAGGTGACTGTTGTGTTGTGTTGATTCCCTCGTGTGGAGAGTTGCTGAAGCAGAATCAAGGGTGTAATTATTTCTGCTCAGAGCTGTGTCCCTTTCTTTGCTGTCCGTGGGAGGCTCACGGAAACTTTCCAAGCTCACAAGCCCGTTCCCACTTGTAGGAGTGGCTCTTCCTTCCTAGTTCTGAAGGGTGATGGAGGGTTTGCTCCCATGCAGATGCTTTGCTGGTCAACATCCTTGCTGTCAGGACGGCCTGGCTCCCCCTGCTCAGAGCAGTGGGCTGGGGTCACCTGCTGTGGCCTCTGTCCCATGGCAGGACCCACTTTAGTGGTGGATTTCGACAGTGGACAGGAGAGCCACAGTTGGTCTTTGGTGATGAAGGAGCTCTGGTGAGGTGGTGGCATGGTCAGGGACTCCCGTGGGCATGGGCTGCCTGCCCAGGCAGGTGAGGAGGGTTGCAGAGGGGCCAGTGCAGGGCCTGTGGGGGTGTGTGGGCAGGAGGGGAGTGGGCACAGGCCACTGGCCTGCATGGCTCGTTCCGTCTGCTCCAGCTTGCTGGGCTGGCACCCGATGTCAGCCAGGGCTTTGGTAAATCTAGCAGAAAAGTGACCGCTGTAAGGAATAATCCCCTATTGCACATGTTCAGATACTAACTAGCTCATGGTAGCTTGCTTTATTGCTCTTCTCAAGTTAAATCTTGGTGCAGACTTCCTCTTTAACAAAAAACCCCACAAGAACCAGATTCACTTCAATGCACAAAGTATCCAGGTGGTACTGTGGGAGCATGCTTTGTAATTCCGGGTGAAACCCCCTCCAGACAGGCTTTGCTTTGAAGGTGTGGCTGTTAAAATTCAGGAGATAGGAGGGCTGGTTGAACCAAAGGATGGTAACTGATTAAGCTGAGGCAGTATGGATTGGGAGGGTGCTAGAAGAGCTTCAGCTCAAGTTTGGCAGAACAAAAGGAAGAAAAAGCAGCCCTAACCCTGATGCATCTGGGCAGTGGTTTTACCTGAGCACGCTGTGGGTGTGTGCTGCTCCTACCTGGATGCCACAGCCAACGTTGTGACAGGGCAGGGGGCGTTTGAGAAACCTCAGACCTTCAACACCTTCCGTTTATTTTTTATTTCAGCCTTAACTTCTGATTTTGCTTGATGTTTGGAATAACCATAATTGTAACCTGCTTGTAATGTGCTTTGCCCTAAATTACTGATGAGGCTTTTCGCCTTTGCCAGCCAGTGAGTGTTAAAGCAAAGTGGCAAACTGTGCAGCTACTCTGAAAGTACAGAGGGGGCCAGCAAGGGCTCACGCTGTGTTTGGTCGCCCGGGCTTTGTCTGCTCTAGTTACTCCCCTGTGATAGTGATCACGCCAGTGGCAGCATTTACAGCCTCTCCCAGCAGCGCGGCTGGGCTGATGGGTGCTCCGGGCTCCCAGGGCCTGGGAGATGGGATGCTGGAGCTTGGGGACTGCTCTGCCGCTTGCCTGGCTTCAGCAGGAATCTCACCTGCAGGGTGGCAGTGCCCTCGCCTAGCAGGAGGTGGGAAAAGGCAAGGTTTCTGCTCCAGGTCCTCCGAAAGCGATCTAAGCAAAGTCCAGTGCAGGGGGACAGCGTGTGTGAGCTTGGGCTGGAGAAGTGGCAGTGATGGACAGTCCCTACAGCACTGAATCTACCTCCTAGGGAAATCTGAGAAATGGGTGTTGCTATGTCCTATTTCAAGGTAAAGTTTTAATCGGTTTGCCCTTGGCGAAGCACTTGGGCTATTGTGGTGCTATTGTAAACCGTTTGGCAGCTTAGCACAGTAGGGCTGAACTCACGGCTCCTAGCCCATGGGCTGGAGGTTTCTTTGCAGGCTGAATCCCATCCCCTGATAGCTGGGGCTGGGCTTTGGCACGTCTGATGGAAACAGGATGAGGCGTGACTCGGTTCCTTCAATTTATGATGGTTCTTGAGACTCAAACCAGTGTGCCAGTGGGGCCCCGTGGGTGTAGGGAGCAGTGGAGCCACGTGAAGCAAGGCAGGCGTCCGCTAACTGCATGTTCTTTGTGTCCGTTTGGTACTGAGCTGGTTTCAGTTTTTGTTTTTTTTTCTGATGTTTCCGAGTTGTTGACTTCAAGGAACTGGGTTTTGTGTATTTTTTTAGACACTGGGAACTTGTTAAAAGGAAAAGCAGCAGCACCGGGAGGCTCAAGGTGGCGTGTGGCTGGAGCTGAGGGCGGCCCCAGCCGACATGGGTGGGAGGAGGGCAGATGTGCCGGCAGCAGCTGGCGCAGGGAGCGGCTCCTTCTGCGACGGGCAGGAGAAGCCTTTCAGCAGCAGCGCTCCCAGCCCTGCTTAACTGCAGTGCCGAGTTCACTGCCCCGCCAGCCTGCTCACCTCCCAGACACCAAATCTGTCGGATACCACGCGCCTGGCTCTGAATGTCCCCGGCCACCCTCCAGTGCCATGTGCTTTCGGCTGGGGTCCTGGCTGCCGGCTAGGCTGGGGGTCCCGGGGAGGGTGGCCCTAGCTGCCTGCTCCCCCTTGCTCACTGCTTGGGGACGGGGAGGAGGGACATGGGGGACCACCCCTGGCAGCAGCGTAAGTTGCGCTGAAGCCACGAGCAAACCTGCTCGGAGGGCAGGCAGCCTTGGTGTGAGCAGCCCCGTGCTGCGTTCCTCCTCCACCGAGGCCCGCTGCCCGCAGGGTGCTGGAGGGAAATGCAGCGGGAGGCAGGTGCCCAGCGGAGGCAGGGACAGCCGGAGGTTGGTGCGGGTGGGCGCTGGGCCGGTGGCCGGGGTGAGCACTGCGTGGGGGATGCATGGGTGCTTGGTCCTGGCTGGGACTCATCTGTCAGTTCTAAGCAGGGATGCCAGAGCGGGTGAGAGAAACCTACATATTTCCAGCATGTATATTATTTTTAGAAGAGGGAGAGGGGAGAGTCTTGGACCATTGATTACTTTCATTTTGCTCCCCTTAGACTGTTGGCTGTGTATGTGAAACTTATAATGAAAAGAGGGTTGCCCTGCCCAGGTGCTCCCAGAACATGTACTGTAATTCTTTGTATATAGAAGAAAAATTACTGTAAAGTAAAGTTTAACTTTACTCTCGATGTCCTCTTGTGGTTTGTCTTGCCGAGCAGGGGGGTGGTGGGGGGAGCCCGGCTGCATCCAGACACCCAGGGCAGGGATGGGAGAGCCCTGACAGCCTCATGGCAGCGGCGCAGGCAGGGCGACAGCTCAGACCACAATGCGGTTTATTTACATTGTACACCTCGAGAGAGAAGACACTTAAATAAATCTGCAAAGAACGGGGCAGCATCTCCGAGAGTGAGTTAACGGCCACCTCTGGGCCACAGCAGTGACTCAGGGAAGCAGCCCCTGCAAATGCCGGGGGGCAGGGAGAGGGTCCCCAGGGGTGAACGTCCGCAGCTCCCGGCACCGCACGGCAGCTCTGCCACTCCACATGCCAGGAGAGCAGCCTGCGGGGCTGTGCGCCGCTGCCGCACTGCCGAGGGGCCCGTACAGCTAAAACACAGCAGGTAAAAACCCAGAGGAGTCTGGCATGTGCTGGCTGCCCGGCCGGCAGCAGCGATTCCCTTTTGGCAGGAAGTCTCAGTGGTGGCAGCAGCTGTAGAAGTAGGCACCGCTCCTCTGGCCCAGGTCAACACCCTTCTCCTCTGGAAGAGAGCAGGGGCAGCAGGCTGCTGGCACGTCCGCACCACGATGCCACATGGGAGCCCAACAGCTGCCGGTCCCAGGTCTGGGCCCTGGCAGGTCCCTTGGGGAGGGGTTTGGTGGCCCCGCAGAGAAGCGGCCAGGCTCACAGCCGTGGCGTGGCCCAGGGCAGGAGGCGTAGCTGGGCTGAGCACGCTGCGACAGGCCTGGCGCAGAGCGCAGCACCAGTCCCACAGCCAGGCAAGGCTCCTGGCTGCCTGCTCGCCAAGGGCCACCTGTGGCCCAGTTGGGTGGGCACGCGGAGCCTGGTCTGAGTGGGATGAGGACACTGTGATGGGACCCAAGCTCTGCAGGACAGCCCCAGCACGGAGCCGCAGTGGCCCCAGGGAGGGTGGGGGTGAGGAAGGGCCCTGCCAGACCCCACAGCGCTCATCCTCCACACCCTACCCAGGGGCACCTGCGCCCCCCACCATGGCAGAGGGTGCTTGGGGTGGGACAAATCCTGCCTGCTCACCTGTCATCACCTGGAAGGCAGTGAAGTGGACGTAGTCCTCAGCCACCTTCTGAAACAGCTCGTCTGAGGGGAGAGTGGGCAGGGTGGGTGTGGGCAGCCCCCCTGCTGGGCAGAGCGCCCCTGGCCCGGCTTGGGTGGGGGCATGGCCGGCAGCAAGGGGGCTACTCACCCACGCACTGGCCTGTCTTACTGGAGGTCTCGAAGAGCTCTGCCTTGATCTCTGCAACGAGGGCCCAGGTCAGTGCCTGCGGCGGGAGCAGGATATGGCCCCGCGGGCTGGGCTCCCCCAGAGCCACCCCCCAGGCACAGCTGCCGACAGCAGGCTGGCAGCAGCCCAGGGCAGGGTTCTGCGTTCCCGTCCCCTCGGCCCAGCTGGCCACCTGCCTGCCCCTGTCAGGACACGCCATGCCCAGGGAGGTCCCTGGCAGAGCCGGAGCCTCACCACGCAGGGAGCCCTGGCGCCTGGAGCCCCCAGATCTGCCGTGGAGCCAGGGCGAGGGCAGAGCCCCCTGCGCCTCCCAGGCACACCTGGATGCAGGAGCTCCATCCTGCCCACCCCAGCCGCTTGGTGCTGCAGGAGCCCGGGAAGGGCCGGCATTGCCCACCACCAGCGCCACGGCCCCACGAAGTGCCCCACCGTACCATCAGCGTAATCCTGCACATCGTGGAAGTCGACACCCCGCTTCCTCCTGTCCTCCTCCAGCAGGTCGCTCTTGGTGCCGCACAGGTAGATCCGGCAGCCCTGCAGCAGGCAGAGGGGTGGGAGGGATGTGCCCGTGGGCCCACCACCGGCTCCCCTTCCCCTCCGGCCAGGCTCCGCAGCCCCCCGCCACCAGCTCCCCTTCCCCCCCGGCGAGGCTCGGCACCCTCCGGCCCCCCAGCCCAGCCGTACCTCCTCGCAGTTCTGCAGCTCGTTCACCCAGAACTTGGCTCGCTGGAAACTGCTGCTGTCGGTGAGATCTGGGGGAGAGGGGTCAGGGTCTGCCCCCCCCCCACCACCACCTCATCCCCCACCCCCCTGCTGCAGCCCCTGACCCACTGGTGCCACCGCCACCCTGGGACCTCCACAGCCACCGGCTCCTTCCCCATCCCGCGGCACCGGGCCCTTACCGTAGCAGACGACGGCAGCTCGTGCCCCACGGTAGTAGATGCGGCTCATGGCCTCATAGCGCTCCGAGCCGGCCGTGTCCTGGGGGTGACAGGGGGGCACTCAGCAGGCTGGGGGGAGGGGGGTGGGGGCTGTCCCGAGGGTCCCCGTGCCGGGGGTGGCAGCAGGGCGCTGGCACAGCCCTGACCCCGCACTTACCCAGATGCCCAGGGTCACCGTCTGCTCCCCCACGGACATCACCTTGGCCACGAAGGCGGCCCCGATCGTCTGCAAGGGAAGCGGGAGCGCTGGCACAGGCCGGGATGCGGCGGGCCCGGGGCTTAACGGGGGCACCAGCCTGGGAAGGACCGGCCCGGGGGCTCAGGGGTTAACGGGGGCACCGGCCTGGGGAGGACCGGCCTGAGAGCTTGGGGGGTTAAAGGGAGGACCGGCTCGGGGACACGGCGGCGGCGGTTAACAGGGGGACCGGCTCGGGGAAAGCGGCTCGGCCACACGGAGGGGGCTAACAAGGGTCGGGCCCGGGGGCGCTGGAGGGGCGCGGGGGGGGCACCACCTCGGGGACGGGGCCCGGACCAGGAGGGGCCCGGCGCGGCGGCGCCGTGCCGGGGCCCGGCCGGTCACTCACGTTCTGGTAGGGCCCGGGCCGGAAGCGGCGGTGGGCGCAGCGCTCCACCAGGCTGCTCTTGCCGACCCCCTCCTGCCCCAGCAGCACCACTTTGGCGTCCACCCGCCGCCCGCTCATCCTGGCGCCGCCGCCGCCGCGGGGCGGGGCCACAACCGGGCGGGGCGGGGCCGGCGCGGCGGAAGCGCGCGGGCGGCGGAAGCGCGCGGCGGCCCGGCGGAAGCGCGCGGCGGGGCCTGGCGGGGCGGGGCGGGCGGAGGCCGCATGGCGGCCGCCGAGCAGGCGCGGGCCGGAGCGGGCAGGGCGGCGCGGGCCTGAGCGGCGGCGGCGGCCCATGGGGAAGTACTGCGCCAGCCTGGGCGTCCTCAAGGGGCCCTGGGACCAGGTCTTCGCCGCCTTCTGGCAGCGCTACCCCAACCCCTACAGGTGCGCCGGGCCTGCGCCTCGGGGCTCGCCGGGGCCCTGGGCCCCGCTCCGGGGCCTCCGCCACCCGGGCCTCTGCCACCCAGGCCCCCGCAGGGTGGCGTCCCCCCCTCTCCCAGCCCTTTCCCCTGGCGCCCCACGGGGGCAGGCCCCCCGCTCCGGGGTCCCCCGTGCCAGCAGTCTCCAGCTGGTTCCCCCCCTCGTCCTTGGCACCGCAGCCCCGGTGGTTCCCAGCCCCGGGAGGGTTGCCCGGGAGCGGGGCCTGACGCTCTCTTCCCCCTCCCCGGTTTAGCAAACATGTCCTGACTGAAGACATCGTGCACCGGGAGGTGACAGCGGACCACAAGCTGCTCTCCCGGCGGCTCCTGACCAAGACCAACCGGATGCCCCGCTGGGCTGAGCGCTTCTTCCCGGCCAACGTCGCCCACTCAGTCTACATCCTGGAGGACTCTATTGTGGACCCCAAGAACCGAACCATGACCACCTTCACCTGGAACATCAACCATGCGCGTCTCATGGTAGGTGCTGGTGGGTGGGCGTGCGGCCGGGTGGCAGCGCCGGCCGGTGCCCACAGCCAGGCTGTGCCTCGTGCAGGTGGTGGAGGAGCGCTGCGTGTACCAGGTGAACCCGGAGAACAGCAACTGGACCGAGGTCAAGCGGGAAGCCTGGGTCTCTTCCAGCCTGTTTGGCGTCTCGCGGGCTGTCCAGGTGAGCACTGCCAGCTGCTCGAGCAGCACTGCGTACCCCGTCTTTGGACAGGCCTTAAAGCTGCTGCTCCCCCCCATCCACACCTTCCCCGTTCTGGTTTTTCCACCCCTTTCCCCTCATCCCCCCATCTTCATGTGTTCTTGGGGTGCCCAGAACCACCATTGCTGGGTCTTTGGGACTATTCAAGCTGGACAAAGCCACAGGGACTGCATGTGATCAGGGAGCTGGGCTTGCACCTTCACTGATTTTTCCCTTGCAGGAGTTTGGTCTGGCCAGGTTCAAAAGCAACGTGACCAAGAGCACTAAGGGATTTGAATACGTGCTAGCAAGAATGCAAGGTGAGCACCCAAGGGCAGGCTGGGGCTGACAGGATGGGTCTGTTGGAGTTACAGGTCACACTGGGAACACTCCAGTTGATGAGCAGGTTGTGGCTTGAAGTAATCCGAGTGTGAAATCCTCACCCCTTGCCTATGCCCCTGTGTCTTGGCACAACCTGCTCTTCGAGCAGCCAGGCAGCACTTGCAGGGATGGGCAGGGATGGTGTGCAGGCAGGAGGGGAACGTAACGTGGCAGCAGTCACGTGCCTGCAGTTCCCCTTTGCAACATGCTGTGACGCACGCAGGCTAGGAGTGCCGGGCTTGTATTCCCCTGTGCGTGGGGAGGTCGCCTCCATACCAAGGTGACTGGGCCAGTCTAGCTTGCATCAGTCGGCACTCCTGTGCTGGGGCAGGGCAGGGGCCCACTGGGGCTGGGTTAACGACTTCCATGTTACAGGAGAAGCTCCGTCCAAAACACTGGTGGAAACAGCCAAGGAAGCAACTGAGAAAGCCAAGGAGACAGCTCTGGCTGCTACAGAGAAAGCCAAGGACCTGGCAAGCAAGGCTGCCACCAAGAAGAAGCAGTACGTGTGAGGGGCCGGGCACCGGCTGCACCAGAACAGATAGGAGCCTCCTTAGATTTTATATTTTTTAAAAAACTGTACAAGTCTGACAATCAGCTGCTGTTAGACCCTTTCCGAGATGTAATTATCATTAAAGAATCAACTCCCACCTCTGATTTGGTTGAGGCTGGCCTGGTTAGAGCAGAGCCCAGTGCTGCCCTCCACTCTGGGGATCCAGCTCTCTGCCAGGGAGCTGGGCTCACAGGGGAGACGCAGGCCAGGGTTTCACCAAGTGCCTTTACTAAAATAGTGTCGGGTACGTACAAGAGGGCGGAGCAGGAGCGTGAAGGCAAGTTGCTTAATGCACTAGTTTCCTCTTCCTGGCTCTCCAGGGGCAGAAGAGCTCCCCAGTAGCTGTGTCTGCTGGGGGTGGCGCGGCCCAGGCAGCCCCCAGCCTACCCGAGAGCGAACGGCAGGGGGAGGCAGGAGGGTGTCCCCATGGCAGCCGGGCCCTCGGCACCTCTTGCAGTGCATTGCAGTGCACAGTGGGTGCCACAGTGCGGTGCCAGCTCCAGGCACCCAGCGCCACGGCCGCTGCCACTCAGCAACCCGGCTGCAGGGGCTCAAGCTGGACACTTGTCCCCACCTGCAGCCCCCTTACCCAGGCAGCCATGATGAGGCCGGCAGAGGCTGTGCTGGTGGCAGTGGCAGACAGGGAGGAGGCAGGCAGGCAGCGCAAGGAAGGCAGTACGTGCTGTCAGGATTCGGGACTGTGGGGGCTGGAGTAGCTGTGGTCCCTCCCAGTGCTGAAGCCGGGCAGGGGGTCCCCGCTGAACACCATGCCATCCACCTCTATCTCAGCATCCTCTGGGTACCAGGGGGAGGCCGTGTCAGGCCCCTGGCGGCCTTTCCTTCCCTGCCCACCCTCCTTCCCTTTGCTCACCTCCCTCAGAGGGCTCCGAGAGCTGGGATGAGTCCAAGCTGTCAGCCCGTGCCCGTTCCCCGCTGGCAGGTGAGAGCAGCCGTTGCAGCCGCTGCTGCAGGCTCCGCTGCTGGTTACGCAGCCGGTCCTTGGCCCGCTGTGCGCTCAGCTCCTGTTTCTCCAGTCTCTGCGGGGATCCGGTGAGCTGTGAGCAGGGCTCCGAGGGGCAGCCCCATCGCTGCCTGGGGCCCCTCCGGCTGGCGCCCCAGTGGCACCAGGGCCACCACCCTCACCTGAATGTGAAGCCGGGCACGGTGCAGAAGGGTCAGCGTGGTAGGACGGTCCGGCCCTGCGCCCACCGGCACCTGCTGCTTCAGCCGCTCCAGGCAGCACCGGAGCTTGGCTCTCCTGCAGCCGGGCCGGAGGGGACACTGCGGTCAGCCCCGGGGGGGCGGTGTGCACGGGCGTGGTCACCCTCTGCCCCGCTGCTTCCCCCCTCCCCTCCGGCCCGGTACCTGTGCTTCTCCAGCGCGTTGTGCACCGACCTGCGGGAGAGCCCCCGGTGATCAGAACCGGAGATCAGGACCGGCGGGACCGGCCGCCCCCCCCCCTCCCCCGCCCACTCACCTGACGCTGGCCACGGCCCGGCGGGCCCGCGCGGGGCACAGCGAGGCGTATCGGTGCTCGGCCTCGGCCAGGCACGGCGGGTACCGGGCGGCGCCCGCCCCGCGCTCCCGCCGCTCCAGGAACTCGGCCGCCCGCAGCAGCACCTGGATGCTGGTGGCCGCCGGCTCCATGGCTGGGGGGGCGATGGCGGGGGGCGCGGGCCGAGCGCTCATTGGCTGCTGACCGCCCCGCGGCGCTGACGTCGGCTCGGCGGGGAAACAAATTCGGGCGGGAAAGCGCGTGCTTCAAATTTGAATCGGCGGGAGGGGCGGGGCACGGCACGGCGCACCCCCAATAGGCCACGCCTCCACCTCTAGGCCACGCCCCGAGGGTGCGCCGGTGTCCGTGCTCGCCCGGGGTGGGGCGGGGGCGCGCGTGTGCGCGGTCACGCGTGTGGCACGGAACGCGCGTGTGCGTCCACGTGAGTCAGGCGGGCAGCGCACCCTCCCCCCCCCCCCCGCAACCCACGCGTGTCCCCCGGCCGCCTGCCCCACCCCAGCCCCCCAGAACCGCCGCATCACAGCGCCCACCCGGGCGGGTTTCTCTCTTTATTAAAATCCATCGGGCAGGGGTGGTGGGGAGGGGGGTACCGGGCCCCGGGGGCGAGGGCCAGCCGCCCTGGGTCGGGGGCCACCGCATGGCAAGGCACGGCCCCGCGGCACCCGCCGTCATGTGAGGGCTGTTTGCACCGTCTCAGGCCAGGCCGCGGGGGGAGACTCTGCCCCGGCCCCAACAGCAACCAAAGTTCATCTGGAAAAGAAACCACCGGCACCACGCGCGTTCCCAGCCGGGGGGCCGGTGCACAGCAGCGGGATGCAGCTCGCCGAGAGCCGGGCACGGCCGCGGTGCATCGGGTGAGGCGGTCCTGTGCCCACTGCGGCCATGGCCCCGCTGGCGTGGGCCGCCATCCATGGCGGGGGGTCCCACCGCTGTGCTACCCAGCCCCAAGGGGACTCGTGGGGTCACGGAGCTGCCCAGCAGCCCCAGCGCAGCCCTTTTCCCCCCGCGGTTTGTGGCCGTGTGTCGGGCACAGGGGCCCTCACCGGCTCCGGTCACGCCGGGGGACGGGTGGGAGGTGTGTGGCATAGCAGTGGGTGCAGACACGCACGGGTTTTGGCTGGCCGTAGTGCGGCAGTGCTGCGGTGTGCGGCGAGCAGCGGGCACAGAAGATCTGCCAGGAGAGGGCCAGAACAGGGCTGAGTGGAGCCGGGCCCCCAGCGGTCCCCACAGACCCCGCTCCGGCCCCCTCCTACCTTCCCGCAGCTGCGGCAGTGGTGCCTGCGGCGCAGCAGGGTGAAGGGTGAGCTGCAGGCAGAGCACTGGCTGCACGTGCTGTCCGGCACCCACTCGGGCAGGCGGCGGGCACCTGCTGGCCAAAACACATTGGTAAAAGCCCCCCACCCCAGCCCCCATCATAGCCACAGCCCCAGGATCGGTCCCAGCCCATTGCTCCTGGGTGTCCTGGGGCTGCTCCACTGAGCCAGCCCCAAGCAGGACACAGCAACTGTCCCTGTGTGCCTGGGGGCTGCCCAGGGCAGCTGGACACCCCCCCCCAGGCAGGACGGGGGCAGGATCAGCCCCAGCCTTGCCCCCTGCCCCAGAGCCATGCCACCCCTGCAGCCCCTTACCTGCCCTCCATAGTCCAGCAGCCTCCGCAGGGCTGGAGCACAGGGGGCAGTCAGCCACACGGGGAGCATCTGTCACACATGGGTCACCGTTCTCTTCCTCTGCGGGAACAAGGGCTGTGGTGGTCCAGCCAGAGCAGGCCACGTTGTCCCCATGCCCGGTGCTGTGGCCTTGTGTCACCAGTGCCGGGCGATGGGCAGGGCAGAGGGGCCATCCCTCATGTCCCTGGGGGTACTCACGGCTGGCACTCGGCTCCTCCGAGGGCTCTGCCTGTGAGGTAACGATCTTGAAGACGGTTTTCAAGATGCTCCGCAGGTCGCTGGCAAAGTTGGTCTGGAGCTGATCAGCCACGCCTGCACCAGGGAAAAGGGGGGTCAGGGTGCTGGGGAGTGGTCAGGGTGCTAAGGGGGGGTGGCAAGGGGGTCACTTACCCGAGATGCAGACGAAGAGGGTGTGCAACATGTCCTTGGTGCTGCTGTAGTGAGAGCGCAGCTCTGAGCAGTGGGCACCCGTGGCATTGAGCTCTGTCCCTGGGCTGCTCCCGGGGGGCTGGGGGCTGCACAGAGGGGAGGTGACGGTTACCCCTGGGGTGGCACAGAAAGTCCCCATCCCAGTGGGCAGGGATCTGCCATCTCACCCCTGCTCCCTCCCCACCATATACCCCCACCGCCAATCGGTGCCTGGGTCGTCCACTGAGCCGGGGGGTCCTAGCCGCGTCGTGCAGGTGTGGGGGGGTGGGGGGGTGCAGGGGACCTCCAGGAGACCCCAGGGAGCAGTGGGGTCTGCTCTGGGCACAGCTGCCCCCCAGGCTGGGGGGGTGGTTGGACCGCAGTGATCCTCTGGTTCAGCTGTGCACAGGCTCCTCTCCAGCAGGCAGAGCTCCTCCACCGACAGCACCCGCAGCAGGTCCCTGCAGCAAGGGGAGGGCATCAGCCCCACGTCACGGCCCCGCTGCTGCCCTACTGCCCCACCCATGGGTGCCCATTGCCCCTTGCTGCATACCTGATCTTCTTCAGAAGGTTGTAAAAGGGGCTGAAGACCCGGGACATCTGCTCAGGGCTCTGCTCCAGGCTGAGGGGACCCTCAGGGTAGATGAGGAGGCCACTGCGAGAGGACAGAGCCCAGCTCATGTCAGAGGATTGCCCGGGACCCCAACAACTCAGGAGGAGAAGGGGGTGCTACAGGGCAGGGAACACCCAGCTGCCCCTGGTCACCCCCTTCTCCAGGAGGCTGCACCCACCTGATAATGGCCAGGCGAGGGATGGTGAACATGAGCAGCGGTTCGTAGCCATCAATCATCTCCTGAGTCAGGTAGCCCAGGCGCAGAGCTCTGGGGGGGGAGCACAAACCCTTACAGTGGGGCAGAGCCCCAGGATGCTGCCCTATCCCCGGGGCTGGGGTCCCTGCCACCCCACCCCTGGCAGGCGGCGTCCCTCACCTCTCCACCGTCTCACAGAAGAGCACGATGATCTCCTGCTGCCTGTAGATCTCCTCGGGTGACTTCACTGCCACTAGTGAGGACACATAGCTGGAGAGATGGGGGAATTGTGAGGCTCCTCTGGCCCTGGCACAGCCCCCCCCAACCCCACCCCCCAGCACCCTAATCCTGGCCCCCACCTCAGCTCGAACTCCGCGAAGAGCTGGTCGAACTGGATGAGTGCAGCCTGGACAGGCTCGGGGTAGGAGCCAGGCTGGCTCAGGCTCTGCTCCCGCAGCACCGTCCGCACCAGCTCCAGGCTGCATAGCAGCTTCCTGGCCTGGGGCCGCAGCTGGGCCCTGTCCGCCTCCTCCACCTCCAGGAAGGTCCCGGCCAAGAGACACTGCTGGGACCCGAGGCCATCAGGAGCCAGCACCTGGGGCAGCAGGGGTGCACCCCAGGGCTAGCCCGTGATGGGGTGCACCATCCTGGGTGGTGCCCATCGCCTCTCCCAGCCTGGAGAAGCTGGACCCCATCACCCACCCCGGGACAGCACCCCCGGGCTCACCTCGGCAGCGAACAGCATGTGGTTGCCCAGGTTGTCCACCAAGAGCTCCTCAGGGAACTTCACCAGGTAGTCACGGCTGTGTCGCTGTGTGGGGATGCACTCCTCCATGATCTGCTCCAGGACGGCCAGCAGGTGAGCCTGGGGAGGGCAGGGATGTCACCCGTGGCCACCTGGAGAGACCAGGGTCACACCGGGGCCCGGGCAGCCCCCTCACCTGGCTGAGGTGGAGCTGGTTAAGGAGCACCAGGTACTGCTGCGGGTCCAGCTCAGCATCCAGCCCGTTGATCTCGGCTACCACCTGCGTCACCCTCTCGTCAGCAAAGAAGAACTGGGAGAGCAGGCGGGGGTCGGAGCGCTGTGGGGAGAGCAGAGGGGTGATGGTGGGAGCGCCCCGCGGCTCCGGGTGCTGGGACAGGGGGACCCCAAGGCTCCTCTGCCCGCAGCCCGGCAGCGTGGGCGCTGCTGGGGTTTGCTCCCCGGTGGCCGGGCCCTGTGGGGCAGCCCCACTCACTCGGGCAGGTGCGTGGGACCCCCCCAGCGGCTCCGGCTCGGCCGAGCTGTGCCGGGGGCGGGCGGGGAGGCAGGCGGCCCCCGGCCGAGCCCTCCCGGGGAGCGCCGCCGTCCCCACCCACCCGTGCCTCAGTTTCCCCAGGGGCAGAGCAGGATGAACAAGCTCGGCCGCCTCCCGGCGGCGTGGGCACGGATCCCTGCGCGGCTGTAAACACCGGCTCAGGTGAAAGGTCCGCGGGGAGCCGGCAGCCCGCAGGTCCGCCCCGCCCCGCGCCCCCAGACGGCCGGTGGCCGGGGGGGAGGGGGAATCTCCTCGCCCCGGGAGCGGGCGGCGCCGGGACGGGCTCCGAGCGGTCCGGTCCTGCCCGCTGCCGCCCGCGCCCCCAGCCGCGGGGCCGGGCACCGCCTCGCGTTCCGCCCCGGGGACCCCCGCCGACCCCCGCGCCCGGTGCCGGCGGAGCCCCCGGGCAGCCCCGACGGGGCGCGGCGCGGCCCCCCTCGCTCACCTTGGGCCGGCGCAGCCAGCGGCGGAGCGCGGCGGGCAGCATGGCGCGACCCACGGCTCTGCCGCCGCCCGGCTCCCCGCGCCCGCCGCTCGCCGACGGGGCGGGCCGGCACCGCGCACCGCCCGGGGGCGGACCGGGGCGGTGTCCGCCCAGCCCCGGCACCGGGACGACCCGGTGGACCGGCCTCCGCTCCGCCCCGCTCGGCCCGCGGCGGGACCCGGGGCTCTCCCGCTGCCGGGCGGCGGGAGGCGGCAGCCGCTCGACGGGCCGGTTCCCTCTGCGGAGCGGGTCCCCCGGGGGCGGGCAGAGTGTCTCTGCCGGCCGCCCCGGTCCCCCCTCCCGGTGCCGCGTCCCGCTCTCGGTTCCTGGCTCCAGTTCCCGGCTGCACTCGCGGGGTTCCCGGTTCTCCCCTCCCAGTTCCCTGGCCCTCCCCTCCCGGCTCCCTGGCTCTTCCCTCCCGGTTCCCCTCTCCCCGCAGCGCCCGAGGCCCAACCTTCCAGGAACGGGGACCCCCCCAGAGGCCCAGCCCTGCCAGCCCCCTTGGCCTGAGCATCCCTGGGCTGGTGGGGGGACACCGAGGGGGGGCACCGGCAGGCACCCGCCTGCTCTCTGCTGGCAGGTGCAGGGTGTGGAGCGCAGAGTGGGGTGCTGCAGTTGGAGGGGGGCAAAAAAGCCCCTCGGTGGGAGCAGGAGGGGCCAAGTGGCCAAGGAGGAGTCCCCAGAGGTGCTCCGGCCACTGGGCACAGCAAACCACCCCGGCCATGCCAAGGAGGTGGCTGCCTCTGTGCCCGGCCAGGCCTGGCACCGCTGGCCACAGGATGTGGGCGCTGATAATTCAGGTGGCTGGAAGCCTAATGGGGTGGATTCACAGGTAAAAAATCCACCCAGGATGATTAAATAAACACGGCGGCACCACCTTGGCTTGAGGAAGTCCCTGAGTCATGACAGCCCCACAGCGCCTGGGCTGAGCCAGCCGGGTGCTGGTGTGGGGCTGGCCCTGGCGCTGGCTGGGGCTCCTCGTGTCCCCACAGGGCCCTGGCGCTGGTTTCAGCCGGGCAGCGTGTCCTGTGCCCCATGGCTGGGGGTCTCTGTGTGCAGTGAGCCAGAGCCCTGCCTGTCTCACAGCTGCCTGCAGTGCTGCTGCAGCATTTTTTGGGATGCAGTGGGCTTTCCTTGGCAGCCAAGTGTTCCATGTGTCCCTGTGTCACCAGCACTGCGCTCTGCTCCACTGCAGGAGGGTAGCTCCGGTGACATGAGGTGCAGTACGGAGAAGGCCTGGCGTCGTGCAGACCAGTGCCATGGTGGGGGGTTTAGTGTGACATGTGGCACCAAGGCTGGCAGGGAGCCGAGGGGCTGAGCCAGCCCCCAGCTCTTTTAGGAGAGCACCCTTGGGGTAACCTAGACCTGAGGGACCTGGTGTGCTGGGACTGCACAGCGGGGCAGCAGACCCCCGTGGGCAGCCTGGGGTCAGGCAGCAGTGGGAAAGGCAGCGGCTGTGCTGTGCTGCACGGGGGCCATGGGGAGCCCCGCGCTGGGACCTGGGCACAGGGTGCAGCACGCAGGGTTTGTCCTGCCTGGGCAGGGTTGTACAGCTCCAAGAATGCTGTGGTGCTGAGCCCAGTGCTGCACGGCCAGGAGGCACCCAGGGTACTGGGAGAGCACGGCACCAGGGGGATGGGGTGCAGAGGGGCTGGAGGCTCGCACAAGCACTGTCTCCCACCAGTGGGAAGGCTGGGGCAGTGGGCAACGAGCGTGCTGCTCATCCACACCGCACCGGGGGTATCCGTGTGTCAGGAATGGAGTCCAGGGGAGCTGCAACCCGTGCGTGGGCCCAGAGCTGTGTATCTGGTGTCACGCTGTGCTGCAGATGCTGTGGTGCTGAGCATGATGCTGCGCAGCCGGGATGCACCCGGGGGACCAGGGGAGCTCTGTTAAGTCAGGATGGGCGACTGGAACCCACACGTGCCTTGCGGGGCACCGCACCACCGGGAAGGCCGGGGCAGCACAGGCAGCGTGCTGCTCATCCTCGGTGGGGCTGGCGGGGTGCGGGGAGCCGGTGTCGGGGGCCCGGACGCCCCGAAGGCAGCGGCGCTTTTTAGGACCCGGGGGAGCGGGAAGGGGGGAGGAGCCGCGGGTCGCGACGGCGCCACCACCGTGCCGCCAGGTGGCGCTGCGGCGCGGCGCTGCCCTCTCACAAAATGGCGGCGGCGGCTTCACCTCGCCGGGCCTTTCCTCCCTCCCTCCTTCCCCCCGGGCAGGGGCCGGACGGGCCGTGCCGCCATATTGGCTGTTGTCCTGGCTGCGGCGGGCGGCGGGCCGCGTTCGCCATGACTCGCAGGCGGAACAAGGCGGCGGCAGCAGCAGCAACAACGACGGCGGCGGCGGGTGGCGCCTCCGGGCCTCGCCGTGAGAGGGTGGGGGGTTCCGACGCTGGTCCTCCTCCTCCCCCTCCTCCGCCGCCGCCACCGGAACCGCCCGCCCCGTCTGAGGTGGTGGCGGCGGGCAGCAGCGGGGAGCCGGGCAGAGCCACCGCTCAGGTACCGCGTTAGGCCCTGCGGCGGGGAAGGGGCTGGCCCGGAGGGGACCTCGGTCGGTGCGGGGATGGGGCAGCGACCGGCGCCCCCCCCTTCCCGTCCCCTCCCCGGCCCCGGAGCATCCCTGAGGCGCCCCGCCCTTGGGGCTCTGGCGTCCCCCATCTCCCTCCTCCCGGCGTTGGAGGGTCCACTGCGCCTTCGGGGGTGCTGGGGGGACGCGCTGGGGCGAGCGGGGAAGGGGGGTGAAGCCCAAGCCCCTCTCCGGGGGCGCCGGCTGCCGGGGGCCGGGGGCGCTGCTCCCGGTACCGGGGGCGGGCGTGGGGCCGGGTTGGGCGCGCGGGCAGCGCCTGACCTTGGCTCTGCCGGGCTGGGTGGCGCAGCCGGCTGGTGGCCTTGGACTGCGGGTGCGCTGAGCTGCGGAGGGCCTTTGGGACGCCTCCGGCAGGTGGCCGGGATGTCGGGGACTCCCACGGGTGTGTGGCATCCTGGGGGCCCATCTCTCGCCGCGGTCAGGGGAGGCAGATCCCTGCCTTTCCAGAGCGGAGTGAATCGGCCAGCGAGCCTGTCCCCCGCCGTCACATGCTGCTGCCCCTGGCATGACCAGCCGCGCACAGCGGCGTGAGAGCAAAGGGCTGTCCCAGCCCCAGGGCCCGTGCATCCCTTACCCCGTCCGCGCGTGCAGGGAAGCCTGGCAGGTCTGTCCAGGAGACCTGTGTGCGCTTTGGGGGGCAGAGCCCCGGGCTGCGGGGCAGACACGCATGCCGTGGTGTGCTTCAGGGGGTGTTCCCGCAGCTCCTTCTTGCGGGATGGTCCCGGCCTGCCATGGGGGGATGGCAGGTGGCTCCAGCATCTGCTGACAGGCTGCGGGCCGGCTCCCGCACCTCTTGCTGCCTGACATCCCTCTGCGCCTGGCTGCTGCTGCCTGCTCCGGGTCATGGGCAGGGAGCCCGGGGGTGGCCCCAGGTCTGGATGTGCTGGGCAGGTTGGGGAGGGCCATCCTCTCACCCGCTGTGTGCGGCAGTGTCCCTGTCTGCCCCTGCTGAGACGTGGGGTGGCCTGGAAGCCCCCTCCTCCCTGTGGCTGGCTGGGCGGGTGGGCAGGGGAGGTGCGCCCCCCCCCCCCCCCCCCCCCCGCTCTCCTTGGCCTCTGACCTTTGCTTCACCTTGAGCCTGGGAGACGCCATCTGTTTCGCAGCAGCAGTTTAATGTGCGCTTCATTGTCGCGGAGCCCCGCTGCGGCGGCAGACAATGGGGGCCCCCTCACCCGCGCCACGCTGGGCTCGTCACGGCTGTCAGGCTTCCATCGAGCCTGTGGGCTGCAGCCCGGCTCCAGCCACAGCACCGGGTGCGAAGCCCCGACCTGGCTGCCCCGTGCAGGGAGAGTGCGAAGCAGTGCCGGGGGCTGCACCCCACCCCAGCGCATCTGCGCTGCCGGCTGCACAGAACAAAGAGGCGGGTGGGAGGGCCTGGGGCTCTCGGGTAGTGCAGTGGGGGGTCTGAGATGGGCGAGGAGGGAGGGTTGTGGCTGTGAGACCCTGCTTTGTATCCCTGTGTGGTGATTTCTATGGGTCTTTCTTTGCCCTGTGGGTCCCCTTGGTCCTGCTGTACCAGAGGTGATAGTGGGAGCCGCTGGTGGCTTCCCAGCCTTGCTTGGTGGTGGGACTGGCTCTTCAGCACAGTGTGATCTTCCCAAGGGTGCAAAATGCTCTGGCACATGGCAGGCCGGCAGCAGCTGGGCAGCCCGAGGCTGCTCTCCTCCAGTGTGAGAAGGTGCAGTCCCACATATAGCCTACAAGAAATTCTCCGGTTTGGTGTCGGCGTGCTGAGGTCTTGTTTGCTGTCTCATCTGCCCCACACCTGCTCCAGCCTGGGGCCCTGCCATGTGGTGGATCACACCTGGGGTGACTCATGGTCTGTGTGTCCTTCTGCAGGTGCTGCCCACCGCCAACCAGTCAGTGCAGACGTGCTGCCTGCTCTGTCACCGGGAGCGCAAGGACTGGGGAGGGCCGTCCCACAATGGGCTGGTTTCCCCGGGCGAGAGGCTGCCACCGGACTTCGTGCCAACGCTTGTGCAGAACCTCCTGGGAGAGATGCCACTGTGGATCTGCCAGAGTTGCCGGAAGAGCGTGGAGGAGGAAGAGCGGCGGGCAGTGCAGGAGCAGGCCCTGGCGGTAAGCGGTTATGGAGCTGAGGTTGGAAAGGTTGGGGCAGTAGCTCCTGGGACTGCAGTGCTGACCACCCTATGGCACTGGCTGGGGGTACGGGGCTCCTCCTCACTCAGAGCTGAGCACCTTAGACATCCCAGCTCCCTACTCCCTGCAGCCACGCTGCCCTCCCGAGGGCCACTGCTGGCTCCTCAGGGAGAGACCACGGTGGAGCAGAGTACAGCACCATGGAGGCTTATCTGGCAGTTTGTGTTGGGTTGGAGCTGCCTGCTTGGTGAGGCCAGCAGTGCCACTGCTGCTCTGCCAGCCCCGCTCCACTCTGTGTTGCGCTGTGTCCCCTCAAGCCCCGAGGCTGCTCTCTGCCGTTAGGCAGGTCTCTCTGGAGTGGCGGCGTATGCCAGGGCAAGTGCCTGCCCGTGCATGGAGCTCAGGGGAAGAGGAGCCCCCTTCTGCTTGGCTTTCTTTAACTGTGGCCTGGTTTGAGCGGGACCAGAGCAGGCGTGTGCCCCTTGGCACGGTCTGGCCATGCTGGCAGGGGCCCTGGGAGCCGGGCTGTGTTGCTGTTTGGCAGATGGGCTGTTTGCCACCCCTGAGACAGTAACGGGAGCAGATCCCATGTGCTGAGCCCCTGCCTCAGGGCAGTGGAGGGGGTCTTGATGGCAATGTCATGGGGCTGAGGGCCTCCCCTCGCAGCCCGCTGCTGCTTCACTCTGTGTTTTCCTTGCCAGGTCTCGTTATCCCACACATCCTGCAAGTCGCAGTCTTGTGGGGGTGGCTCCCACTCCTCTTCCTCCTCCTCCTCCTCTTCTTCCTCCTTGTGCCACGGAAACTCAGGGGACTGGGACCCCAGCTCTTTCTTGTCTGCTCACAAGCTCTCGGGCCTCTGGAACTCGCAGCACACCAACGGGGCCGTGCAGGGTAGCCCCCTCGGGGCCCCCCCTGCTGCACTAGGTGAGTTGAAGCCAGCTGTGGGGTTGAGCTGAGCTTTCTGCCCAGTCCTTGGTTTAGGTGGTTTCCTTGTGGGCACCCAGCTGGTGGCCAGGGGTAGGCAGGCTGGGCCTCTGAATGCCACTGCTAGCAGGATGCCTGGGTCCCTTTGCAGAGGCAGAGGGTGCTGGGAGCTGGCCCTAGCTCTGCTTTTCTTCCAGGTGACAAGCACCCTGGCCTCTCTCTCTCTCCGGAGTGCACCAGCCAGGCGTCTGCCATGGCGCCAGGGCTCAAGGCCTGTCCCTACAGCCACGCGGCCTCTCCCACCTCCAGCAGCACCGCCCCGGGCTCGCTTCTGCCTACCTCACTCGACTTCTGCAAGACGCTGCCAAAGCAGTTCAAAAGCATGTGCCGGAGGGCCACCCCGCCAGGTGGGTGCCCAGGGGCAGGGCCAGCCTTATCCTCCCAGCCCTTGCAGCCCCTGCTGTGGCAGCACCTTTCCCCTTGCTCTGCTCGCCATGGGGCAGGGCTGAATCCTGTGGGGGAGATGAGGTACCAACCTTGCGAGCAAGGATGGCTTCTAGCCTAAGTGCCCTGCTGCCAGGGGGAGGCAGGGTTTGTCCCATGGAGAGTTGGCCTGCGCAGAGGTGCTGGGTGGCTTTGAGCATGGCCCTGGCCCGCGCGGGACAGCTGGTGTCTGACTCTCTCCTATCTTGCTCCTCTGCAGGTGAGGCCTTCCACTCCTCAGAGCATCATCAGCACTCCGACCTCACTGCTCCTCCCAACAGTCCCACCGGCCTCCCCTCCCAGCCACCAGCGCTGATCCCTTCCAAGCAGACGCCTGCCCATCCGGGGCCCTTTGGCTCCCCACCCCACGTCCCACTGGGCACCTCCCCACAGGCTACACTCTTCCCTGCACCCAGCACACAGGCAGCAGCCCTGAAGCCGGTGTCTGAGTCACCTCCCGCTGGCACGGTCTCGCACAGCCCAGGGTCGTGTAAGAGCCCTCACCTGCCCCCTGCCAACGTGCCGCTGCTGAAGATGCCGCCTCCGCTGTCGGGCTGCACTCATCCCTGCAATGGGCACTGCAGTACTTCACTCATCCCTCCTCCCACCTCCCACCAGCTGCCCAGTACGAACAGGTGAGTAGAGGAGCCCTGCCTGCTTCCGGCCTCTCCTTGCTGGGCAATGTGCCCTTTCTCCCACCCCTGCCCGTGGATGCTCTTTTCCCTGTGGAGGGACCGGCTGCCCTGGTGTGGTGGTGCGGAGAGCAGCTGTCTTTGGGCCAGTTCCACTGCTGCAGACCCCTGGTCTCTGAGGGTTGAGCTCTTTCTCTCCCCACATGTCTTCTCCCTGCGGTTGTCCTTTAGTACTGTGGTGCAGAAGAGACTGTGCTTGCTCCTCCTCCAGCTAAAAGACCCAAAGGAACCGCCCGGTCAACCTGCTGTTGGCCAACAGGACCTTTGTCAGTGAGACCCGTCGGGCAGCTGTGGCACTGAGCAAAGGTCCTCGAGAAGATGAAGCCTGTGGACTTGTTCTGCTCGCCTGCTCCCCTGGCCCTCTCTGGGCTGCCTGTGCCCTGGAAGAGAGCACGCTGTGTCGCGGGCGCTGGTTCCTCTCCGCTGATTAGCGCTCCCTGCGGAGGGCCAGCCAGGTCCCGAGCTGGAGCTCGAGGAGTGGTGCTGAGGGCCGTGCCCTGGCCTCCCTGTCTCTGAGCTGGGTAGTCTGTGCCTGTGGGAGCCGGGCCTGCCTGCACATGGGGATGTCTGGCAGCTGCATGCAGTTCCAGCGTTTCTCACCTGTGCTACCTGCCGCCCCCAGTGAGTACCGCTCCCTGCCCTGGAATCAGCTTGTGGCCTGGCAGAGGGACACTGCTTTCTGGAGCTCTAGTGTGCCAGCCTCCTGCCTGCCAAAGGCCCTGGGGGGCGAGGAGCTACAGATGTCTTCTGCCATGGGCTCCTCTGGCATCTCTCCCGGAGGAGGAAGATGCAGGGAAGGGGGTTTGACTGCCCTGCAAATCCTTCTGCTCGGGCACAGGCTGCCCTGGGAGGGGTGTTCCTGCACAGGTAGTGTGGGAGTTTTTGAGGCCCCCTGGCTCCCGCTCACCTCTCGCCGTTCTCCCCTTCTCCTCAGGGACCCCTCTTGCAAAGGGCACAAATTCCCAAACGGTACCAGCTGCCACCCGCCACAGCCATGCGAGGCAGATGAGGGGCTCGGGGAGGATGAAGACAGCAGCTCGGAGCGCAGTTCCTGCACCTCCTCCTCCACCAACCAGAAAGACGGGAAGTTCTGCGACTGCTGCTACTGTGAGTTCTTCGGCCACAACGCGGTGAGTGAGGGGCTGGTCTGCAGCCACCCCCGGTCCTTGCACTCCGCTCTGCGGTGAGATATTACACAGCTCGCGTGCTGAGAGCGCGGAGGTGGGCAGGTCTGGCCGTGGCTGTTCCCTGCTGGCATTGTGCATCTCCCCCTCCCTTCGTTTCCATCCTGCCTCATCGGCCTGCTGGTCCCCTTGCTCCTGACTTGCAGCCACCTGCCCAGCCCTGGGGCTTGGTGCAGCCAGCCAAACCCTGTGGCTTTGCGGTGGAAAAAAGTTCAGTGGGGGCTGTGCCGACTTGTCTCGCTGAGACCTCGGGGAGGGGAGCAGCTGGGGAGGTCGGTGGGGGACTGGTGGGGGAGCCAGGGCTGTGCTGGCTTCGCGTGCCTGTCTGACTGACAGCGCTCGCCTTCCGCAGCCCCCGGCCGCTCCCACGAGCCGCAACTATGCTGAGATCCGGGAGAAGCTGCGTTCACGCCTCACCAAGAGGAAAGAGGAGCTGCCGCAGAAACTAGGGCACAACAGTAGCTCGGGAGAGCCTGCTGTGGACCACCGCAATGTGGATGAGCTATTGGACTACATCAACAGCACAGAGCCCAAGCCCTTGAACAGTGCCAAGGCAGCCAAGCGGGCACGGCACAAGCAGAAGAAGAAGGTGAGGCTGTGCAGAGGGTCAGGGCGAGATTGTGTCCCTTGCAGGGCTTTGCCTTCTCTCCCTCACATTCATTTGGTTTCTTGAACTCTGTATCCTTTGCCCTTTCCCCGAGGCGACGGTGGTGCCCAGCTCTGCGCAGGGCTTCTCCTGCCTCTGTTCCTGCAGAGGGTGGCCCAGTCCTCCTGGGTGCTTTGGTCTGTGCTGTCTGAACTGCTCCATGCCACATCTCTGATAAACGCCATGCATCTGTGGCAAGGAAAGGCAGTGCTGCAATGGTGTCTCATGCCCAGAGCAGTGCCTGCTGTGCAGCGTGGTAGCTGTTGCAGTGCCCACACGGGACATGTCACAGTTTGGGGGCTGTGGAAGACGTGGGGTGGCTGTGCGGAGCGCTGGCCCTTGGGTTTGCTGTCTGACAAAGCTGGTGCATGGCTAGTCCTGCGCCTGGGGCTCAGCAGCTCAGGCCACCCGCTCCTCATGGCACCTGTGTTGCAGGAGAAGGAGAAAGCCCAGCTGGAGGCAGAGGCCCAGAAGCGGGCAGAGCGTGCTCCTGCAGCCAGCCAGGCCAGGGAGCTGGCTGAGGAGAAGCTGCTGGAGTGGCCGGAGCTGGAGCTGGAGCGGGTGAACAGCTTCCTCAGCAGCCGGCTGCAGGAGATCAAGAACACCATCAAGGACTCTATCCGGGCCAGCTTCAGTGTCTATGACCTCAATCTGGATGTCAATGACTTCCCCAAGAAGGCAGCTGTCCTAGAGCAGAAGAACCTGCTCTCCAACCTCAATGGCTCCTCTGACCTGCAGGATATAGACCTGGCCCTGGCCCCACTCAGCCTGGGCCCCGCCAAGAGCCATGCGCTGCTGCGGAGTGAGCTGAACCCCCGATGGGGTGAGGGGCCCGGGGAGCCGCCGCTGGCCCCAGCGGGCGAGAACGGCGTGGTGAAGCGCCTCAGCGCTGTGCCCAGCCTCTCCCGCATGATCTGGGTGCAGTCCAAGGCTGCGGACTCTGCCGTGGACAGCAGCGGGCTGAGCCTGGAGCCCAAGGAGGGACAGCAGCCCAAGGGGCTGGAGCCGCTGGAGATGGTGCCCGTGGGGAGCCGGCAGCGGAAGAGCAAGCGGCAGAGCGGGCAGACGAAGAAAGGGGAGGGTGCTGCCATTGCGCATGGCGGCCAGGCCCGGCTGGAGAGCCCTGGTGCGAAGGGGCAGGTGCTGGGAGCCAAGCACCCTTCCAAGGCTGGCGCCCTGGAGCCACAGCGGGTGGGCGACTGCACCGAGCCGGGGGAGAACGGCAAGGGGCAGCCCTGGGGCTGCATCAGCAGCAGGCAGGAGAAGGAGAGAAGCGGCGAGTGGAAAGGCCGGAGGGGAGAGGGGAAAGCGGAGCTGCCGGAGCTGGCACAGCAGCAGCTGCCTGCCCTGGCTGCAGGGGACCGGCAACTGCCTGCCCCTGCTGCCCTGGGGGGCTCCCCCCAGCCCAAGGGCAAGAGCAGGAAGAGCCGAAACAAGGTGGAGAAATCCAATACCTCAATCGGTGAGTGCTGGAAGCACTGCTCAGCGCCACCATCTTGGCAGTGGCCCCTTCCCCACCTGCCCTGCCAGCTGCCAGCCCCCTGCCCATCCTCTGCCGGTCCAGCAGTGCTGACTCTCTGCTCCTCTGCTTTGCCAGATGACGTGTTCCTGCCCAAGGACCTGGACGGGGCAGAGATGGACGAGACTGACAGAGAAGTGGAGTATTTCAAGAGGTGAGGGGGCAGCCCTAGGGGGGGGGCAAACGCTGCCGGGGGGCTGGGGGTGCTGGCGGAGGGGCTGGTGGCTGACGGGGCTCTGCTCTCCCTGCCAGGTTCTGCCTGGACTCGGCCAAGCAGACGCGGCAGAAGGTGGCGGTGAACTGGACCAACTTCACCCTGAAGAAAACCACTTCCAGTGCGGCCCAGTGAGGGGCGGCTGCCGCCCCCCACCCACGGCCGCTCGCCTCTCCTCACTGTGCCCCCCCCGCCCCGCCGGCCCCCGCCTCGCCTCGGTGGGGTCCCCTCCTCCGCGGGGGGGGTCCCCGGTGCTCTCCTGCCCCGCGGGGACCCCCGGGGTCCCCCCCATCCTCCTCCTGCCCCCCCCCCGCGGGGTGACCCCGGCCGTCCCACCCCCCTCTCCGCGGGCGTCCGACTTCCCGTGCCGCGGGGAAGGACCGTGCTGGACCCAATAAAGAACTTTTTAATTTTTTATTTTATTTAAACCCCGCTGCCTACTGCTTTCTGCCGCGCGCGGGGAGCCCGGGGCGGCGCTCCCGCCACGGCCCGCTAGGGGCGCGCTCCGCCGCGTTGCTGGGCAACGGCGCCCGGCCTCGGAGACGTCACTTCCGGCGCGCGGGATTCTCTTCCGGGGCGGCGCGGCTGTTGCGTGGAGACGCCGCCATGGAGCCCGGGGCTGAGCGGAAGGTAGGGCCGGACCCGGCCGAGCCGGTACCGGGAGCCCCGGCGGGCCGGGCGGAGTTGGTACCGTCCCGGGCCCGCCTCATCTTGCGTCTCCCCACAGAGGCAGCGGGAGGAGGCGGCGGAGACGTCCGACCTGTCCGTGGAGGAGGATGAAGACTACGTGCCCTACGTGCCCGTCAAGCAGCGCAAGCAGCAGATGGTAACGGGGCCCGGCGTTGCACGGGGAGGGCTCCGAGCGTCCCTCCCGACACGGGGCCTCTCACTCCGCCTCGACCTGCTTTCTTCCAGCTGCAGAAGCTGCTGCAGATGCGGCGGAAGGTGGTGTCAGAGGAGGAGCAGCGGGACAGCGGGAGCGAGCAGCGGGGTGATGAGGATGACATCCCCTTGGGGCCCCAGTCCAATATTAGCCTCTTGGACCAGCACCAGCACCTCAAAGAGAAGGCGGAAGGTGGGGGAGCGGCTGGCGGTAGGGTTGGGTGGCTCTGAGGTGGCAATGAAACCTTCTCACTGTTTCCCTGACTCTTCCTCCAGCTCGGAAGGAGTCAGCCAAGGAGAAGCAGCTGAAGGAGGAAGAGAAGATCCTGGAGAGTGTGGCAGAGGGCCGAGGTGAGTGGCAGGACCGCTGTGTCTCAGAGCTGTCAGGGCAGCAGTAGGGGTATCATTGGCCTTGCAACATGCAGGGATGTTCACACCCAGGGATGGGACAGGAGGTCACAAGGGGATCCCTCGGCTGGCATCTGACTGCCTGGTTTAGCTAAGACTTTGCTGTGGCAGGCCCTAGGGCATGGTAGGCTGCAGCACTTGGTATTGCTGTACCCCGAGGGTCTGTCAGGGATACTGCTTTCCCTCCTCTGTCTTGGACATGATCTCCCAAACTGTTTGCCCGAGTAGTTCTGTGCTGAGGTTAAGTACATCGGGAGATGTAGAGTTTGCACTGACCTCGTTGGTTTTGTTCTTGCAGCTTTGATGTCAGTGAAGGAGATGGCAAAGGGCATCACCTACGATGATCCAATTAAAACTAGGTACGTTTCATGGTACAGAGGTGGTCTTCCTGAAAACATCGCTTCTCCATGGCTGAAGGGAACTAGGGGCCATACTTGTAAGAGGAGCACTGCTCTGTGGCCACTGGCTTGTCATTTACTCCACTTTCTGTTGTTGTAACCACTGTATGTAAGGTCGGAGGCTGTTGAGTCACCTTGGATATTGTTTTATATACAGTAAGGTTTGCTAGAGTAAATTCATGTTAAACTAGAAGACTTGAGGTGGATCTTTAAGTCTTGGAGGTAACTAAACTAAAGAAAGAGACAGACATACATATGTAAGCACACAGAGCCAAAGTTGCTCAGGGCAGTGTCAGAGAGATGATAGAGATGTGTCCAAAAGGTTTTGGCATGTTCCATCCTCCATCCATAGACTGTTCTCAGCTGTTAGCTTGGGACTTACTGAGACTTTGGAGAAATATTTAGTGCATGGATCTGGCTTGAATCTGTTCCTGTGCTCACGCTATGAAGCCCTTTGGGGTTATCTCTTTTCCCTGGTGGGATACTGGACCCCAGCAGGGAGTTCCTCTGGGTCTCTGGGGTGCTTGCTGTTCTGGAGCCCCAGCCTCATTCTGCACCATGACCTTCCTCTGTTGCCTTTGCAGCTGGAGAGCACCTCGTTACATCCTGGGCATGTCGGAGGCACGGCACGATCGTGTGCGCAAGAAGTACCACATCCTGGTGGAGGGGGAAGGCATCCCGCCTCCCATCAAGAGCTTCAAGGAGATGAAGTTCCCAGCAGGTGGGCCAGGAGAGGAGCTTGGCAGGGCGGCAGGCAGTGTTCTTCTGGGAAATGCGTGTCAGCGAGTGAAGCTGTTGAATCTTTAACGCTTAGTGGGCTCACAGCTTAAATTTCTAACAGTGACTGTATCTCTTAGTTGTTGGCCTGAGGGGTGTTTGTCACTGGTGGAAGAACTGTGGCTGGGACATGAGTAGGAGGGAAAGAGGGGGAAGACTTCAGGTCACGAATGTGTGTGTCCCTTTTTCTCCTCACAGCTATCCTGAGGGGTCTGAAGAAAAAAGGAATCCAGCAGCCAACACCCATACAGATCCAAGGCATCCCCACAATGTGAGTGCTCTGTCCCCATCCCAGAGTGGGGAGCAGTTGCTCCCGACAGCCCACCCAGCAGTGTGAACCAGGCGCTCTTCCCTGGTGACAGATGCACCACGTCACCTTGCTCATCCCTGGAGGTTTGAGCCGTTCTGTGATGCTCCTCCTCACCATTGGCCCCATTTCTCTGCCAGCCTCTCTGGAAGGGACATGATTGGCATTGCATTCACTGGCTCTGGGAAGACCTTGGTGTTCACCCTTCCGGTGATCATGTTCTGCCTGGAGCAAGAGAAGAGGCTGCCGTTTTCCAAGCGAGAGGGACCCTATGGACTCATCATCTGTCCCTCGGTGAGTGTTGGGGGAGTGGTGACCCACAGGAGGAAGCTTTGATTGATATGTAGTGGCAATCCCAGATCCTCCCTACACGGAAATGTGGGAATGAGTGAGTTTTGTCTCTGTAGCGGGAGCTGGCCCGGCAGACCCACGGCATCATTGAATACTACTGCCGCCTGCTGCAGGAGGACGGCCTGCCCCCACTGCGCTGCGCCCTCTGCATCGGGGGCATGTCTGTTAAGGAGCAGATGGAGACAATCAAACAGTAAGACCTTCGGGGAGGGTGAGGGTGGGGATGTATGTGGGGCTGGAGCTGTGCTCTGTTTTCTGGTAGGGTGGCACCCTGGCTAGATGGCTTCAGGAAAGTGTGGGGATGAAGGCGATGTGCCAAGCGGGTGTGACTTTTCCTATGTGTCCTGCATGGGTGTGCCTGACAGTGGCCTTCTCTTGGCCCACAGTGGTGTACACATGATGGTGGCAACCCCTGGCCGCTTGATGGACCTGCTGCAGAAGAAGATGGTGAGCCTGGACATCTGCCGTTACTTGGCCTTGGATGAGGCTGACAGGATGATTGATATGGGCTTTGAGGGGGACATCCGTACCATCTTTTCCTACTTCAAGGTACTGAGCTGGCACAGTATGAGCACCCTGAAGCTCAATTGCTGCACCTAGCTGGTTGAGTGAGTGCTAAATCCTTGCTTGCACTGTGTTTCCTGTGCAGGGCCAGCGGCAAACCCTTCTCTTCAGTGCCACAATGCCTAAGAAGATCCAGAACTTTGCCAAGAGTGCCCTGGTGAAGCCCATCACCATTAACGTTGGACGAGCAGGTGCTGCCAGCCTGGATGTTGTGCAGGTGAAGTAGCTGGGTGCTCCCCCATGCCTGTGTGGGAGGTCAGCACCATTCACGAGGGCACTTGATGCCTCCCCCTGCTAGGAGGCTGGCCCTCCTTCCCAACAGGTTAAGGGATACCAAGCAAGGGCAGTTCCTCCACTGCCTGATCCTTCCCTGTACTTGTTCCTAGGAGGTGGAGTATGTGAAAGAGGAGGCCAAAATGGTGTACCTCCTCGAGTGCCTGCAGAAGACCCCGCCACCTGTGAGTAATGCACTCTGGCAGCATGGCTGGGGGCAGCGTGGGCATGTCACAGCCCCGGGGCATGGGTGGAGCTGGCAGCGGGGATGGGGCTGTGATGATGTGTAGGCCTGTGAGTCGGTCTCCACATATGAGCGGGTCCTGGGCTCAGAGCTGTTGCGTGTTCTGCTCAGCAAGAGGGAATGGGTTTCCCAGGGGTTGTGCTGGTGCCAGCCCACAGAAAGGCGGCTCTTCCATGATGTCTGTGCTGCCGCAGGTGCTGATCTTTGCAGAGAAGAAGGCGGATGTTGATGCGATCCATGAGTACCTGCTGCTCAAGGGTGTGGAGGCTGTGGCCATCCATGGAGGGAAAGGTCAGTGAGGGTGTTGGGGAGGCCTAAGCTGCGATGTGGCCCTGCCTGACCCCACTCCTGCCAGGGTTGTGTGTAGCCGCAGAAGGTCCCAGCGTGCAGCAATTTGTGATGGTATGAGGAGGGGCTGAGTCAGTGTCGGGAGCAAATGCCATGTTGTATGTAGCAGGCATAAACACAGTGGAGGTCCCTATGGGACCTAGAGGTCCCTCTGTCCATTTATTTGGGGAAGGGCTGCATAGATGCTCTTGCTGGGGGAGCCCCGGCTGAGCAATGCTTGGCTCCGAGGCCATAGGGCTTGCTGCAGTGAGTAGGACTGGAAGCTCTGTCCTTCCTGATCTTCTCTGCTGGGCCTTTGCAGATCAGGAGGAACGGACAAAAGCCATCGAGGCTTTCCGTGATGGGAAGAAGGATGTCTTGGTTGCCACCGATGTCGCTTCTAAGGGCCTGGACTTCCCAGCCATCCAGCACGTCATCAACTATGACATGCCAGAGGAGATTGAGAACTATGGTAGGGACTGGGTCCTGGGGGGACCAACATGGGCATGGAGGGGTGGGAGGCCTGTGAGGCTCTGTGTTTGTGCTTGTCTGCAGTGGCTGGGGGCAGGATGGTCTGTCACGTTGCATTCACCCAGGCCTGATCTTGTCTTTTTCTCCACAGTTCACCGTATCGGGCGTACAGGCCGCTCAGGCAACACTGGCATTGCCACCACCTTCATCAACAAGGCCTGTGGTGAGAAACAGTTGTGGGGCTGGGGGCTGCCAATGGAGGAGGCAGCTGGGTGATGGAGCTGCCTCTGCCTCAGCAAGGGGGCTGTTCCTGAGCAAGCAGGGACAAGTTCTGATGGCTTGTGGGGGACAGGTGGTGGTGTGAGTGCTCCCCACCCCTGTTTGGGCTGTGTCTGATCCCTCTCTGCCCCCAGATGAGTCGGTGCTGATGGACCTGAAGGCCCTGCTGCTGGAGGCAAAGCAGAAGGTGCCGCCGGTGCTCCAGGTGCTGCACTGTGGGGACGAGACCATGCTGGACATTGGAGGTGAGAGACCATGGGCTGGCACAGGGACCTCCCTCAGGACTGCTGAGGCCAAACCCCCAGCCCCTGGGGCAGTTCCTGCCTGCCTCGGGGCTGGTGCTGCCCGTCCGTGGTCCGTGAGGCCGGCTCGGTGCTGCAGCAGCAGAGGAGATGCTGTTGTAGCCCCTCTGCTTCTGGGGGGGCTGGGGGGGGTGGCACTTCCCTGGTGTGGCACAGCTCTCCTTGACCTCATCCCTCCTGTTGCAGGCGAGCGGGGCTGTGCCTTCTGCGGCGGCCTGGGCCATCGTATCACCGACTGCCCCAAGCTGGAGGCGATGCAGACCAAGCAAGTCAGCAACATCGGCCGCAAGGACTACCTGGCCCACAGCTCTATGGACTTCTAGCTTGGGGAGTGGGCTGCCCAGCGCTCCCCCTGCACAGGCCCGAGTTCCCTTTCTGACGGGGCACTGCCTTTCCCAAGCCCGGGGGCCTGTCCTGCACTGCTGTGGCCCCTTTTCCAGGCATTTGACCAGCAGGGCTGTTGCCAGCTCAGCCTGATGAAGCTTCTGCGCCGGGAGGAAACGTGTGGAGCTGTGCCGCAACAGCCTTTAATGTCAGCAGTGTGTTGGGCAAGCGGCAAGCAGGTAGCAGTGCCTGAGGGGAGGAAGAAGCCCGAGGTGGGGCAACTGGCCTGTGGCCAGCTGCCTGCTGCTCCTGCCAGCCCCCTGCAGTGGTGGGGCCAGGGGCTTACATCACTCCTCTCCCAAGCCCCTCAATTCCTCTAGAACTGTTTGCGTTACCTGGTTTTGTGTATCCTCAGCTGCTGGCCCTTCCTGTGTCCCCCAAACACGCTCTGATGCAGCCGGGGCGAGGTGGAGTGTGCTGTGCTCCTGTCGGGCGGTCCCCTAGGTGCTTCCTGTGCTCCGCCTGCGTGTGTTCTGCCCCACTGCCCTTGTGTGAGGGGGAGGGTGGATGGACAGACACCTCCCGTGGCCCAGCCTCTGCCCCTCATCCCACACACTAAAAAGGGGAAGTCGTTGAGAGAAGGAAGTCTGCCCCATGCAATTGCTTCGGCTGCAGCAGTCACATTTTCTCCCCTGCTGCTAGCCTGAGTCCCCGATCCTTGTGCTGGCTGTCAGGGGGGCACTGGGCTCATGGAGAGACCCGTGAAGGATGGGATCCTCTATGTGCAGCACTGCAAATTTGGAAAGGTAAAGGGTGGATTTGGGGCTGGGTACAGGGTTTGCCCTGATCTGTCTTGATGCCTGGGGCTGGGCCCACAGCAGCCTGCTGAGGGGGGACTGGAGCCAGACCCCTCGGAGCTGCCCCGAGGGGGGCCCTGGGCTCTGCAGTCCCAAAAACGGGGCTCTCCCTGTGGCTGAGGGGACTCATCCATGCAGGCACCTGCTCAGGCTCACCCCTGCGCGCAGGGTCCCTCTTCTCGCTTGGTCACCATGTGATTCACAATGAGACAATAAACGTGTCGATGAGGTGCAGCTCTAGCATATGTGTGGGAGAGGGGCACCGGGGCAGCGTGTGGGATGTGTCTCTGGGCCCAGTCTCCATCAGCCTGGCCCTGGGGGGTCAGCGCCATCTGTGGGGCACCCCCCGGTGCCTTGGCCTGCTGCCTTGAGCCCTCGGGGTGGGCACAGAGTGCTGCAGCCCTCTGGGCATCGTATGGGCGGCAAGGTGGGAGTCCCCGCAGAGTTGAGCGAGCACCAGTGAGCTGTGGGATGGGTATTGGGGAAGCGGGTCCGGCTGGCACGCTGGCCATGCCTTAGTGGCATCCCCTCTACGACAGTGGGGCAGCCGTGGCCACGCAGGGGGCTGCAATCAGCCCCAACCTCCCCGCTGAGTGAGAGCCAGGTCCTGGAAGCAAGACGGGCAGGCCCCGCGTGCATAGCACCAGTGCCCTGCTGCGTAGGAGGCAGGCAGGCTGGCGGTGGTGTGTATTTTGGGTGCTTGGCTGAATCTGGTTTCTGCAGGGTGGAGGCTCTCTGCGCCTCTGAGGTGTGTGGGGGCACGCGCCCCCTCTATCCCATGACAGGCTGGGAAGATGTTGGTGCTGCAGAGCCTCCCTTGGGAGGAAGCGGGCGGCTAGCTGCAGGCTCTGGCCGTGCTCGACAGCTGTGAGGCTGCCAGCAGAAGCCTCAGCAGCTCAAAATGGCTTTAATTTGCATCAGGGTCTATCCTGAGAACAGCTCGAGAGCTCAGCTGCAGCGGCGGCAGGCTGGCACTTGCAGCAGGGAACAAAGAGCAGGACCTGGTGCTCGGCGAGCTGGGAGTGAGCATGACTCACGCAGAGAGCCACGCAGAGCTCGCTCAGGGCAAGGCCCCCCCTCAACTCAGCTTTGGGACTACTCCAGCCCACAGCTCTGGGGGTCCGTGCTGGCCCCAGCTCTCTGTGCCCTTCCGTAGCACCCGGTGGGTGCAGGTTGGGACCCCCTTGTGCCCCCCTGCTGCCCCATACAGCTCTTCCTGAGCACTGCTGGCCCATGCACACGTAGACATGGAGGGCAGCGCTGTCAGGACACAGCAGGCATCTCTTTGCTGACCTTTTTTCTCCTGTCTGTGCCCTTCCCATGCCCCAGAGGTCCTGGAGGAAGATGCGAGCCCAGCTCTTTGCCGCCAGCCCCTCTGGAGTGGCCCGCATGGAGAATTTTGACGTGCGGGATGATGGCATGACGTTGGAGAAGACCTTGCAGCGGAGCACCCGCCGGGTGATCCGTCTCTCGGACTGTGTTTCTGTGGGCCCAGCAGGCATAGAGAGCTGCCCCAAAGCCACCGCTGCCTTCTACCTCACCACGACGGAAAAGAGCTACGTGCTGGCAGCTGAGCAGCGGGACGAGTGGATCACCCAGTTGTGCCAGCTGGCCTTCCAGGTACTGTGCTGCTCCTGCCCCAGGTGAGCCGGCGGGCTCCAGGGCGCATGGGCAGGTAGGGGAGCTCGTGCTCCCCTGCGCCGGGGACCACACTCACATCCCTCTGTTTCAGGATACAAAGGACATGGTGCAGAGTGCTGCCAGGACCCAGCCTAGCCCTGCTGTCCCCATGGAGGAGAATTCCCTATACTCTTCCTGGCAAGACCGTACGTGGAGGGACAGTGGATAGGGCTGGGGTGGGCTCCCGCTCAGTGCTGCAGTGCTGACCCCCGCTTTGCTCTGCTCCTGTAGTGACTGAATTCCTGGTGCTGGTGGTGCAGACGGATGCAGCTGCCCGCTGCGGCTTGCACGGGCACTACCTGCTCTCAGCCCTTCCGCAGAGCCTGACGCTGAAGGACCTGCAGTCCCGCCAGCCCCTGCTCACCTGGCCCTACCCCTTCCTCCGCAAGTTTGGCCAGGATCAGGTGGGTGCCCCCCCTCCCTCCTTGGGGCTGCTCACTGCCAAGGGCCAGTGCCAGCATCTCACCCTGCCCTCTGGTCTTGCAGATGGTGTTCTCCTTTGAGGCCGGCCGCCGCAGTGACTCCGGCGAGGGCACCTTCACCTTCAGCACCCCACGGGCCCCAGAGCTCTGTCGGGCTGTGACCGCCGCCATTGCCTGCCAGCAGCAGGGCAAGGACACTCCAGACCCCCAGCTCTCTGCACAGGGTCTTGAGCCCCAGCCCTGGGGCGCTAAGGCTGATGAGCCCCAGCCCAGCCCACCCCTGGGGGGTGCAGAACCTGCTTCCCACCCCCCTGCCAGCCTCCTCTGCTTCCCCTCACCCGAGCCAGAGGGCACAGGCCCCATCATCTATGCCTCCATCGCCCGGAGCCAGCAGCCCCTCTTTGTGCTGGGGCAGCCAGGCACCAGCGAGCCCTGGGCCGCGGGGAAGCCACCCCCTGAGCATCTCTATGAGAACATCTTCACGGCGGAGCTGGGTCCAGCCAGGGAGGAGGAGGAGGAGGAAGGGCAGGGGCAGTGGGAGCTGGGATGCCGCCAAGCCCCCGAGGGCCACAGCAGTGAGGCAGGCCCCCTCTACGACAACCGGGCTGCCCTGGGTCAGCTCCCCCGGGGCAGCCCCCAGCCTCCGGAGCAGCGCTGGGGCCGTGGAGGGCAGGAGGCGCTGCCAGGGCCCCGTGGGCACAAGCCCCAGCGCAATCTCCGGGCCAAGCTCGTGCGGCTGCTCAGCCGGGAGACGTCCGGCCCGCGGGACTGGGCCTGAGCCGGGGCTGAGCGCCCTTCGGTGATGCGGTGCCGTGAATAAACAGCCTGGGCCGGACTCGGCTCTGCCGGTGCTGCGGGGGTGGGTCGCGGGGCCAGTGCTACCGGGCCTGGCGGGGGCAGCCCGCGTCTGCCGCCAGGGGGCGCCGCTGTGCCCACCCCGGTAGGTAGGCGCACGTGTTGATTGGCCGAGCCGCCCGCCGGCTCCGCCCCCTCTCGGTCCTATATAAGGCGGGACCGGGACGGGGGCGGTGCCCGAGTTCGAGCCTTGTGGCCGCCTGCTCGGCTCAGCTCCCCGCTGCGGCGCCGCCGCCCGCTCGGCCCCGCTCCGCCGGGGACCCGGCCGGCCGCGGGTGAGTCGGGGGGGAGGCGGGCCGCGGCAGGGCTGGGGCCTTCGTTCTCTGCTGGAGGTGTGGGTGCATGAGGGGTGCAGGGCTGAGGCCTGGAAGCGGGGGTGGGGCGGCTGGTCGGGGTCGGGCCCGTATGAGGCGAGGCCGGGGACTCTGTGGAGCAGGGCTGGGCCTGGGGTCCCCGAGCCTGGGGAAGCGAGGCCGTGTGGGGCGGGGTGAGCAGCGGGGCCTGGGGCCCCGGTGGGGCAGGGCTGGCGGCCGGGCCCGGCGGCTCCTCAGCAGCAGGAGGGCTGCCCGCCCTGGGGCTGCTGGGGACCCCAGCCCCGCGGTGGGGCGGGGGGGCTGCCTGCTCCAGGCCGCCCCGGTTCCGGCGCCGCGGCGGGGCTTGGGCGGCGGGAATGCCTGACACGCAGCCTTCCCCGGCGCTCCCGAGCGGGGAGCGGGCTGGTGTCGTCTTACACGCCTTATATAGCCCGCACCGGGCCGGGAGCGCGGGGGCACTCCGGCCCCCGGCCCTGCCGCCTCCCCGCCGGCAGCCCGCATCCCTGCGGGGCGCGGGGGGGAGCCCGGGCCTCCGGAGCTGGCCTTTTCCCTCCGCCTGGCAGCGGCAGGAGGAAGGTCCTTGGGGGGCTTCGCGGGGGTCTGGCGACTCCTTCCAGGTGCGGGGTGGCCGGGAGGCCGGGGCTGGCCCGCCTGCCCGGAGGCTTGGCCGGCTGACAGCTGTCAGCGCAGCCCTGGCAGGCAGCGGAGCGCCGGGATTCCCAGTGCCTGGCTCCGTGCGCGGAGATGGGCTCGCTCCCAGGTAGCATCTGCTCGGCCGGCTGCTGGAGCGCCAGGCTGGCTGCTCTGCCAGGTGCCTCGGGTGGCATCATGCAGCTCCTGTGCTGCTGCTGCTAATTCACCCAGCAAAAACGCTTCTGGTTCCCATCCTTACGGACCTGCTGTTGCTTCCCCATGGTTTGAAACGGTCTTGACTTTCAGCAGTGTGAGTGCTGTAAGGGAGAGCACATCTTGGGTTTGGGAGGAGGAGAGCGGAGCCCACGGATGCTCCACTGCAGGTGTCAGTGGGGCTGTGCACGGCTCTCTGGTGCTAGTCAACATTACCCTGGGCCCCTCTACTCTGACGCTGCTGGAGGAGATACTGATAGACTTGGGGTGCATCTCTAACCATAGTGTAGGATGGCTGGGGTGGAGTTACTGCTGGAAACACGACCTATCTTCTCCTGTCCCATCCTGCCAGGCCCCAGGCCCCCTCCTCACCTGCTCTCTCTGTGTTGTTCCTATGTACTCTGACATCAGGATCACCCCCTCTTCCCTTGCAGAGATGGGTGATATGGAATCCTACAAGGTGATGCTGAATGGGCCAGCGCCCTGGGGCTTCAGGCTGCAAGGAGGAAAGGATTTCAGCATGCCACTCTCGATCTCCAGGGTAAGAGAAGCTGAGACTGGTGACATCCATCCATCGTTCCTCCTGCCTCTGTGGATGCGAGGCCACAGTGGCTGTGTCCAGGTGGCTGAGGCAGAGCTGTATGGGGGATGCAGATGAGCCAGGACCCCAGGAGTGCTGTGTCCTGCCCTGCCTGGCTCCACACAGCCTCCTTGGTGCCTTATCAGCTGCAGCTGTTCTCCAGCACGGGGGTGTTCCGGGCAGAGGACCGCAGCAGGGATGTGAAATGTTGTACAGACTCTGCAGAGTCATTCTGGCTGCTGGGGGGGGTAGGGGAGGCCCCTTCCGGAGCATGCCCACCACAGGGGGAGGCAGTCTGCTCTCTCCATCTCCAAGCTGTGGGGCTGGCCTCCCAGTCTGCACCCTGACACTGGGCTCAGCATCCCAGGACCTGGCTTGTGTCTGTTTGCCCTCCCTCCCGCTGTATGGCAGTTAGTTCTGCACCCGAGCTGGCCCCCAAAATGGGCAGGGAGGGGAGGAAGTCTGTGCTGCTGCCTGCACTGGGATGTGGCTTCCTCCACAAAATCATCTCTTTTCTCCAGCATAAATGAGAGTTGTGCCGCTGGCTGGTTGCGATTGAGGCACCTGGTGCAAGCTGCTCCTGGTGCGATGCTCACCCAGATCAGGTCTGGCCCCTATGTGTGTGTGGGTCCCTGTTCCCCGGTGGCCAGGTCCCCCTGGGTGGGTGCTGGCCATGGCTCTTGCCACACAATTGCCTTATAAGCCTTGGAATGTGACTGTGTTGTCCATGCTGCTGACGCTCTGGCAGCTGGCACTGAGGCTGCTTCTCAAAGGATAACTTTGCTCGTGACACCGAGCGCTGCGTGCAGGGCTTATCCTCAGCAGGAGCCTGGTACCGCATGCCTGCCCTGGAGAGCGTGGGTCTGCAGCACCCCGGCTCAGAGCACAGACCCTGAGGGCACCGTGCAGGGCTGGTGTTGCCAGCACTGCTGCCCTGGGGCCTGTCGATCTCTGCCGAGCACGCAGAGACGGCTTCAGCGAGTTTGTTGTCTAAAAAATGTTTCTCTTGGCTGTGAGCCAGCACTTAACAAAGGGTCTGGTCGGATGGAGGAGCCTCCTAGGGCAGGGGCCTCATAAAGCAACAGCCCCGCTGTATGAGGAGGCCAGTGCTACCCTCAGGGCTTGGGCAGCGCTGCTTTGGCAGGGCAGGCAGGAGCAGCGAGGACATCCCAGGGGATGTAGCCAGCTTTTGGGGGCTCTCTGGTGAGGCTGGGCTGTGTGGCGTAACAGTTGGCCTTGTTTGATGGGAAGGGATGACCCTGCACTGTTTTGCATCCTGGAGGCATCCCCAGCCCAGAGCACACCACCTCGCTCACTCTCTGCCGGCTCTGCTGCCCAGAGCATCCTGCTGTTCTTGGCCACTGCTTCCCTTGAGCAAGGGTGTTGCTGGCAGGGCAGGCTGTCCTGCCAGGCCTGGGGCTGCCGGAGCAGGCTGCAAGGAAGTGTCCTGCCCTGGCTTTGAGGGCTGCGGCGGGGCCCTGCTCGGTGGGCTGGGGGAGCACAGGGGGAAAGCAGCACCGAGTGTGCTTCAGCTCTTGGCTGCATCCATCACTGTGACACTACTGGGTGAGCTGCAAGGCCGCTTTAGCTCAGCGGTCAAACAAAAGAGGTGCTGCCCTGGGCCTCTGTGCATGTGGCTCTCGTGGTAAGGAGCTCTGCCAGGGTCCTGACACCTTGGCTAGGCAGGCAGCGAGACCGTGGTCCTGAGCTGCTTGTGCTGGAGCCAGGCTGGCATCTGGGGAGTGGGATGGTGTGTGGCATGTCCTGGCATCTGCTAGCTGGGAAAGAGGAGAGACCCTCAGCGCTACAGGTGGGAAGGCACTGGAAAATGCTGCCTGGGCCCTTGTGCAGGTGCCCCACTCCCCTCCATGCTGGCCGAGGCCATGTCTGGGGCACCCGGTGAGCACCTTGCTGGGTGCAGTGACAGAGGCATGGGGAACAAAGGACTGGCTGGGTGGAGAGGGCAGGAAGGAAGCCCTGGTTAGCGGAGCTGGGTGGAAAGTGGGAGTGCTGGCACTGCCATGGCTCCCAGCTGAGCTGGCACCTGCCGAGGGGGTTTCTTGGTGTGCCGGCGCAGAGGGGGAAGGGGAGCGTGGCGGGGCTGGGTGCGGCTGTGTGACGCAGCCTACTGTGCTCTCCCCTTCCCGGGCATCTGTGTGAAAACCTCTCCCAGCTCCCGCTCCTGCTTCCAAACCCACGCAGGCGCTCCACACCTTTCCCAGCCCTCAAGGGCAGCAAGCTGGGGCCTGCAGCAGCGCGACCAGGAGCCGGCCAGCACCACTGGCTGCCCAGGGCACCCTCCCATGCCGGGCAGGAGTGGGCGCTGGGTGGTGTGGGGGTACCCGTGTTACTCTGGGGATGGCAGCGGGATGCAGATGGAGCCGGGTCACATCCAGCCCATGTGTGGGGTTTGGCCTCACATGGAGAGCCGGTGCTGGTGTGGGGAAAGGGAGCACATCTCTGGGGTGAGCCAGACCCTGCACACGGGCGGTGGGGGCAGGGGCTCGGCGGCAGGGTTTTTTCAGCCCTCTGACAGTGCTGGGAATCTGGCTCGCTCCTTTTATGTTCATGTTGAGCAGGACTTGAGGAAATACTTGGTTCACGTCCAAGCGCCTCGAGTTCTTCCGTGCTGGAGGAGCAGGAATGGCTGCAGCCTGCCCACGTCTGTCTGTCTGTCAGTGCCTGGGAGCTGTGTGTGGTGCTCGGGGCCCTCTTTGCCTTTGGCTGTGCGTCCCTGGTGGGAGGGGAGGGCAGCCTTTGCTTCCCAGCATAGGGCTGATGTAGAGCCGTGCTGAGGGCAAGGTGCATCTTTGGCACTGTGGCTGGGCAGGGGAACCTGTGGCCATGCTCCCGGCTGCCCCGGCGGGGTGAGGTCTGGGGGAGCAGCGTGGGTGGGGGCGGGTGTCTCCCTGCCCCGGGGGACTCCTGCTCCTCTGCGGGAATGAGGTAATGTCTGCCCTTGCCGGCACCAGGAGGGGAATGGGACTGGGATGGGAGCACAGGCGGCTGAGGGCAACGCCTGGAGGGTGCCTCCCCTGTGCCCCACTCACCCCAGGCAAAGGGCTGGACATGCCTGTGGTTTGCAGCAAGACGTGGGCTGGCCGGTGGGCCCTGACTCACTGCGCTCCTGTCCCGCCCCAGGACCACAGGGGTGGCTCCGAGGGGCAGCTGGGCCTACTGCTAAGGCTAAGCTGGTGCCATCTCCGCTGTTTGGTGTCACTGGGATGGGACGGGACCCCAGGATGCTGGCATAGCCCCGAGCATTGCCAGAGGGTAGGGACTGGGCAGTGCTGGGTGCCCTGCTGCTGCAGAGGGGAAGAGGCTGTTCTGGGCTGATGCACTGAAAAATGGGGGAGTGATCCATGGGTCCCTTCCTCCCCCTGGGTCAGGCCTGTATGGGTGTCCTAGGCTGGGCTGAGCCTTGCACAGGGGAGCCTGGGCTACAGTAGAGCCCAGTTCTCCTGAGGATGAGGGTGTTCCTCCGCTCCCAACGCTGCTGCTCAGCTGGCCTGTCTCTCCCTGACTCTGTCTGTCCTGCAGCTGACACCAGGTGGGAAGGCGGCCCAGGCTGGCGTGGGAGTGGGCGACTGGGTGCTATACATCGACGGGGAGAGCACCAGCTCCATGACGCACATTGAGGCCCAGAACAGGATCCGCGCCTGTGGGGACAGGCTCTGCCTCACCTTGAGCAGGTAGGATTCACAGGTCCTGCAAACCTGGGGTCCTGGTGTGGCTGGAGCAGAGCCAGGGCCCACTGCCCAGTGCCATCCCTTGGTACCACCGTCTCTCAGCATCACTTCTTGCTCAGAGCCTGGCAGCCCCTGGCTGGGCCCAAGGTTTGGCTGGATGAGGCTTAGCCTGGCTGCTGGCCCTCACCTGCGAGCCATGGGGCAGTGCCAGCCAGCCGTGGCTCCTCACGGGCAGGTGCTACATCCCTGGGGTACCAGCGTCCCGGTGATGGCTGGGCTGGTTCCAGCACCTCCCTGGCTGTCTTCTCTCTTGCAGAGCCCAGAACCACCTGGGGAAGCCGCAGAAGGTACGTGTTGCTCCTGGTGCTGCGGCAGCAGTTCAGCCTTGTCTCAGGGGAGGGGAATCTCTGAGCATAGATGGACAGATTGGACCTTCGCTCCTGGGGCCCGCAGGCTTCTGAGAGACTGGGATGTGTTTGGAGGGCTGGAAAACTCCCCACTGGAGGAGCAGCTCTGCCCCCTGCACTATGGCAGATTGGAGGGAGCGGGGTCTGCCCAGAGGGTGCCTGGGTCCTGGCCGCTGCCTGTCTGTGCCCGCGCTGGTGCTGGGTGCGGGCAGGGGTGCAGGGGAGGAGGCCGGGCAGCTGCAGCACGGCCTCAGGGCCCCGTGTTTGCTAGTGCTGGGGAGCGCCCGGATGCAGAGAGGCAAGGCTGGGGCTGGTGACTGGTGGCTCCTGGCTGGAAGCCACCTGCACGCGTTCAGCTTCATGCCACAGAATGGTTGTGATCAGTGTGTGCATGCACCACCCCACCTTGGGCAGCAGCAAGCGTCTGGGGCACGTGCTAATCTTCCAGTGACCCTTGGGCCGGGTTTGTGACCTGCTGTCACTGGGCCCCGTGGAGAGAAGTGCCAGCCTGGCAGAGCCCAGTATCTGAGGTGCACGTGCTATCCAGCTTTCCTGCCTAGCTGCCTGCTGTGCTGCCTGGCCCGGGGCTGCCCCTTGCATGCTGCTTGACATGTGAGCCTGTGTCTGTGTGTTTTGTCTCGCTCAGGACTCACTCCCCTGCTCTGAACCCCTGAAATATAACTTCGCTCCCAGCACCGCCCTCAACAAAACAGCTCGGCCCTTCGGGGCCGGCTCGCCTCCGAACCCACGGCCTGGGCTGGTGACGAAACCCGTGACGTATGCACCCCTGGCGCCCACCTGCACCCCCCAGCACAATGGGTATGTTGCTGTCCATCCTGCTCCCCGAGGACTGGGGGGAGCCTGCTGCCCAGCCCTGCTGCGCCTTGCATGCCAGGCACCCGTGGGTGGGAGCGGGTGACGGTGGCCATGCTGGGGTCCCCCACAGCTGGTGCTGAGGTGGTACAACAGGACTGTCAGTGTGTGGGGACACAGCCACGCACGTGCTGGTCCCTCGCTCCGGGACATGTCAGCCCGTGAGGAGTCCTGCAGTGTGTGACACAGTGGTCACAGCAGGACACTCGCTGGCATCTGCAGTAGCAGGAAGGCAATGACTGCGTTGTGGCCACCAGCCAGTGCTGCCTGGGGATGTCCTGCTGGTCCCCAGGCTGCTGGAACGGGCTGGGCAGAGTGAAGCCTTTGAGCCCTGTGCAGCACTGTCTTCGCCCCACTTGCAGGGAAGGAGCTTGTGCCTCTGCAGGCTGCCCACCTGGCTGCAGTGTGTCCGGCAGCTGCTGGTCCCTGCACCTCCTGCCAAGAGCTGCCATGATGCCCTGAAACCAGGCAATCGGGGACGCGCAGCCCTGGCTGCCCTGGGCAGCTAGGTCTGGTCTGGGGGGCTGTGGGAGGCATGGTCTGGTCCATTGGTGTCTGTCCCAGTGTCCCAGTGTGCTCCCGGCCCTGGGCAAGCTAGGCATGAGTGTCAGGGGCAGGGGGACTAGTGCAGGCTGTAGGTGAGCTCTGGAAGTTTCTTGGGTGCTGTGGGTCTAATTTCACCTTCCTTTCTCTTTCTTTCTCTCCTCCCTTTCTCTTTCCCTCTCTCCTACAGGTGCTGAGCCTTGACAAGTCAGTAAGCCTTTGGCCTGCTCTCTCTGTCCTCCCTGCATGCCTCTCCCCTGCTAGTGCCCTGTTCTCTGGGGCAGGACCAGCCCAGGGATGGGCAGCATGTGCTGCTCTGCCCGTGTGGGTGGGTCACTCCTGGCAGTGAGCTGTCCCTAGCCTGAAGGGCGAGTGCTGCCTGTCCCTGCCAGCTGCTGCGGCCCTGCAGTGTCCTCACGTGTGGTCCCTTCCTTCTTTGAGACATGTCTTGGCTGGGCGAGGGCTGCTGGGCTGTGCTGGGCACCCTGCCCAGGGCCAGGCAGGCAGGCAGTACTGCCATGGGCACAACAGGTGTGCACTGGGCTCTCATACAGCTCCTCTGCTGGTGATTTTTTTGACCTTGGCTTATTCTTGCCCTGTCCTTTCCCCTCCTGGCCCTTGGGGCCAGTCTCGGGACTGCTAGAATGGCGGTCAGTCCTCAGTCGGTCCTTAATGGGCCTGTCCTGCACGGAGGAGGAGTAGGGGGTGTGGGGAGTAAGGCAACATGCGGAATCTCAGGTACTGGTGTGCTATGGTTCTGTGCTGGGGGAAGCGTGCAGGAGCCCCAGGGAAGTGATGGTGTGGGGATCTGCCAGATTTGACAGACAACAATGTCACTCGCAGGCAGCCCCCGCAGCCGCTGGAGCCCCCCAGCACCCCCACATACGACCCTGCGAAGTTGCGGCTGATAGAGGATGCTGAGGACTGGCAGCCCCGCACCGGGACCTCCCAGCAGTCCCGCTCCTTCCGTAAACTGGCCCAGCTGATGGGCACAGACGGTAGGAAGTTCCTGCAGGGCCAAGTGCTGCTTGGCTGCCCGGAGGTTTCCCGCTTTGCCGGGACCACAGCAGCTGGGTAAAGGCTGTGGTGCCTCATGGCACCAGAGCATTGGTTTTGGCCTGGTGTGACCCCTCTGGGGCGACTGAGTCAGCGGGAGCTGCCCGGGCTGTGCGTGGGCTCGTGGTGATGCCGCTGGGCCGGGGCCGTGCTCTGCCCCATGGCCGGGCAGGGCTGTGCGCTGCGGCAGGGGTTGGTGGGCAGGGAGGTCGGTTTTCTTGGCTTTCCCTTCCTGCTGTCCCTGGGCCTTGGTTGCCACAGACTGACTCTGTGTCCTCCTCTCTCCTGCTGCGCTCAGTGGAGGATCGTGAGGATGAGCTTGTTAAAAAGCCCAGGTAAGAGCAGCGTGTGCCAGGCGGCAGCAGGAGCCGCGGGGTGCCCGCCCCGGGCTCAGCCCACCTGGCTGGTTTGCATTCGCTGCTTGCAGTGGCTCTGGGGAAGCTCTTTGCCCTGTTGCTGTTCCTTTTCTCTGCTCCTCCTCCTCTTTCCCTCTCCCCAAAGCTGAGCTGTTGGTGGAGCCACAGAGCCTGCCCTGCACTTGCCCTGCAACAGGCACTGCCAGCGCTCAGCCACTGCGCTGACCCTCACCTCGGGAGGGTCCTGCCTGGGCACCCAGCAGCCAGGCAGGCTGTCCCCAGGCAGGGTGTCCCCACGCTGGGCATGCCTGGCAGGACCTCCTGGGCCCTGCTGGCACCGAGCTGAGGAGGCCAAGCTGCACCGTTGCTTCTTGAGCAAATGGGATCTGCAGGAGACTGGTGGCACTGGCAACACCTTGCTGGGGGTGTTGGGAGGTGCTGGGCAGTGCCTGGACCTGGGGCACGATGTCCTGTAATGCTGGTGTGGAGTGGCCGAGCAGAGCTGGGTCAGTGTCACCAGCTTTTTCATGGGGCCGGGGGGTGGCCGGGAGGCTGGGCTGGAGCGAACGCTGCCAGCTTCCGTGGGGCTGGGGTTGTGTACAGGGGGATGCACTGAGCCACGGGCCAACCACTGGCTGTTGTGCCGCCCGTTTTCTGATGCCGCTGGGGTGTCTGTGGGTCTGGCTGGGGCATGGAGGAGCAGTGGCAAGTGTCAGGGTCTGGCGAGGAAGTTGGTGTGTGTGAGGGCATCTTTGGAAGTGCTGCCCTGTGCTGCAGTGCCGGGCAGAGTCCGTGCATGGTGCCAGCTGAGCGCCTGCCCTCTGTCACTCGCAGGCAGCCCCCACAGCTGCTGGAGCCCCCCAGCACCCCCACATGTGATCCCAGGAAGTTGCGGCTGATAGAGGATGCTGAGAACTGGCAGCCCCACACCGGGATCTCCCAGTCCCGCTCCTTCCGCAAACTGGCCCAGCTGACGGGCACAGACAGCAGTGAGTTCCCACAGGGCTCGGTGCTGCCTGGTGGTGCTGGACTCTGCTGAGTAGCCAGAACCTGGCAGAGGCTGTGGGGTGATGTGGCACTGGGGGCTTGATTGTGGCCCTAGGGTCTTGATTTCAGCCCCAAGTCAACTCTTCATGGTGGCTGAGTCAGCAGGGGCTGCCCGGGCTGTGCGTGGGCTCGTGGTGATGCCGCTGGGCCGGGGCCGTGCTCTGCCCCACGGCCGGGCAGGGCTGTGCGCTGCGGCAGGGGTTGGTGGGCAGGGAGGTCGGTTTTCTTGGCTTTCCCTTCCTGCTGTCCCTGGGCCTTGGTTGCCACAGACTGACTCTGTGTCCTCCTCTCTCCTGCTGCGTTCAGTGGAGGATCGTGAGGATGAGCTTGTTAAAAAGCCCAGGTAAGAGCAGCGTGTGCCAGGCGGCAGCAGGAGCCGCGGCGTACAGGGCTGCGTGTCCCGGGCAGGACTCTGGGCATGGCTGGCGCTGAGCCGGGGAGGCTGAGCTGAACCACGGCCTCTTGGGCAAACACGTTCTGGAGGAGGCTGGAAACACTGGCAGGCTTGGCTTAGGCGTGTTGGGAGGTACTGGGCAGCACCTGGACCTCGGGTGCAAGGGGCCATGAGCCTGGTGGGGCCGGCAGGGTGGCCGGGCAGCGCTGGGTGAGTGCCACTGGCTGGCCCTCATGCTTGCTGCTTGCAGTGACTCCAGGGAAGCTCTTTGCCCTACCACCGTTTCTTCTCTTCATCCTCTGTCCTCCTGTTCTCTCCCCAAAGCCAAGCTGTTTGCGGAGCCACAGAGCCCACCCTGCGCTCACCCCGCGACAGGCACTGCCATTGCTCAGCCACTGCCACAACTGTCACCTTGGAAGGGTCCTGCCCCAGCTGTCCCCAAACAGGGTGTCCTTACAGTGGGTTGCACCTGGACCTGGGGCATGATGTCCTGTGGGGCGGCTGCAGGGCTGGTCAGGAGTGAATGTTGCTGGCATCTGTGGGGCTCGTGCCTCTGTGGGGCCACGGCTGCATACGGGAGGGATGCACGGAGCTATGAGTCAATCGCTGACTGTTGTGCCGCCGTTTTTACCAATGTCACAGGGATGCCCACGGGTCCGGCTGGGGCACAGGGGAGCAGCGGTGAGTGCTGAGATCTGGTGAGGGGGTCAGCATGTGTGAGGGCACCTTTGAGAGTGCTGCCCCATGCTGAAGCAGGGTCCATGTGCGGAGCTGGCTGAGCACCTGCCCTCTGTCACTCGCAGGCAGCCCCCGCAGCCGCTGGAGCCCCCCAGCACCCCCACATGCGACCCTGAGAAGTTGCGGCTGATAGAGGATGCTGAGGACTGGCAGCCCCGCACCGGGACCTCCCAGCAGTCCCGCTCCTTCCGTAAACTGGCCCAGCTGGTGGGCACAGACGGTAGGAAGTTCCTGCAGGGCCAAGTGCTGCTTGGCTGCCCGGAGGTTTCCCGCTTTGCCGGGACCACAGCAGCTGGGTAAAGGCTGTGGTGCCTCATGGCACCAGAGCATTGGTTTTGGCCTGGTGTGACCCCTCTGGGGCGACTGAGTCAGCGGGAGCTGCCCGGGCTGTGCGTGGGCTCGTGGTGATGCCGCTGGGCCGGGGCCATGCTCTGCCCCACGGCCGGGCAGGGCTGTGCGCTGGGGCAGGGGTTGGTGGGCAGGGAGGTCGGTTTTCTTGGCTTTCCCTTCCTGCTGTCCCTGGGCCTTGGTTGCCACAGACTGACTCTGTGTCCTCCTCTCTCCTGCTGCGTTCAGTGGAGGATCGTGAGGATGAGCTTGTTAAAAAGCCCAGGTAAGAGCAGCGTGTGCCAGGCGGCAGCAGGAGCCGCGGGGTGCCCGCCCCGGGCTCAGCCCACCTGGCTGGTTTGCATTCGCTGCTTGCAGTGGCTCTGGGGAAGCTCTTTGCCCTGTTGCTGTTTCTCTCTTTCCTCCTCTTCCCTCTTCTCCCTAGAGCCAAGCTGTTGGCAGAGCTGCACGACGGGCACTGCCAGCGCTCAGCCACTGCTCTGACCCTCACCTGGGGAGGGTCCTGCCTGGGCACCCAGCAGCCAGGCAGGGTGTCCCCAGGCAGGCTGTCACCACGCTGGGCTGTCCCTGTGCTGGGTGTGCCCCAGGCAGGACCCACTGGGCCCTGCTGGCACCGAGCTGAGGAGGCCAAGCTGCAGCATGGTGTCCTGGCCACACTGGGTAGGGGTAGCTGGTGGCACTGGCAACACTTTGCTGGGGGCGTTGGGAGGTGCTGGGCAGTGCCTGGACCTGGGGCACGGAAGTCCCATGGGGCAGTGGAGCAGCTGCAGGGCTGGTCGGGTGTGAGTGTTGGCATATTCATGAGGGCCCTGTCTGCAGGGCTGGCTGTGTGTGCAGGGGGATGCACTGAGCCATGCCTCAACCGCTGCCTGTTGTGCCGCTGTTTTTTTTCAATGCCACAGGGATGCCCGTGGGTCTGGCTGGGGCATGGAGGAGCAGCAATGAGTGTCAGGGTCTGGTGAGGGGGTCAGCATGTGTGAGGGCGCTTTTGGGAGTGCTGCCCCGTGCTGAAGCAGGGTTCATGTGTGGTGCTGGCTGAGCACCTGCCCTCTGTCACTCGCAGGCAGCCCCCGCAGCCGCTGGAGCCCCCCAGCACCCCCACATGCGACCCCGGGAAGTTGCGGCTGATAGAGGATGCTGAGGACTGGCAGCCCCGCACCGGGACCTCCCAGTCCCGCTCATTCCATAAACTGGCCCAGCTGGTGGGCACAGACAGCTGTAAGTTCCCACAGAGCCCAGTGCTGCTTGGCTGCCCAGCGGTGCCCAGCTTTGCCAGGGCCACCTGTGCCCGGCAGAGGCTGTGGGGTGACGTGGCAGGAGGGGCATTGGTTTTGACCCCGCGCAGACCCTCTGGGGAGCGTGAGTCGATGACAGCTGCCCAGGACTGTGCATGGCACAGGTGGTACGTGGGCTCGTGGTCAAGCTGCAGAGCCGGGGCCATGTCCTGCCCCACGGCCGGGCAGGGCTGTGCGCTGGGGCGGGAAGACAATGGGAGGAGAGGCTGGTTTTCCTGGCTTTCCCTTCCTGCTGTCCCTGGACCTTAGTTGCTGCAGACTGACTCTGTCTCCTCCTTTCTCTCCTGCTGCTCTCAGTGGAAGGTCATGACGATGTGTTTGTTAAAAAGCCCAGGTAAGGGGAGTGTGTGCACCAGGGTGGCAGCAGGAGCCGTGGGGCTGCATGTCCCGGGCAGGACCCGTTGCGTGTTGCTGGCACCGAGCTGGGGATGCCGTGGTGTCACAGACACAGCGGGTCGGGGTGGCTGGTGGCACTGGCAAAACCTTGCTGGCAGTGTGGTCATGTTTGGGCAGCACCTGGATGGGGGGGCATGATGTCCTGTGAGCCTGGTGTGGGGCTCTGTGACAGCCGGGCAGAGCTGAGTGAGTGCCACTAGCTTCTCCCTGTGTGGGGACAGGGAAGGGAGCTGGGCCTGAGGTGGGGGGTCTTGTTCCTTGCCCTGTGCAGATGGGCACAGGTGGTGCACAGCACCCCTTTTTTTGCCAGTATCTCTCCGTAATGCCTCTGTTGGGCATCGTGGGACTGTTGGGTCCCGGCTCTGGCACAAATAAATGCTCCTGGTTTTGTAGCTGTCTCCTTGTCTTTGCCCTGGAGAGATGCAGAGCCGCCAGCTCTCCCTCTGTCCCTGTCCCCTTTCTCAGGTGGGCCATGATTCTCTGGCTCTGGCTTGCCCTGCCTGCTTCTAGGCACAGTGCTGGCAGCCTGCTGGGGGACACAGACCTTGACCCTCCCAGGACCAGCCTGGCCCTGCCTGTCCACAGCTCTGCCAGAGCTGGACCCTGGGACTCCCTGCGCTGGGTCAGGTTCAAGCCCCTCCACACCCCAGTGAGGCTGGGGACAGCCATCGCATGTGGGCAGGCAGCCAGGATCTGTGGTCCCCAGGGTCCCTGGTCAGTCTGGAGTAGCCCAGAGCTGCTGCAGCAGACCCCAGCAGACCTGTGCTCCCTCCCACTGCTCCCCAGACCACCGCAATGGTTGCCAGAGACCCCGGAGATGCTGTGTCTTTGCAGGGCTGAAGGCACTTTGCTTGGTACCCCATCACCAAACCAGCTACCGGCTGGGCACAGGGGCTTGGCCAGCTCCCGCCTGCTTGTCAGGGGGGAGGGTGAGCCCGCACGCACAGGCCCAGCAAGGGTGAGCAGGGCAGGCTGGATTAACTGTGTGTTCTGTAGCCAGGTCTCCGTGCTGGACCCATCCCCAGGAGCAGCGATGAAGACTGACCCCGGACTGGGTGAGTAAAACGTTGCCTCTGGGCTCAGGTGGGGAGGGGCAGCAGTGCTGGGGGATGCTACTTGCCCAGCCACTAGTGCTGGGAGAGGGCTGCCAAGGGATTGGGAGCACTGTCCTGGAGATGTGTGTGTGCATGCAGCCCCCAGGGCTCCTGCTGCGACCCCTGGCCCTGCCAGCCGCCCACCCTGGGCTGTGGACCCCTCCTTCGCTGAGCGCTATGCTCCAGACAAGACAAGCACAGTGGTGAGCAAGCACAGCCAGCCGGCCACGCCAACCCCCATGCAGAACCGCAGCTCCATCATGCAGGCAGCTCAGCAAGCCCCCGAAGGGCCCGGCCGCACGCCCCTCTGCTACAAGTGCAACAAGGTCATCAGGTGAGCCCTGGCCACCGTCGGCACCACACCAGTGTCCTGGGCCCTGGCGTGGCTGACGTGGCTCTGTCCTGCTGCAGGGGACGCTACCTGGTGGCACTGGGACATTACTACCATCCCGAGGAGTTCACCTGCTGCCAGTGCAGGAAGGTGCTGGATGAGGGGGGCTTCTTTGAGGAGAAAGGCTCCATTTTCTGCCCGAAGTGCTACGACACGCGCTATGCACCCAGCTGCGCCAAGTGCAAGAAGAAGATCACTGGGGTGAGTGTTCCTCAGCCTGCCCCACACCTCCTGTCTTTGCTCCCCACTCACCTGTGATCGCCTGGCTCCGTCCCTTCCTGTCCTGATCCCACCCCATGGGATCCCTTGTCCCTTTCTGCCCTGGATGGGGCTTCCCTGTGGCATAGGGTGGTCCTGCCACCCCAGCTGACAGCAGCTCCTCTCCAGGAGGTCATGCACGCACTGAAGATGACCTGGCATGTGCAGTGCTTCACATGTGCCGCCTGTAAAACTCCCATCCGCAACCGTGCCTTCTACATGGAGGAGGGACAGCCCTACTGTGAGCGAGGTAGGACCCAGAGATCCCATGTGTCACCCTGCATGGCCTTGGGGCACCAGGCATCATTGGGACTCAGCAGCTGCTCACAGGGGTGGGGGGTGAGCTGCCCTGCCCTGCAGGGCTCCCCCTGGGCCATGGGGAACATAGGGACCCTGCTCCTGCAGTCCTGAGCCCTCCATCCCAGTCCTTCCTGGCTGCTGGGTAGTGCCATCGCTCCTGGGTTGCCATGGCGATGATGGAGAACGTACATCAACGGCGAGTGCTGCACCCTGGGAGATGAGGTTTACCTCCTTTCTGCAGCCTGGTGGTGGCTGGGGCCACCCTGCAGGCACAGGCATCTCACCCAGGTGCCTTGGGCATTGTCCCCCCAGGGCTGGCAGTGAGCTGTCCCCAGGCTGTGCCTGTGGAATCCTGGCTGAGCTGCAGCCCTGCTCCCCTGGGATGAGGGGCTGTGTGAGTCAACACTGACCTAGGCTCTGCCTCTCCTCGCAGACTACGAGAAGATGTTTGGCACCAAGTGCCGCGGCTGCGACTTCAAGATCGATGCTGGGGACCGGTTCCTGGAGGCACTGGGTTTCAGCTGGCATGACACTTGCTTCGTCTGTGCGGTGAGCCGTGTGCCTCCCTCTCGGCTGCTGGTGGGGCCCGTGGCTCTCCCTGGCAGTTGTGCCCTGTGTGGGGTACACCAGCAGCACAGGGGGTCCCTGCTGCCGCGAGGTGTTCCCCACCTGGCTCTGTGCTGGTGGCTTGGGACCCTGCTCTGAGCTTCCTGCTCCCTGGCATCTGTGCAACACCAGTGCTGGGCCCTGGGCTGTAGCGGGGAGACCCGGGGGCTGACTCAGCACCCCTGACCTGACTGTCCGGCGCTCTCCTCCCCAGATCTGCCAGACCAACCTGGAAGGGAAGACGTTCTACTCCAAGAAGGACAAGCCGCTCTGCAAGAGCCACGCTTTCTCCCACGTGTGAGGGACAGGAGTTCAGCTGTGCCCACGCATGCCCCTGGCCCTGCATGCTCCTCTCCCCCAGCGCCTGCTGCCCCCAGGGAGCCAGGCTGGGCCCTCACCCCATCCCCTTGCTCCTGCCTCTCTCCTGACAGCTCCTGGCCTGGCTCCAGCCTTATAGCTGGTCTGTGCCCCACGACTGGCCCTAGGAGCCCCAGGAAGGGGATGCTGCATGGGGATGCTGCCCCCAAGCCATGCAGTGTGGTGGCTGCGGCCACGCTGAGGCTGGAGTGGGGGAGGATCTGGTACAGCAGGGCTGCTCCCTTGCCTGGCTGGGGCCCAGCTGCCTGGCAGCGCAGTGCCAGGGCAGGGATGCTCCTAGCACATCACCGAGTGGGTGAGGACCAGCCCCCCAGCCCCTTGCCAAGCTCTCCCCCACTTTCCCTGCTGTGTGCTTAGTTTGTGGGGCTGGAGACCTGGCTCTCCTCCTGGGCCAGGGCCCTCCCTGCAGCAACCCACTGGCTGCCCCGCAAACTGTTGTGGTGGCTTCCTACCCTGGCCACATGCCGGGGTGGGTGGTCTGTGTCTCATGTCCTGTTCCCCGCCCCCCCCCCCCCAGCTGGCCTGCTGCTCCCTTGGGGCTGATGTGCAGGATCACCCCCAACCCAGCTGTGCCAGGGAGCAGGGCAGTGTGCCAAGGCCACCCCAGCCGTGGGCTGACAGTGTGTGTTGGTGGCCGGCCGGCTGGTGGGCTCCTGCAAGGCTCAGGCACGGCTTCCTCCCAAAGAGCGCTCTGCCACTGCCATCCCGGGCCTGTAAATTCCTCCCCCAAACCCACACTCTCCGGTTTGGCTGCTGCTGATGTAGCCACGGTGCTTTTAGTGCCTTTAATAAACACTTCTCTGCAAGTGCCAGCTGTCTCCAGGCCTGAGGTTTTGCAGAGCGAGGTGCGGCTGGCTGGGAAGGTCATGCTCAGTCCTTGCCCTGCTCCCCCCGGGGCCTGACTCAGCTCCTTCCAGCTTTCCAGGGAAAATCTTTGCCTTGAATTTCTCCTCTGCTTGTGTCGGCCAGGGCTGGACCCATCATATACCTGCGTTGCTCCTCTGGCCTCATAGCAGGCAGGACTGCTAATGGAGGTGGTAATTAATCTGGGGGGCAAAGCTGCAGCAAGGGGAGAGGGGGAGGTGTTGGACCCTGCAAGGGGGTCCCCGCTTACCCTGTGGTGTCCCCTGCTCCCTGCTGTGCCCTGGCCCCGAGTCCTGCACAGCGAATGGGAAGGCGTGGGGCACGCGTGGGCCACGTGCACCAGCTCTGGGCGTGCTCCGGCATGGAGCAGCCAAGTGCTCGCTCATGTGATGCAGCTGCTGTCCCCAAGGCCGGGAGCGAGGCTGGGCCGGGACCTCTGGCTGGAACAGGCTCAGGGGCAGCGGGTGTGGGGAAGAGCTGCTCCTCCCACTCTGCTCTGGCAGCTGGAATGGTCATTAATAATTGCAGCTCTTGCCACGATGAGCAATTGTAAGGAAAATTGTCTTGCTAATCTACTAGAAGGTTCTGGGCAGGAGCTGGCTGCGGGAAGCCAAATGCCTCTTGGCATCACCCAGAACCAGCTTGTGGCTGCGGTGCCACATCTCCCTGGTACCAGCTGCGGGAGGGAAAAACCCCATCAAAGGCGGAAAGTGGGAGTGATGGAGGTGGGCTAGGACCAGGCTGGGTGCTCAGGCTGGGGCACATGTGGGCGGTGGGATGGTCACACAGAGAAGCAGCAGGATGTGGCTGTGAAAAGGGACAGAAACAGCCGGCGCCTGCCTGGCAGGGCCAGGATGAGCAGGATGTGGTACGTGCCCAAGCTGAGTCCCAGCTGTGCAGCCAAGGTCAGGGAAAGCGCAGGCGAAGGTGAGTTGACCGGCCGCATGCGAGCAGCCACCGAGCCAGCCCTGGCTCAGCCGGGACAGCAACGCATGAGCGGAGGGCAGGGAAGGGGCAGGAGGAGGCAGCCATGCGGGACAGAGCCTGCTTGGGCCTGCTCAGCCCCGGGGTACCCGGCCTTGGCTCAGGGCCAGGGCAGAGCCGCGGTGCCGCAGCCAGCCTGCCGCTTGCAAAGCCTGCGCCCCCCGCACCCACCGGGGGCTCAGCCCCTTCTGGTTGGCACCCTGTTGCCTCTGGCCCCTACTGACAACGCCTCTACCACCCAAGATGCCTCCATGCTTTGCTGAGAGCAGCTGTCGCCCGGCAGCTCCTGCACCATGCGAGGAGCTTGTGCACAGGCAGCGGAAGGAGGGTCTCGGGTGGGCTGCGGAGGTGGAGCTGGGGGAGGGGCTGTGGCTGCGCTGCTCTGAGAACAAAGCCTGGCAGCAGCAGGCTCGGGGCTCCCACCGTGTCCCCGAGCGGGGTCCCACCACATCCACTCCCAAAGGCAGCTGAGCTGCTTGCGGGGCGCCTGCCGCAGCCCTGGCCCCCGCGCCGGCCCTGGCAGCTGCTCTGCAGCTGCTCGCAAACTCTTGCAGCCTCTTAGGGCGGCTCTGGCCTGGCCTGGCTCGGAGATGCTGGTGCAAGGGGCACGTGCAGGCGTGGGGGAGTGGGCAGCACGGGCAGGGCTGGCAGCACCCTGTCCCTGTCCCACTGAGCTTGGAGGTCTCATCTGCAGGCTGCTCCAAAGGGCTTTCTTTGGGAAGGGCCATGCCAGCATCAGCCCCAACTTGTGGGGCTCAGTCCCTGTATGCTCCCCACTGCCGCTCTGGCATGGAGACCCCCTCAGCGTGGTTCTGGTGGGGGCTGTGGGCTGTGCCGGGGGTCGGGGGGACAGGGAGATGCTGCCTGCCCTGGCAGGAGTGTGCGGACCCAGCCGGGACCCCTGGCAGAGCCCTGTGCGGGTCAGTGCAAAAGCAACTGTGTGTTCACATGGAGGCAAAACCTCCTGGAAAAGGCACCATTGGGCAGAGCCTGGCAAGGTCCCGAGGGCACCGGGGGGGGGGGGAGGTTGGGAGTGGCAGGGCTGGAGGAGCAGGTGGGCAGCAAAGGGGCCCCCACAAAGGCTGCACCCACTCGGGGAGCTGGGGGCACAGGATTCCCGACGTGCCATGTCCCCAGGGTGGAGGGGACATGGGGCAGGGTGGGATGTGGCACGCAGAGCAGCACCCAGCACACGAGGTCCCCAGGGCGCAGAGTCCCCGGGAGGGGGTAGCACAGCACACCGGTCCCTGGGACCGAGGTGAGCCCAGAGCGCAGGACCGCTCGGGGTGCAGGTTCCCAGGAGGGAGCTAAGCTGGGCTGCAGGTTCCCGGGGTTCGGGATCCCCGGGGCGGGAGGTGGCTTGGGGTGCGGGGCCGGAGCCCAGCCCGGGGTGCGGGTCTCCAGGCTGCAGGATCCCGGGGGCGAGCCGTGTGCGGGCCGTATGCGGGGGCAGCCCGGGGCGGGGCGGTGCTGCCCGCACCCCAGGGGGCCCGGCCGGGTGCTGCCGGCGGGGTGCCCCGGGGGCGCCCCGGGGGCGCGGCGGGGGCGGGGGCCGGGCTGGGGGGCGGAGGGGGGGGGGGGGGGCCGCCGTTCGCGGCGCTAGGACCGGGCGCGGCGGCGGGCGGAGCCTCCCCGCCGCTCGCCCCTCCGCCCGGCCGCTGCGGCAGTGTCTCGGAGGCGGGCAGGCGGCCGGTCCCTCCGGTCCCCCCGGCAGCATCCCGGCCCCGCCATGGCTGGCGTCGGCTTCGCGGCGCACCGCCTGGAGCTGCTCGCCTCCTACCAGGACGTGATCGGCGAGGACAGCCCCACCGACTGGTGAGCGCGCCCGCCGCCGCCGCCGCCGCCCCTTTGTCCCCGCCGCCGCCGCCGCCGCCGCCGCCGCCGCCCTTTGTGCACGGAGCCGCCCGGTAACACCGGCCGCGCCCCGCGCTGCGCCTCCCGCCGCCCCGGGCCCGCGGTGCCGGGAGCCCCGGCACACAAAGGCGGGCGGGGCGGCAGGGGGGTGCGTGTGTGTGCCCGGGCCGCCGTCGCCGGTGCCCGCACCTGCCCGCCGCCGCCGCACCGGGCCGGGGCGCGGTCCCCGCTTTGTCTGCGCCGGGCCGGCACGTGCGAGCTCCGGGAACCCGCCGCCCCCGGGAGCCCCCGGCACGGCCCGACCCCCCCTGCTGGGCAGCGAGCGCGGGGAGCGGGGGGTTCGCGCACGGCGGGGAGGGCCTGGGGGGTCCCCCCAGTGCTGGGCCCGGCCCCGGGTCCCTCGCCATTGTCTGGAGCCGGAGCCGCGGGCAGGGGCGCCCCGGTGTGTGTGTGTGTGGTGGGGGGAGGCGAATGGGGGCACCCCCAGCCCGCCCCGCTCCCGGCCGGCCCTTCTGCCCCGCGGAGCGAGGCCTGCGGCCGCGGGGGCACCGGGCATCCCCCCTTCACCCCGGCCCCGCTGTCCGCAGCCCCCCGGGCTTATGGGGTGCCCCATCCCCGGGGGGCCGCGGTGTGTTGGTCTGGGCCCGCCCCGCCGGGCTGGGGGTGCCGCGGGCTCGGGGCGGGGGGTGGCCTCCCCCGGCGGGACCCCCCGGGCTGCCCGTCCCTGCCTGCGCCCCCAGTGCGGGGCAGCCGGGGCTGCGGCCGCCGGGGCTCGGCCCGGTCCAGGCCCCGCTGCAGCCGGCGCAGCATCCCGCAGGGAGCATCTCCCCAGTGCCCACCCGCATCTCCCAGCCCCGCCTGGATGCTGGGGGGCTGGCTGGGGCCGTCTGCTCCGGGACCCCCTCCTTGCCCCCCTGGGTGCCTGCGCCACGCGTGTGGGGGGTGCTGCTGGCACCCTGGGGTGCAGGTCGCTGGGCCAGAGCTGGGGTGCTGGGCAGCGTTTGGTGCTGGGTACATGCTTGTGCATGCTGCTCTCTGGCAGGGGTGCCTGCTGTGCACCCAGCGCCCAGCCGGGGAGCACCCAGCACCCAGCCGGGGGCTACCCCACTCTAGCTGGGTCCCTGCTCATGGGACAGGGCTGGGAGCCCCCTGGGCTGTGTGGGCCTGGGCAGGTCCCCGTCCCTGCCAGCCCTGGCTCTCCCAGGAGCCCCGCGGTCCCGCTGCCAGCCCGAGGGTGCCGTGGGCGAGCGCGGTGCATGTTGCCGGCCAGGAGGCAGCTGTCAGCCCTGGGTACATCTCACTTCCCGGCATCCGCTGCAAAGGAGCCTTCCCTGCCAAAGCTGCTGAGAGCAGCAGAAACGGTTCCCGGGAAGGTGAGTGCTGGGGCTGCTCCCCCCCCGCTACCTCCAGCACTGAGCCCCCAGCCAGGCAGCAAGCCCCCACCATACCCATCCTCGGGGCTGAGGTCACCCCATCATCCCCAGCCCCTCCATCTCATAGTCATCGGGGATGCCCACCACTTGGTGCCAGTGGAAACAGCATCATCGCTGCAGGGCCCAGGGCCTGGGTGCAGGATGAGGGGTGATGCTGGGGGGGCTCCATTGTGCAGGGTGATGGGGACCAACCCCCAGTGGTGGCCTGGCCTGGGGGAGCCAGGGGCTGTAAGGACACTGCGCCAGAGCCCAGCCCTGGGCTGGTGCCAGGGGATGCCGTGCTCTTGCCCAGCCGGGATCCCTGTGTTTAGTCTGGGATTCCCACCGCCCCGGGCCCCCCCCACTTCAACCCGGTCCTGGAGGGTCGGAGCATCCCCTCCCCCTGCCCGGCCCCGCAGAGGCTGCTGGGGCCCATTACTCGATCAGAAAGGAATTTGGTGCTGCTTTCTGAGCACGCCGACTCCCTGGAGCTCCCAGCCACATTGGAAACACATGTGCCCAGGCTGGGGCGGGTGGGCTGCAATGCTCCCCCTCCCTGGCCATGATGTGGGGGCCAGGCAGCTGTGGGTGACCCGGATGCTGGCACCCACGGGCACTGCTCCGCCTGCTCTGGTGAGCAGTGGGGCCATGTGAGGGCAGCTGGGCCACTGTCCCCTCGGTGGGGTGATGGGGGATCCTCGCTGGAGTCCTCCGGCTGTGGGCAGCCCTCCTCCCTGGGCTGCACAGGGCACCTCCACCCACGGGTGACACACATGCCCAGAGCCCAGGGAGTGGGAAGGGGCTGTATTTGTTGGGTAGAAGGATTAAAGCCCATGGAAGCAGGTAAAGCGATGCATGACGCTGCCTGCACCCGCTGTGGCACTGCTGGTCCCTGCTGTCAGGGCTCGTGGTAATGCTGTTGGGGTCCCTGGGGGCACCCCTGGGAATGCTGCTGGCCTCTGGACTGGAAACCTCTGGATCCTCCATCCTGTCTTGGGGTCAGGTCATGTTGGGCCGAGCTTGGGGCAGGGCTCTGTTTCTGTGGCAACCCCCAGCTGCCCTGCATCCTGCATCCAGATACAGCCTGCATGGTGGGGTCCTGGAGGGAGGGCAGGCAGTGGGTGCCCCCAGCACCCACAGGGCTCCTGAGGCAGTGATGCTGTGTCTCTGCCCTATGCAGCCAGCTGTGTCCCACGCTATGATCCCCCAGCCCCTGCTTGTGGTCCTGGGCTCCCCCAAACTGCTGCTGTCCTCCCCCCATTCCTGGGGGATCACAGCAGGTTTCCTGGGCCGGGGCTGCGGTTGCAGGCGGGGGCTGCGTTTGCTGCCCTTCCTGGCGCAGGCATCGCAGACAGCGCTTTGCAGCTGCTTTGCCGGCTTCAGGCCGGGAGCTGGTGACGGCTGGGGCAGCCGATTAGCGGGATCGGGAGGTGCGGATTAAAGTCAATCTTGTTGGTGCAATTATCTGCGGCTCGCTGCCAGGGGCTCAGGGGGTGGGGGGTGCCAGGGGTTGGAGGGAGGCCCCCTCTGTGTTAGGCACCCGCCTGCCTCCCCCTTGTTTTTCAGCTCTGGGGGTCCAGCTGTGGCCTTGGTTTGGGGGTGGCTCTGCTTGTAGGGACCCCCCCCCGATTCCTGTCCCCCAGGCTCTGGCTGGAAGCTGTGGGCTCGGGCGAGAATGGCTCTGCCTGGCACCGCGGGGATTTTGGCTCTCCAGCGAGCACCGCACGGGCGCCGCCAACCGAATGCCGATCGGCAGAGCTGCGTGCCCGCCCCAGTGCAGGGACTGAGGGGGGGGGAGTCCAGCACGGGCGGCCCCGGCTTTCCGGGTGCAGCGCGTGACGGTGGCAGGCAGGTTTGGGTGCCTGCCAGGCCCTGGCAGGTCCCTGCTGCCTGCCTGCCTCCCCCGCTCCCCTCCACTAATCACCTCGTCATCAGGGCGAGCTGCATCCCAGCTGGGATGGGGGGGGGGGTGTTGCCATGGCGATGGAGGATGCTGGTTGCCTAGCAACATCCATCCCCTCGCCCACCTGCCCTGGACTGATTTGGTATGCGTCCTTCCCCCCCTCAGCTGGCTGCACACCCCTGAGTAGGTGCGGGCTGGTGGGGGTCCCCACGGAGCCCCGAGGGGGCTGGCTGGGGCGCGGTGGGAGCGAGAGGGGGTTTCCCATCCGCTGGGAACGGTTTCCAAGGAACAGTCTCCATGACGGCCCCATCACACCCCGGCGGCACATTGATTTGCTGCTGCTGGTGCTCTGGCATCCTCCCCCGGCCTGGTGCCTGCCGGGCCGGCGGCTCACGCAGCTTGGCACGTGAGCGGCCCCGAGTCCCCTGCCGGTGCCTGGGGCTGTCCCCAAAGCTGGTCAGTAACTGCCAGGGTTGGGGGAGATAGGGACAGTGTACAAGAAGCTGTGGTAGCATGGCTTGTGGCATGGCACAGCAGCCAGCTGGTCCCTGTGCCCAGGTGACCTTTCTGTCCCAGACCTTGGGACCCTGCCCCACGGCTGCCAGCCAGCAGGGTGGGCGAATAGGTCCTGTCCAAAGTCCCACATGCCCTGACTGGCAGTCCGGCCCTTCGTGATGGTGATGGACAAGGGTCTGAGAGTGGCTGTGTGGCAGCTTGGGGACACCTGGCCAGTCCCCCAGGAGCTGCCCTGACAATGTTAGCAGGATGGGGGGGGCCTGTCCCATGCTCCCCCTGGCTATTGCTCACCCACGCTGTCTCCCCAGGGCCCTCTACACATATGAGGATGGCTCCGATGACCTGAAGCTGGCAGCATCAGGAGGTAAGTCCTCTGTCCCCACAGCTGGCTCAGCTCTGCCAGCGTTATCCCTGGCACCCATCCTGGTGCTGGGTGGATGTCGGCTGACGGTGCCGTGCCAGGTGGAGGTTTGCTGGAGCTCTCTGGCCACTTTGAGATCCAGAAGGTGATGTACGGCTTCTGCAGCGTCAAGGACCCCCAGGCAGTGCTCCCCAAATATGTCCTCGTCAACTGGGTGAGTGGGGGGGGCTGTGCCTGGGGGGACTGTACTGTGCCCCCGGTGTTCTCAGGGGCACGGCTGGGTGCGAGGGAGGAGCCTGTGGTGGCTGAGGGCGTGTGGGTCCTGCTGCCCCGTGGTGGTCAGCTGGGTGGGGGTCACCCTGCCACCCCTCTCCGGCTCAACCCCTTCCCGGCTGCCATAGGTAGGTGAGGATGTGCCGGATGCCCGCAAATGCGCCTGTGCCAGCCATGTGGCCAAGATCGCTGAGTTCTTCCAGGTGGGTGATGTCGGGGCAGGTGAGGATGCTGCCAGGGCACTGACCCCAGTCCCTGACGGCTGCTTGCCCCCTCACAGGGTGTGGACGTCATTGTCAACGCCAGCAGTGTGGAGGACATTGACCCGGGGGCCATCGGGCAGCGGCTCTCCAACGGGCTGGCCCGTGTCTCCAGCCCCGTGCTGCACCGCCTGCGGCTGCGGGAGGACGAGAACGCTGAGCCCGTGGTAATGTCCCCGTGGTGGTGATGGCGATGATGACGGCGATGGCAGCGGGTGCGGGGCATCCCTCCCGCTCGGGGCTCCTGTCTGCCACAGCCCGTCACCCCGTGTGCCACTTACTGTTATTCCCCCTCACTGATCCCAGCCCCTCCGCCCCCCCTGCCTCTCCTCCGTCCCAGGGCACCACTTACCAGAAAACCGATGCCACCGTGGAGATGAAGCGGCTCAACCGGGAGCAGTTCTGGGAACAGGCCAAGGTGGGGTACGGGGGGGCAGGTGGTAGCCCCTGGGCAGCGGGATGAGCCACTGGTGGGCTGATGGGCAGCCCTGTCCTTCATCCCCCTGACACCAGAAAGAGGAGGAATTGCGTAAGGAGGAGGAGCGGAAAAAGGCCCTGGATGCCCGGCTGCGGTTTGAGCAGGAGCGGATGGAGCAGGAGCGGCTGGAGCAGGAGGAGCGGGAGCGGCGTTACCGGGAGCGTGAGGAGCAGATCGAGGAGCACAGGCACGGCAGGGGCCAGGGAGGATGTGCATGGAGGGGATGGCTGTGCACGTGCTGTGAGCGTCTGGGTGGGCACATGGGTGTTCATTCATGGGGTGGGGTTGGGGCAGGGACTGGCAGGAGCCGGTGTCCAGCTTCTCTCCCGTACCCCATTTTAGGCGGAAGCAACAGAGCATGGAGGCGGAGGAGGCCCGGCAGCGCCTGAAGGAGCAGTCCATCTTTGTAAGTGCCGTGGCAGGCGTGAGTGGCAGGCATGGGGCCAGCATCAGAGCCTGGTATTGCCCCCGGGCGAGGGCTTTTCCCAGCCAGGTCCCCAGGGCATCCCAGAGCTGCGGGGTCACACTGTGTCTCTTCCCAGGTGGACCAACAAGACGAGGACGACAGGCAGCAGCTCAGGAAATCTGAGTCAGAGGTGGAGGTTAGTGTGGTGGCAGCCATGCCCAGTGCCAGTCCTCGCTGTCCAGCCAGCGGTGCCCATGGCTGGAAGGGGACCCGGCCGGAGGGTGCATGGGGGGTGGTCCTGCAGCCCCATGCCACTGGGGCGGTGCGTCTTAACCTCCTCTGTCCCCACAGGAGGCTGCTGCCATCATTGCTCAGCGGCCTGACAACCCCCGGGACTTCTTCAAGCAGCAGGAGCGGGTGGCCTCGGGCAGCAGTGACGCCATCTCACCGGGCAGCCACAGGACAGGTGAGGGGCTGGGGTGGCTGCGGGCACCAGGATGGGGGGGCACAGAGATGCCAGGGGAGGCTGTGGGCTGCGGAGCAGGTGAGTGTGGTACCACTGGGGCTCCCTGCAGCTCAGTGGGTCATGGCAGGATCTGGGAGGACCAGGGATGTAAAGTCAGGAGGAGGTGTCCTCTCTGCCATCCCCATCGTCACGGCTGTGGGTGCTGGGGGCACAAGGACAGCAGGGAGTTGTCCTGCTCTGCTGCGCCACCATCACTGTCGCTGCCATCGTACCTCACGTGGCCCCTGCGGCTGGGGCAGCTTGGCGGGGCTGGATGCCAGGGTGACTTCAGCAGGATTGCTCCTTGCTGGGTGTTGTCCCCTCACCTGTCATGGCACCACACTGGCAGACAGGTTGGCAGTGTGGTTGGTGCGGCACGGTTGTGTAGCTGGAGGTCTGGGGGGGCTTGGCAAGGAAACTCATCCCACGGGGGCAGCTAAAAGGGGCAGGAGTGTGTGGGGCAGGCGTGGGGTACCTGGCGTGCTCCTGGCTGGCAGGGGATGCCCCGTGGGCAGCCCCACAGTCTGGAGTCCAGCCCTGGGACTCTTTTTGGCTCTAGGGCAGGGGCTGGCTGTCCTGGTGGGTGCCTCTGGCCATGGGGCTGTGTGGGGGTCGTCCTGGGGTGCTGTGCTGTAGGGGCTGTGCAGGGGGGAGCCTGTGATGTCTGTTCTTGCTGTGGGACCATGCCATGGGCTGTGCCGTGGGGCTGTGCTGTGGGGCTGTGCCATGGGTCGTGCTGTGGGCTGTGTGTTGTGGCCGTGCCGTGGGTTCGTGCTGTGGGGGCCGTGCTGTGCCTGAGCAGATAACTGGTCCCATGGCTATGTCCTGGCCTCTCTCCCCACCTGGCCATGCAGCACTGCCTCCCATCCTTCTGTGCTGCTGTCTTTCCATCCTCTTCTCCTGCCATCCACCCACCCCAATGTCAGTGCTGCTTCCCTCCCTGCCATCCTCCCATCCTGGTGCCCTGGTGCCCCGGCCCCACCGTGGCTGCGCTGAGCAGGGACTGACCCATCTCTTTGCTCTCTCTCTCTCTCTCTCTCTCTCTCTCTTCCGTCCGTCTGTCTGTCTTTCTCTTGGCAGGTCGTCTGCACTGTCCTTTCATAAAGACAGCTGACAGTGGGCCACCTTCTTCCTCCTCCTCCTCCTCCTCCCCCCCACGGACCCCCTTCCCCTATATCACCTGCCACCGCACCCCAAATCTCTCCTCTTTCTTCCCATGTAGGTAGCTGGGAGCCCCTGGGTGCACAGCTCCGGGGGGCTGAGCCACGGGCAGCTGCCCCACAGCCCACCCCAGCCCCACGGCACAGCGGACCGACAACAGAGGCAGCGCCCCTCCACGGGCACCCCGAGGGGGACGGGTACCCCAGCAGGGGCTGCACCCACACCCATGGGCACCCTGCATGCCTCAGCTGGGGCTGGCCCCACAGTGGGTGCTGTGCCCCTGGGGCGGGGGGATGCGGCAGCCTGTGCCCATGGGGCAGGTTGTGCCTGCGGTACAAGGATGGAGTGCTGGCCAGGCTGCGCCTATGGGACAGTTGGGGATGGCGCAGAGCTGTGCCCGGGGAGGTGATGCTCTGCCATGGGATGGAGCAGGCTGTGCCCATGGGATAGAGGGGGCACCAGGCAGGCTCTGCTCGCAGGGCAGAGGCAGATGGGGCAGGCTGTGCCCATGGGGCAGGAGGAACCGGGGCAGGCTGTGCCCTTGACCATGAAGGACTGTGCCCATAGGGCAGCGTGAGATGGAAAAGGTTGTGCCCAGGATTGTGTGGGGCTGTGCCCATGGGGCAGAAGGGGCCAGATGGTGCCTGGGGCCATGTGGGGCTGTGCCTCTCCCTGGTTAGGGGTAGCAGAGCACAGCTGTGCCTGCAGAGGCAAGGCTGTGCCAGGGCCCAGCTGGGCAATGTGTGGCCAGGGCCAGCATGCACCATGGCAGGTATGGGGCTGCCTGTCCCCAGACTTGGCAGATGCTGCAGCTGCAGTGGGGGTGCCTGGAGCGGGTCACGGTGGTTGCTGCACCCATGGGTGCCTCTGCCCTGCCGTTGCAGGAGGGGGCGACGCAGTAGCAGGTACATGGTGACTTGCATTTGACAGCTCATGGCCAGGTTGGCGTGGGGCAGGAGCAGGGGCAGCGCTGGGGTACTGGTCTCCCCCATTGTGGGCAGCCCCCCCACATCACCCCCGTCTCCCTTGTCCACAGGCAGCCAGTCGGACGCCTACCGCAAGTCCTCGGCAGTGGGCTGCAGCCCCTGCGAGTCCAGCCCGGCTGCCACGCCGCTGGGCGAGCCAGGCACCCGTGCGTCGGGTGACGAGACGCCAGCAACGCCCAAAGGTGGGCGCAGGGCTGGTGCTGCCTGCCCCTGCATGCAGCTGCCTGGGCATACCCCCGTGGTTCCCCACAGCATGCCCCCTGCTGCAGCCCCCTTGACTCCTCTGCATCCCCCACTGCAGCCCCGGTGCTGCAACCCTGCCATCCTCCCTTGCATCGCTCAGTGCATCCATGCTGTCCCGTCTGCATCTCTCGGTATATCCCCCGCCGTCTCTTGCTGTGTCCCCTAGCACGTCCCCGCCGTACCCACTGCTCCGTGCCGGTGCATCCCCGCCGTCTGCTGCATTCCCCCAGTGCAGCTCCACTGTCATTGCTGCATCCCTGCCGTTGCCAGTGCATTTTCTAACAGTGCATCCCTGCTGTCTCTGCTGCACCCTCCACCATGCATCCCCCAGCCATCTCCAGCACATTGCCCCAGCCGGTGCACCTCCACCATCACCAGTGCGTTCCCCCGGCTCTGTATGCGCCTGCCATCTCTGCAGCATCACCCCAATGCAGCCCTGCTGTCTCTGCTGCATCCCCTGATGCAACTCTGCCTTATTTGCGCCATCCCCCAGTATGTCCTTGCCAGCGTTGCTGCCTCCCCCCACGCAGCCCCACTGTCCTGCTGCATCCCCAGTGCAGCGCAGCCAGCTCTGTTGCCATCCCCATGTGTCCTCACTGTGTCCCTACTGGGCCCTTTGCATCCTCTGGTGCATCCCAGCTTGCGCTTCTGCATCTTCCCAGTGCACCTCTCCCCATCCCCTCCACATCCCTGTGCCTGCCAGCTACTCTTCCCCCACCCCAGCAGGGCCCAGACACCCACGAGGGGATCACCTTGCCCCACATCCTCTCCCACCACGTCCCCGTGGTGCCCAGTCCCCTGGTGCGTGCCAGGACCGTGCCATCGGTCCCCTTCCTGCCCAGCCACTCCCACCCATCCCTGCAGCATCTCCCTGCTGTGCCCAGCTGCGCCCAGCTGCAGCCCTCACCTTGGGTGTCCCCCAGCCCTGGACGATGGGGGGGGCTGTCCCCACTGACTGCTGTCATCCCCCCCCTTGCAGATTCCCCCAGCCCCAGCACCCAGGAGGCCAGGCCAGCCACCCCCGAGCAGCACTGGCCCTTCCTGGGGCCTGAGGACAAGGCCACCGAGCCCCCTGGGGACGAGCCCAGCCCCCGGCCAGTGTGGACAGCGGGGGATGAAGCCCTGGGGGACCTGGTGACCCTGGAGCCCACCGAGCCCTCCCTGCCACCCGTGGCTGCTGAGCCCCAGCCCGGGGGGACCCCCAACCCCGAGAGCCTCATCGACCTGTGGCAGAGCGACGAGGCGAGTCCCCCGGCTGCCTGGCCCCTGCCTGCTGCCCCTGTCCCCGAGGGTCCCCCAGCCACGCTGCCTGACGAGGGGGCCCTGCTGAGCCTGGACGAGCTGCCCGAGCCCCCCGCCACCTTCTGCGATGCAGAGCAGGAAGAGGAACCGGTCGGCGAGGGGGACTCCCAGCCCCAGGGGCTCGACTGCCAGCGAGCCCCCCAGGAGGACACCCCCGGCCGAGAGACACCCCCCATCACCAATGGGGAGATGGCCCCCAAGGACGGGACGCCGGGTCGTGGGGAGCAGGTGAGCATTGCTGGGGTGGGGGGGGGGGGGAGGGTGATGGGGTGGCTGGGGAGGGGTCCTGACTGCCTGCTTTGCCCCCCCTGCTGCTTGACCCAGGCCAGTGAGGGCTACTTCAGCCAGTCCCAGGAGGAGGAGGTGCCCCCCCCAGAGGAGCTGTCAGCCAAAGCCCCCCAGCCCATCTTCTACAACAAGCCCCCAGGTGAGTGGGGACAGTGACGGGGGGCGGGGGGGGGGCTTATGGTGTGACTCTCTGTGGGGCACCCGCACCCCCCTGACATGAATACCCCCACCCCACAGAGATCGACATCACGTGCTGGGATGCTGACCCCCTGCCCGATGAGGAGGAGAGCTTTGGGGGGGCCCTGTAAGCCCGGGCCCTGCTGCCGGCACAGGCAGCCCGCCCCGGCCGGCGCGGGGCATGAGGGGGCTGCAGCTGGGGGCCGGGCCCCCCCCCTCACCCCGCCGGGGCCCCGCAGGATGAGGCCTCTGGGTGGGGGCCACCTCGCTGTGCCCCTGCCCCGGGGCACCTTTTACAGCCCCGCCGCCCCCCCCCCCCATCTCCTCTCTTTTTTAAGTTGTCGGTAGGAGCTGTGTCAGTCCCCCAGCCCCCCCTTAGCAGTCCCTCCCTGCTGCCCCAGCGCCCCTTCGCGGGGGGGGATGACACATGCTCGCATCCCCTGCCTGGCTGTGGGACAGGGTCCTCATTCTTTTCGTGCCCCCCCCCCCCCCCCCCCTCCAGGAGCCCCCCAGTACTTTGCACGATTTCAAAAAAAAGAAAAAGGATAATAATAATAATAATAATAAATGAATATGGCAATAAAGTGACCCAACCGAGGCAAGGCTGCGGCCGGCGGCGCCCCCCCCCTCCCCCCCCCAATCCCGGCAGGGAGCTGGTGTGGGGTTTTTACTCTCCCCCAACTCCTTCCTCGCCGGGAGTCCCGTCCCATCCCCCCCGCTTGGCCCCCGCTTGGCCCCTCTTCCCCCCCTCTACGGTAACTGTTTTTGGAAAGCACAAGTTCTGTACCGGAGGTGTGCTCATGTCTGTTAATAAATAAAGCGACTCCCACAGGGGCTGTAGCCTGCTGCGGGGGGGTTGGGGGCAGGGAGGTCTGGGGCAGGGGGCTGCTGGGCGGAGGGTTTCATGATGCCAGCCTGCCGGGAGGCAAACCCGAGCCACAAACTTTTATTCTTAAACTGTAACAAACAAAAAATTTAAGAAACAGAGCAAAGTCCAGGTCCCCAGCGCCCCCAGCCATGGGGGGGCCAGCGGGGGCCAGATGGGGAACCAGCCCCTTCCACGCCGGCGGTGATGGCCCGCGCCGGGGCGGGTGTCCCCAGGGTGACACGGGCAACCGAACCCACCCCCCCATCCCCACCGGAGGGGCACCCGTGGCAAGGCCCGGGGGTCCCCCGGGGCCGCTGTTAGACAGCGGTAGTCCTGCCAAAGAGGGGCATGGAGACCGGGAGGTGCCAGGGTCCCGGCTCGTAGGTGTCCCTGCTGCTGAGCTCCGAGTCCGTCCAGCTGGGAAACATGCGGGGGGAGCACTCTGCCTGCAGGTAGAGGTCCGGGCAGGCAGGGCCGGGGCTGGCTGAGCGGGGCAGGTGCAGTGCCGAACCGTAGCCGGCATCCAGGAAAAGGGGTTTGTAGCTGGGGGGCTGCTCCTGCTTCTCCAGCCGCTCGTGGCTCAGGAAGGGGGCGTTGATTTTGCGGTAGAGCCCCCGCGTGTCCATCAGCACCTCGCTGTATGGCGGGGGGGGCTCTGCCATCAGCAGCGCCTCCTCGTAACACGGCGGCTTCGACAAGTCTGACTCTGCAAGGCAAAGCCCCCCCCCCGGACCCCCCGCTGCCGTCAGCGCTGCGCCCTGGCTCTCGTGCTGTGTCCCCCCAAAAAAAGGGGGAGGCGCGTGCTCCGAGGATGCCGGGAGCCCCTCCCTGCTCCTTACCGTGCCGGCAGCTCCAGGGCCGTGGGGGTGGGACATGGTGGGGGTGATGATGGTGGGGATCGAGGCGGAGGCGGTGGGGAATGGCGATGCCAGGGGGGGCTGCCCCCGTAACCCTCGTAGTGCAGCGGCTCCAGCTCCAGCGCACGCAGGCTCTGCTCCCGCAGCCGCTCCTCCTGCTGCCGCTTCACCCGCCGCCGCAGGTAGCTGCAGAAGCAGCACAGCAGCACGATGAGCCCCCAGATGAGCCAGAAGCCCGCGAAGCAGGTGAGGAAAGTGTAGGTGCCCTGGGACATCACCATCTTGGCTGCCGGCCCTGGGGGGAGGCCCCTGCCTCTCCCTGCCCTCGCGGTGGGGGACGGGATGCTCAGGGCGGCAGCAGGGCCAGGGCAGGACCCGATGCTGTCGGGACCGCTGAGGGCATCTCCCCGGGCTGTGCCCGGTGGTGTCTCCTCTGGCCCGTGGGTGCCCGCCGTCAGGGGTCCGTCCTCGCCATGGAGCCGGGGGGGGCTGGAGCGGGTGGGTCAGGCCTGGGTGCACTGGGCGGGCGGCGGGGCTGGGGGCCGGCAGGGCGGGCGGCGGGGGGCTGGTGGGGTCCCGCTGCCCATCGCTGGGAGGGGGCCGCCGGGGAGGGGGTCCTGCAACGAGACAGACGTGAGCGTGAGCGTGGCAGGACGCGGCAGCCCGTTCCCATGGTGACTCGCTCCACATGCGCAGCGGCACCGCAGCTGGGGGGGGTAGCCATACTGGCCCCACACGACACCCCCCCCCACCCCCCACCCTGCTGCAAACCTGCACCCCACCCCAGCACCCCGCCGTGGCACTGCTGTGCACCCCAGGCCAGGAGGCAGATGCTGCAGCCCCACGCCATTGACACCTTTGAGATCACGGGGCATCCGTGGGCATCTCTGCCTGCCGCCCACCCGGCACACCCCAAATCGGCCACAGAGCCCTGGCAGCTTGCCCCCCCTCACTGTCCCACAGCAGGGAGCCCCGGGACGAGGAGGGACGTGTGGAGCCGCCAGCTGCCTGCGGCATGTTGCGCTCATGGGAGCACGTGCGCCGTGGCTGCCGCTGGCCTCGCAGCCACTGAGGGGGCTCAGGGGACGGTGGCACCCCGACCCGGCAACGCAGGGCAAGGGGATGGCCGTGATGGGAACATCACCCCTGCCAGGTGCCTGCCTTTAGGCAGGGTGACAGCTCGGTCACATCCAGCCAAGCGCCGGGTGGGGATGGTGTGTGCTGGGGGGGCAGCTGTGCGCATCAGCGAGCGAGGAGCAGCACCCATGGGTGCTGGCAGGCAGGCGTGTAAGGACCTGTCAGGATCATTATTATCGCACTGTGGGAGAGCAGGGGCCGGCTGGCGGGGGAGAGGGCAAGCACCGGAGTGGCCGAGGTCTGCGCGACCATCGCTCCCATGTTGCCTCTGCCAGGCAAAGGGGTGCGGGGTCCCTGGCCACCCCGCGGGGCAGGGCCACGCTGCTGGCGAGGGGACCACGGCCGGGCCACCGGGTGCCCGGGGAGCTGGGGGAGCAGCGGGGCCGAGCCCAGTCGGAAGGAAAGCGGGATGGGGGAAGGAAGGGGCCGGGGAGCCCCGGTCACGCTCCGGCGGGCGGACAGCGGGGGCCGCTCCATCACGCAGACAAAAGCGGAGGCAGGGGCAGCGCCGGGCCGTGGGTCCTTGTGGCGGGGGTGTCCCTCCCCAGGGCGCCCCACGCCGCCGCCGCTGTCCGGCCGAGGCCAGCTCGGTGCGGGTGCAGCTCGCCGGCCGCGACTGCAACAGGGTCCCCGCCAGCAGCCTGGGTATCCCCGGGGGGGCCCGTGCGGGGAGGGCCGCGGATCGAGCACCGGGGGTAACGGCCGGGGGGACAACGGGAACCCGGGCAGGGCGGGCTGGCGGCGCCTGGGGACCGGGGGCGTTTGCAGCTGGGGCGGGCGGGGGACGCGGGGCTGCCGGGACCGGGGACGTGCGGGCTGGGGGAGGCGCGGGGCCGGGCTGGGAGACACCCACGCCGGGCGGGGTACGGACCGGCCGCCGGGCCGGGAGCGAGCCGCCGAGCCGGGGCCCGCCGGTGCCCCTGGGCTGCCCCCGGCCGCGGCCTGGGCCCCGCTGTCCGCGTCGCATCCCCGCCCGATGCCTCCGGCGGGGACGTCCCGGCTCCCGGTGCCGAGCGCGGCCAGCCCTCTCCTCCTCCTCCCTCCTCCTCCTCTCCAGGGGCGCGCGCCCGCCGGCGACGGACCGGACACGCGCGCGCCCCGGTCCGCGCCGCGCGCCTCCGCTCCGGCCCCCGGCTGTCGGTGGCGGCGGCCCCCGCGCGCCCCCTCCCCGGCCCCGCTGCCCCCGCGCCGCGCAACAGGCGGAGGCGCCGCGCCCTCTCCCTCCGCGGCTCCCGTTACCGGCGGCGGCAGCGCACGTGGCTCAGACGGCGGGCGGCGGCTCCATAGGGCGGCGGCGGCGGGGGGGAGGGGGGGCCCGGTGCGCGCCCGGTGCGCGGCGCCGCCGCCTCCCGGCGCTGCCTTTGTCTCCGGTGAGCGCTCCCGCGCCGCCGCCGCGCGCCGCCCCGCCCGGGCTCCCGCCCCGCCGCTCCGCCCCGCCCTCGGCTCGGGGAGGGACCCGGGAGCCGCGGGCCCCCCCGCACCCCCCACCCCGGGAGCCGCCGCGGAGCGGGGGCTACCGGCGCGGCTCCGCACGGGGCGGGGGGAACCGGCGCTGCCCCGGGAATCCCCCCCTCCCCCCGCCCCTTCCGGGGAACGGCCGCGGGATGCCGGTGGCATGAGGGCCGTGGCATCCCCGGGGGTGGCCGCGGGAGCCCCACGGGGCGAGGACCCGGGATCCTCGGGTGATGGCCCCGCGGCCCCGGTGGGGTGATGCCACGGGCTCCCCCGTTCGGTAGCCTTGCACTCGCCCGGGGGGGCGTCGAGGGGGGGCCAGTCGCAGCCTCCTTGGCGGAGGGGGGGGCAGCCACGGGCTCCCCCCACCAGCGCAGCACTAAGACGGCGGCAGGGCGGCAGCTCAGCCCGAGCGAGACCCTAACGGCCCCGGCCCGCCGGGCACGGCCGCGGGATGCGTGGCTAAGGGCAGGGATGGCAGCCTGGCGCCGAGGGACAGAGGTGGCCCCACGGACACCTCGCTGGCCTGGCCAGGCACTTGTCCCCCTGTGCTAGTGCTCCCCAGCTGTTTTGCCGTCGGGGGGGGGGCCATCACCAGCTCTGCTCTGCTGTGCCCGAGGCCGGTGGTCATGGCCATCGTGGGAGACCCCTCCAGGGTCCTTGGGACAGTACCCAGCATGGGGGCACCCGCTGTCCCTTTGCCACACCCTGGGGCTGTGCCAGGAGCCTGGTTACAAGGCACGGGCCAGCCCTGTGCCAGGGCCAGAGGCTGGGGGGCTGCCCAGTGGCGGGTGCCCCTCACAGGCCGTGACCCCGCTGCCACTTCCTCCCCGTGGGCAGGGTGGTGGGCACCCACCGCAGCCGCACACACAGCACATTGTTCTGCCGGGCCTGGCCGGAAGGATTTCCTCCCTCTTGGCCAGGGAATGACCCCGTGAAGCTGCCCACTCCTGCCACGGCCCCGCAGAGCACCCCCCGGCAGCCAGCCAAGCCCTGCCACCTTGCCCCGGAGCAGGGCCATGGTGGCCGTGCCTCCCCCAGCCCCCTCGGCTCTGGCCCCGACTCACCTTGCTGAAACTGGTCTCCTGCGCTTGGACCTCACAGCGTGGCCGCGGCCGCCCAGCAGTGCCGGCTTGAGGGGTGTGGGGGTGCCCGAGCAGCACCCGCGGTGGGCAGGGGGCTGCGGCCATGCAGGGGGGATGGGGTGCTCCCTCGGGGCAGGGGTAAGGCAGAGGCTGGGGGTATGGCAGGGCCCACAGGCATCATCAGGCCAGGGTGAGGGTGGACGGGGGGAGCCAGGCCTCCGGCCCCGCCAGTGCTGGGGGCCGGGAGCTGCCTTCCCCTTCCCCACGGCGGCGGGGGGGGGGGGGAGGCAGGCGGGGGAGCGCTCCCCCGAGCCACATGGTGGGCTGGAGGAGGAGCCGTTGCCCAGGCAACAGCTGAGAGCATCTTTCACCCCTGAAAATCGTGTGCTGGCGCTGCCACCACAGCCCCACAGCTCAGGGCAGGATCCCCAGCACCCCAGGGCCCAACCAGAACTCTCCCAGGGCCTGCCATGTCCGTGGGTCCCAGACCCGTCGGCTGGTTCCCACTCTGGCCATACAGCAGCACCCGGTCACGCTGCTCCCCCCCAAGGGCATGGATGGGGACGAGGCACCCCCCCAAATGCCAGGGCTGGGGCACTGCTGGGCAGGGGGCAGCTGGGGACTGGCAGAGCCCCCTCCATGCCCTGCTCAGGGCTCAGCCATGGGCTGCCCCGCACTCGCGCCCTGCCTGCAGAGCCACGGTCAGCCTGGCTGATGGTGTACCAGGCACCACCAACACGCTGGTGACCCCAGGACCTCGATGCCAGGGTGGCACAGCCCAGGTAGCGCCGACAGGGCGGCACAAGCATTCCTGGCCCGTGTGATGGGAGCAGCAATCCCCAGGCAGTCCCCATCCCCCCACCCTGCCTTCCTTGCATGGCTGCAGAAAATTCCTGGATTTTACCCCAAGATGCCCCCTCTGAGTGTGAGAACTCCTCCTCGGCCTGCTCCCATAGCAACTGTTCCCTAGCTACCCAGCCGCACTTGCTATTCTCATCCCTGTGCAGCTGTGTGCGGGCCCCCCTGCGCTGCGCACAAGGCTGCTGGTGCTGCCGCCGGCCCCCCGACCCCAAACCCACCCAGCACCCACCCTGGCCAGGCTGCCCCCTTGCACGCTCCCCCAAGGCGACTGTCATGATCCTAACCCTGCTCACACCGTGCCCCTGCTTCCAGGGGCTGTCCCTTGGGCTAAGGAGGCAGTGCTCTGTGCTGGCACATGGTCCCCCTCTGCACGGTTGTCCACCCCCCTGAAGCAGCAATGCACAGCACCCAAAGGGAAGCAGGACTCTGCCCCTGGCCCCACAGCACACCCCCTGACAGCCCGAGGGGCTGTGCCAAGGGCAGGCAGGGGAGTGAGGGGACATGCCCTGAAGGGGACCACAGGAGACATGAACACCCCAACAGCCCAAGGCCTTGTACTTGTCATGCCCCTACACTGACCCAAACCACCCAGCAGAAGCCACCAAGGGCCTCCCATGGTCCCTGGGCTTCAGTCCCAGCCCTTCCCTGCAGGACAGGAGTGCCAGCAGAGCCCATGGCAGCCCAGGAACTGGGGTCCTGGCTCCTCTCCTTAGAGTCACCAACCCTGTATGGCCCAGAGCAGGCCCCCCTTATGACAGTGATACAAGGCACAGCAAATCTTATGCTTAACAAAAGGTTAAAAATTTAAATACTGTCCAACTTTAGTGCAAGGCAAGCAAATGATACCACAGGACCAAGTTGGTGGTCAGCCCCCCCGGGGGGCCTGGCTCAGAATGAGCACGAGGCAGCAGCACGCACCCGTGCACGCACGCACACATATGTGTGCACACACAGACACAGACACAGACGACAAATTATTGCTCAGGACACAGCTGGGACAAGTGTGCACAAGACGGGACAGGACAAGCAGGATGAAGAGGTGGGCTGAGCCCCATGCTGCTCTCCAGGGACACGCTGAGGCTCCAGCCCCCCACCGTGCCCTTGGGCACAGGAGCTGTGCTGACTCCCCAGGACCCCCAGGGACGCACACTAGGCTGGTAAGGTGGGCAGGCTGGTCCCGGCCCCGCTCACTCTTTGGGGCACAGCTCACAGGATGACCCCAGGAAGGAACATTCTCTTTACCATGGCTTTGTTCCCTGAGAGCAGAGTCCCTTACGTGCCCCCTCCTCCAACAAGCTGGGCCTGGGGACTGCAGCACCCCCAGCATGCACAGATGGCTGGTCCAGAGCTGGTGGAACTGCGCTAGGGCCATCCTGCACCATGCCAGGGATCACACCGACTTTTGGGACCCAACAGCAGCTACCACCTGAGCAGGTGCCATGGGAGCGGCTGTGTCCCGCTGTGCTGCAGGCAGCCTGCCAGCGGTCTGGAGAGGGGGGCCGGGATCAGCTCGTGGGAGCTGGCAGCATGTGCAAGACGAGGCAGGAGGAAGCAGGCTCCGGCAGACAGGGAAGCGAGGATGAGGCAGTGACGCTCTGCTGCCAGGATGCAATGGCAGACGCTTTGGCACAGTGCTTTCCTGCGCCTCAGGGCTGAGCAATGGACTCCGCTGGAGCCAGGGATGCCTCAGCACTGCCAGAAAGGTCCAGGAAAGATGCTTTAGACACCTCAAGGCACAGAAAGCCTCTGCCCAGGACTCCCTGGTACAAAGCTGGGGCTGTCACTCCCCCCATAGGAGGACATTTGTGCCTATGACAGGGTGAGGGCAGTGCAGGCCCCCACCTATAGATTAAAAACCGACATGTGATATGTACAGACTAACATATATAAATATACACCAAACCTGCAGTGCTGCTTCAGCACCGTGGAATGTGTCAGCAGAGCTGCTCCAGTCTGGCCTTGGCCCACGCCGGCGCAATCCCTCCCTCCCACCCTGGGCCAGGGAGGGGAGCGGCAGCTGGTGGGTGGCAGCAGCACAATCCCAAGCAGCAGATTCAGAAGCGTCCAGGTCTATCTCAGGGATGAGGGCTGGCCCACAGTCAGAGGCACCTCAGCCTGAGCTGCATGCTGCTGCCAGCCCTGGAGCCATCCTCAGAGTCTTCAGACAGATGTGTAAAGCTGTAAACAAATCCACTTTGCAGGACTGCTGCTACCTTGTCCTTCAGGCTGGGCTGTTGTTCTGCTGGGCACCTGGAGAGGCAAGGGGGTCCCAGGGGCTGGAGAACAAGCTGTGCTCTACAGCCGGGTGGGCTCTTCCTCACTGTCGCTGCAGTTTCCACAACAGTCCTGAAGTCAAGGGCAAGGAGAGGGAGGAGGGAGAGAGAGGAGCACAGCAAGCAGAGGGTGAGCACGGTCACACAACCCAGCTTACAGCTGCCCTCTGGCAAGGAAGGGCCAGGCCCCCTCTGGCCTGTGCATGGGAGAGCTACATGGAGGCAAGGGGCTGGAGGGCACCGCCAGTCGGCAGAGAAACAGTCAGGCTGCATCTGGGGTTCAGCTCCTGGCAGACAAGACTGGTGAGCACGTGGCTGACTAGCTCAGAAGCTGGGAGGAAGACGGGCTCCATGGGCTACAGCCACCCAGGGAGACAGCTCGGTGCCAGCACAGACGATGTGCCCCGCTTGGGGCTCTGGCCGCAGAAGCAGCTGAAGCCCTTTTTGCTGGAACGAAAGTCTGAGCATGGGGCAATGCCAAACCCTTCATGGTTTCTCAACCCTTCTATGTGTCCTGGACATCCGAAGAGAGGATTGAAGGGAGCTTCCCACAGCCCCCTGGGAGCAGAGCTCCCAGCAGCGGCTGTGCAGGGGCAGCTCCGGCTCAAGCTGAGGGCAAGGCCTCCCCCATGAAGGCAGCGAGAGCAGGGAAGCGAGATTAGTGGCTCAGGGGACAGTTAGAACAACAAGCAGCTTGTGCTCTGCTGGGGGAAGGGAATAGGCACTGAAGGACAACACTCTTTCCCAGATCTTGCCATGTCCGCGGGCCACCAGGTATTTCCCTGAGCAGAGCAGCCAGGAGAGACTGCTCACCTCTGGAAAGAGAAAACACGTGGCAAGTCACAGCTCAACCCCTGCTACAGGCAGATGCCCATCCTCTGGCAGGTCCTGCCTGCCTCGGGAAGGGCTGGGTATTCCAGCCCAGAGCTGGCTCTGGCTAGGGCAGCCCACTGAACAGTGAAGCACAACTTGGAGCTCAGTGGGGAAAAAGGAGTCAGCACTGGGTGGCTGAGAGTGGGTCCAGAGCCAACCACGCTTGAGTGCCACAGCTGCAAGCAGCTGTTGAGAGCCCTGACTTTGCCAGTCCTGGAAAGAAGGCAAAGACTGTTCAGGGCAGAGGAGACAGGCAGGCAAGCAAGTCCACAGCAGCTGCAAGACATTTCTGTTCCCCTCATCCCTCAAAAGAGCTGCTCTCGCTGCCTGGCTCAAGGTCTGGCAGAAATGGTCTGGGGAGCCCAGACAACCCATTCCAAGAGCAAGGTCTTCTTCAGGGAATGTATTCTTTGTGTAGGAAGGGAGAAGACTTGCTATTTTAGTGCCTTTGATACCTCTCTGCCTGTGTGACTCCAGCACGTTTAGCCAGGATGATCCATCCCAGCCCCCTCGACTACCTCGGCACGGAGAGTGCCAGCCAGGCGAGGGCTGGCTCCCTGCAGCCTTGCACGGGTGTCCCCGAGAGCCCTGGGGTCCCACCACCCAGCGGTAGGGGAGGCTCTGCCTGCTTCCCTCTTGCACCCACCTCCCTGCCAGACCTGCCTGGCACAGGCAGGAGCAGGCTCATTGCTGCCAGAGGACTCACTGGGGAGGAAACGCTGCGCAAACACTCTTACCTGTCTGCTGAATAAGCGTTGGAGTAACCCTTTTTTGGGCTGTGGAGAAGGCTGCCCTTTCCAGTCCAGGTCTGGGGGCACTGTGCCGTCTGTGTTAAAGACATTCAGCTCCTTAAAACACTCTGTCTCAATCATCTGGAAGAGGGCAAAGATGGCTGCAGCAAGTGCCGCACAAAGCCTGCCACCGAGAGCCCAGCAGAGCGCAAAAGCAGCAGGGACAGCGCAAACCCTGTGGGACACTGCACTTGGCCATGGCAGGCACAAGCAGGAGGAAAGATCTGTCCTCCAAACCTACCTCATTCTGCCAAGGAATGGGCACACTTCCCGTAGCAAACTTCTGGTAGAAGTCATTGTCCGTGGGCTCCAGCTCCACCCCTTTCACTGTGGAGAAACTGTTCAATGTCCAGAACATCCTTGCAGTAGATGGCCTGGGGCTAAACAGGACAAAGATTGCTCTAATGCCAGCTCCACAATGACAACACCACCTCCAACAACCCTGGCTCCTGGCCAAGCCCAGGCACCCTCTCCCGGCAGCCCAGAGCTTGCTTGACCCCTGTTCTACCAGGCTTCAGAAACAAGAGGGATGGGGATGGGCCCCATCTCTTTAGGTGAGCCCCCCCAGGGCTCTTGTTTCCCTTGATGGCACCAGTGACTGAAAAGGTCAGCATACAGATGGGTACTTACATCTGGCTTGAAGGGGGGGTCCAGCATGCCTGCTTCCAGCCTCCTAAAGTTGAGGTGCTTGAAGAGAGGGTGCTCTTTCACTTCCTTGGCCCCAGCTCCTCGGCACCCCAGGCGCTCCAGAGGGTCTTTGCACAGGAGCTGCAACACAAGGAAATCAGTGCCGCAGGTGGAGGGCGCTTCGGGCAGGAGCATCCCTGAGGTCAGCTGGGCTCCTGCAGTAGGTCACTAGGGACAGCACAGGCAGCTTGGAGAGTGAGGGATTACGGCACCCGCTCTGGACCCCCCCCCGCACTGCCTTATCACAGACAAGGGAACCTGGCTGCCACCAGCACCTCTGCAGGTGAGCAGCCTCCATGTTCTGCTGCTGCATGCAGAGGCAGTGGGGGGCAAAGGGACAGGGATGCACACTCGTACCATGGTACAGAGAGAGCGGGCGCAGGGTGAGAACTTCTCCGAGTACTCCTCCTGCACTTCCTTCACCAACCGCTCCACCTCCTCCCGCTTGATCTTCTTCTTGCGCTGCTGGAAGGGGGACTGTCCCTCGATCATCTCGTATACCAGGCAGCCCAGAGCCCACCAGTCTGGGCTGAATGTGTAGCGCTCGTTTTTCACCACCTCTGGAGCTACATAGGAGCAGGAGTGAGGGACATGTAATGGGTAGGGAGAGCACACGTGCAGTCAAGAGACCACTTTTTGATTATACCAGGACCACTTACCCATGTAGCCAACTGTCCCCACCCGGCCCTTGATTGTTTGGCCCTCTGGCACATGCACAGCTAGCCCCAGGTCTGAGATACGGATGTGACCTGCACAGAGGAGGGGTCAAGTTAACAGGACAACATCAAGGGGCAACGTTTGAAGCTACCAAGAACACAGAGTAACCCTGATTCAAGCAGAGGAAGAGAGGACTCGGGCTCAGGGCTACTCGGGCTCAGGGCTCCTCTTGACTCTGCACTCACCGTGGTCATCCAGCAATATGTTTTCTGGCTTCAGGTCCCTAGGAAGGAAGGGACTTGATTAGCATGAACCCTGCTGTCAAGGCAAAGGGACAAAAGCAACAGTGACATCTCAAGAAGAAACAGATAAGCAGCTGAGGGATGCAACACTCCTGCCTTGGTCACACAGATAACCTTCCCCTCACCCTCTAGCCCAGAGTTAGCTCTGCAAGCTCTCCCCTCCTGGGCAGAGAGGCAGGATATGAGAACCTTCAACCCTCCAGAAGGAAGCAGTGTGCCTGTGGCTGATTCCTTCTTTGCAGATGCAGAACTCATTATGGGGCAGGTCATGCAAGAGAAAAGGACTAGAGGCTCCTTCTGCTTGTCCTGCCCCAGGGCAAGGCACAGGGTAGGACCAGAAGGGACTTTCCAGCCCTGTGTTTAGCCACGCTATCCCTAACACTGCATCACACAACCCGATGAGTACAGTCATACAATCAGCTTGCTCTGCCTCCTGCCCAGCTCTCAGTCTTGAGCGCACTGGGGCAGCCTAGCCTCGTTTGTTCTAGTGTCAATACTGCCACGAGTTAAGCGCCCAAGTGACTGCCCCGAGGTATTCGGAGCATGATCACATCCTGTTCTTGGCGATCATTTACCAGCACGAGGAAGCCAAGCTAAACTCTTCCATTTCTCCTACGATATCAGCTTTCTGTTTCCTAATCCCCTCTCACTCAGCTCTGTGCTGCTTTCAAACCTGTGCTTATTTTCCTGAGCAGACAGACCCACTGGGCTAGTAAGAGCAGCAGGAACCACTTGCTTCTACAGCCCATACAAGGTCTCCCAGCAGGGACCAGGCAGCACGCACCTGTACACTATCCTCTCCTGGTGCAAGTCCTCAAGGCCACAGCAGATCTCGGCAGCGTAGAAAGCTGCCCGGGGCTCCTCAAAGCCAGCCTCTCCCATGTGGTAGATATGGAACTTGAGGTCCCCTCCATTCATGAGGGTCAGCACTAGGCAGAGAGCATCTTTAGGTTTCATATGCATAGGCTAAGCTCACCTGCAATTCAGGGCAGAAAAGGCTGTTAGAAGACACAGCTGAAAGAGGGAGATGCCCTACACTGACGGGCACTTTGTCACCCAAGCAGCCAACTCACGGGCAGCAGGACTGCGCCTTTGCCAGCACAGGAGGCAGAGGGGGAACTGTGCAAACCCAGGGAGGACACCGAAGTGCCCAGCAGTCCCAGCACACCCCAGCTTTCCTTAGACAGGGAGGACACTATTTCCCTGAGCCAGAACTGCTTCCATCTGGGGGGCAAGCAGCACCTGACAGCAACCCTGGGGCAGCATCTGACGAATCCTCCATAAAGGGAGGTTTCAAGCTGTCCACACCTCAGTGCAGCCAGAGAAAGAGTTCCCCATCACACAGCTCAGGGCTAGGCTTCTGCCCACTTGGCTGTCTGGAGAGGCAGTGTGCCTGGAGAGACAGTTATCGCTGCTTTCATGTGCCCCAGAGGTTAAGAAGGTGCCAGTGGGATCAGATTGGTGTTCAGGCCTGACTTTGGGGGCATTTACAGCATCTTGTGGAGCCACCAGTTAGGGAAGCTCCTGCCAGACCCCAGCCTCGTGAGAGATCTACAGCCACCAGGACCCTACCCAATGGGCAGGGCCACACCAGGTGAGGAGCACCAGAGGTGCTGGGCTTGCTGATTGGAGGAAGAATCAAGCACCGCAGCAAAGTGAGAGCAACTCCTATGTACTTACTACAAACCTACTGTTCACTTTTTCCAGGAATCTGTTTCTCATTCAAGGCCATGGCCTCTCCCTTCCGCTTTTTGATCCGTTTCTTCTCCAGCTTCTTGCAGGCGTACATCTTCCCTGTGGCACGCACTTGGCAGGCACAAACCTGGAGGGGGGACGTGGCTCAGCACCCTCCTGCTGCCGTTTCCAGGGTGGGGTTCTAGGTTCTGCTCTCAGAAAGAGGCACGGGAAGGCAAAGGTGTCCCTGTCCCCATCTCAGTCCGAGGTCAGTGAAAAGCCCATTGTCAAAGCAAGGACACAGGGAGCAGTGACATCTCCAGATGTCACAGATAAGCAACAGAGAGCTGCGATGCCCCTGCTACCTGTAGCAGCACCACGGCTGGTGCCTGGGAAGATAGAAGGCCACTCCAGAAACAGAAAGAAGCTTGACAGTGACAGTTTTCAGGAGTCAGTGTCTCCCTGCCAAGATACTGGGAACAAACCTGACTCTCTGCCCAGGTGGCAGTACACTGCACAGGGCATGTGCTACCTACCCTGTGCAACACCCACACCTCCAGTGCCTGGTGAGAGGTGAGCTCCTGCCCTCAGAGGGGAACGGACAGATCACGCAGTGCCCAGAGCGCAGCAGTGCCCACCACAGTGCTCCCGGTGCCCACCGCAGTGCTCCCAGTGCCCACCCAGCCACCAGCACCTAGAGCAGCTTGTGGTGCCCCGATGGCCAACCCAGACCTGCACCTGGGCAACTGGCAACGGTAGCTGCCCGTTACCCTGAATACAGAGGAAATGGTGGTCACTCACCTCCCCAAAACCGCCCTTGCCCAGCACACGGTACTGGCGGGAAAGTGTTTTTGGTCACCGGCTGCCTGTGAGGGAAAGGAAACTGGAGTGAGATGGGAGCTGGGAGAGAGCAGGGACTGAAGCCCAAAACCACCCCCATGCTCTGGCCTGAGACTGTGGCTCACCCCAAAACCCCTGCTCAAGCAGACCTTGCTTCCCTGCGAGGCAAGCAAGGCTGGGGCTGCTGATGGTGCCAATAAAAGGGCCCTGAAGGAGAACAAGAGCAGACACAGGCCAGGCCCTTGGCTCCTGCCAGTGGCCAGCATGGGAAGGAGCCTGAGGGACCCCTCAGGCCGTCTGTGTGAGGAGGGTGCAGGTCTCCCACAGGATGCCGGGAAGCGTTACCGTTCCAGCCATTTCCACTGCAGGAAGCGGTTGAAGTACAAGCTGTCGAGGTAGTCGGCAAAGGGAGCCACACTCAGGTAGTCATGGATAAGCCTAGGAGAGAGCAGAGCCAGCAAGGTTCCTGAGAACTGATGAGAGCTGTGGAAAAAGCCAGGGGTTCAAGGAAAGAGGAGCTGAGCAGCCCTGAGAGCCCGTTTACATTGCCATCCCCTCACCCAGCCTGGTGCAGAATCACCCACGTAGCCCTGGCTCAGAAAGCCCCCCTCCAAGCTAGGCCTGATGCAAAAGGAAGGTGCGTTGGAGGTGCCACTGTGATGAACACAGCACCCTAGGACCAGGCTAGCACTGCTAATTGTGGGCCTCTCAGCACCAGCCCGGGCTGTGGGACAAACGGGGACAATGGGGGCTCTTTGCAATTACCCCCTCTGCTCACAGGCAAATGTGCACACAAGGCTGTAATCAGCTGCCGAAAGCTGCTAGCAATGTTCAGCACCAGGCGTTGAGTTGTTCGCTTTTCAGATGAATACCCAGTACAAAAGGCCACAGGAGATCCTGCTCAAGAGAGCTAACTGCCTCGGAGACCAGTGCCAGGGCTCCCCAGCAGAGTAAAGAGCCTTAGACATCGTGTCTAGACTGGAGACATGCATCAAGGAGAAACGGAATGGGCTCTTCCCCTTTCAGAGCTTGCCAAGAGCAGGCAGGGCCCAGCCCGGAGGCTCTGCATTCAGACAGCGACACTCGTTACCACACACAGAGCTAACGCTCCCCAGAAGACTGCAGCAAATCCATTGCCACAGCCCTGCACCCAATTAAGCAATGTGCTCCAGCTACTGTTCGGGGGGGGGGGGGGGGGGGGTGAGGGGTAAGCCCGGTTTTGCCTAACGGCTTCCGCTTTGCACCCAGAGCCAGGACCTCAGCCACTGCTTCTGCGATGGGAACAGTGGTGGACCTTAGATCCCCTGCAGCAACAGCCAGCATAATCTAACCACAGCGGCCCACACCTGCAGCCAGCGGGGAGAGGACAGGTGGCACTGGGACTGGCAGCTGGCAGCACGCTTTACAGGTGTCTACAAGTGCCTGGCACAAGACTAGGAACAGCATGGCCAGATGCTGAGGCTCACTGAAACAGGGTCTTTCCAAACAGCAACTCAGATCCAGAGGAGACTGAGACAAGCAACAGGAGGTTTCTGCAGCAGCTTGTGGCTCCCACAGCGCACGGGAGCTCCTTGCACTTGCTTTCCTGTAGCTGTGCTGCAAACTGCTAGCCCGAAATTCCCCAGGCGCCAGCCTTAGCACCAGCCCTCGCTCTCCTGGAGGATGGGAACACGACGGACGAGATGAGTTAGCTGCAGCGTCAACCCTGTGCCATGATGCGACCTGCCCTCCAACTTAACTTAGTGGATTCCTTGAAAAGCTCCTTGGAAGGTTCCTGCTCCAGCCTCTCACAACAGGCATCCACCAGCTGCGACGGAAACTTCAGGGCACATGGTCCTCACTCTGGGGACAAAAGGATGGAGTCAGACAATAGGAGACAGAGGCCCAAGGGTCCTGCCAGGAAGGAGAAGCCCAGGAACAGCACACAGGTGCCTGTCTAACTTTAGGGCCAGTGGGAAAAGCAGCACACTTGCTTGTGAGGTGGGCAGGGTGGGCTCTGTACTCTGCCCTCGCTGTCCTGCCCAGCACATTTGCTGTGGCAGGACATGGGTAATGACAACTGCCAGCCTTCCAACTGCTCTACTGTTGCAGGACAGCAAACACAACCCTCTTACTCACGTTTGGCTTCAAGTACTTTTCAATCAGGTGCTGCCCGCATTCCTTCCGCTTCTTCATCTGGAGCCACTTCATACCCTGCCTGCACAGAGCCAAACAGTGTGAGGAGCAGGTCCAGCCAGGAACCAAGCCTTGCTACCAGCCAACAGCTGCAGAGCAGCAACACCCTCTGCCCAAGGTTTCCCATGCTTTCCTGGAAAACCAGATCTCCAGCAAACAGCTCCCTAAGCAAAGGGCCCAGCCCTGTCTTGGGGAAACGGCAACACACAGGTTTTTCCTTCAGGAAACCTCCGTACCCAGAAGTACCTGGCAACTGCCAGAGCACCCAGGGCCAATTGGTCCATGCCCAGGGGTGCCAAGAACATCCCTGCCTCCCCCAGTGAAGCCTGATGGGCTTTGCTCTTTGCTCTTACCACGGCATCCAGGAACTTGACGCAGCGCGACAGCTCAGGTCGTGTCTCGCAGAACTGCCGAAAGAGCATGTGCCCAATGGGCTGCTTCTCGCACAGGCTGTGGTAGTCCCGCTCTGCAAATGCGGAGAAGATCATTCACTGCCAAGCCCCAAAGGAGCAGCCACAGCCCACTGCCCTGGCCACAGGCAGCGGTGGAGGGGCCTGCCACTCATCAGCTGGCTGCGCACAGGTCCCACCAGCCTGAGACTCCCAGGAGAGCGCAACGTACCCAACAGGGACGAGAGGCATGACTGAGCTTTTATGTTCCCCTACGGAAGATCTTCTTCCTGAAAGAGGTTTGACCTGCTGTTCTGTACAGCCTGCCTTCTAGTAAGGGACTCCAGCAAATCTCCTGTTTGCCTAGAGGTTCTTTTCCCAATCCTCTTCTCAAGGAGATCGACTGACTACTCCAGACACACAACTTTCCTTGGAACATGAGGAACACACTGGGCTTATTTCGAGGCAGATCTTCCATGCCAAGAGTTGCTCTGATGACTCCTACAAACCACTCATATTCCCAAAGGCCCGGCTGGAAGCAGAATCATCAAAACGGAAGGCACTATTTCCACAGATGCCCTGTTAACGCGGCACACGCTCCACGGGACAGCCACTGACTTGTACATCAACTCCTACTGCCAACAAAGTACAACTGCACAACAAAGATGAAGTTCAGTGCTGGAAAACGTGTCGTGACACCCACAGGAAGGGTGGCTGCAGGCAGAGGACTAACATGAGCTGAGGGAAAGCTCTGTCGAGGGCACACAAGTCAAGGAAGCAGACAGGGGTTTGGATGGCCAAGATGGGAGCTGCAAGATGGGAGCTGCAAGATGGGAGCTTGGCTTCCCTGCTGATTCCTCCTACGCCTCTCTGAAGTCTGGCAGTCCAGGCACAAACCCCTTCGACTATCCAGAGCACTTCCAGTTCTCTGCTTTTCTTCCTCCCCTTCCACTCAGAAGACACTGTCTGATCATGGGCCAGCACAAATTTGTGTCACAGCCATTGCCACTGAGGGCTGCGGGCTGCCTGGGGTGCAGACGTGCAGCTTCCCACTGGTGCACAGGGGATCTTCCAGCACTCCCCAGCGCTGGGTACTGCCAGCCTTCCCCTCCCCGCACAGCAGTTTCTCCCGAGGAAGCTGCAGCTTCCTGAGGGTGCACAAGAGCGCAGGGATGGCGGGGCTGTGGTGGGGGAGGAGGCCACCTCGCCCGCTCTGCTGCACGGGCGGTTTCCTTGTGGCTGCAGGGGAAGGAGTTCCCTTCAGCTGGGGTGGACGAGTTCACTGCCTGCGAGATCAGAAGCTTTTGGCTGCCCTCACCGCTGCCCAGGCTCACACAAGGTTACCCCCTGTGGTCAGGGCATACAAAGCTTAATTCTGCAGCGGGCAACCAGCCCACTGTGCCCATGGTCCTGCCAAGCTTCTGGAATAGGAAATAAAATGCTTTCTGAGCAGCCTGCGAGGGGAAAACGAAGCCACTCCAGCCAAAAAGTGGAACAGGGTCATCACTCCCACAGGGAAACTAAGCCAGGCAGCTGTCACCTGGGCCAGAAGCACTTCTCGCATGCCTCCCCAGGGAGAAGTGGGGACACAGGTGGTGACAGCCAGTGGCTGGGAGGGACTTGCCTCCCAAAGCTTCACAAGGTCACTGTCCCGGACAGTGGGACAGCAGAGACAGACAGAGCACCAGCACTCACCACTGGCAAATGGGCAGCACAACAAAGATGAAGTTCAGTGCTGGAAAATGTGTCGTGACACCCACAGGAAGGGTGGCTGCAGGCAGAGGACTAACATGAGCTGAGGGGAAGCTCTGTCGAGGGCACACAAGTCAAGGAAGCAGACAGGGGTTTGGATGGCCAAGATGGGAGCTGCAAGAGCAGCCCAGGCCAGAGCTCTGTTCAGTGCTCAAAACTTGCTCCAGAGAAGCGGTCTGCAGCAAAACCAAGGTGAGAGTCTCCATTTGACTACACTCAGCTGCAAAGCTGGCCCCAGGAGGTTGCACATGGTGTGCACAGCAGCAGGGAGGTGGTGCACGGTGTGCACTGGGCTGTTGTGAGCTTGGAGGTTACAGTGTGGATGACGGAGGTTGAGTTAATCCAAGTGCTATAGTCCCATGTGCCCTCAAAGGGAGCCACCCTTCTCCTTGGTGCTGCCAGGACCTGGAAAACCTGGAACTGGGGACTGGAATTGCTCCCAAACCCACTCAGCCCAGTGACACCTACTCTGAAACAAGGCCAGTGCTGTGCCACTCTCCAGCTGGCAGTTGAATCTGGAGTGACAACTTAAACAAGCTCTCCCCTTCCCAGCAAGCAGAGCGCTCCCACTCTCTGTGCCCCAAAACAATTGCACATGACCTCAGGACCAAGCCTACTGGACAAACAACGTTAGAACCATGAGGAGTACAAAGTGCAGTATTAAAATTACAGGCCAAGCCCTACCCAACTCTACAATTCTCATCCATACCACACAGCAAGAACCCAGTTTTGCCTGAGGAACGGTGCTGCATTAGCGTTAGAAGCTGAGGTCTGCAGAGAGGGCTGAATCCCAACCAGGGAGTCCAGAGGATGTTAGCAGGACCTTTTTTATTTATGCAAAGGGACCCCAGAGCAACACTCCAGAACTCTGCAACACTGAGCATGTCTATTTGCACATAGAAGGTGGTGTACCTCTACTGAAGGTGTGTGGATACATCAACAGGTACTATCCAGCAAGCGCCGTGCAGTTGTGACTTACCTACCCATTGTTTCTTCCTTACATCCTGAGCTCCAAGTGATCCTGGCTGGGATTTGGCCAATACATGCCCTGTTACATGTCCCTGACCCTCACGGGATTCAGCTTTGGGTGCACAACACACACACACACACTCACCCACCAGCACCACCCTGGAGCGGAGCCTGGGTGCTGCTCAGTCCCGCCAGCCGCTGCATCTCACCAAGGGTTTGTCGAAGGTCCTCGCAGAGGCTGATGTGGGGGAACTGCAGCATCTGGCGCCATTTCTTACTCTTGCCTTTCCGGTTTCCACCACCACCTGCAGGGCACACAAAATTGATACCATGAGTTATGAAGCAAGGACATCCAATTGCAGCCTAGCCTTGCCAGGAGCCGAGAGAGGAGACACCCTCTGTCCATTTACACAAGCAAGCCCAGGCAAGGAAAACAAGACCGAAGTGGTACCACCGTCTCCTGGCTGCTAGAACAAAAGTGTTAGAGCATCTGACTGCCAGAGGAAGCAGACGGACCAACCACTCTGGCTGCTGAACAAAGGTCCCGACCAAGAACACAAAGACCTTTCACCTGGACATCTCAGTGACTCGTATTTATATGGTAGGAGGATCACAGCAGGAACAGGAGTGCCCAAAGCCACAGGCTACTCTATGCCTGCACAAGAGTTCTTGGCTCCCAGGCCAGTCCTCAGGACCTCTGCATAACTAATGCACCTCTGGAGGCCAAGCCTTGCCCGGTGTGTAGCTCTTCCTGCTGTAGTAATGATGTTCCTGCCACCTACTCATTCCAGACTGATTGCTTTACTCCAGGGAGGGGCTCTCAGAGGGAGGACATGAAGCTGGGAGACAGGAATTCCTGCTCTAATCCCAGCTCCACAGACAACTCACTGCATTGCCTGGGGCTCATCACTTCAGTTTCCCACCTGTGAAGTGGGGACACTCCCACCTTTCTCCAGAGATAAGCCGGCCTCAGAAAAGTGAGATTCAAGAATCAGATATTATTCCAACTTCAGTTGCTCGAGTAAATGCCCAGTGCTGTAGGACTGGGTGGGAAAACTTCTAGATAGACCAAAAAATTTACATCATAGCAAGTATTAAGTACTGAAATACTGATGGCTGGGATCAGCCAGCCTTTAGGGACTGCCTTTCCCCTGCCTGGTGCCAACACACACAATCTCCCACCTCCCTTGGAAAATACATTAACCACCCTGCCGAGCTGGGCCAAAGGCACGACCTTCTGAAATCAGGGGAGGCTGAAAACGCATTTATCAGCTCTTGAGAAACACTTTCATAACACTTTCCTCCATTGCGGACACAATTCAGCCCCAAATTCTAGACACAGTCGCTGAGCATCCAGCTCCCCACACTGCAGGAGGGCCTGGTTGGACAGGCGGGTGGGACAGGGCCATCACAGCCACCTTCCACAGAGGCAGCCCCGGGTCTGAGCCCCTGGCGTGCTGCAGGTCGCTGTGCTACATCTGCCCCGCACCAGCAGCTGGGCTGCACGATTGTACAAACTCAGGAAGGAAGTGACTCAAGGGTAAGCAGGGGTGGAAGAAACCAGCAGCACACACACCACCTTGTCAGCCACAGCTTGCGGCAATGAAATGGATGGGGACAACTAAGTGAGGGCACGGGAGGACAAGCCATCCTCACCCAAAGAGTGCTCAAGGAAAGGCAGAGCAATGCCCCACAGCACCTGCAGGATGAGGACTGGCAGCTTGCGTTTCCTCGAGTTGATTGCTTTGAAAGGAAGCTCCAGCACCCTTCATGCACGGTTCTCCCCCCGCACTCCCAGTGCCGCATCAAACAGCCCTGCAGGGAACTGGCCTCCTGCACATGAACCTCTCAGCACCCCCATTTTGGGGATGGGGCATAGGGTGGGCCACCTTCACCCAGAGCTCACCAGAGGGGAGCTTCCAGGCTTGCTGATAGCCCAGAGCCGGTCTGTTGTACCTCTGCCAGAGGCCAGCAGGCAAGTGGGACAATGGGGGAAGGATCCTTGTCCTTCCCAGGGCCAAACCCTCCCAGAAGAGTTTGAAGGAAACTGAGAGCATGGCCACCGTATGCAGTGACTAAAGATAACGGTCAGCAAACCTCCCCCACATCCAGGGCGATCTCAGCCCTGCACTCTCACACCAGACCAGAAGGCTCCCAAAAAGGCTGGTCTGGGGCAAAGCACCCCGTGCTGCCAGACCTGGGCAGCAAAGCAGCTCTGTCCTGTCACACAGGCTGCCCAAGCAGCTACCACAGCCACCCAGCCATGGGTGGGAGAGCCACGGACAGGCAGCACTGCCACCCACAGCTCTCGCAGGCCAGGAACCGTTTGACACAAGCGTGCCAGTGGATCGTGTCCGCCTGCAGCCAAACTGCCCAACGCCTGCAGAGGGAGAGGCACCGGAGGAGCACGGCAACTACTGCAGCAGCCATCCGATGCCTTGCTCTGCATTGCGACCAAGCTCCGCTCTGCCGAAGGCCCACCAGGAGCCAATCTCCTTGGTCAACTCACTCCGGATGAAGCAGGGTCTCGTGTCTAGAGGTTCGGTTTTGTCTGGATTTGGCAAATCCAGACCTTGCCACTATGAACCATCATGTCATGGTCCACCATGGTCACCGTGCCTGAAGTACCTACAGTAAGCCTGATTTTCAAGCTAAAATGTTTCTGCCCATGTAAATTTAATTTCGCTGCTCTTCCCTCCCACAAATCTAATCTCCAAAGCCCTCTAACTGGATTTCAGTGAGCCCCTCAGGCTCCAGAATGACTTGGCCTGGCCAGCAGCACACCATGGGCCAGGAGGGACTGTACTTCTCCGCCACTTTACATGATCTAATGAATTCCCCAATTCCTGGCTGGAACTTCCTTCTCTACAAAGGACCAGGCTCCTGCGTGGCAGACTTCCCAGCTCTCTCCTTAAGCCATCCTGAGGCTTCTCTGCACAGCTGCCCTGTCCTTCCAAGGCCAGGCTGGATGAGGCTCGGAGCACCCTGTCCTGGTGGAAGGTGTCCCTGCCCGTGGCAAGGGGTTGGAGCTGGATGATCTTTAAGGTTCCTCCCAACCCAAACTGCTCTGTGCTTCCATGGCAGCCCCGCTGCCGGCCGGCTGCATCCCACCCGGAGACCCTGGAATCCAGCTGCGACCCCTGAAGCAGCGGGAGGGTTGTGGCCCACTGCACGGCTGGTGGCAGCGGGGCAGGGTCGGTGTGGGGGTGACAGAGGGTCGGTGTGGGGGTGACAGAGGGCCGGGGGCTCACCACCACAGTTTTGGGATCAGGCCTGGGTGGGAAGCAGCGTTTTACGAGCCTGAAAGCAGCTTTTTTCTCCCAGGACACCGGACGGGCCTCTCCCCTCGGCCGAGGGGCGAGAGCCGCCCCCCGAAGGGTGAAGGGCGCCAGCGCTGGGGGAGCAGGCGGGGGCTACCGGGCGTTGGCAGCCGGTGGGGCGGCGGGCGGGCTCTCCCCCGCCGGGGGCGGCACACGGCGGGTGCGGAGCTGCCCCGGCCGCCCGCAGCAGCGCCCAGCGCCGGGGCTGCATGCAGAGCCCAGCGCTTCGGGCGGCATGTGCCCAGCCCGCGCCGTTACCCCGCGCCCAGGGCGCCGCGGGCGGCCGACGCCGAGACCCGCCAGGAGAGAGAGCCCGAGGCCGAGTCCCGGGGCCAGGCACAGCCGGAGCCTGCAGCCTGCAGCCCGGGGAGGCGGGCACCGCTCCCAGAGGCGGCTCGGCGGGCTCCCGGCTCAGGCCACCGGCCGGCCGGCACGTCCCGGGCCCTGGGCTCACTCCGCGGCCGGCCGGCCCGCCCCGGGCCCGCCCGCCCCACCGCCGCCCCGGGCCTGCCGCCTCCCCGCGGCCCCCCGCCCAGCTCCGGCCACCGGCGGCCGCCCAGCGCTGCCGCTCACCTTCGCGGGCCTTGAGGAGGACGGTGTTGGCGACAATGTTCTCCAGCTCCATGGGCCCCGGCGGCGCGGCCGCCTCCCGCCCGGCTCCGCGCCGCTCCCCGCCGCTCAGCTCGCGCCCCGCCGCCGCCGCCGCCGCCACCGCCCCCCGCCGCCGCCGCGCCTCGCCCACCCGCGCCCAGCCCGCCAATGCCTGCCCACGCTCCTCCCGCGCCGCCCTCCTATTGGCTCAGCCCCCTAGGAAGCCTCGCCCCCTCCGCCGCGCCGCTGCCCTCCCGTTGGCCCCGAGGCGGGCGGGGGTGTGGGAGGGCGGGGCGGGCAGCGAGAAGCGCGCGTCATTCGGCGGTCATTGGCGAAGCCCTGCCGGGAAGAGGGAGTAGGTGCTGATTGGAGGACGAGATGTCACTCTCAGAGAGAGCACACACCTCACCGGGACCAGATTGGGCGAGCATCTACGGTGCCTAAGGCAGGAAGAGTCCCGCCTCCTTTAGCATGTGATTGGGTAAAAAGCTGCCACTCCGCTGCACAGTGGGTCGTGATAGGGACGTTCCACAGGGGGCGGGCCGAGCCGCTCTTTATAATGGAGCGCTTGCGCGGGGATGCTTTAGAGTGCGGGGGCGGGTAGCGGTGGAGGGGGGACAGGGGGGATGGGTAGTGGTTGGGCGAGGGCGGGCGGCGTCTCGGCGCTGTCGTGCTCTCGTTAGCAGCGTTTATATATTTCGGGGGGGTATTTCCCCCTCGTTGTAGCCTGGCCCTGTGTTCGTGATGGCCTCAGTAAAATCTTCCAAGCACTGGCGTGTCCGGTGTTGGTCAATCCCTGTGTTGCAGGGTGGGTGATGCAAGCTCTGGTGCTGTGCCCAGGCTCCCTGGTCACTGCTGCCATGGAGGTTTGAGGCTTCCTCATCCCCTGGTGCCCTTGGCAGGGGCGTGCAGCGCCACCAGCCTTGTCCTTCTCTGGGGCTGAGCCTGGTGGCTGCTCATGTGCTGTTTGGGTATTTGAGCTCTTGAGTGAGTGCTGATGGTCCCGCAGGCTTCTTCCCTCTGATAATTTGCTCCTTTTTTTACCGATACTCTTAATTAGCCATGCCCTTACCCTGTCTGAAGACAGGCTGTGGTGTAGGAACCTCTCCCTGCCTGCTCTGCAGCAAGTCAGTCGTTGATTTCTCTGCAGAGCTCTCAAGCATCCCTTGATTTATCAGCCCTGCCAATGACCTGCCTGGCTTAATGCTTCTGTGTGTGAAATCAGTCATTAACCCTCTTACCTGTCAGCAAGTTGTGCCTGCCCTGCTTTCTGCTCCTTGTGGCTTTTGGACGTGGGTGTAGCCTCTGCCTACTGATGGCTTCCATCTCTCGTCCCAGCCCACGGGTGATGCCTCCCTCGTGTGTGGTGGCTACTGGCAGTGAGCTGCCCTGGGTGTGAGGCTGGTGGTGGCCAGGGCATGGAGGAGCATGTGGTGATGGGCAGGTCCCTCCACCAGCCTCTGTCAGTGAGGACCATCCTGAGCCCCCAAGCACTCCTTGGCTGAGCTGTACTAGTGAGCAGGAGGGGAGGGCCTCATGTCCTCAGGCTGTAGCGATGCTGGTAATAACACAAATTATTTCAGGCACTCATTGTCCATGCATGTGGTACTGGCTGTTGTCTGCTGTGCCCTTCAGCATCTGCTGGAGATCAGGTGTTGTGTCTTCTGGTTACAAATCCACAGTGATAATACGGAGGAGGATGCTTTGCCCTGCCATACCTCAGAGGTGATCTCCCGTGTCACTTTGCCATGAGGCATGAGCTCACACTGTCAGCTTTCTTCTTTTAGACCTGCTTTCCTTTTAAAGGTGGCACATGTTTATTTTAAGCTTCAAATGCAATGACTTTGTTTCCGTGCATTTGCACATTTAACCCTTAGGTTGCTACTTTCTGTTTTCTCCCAGCTGATGTTTTGTAGCACCATTCCCACCACCAGCAAGCCATTGGCCACAAGGGGCTACCAGAGCAGCACAAGTGTCCGGGGGGGTACTGGCATCCCCAACGGAGCTGGTGGCACCCCGGTGGGTGGAACTTGCACTCTGATTTTTAGGTCTGCAGGGGGAACATGGCTGGAGAGGGCTCCAAACCCAAGCCTATCAGGGGAATAAATCAAAATAATGTTGAGAAATTGAAGAAACGGCCTGAAAATGCAGGATGCAATTCCAGGCAGACAGGCGCAGGTGCTGCAATTGGGCAGGAGTAATCACTTCAAGGGGAGCTGCTTTCCCGGTGGTACTGCAGTCACAGCTGCTCGCAAGCAGGGCAGGAATAAGGATAACGCTGTGGCAGATAAAACAGACTTTGTACAAACTTGGAATGGAAATGGCTGCTGTGGAGATATGGAGTGACCTGCTCGACCCATCTACTGTGGAAAGGGCGATGTGCTGGATAGCGATGCAGCAGGAGGTGCTCGGTGGGGGAGCTCTCCCTGGAGCACCACAGCCCCCCAGTAGTGCCTGTGGCAAAGAGTGCTCTCAGACTCTGTCCAGCCCTTGGGATTTGATGTTTTGGACATCAGCCTGAAGCTCCCTTTGGTGGTTCAGATGTTGCCCTAATGCCAGCACAGACTGGATGCATCGACAGCTACTTGCCCAAGCAGGAGGGTCCCTGCATGCCCTGACTCCAGCTGGTTCCTGGCCCCTCCTGCCCTGCAGCATCCTGGAGCTGCACACTCATGCTCAGGAGGAGGGATGGTGCCTGATCCCCAGGTCGGCTCCAGCCGTGCTGGGCAAGGGTGAGGGCAGGGTGTGTGAGCCAGGGCACTGCAGGTCCCCAAGGGGCACCAGCCCCTCGGGGAGAGCTCCTCTCCCTGGCTGAGTCCCCATCGGGTGCCCTCATCTCCCTGGGTATTTTTAGGAGCAAAGTGCTGTTTAATGGTGAAAAGGAGAAAAGCAGCCGTGGGAGAGGAAGCCAGGCAGCAGCGATAGGGCAGCTCCTTCCGCAGATGGTGCCAGGGTGGCTCTAGCTGCCAGATCAGCTGCCTCCGGGGGGGTGAGCACCAGGTCCCTGTCCTGGCAGAATTCCACTGGGAGCCTCTGCTGGCCCCGAAGCTCATGCCATGAGCGTCCAAGCACAGGGCCAGCAGGTGTGGGGTCGGCCTGGGGACCCTCACCACTGTGAGTACCCGAATCCCTTACAGCCCCCTGCCCCTATGGCCAAGCTGCACCCACCCTGGAAGGGGCTGCTGAGGGACAGCGGAGCACAGCATTCCTTGGGCTCCAGCTCCCAGGCGCCGGCGGCTGTTTTTAGCCAAGTGAAAGTCCGATGTTTTGAGATTTTCTATTTTGAGAAGCAAAGCTGGAGAAGTGGAGCAGCCCCTGACCCTTGGGTGTCTGTGCAGAGCCGGGCAGGGAGGCGGGCAGGGCGGGTACAGGGCAGCTGCTGCCCTCGGAGGGATGTGGTTGCCCCTGGGACTTCACCCCACGGTTGCCCCTGTGGCCCCTCGCACCTCAGGCTGTGCTGGAGCCTGGTCCCGTGAGGTCCCATCCCCCACACTCTCACAGGGGAGAACAGCCTTTCCAGCACCGGGATGCCATTCCTCCTTTCCCTCCTGCAACAAGATCCTGGTGGAGCCCCAGAGCAGGACATGGGGTATCCCACCCTAGCCCAGCACCCCTTGTACCCCTCCATGGGGTGTGCACATGCCCCCTCAGAGCCCCCGTGGCGTGGCACAGCTATGTGCTGGTGGGCAGCCATAGGGGCCAGCCCCAGGAGAGGGGCACAGGGCTCAGACTGGGCTGTTACAGGGGCATGGTCAGCTCAGCCCAGTGCCGGTAATGCTGCCACATGGGGGGCTTTGTCACCCCCACAGCAGCTGTGGGCTCTGTCCCCCACACAAGGAGATGCTGAGGTCTGCCTGGCAGCAGGGAGGACTGGTGCTTGCTGGAACTGCCACGGTGAGTTGTCACCACCAGCAAATCACCCATATTGTGAGGGTGCTGGCGATGGGTGCTGCTTGCTGGGCTCCCCAGAGGCAGACGCCAGCCCGGGGTGCAGGCTTTGGCCTCATTTTATTCAACCCCATGTTTCCAAAAGTACCTCAAGATGCACACTGGCACTGCAGTCCAGGGTCCATGCCAGGCTGGGGGCCATGTCCCCAGTGTCACAGTGGGGCCCTAGGTGCGGTGCCAGCGGGGGACAGCCAGAAGCCGGCGGAAAGCAGCGCGGAAGTCCCGGTTGAAGAGGGTGTAGATGAGGGGGTTGAGGCTGCTGTTGCAGTAACCGATCCAGAAGAAGAAGCTGAAGAGAGGCTTGGAGACACGGCAGCCCTCCCCACAGACAGCGCCCAGGCTGTAGGTGAAGAAGAAGGGGAACCAGCACAGCACAAAGGTCCCCATCACCACGGCCAGCACGACGGTGAAGCGCCGCTCCTGTGCCTGCACCAGCCGCCGGCGGCACAGCAACACGCTCTGGTGCTGGCTCTGGCGCCGCCAGCCCGGCATCCTGAGCCCTGTTCCCTTCTTGCCGGTGCCAGCGGGGCGTGGGGAATGGGGGGCAAGGAGGGCTGCCGTCCGCCGGGCGGTCAGGTGGTAGATGCGGCAGTAGACGGTGACCATAACAAGGCAGGGGGCGAAGAAGGAGGCGGCGCAGGAGGCCAGCACGTACCATGTCTCCTGGCTCAGCTGGCATTTCTGGCCCACCGGCCGGGCCTGCAGGAGCGGTGGCAATGCCACCAGGGCTGCTGCTGCCCAGACTGCCCCAATCATCCCCTTCACCCGCCCGGGGCTGCGGCGCAGGTTAAGCCGGGCTGCCCGGGTGACAGCCCAGTAGCGGTCGAGGCTGATGGCGCAGAGGTGCCCGATGGAAGCGGTGCAGAGCAGCACGTCCAGCGCCAGGTACAGGCTGCACCACAGGCCACCAAAGTACCAGTAGCCCATCACCTCGTTGGCCAGCGAGAAGGGCAGGACAAGGACAGCCACCAGGATGTCCGCCGAGGCCAGGGACACCAGGAAAAGGTTCTGCGGAGCCCGCAGAGCCCGGCTGGTGGAGATGGCCACCACCACCAGCGCGTTGCCCACCAGCGTGGCCAGCAGGATGGCCAGGGCAGCCAGCAGGATGAGCCCTGTGGCTGCAGGCGAGTGCGGGGCACTGCTGGTGTCGCTGCTGTTACCAGAGGCATTGGGGAAGGCGCTGGCTGGCTCCATGCTGGCCTGGCACCTCAGGCGGACAAAGCCCCATGGGGCTGCCCCCCGCCGCACGCGCCCCGCTCACCGGCCTCGTTGCATCTCCTGGCACAGCCCCAGCTCTGCTGAGTCCCAGGGGGGTGTCCTGGCCACCACCGCTCCCATACTGACCCAGTCCGGTGGCAAGGCAGAGCTCGTCCTGTCCCAGTGGTCGCCCAGCCAGGCACACAGGGCGGTGGCGGCGCTGGGAACCCCGCCACGGCTCCCACAGCCTGCTGGCTCTGCTGGTCCCAGCCCAGGAGGAGGGTGGGCAGGAAGGAGGGAGGGAGGGACAGGCTGATATCGCTGGCAGGAGCCCAAGCATCTGTGGGCAGTTGGAGAAGCAGTTCTTCCCAACACTTATAGGGCTCCTGCCAGGGTCACCATGGTGGGTGGGCTCCTGCCATGGGTGTCAGGGTGCCCAGTGGGCCAGGGGCACTGGCTAGCTGTGCTGAGTTGACATCCATGAGCCACAGCCTGGCAGCACAGCAGCACCCCGCCGGCTGCCCCATGCTGTTCCCTGCTCACTGACACGCTGCTGTGGCACACGGTCGTGCAGCGCAGACCCTGCCAGCTCAGCCCTGTGGGGAAGAGGCAGGTGGAAGAAGCTGCTGCCCGCAACACCTTGGTACGAGCTGGCTGCAAACTGCAGGTGCAGGGTTTAGCTGCAGCATCATCAGTGCGTGCTCCCATGGCACCAGCCGTGCGTTTGCTGCATCCCCAGCACAGGGTACCCGTACAGGGCTGGGCTGGGCTGTGCAGTGGTGGTGTACGGACACGGGGAGGGCAGTGGGTGTCTGGCAGCTCTGGCAGGGTTTGCAGAGGCAGGAGACCAAGAAACACACACCCAGTGCGCAGGTGCTCAGTGTTTATTAGACACCAGCTGAGCAGGAACAGCAGAAACTGGGCAGCCATGGGAGCAGCGGCCAGGGTGTCTGGTGCTGGCTAGAGCCGGGTAGCACCGTGCGGGAGTGGTCGGGGTGAGCCCACCCGAACGGCAGGGTTGGGAACCTCCTCGGGGTAGGAGAGCACGGGGTTGTCCAGCCCCAGCCGGACCTTGTCACGGGGAGGGCCCTCACGCTCATCCCAGCCCTCGGGGCTGCGGCAGCGATCGGTGCAGCAGAGGGTGGCCCGGGTGATGAGTCGGTCCAGGGGCTGCAGCGAGTGCATCCAGGCGGGAAGGAAGTCCCAGGTCTGCAGCCATTTGGGCAGGCGGCCAGGGCTGTGTGCCTGCAGCGCATTCACCAGCCCCACAAAGAAGAGGAGGCCGAGGAAAGGTGTGCCCACCCCCACCAGCGCCCGCCAGCCCGCCATGGAGATGCCAAAGATGAGGGAGGGCAGCAGGAGGAAGCAGATGATGAGGTACAGCACAGCAAACCAGCGGTACTTGGCCGTGCGCTCGCCCAGCGCCTTGGCCATGCGGATGGGCAGGCGGGTGAAGGGCAGCGGGTACCACAGCAGGATGCCGGAGATGTTGAAGAAGAAGTGGCAAAGGGCAATCTGCAGGGACAGCATCCCTGTCGGGCCGGGCACGCAGGCTTCCCCCAGCCTCCGCCTTGCCTGGTGGCCCCTGCCCACCCAACCATGGGCCCAGGCTGCCCATACCTGGAAGGAACTGGCCAGCTTGTCCCCCGGGCTAGCCAGGGCGGCCAGGATGGCAGTGGTGGTGGTGCCGATGTTGGAGCCCAGGGTCAGCGGGTAGGCACGCTCAATGCTGATCACCCCTAGGCCTGCAGAAGAGGCACCCTATCCCATCCCATCGCTCCTCGCCAGTGACATTCCCATGCTCTCCCAAGGAGGCATGGCTCCTCCTGTCCCTCTGAGCACTCTAGCACCCATGGGCCATTGTGGGGGAGACCACCACGTGGCAGGGGACCAGGCATGGCTGGGACTCACCGATCAGGGGTGTGATGGCCGAGGTGAAGACAGAGCTGCTCTGCACCACGAAGGTCATCCCAGCACCCACCACCATGGCGAAGTACCCGGTGAGCCAGCTAAGCGGGTGTGGGAGGTCTGCCACAGCATGGCCATGAGCACAGGCACGGACACAAGCATGGACATGGGCATGGACACATCAGCCAGGAGTGGCCTGGAACTCCTATATGGTGCTGGGGAGCGGGGGGGGAGCTGTGGGGCCAGGCTCTGGGTATGGGCTCAGGCTGTGGGTATGGGGCCAGCCTGGTGGCCAGGATGGCTGGGCAAAGAGGACGTGGACACTAGGAGGCCATGAGAGCCATAAGCAAAGTGGGGATCAGGGGCAGGCAGGGATGGGGGTTAGGGGCAGCTAGGGATGGGTCTGAGGATGGCAGGTGGGTATGGGTGACTAGGGCAGACAGGGTCCCATCCCACTCACCCCATAGCTGTCTCCGTCCCACTCACCAGTGTTGATGACCTTCTGGATGGCTTTGGCCACCTGCCCCTTGAGCAGGGAGTTGAGGAGTTTGACCAGGAGGATGAGGCAGGTGCAGAGCACAACAAGGGACCCGGCAAGCAGCACCAGCCCCACGGCCAGGTCGGGCAGCGGCGTGTCGGTGAAGAGGTGCTCACCTGCCCCACAGCACGGCTGGGCAAGGGGCTGGGGCCAGCCCAGCCCCACTCACAAACCTGCTCCCCCAAGACAGCCCCACACCTGGACCCCAGCCCCAATATCTTCCAGCCCTGCCCCACATCATGACTCCAGCCCCATGCCCAGAACCTCTCCATCCCACATACAGCTCCCCCAGCCCCACCTGCACCTCTCCAGCCCTACGCCCCATACCCCCCAGCCCTGACCAAGCCCCCTGTACCCACTCACACTTCTGCCTGGTGACATTGTGGAGGCTTTCAATGCCCTTAGTGCTGCAGTGGCTGGGGGCTGTGCAGTTCAGAGGGGGGCCAAGCCCCACAGCAGCCATCTGCAGGGAGAAGGTGGGCTGCAGCTGGTTCCACAGCATCCTCAGCCAGCCTCTGCCCACCACCCACCCTTGGTGGGATTGTTTGATGTCCCCAGAAAGGCCACGGGCCCCTCACCTGTGGGGGTGCAGGGCCACACCAGACGCGGATGAGGCTCCGATTGCGCAGGCTCTCGTCCCCCATTGCAATGCCTGTGATCACCGACTTGTCCAGCTGCAAAAACACACATATTGGAGAGGGCCCTTGGGGACTGACAGCACCCACAGCTTGGAGACATCTTCACTGGGATGGGGACATCACTGCCAGCCTGGGGACACTTGCATATAACCACCACTGAAGGGACAACAGTGCTGGGGACCAGCACTGGGACAGCAATGCTGGGGGACAACCACCAGTCTGGTGACACCACTGCCAGCCTAGAGACACGTGGGTATGACCACCACCAAAGGAACACCAGCACTGGGGACATCACCACCAGCATGGGGGACACCAGTGCTGGGAGACCACCACCAGCCTGGGGACACCACGGCTGATAAGACCTGGATGATGAGCTTGGTAAAGGGCTCTGTGATGATCTTCAGCAGGTCAGGAGCATCCTTCCCACTGCGGATGTTGAAGGTGGCCACGACCAGGCGGGTGATGTGGTGCAAGTACCCGCTCACCACCTCCAGTGGCAGCAGGACCAGCACTGAAAGCCAGTTGAAGCAGTCGTGCACCGTGGCACCAGCGAAGGCCCTGTGTGGAGGAGCCCGTTGGCATGGTGTGGCCCCCAACACCCAAGTCCTCTCTGTCCTGACAAGCTCTCACCGTTTGAACTCACTGCGGTCTCCAGCCTGCATGAGGGCCACAATGGTGTTGGTGACAGAGGTGCCGATGTTGGAGCCCATGATGATAGGGATGGCAGAGCGCACCTCCAGCACTGAGGACAGAGAGACCTGTCAGCCCCGCATGGCCCAGCTCAGGGTGACCACATCCAGCCACCCTGTCCCCAGGAGCCCCACGGGCACACTCACACCCCGAGGAGACCATGCTGACAATGATGGAGGTGGAGGTGGAGGAGCTCTGTACCAGCACGGTCACCAGGATGCCCACCACCAGCCCAGCCACTGGGTTGGAGAGGATAGCATTGTCCTTGAAGATGTCCCCGGCCACCTTGCCTGCAAGAGAGTGAGTGGCAGGGTGCCGGCATGGTGGGTGCCACCAGCCACCCAGGTGTCCCCACCACCTTACCTCCAGCCAACTGGAAGGCAGAGCTGAGCACGTCTAGGGAGCACACGAAGAGGTACAGGAACCCGAACATCAAGGGCACCTTGAGAAGGGAGACACAGATGGACTGGACCCTGGCCCAGCACCCCAGCTCTGCGCAAGACAAGAGAGAGTGTTAAATGCCAGTCATGGCACCGCCCCGGCTCCCTGGACTTCCACAGCCCTACACTGTCCTCCCATGCCGCCAGTGGGATGGGGCTCACGTCCCCCTCTGGGCCACCACTCCCGGGGCTCCCTCCATCTCCTCCCACTCTGGAGTGCCCTGTGCCAGCCGCCCCTGTTGCCCCTCAGCTCTGCCCCCAGCACCCCGGGGAGCTGAGGGTCTCCCTGGCTGGCAGGCAGCCTGCCACACTGAGGGTCTGGCTGGGGTGCCAGCACGAGGACTGGCACCGCGGGGCAGCAGGGAGGAATTGCTGCTAGTCCCAGGGACAAAGCTGAGCCTCTGCCAGCACCCCACAATCCTGGCACCCTGAGGCCCCCCTGGGTGCCTCTAGCAGGTCGCTGGGGTGCTTCCCAACCCGGGTACAGTGTGCCCACCGCCCAGGGGTCTCACCTGGCTTCTGTAGCTCATCCAAGCCCAGCCGGGTCCCCTGCCAGGGCAGCGCATCCAGCTCGTACCGCTCCCTGCCCTCGCCCAGGCGCCCCGGGGAGCCAGGGCAGGGGAAGCCATGGTCAGGGCAAGCACCGACAGCGAAGGGGCAGGTGTGGGCACCCGGCAGCCGGTGCAGAGCTGGGGAGAGGGGGCACCCACGTTATGGCCCCAGCATCGTGGGGACCCCTCTGCAGAGGGGAGCTGGGCACCGCCTGGGCTGGTGAGCTGGCCCTGCTGAGCCCAGCAGGGTGAGGAAGAGGAGGAGCTGGAGGGCTGGGGGCACCTACCTTGGGGGCTGGGGCAGTAGGCGAACTGGGGCCCGTGCATCACCCGTCCTCCCCGCACCGGGCAGCGGGGCAGGGCCGGGCTCTCCCTCCGGTAGGGCAGCATCACTTCTGCTGAGGCTGAGCAGAGGTGGCCATGTGTCACTACAGCTGTCCCACACCAGCTGCCACCAGCCCCCAAATCCCTGCGGTGCTGGCACCGCTGAGGAGCACCATCCCATTACCCGGTGGTCCCCTGGCCACTGGCTACTGCTGTGCCACCCCAGCGAGCTCCTGCAAGGGCAGGCAGGGGACACAGAGAGGGGACCCCTCCTGCCCAGGGCCCTGCTCACCTGGGGCTGGCCAGGCACTCACGGCAGCACCATGTCCACATGCCACATCCGCGCGTTCCTCCAGTCAAGTGGCCCATGGGGCACCACAACCCTTTATATCCACGCCAAGAGCAAAGTCTAAGTAGCCCCATGTTGCCCCTCGCCTCTGCTTGCTGCTCACCTCCTCCCCAGAAATTCCTTCAGTTAATGGGTAACCCTACAGCATCCCGCGTCAGCTGCAGTGCCAGGGTGGGATGGGGCACTCGCCCCCGGGGTACCGCGTTACCGGCACACCCCGCCTCACCTGGCCCAGGCTTGCCATCACCCCGGGGTGAGTGGCAGCCAGTGCTGTGGGAAGTGAAGCTGGGGCAGTGCTGGAGCCCAGTGCCTGAGGAGCGATGTTGGAACAGCCTCAGCTCTCCATCACTTGGTGCCAGATGCTTCATCCCCTGCATGAGTGGAGGAGGAGGAGGAGGAGGAGAAGGGCTCGGTGTTCATGCTGTTGGTGTGTCCCAAACCAGAGGTGGGGCCACATACATATCCACCATCCTTGGACCCATCTGAGCATCAGTCACAATGGATCCCGCTCTGCCCCGGGCACACACTGTCCTTGCCGCCAGGGCATTGGCGGTGGGTTACATCAGCACCAGTGTGGTCCCCGTGTCCTGTCACTGGTGGTGACAGTGGCACATAGCCTTGCTCAACCCGTGCTGGTGGCTCAGTACGGAGCAGCTGGCAGCACTGTGAGGGCTGTGTGGGGCAGAGCCTGCATCTTCCCAGCAGACACAATGCTAGGGTGGGCAGGAGCAGAGCTATGTCAGCATTGCTGTCACCACCTCCTTGGTGCCATTTATCATTACCTGCTGTTTACGCACCTCCTGCCAAGTTTCCATCCACCCACAAGGCACCCACACCGCTCGTGTCCACGTCTGCCTGGGGGAGAGCCAGGGGGCAAAGGCCTTTCCAGCCTTGGTGCCTGTGGGGAGCGGGCACAGAGGGGCTGCACAGCTGCTACATCCCTGTTCCTCCAGGATCGGGCATTCCCAGGACCCATCACCATGGACACACCAGCTGCGATTGTATGGGGGAAGCAAGGGGAGATCCCTCGGATACCCCAGGGTACTTAGGGGCAGCCTGGGGACATCCCTGCCGCTGCTGGAGCATCACCAAGCCTCCACCAAATCACAAACTGATGGAGCTGAATGTGCAAGAGGTGCCACAGCAGCAGACATGTCCTGCCTCTGCAGGGCCTGGAGATGCTTCTGGCTGGGGGGAGCAGACAGTGGCACCTGCAGAGCCCTGTGCCAGGCTGCGGCAGGCAGGAGACCAGTGTCTCTGCTTGTCCCATGCCCAGGGGCTCTTGGCCAGCTGCCCCCACAATCATTAACCCAGTGAGGCCCTGGCAGCTCCAGCTGTCACTCATTTACAGGGTTGGGGCTGAAGTCCTTGGTCATGATGGCCCCACAGCTTCCCCTACACCATCAGCAGTGCTGGGAAAACAAGCTCCTCTCACTGCCCCTTGCTGCCGGGCAGGGTGGCACCAGACCTGAGGGCTGGCTCCAGCCCTGCCCTGGCCGGGGGGGCTGCATGGGGTATAGGGGAGCTGGGGGACACTACTGCCAGCAAAAGCACGGTCTGGCCTCAGTGGCGGAGGAAGGAGAGGGATGCATGTCCAGGCAATGCTCTTTATTTTCCCCAGTTTCACACCACAGACGGTACTGAGCAGCACCACGGAGACACGGGGGGACTCTGAGGCTGTGGGGCTGCAGCTGGCTGCAGCAGCGTGGGGCTGGGTAGCCATGCCCCCGTCCCTGGGTGAGCCCTGGGGCTGCCCTGGGCCACCCCTCTGCCTCTGGCAGGCAGTGGTGACAGAGTGGTGACCGAGGACACAGCCAGGAAGGACCCCAGCATGCACGGGCAAAGCAGAGGTCTCCTGGCTGCTGTCAGGGGGCTGTGTCCATTTCAGACTACTGTGTCTGGGACCTCTGGGGACATGGAGCTGCTGAGGATGGGGACCCACCGGGCACAGCCACGTCTGGCAGAGCCAGGCTCAAGGTTACCACCCAGTACAGCTGCCTGCAGAGGTGACAGGCTGGGCACATGCTGGGTACCCACACACCAGGCTGAGATGCTCAGCACCCAGGGGTGCTGCATTCCTCTGGCACCAGGCAGGTCTGCCCCAAGGGCCATGCACCAGCAGCCCAAGCCAGGCCAGGGCAGGGGACCTACAGTGATTTGCTCCTGCGGGTCGCTTCAGCAGCTGCCCACGCAGGGTCTCCCTGCAGGCAGGAGGAAAGCTTCTTTGGCACAACCTGCTGACTCTGCCTCTGCTTGGGGCAGGAACCAGGTGCCCTGCTCCACAACAGCAGTGCTATCGTGGCAGGATCAGACCCAGCCATGCTCACACAAGGCAGACAGTAACAACCTGCCCCGGACACCGGCCGGCAGGGCCATGCTCACCCTCCCTGGGAAGGGTAGACCTGCACATCAACAACGAGGGAAGCCCTGTTCCAGCAGGGTCAGGGACCAGATCCAGCCCTCAGCTCCGGACACGTGTTCCCCTGACCCTGCCAGCCCACAGCACCGGGGTTCAGAGCTGGAGCCTGCCTTGCCACCCCACTCACCCCTCTATCCTGCACACCCTTCAGCTGGAAGGGTGCTTTCCCCACCTGAACAGTCAGCAGGGCTGTGCCAGCATGGCACAGGCAGGATTTGCTGGATGGGCAGCTCTGCCACAGGCAGAGCAGGCAGAGGCACTGAGCAGGACAGTGCCAGGAATGTGTGGGCTGTTGCAAATTGCTTTGCAACAGGTGTTCAAACTACGTACAGGACTCCCTTAATGTGCACCAGGATGCGACCCCACCAAGGGGCATGGCAGCTGCTCAATCACTCACAGCGACACGACACAACAGTTCAGGACAGGAGGTGGATGAATCTGCGGTCCAGGCAGTGTCAGTGGTGCAAGGCAGGGGCTGGTCAGCCCCACGTTGAACCCCGGCGTGGCCCAGGGGTACCACGCACCGGGTGCAGACGTGCAGCAGGACTCATCGGCGCTCATGGTCAACCGGAGGCTGAGCCGGCGTGGGCTCTGCAGGCTGAGGATGGCCGCTTCCTTCAGAGCCTGGGTAAGAGGTTTGGGGCTGATCCGACTGCTTGCAGGCACTGTCATCCTGTCCAGGCAGCTGGAGAAAGTCAGGCAGGACCAGGTCCTCCTTGGAGAGCAGCCCACGCTGGTCATTGGCCCGACAACTCTGGGCACGGTTCAGCAGCTCCACCAGCCCTGGGGGAAATGCAGGTCATGCACCTGAGCCTGGCACTCATGCTCCTGTACTTATACCTCGGCTGCCCTCTCCAGCTGACGTCACCCTGAGTGTGTCCCAGGCACAGCACTTGCACCTCCCTCGTGCTCCACGCCAGCACCTATGGGACACTGCACCTATCCCCAGCAGACTAGGGGCCCTGCATCCCTCACCCGTTTGGCCCCAGCCCCTCAGGTTTCAGACATGCCAAGTCTCACCTTCCAGGTCATACGTGCGACGGTTCAGGTTTGTGGCAGCTGAAGACCGGGGCCGTGAGAAGGAGGAGGACATCTCCCACAGCGTGCCGGGCTCTGCTCCTGTTGGGCTTCCCTCCTGTCATGAGCAGCCCAGGCATCAGTGATGGGGCAAGGAGGCAGCGCTCCCTCAGACCGTGTCCCCATCGCCCTCCCACAGCCTGGCTCCTGCCTTGGCACCCACTGCCCAGCCTTGTGGCATGTGCTGGGGTCGCAGCAGGTCACACCTTCCCCAGGGACCATGGCAGCAGCCGTGGGGACATCTCTGACTGGGACGGTGGGATCTTGAGCTCACCTCGCTCCGGAGTGGGGAGGGGGCAGCTGCAGCCTCAGCACCGTCTGTCACTCGCATGTCTGCAAGGTAAGGGATGCTCAGCGCCCTGGCCCTGGCCCAGCTGGTGACAGGATGGAGCCCACCCCAGGTAGCAGCTGCCAAGGCCAGCAGAAAGCAGCCTGGCCCTGTGAGCGCTCTGTGGGGCCACATGGCTTGGGGGGGGGGGGGGGGAGCACAGCTCAGGGAGGAGGACACTCTACCTGCTGGTGTTTCCAGGACAAGCTTCTGAGCAGCCACAGTGCTGACCAGCTTCTCCAGGTCCAGGGCAGCTGGCTCGCCTGGCTGTAACGGGAAGAGCCATCTGGTGTCAGGCTTGCTGCAGCACGGCAAAGGCAGCCAGGCTGAGCTCCCTGGCCCAATCCTGCCAGGTCATGGGCTGCACAGCATGGAGCACACCCACCAGCCCCTCACAGCCCACAGTGGGGTGCCACAGCCCACCTCAAATACCGGTGACCCTCCACAAGCCCACAGGCTGCCCCCAGCATGGACTGCTGCTCCCCACCACCTGGTCACTGCCAGCAGCCCTGGGCCCGAGCCCCAAACCCAGGGACACCCACCCACCGAGCCCCAAACCCAGGCCCCACCCCACCACAGCATCGCAGATGCAGGAGAACTGGGGTCGTGCCCGCAGAGGCTAGGGCCTCACCCACCCGCCGCAGCAGCGCCAGCTCCATGCTCACGCCGTACTTCCCCAGCACAGGCTGCAGCGCTTCCCGGATGCGCTTGGTTGACTTCGCTGTGATGCGGATGGTCTTATTGAGGGAGGAGATTTCCAGGCTGTGGAGGGGGAGAAGAGGCTGTCAGCAGGCAAACTCGGACAGGCAGGACAAGCAGGGGCAGAGCTGGGGTGTTCAGGACTGCCTGGGGTCTTGGGTGGGTGGCCAAGCGCGATGTAGGCTAGACATTGTGGGCAACAGCATCAGTCCCAAAGCTCCCACTCACTCAAAGCTTATCCTGTTCTCCAGCTTCACCTCCTGGTCCGCCAACACAGAGCACTCCTGGTCCAGCACCAGTGCTTTCTGCAAGAGCCGAACCATCAGGAGAGAGCAGGCGGAGCGGCATGTTGTCCCAGACCAGAGACAGTCCGGCTGGCAGGAGCCCCCTCTCCCCCCTGCTGCCCTACCTGCTCGTTCCCCACCAGGTAGACCTTGATGTCGGGGAGGCTGAAGCCGCGCTTCTCGCATATCCCCGCCAGCATGTCACGGATGGAGTGGCCGGGCCGGACAGAGGCCAGCGAGGCTGTGCCATCGGGCAGGTACACGCAGCAGTACTTCATGGGCTTGGCCGGCAGCTCCGCCTCACTGCCTCCCAGGCTCTTCCGATGGCTCTGCGGGAGAGATGCAGCAGGATGAGCCTGGCCAGTGGCAGCGTGATGCTGTGGGGCCAGTGCAGAGATGACTCACCTCCGTCCAGGGGCTGGCAGCTGTGCTGGCAGAGGACAGAAAGCCCAGGTCCAGGCTGGCCGAAGAGTTGAGTGAGCCCTGGGACTCCCGCCATAGCGTGGCACTTCCACCGCCTTCTCCCCCCTCTGGGACAGACAGGGGGATGGTGGTGGGGATGACGGGCAAACTTCAGGGGTGGGATGGTCCCTCTGCCCGACTCAGCACAGCACCTACCTGCCCAGGAGGGCTCCCGCCGCTCTCCCTTCCTGAAGGACCGGCGGGGGCTGCGGTTGGCACCACTGCCTGCCATCTCCACACCCACAGGCAGGGACTTGCCCAGCTTCAGCTTCGACTTCTGGGGCAAATGGAGAAGCATCTCAGCATGGGGACATCTGAGGCTGCCCCTTCCCTTTCCCTGGTCCCCTGGCTGCTTGTCTATCCTCAGCCTGGGGCTGGGTTTGCTCCAAGCAGCAGGGGAAGGGACACAGCACCATTTTCTCAGGCAAATGGACAGGTCCCCAGCCCCTCCTTCCCACCTTGCTCACCTTGCTGAGGTCAGGTGGGGGGCTGCTGCTGCGGGAGTGGGGCCGCAGGTCGGGCAGGGGCTGCCCCTGGCTCTCTGCCCGCAGGCAGGCCTGGTAGAGCGGGGATTTCACGAAGCGCGTGTAGCTGTCAAATTTCATCAGGTTAAAGATCTGCAAAGGGAGAGAGCGAGTGCTTAGGACCCCTGCCCACCTAGATTGCTCCGGCCACTGTCCCATGGCATGGCCCCATGGCAACAGCAGCGATGCTGGGTGATGTGTGGGGTGGTCCTGTGGACCCCATTTGCAGGTGGGGTGGAGCACAGGTGCTGCTCATACCTGGAGCTGCTGGATGCGAAACATGTCTGGGGATGGGGTGGCCAGCACATCCTCCCCAATCCAGGCCTGCTTGTCGATGTTCACGGGACTGACCGAGTGGCTGGAGAGGAACTCATCATAGATCCGCCGCGCTTCCTGGGCCAGCTAGGGGAGCAAGGGGTCAGGCTGAGACCAGGAGCCCCCTCCTCACTACCACCCTGCAGGAAGCCCCTGGCTCACCCCGTGGAGCCACTTGAGCCCTGAGGGGCCAAGTCGCCCCTGGGATCAGCTCAGTACTGGGGCTTCAGGGTGGGCACTGGAGCTGGCCACCCCCACTCAGCGCCAGACTCTGGGTGCAATATGCTGGTTTCTCCACAGAGGTACAGCCTGAGGTAGGAACCGACCCCCCCAGCTGTATGGCTCTGTCCTTCCCAGTCTAGTTCTCTGCCCTTGGTCTCTTTTGTCTTCCCAGCAGCATTCTCCACCCAATGGACGCCTTGGGCTGGAAAAGCATGCTTGCTCTGTGGGGTGGGCGGTCCTGGCTGTGGCTTTTCAGATGCATATCACATCCATCTCCTTATTCCTCCCAGCAAGAGCCTCCAGCCAGCCAGCTCAGACTCCCAGAGCAGGGGTCTGCTGGGACCCTGGGACATGCATGCACGACAGCTGTCTCTACCTGTGCCCATCTCCCTCCCAGCAGCTCTGTGGCCCAGGATCAGCTGCGCTGTGGCTGTGCAGTGGACAGTACCTGCTGCGTGTCGCTGGCCGGGATCTGCTGGAAGCGCTCGCATGCCTGCCAGAAGTAGACATTTTCGGCACTGAACTCCTTCTTGAGGAACTCCTGTGGGGCAGAGAGAGCTGTTGGCCTGGCTGGCGCTGCACTGTGGGACAGCTGGTTGCCAGTGGCGGATGGGAGCAGGGACCAAGGTCTGGGTGGCAGCGCTCACAGTGAAGTAGGTGACGGCCACGCGGTCCTGCAGCAGCGTCTCAAAGGATTCGGCCCAGCTGACCACAGACCCCTGTGTGGAGCCGCAGGTGGCCGGTGGTCCTGGCAGGCTGTTCACACTGTGGTTGCTGCCACGGGCCCTGGAGGCATTTAACTCTGAGAGAGAAAAACAGTCAGAGGGACGCTGCCTGGGTGTCCCCCAGTGTCACTCCCTGTCACCAGCAGTGCTCTGTATCTGCAGCAAGTTCATCCACCCCATTCTGACCGGAGCTGGTGAGCCCTCAGGTAGGGAACATGAGGGGCATCACAGTGGCATCCTCGGTGGATTGAGTGTCATGATGCCACAGCTGGCACTTTCTGGCATGACAGCCCTCCCTGCCAGCACTGGCTGTCCTTCCCTCCCCAGGGTGTCACTGTGACTCCACCTGTGACTCATCTCCCAGAGGAACAAAGCTGATGAGTGGGGAAGGCACCCAGACAGGGAGGGAAAGCGGGGCGGAAGGGGACACAGGGCTCTCACAGCATGGAAGGAAGCTTGGAGGATGGGTAGGCGTGCCTGAACTTACCTCCTCCATTCCTCTGGCCATGGCAAAGAACAAACTCGGTGAGAACAGGGCACAGAAAGTCTCATCCCCTCCTCCAGGGAAACCCAAGGTGACCGTGCATTCAAATGGATTCCCTCCTCTAAAAGGTGGAATTTCCCAGGGGCAACCCCAGCTTTTGAACTGGTTTGGCTGGTGAGCAGCTGGGAGCAGAGGGTCATTTGCAAGAGGAGGTAAGGGTATGGAAGTAGGGCTCTCCCATCAAAGCTGGCAGGCACAGTGGAGGCAGCAGGCGGCTGCTTTGCCAGGCTCCCCACCCTCCTCCTCCTGCCCAAAACACGGGGTAACTGCACCCACCATGTGTGCAGGTGGGAACACCAGCCACTGGCACCCTGCGCTGGAAGGATCCTGCAGCAGGGCTGAGAGAGGTGAGTGGGCACCCGAGATATTCAGTGCACAGTAAGAGACATACAGGCAGGCAGACTCCCTCAGGGAACCCAGGGCTGGCTGGTACCCAGGTTCTACCTGCCCTGGGAACCCCCTCAGGCCCCAGCACCCAAGGCTGCCAGCTGAGCAGCAGAAGGGAGGGACAGGCACAATGAGGCCGTGTGGGAGGGATGGGGGAGTACGGCAAGTCCCTGGCAGAGGGCTCAGCCTGGCATCGCGGGGGCCCAGCCATGCACCCGCCGATGTCACAGACTGTGCTCACACAGGATCTGGCTCTCTGCTGGCTCCTTGCCCCTGGCACCAGGCTGGCTGTGGGCTTCCCCCTCCCCTGGAAATGATGCCAGCCTCCCATCCCAGAGCAAAGAGCAGCCTTACCTCCATCTGACACAGCTGGGCCCTGTGGGGGTGGAGAGAAGAGAGGTGAGAGGGGCCACACGGCATCTGCCAGCCCGGTAGAGCAGTACCCGGGGAGCTGGCAGCATCAAGGCAAGCCCAGTCTGAGCCCAGGAGCAAGGGACTGCCAGCAAACACCCCTCTGGTGTTAGCTGCAACCAGGACCACTGCCCCATGGCAGAAGCGGAACACAGGGCTCCCAACTGTGGGCAGTGAGTAGGGCTGGGGTGTTACACGGGGTGTGCAGCTTTCCTCTCACCTCCCATGCATCTACTACCCTGTGGCCAGGCCAGCTATTGGGAAAGGGCAGATGCTATCAGATGTAACCCCGCCACTGCTTGCTGCCTGCTGCCCGGGGAGGAGAGAAGCAGCCTCCACAGCACAGGAAGAGGAGGGGAGAAGGGGAGGGAAGGAAGGACAACCACAGCCCTAGGCAGGCAAGCTGCCTGCTCCCTTCTTCCTCGGGGCCTGGGGCTACTGGAGGACAGATGCCCAAAGCCAGGGACTGGGTGCTGCCAGCCCAGGGTGCAGCAGGACAAGGTGCCCTGCAGCACCTGCTGGGCTGCCCCAGATGCCAGCTGCAGGGATGTGGTACTCCAGGACCCACAGAAAGCAGTGAGATGGGCAGAGCCTTCACAGTCAAAGCCCAGCCAAGCACACCCTGCGTGGCACTGCTTCTCATTGCCTGCCTGGGGCCACACAGAAGTGGTGTCCTTGACCTGGCCAGCCAATGCCCCCACCATGCCAGCCCCACACACCCCAGAGTACTCTGCACAGCTCCAGCCTGTCCCCATCCCAGCCCCACATACCCCAGTCCCACTATCCCACCCCTGCCTGTCTCTGCTACCCCACCCCACAGGCCACTGCCATGCCCCTTACCCCAGCCCCACACATCCCAGCCCTGCCTGCCCATTACCCCAGCCCCACATACAGCTATCCTGCCAGCTCTTTGCTCTTCCCCATCCATCCCTGCTGCCCACACCCACATAGCTCTGCCCTGCCTGTGCCACTCAGCCTCACACATACCAGCACTGCTGACCCCTGTTATCCCATCCCCATATGTCACTGCTTGGCCATTACCCCAGTGCCATACATCCCCACTTATATCACTGTCTCAGCCTCATAAACCCCTGCCTGCTTGTTACCCCAGCCCCATACGTCCTTGCCTGCCTGCTACCGAGCCCCATATACTGCTGCCATCCCTAACACCCCTCTACATGTCTGCCTGCTTTGGATACCCAAGCCCCACTCTTCCCTGCCTGCCCAATACTCAGCCCCACAGCCCCTGCCTGCCTGTTATATACCCCACACCCCTCTGCCTGCCCAGGACCCAGATGCACAGCACCCTGCCTGCCTGTAATCCAGCCCCACACCTCCTGCCTGCCTGTTATCCTCTCCACATCCCTCTGCCTGCTTGGTACCTGGCCCCATACATCCCTCTGCCTGCCCATTGCCCCCTCCACAACCCCCCGCCTGCCTGCTACCCAGCCCCACAGCCCCTGCCTGCCCAGTACCCGGCCCCACACAGCCCCTACCTGCCTGGTACCCAGCCCCATACATCCCTCTGCCTGCCTGTTATCCCTTCCACAACCCCCTGCCTGCCCAGTACCTGGCCCCACACAGCTCCTGACTGCCTGCTACCCAATCCCACAGCCCCTGCCTGCAAGGTACCCAGCCCCATATATCCCTCTGCCTGCCCGTTATCCCCTCCACATCCCCTGCCTGCCCGGTACCCGGCCCCATACATCCCTCTGCCTGCCCGTTATCCCCTCCACATCCCCTGCCTGCCCGGTACCCAGCCCAAAGCCCCTGCCTGCCCGGTACCCGGCCTCGCGCCGTGCCGCCGGGCGGGGCATCCCCGAGGGATGGAGACCGGCGCCCCGGGCCGGGACTCACCATGCGGCCGTTGTGGACCAGCAGCAGCTTGGCCTTGCCCTGCATGCCTGGCACCGCCCGGCCGAGCGCGCTACCGGCGCGGCCCGCGGCCCCGCAGCATCCCCGGCCGGCGGCGCGGCGCGGCTCTCCCCGGCCCGGCCCGGCCCGGCCCGGCGCTCCCCGGCACTACCGCTTTCGGCTGCCACAGGAAGTGTCGCCATGGCAACCGAGACCGCAGCGGGGGGAGCGGAGCCGCCCTCCCGCCCCGCTGCCGCTGCCGCCACCGCCACCGGCCCCGGCACCGCCCCGCTGGGCACTGGCTCCAGCTCCGGGCCAGGAGGCGCCGCGGCCCCGCTGCACCCCGGTCCCCATCCCGGTCTTTGTCTCCATCTGCATCTGCATCCGTGACCCCATCCCCATCGGCATCCCCGTTCCCATCCGCAGCTACATCCCCCTCCGAATCCCCAACCCCATCCCCCTCAGCGCCCATCCAGCACGGCCTGTGCCACCTCGGGGTCACCGCACCATCACCACGGCTCCCGGCAGCCCGGGCAGCCCAGAGGGGCTCCTCCTGGGCGTCACATCACCCCGGGGAGGTGGGATGCAGGGGCAGGTGGGCATCAACACCCCCCAACACACCCTGCCACCAGCCTGGTGCTGCTTGCCCTAGTCACACCCGGCCGGGCGCGCAGCTGCCCCCCAGCCCTGCGCCACGCAGTGGGTCTGGGGGTGCCCCAGGCGTTTGGGGGGAGCTGCCACAGATGCCGGCGGAGCCTGGCAGGGAGGAGCGGTGGACGTGCAGCTTGGAGTCACCAAACTGATGCCTAAGCAGTTTTGCCCATTTCCTAAGGTTGGGGTTCCATCTTGATCAGCAACCACAAACCAGTTGAGGATATTTTAGGATATTTGTTAGGAAATGTAAGTAACTAACAGTTACAGGATAAACCGCACAGCACCATGGCAACCCACTCATGGAAATGCTAATAACTGGGACGTAAGGTGGGTGATTAACCTATCAAAAGCAGAACCCTAACATTAAGTTGGGTGCAGATCTATGCAGAGAAAAATGAAGTGTTCCCACCGTGAACATGCACAAAAGCGGTGTGGCATTAGCAGCCCTGGCAGGGTCTCAGGGCAGGGGGTAGTGGAGGGTGGCTCCCGCTGCTGCCCCTCTGCCCCCCACTGCAGCACGGAGCAGCAGTGGAGCGGGGGGCAATCGTGCTTCTCCCCTTCCCTTTGTCAGAGCATAGCTGTGTTGTTTGGCTTGGCTTTGCAACAGGAGTTATAAATAAAAATGTCTCACCAAGAGTGCGTGACTCATGGTCCTCACCACAAGGATAACCTCTCTGCTAGGAAACCTGATCCAAGGACTGAACTGCTGCATGCAAGAATCAAAGATTGCTTAATTAATATATTTAATCCAAATGGTGAACAGATGAATCCCTCACCCCACCTGGGCTGGAGTGGGCTTCTGGGGAAGGTGCCTGTGCCCTTCTGGACCCCTGTCCTATGCCATCCCCAACCCCTGGCTGCTGATGGCCCAGTCCTTGACCTGCTCCAGGGCTGGGTGGTTTCCCTCGGATGGCAGCAGGGAGCTGTGGCAGTGGCTGACGTGGCCTCGAGCTGCTCCAGCCTCAGCGTTACCTCCTGCCACCCTCCGAGGGGGCAGCTGGTGGGTGCTGGCGTTGCCTCACCCTGCTTGGGCAGGATGTGGGGATGTGCAGAGGCATGACCTCTTGCTCCGGAGGCTGTGTCAGCCCTGTACACCAGGACACAGCCATGCCTTGGCCTGCCTCCACTGCCTGGGCAGCGTGCAGCGTCCCCCTTTGGAGGCTGCAGTGCCTCTCCCGGGATCACACGCTGGCTGCAGGGCTCCAGCCCACTGCCACGCTGTGCCTGCCATGATGCCAGTGGTGCCCGGGTACCGCAACCTCCTGCAGTACTGCCATCCCCGGGCCGGATCCTGGCCCCATGGGGAGAGCGATGCCCTGTGCCCCAGTGCCCCAGCCAGGTGGAACCCGGTTTATCCTGGGGGTAGGCGATGGCGGGGTGACAGTGGGGTGACAGCTGGCTGGGGGATTTGCCGAGGGCATTATTTAATGCTGTGGGTAAATGGAGAAACAGCAGCTAATTCTGGAGCCCGTAATCCTCTTCCTCCCCCGGGGATGGGGAGTGTGCCAGTCACGCAGCCGCCGGCAGGCCCTGGGGACAAGCCCCTGGCAGCTCCCCAGGTGCGCCGCAGGCTGGAGTGACTCCCCAGACCATGGGTGATGTGCAGAAGGTAAGTGGGGTCTGGTGACATTTTGCCTGTGCCAGGATGGGTGGTGTGCCAGCACCAGCTCCCAAGCTGTGGTGCTGGGCGGGCTGGCAGAGCAGGACCAGGGCTTTACCCTGGGCATGTCCCCACAGAGCGCCCAGGAGCTGGCAGGGCTCCCAGGGCAGGGACAGCACACCTGGGGCGGAGATTGGGGCTGGGCGGATCGGCCGTGGGTCACCCCGACCCTGGACACCTTGGGAACCAAGCCCTGGCGCTCGCTCAGGCCATAGGCACAGGGTACCCATGGCCGACAGTGCACCCAGCTCTCCTCCCCAAAACGATGGTGCTCGGCAGCACCCCAGCACCCCGCACCCCCAGGGGCTGCTCTCCGTCATCCAGAAGTTGAAGGGTTCCCCGGAGCAGGAGCTCCGCATCGTCCTGTTGGGGCTGGACAATGCGGGGAAGACCACGCTGCTGAAACGCCTGGCGTCTGAGGAGGTCAGCACCATCACGCCCACCCAGGTAGGTGCTGCTGGGGGCCACGGGCAGTGGGAGGGCGGCAGGTCCTACCCTTCCCTTGGGTGATGCTGGTGTTTGTGTCCCTGCACAGGGCTTCAATATAAAGAGCGTTCATTCACATGGCTTCAAGCTAAACGTCTGGGACATTGGGGGGCAACGCTCCATCCGCCCATACTGGAGGAAGTATCTGGGCAGCACAGATCTGCTGGTGAGTGGGGCAGCTGCCCCCAGCCCCCCTCAGCCCCATGTGCGGAAAGCTGTGCTCTTTGTGCGGGGCCCTGTACCCCAGCGGACGCATGCGGCCCCTGCAGAAGGCAGGGGGCTGTGCAGCCAGGCGAGGAGGAGCTGCTGACTGTCCCTTTTGTCCCCATGGCAGATTTATGTCATTGACAGCGCAGACCAGAAGCGTTTTGAGGAGACAGGGCAGGTATGAGGGGGCCAGTGGAGGGTGGCTGTGGGGTCCTGGGGCTTGGGTCCATCTGGCACCAGTTCTTTGAGGATAGGGAGCAATGCTGCTGTGCAGGCCAAGCTGTCCCCGGAGCTATGTGGGAAGGGCTCATGATCAGAGTCTTGGCACGCAGAGTCACCCCCCTCTATAGCAATCAGTGCCCAGCAGCTCTCCCCAAGCCGGGTGCCAAGCACCAGGGGTACCCAGCACAGGGGCGACTGTCGTGGTGAGAGCGACCCCTCAGCAGCCAGCCCTCCTGCCACCTCGTCAGCACCAGGTTTGCAATATGACCAAGCTAAGGTTTGCAAGTAGTGAAATCAGAGTTATAAACCCTAGGAATGAAGCTGAAGAGGGGAAAGTGAGACTCCGAGTGCCAGTCTCGGCAGCTGTACCGGCACCAGACGGCGGTGTGGGTGCGCCAGACAGCACAGGGCTAGCAGCAGCCTCCTGTAGCTGCCCTTTGCCCAAGGCTTTCAGTGCTGGGAGCACTTCAGCCCTCAGGTAGTCCTGCGTGTGGCTCCCAGGCTCTCTTCAGGGCACATGTAGCTTCAGGGGTGCATGTCTGTGTCTCAGGATGTTGAGACCTCACAGCCGCTTTGGCTACAGTAAGAGCACCAGAGAGAGGAAAGTGAGGTGCTTTGGGGGACAGAGGTGCACCAGCCTGCCCCGGTCAGCTCAGGCAAGTGGCCCAGCAGCTTGATGGAGGAGCGCAGCAGTGAGCAGCAGCACTGGGAGATGGCTTTCTCTTGGCAGGAGCTGGCAGAGCTCACCGAGGATGAGTCCCTCATGGGGGTCCCGCTGCTGGTGTTTGCCAACAAGCAGGACCTAGTGACTGCAGCACCTGCAGCTGAAATCGCAGAAGGGCTGAGCCTCCACACCTACCGGGACCGGGAATGGCAGATCCAGGCCTGCTCAGCCTTGTCTGGGGAAGGAGTGCAGGTAGAGATGGGGGCCTGCAGGCTCTGCAGAGGTGGGAGAGGAGCTAGGGATCTGTCATGTTCTTGGGGCTATGCTCACGTATCTCCTTTCCCTCCAGGATGGGATGAACTGGATTTCCAGCCAGATCATGAACAGGAAGAAGTGAGAGCTGCAAAGTGCCAGACAGGACTGAGCTGCAGGTCCCTGAGCCATGGCCAACCCCCCTGGTCCCTAGACTCCCCCAAAAGGCTCGGCTAGGCCTTGAGACTCAGACTGCCATGCTCAGGTGGGCTTCCCACCCAGTCTTTCGCTAATCAGTCAGCTTCCCCTCTCCCTGCCTCCTGGGCTTCCATGGGCTCCTCACACCCCCTGACCCTCCTGCAGTCCCGGTATTGTTGGAGGGAAGCACATGTCCCACTGTGTCTAGGGCTTGCACATCTCCAAAATGAGAACCTGCTTGGGACTCATCCATCCACCCCGCATGGGACTCATCCATGCTGATACACCCTGCAGAGGCTGCTGCAACAAACACACTGCCCAGGGCACGCTGAGCTCCCCACCACAAGCACCAGCTACACCCTCAGACACGGCACATACAGCCCACTGAATGGTGTGTGTTCCCCTTCGCTCATGTATGATGTGACTGGTGCTGCCCCAGTCATGGCAGATGGCTCAGGAAAGCCTCAGCTCAGCATCTTCCGCTGGCCAGAGGAGCTCCCACGTGTGCACAGGACCCGAACAAGCACAAAGACACAGAGAGGACCCAGCTGGGCAGTCGCCAATCAAGGGGTTTCACTGCCTGGTGCCAGCCCTGGCTGCAGCCACATGCACATGCCTCTGAGAGGGGCTGATCTGCAAGAGCTGCTGGGAAGTGTGTGGCCCACATGCACCGGGGCTGGCGCTCCTATTGCCCTGCTGAAGATGGCCCTTCCGAGGGCTGGAAGATGCAGCTCCCTGGCCACCACAACTGCGGTGCCAGGTGCCCGCGCCGCTGGGGATGGGTGGGAGACAAGCCAGAGCGGGGCGGGGGACCTTCTGCTGGGCCAGGCCCCAAGCCGCAGCCCTGCCTGCCCGTAGGCCGCACTGCCCGCAGACAGGCAGCCCTGCGGCCCACAATAAAGCCGCCCATGACCTCCACGCTGCCTCGGCCAGTCCTTCCCGCGGCGCTGGGACGGCGCTGCCCTCTGTCTCGCCGCGCTGCGGCCCGGCGAGGCCTGCGGGGACCGCGGCCGTGCCCCGACCCCAGCGCCTGGCGCCATCTTGCGTAGCGTTGCCATGGCGACGGGCTGCCGACGCGGGTCACGTGCCCCGTGGACGCCGCCGCGTCGCGCACGTGACCGGCACGGGGCGGGAAAGCGGACTACAGCTCCCGGCGTGCACTGCGCAGGCGCGCGACACGCAGCATGCCGGGAGGCGCTCTGCCGCACCTCCTCCCTCCCACCCGCCCGCTCAAAGCACGGCGGGAGATGCGCACCGCCCCGGCCCCGCCCCCTCCCCTGCCATAGGCGGGCAGGGGTGACGAGCGCTCGCGGAGGCGGGAACGCGGAGGTGTGGGGGTTTCTGATTGGCGCTGCGGGCGGCCGTTCCTGGGCGGGGCCAGGGGCGGGGGCGGTGCGCCGGAAGGCGGAAGCGGAGGATGGCGGCGGGTGCGGGCGGGCTGCTGGTGGCCGCGGCGCTGCTGCTGTTGGCGGTGGCCGGGCCGCGCCCGGCCCCCGCCGAGCTCACAGATGGCAACAGTGAACATCTGAAACGGGAGCACTCGCTGATGAAGCCGTATCAGGGTAAGCGCGGGGCCGGGCGGGCGGGCGGGCCGGCCGTCCCGCAGCGGCCGGGGTTGAACCGCGCTCTCCCTGCCCCTTCTCAGGCGCGGGCTCCGCCGCGATGCCGCTGTGGGACTTCCAGGGCAGCACCATGGTCACCAGCCAGTACGTCCGCCTGACGCCCGACGAGCGCAGCCGCGAGGGCTCCATCTGGAACCGCGTGGTGAGAGCCTGGGCAGAGGCCAGCGGAGCGGCGGGGGCACGGGGGGAGACCGCCGGGGGCCCGGGGCGGCCCCAGTGCCTCTCTCGGCTCTTGCCCTGACGCTGCTGGGCCGTCTCTCCACACAGCCCTGCTTCCTCAAGGACTGGGAGCTCCACGTCCACTTCAAGATCCACGGAGCCGGCAAGAAGAACCTGCACGGGGACGGCCTGGCGCTATGGTACACGCAGGAGCGCCTGGTGCCAGGTACGGTGCGCAGCCAGGGGCCGCCTGGCCGGGCTGAGGCCTTGTCAGCACTCACAGGTGCCCTGGGGCAGCCCAGGGAGTTGCCCCTGTCCTGGTTTCTCGCCAGGGAGGGCGTTTGATCTTGCCTCTGCTGGTTTCACTGGACTGGGGTGGTGTGTCCTGCTTGTTCGTCCCAAGGAACAGGTGTCCCTCAGTCATCTGCCTGGCAATAAACGTCTCTTACAGCTCTTTTCAATAGAAGTCTCTGAGCACAAATTCTGTCAGAGAACCTTCTGTTTCCAATGTTCTGCCCTGTTCCAGGTCCTGTCTTTGGCAGCAAGGACAATTTTCATGGACTGGCTATTTTCCTGGATACATATCCCAATGATGAAGCAGCAGAGGTGAGTAGTTCAGGGAGCTCATTCGGTGCCGAGAAGGGTGTTTCTTCACGGCTTCACACTCCAAGGGCTTCACACTCAAACCAAGGAAAAGTCTCTCTTTACATGGGAGTGCACTGCTCTTCCTGTCGTTGGAGGTGGTAAAGGGAAGAGTTTGTATGTGCATTAATGGAGATAGAATGTCCGTGCTCCATCTTCTGCTGTTGCTGACTACGCAGATGTTTCCCGGGCCTCTTCCCTGCTGCTTAAGAGGGTGGCACAGGCCTGGTGTAAAGTGTGCACCATCTATGAAGTAAAGTTAGAGGAATCAGCCTAAGAGTATATGCATCCTGAGTGTCATTTCCTGAGCTTCTCTGTGTTTTGGTTGCTCTTCCCATGTTGCTTCTGGCCTTATTATCTTTGCAATCTGGGGGTCTCTAGAAGAGAAACTCCTGGGCTGGCTTTTTGTTCCAGAATTCCCTGTGGCCAAAATACAGATCAGTCCCATGGGGGCTGGTGGTCGTTTTCTTCTGTCCTCCTCTGTGTTTGTGGATCTCATTATGGCACAGTCAGCAAACTTCTAGTGAGATCTACTGCATGAGAAACTTGACGCTTAAGTCATAAAGCACCTGGACATGACCCATCTCCCTGTTGTCTTGATGCTGACTGGGAGGTGAATTCTTGCCTCCCAGTTGGCCTCTCCTGGTGTACATAATCTACTGACTACAAAGCCCTGAGTGTGGTTATGCTGCTGTCGTGGTTTTGTCTGGGATAGGGTTAATTTTCTTCTGGCTTAATTGAGATTTCTTCCTGTTCTGGGTCTTGTGCTCTGTTCTTGCACTTACTTGCCTGGGCTTATGAAGGGGGATTGATACAGAAGGTCAGAAGTGGTTGCTCTGCTTTAGCCAGAGCAAGGTCTTGCTCAGTTTAGAAGCAGCTTTATGTAGAAAAGGAGCTTCGATTTTGCTGTTCTGCCCTCCATCCCTGAGCGTGCAGCAAAGCATGTGGCTCTGTTTTCATGCCTTGCTGAGATACTGTTCTTGCTGAGATTTCTGACCAGGCAGGGGAAGGTGGCTCTTGGTCTGCAGCTCAAAGGCGCCTGCAGCCTGAAAGCAACAGCGCTTTCCTCACTGCAGCATGTGTTCCCGTATATCTCTGCAATGGTTAATAATGGCTCCCTGACGTACGACCACAGTAAGGATGGGCGCTGGACGGAGCTGGCGGGGTGCACCGCTGACCTTCGGAACCAGAACCATGACACTTTCCTGGCAATTCGGTACTCCCGAGGTCGCCTGACGGTGAGATATGGTGGACACCTTCTGCAGGATCTCTCATGCACGTTAGATGGGGCAGTGCTGAGGGGTGGGTGTTGCTGTATCAGTCAGTAGGTGACCTGGAGATGGTTTTCCAGGCTTGACCACCTGCCCCTCCTGCATGTCTGGCTCCAAAAGAGCTGCAGGTGAGCAGGTAGTGGCATGGGTTCCTGGCGTGACGCTCCCCTGGTCTTGCAGGTGATGACTGATGTGGAAGACAAGAACGAATGGAAGAACTGCATTGACATTGCAGGGGTGCAGCTGCCAACCGGCTACTTCTTTGGTGCTTCTGCTGGCACTGGAGATTTGTCTGGTGAGAGGGGGCTTTGCTTACAGGAACACATGCTGCTTGAGCCTGGACTGTAACACTGTGGATGCACTGGATGGCTTTGATGGCTTCCTTTTGCCAAATTGTACACCAGGCTCTTGAAACCCTCTTGGGTAGGGACCTGTGGCCTGGGAAAGGAGGCACCTGAAAAGCTAACATCTCAAATTGCAGGTTGATACCTGGGGTGTGAGGGTGGCTTGAGAGGGAGGGAGACCTAGACCTGGCAGAGCACAGTCCTAGACGTGCTCCGAGTGCCTGGACATCTCTCTGAGCTTCTGATGGTGCTTGGTGCTGATGGTTGTTTCCTAGACAATCACGACATTATCTCGATGAAGCTATTCCAGCTCATGGTAGAGCACCCTCTAGAAGATGAGACCGTTGACTGGACCAAGATTGAGCCTAGTGTCAGCCTCCTTAAATCGCCCAAAGGTGAGTCTCTGGGCCTTGGAAACCTTTTGGTGTGGAGAATTGGGATGTCAGGGCTGCCCTCTTAAAGGCCCGCTGAAAGGTGTCAGACACCCTGTGAGACTGCAGGAACTGAGGCTGGGTTGGTCTCTGTAGCTGTTCTTTTCCTTGCAGACAACGTGGATGACCCAACGGGGAATTTCCGAAGTGGGCCTCTGACAGGCTGGAAGGTGTTTCTGCTCCTGCTCTGCGCGCTGCTGGGCATCATTGTCTGCGCCGTGGTGGGAGCTGTGGTCTTCCAGAAACGCCAGGAGCGGAACAAACGTTTCTACTAGTGGAAGACCTGGGCTGTGCCCTGTGCCCAAACCCATCTTTTCTATGGGGAGCTGTAAAAACTGTGGTTTCTAAAAGCTGTTTCTGAGAAATATCAGAAGTATTTTCTTATCTGTCTGTTTGGCTGTAACCCCTGCCCGGTCCTTGGTGTCCGGTAGGTTGGACTGAGGTGGGTGATGCCCCCTGGGCGCGCCCCCCCCCCCCCAGGGCTGTGGCAAAGGTGTCTGGAGGTTGCTCCCCTCTTTTTCCAGCGCTCCCCCTGCCAGACAGGACCTGCGGGGGGTGAGAAGCGGCGGCTGTGACCGGGAGGGGGCTGCGAGCGGGGCATTAAAGGACTGACACCACCTGCGGCTCTGGCTGTGTTTGTGGGAGGGGGGTTAGGACGGCCCGGGAGGGGGGGCTGAGAGAGAGCGGGGGGGGGGGGGGGGGGTGAGAGAGAGCTGGGGCGGGGGACGCCCTAGGAGGCGGGGGCTGAGAGAGAGCTGGGGGGGTTGCGGAGGATGTCCCGGGAGGGGGGGGGTTGGGGGGGGGGGCGGGACTGAGGATGCCCCGGGAGGGGGGTGGTGTTGGGGGCGTGGGGGGCTGAGGATGCCCCGGGAGGGGGGCTGAGAGAGCTGGGGGGTGGTGATGGAGGTAGGACGCCCCGGGAGGGGGGCGCTGAGAGACCGGGAGGGGGTGGGGTGTGTGTCTGAGAGACCTGGGGGGGTTGCCCCCGGGCAGGTCGCAGCTTGGCGGGGGCTGTCGGGCGGTGTGTGTGTGGGGTGTTGCGCCCCCCCGCCCCCCCCCCGGCGGGGGGGGTGTCCGGGAGGGCTGTCCGGGGGCCGCCGGCGGAGCTGGGGCGGGGGGCCGCGGCCGTGCATTGTGTGCCGGGCCCGCCCCCGGCCCGCCCCCCCCCCCCCCCCCGGCGGAAGGCAGCGGGGCGGACCGGCCGTTTCCGGGGCGGGGGGCAGCGGCGGGGCGCAGCCAGCGTGTCCCCGGCGGCGGCGGGGCCGGCGGAGCGCGGCCATGGGCCCGGCCCGCCGCAGGGCCGCGCTCCGCCTGCGCGGCGGCGGGTGAGCGGGGCGGGGGGGTCCCGGCGCGGGTGGGGGTGGGGGTGCCGGTGCCGGTGTCGCCCCGCTGACCCCCGCGCTGTGCCGCAGGTCCCCGCCGCTGCTGGGCCTGCTGCCCGGCCGGGGCTCCGTCTTCCCGCTCTTCTTCCTGGCGCTGCTCCTGGGCTTCGCCTCGCTGCTCTGGCTCCAGCTCAGCTGCTCGGGCGAGGGGCCGCTGCCCGGCGAGGGGCAGAGCCGGGGGTCCCCCCGCCAGCCCTGCCCGCCCCAGCCCCCCCCCGCCCCGCCGCCGGAGGACGAGCCGTCGTGGGGTCCCCACCGCCTGGCGCTGCTCGTCCCCTTCCGCGAGCGCTTCGAGGAGCTGCTGGCCTTCGTGCCCTACATGCACCGCTTCCTGAGCAAGAAGAGGATCCGCCATCGCATCTTCATCCTCAACCAGGTGGACCACTTCAGGTAGCGTCTCCCCTCGCCACGGCAAGCGAGGGGACCCGGGGGCCCGTGCCCAAGACCCGGTTCCTGGTGTCAGCACTGGGCAGCCGAGGGTCAGGGCTGGGGCGCAATGCTCCCCCCGGATTTACCCAATTCTAGCGCTTACAGAAGGACAAAGTGGTGTTTCGCTTCTCTTCCTGAGCGAGAAAACTCACATATTTCAGCTTTGTCCCCAGTGTTGCAGGTCTGTGGCAGCAAACATCTGGTGACGCTGAAATCCAAAGAAATTCCATGGGGGGTTTGGAAATGCTGTCGCTTCCCCCCTTGCTCGCTGTCCGGCACCTGCCTGCAGCCCGGCAGGCACTGCAGGGTCCCCAGCCGGCCTCGGGGAGCTGGGAGCCCCTGGGGGTCTGCAGCGGCCGAGCCCCTGCGTGGCGCCCTCCAGCTCAGCGTGTGCTGCCTGTGTAGGGAGAAGCCGGGGTGCAGGTTCAGGATGGACAGCTGTGGCACCCCGCGCTGTGGTGGCAGGGGATGCCATGTCTGTGTGTCCCTATCTGGGGACCGGTCAAACATTTAGCCCTGAGGACCACGGGGGAGGGACGTGAAGGGATGGTGGCAGCTGCGTGGGGTGCTGAGTCCTTGGTCCCGCGGCAGGTTTAACAGGGCATCCCTGATCAATGTGGGCTTTCTGGAAAGCGGCAACGACACCGACTACATTGCAATGCACGACGTCGATCTCCTGCCCCTCAATGAGCAGCTGGACTATGGCTTCCCAGAGGCAGGGCCCTTCCACGTGGCGTCTCCGGAGCTGCACCCGCTCTATCACTATAAGACCTATGTGGGTGGCATCCTGCTGCTCACCAAGCAGCACTATGAGATGGTGAGCGTGTGGATGGGATGGCCTGGCCAGTTTGGGACAGGGGCTATGACGTCTTGGTGACTTGTTGGACATTTTGTGCTCCATGCTTGGGAAGAGGGGAAAGGAACCAAAATGGTTTGGGGACAGAGCCTGTGGTGGGAGCTGGTGGGAGGTGGGAGAGGGAAGGCTGTGCTGGTGCTCAGGGCTTGTGATGCTGGTCTGCTCCTCTGAGGTGTGTGGAGTTGTGTTGGACCGGACCTCAGCCGGTACGGTGCCCCTCTCATTCCAGTGCAACGGCATGTCCAACCGCTTCTGGGGCTGGGGACGGGAGGACGATGAGTTTTATCGACGTATCAAAGGAGCCGGTCTCCAGGTAAGGAAGGGATGCTCCATGGCCTCCTAGGTTGGAATTGCCCTTCTCCTTGTCTCCCTGCCTGGTCCCGGGCTGTAGCTGCCCAGGCTGGGACCTGGGGAAGGCAGCCCTTCTGTGCTCCCCACTCCAGCACCAGGTGCAACAAGTTTTCCAGTAGCTTTAACAGAAGCTTTGCTCTCCTTCCAGGTTCGCCGTCCCTCTGGAATCACAACTGGATATGAGACTTTCCAGCACCTGCACGACCCAGCCTGGAGAAAGAGAGACCAGAAGCGCATCGCTGCACAGAAGCAGGTGAGACCTCTGTCTGGTCAAGGGAACCACAGGAGATTCAGGTTGTGATCACCACATGCTCTGAGCTGTCCTTGCCTCTGTCCTCCCCTGCCACCTCTGCGTTCCCTCCCCGCGCACTGTGTGGGTGCTTCCCCCTCCGCTGGAAGCCAGCGTGGGCTGCATGGTCTTTCTTTTCCTCAGGAACAGTTTAAGGTGGATCGGGAGGGAGGTCTGAACAACGTGAGGTACCGAATCGAGTCACAGACAACTCTGAGTGTGGCAGGAGCCCCTTGCACCGTCCTTAATATCTTGCTGGACTGTGACACAAGTGAGACCCCGTGGTGCACGTTTGGCTGAGCCCATCTCCCATGTGCCAGTCGTGTGCGCTGTGCTTGTGCTGAGACACTGGGGCTGCCACCGGGCTGCTTGGAGCAGGCAGGATTTTTGCAGCGGACGAGCATGGCAGTTCTGGTGAGATGCAGAGGAATAGAAAAGGCCAAGAACCAGGTTTTGCTGGGACCAACAGAAGAGGCTGAGAGTGGGACTTGGTGGCGTCGCTGCAGATGCTGGTGCTGCCTCCCAGGGCAGGTGCAGGAGGCAGTTTTCCTGCGCTGGACATGACTGAGCTGCCACTCAGCTCAGAGGACAATAAAGAACTATCAGGGCACCTGTGAGTCGTGAATTCTGTGGGCTGCACTGTGCCACTCCTTTATCCTGCTCCCTTCACCTTACTGACTTCAGTGCACCCGTTTCTGGCTTGGTCCTGGCTACGCTCTGTCTGGACTGGCGAGCTGCTCTGGTTCGGAGGCCAAGCCAGTCTGAAACGGGCTCTGAGTGAGATGGTGCCTGTGTTTCAGCTGCCAGGTACCCCCAGGGCTGTGCTGTGGTTGCTTCATTGCGGGAAGTGGTTGTGGTTGAGCTGTGCCCCGAGGCCCAGCATCAGCAGCTCTGCTGGATGTCAGCAGCTGAGGTAGCCCAGGACTTCTCTCTGTGCAGTAAGGTGTAGAGTTCTGGCTGAGCTGCTCCCTCCCTTGGCTGCCTTCCATGGCACGTGCTGCCTCGGCCTTTTTTGGGGGGGGTTGGAGAACCTGATGTTCCCCTAGAAGTGCTGAGGGGAACTGGGATCTGCTCTGGCCTTGTATGAGGTGATCTGGGAAGGACTGGCCGTACCGCGGTGTTGTTGGAGCCAGGGTGATAGTGTGGAGAAGTGCAGGAATTAGGATGGTTGCCCCTAACCCACCTGAGCCGAGAGGAACATGAGCTTCCCTGGGTGAGACAGGGGCTGGGATGCTGCCCTCAGAGGTGGGAACGGGGAGGGGGGGCTGGGTTGGTGAGGGAGAGGCACGGCTGTGTGGGACCCAGGCTGCAGACCTCACCCGCTCGCTCTAGCTGCCTGGCCCTGCCTCGTCACCAGGCTGGTTTCTCCCATATTGTGATGGGACAAGTGTCCAGGCTGCCCCTTCCAGCAGGGCAGGTGGGTATTTACTTGCTGAGGGTATCACAGTGCCGGTCCCCCACCGCTGGCCGGGCCTGCGAGGGCTCTGCTGTGGGCTCAACCCCCCCACTGCGGATGTGGCTTGTCTGGGTCAGTAAACGGCTTGGGAAAGGTGCCCAGGCAAGTGGCGCTCTCAGCCTTGGGGTGCTGGTGACCAGGAGGTACCAGGGCAGGCACACCCTGCAAACGCTGGGTCCCCAGCAGCCCAGCCCGTGCGGTGACTGAGGGACCTGCTGCTGTCAGAGCAAGAGCAGCCGATGGGTGGTGGCAGGAGCACTGATGCTGTGTGGTCAGGAGACAGCAAGGAGGAGGTGAATGACGTCTGGCTACTGGGAACGTGCCTGGGTGCTCTGCAGTGCTGGAGCAAGGAGGTGGGGGAAGCTGGGAAGGTCCCAGCGGATGAGGAAGGACACTGGGCACTGCCGGTTGTTTGGATTTGGTAGGCATCGGCCACATCAGCACCTTTTGCTGGGAAGTGGGATGTGTAGAGCTGGGCCGGAGGGGCAGGGGTGTTGCATGCCCTGCTCCGGACCCAGCTCCGGACCCAGGCAGGAGCAGTGCCTGGTCCATGTCTGCCTGTGTGTGGGGCGAACAGGCGCTGTGACCTCCGGGATGCCGTCGCTCACCCTCATCTGCCAAGGGGTGGGTGGCAGAAATGCCCACCAGCTTTCAAGGGACACCTGTGCCAGTGCCAGGCTCCTTTGCCCACTTGGCCTGCTGGGTGAACTGGTGCAGTGCTGCTCTGGAGCAGGGGGTGCTTGGGCTGGCTCACAGGTTGTGCCATGCGTGGGGCTGCACTGCGCTGGCTCTGGAGTCTTGGCATGCGTTTTGGGTGCTGCTGCCTCCTCAAGCTGGGCAGACCCAGCCGAGCAGCCGGTACCCCTCTGTTCAGCCCTGTCACCAGTGCTGACAGCAGGCCCTTTGCGTTTCCTGGCCCCCTTCTGTCCCTGTCCCCTGCCTGCTGTTTCCCAGAGCGGTCATTTTGCTGGGTGCCTGCAGACGTTCCCAGACAGAAGCTGTCCCCACCTCGGGAAGACGAGCAGCCCTGACGATGTGGCACCTCCGGGGAGGAGCGTGAGGGAGGCAAAAGCATCAGAGCCAAGTGTGGAGGCTGTGTAATGTGTAGGGGCAGCAGGATAGGATGTCTGGAGAGAACTGATGCCATCTTCTCTCTGCTGCTCTGGAGCTGGGTGAGGAGTCCAGAGCCCTGCGGATTGGTATGTGAGGGGGGCTGCCTCCTGAGGAAGGGGTTGAGGTGGTGGTGCGGGGCAGTGAGGATCAGGCCATGCCGCTTTGCATCATTTTGACACAGGAAGGCCAGCTGCGGGGGGCTGTCCTCACCCCAGGGCAACATGGGGGTGCAATGCCCCAGAGCTCCCAGTGGCCTCCCCAGCCCAGCGGCCCCGAAGCAGCACTGCTGTCTGGCATGAAGATTGCAGGGGGGCTTGGATACATGGCGCACTACTCCAGAGGTGTTCCCAGGACCCATCGCATCCCTTGCTGTGGTCGGCTGGAGGGACATTTTGGCCCAGCAGCCCCGCTCCCATCTCCATTGCACAGGTTTTGGGATCAGCCACCTGTACGCCAGCCACTTACCGGTGCCCGAACCGCAGCCAGGGCTGGCGGAGGGAGATCAAAGTATTGCTCTGCGCTGTTCAAAATAGATGACACAGTTTTGGGCAGGTTTCATGAAGACGTAGATGTGCAGAAACAGAGAGCATATGTGCACCTCGCACTTCGCTCAGCGCTAAAGGCTCCTCTCCCGCTGCCTGGCAGCTATTTCTCAGCTCTGCTCGCAGCCCCCTCATCCTCTGGTTGCTTTTGTGGAAGAGGCGCCGTGCTGGAGACCCAGCTTCCTTTTATAGCCCTGAATGTAACTCGGAGGTCGCTCAGCTCCGTTCTGCCCCCACGCACTTCGTTATTAGCAATGGCCCAGCGGGAGGGGATGAGGTTTTTCCCCCATCGCCTTTCTGCAGATGGATAACACCGTGCCTGCTGTCCCAGGAGCCCTGTGGAGCCAAGCTGGAGGCCTCCCAGCGTTCCCGTGCTCACAGCAACCCTGAGGAGGGGATCGGGATGCTTGAGGGCAGAGAGAGCCCATGGGGTCCCAGCCCTGCCCCTCTGTGTACCCCCCTTCTGGGGCCCAAATTGCTGTCAGCAAGGCTGTGCGGGGGCTGCTGCGGGAGCAGCGATCGGCTGGCTTTTAGCGCTGGGTTGTTTTAAACCAGGTGGCTCCCAGCACGGTGTGCTGGTGACCACATGAAATTGCTGTAGCATCGTGATGTGGGGGGGACTGGGGGGATGAGGTGAGCAGAGAGACAGGGCTGGGGAAAACCGAGGGGAGGCAGGGGCAGGTCTGAGCTCTGGGGCACTGCAGAGGCTGGCACCCCAGGGAGATGTGCTCGGGGGGGGCGCAGCCCATGGTGGAGATGTGGCAGCAGGAAACAGGGCAGACGGGGCGGAGGGGTGCAGCTGTGACCAGCATCCATTGAAGTCAGCGTGGCATCACCACAACCCGCCTGGTCCAGGGCCCCGGCAGGATGCTGTTACTGCCTGCCTCTGTGGGCATGCGCCTGCCCCCATGGGGTGCTGGGGGTGCCCCACTTGTGCTGAGCCGACGGGGGGCTGGGGCATCACGGACGCATCCCTGGTGCCAGCCGGATGGGAAATGGCACCGTTACGATGGGTCCCCTGTTCAGAGGCCACACGTCCTGCTGCTGGACGGTGAAAAGGAGCTGCAAGGGAACAGGGAGGCCGGGGATGAAGGGAGCGGTTGTGTGCCTTGGCAGCACGCTGAGGATGTTGCGAACAGGCGAGCCTGGCAAGCAGGAACCGGGGACAGTGTGTGTGTGTGGGTGAGCACTGGCAGCACAGCTTGAGGACTGGTGCGCGGCGGGGGGAGCTGGCAGCGAGCAGGGCCCCGCTGTGCAAGCACGCCGGATGCGTGTGTCCCCGAGCCCAGGCTGGGGATGGCGCGGGCACGATCCGGGGACAGGCACCATGTGCTGGCTGCAGGGATGGAGCTGGGCCGCTGCAGGCATCCTGCTCCCCGAGGAGGCCGGGATGCCCGGTGACCGACCGGGTCTGCCCTGTGCCGGGATCCCCACTCCCCATGTCTGGCACACTGCAGGGGTGGCGAGGGACAAAACCGGCTCCCGGCCAGGACACGGCTGGGCTGGTTCAGAGGGACGAAGTGTGTCGTGTCTCACCGGTGCCAGGCCAGGCGGCAGCCCCACGGGGGTACGCCATGCCCCCGCGGTGTGCCACGGCCCGTGGGGTGAGCTGTGACAGCACGGGCGGCTCCTGCCCACCCGTGGGTGCTGGGGCGGGGGACACGCGGGGCTGAACCGCCGGAGGAGGGCGCAGAGTGTCCCACGGAGCCGAAACCCCGCGCCCCCCCCTGCAGGGGGCTGGTGCAGCCGACGAGGCTGAGCAAAACGCATCTCCTGCCCCGGGCCGGGGGTGGGCGGTGTGGCCCGCTGCCACCAGACCCCCGCCACCATGACGGCCACCGGGGGCCGGCTGGAGCCGCCGGCGGCGGTCCCGGGGCCGTAGCCCAGGGGATTGCGGGCGCAGGGGGGTATCTCCTCCGCGCTGGGGATTTGCGCAAGGGGCGCTCGGCGCTGCGCGCACCCGGCCCGCCCCGGGCCCCGCCCCGCCCCGCCGGGGGGCACGGCCGGGCCGCCCCCTTCCTGCTCCTCCCCCCGCCCCGCCCCGCCCTCCCCGCGCCGCCGCCGCCGCCCGCCTCCGCGCCGCGATTTGCCGGTGCCGGCTCCGCCCGCTGCCCGCGCCGCCGCGGCCGAGGGGCGCGTTCAAACACGGCGAGGGAAGGAGCGGGGAGAGGAGCCGAGCGGGAGCGCAGCGCCGCCGGCATGGTGAGTGCGGGCCCGGTGCGCCTCCCGGGGAGCCCCGGTGCGTTTCCCGGTGCGCTTCCCGCTGCGCTTCCCGCTGCGCCTCCCGGGGAACTCCGATGCGCCTCCCGGTGCGCCCCGGTGCAGCACTTCCCTCCCCTCCCCGCCCCCGGTGCTCTCCGCCGCGCGGTGCTTTGTCCCGGGCTGCAGCGCGCTCGGCCGGGCCCGGCCCCGGCGACCGACCTCCCCCTCCGCCCGCTCCGCGCCGGAAATTCCGGCCGGGCTCGGTGGGGTGCGCAGGGGGTGCAGGCGGGTCCCCCGCGACCGCCGCCCCCCGGTTCGCGCCCGGGGGGACGGGGCTGGGTCTGTGGCCGTGTCCTGGCCGGGCAGGGCTCGGAGGGGGCACGGCCGGGGCTGGGACCAGATCGCGGCCGCCACCCCGGGAAGGAGCCGGGCTGGCCAGACCGGTGTTTTGCCGCCGCGGGGGTGACACCTCCCCGCCGCAGGCAGGACACCTCCGGGCTCCCGCGGCGTTTCCCAGACCTCCCCCAGCCTGACCTACTTCCTCGGCCGCCAGCGCCGGGAGGAGCCGCTGCGGGGCTCGGCCGAGCTGCTCCCGGCGGACGCCCCGGTACCGGGGGCTGGATGCCGTGAGCTTCCCCCTATGGGGAACCCGTGTCCCCCATCCCCGCGCGCGCCCGGTGGCACCTCAGGCAGCCCGCACCCTCCCAGAGGGTCCATCCCTGCTGCCCTTCGCGGGGTGCCGATGCCTGGAGCAGGTGCTGGGCTTGCGGAGGGAGGTGACAGCGCAGGCCGGGAGCTGTCAGACAGGTTTGTGCGTGGCAGCAATTAAAAGCGGGTGTTTGTTTACCCGGTGCGTGGTGCTGAGAACCAGGGCAGCTTCCTGGGTGTAACCCGGGCCGGGAGCCGCAGCGGGGGCTCTACCTCCCCCCTGCCACGCTCGCCCTGTCCCCTCCGCCGGAGCGGCCTCTGAAGGTCATTGTCCCCTTCCCCAGCTCTGGGCCGGAGCTGAGGCCGAAGGCATCCATCCTCACACGTCCTTCCTCCCGCGGCCACCTGCGCAGGAAGCTGCATTGTCCCGTCCGCATCCTGCCCCTTCCAGCCATGTCCGGTGACAGCATCCCCCGCACGCACACAGTGGAGGGGCTGCGGCCGCCTCGTCCCTGCCTGGTGCCGGGCTGGGAGCGCCCGCAGAGGGAGCGGGACCGTGAGGGGGGCTGGGGAGCTCACCCTGCGTGGGGTGGGAGCCTGTGCCATGCGGGAAGCGTCCCCGTGGGGCTGGAGGGGTGCCTGGCCCCTGCGCACCCTGGGGAGGCCGAACCGATGAGCCTGGCGCTGGGCACCCCCAGGGTCGCTTTGGGGAGGTTTCCAGAGGGTGCCCGGAGCCCGAGGTCCCGGCGGGGTGGCTCCGTGCTGCTGGGCCGGGGCTGGCGCCAGGCCTGGGCAGGTGCTGCCGGCTCCCGAACTCGCCCAGCCGGGCGGCAGGTGCCTGTTTCGGTGGTGGCGGCCCCGGCCGCGGGCGGGAGGTGGGGCTGGGTGTGGGAGGGAGCTCTGCCATGGGGGGGGGTGGCAGGGGGGAGCCCCGGCTCGCTTTGCTCCCAAATCCCCTGGGCGGCTGCCTGGGACCTGGCAGGTCTCTCCCGGCGCCACGAGCCCAGGTCAGCCTTCGGGGCTGGCTGGGAAAGGGGGTGCTGGGGTGCTCGAAGTCCCGGCTGCCTGGCGTCGCTGACTTTGTCTCTCCTTCAGCAGTGCTGGTACTGGGCTTTTCTCTAATCCTCCATGGCAGCAGCACAGGGTCCTGTGACCTGTGAGCCTGACACCCGCATCCTCAGCACCTACCTCTCCTCAGAGCCCATCGGCGTTGTTGGCAGCATGGGCAGCGTGGGCAGCCTGGTGGAGAAGCAGGATCTGTCCCCCCTGGAGCTGCGGGCCCCGCTGGGGGGCTCGCGGGGGCTTCGGCAGCCTGACGGTTTGCTGCGCAAGGGGCCGAGCCAGCGGGAGCTCTTTGGCTACCTGCATGGGGCCAAGAAGGAGACGCGGTCGGAGCGGAAGCACCAGGCGTCGGGTGCCTGCTACAAGCGGGACTATGAGAGTGACCGTGAGAACCGGTCCCCTGAGCGCTGCTCCCGGGAGCATCACCGCGGGGCCGACTTCTCCAAGAGCTCTCTGCCCGAGAGGGGCCGCTTCGACAAGGTGAGGCTGTGGGCTCCATGCCGGCCCTGATATACATCCCGCTCTGTGAGAGGGTGGAGCTAGAGCGTAACAGTCTGTGGCCTGGGATGGGATGTGGGGATTTGAGGATGCCCAGGGGTATGGGGCTGGGAGCAAGTGGGTTCTCCCTGGCTCCAGGTGCTGGTGTGTGCTGGTGGGGCTGTTGAGCTCATCCTGACCCTGCTCTTTTCAGTGCCGCATCAGGCCTTCAGCCTTCAAGGCAGTGGCTGGGAAGGGGCTGGTCTCCATGCAGGGCCTGTCCTCCTCCAAGGGGCAGAAGCTGTCCAAGAGCAATGGGAGCCTGCACACGCTGCTGTCACAGAGCAGCACAGCAGCTTCGCAGCATGGCCCACTGCGCACCCACCTGCTCCATGCCATCAGCCTGGATGAGGCCTCCGACTCCAGCCACAACTCCATCCAGAGCTTCCCTTCCTATGGCTCCCGCCTCAAGCCTGCCCAGAGTCAGTTCAGCGCCTCTATGGGCCACATCAACCACATTGGGGGCTCCTTGGATAGGGTTTCCCGGAGCCCCAGGGACACCCTGGCCCCAGAGAAGGTGCCCCTGTCCTGCAAAAGCATGGCCACGCTGAGCCGGCTGCAGAGCCCCGGTGAGCCACCGCCACCCTACGAGTTCACCTACTCACTGGAGGATGCGGTGAAGCAGCTGGAGGACCGGCTGCAGGAGACGGGAGGAGAGCTGCGGCAGCTCAAGAGGAGCCTTAGCGAGACCGAAGACCCCTTCACACAGGTGAGCTGTGGGGCTGGAGCTCTGCTGGGTGCCTCAGGCAAGGGGTGTAGGGCAGCGGCGCCTGGGTGGAAGGAGCAACGAAGGAGGTGGTGTCCTGCTATGGTGGGTGGTGGGCTGGGAATGTCCAAGTGTAGAAGGACTCAACATCATGAGACCTTTTGGGATCCCTCCCTGGGGCTGCCCCGTACAGAGGCAGGCTACAGACCCTCACCAGCGTTCACCTGTGCTGGCAGGCGTTTGAGGACAAGCAGCGGCTATGGCTGGATGAGCTGGAGGATCTGAAGCAGATGTACATGGCCCGGCTGCAGCAGGTGACGCAGCAGGCGCAGCGTGGGCAGCGGGCACTGCAGCTGCAGCTCTACAAGGCGCAGCAGGAGAAGAAGCGGCTGCAGGAGGAGCTGAGCATGCAGCAGTGCCAGTGTGAGGATCCCAAGCTCCGGCAGCCCCAGGGTGAGCGTGTCAGCCCCAAGTTGGAGGACACCAAATGGGAGGTGAGTCCCCTTCCTGCCCTCCCTGTTGCCACCCTCCTGGCCATGAAGCCAGGACCGGGGCAGCGGTTCCCTGCTCTGGTGTCACTTGTGGCCAGAGGACAGGCAGGGGTGACCCAGGTGTGATGCTCATGGTTTCCCCGGGGTGCTGTGGTGACCTTCTGGGGTGCTGCCACCCCTGGGGTCCTGTTCCCCCAGCCCTTCCTCAGTGCTTGCCTGTGCCCTGCAGGTGTGCCAGAAGGCAGCGGAGATCTCCCTGCTGAAGCAGCAGCTCCGGGACACCCAGGAGGAGATGGCTCAGAAGCTGAGTGAGATCTTCAGCCTGAAGACGCAGCTGCGGGAGGCCAAGGCGGAGGTCCAGGCCAGGGACTCCCAGCTGGCACAACTGGCAGACTCCTTCCAGAGTCCCCCGGAGCCTGGTGCCTCGCTGCCACTGGGCGATGACCCCATGCCGGCATGCCAGGATTTCCCCGGCTGCGAAACTGATGACTCCAAGTGCCGGGGCCTTCACAGCGACACGGCAGAGCCCCTGGAACGGCAGGTGGAGTGGCTGTGGGCAGAGCTGCTGCGGGAGCGGCGCCAGGGCCAGCTGCAGGCTGTGAACTTTGAGCTGGAGAGGAAAACCTGGCAGGAGGAGAAGGAGAAGGTGCTGCGGTATCAGCGGGAGCTCCAGGCCAGCTACATGGAGATGTACCACAGGAGCCAGGCGCTGGAGCGGGAGCTGCGGCAGCTGCGATCGGAGCCCAGGGATGTCGGGGCCGACTCGCCATGGATCGAGCGGGTGGAATCCTCAAAGATCTGACCGGTGGGAGTGTGAAGGGGGAAGGTCTCTTGCTGCTGCAACAGGACGATCTCAGGGTCTGCACAAGGACCGGCCGCTCGGCGCTGCCCTGGGGTGAGGGACTGGTTGCGACAAGGGAGCTTTTCCTTCTTGCAGTGTTTCAGGCCCTTCTGGGGGGGGGAAGAGTGTCCGAGGGGGAGGGTCATCCGTGCCAGGGTCGGGGTCTTGCATGTGCCCTGTGCTCTGACTCCAGGAGTGTTTGCCCTGTGATTCCTTCTCCCTTAGGGGCAGAAACCAAGCGCCCTGTCAGACATTCCCTGTCCCTCCTGCTCTGCCGCCCTGTTCCCTACAACCAGTAACTTAGTGTCTTGCTAAGGAGAGGCCCAAGCCCTGTCCCCAGCCCCACTGCCTTGCTGGGGAGCTTCCAGCTGCCGCAGTGCCAGCAGGGTCCCGGACCTGCAGTGCCCTGTGCCTGCACTGGTTCGTGTTGGTGCCACTGGGAAGGCAGAGGAGGAAAGCCTGGCAAGTGCTGGGACTGCTGAGGGGAGCAGCTGTCCCAGCACCTCTGGTGGCTTTCTGTGTCACCCACCAGCGCTGGGGCTGTGCTGCAGCAGAGGGCGGTTAACGCAGCTTCCCTGGGGGGAGCGAGTGGGGGGTGAGTGCCTTGTGTGAGGGACGGGAACCTGGTGCCCTGCCATGCTGGGAGGCCTGCGGGGGAGGGGTGAGGTGGGGGCATGCAGGCAGGGATGCTCCCCAGTCTGGGCAGGGGCTGGGGTATCCCCACATGCCCTCTCCTAGGAGGGAGGCCCGGCCCGGCTCTCCGCGGCCTTTCCTGCAATAAACCTGCATTTCGTTCTTCCGGCCTCAGCCTTCGCTTTCCTCCAGCGGGCGGGGGGTGCCGGCGGCCCCCAGCCAGGCCAGGCGGGTGTGCGGGCCCGGCCCGGCGGAACAACCGGCTGGGGCGTTGCAGCGGGCTGAGTCACGGCAGGGCCGGGCCCCGCGGGGGCGGACGGACCGGCTCCTGGGGCGCTGCCGTCGGGATGGGCCGTGGCCCCCCCGCCATGGTTTCACCACGGGAGACACCACCCCCCGCCGCGCGTGGTCCGCCCAGCCCCGTCTGTGCACCCCCCCGCGGCGGGAGTGGTCTCTCCCGGCACCCCCCCGCGGCGGGAGTGGTCTCTCCCGGCACCCCCCCGCGGCGCAGCGCCCCCTGGCGGCGCGACGTCCCCCCCACCACACAGCACCGGGACCGCGTTTTCAACCCCCACAAACGCCTTTATTCGCCCCACAGCGCCCCCCGCCATCGTCCCGCGGGGCACGGCCCGTTCCCGGCTCTTCACAGTGGCAGGGGAAGGGCCTCCACCTCCTCCAGGCACTCATCGTAGGTCTCCTGGTACTCCTCGTGGGGCTTGATCATGATAACACAGGTTGGGCGCTTCGAGCCAGCTGCGGCTCCCAGGTCCTGTGGGAACAGTCCAAGGCCATGGGGGAGGCTGGGGGATGCCATATCCCCCCCGAGGTGAGAAGCTGGACACTCAGCCAACACACTTCATGCCCTGGCCTCATGCAGGTAAGATGACTGCCAGCCCTTCAAACCCAAGCCCTCCAGATTTATGCCGGATTTAAGAACCGTTCTCCCAGCTCAGCTCCTACATCCCAGAAGCAAAGTGCTGGGGTGGCACATGCCAGGAGGGGCTGGCGCTAGTCTCACACACCATTCTCCTTCCTCAGAGTGGGCAGCCAGGCTCTGCAGAGCCACCCGTGTCTGGGGTTTAGTCCCAAAGACACATCCCTACCCCCAACTTCCAGTCTATGAAAGGGGAGTATGCCCCACCAACCCCACACTTTGGCCAGTGTCTCATTGCTGCAAGCAGCCAGGTCCCAATGCAGAACCAAGGGGGGGGAACCACACTTTGGTTCTGTCCCACAGAGCTCCCATCCCCAGGTGTGGCTGGGACTCGATTACAGCAAACAGTTCTGTGGTCCCATAGTGCAACACTCCTACATCTGTGCCATGACCGTTTATCTCTCTCGGGCCCTGGCCACAGACAAGCACCGGGTGCTTTGCTCAGGCACTGGATTTGCACCTCCCCAGGAAGGCTCCAGGCACTGCCTGGACCGGGCGCTGCCACCGGGCTCCCACTCACTGGGGCTGGCTCCTCCCGGCTGTGCAGCCGCAGCCCCTTACCGATTTGGAAGGGACGTATGCGTAGGGGATGCTCCTGTCCTCGCACATGATGGGGATGTGGCAGTACACATCGATAGGCAGCGTGTCGCCGGCCAGCACTGTGATCCTGAAGGGGAAAGCCCGTGTCAGCAGCAGGGCCAGGCCGGGCTGAGCTGGGGCAGTGGGGCCAGGGCAGCGCTTACCCCTTCTCGCCCTTGTTGATGAACTTCTGGACCTCCTTCACACCGCGGCGGATCTTCTTGTGCTTGGCCGCTGCAAGAGAACCACACTGTGAGGGGGCTGCTCCGCCGCGGCCCAGCCCCCGCCATGCCCCGGTCCCGCTACCGGCCACACCTTTCCTGATACACTTGTAGAGCTTGCGCGTCAGCTTGCGGGAGGCGAGCGGCCGGGCGATGGGGTTCAGGAAATCCAGCTGCTCCTGGTACGAACGCTCAGGCGTTCTCTCCGCCTCCGCTGCCGCCTCTGGGTGCTTCTCCCGCGCCATGGCCGCGCCGCCACTTCCGTTTCCGGGACATGTGCAGCCCGCCAGGCGGGACTGACAGCTCCCGGCTCTTCGCCAGCCAATCGGCAACGCCCCGGGCGCTGCCGGCCCCCGGCGCCGGCCAATAGCGAGCAGCACACCCCAGCCCTCGGACCGCCCCCGCCCCCTCCGGCCACCGTCACACACGTGGGACAAGGAGCCAGCAGGGGCCGTCGCTGCGGGGCCGGCAGCGGGGTCAGCCGCAGCCTGGGTGCGCACAGCCGGGCTCCGGCTCGCCCCAGCTGGTCACAGACGGCGGCGTTAACCCCTTTCCTTCATCCCAAGGGCCTTCCCGCACGTCAGGGCTGCGCCGCGGCCTTCCCAGGGAAGCGAGGAGGTTTCTCTCCTGGTGGCCCTCCCAGGAACCGCTGTGTTCCTCATCCCATCCGCCTAGCAGGCACCACCGACGGACAACCAGCTCTGCCAAGGGCCATGGCTGCACTGCCCGCACACCCCCTGCGCCCCAGCAGGCGCCTGAGCCAGGGAGACAACACTGCTCCGAAAGAGCCAGGCCTCAGGTGTGGTGTATTATCTCCTCCCCAGCCCCAGCCTGCCCCTGGAGCACAGGAGGGCTTCACACAACATCTGCAGCTGCTCCAAGACATCTTGCTGCATCTCCACGGCCATGTGGTGCACGTGGTGGTTGAAGCTGTTGTACATCATCGCGTTCTGGAACATGAGCATGAGGTCACGCTGGAACTGGATCACAGACTTAATGTGTCCCTTTGACAGTCTTCTCTTTATGCTGGTTAAATCCATGGGTCTAAAAAAGATGGAAAGGAGGAGAATCAAATTGCAACCCAGGGCCAGGCATTCTTCAGGCTCTGCAGGAATGTGCTTACACTTGTTCCAGCATGGCCCTGAAAGCATAGCTATTTTCAATCAATTTTATTGTTCAGGACAAAGAAGGGGAGTGAGAAATGTTTTTATTCTAAGTCAGACAAAAGTAAGTTTAGCCAATGCAGCACTTGCTATCCAATCAACTTGGCAGGTCATTAGCAGTCACCTCTAAAAGAAATCTGATGTTGAGCTCCAGAGAAGGCAAGCAGAGCAGTTCTAGTTATTCATGAAGACAGTCCAGGTCTTAGTGGAGAAAGAAAAGTTACTAAAATAGGTATCTATTAAAACCCCTTAAAATCAAATGGTGCCACTAGCAAAAATAGCAGTGCTGATAAGGGGAACATGACGGACAATAAATATTACTTCCCTTATTTTGACAGAATGAGAAAATGAATGGCTGCAGAGAGCACAACTGTGACCAGAATAGAGTATGATTCAGCTCTCAAAAATGCCCTTAATCTCTCTGGGAAATATGACCCACTTCTCCACTGAGAGTAAAACATTTGGGCAGCAAGCGGTGGATGAGGAGAGGGTATCGACTTAGGCACACGCTTCCAAGATGGGGAGAAGAGGCTGTTCAGCTGCAGAAGCTGAATCCGCTGCTCAGACAGGCCTTACAGCTGTGCCTGGAGAAAGTCAGCCATACAATGCTGGCTAAGGGCAGGCACAATTCCCATCAGCTCCAGAGTCAGTGCAAGCTTCCAGGTTCTAATCACCTGGAAGGGAGTTTTAACACATCAACGGGAGATGCTGGTGACAGCCAGACTTGGGAAAAGGAACGAGGAAACCATCCCACTGGTCCTTTGGAAACCAGGGAAGACAGAAAAAATGGAGAGACATCAGCTAGCGAGTGCTTCCTCCACAAACTCACCTCTTTACCACATCCCTGTATCCAGGGGCCTGTTTCTCTGATACTGCCTTCAGGAATGGGCCACTGTACCTACAGGAACAAGCACAAGGAATGACATCTGTCCACCTCTCCACCAAAGCCAGCACTGCAACATGGAGCAGTGCCTACCTCTCCCCGCTCGCTGAGAGGGCCACGGCTGATTAGCAACAGCCAGTATTTGGTGGCTGGCGTGACTCAGCATGGGAGGGGGCTGAGCCCCTCACTGAAGCTGGCTGTACCGGCTGTGTAGGAAGCAACACTTGGGCTCTGCCATGTTAAGCAGAGGAAATAAATATGCAGTATTCTCTCCAGCTCTGCAGCGTGCAGCTGTTCTTGCTGCAAGGACAGCCAGAAGCAAAGCCATGGAGAGACAAGCCAGCTTGTGGCAGCTGTTGTGGAGGGGAGGACAAGGCCTCGTGACACAGGAGCTGGAACTCGGGGCAATGTGTTCAGGAGCCATGTCAATCCAACACTTTGCCCCCATATACCTGTGACTGGCTATCATCTTCCAAATGGACAGGAAAGTTCTTTTGAAGAGCAAATGCTGCACAGGGTTATCCCAATTCAGCTGCACCCTGTGGAGGGAATATATTGCCAGATCATCACACATGAGACAAAGTGGAGGTGGCAGTGCTGCTGGGATGCAGCAATGCTGGGATGGTGGAAGCTTTCTGCATCTGAATGCACAACTAAACATCCAGAATGCAGGAAGATGCAGGGCAATAGGTAGAAACAAGAGCTGAGCAGCTCTAAAGGGCTGGATCAAATTGGATAGAAAAACTCACGCTACTCTGAAGTTTAGAACTTTACTAAGGTGGTTTTTATTCAGTTTCTCATTCCAAACCCCCACAGTTTTCCTTTGGGAGGCAGCCCAGGTGATCACACATATGGCAGAGGCTGCGTGTGATTGACATGTTTGCATCTGCCTAAAGGGGGCTGGTAATGCCTCTCCTAGGAGCTGGACTGGACATAGCTTGACAAAGCACGATGCCCAGCTCACACAAGGCCTAGCTGCCTTGAGGAAACATGTATTTTCTATTTAATCTCTACTCTTCTCACTTACTAGGATCAATGCCCAAAAATGCTGGCAGATTCACAGAAATAGCACAAATTACCTCCCCCTCTCCTGATCTCCTTGCCTATCTCACCTTCCTGGAAGTGACTTGTGCCATACACTCGTTCTCATGTGAGACAAGGGCAACAACTTTGTTCTGCTGTGCCTGCAAGAGAGTAGAAGGAACTACTTACAGCTGCATGTTGGCAGGGCTTGGAGAGGCCTGCACGGGGGCTGCAGAGGTGCTATCACTGTCATCTTGACCATGGGCCTGATTACTCATCTCCTGTGGATGCAGCTCACCTAAAGCTTGTTCTCTGGGAGTCTCCTGAGTCTTGTCCTGAAGAACACAGAGGAAAAGGAAGATTTGTCTAAAATGGCAGCCCATTGCCTGAATCCTTTATGTAGAAGCCAGCTTGCTGCACATCCCTTCACTGCATCCAGTCTCAGCTGGGAGCTAGCTCGCTCTCTTGTTATTCTGAAGGATGTTGTCTGACCATATTCAGACCTTTGCTGTGCTGCCCATCACTTCGGTAGCAGCTGGCTCTGATCTTTTGGATCATAACCACCTCTGGCTAATACAGACACTGTGGAGCTGGCTGGTGCCCAGTGTTGTGTCTGCTTTTCTGGGAAAAGCCATGGATGTAGAGAGGGCTCTGAGGAGCTGAGATAAGACTGCCTCAGGCTTGTTAAAGCTCAAGACACAGATAGTGGTATTCCCTAGAGTGCAACAAGGTTGTTTCCTTACAAACTCCCACATGATTATGACAGAGAACATACTCAGCCAGGAAGGAGAGTGTTGCTATTGTTGTAGTGATTTGCTAATAAAATGCAGAGTGACAGGTGCAGGGAGAGAGGCTTTCTGGAGTCCAGAAGTGGGATTATGTGCAGAGGCACCTGAGAATCCTCAACAGATCTGAAGCATGGAGCAGACTCCGGAAGAAAGTGGACACTGTGCTGTGTCTTGGCTTTGACCACTCGGAGAACCGCAAGGGAACTGCTGAGAATAACACCATCCTGGCTGAACTGGGGAAATGCAAGAACCCTTAAAGTTATTTCTGTCTCCAGCGTCTAAGTTTGCAAGGGAACAAATGTGAGTGTGGAAAAATGGCACTGTTCTTCCACTGCTGTGTTACCTGCTCCAGCAACACCTTGCAGGCTGGTGGGAACCCACAGCCCCCTAGACACAGAACTGATGCAAACCAGGCTAGACAGTGCCTGCTTCCAAGACGTGATGGTCTCTAGGGCAGATGGTTATTGCTATCACAGCCACGTGGGCCTGAAACCAGCCAAGCTGCGTGCTGTATAACACAGCAATTAGAACAAGGCAAGTATTCCAGTCTTGCCTTAAACCTGAGAGCAGACTGCCAGCTCTCATGAGTCACCTTTACACTGCCAAGGAGCAATTCCTCCAACTCACAACTGAGGGTTTGATCTGTAACCAGCTTCCTGTTCATAAAGATACATATCCATACATTAAAAAAACATCCTTTGCCTCATACATTTCTTTTGCATTCCCCTCCCAGCTGTCTCCTCCATGTCCCTGTCTCCCCACTCAGAACCTGGGATTTCCCCATCTCTCCTAGATCAGATTTTCTGCATTCTCTTGTCTCTCATCCCAGACCAGAGGCTCTCTTATGACCACCTCTCCCCTACCTCTCTTTCCAGGAAGTGTTCTTTCTCATCTTTTGCCAGGATGTGTAGTTGACTTGCTTTTGCTCCTGTGGCTGATATTCCTGTGGTCTTTTCCTGGCACCTCACATCTTCCCCATCACCCCGCTTCACAGAGCCACAATAATCTCGCGGAGTTTGTGGTGACTCTGTGCTGCTGATGCGGAGAGGTTCCATCATTTGGGTTACCTGCAACACAGAGATTTATTGCTTCGGACTGTGAAGGGAGCAGAAATAAACAGCACAGATGCTATTTTTGCATTCACTCACGAATGCCTTTCCATTTTTAGGAATCCCTGCAAAATCTTCTGATGAAGCCCTGTGTTATTATTACAGTGTCAGTACACTGACATCTCTGTGCTTTAGGGTGAGCTGTGTTTTGGCAAAGCAGCTGCCAGATTGCAATGCCAGCTTTAAATGGGAGGAAGGACTAGGCTTGGGACAGGGAGCAAATGAACTCAAGGCATCTGCTCCTCCCCCAGACTGTGTGTGTGTAGGGATGGTGGAGGCCCTGAAAACCTAATGTTTCGGGAGGGCCTGACCTATGCCACCCACCTTCCTGTCATCCAAACAGCCCTACCTCTGAGAAGAACTGGAGCAGACTGTTGTCTTCACATGGCCTCTCTTCCTTTTGGTAGTCTTCACTATCATCCTCCCAAAGAGGCTCATTGAACTCCAGCTCACAGTCTGCTTCTTGGCCGCTCTCCTCTAGGTTCCCCAGGGCCACCTCTTCAGTATTCCTCCAGCTCCCCAGATCCAGATCCAAGCTTGAATTCCAGCTGAGAAGAGACTGGAAGTCACTGTTCTCTGACTTGCTGGGAGACTCCGTCTCAGGCTCCCACCACACAGAGGCACGGTCCACCTGCAAATAAACATAAAGAGAGAGACAGAAGTTTCTTTGTACCCTGATCCAGGACTGCAAAGCTCAGCTTGCTTCCTGACATGCTCAGAGAGCAAAAACACGGGAAGACTCTGTGAGGTGAGCAGCCTACACCTGAGCCCACACAGTGTGTGGCAGGGCTGCAGCTTTGCAACACAAACTGCCATTTCAGAGCAACTGAATTTCAGGTTTTCTGGTGCTTTTGCTGTGCTCTCCCCTTGCACAGGGGTTGGTTGGTTACTGTGCTTAGGGGGTGCAGAGCTGGTAGGAGCATGTGGCTTTGCCAGCTGCTACATGTTTAAGGAGCCAAAGGCATCCAGCAGCGAGCTCAAACCAAGTCATGCTGGGACTCCTGAGCTGCTGACAGTTATGCATGAGTGACTCCAAGGACAAGTCACTGCAATTCCCTTTGCTGCCCCCTGAGAACTTTTTATACTGTAACTTACTACAAACCTTACAGACATTTTGTTTTGAAAGTGACAGATGTGATTTAGCTGGCTGTATAACCACACACAGTCACACACTGACAGGGGACAGTTCTCCATACTTCAGAAAATGTAAGTTAGCATTCTTGTAAGAAGGAAGAAACCATTCAATTAATCTCTGTTCATTAGTCCATGCCTAAGTGTCTTCTACTGCACAAGTCCACTATGATTTCTCCAAGTCTGGGGAATTGCTTGCAGAGCCACAGCAACAACAGTAAAGGCTGTTAGAAAAATCTGTATCTTGCCACTGAACTCAGCTACCTGGATGCTGTACCTATGGAGAATTCTATGCATTAGTTAGCAGTGTCTTTAGAGTTCTCAGTTAATTATGTACAACCTAATTTTTCCAAAGGTTTGAACAAGGACCTTTCTCACTGATCTCCTTTTGCATTCTCAGGACTGCTAGCACAGCTACAAATACAGCTTATGGTGCATAACTGGGAGAAATAATGAATCCATTGGGTTTGGGGTGAGAAAGCTTGTTTGCTTATTTTATGAACTTACAAGCAGAGCTAGGATTCGAAAGGCTGTCCTTCTGAAACCTCTTTCAAAACAGGTAAAATTTGATGAGGTAAAGGGTAACATTACCTGCTCTCAGCTTCCAGCTGAAGGAGCTGGGCAAACTGTGATTTCATCTGCAGAGTAACCCCATGCCATACGCGCTTTCCTGCACCATCAGCAGAGCTGGCTGCAGATGCAGAACCAGCCACCACAGCTCAGCTGAAGACCAGAGAAGCCGTAGCCTAGAGTAATCCAATTACTTGTGATCATCTTTCTGTACTCCAGTTGAGAGGGATAAGCATTTTAAAATCAGGAAGCCCAGGGAACTTGGGCATAAGCATCGATTAAAAAGATCTTCGGCCTTATGTTCGGTTTTATTAAATCTTGGAAGACTCAAGATGCCGGAGAGCAGAACAGCTGCATTAGCGCAAGACAAGTGGGATGAGTGAAATTAGACTGCTTAGTTCCACACCAAATCTGTACAAAAAATAAAGGACAAAATTATACAGACTTCAACTTTTAATTAAGAACTGCCTGACAGTTCTTAATTATGTTGGCTCCATAAGTCACCAGCAAGGAATCATTATCAAATTAGAAAGTTTTAGTTCACTTTGCAGAGATCAGACACTGCGCAACCCTTGCAGGTACCAGAAAAAGCTGTTAGAAATAAAAAAGACAGCCTTTAAAAGGAACTTACATGTCAAAACAAGAAAAATGATAAAAGCCTGAACTCTAGTAAATGAAATGTAGAATCTGCAATAAAGTAGGCAGAAAAAAAAAAAAAGAAGGAAAAATAGAGAACAATTTGCTAAAGACATAAAAGCAAATAACAACAACAAACCTCATCAAAAACATCAGAGAGCTGCCAGATGATCAGTGGGGATGACGCACGATCAGTGCCAAACATTTCAGTGGAAAATAGGGCCAGTTGGAAAACCAAATTAATCATCATTATCAGCAGTTGCCACAGAAATCACACGAGACTTTCTCTTGGGATGGGTCTGAGACTGTTTCTAATTAAAATGTCAACAGGGAAGGTTTTACACCAGTTTGAGAGAGGGAGCAAACCTTAGAACCCGTTGGGATTCACTACTGAATCCTAAATAATCTTACATATAATGTGACCAAACCTAGGCTGTGTAACCTGTCATTTGAGTTAGCCACAGCACAAGCACAGCAAGAGGCGATTGTTATAAAAGAAGGGATGTCAGGAGATGCAGCACACTAAGCCTTAGCTCTGTACTAGACAGATTAAAACAAAGTACTAGGAAGAACAGAATTAGTAGTCAGAGCATAAGCTGATGACCTGGGAAAGAGTCAACGGAGCTCTGTAGAGAAAACTGTAGCTTAGATTTTTAAAGATCTTAAACATCATTAAAGGCTATTAAAGTGTCATGGGACAAGAGGAAAGGCTCATTTAGAGAAAAATACCTGGTTAAGAGAAAAAACCAAGGGTAGCAACAAACAGCGATGCTTTCCATAATGAAAGGAAGTTACTAGTGGGCATAATAAAGGTCTTCCCACGTGCTGCAATGTTGGTTATTCAACATGAACAAAGACAGGGCAGAGGAGACAGAGCCAGACTCTTCTCAGAGGCCAACAGTGAAAGGAGAAGGGGCAGTGATGACAAGTTACACCAAATGAAATTCAGACGGGTATATGTTCACTCCATGAGGGTAGGTAAGCACTGAAACAAGTTGTCCAGAGGTGTTAGGGAATCTCCATCCTTGGAGATTTTTCAAAACTTGACTAGATAAGGCTCCCAGCAACCCAGTCTACTTTGGAAGCTGGCTCTGCTTTGAGCAGCAGGTTGGACTAGATGAACGGACAACTGAGTCATAGAATCACAGAATGATTTGGGTTGGAAGGGACCTTTGAAGGTCATCTAGTCCAACCCCCCTGCAATAAGCAGGGACATCTTTAAGTAGACCAGTTGCTCAGAGCCCTGTCGCACCTAATCTTGGATGTTTCCAGGGATGGGGCATCTACCACCTCTCTGGGCAACCTGTTCCATTGTTTCACCACCCTCATAGTAAAAATGTCTTCCCTATATCTAGTCTGAATCTACCCTACCCTCTTTTAGCTTAGAACAATCATCCCTTGTCCTATCACAACAGGCCCTACTAAAAAGTTTATCCCCAACTTAAATTATTCCATAAAATACATGAAAGCCAAAGAACTTTCTGAAGGATGAAATTAACAACATGTCATCTCTGGAACCTTGAGGACATCAAAATTCAAATCAGGAATCTGTTCCTGGTTTTAGTAGTGAAGGACAGTTAATCAGCAAGCAAACCAAAGGATTCTACATTTCTAGCATCAGTAGAGTGACTCTTGGTGGAAATACACCCCAGCCATACATGGGACTCAACAGCAGGCACAACCAGCTTCAACACAAAGCTTGTGAAAATCAGGAGTTCTGGTCTTAATCCCTCTGGTCTTAATCCCAGTGACTCAGTCTCCTGCAATTTGTGTGTCAGAAAGCTGCACCCTGTACCGGCTGCACAGAAGTGCAAACCACTCCCAGCTACTACAAGCATCAGGAAGGACAGTGGGTTTGGTTGTTTTTTTTTTTTTTCCCTGGAAGGTCATAGGGGCAGAAGATAATGCAAGTTTCATCTCACAGGTCATCTGAGCAGAAAATAAGGTGCCTTGAAAATTGTTACAGACAACTTACACCTCAGTTAAGCATCCATGTTGCTCAGGAAAAGACCTGTAATTTCCAGCAGAGAAACAGTTCACAAGCTCAGATGTGACACCAGGTACTGGCATGCCTTACAGCTGCTGGAATCACAGATTTTCACTCAGACTACTGTACCCTTGACAAATCTCTGGGGAAAGAATGTAAAGTACATTTCAATACATCGGTGTCTTAGGAAAAGCTCCAACAAGACGATAATATTTAACTTCTCACAATTAGATCTCCTGTTTCATCACAACAGTGCCACAATCTCACACGCTCAAGCAGGGCATCTTCCCCTCCATCCAAGCACCAGGCAACATTCCCACGATTAATCGATTATCTCTAATGTCAAAGTTCTGCGATGCTTGCCTGCTCTATTGATGACTGGAAGAGAGTTATATTTGCAGATATTCAAGGCAGGTGTGCACACCTGTGCAAAACCAGGGTTCCTCACTGCCGAGAGCTGTGATGCTCAGGACACTGCACACTGTACGCTGGATTTCTTCCCAGACTTTAATATACATACACATTTACACATCACTAGTAAAAATCTGTACACTTCACATTACAGTACATACAAGCCACCAGTTGCTAGCTAACACCAGAACACTGATGAAGCCCAAGACGACTGCCCTAAAACAGGCAGGGGGGCTAGTCTTCCCCTCCGAGGAAGTTTCTTTGGGTTACACATTCCAACAAGACACTGCTTTCTGGAAGGGCAAGCGGAGAAGGTGGGCCAGTCCCAGAAATGGACCTGCACCTTTTCTTCCTCCTCCAACAGCGGTTAACAGCATCTTGCTCACGCTCCAGCTCTGGATGCTAGGTGCTGGGATTTTCTTTCTGCCTGCAGCATCATTTCTTCATCTTCATGTCCGCCTCGATGGCACAGCGACGCCCTCTGGTGCCTCCATCCTAGTCGCAAGGCAAACAGAAAGGGAGTTACGCAACCCTGAACACAAAATGCTTCCTCCAGCACTCGGAGGTGAGGAGTTGTGCATCTGGTAACAACTTTTCCTGCCTTCCAAACAGGAGAAAGGGAAGGTGCCCTACAAAGGCTTGGGAAGGCCTGCAGACCTACCTAAAATTCACTCTGGGCACAGCACAGGTGCTGGGATTTGCAGCATCTCTGCACACTGCTGGCAGCCAGGGCAGAGAGAGGCAACAAGGCTCTCGCCCAGGCAGATGCTTCTGGAGCCTGACAGGGCAGGCTTTTCCTAAGCGGCAGATTCTAGCTCGGCTCTTAAGATGGGAAGAGGAAACTGCTGACTAACCTACCTTATCAGCTGCTGATCCCTACGGGAAGTGCTCCTCCAGTTGAGTGACCCTGGCACTAGCTCCCTAGTTTCTCCGCACAGCTCCTTTCCATGAGCAGAAGGCGAGCTGAGAGTTTCCTTTGATCCGCTGCCCTCTCCCTCTGGCTGACATGCTGACTCTCCCGGAGTACTCCTCTGTCTTTAGATATATGTGAGAGAAAAAAACAACTCTCCATCTTCCTCCCCTCTCTCCTCCCCACAACTCAGAGACTTGCGGTTTCCCAGAGGGAATATTTTTCCAAACACTTTCAGATCAACACAGGCACAGAGCAAGATATTTCTGCGGAGTATCTTATTTGCTTTCTGGACCATGAGTGATAAAGGAGCACACAGCTGACTCCTCACTTTCCCAAGACCTTTTTGAACTGTCTTGAACGTGTGCAAGGGGCAGCTGTATAAGCATGTAGGATAAGATGTACGAACTACAGCACTGCACCGCTTGGTCTGTCTTCCCACTTACATGGAAAGAAAGCAGGAGAGAAGTTGTGGAAAAAAGCAAAGGCAGATGACAAAATGAGAACACTTGGAACCAGAAGAAAAGACTGAAGCCCCTCCCACTCACCCACACTGAGAATAAGGGACTGAGATGTTTCTTCTCTAATGATCATTGTTGCATAGCCCCTAAGTTAAACACACACCACTGCAATGCTGAGGATGCTGTGACAGTGCAGTGATCACCCAGACAAGAGGCAGAGCACACTGCCAGCAGTACTGCAGTACCGGCTGGAGCCTTTCAATACTTACAAAGAGAGAGAGAAGGAAGGCAGGAGAGCCCATTGGGACACTGTCCTGTTAAAAGGCCAAACAGAAGGACTTATCAGGTATCAGATACGGAAATGCACACACCACACAGAAGCACTGAGTCCACACACGAGCATAGAGAAACATGTGCCCCACTCCCCTTCCCGCGTGGCATCAGTCTTACGCAGCAGGAACATAAAAACGGACAAAAGAGGGATACTGCGAGAGTCAGAATGCTAGGAAAGCGATACTCTCTCCTCAGCCATGGCAAGGTCTGTTCTACCAAACAATTTCTGCACTGTGCAGTTGCCACCAGAACTAAGCAGGCAGTCCTTGCTGTCACAATGTTGTGTGCATCAGCTGAGAACACTTGAGACCACAATCAAGTCTGGATGTGTTTTTACAGAACAAAACCCCCAAGCAAACCTACACTGCTATTAGTGTAATGAGTGCAGAAGTCAAAGGTTCTCTGGTGTGTTTTACACAGCAGACCAGACTGGAGTGATGCCCTGGTTCTAAAAATGTGACTAGGAAGTGAAGGACACACAGCAGGGGCTAGTCTTCCAATTCTCTACACCTTCACCTTCCTGCCACATCATGCCTCTTCTAATACTCTCTTCATTTTCCTACATTTTTCATCACCTGTTTTTAAAAACAGGGAATAGAACAATTGGGATTACAGCAAACACTCAGAAGACCTGCCTCTGGGATGATGTACAGCTCCAGAGCTGACATTTAATCAATAGATACATTTAAAGAAAAAATTGTTCACATGAAGATGCTGGAGCCCTTGCAACGTGAAAAAAAAATATCTTTTTGATCTGAGAACTTCATGCAATATCTGGGATTCTTCAAAAGGTATGAAGTGCCCTTCCACAGGGTGCAGCATTCTCACCTTCTCCGAAGCATCTTGCTTGCGAGTGGAGTCTCGCCCACGCAGGCTCTTTGCACTGATCCCTGACTCTGATGTTTGCATGATCAGTTGTGTGGCCAGAAATTGCTGCAAGAAAACCACACTCTGTTAAGATTCTCATGCAAAACAAGCCCAATTAGTATGTGTCAGTTAACTATCACAAACCACAGGTTGGGAATGATTGGGTCAGAGGCAGTTTCAGTTCCTTGTCTGCTGCTCAGAATAAGTTCCCACATTTTACCTCAGAAGCCACAAGTCCTGAGGAACTGTAAAACCCCAGTTCAAACTCTGTTAGACCTGCCAGTTGGGATATTCACATGACATTTTAAATGTTCACAGGACACAGTTTCACGTACAATTTATACGAGCATAAACCAGCAGAGCCACCAAAATAAGCAACTGCGTCCCATGTCATTCAACATGCTTGTTGCTTGTTTCTGCTCCTGAACCACACCCTGGTTCTTGCTGGCCTAAGCATTTCCCTGAAGGAAATTAAATTTGAAATTGGTCTGGGCTGAACCTAAGAATTTTTTTCCTGTGTTGGTTTTAACTTATCCACAATCTAATTCACCACAAACACCTGAGCTAGTACAAGAGAGACGCAGGGAAAGGTGGAACTGCTTCATTCAAAGACACTGTGAATGAAACTGTTGTCTTTCCCATAGCCATGGACCAAGGCAGATGCTCTGTCCTGCACTGGCCTCAGCTCAGTACTTTACCTGGATCTGCTCCAGGACATCTCGCTGCATCTCCACAGCCATGTGGTACACATCATGGTCAGAGCTGTTGTACATAACTGCATTTTGAAACATCAGCATAATATCACGCTGGAACTCAGCTGTGGTTCGTATCAGCCCATTCTCAATGTTCTTTTTGATGGTAGATAAATCCATTGGCCTATGAAAGAAGTGCGGTCAAAATAGCAACAGAAATATTCAATTCTTTCTCCACTCTTTTGCATACAGCCCTGGGTCTGTAACATATCTAGTTAGACCACCTATTTCATTTAGCCCAATAGGCTCTCCCCCCCACAGGCTGTGCCCCTAGTACCAAGGCCGCAGGCTGGAAGACACAAGCTTTTTACCATGTTATGGTAAAGCATGTTACCATGCAGTTACCATGAATGGTACCAGTGGCATGACAGATGCCTCAGAAGAAGAATTTGTCTTTTCCAGGCATCACTGAAGGAGACAATAAAGAGCTAGACCTGCAGCCACTGCACTGTTTAGGAGAGATTTTGGGGGCTAGCAGGGGATTCTGGTAGTTTTTCCAGAAGAGTCCACCATCTGGGACAGTAAAAGATGCTGACTGAAGACGACAGGTCTTTGGAATGTCAAAGATTACACCCTACGCTTGGACAGAAACTGGGAGAAGCAGATCAGTCACATACCACCTTATTGATAAAAAAAAAAGTGTTCTGTATAAGTCAGCATACTTCATTCAAAGACAGGGCTGTGTAAGGACATATATCTATTACTGAAGACAATCCTTTTCTTGGAGAAACCTGTTTCTGACTGAATCATGGCAGAAAAAAAAAATAATTTTCCAAGTTTTGCAGTCTGCATGGTAGCCAAAAACTACACTGTTCCTGCCAGAAATCCCTACACCAATGTGCAAATTATACAGAGCTCTAATGACAGAAGACTGCCGAGACTCACCTCTGCACAATACTGTGGTAGCCTGGTGCTATATCATCAGTTACAGGCTGGAGGAAGACATTAGCATACCTGCAGAAAGAAAGAGTCCACTTAGTGTCCCGTCCTTGCTGGTAAATATTTTGTATCATGCTCTCACGTTTATTTGTCTGCTACCAGTAACAGTATGATTCATCACCTCCCAGTACCAAGGCAGATGAGCCTCTGAGATGGGACAGCGGAGACTTCTCTAGGATTAGTCACTTCTCAAGAAACCAAACTCACCGGTGATTAGCTGCTGCTCTCCAAACTAGCATGATGGCTTTCTTCCAGATCTTCTGAGCCTGTATTGCTTCCTGATCCTCACTGCACACTGAGCTGGGAAGAAAAGAGTGGGACTTCCTTCAGGAGCCTGCATACTGCCTCAGAGCAGAAACTTTATGGTTTATTTTGCCTTTGACATGCCTATGCTAATCCATGCCAAAGACAGTAAGAAAAAAATGGGACCTGGTACTATGGCGCTATCTGCGCATGTGCACTCGTAAGCAAGGGGAACCAGACAAATCATCAACAAATTCCCACTTTGGACCCACTCAGTCAGCAAAACAGAAATGAGAATCCTACACTCCCTCCACAAAATAACATGGATTTGCACCCCCATGCCCAAGAGTTTCACTGATACTCACAACTGTGAGGAGGCTGGGCTGCTGGGAATGGAGTCAGCTAGTGTGTGAGACTGTAAAGGTGCATTATGGACACTGAAGCCATCATCGCTCTCGCTAACGGGGGGTTCGTTATCCATCTCTGATAGATATCCCTCACCCTGATCTTCTTCTTTGGGTTCCTCCAAACTGGCAGCCTCACTGGCACCATCCTCATCATCCTCTTCCCCCTGCCCATCCTGAAACACAGAGTTTGTGAGTCCGCGCAGCCAGCTAGAGCAGCACATCAGAGCCTCCAAAGCAACTACGGTTCAGCAAGCAAGGCAATTTTCTTGCCACACTGCTGACAACTGTACAGGCACTTTCACAAAATTCCAGTCACTCTATCCTGCCCTGCCTCCCCCTGCAGACACAGAAACATACAGACATACACAGCTTTACAGTGCCTGAAGCAATCTCCCCTTTAGCTCTGACTGTGGGCTGCCCACTTCTCAGTGCAGAAAGCCGAGTGCAAGCTTTGCTCCTCAGCAGGTGGGAGCCAGGAAGCAGCAGCAGCGAGATGTTACTAATAAACTCAAGATGACTACAACTAACTGAGAATTACCTTCATCTGACTCCTAAACAGGGCTTGGGCCTCCTCCTTCATTGACTCTGCGAAAAAGAAAAGCAGAAAGGTTGATTCTCCAAAGCAGTCTTTCCTGCAAAAGCTCCTGCACCAATGCCTACTGCCCTGCAGTAATTACGACTGTTCCTACACGTATCTTTTCTCCCTCCTCCCCAAAAAACCTGAACCAGATCACTGACAACTATCCAGCTAATAATGTTGCACGTAAAAGATTTCCTAGCTGAATTAAGTTACCTGACAGCTCAAATTTGTGCTGAACATCAGCCTGTGAGGAGTCTTCACTCACATTTGGGACTTGTGGAGGGGATGAATCATCATCAGGTGGGGTCTGGAGGGAAGAGAAATGCACAAATCTAGATGTTTGTGTCAGCTTACTTCAGTGAAGGTGTGGGCACATCTCACTCACCCTAACCTAACTCAAGGCAATGAAGTTCACTGAGCACCTTCCCGACAGCAATTCTGCACATGGGCTGGGGGAGGTAACACAAAGGTACTGCCTAAAGCAGAGAGCTTCTCTGCAGATCTAACAGATCAGCAGTGTGACTACTAAGAAAACAGTCAATCACATTCATTGAAGGGTCACCTTCAACCCAGCAGTCATCCTTCCTCTAAACTTCTCTCCTACCTGCCACAACTGCTCCTTTCCTTCCCCACACCAGTTCCAGATAGTCTCTCTGCTCACATACCTCTGTCTTCACTGTATTGTGCACTGTGTCTTCTCCCTTGGCCGATTCTATCTCGATTTCAGAAGTTTCTCCTGCTGTTACAGTTGCTCTTTGATCCTCTTCTATCTCTTGACTTCTGAGCTCTGGTGTTTCCGTCACCCTTGCAGTTACTGGTATGGTTTCCTCAGGGCCCAGCGGATTCTGCTCCTGCTCTGCAGGTTCTGTCTTTATTTCTGATCCCAGCTCACCAATGCCCATTAGGTCTCGAATTCCCTTTGCCTCTGGTTCTTCACACTCCAGTCTCTCCTGCTTTACAGTCACAGACACTTGGGGTATCTGGGCCTGTTTCTCATGCTCCTGACGAATTGAGTGTTCCCATGGGCCAGGCAGGGTCTGAGGGTCATCAGTATCTTCGCAGAAAGAAGACAGAGCAGCTTCAACAACTGCTGCATCCAGGACTTCAGGGTGGTCATCTACCTTTATTGCCAAAACAAACACACAGCAGTGCAGGCCAAGGTCAGAAAGAGGGATTAAAGAGAAGTTCATGTTATTTGGTAATGAGACAATTGTGGAAAACCTGGTGTACTGGGTTTACAAAGTTGCCTTTCACAGCCAGACCTGTATCACTCCCTGCAGTCTCCCATAGAGCTTCAATTTCAGAAATACAGCATTCCTTGAAAGCATGCTCCAAGCAGCGCTCATTTGCTGGCTAGAGGTGTGACCCAAACCCTACCCAACACAAGGAAGAAAGAAATTTCTTTCTGCACTCTGAAGAGGAGCACCAGGCTAAACGTGGCAGACTAGCCGCAGTGGTGTCATGAGGCCATTTCCTATTGGTCTGGACAATGATGGTGAGAATGTGCATTTTGGAATAGTCAGCAATCATTTGAGATTAACCTGACTGGATGTGGAGCAAAAGGCATTGGTACTCTGCTTTGCCCATTTACCTTATCCTCAATGATGGCTATAATATTTCCAACAGTATCGAAGTCCAGCTCTTCCCCCGTATAGGACACTGCGATATCCATTTTCTCAGCCAAATCCAGGTCTTCTTTCCCATCCATGCAGTGATCTTTGGAAGACCCTGCAGCGCTGCCAGCCCCAGAACCCAGGCACTCTTTCTTGATGGAATCAATGATCATGGATATTTCACTGCTGTCCATGGACACTGTCACAGTATGGGAATCGGACACTGCCTCCATGGAAACACAGGCTTCTGGCTGGCTCACTGCGCAAGGATGAGAGCGACAATCAGAGACCAATCCGGAGAAGTCAAGCCCACATAAATAACTACCGCAGTGGGTAAGACCAAGCACCAACCACAAGTATCCCCAGGTCCACCCACAAGAGCACAACTTTGAAAAATAAAGGACAAATGTAGGTTTGGTTTCCCACAGTAAAGACAAAGTGAGATTCCAGCCCTTGAACCACAATCCAGCAACAGACCATTAGCACCCCCACCCAGTAAACCATGTTTAAAACCACGTTTTATTCCAGAACTCAGCCATCACCATCCTTTCAGCAAGGATGGCGAGTCTGAGGTGATAGAAAGCCAGCTGAGAGCTTGCTGGGTGCTGATCCCGAAGGAAGTTCTGCTTTCCAGCAGTGCATGACCTACGACTGTGTAGTTCAGGAACGCACCTGTGGCTACACTTTCTGGAGCTGCAGCTGGTGGCACAACGGATGGTGCTGACAGCGTGGGCATCATGACAATGGTTGCCTGGGACACAGGCTCTACGGGGGTTGGCAGGAGCTTAGCTGGAGGTTCACTGGCAACAGCGGAGAAGGAAGCAAGAGGTGAGGTGAACTGTGCAGGACCAGCTTCTAGAAGCCGGGAAAGCGTAGGAGCACCTAACAGAGAGTAGAAGGGAAAAGCACATGAGCAAGAAGCAGCCACCACTGAAGTCCACAAAGCCACCACTGGGGTCTTCACTGTCTGGTGGCTTCTTCTGGGAAAAAGACACTGCGAGGTACCTACAAACAGTCCCAAAAGCTGTATGGAGAACCTGCACCAAAAATGCACGACTATTCTGTGTGTGTGCAGTCTGAAACAGGATCATGCAGACTATGGGATACTGTGATCAATGTAAGGGCTGACAGGCTAAGCCACACAAGCAGAGAGATGCCCTTCCACATACCAATACAATTACAGGAAATCTGAAAAACAGTGCTGAGCGCCACACAAGGTAAGCCAAGACAGTCATCACAGGAGCTGGAAGGGAGCAGAGGGGATCTCTTTGCAGGTCTTTCCTGAAGAATTCCTCTTCTATCAAAGGTTGTTACTCATACTATCTGTAACTTCCAGTTTGAATTTACTGAATTATCTGGACCAAATTAACAGGTCTTAAAGAACAGATGTAGATAAGGAAAGTGAGATTATTCATATGGAACTATATATGAAAGAATGGCATAAATCCTCAGTTGCAGACAGTGTGATTAAGCCACTGGTTATCACGAGCTAAGAAGAAACTTCACTTTAAGCAGGTTGTTCTGAAAAGGGCCAATGCAAAGAATTGCACTGTCCCTCTCACCCCCCCCCTCTGTCAAAATTGCTCTGGAGCTCACAGACCGCTGTGGGCTAATCCTCAACAGACCTCTAAGCTTCCAGATTCACAGTGAGCTGCAGTTTGACACATCGGCAATCAGATACTAGACCATTTTTTCCCCCCAACTCCCTGTCAACTAACCCTTTCTTTCTACACTGAAATGCCTGGTATTAGCCAGTGTCTAGTGACCTAGACTGCATGGACCAGGATTGAATCAAGTCTAATTGTTTCAGTCACTTTAGACCAAGGCACTCCTTTTTTCTGTAAGGATCAGTCTTAAAAAAGGTAAGGATGAGAGGGACAGGGGTACAGAAATAGGAAAACAACTCATAAAGAAGCCCCCAAACCAGCCAGGCTAAATGCCCTTCATTTCCAAAAAGAATTCACAGAACAGTCTGAAGGTGCATCTGAAAGGAGAACTGTATAGGGAGAATCCCAAGTTACCTGAGGCAGCAGGAGATGCAGGGACAGCACCAGGTGCCGACTGCATTTCCCCACTGTGCAGCACTGGAAGGACGCTTCCTACCTCCAGCAGGACTCCTGAGCTGTTCATGTGACCAGAAGCCACTGCCATTTCGTTTTCACCAACCTGCCGAAGGGGGACACAACTGAAGTTCCTGGAGATACCATGACATCAGTGGTTTTTTGCCAGATATGCACCTCCATGAATATGTCAATTGTTTTCTGTCTCAGCATTTCTTCTGCACTTTTTGTCCAGTCTAGTCCCTGCCTGAGGCCCCTTACACAAGTGCACAACATGACAGTTAGAAAGTACTTGTTCTTCAGCTACAATACAGCTGCAGTGCCACCTTCCTTTGAAGTCAGGCCAAATAAATCATTTGCTCCACTTTACTTCCTCTGTTCAAGGACCTCACAATCATTTACAGATACCAGTCTCTCTACCCCAAGATGGCATGGAATTATCCCCAATTTTGAGTTGACGCAAACTGAAGCACCAAGATGGAAAGTAACTCTTATCAAGGTCACACAGTAAACCTAAGACGGACCTTGACGCTGATGTAGAACAGCCCTATTGATACTAAGAAAACCCAGTCTTCCACTGCCATTACCCTTCCTTTCTCCACCCTATGTTACACTGCATCCTGCAAACAGACCCTGTGGGACATTTACACAAGCTAACAAATAGAAAAGACCCCAAATCTAACAACTAAAAAAAAAGAAAGTCAACAGCAATACACCTGCTCCATCACACAAGCCCTAACACAGGGAATCTGTGCCATATGCAGGCTTACAGCTACTATGTTCAGACTGGGCTCTGAACAGTGTCAGCAACAGTCGCCCTCCTCAGACTTCCAGAGTCACCAACACCAGAAGTGGGCTGTCATCACAGTGATCTTACTGTCTGTCTATAATTAATGGAAAACTGAAGCACTTCAATACTGCTCATAAAGGACTAGCTAAGATCCATTACAGATTGAAACTCGACTTCCTGCCAAGATGTAAAAAACTGTGAGCCCAAAGTAGAAGTCATCAGGAACAGCTCCACAGAGGCTGACTGGGATGGTGCTGACTAGCACACTCCCTTCCCCTGGGGAAAACTATTTTCTCTAGTAAGCCTGCAACTCCAACTCCTTAACGACTGAGAGGAGATAGCCAGTCCTACGGGCCTGAATGATTCCTGCAGTCCTGCACCCACAGTACTGCCAGGAAAAGGTCCCACCTCTGTGCCTCACAGGGGTAATTACATCTCTCAGAATTACTTCTGTTGGGACTCGCACAAAAACTACATTTTTAAAAAGCTTTTGCAGCTCCCCCTTTTTCAGTGGGGAGTCTGGAGCAAATTGTTTGTGTGCTTGCATATATGAGCAGAGAGCTCCATACCAGCCTGGGGCTTGTGGGCAGGAGACTGCCCTTCTTCAGCAGCTCTGAGAGCAGAGGGGAAGGAGGCGGAGTTGCTTTTTGTCCTAGCATCTTTTTCTGGGGTGAATCATCAGTGACTGGGGTCATGGGGGCATCCAGGGGAGCAGAGCCTGGAGGGGTGTCAGGGATTCCAATGAAGGAGGCAACTGGGGTGCTGGGCAATGTCCCTGGAGTGACCTGAGAAAGAGAAAAACCACACTGTTCAAAGCCACACTCCACCACACGGACTAGCCCCACTTGCTCCTTCCCCCAAGAGCACTGATCCAGCACACCACAGACACCTACTCCATTCACTCGCTACACCTACTCCAGGCATATGCTTTCATCCTTTCCCTGTCCTGTAGTGCCACTTCCCAGGCACACACAGCAGACTGCCTGGCCAACCCACTGATGCCCCTACGTAGCCTTTGATCCAGGCACCTGATCACCACAGACATGGAAGAGGACATGTATCTTGAGCAGCACTGTACATCAACCACACTACAACACTACCACAGCAAAAAGTCTGCAAAACAAGGCAAGGGCTTCTCCCCAGGCTCCTTTTCCATGATGGACGCAGAGCCCCATGTCCCAGGCTGGTCCTTTCCTCTTACCATGAGAAGGATCCTTACCCCTGGACTGGCCTCATCCACAGCAGGCTGAGACAGATCTCCCAGAGCATAGTCTCCCCCTGGGGAGGTTGAGCCTGCAGGGGAGCGAACCATCACACCCGTTAATCGTCGTGGTGGATTCTTAATGGCCTGACGAGCTGGAAGAAAACAGGGAAAAAAAAAGGGGAGATTCTATGACTCCATCTTCAACAGTCCCTGAGAGTCACCTCTGACTTTTACCCTAAAGAACCATAAGAAAACAATTTAAATTGTAGGAATTTCCTGGACCACACTAGGCTAAGTTCACAAATACTACTAGCATTGGGTAACGCACTTTAATTGCAGATTTCCCAAGCAGCTGGCTATTCATAACCTATGACCACTGACAGGTTAGTTCACTGAATTGCCCCAAGAATTATAAATTAATGAAACATTCAGAACAAGTCTCTCTCCCTTGTATCTTCAGACAATAGTAAAACTATAGGGAAAACTAAAGTGGTGACATTCTAATAGAGCTCCTTGCTAATCCTGCTTCCTCTTAGATATATCTTTTCTACAGAATTTGCTCCTTTCTCAGAAGTCTTTGCATTTTGCCCAGTTACAAATATAGTGCTGCAAAGAGAATACAACCATTCTCTCCAACTCTAGGGTCAAGGAATTCCTCCTGAACAGGTAGGTGTTAAGAAGACTTACATATTTTCCAAATGTTCTTATTATATGTTCTTAATATATGCCCCTCTCTACAGGGACAAGTAAGGAAACTCATTTCCAGCTTACCCTGATAAGCAGCATCTGTAGCCTTCCTCTTGACTTCTGCCTCCTCCTCCTCCATTTTTTTCTTTCTGTATACAGAACCAAAACCTACTGTCACAGAATGTCCCACTTCCTCTTAGTTCCTCCTCCACAATCAGTTTACTGACCCCAAAGCCCATTATCTCCAGTCAACAATTAACTGCCTTTGCAGACGCAGGCTCAATACCTCAGAGGAGGGAAGCAAAGCCAGAAGCCAGTCAGAGAACAACACACTTCGCAGGAAATTTCACTTCCAGATGATTATCAAAACGCATGACACAAGCATGATATTGCGAGCCATCACGAAGCTCTTTACTGAGAAACTCTAAACAATGCTGCACACAAACTGGTGTCCACCAACCTAAACTTAGTCCACCCTCAGAGGCCAAAGCATCTGTCTAGCTGCCTCATTTTTCTTATCCCTGTACATGGAGCAAGAGATGTCTGACAAACACTGAGTGTCAGGGAACTACAATCGCAGAAGCAAGCATGACATGGATATAATGAAGTGAAATAACCCACATCATAATCTCATTGCACAGCTCCTCCAGTCTGTTATCCATGTGTCCAGCCTGGATCAGCTCCACATCCTTCTTGAGTTGCCTGTAATCAGAAAATCTTCTTATCACTGAACAATACACCCTAAGTAGCATTTTCACCCCAAGCACTATCCCACTTAGCTGACTTTTCCAAGACAGAGTTCTCAGGTGCACTACAGCTTAATAGCTCTGCTATATACCTGTATTTTTCCTGCGTTTCTTTAATAATTTTCTTCAACTCCTCAACTCGTTCTGCAGTCAGTTTCCGCACAATAACATCTTCCACAGTTTCCACAACTTCTCCCTTCTCACCACGTTTTCTCCTATAGAATAAGAGAGAACCAAAACCAGTTCAGACATAAAATGCAGAAAACCCCTGTTCTTCTCTCACATATGGCTGCCGTCTATCATTCCTGACACACACATGCCCCCCAACAAATCAACCTCTTCCAATTTCCCTTAAATGATATTGGACAGAACAACGTTCAAACAATCTCTTCTGAAAAATTTATTAAATTCTTAAATGCATCCAGTGTTAAAGACTTCAGGAGTAGATCAAAGATGCAAGCCCACTGCAAATTCTCACCCTGAGAAAAATCAGTCATTCCACTTCAGAGAAGATTCTTACCATCCAAGAATAAACATCTATTTTTTTCCCCTCAGTAACTTTACTAAGTCTTCTGTCTTTGCAACTCTAGAGCTGAAGATCATTTAGCACTATCACAAACAAATACTTTTCAACATCCTGCCTTTAATTTAATTTTTTTAACCCCCAATTTAATGTTTAATTAAAAAATTAATTTTTAATTTAACCCCCAATTTAATGGGATGTGAAGTCCCAAAACAAACTGCTTGGAGTTAGGAGTGAGAAATATCCGAGACCACAAAGCTGTAGCAATAGCATTGATACGAAAACAGTAAGAAACCACTGCAAAATAGAGAAAAATATAAAAACGTTTCCCGTTCTCACTTCTGCTGTCTTTTCTACCCCTATTCTGAATCATAATTTTATGTGTAAAGCTTCTGATTAGTAATACTAACATGTGGTGTTTTATTCCAGCCAAATATGTTTCTTTTTGCTGCATTAAGTCTCCAAATGCACGCTGCAACTCTTACAAATGGAGCTGTGGCAAGGAGGCACCACCTACCCTGCCATGTATTGTAACAACAGTAGGGGCATATGGAAAACACTACAAGTACACAATCAATGACCAGTTTTCAAACCATGTAATACCAAAATACTTCAGTCTTCTGAAAAAAAAAAAAAAAAGGAGACAAGAACAAGAAATATGGGAAGCATGTTCTAAGTTATACCTTGGGCTTGCCAGTCTCCCCCACCTGCCATACCCCGATGTCTCTGTCCACTCACGCCAGCTATCACAACTGAATTTCCTCATTCCAGTATGCTCCTTCTGGGAGGAGCACTATCAAATGCTTCACTGTAAGAACTGACAAATCCACCCCAAACTGCTGCAGACTGCACTCGCGTCTGACTTTGTACTCACTTAGGAGTCTCTGTAGTCTCCAGGAGCTCCGAATACTGAGAAGCACAGTGCTAAGAAGAAACAAAGAAAGTCAGAGCACACCAAAGAGTCAGCTTTGGCAAACACCTATCAACAAAGCTTACAGGGCACTTACTCCTACTTTTTCAGAGGTCTTAACACTTCATGAACATATCTGACAGTCTTCTCCAGTTTTCCCCATGGCTGTAATTTAGTGTAACTCAAAGCAAGGAGCCATATTAACTTTTTTACTACAGCACAGCCTAGGCTGATCTTCAAAACAAAGCTAAATAACAGACACTCTCAACTAACCATTCAGAAATCAAAGTAAGCAAGCATTATTAGGAAAACTGTAGCTGTAACGTCTCTGCCTGTGAACATGAACCAAAAATATTTCAATGGAGAATGCAAAATAGCATTATATGAAGGGCAGTTTTGTAGCTGAACAGAAAGAGCAAAGCAACATAAACCCCTCAACTTCTCCTCCTTTAATTATCTTAATCTCTTTCTGTCCCTTATGCAACAAAAATCTCAGGTGCCTGCCCAAACAGTAGGACATAAAAAATACAGGGGCAACCACAAATTCCTGGGGTAAGGAATTCCACAGCTCAATTACATGCCTGGTGAGGAACAATCTCTTTAGTTTGCTTTGAACTTGCCTCCTGTTAGTCTTACTTAATAGCCTCTAAACGTTGTACTGGACAAAGCAATGAACAATTAATCCTTATTCATCCTCAACCGTGCTGACATCTGTTGTATTCCTGTTATCTCTTCTTTATGTTATGGGTTTTACCTGACTTAGCCGTCCCTTACAAGTAAGCTGTTACATGTCTTTTATCGTTCTTGTCTTTTCCATAACTTTATCCAACTGCACTGTAAGCTCACATTTAATTTCAGAAACAGGAAGAATTATATCTGGCTTAAATAAAATTGATTTTTAAAAAATAAATGTTGCTATCATTTTAAAAATCAAGAAATAAATTCTTTTAGGCAGCTGTCTTACATATACCACACAGAACTCATTTTTTCCAAGATTCAAGTATCAGTATCTCACCTTTTGGGAAAACCAGTCAGGTGGGCGTCCCGGCTCTGCAAAAGGTTTGATAGCTCTGCTGACTGAGACCCTACAGGAGAGAAATGGGAAGTCACTGCCAACTTACTCCCTTCCACAACCCACATGCAGAGAAAAGGTGCTGATCTGTCTCGAAGTTCAGCCCTGAATAGCCCCCATGAACACAACGAACTTGCCAAGGAGTTCTTATGTTTGGAAATTACTCAAATACAGCCTTTGACCTCAAAAATATTTGTCTGCTTCTCACACACAACAGCTTTACTCCGTTGATTTGAAAACCAAATTTCTAGCTTCTGATGACACCATTACATTTCCACAAAAGCTCTAATTTGGTGAGAGGAAAAAGGGAGCAAAACAGACTCAAGTTCAGAAGCAGCGCACAGCAATCTGTTATCAAACACCTTTCCTCACCACAACGCACCCCTTCCCATTCACCAACGTGTCATTCTTTGATCTGATTAACACGCTTCTGTTTTTACACAGCAGTTCCAAAACAAACAAAAAGACCTTTAACACCTCCATCTTCGTTTTGAACAAAAAGCTGAAGGGTTGACGCCTAGCTGCTGCACAAGTGGCACGGCAGAAGGCCGTACCCCAGGCCACGCACAGCCGCAGGGCAGCCGGTGCCTGAAGGACAGAGAGGCCCGGCCCGCTCCCTTACCAGTTCTGGTCTCCGCTCCGCATGACGGACGAGGCCAGGCAGAGCTTCTCGCGAATGGACCACGGCTCCGTAGGGCCGGCGCTCAGCAGCTTGTGCTCTGCAGGCACAGAGGAAGGAGTGCGCGGCGCCGCCCGGGCCCAGCCCCGGCCCCACCCCGCCCCGGCCCGCTGGGCCCGCCCCCCTCACACCACGCCCGCCCTTCAGAACCGCTCGATTCTCCCCGGGCCTTTCCCCCACCGCTATCCCACGCCAGCCCCGCCACCCGTGGGCCACCGCCGCCTCCCCCGTCCGCCGCCGCTCCCAACAGGCCCCGCACTCACTGCCCGTCCCCGCCGCCATCTTCCCCGCCAGGCCCGAGGGAGAGGGGGGGCGGAGCCACGCGCAAAGCCCGCCGGGAGGGAGGCAGGCGCACGCGCACCGCACCACCCCAACCGCCGTCCACCGCGGGCACGTGCAGCCCAGCCTTCTATTCCCGCCCCCGCTGCCCCACGGCGGGCGCTGATTGGTGGCCGCGCGGACGCGGGTCCCCATTGGCTGAGGGAGAGGGGGCGACGTTTGAAACCCAACAGTAGGTGCGCGCGGCCGTCGAGTAGCAACGCCAAAACCGGAGCTGGAGTTGGGCGGTGAGGTGCGCTCGGGAGAGGCGGCGTCGGCGTGAGAGGTGGGCGCCGGTGCGGGGCGGGCGACGGGGGTGGGGGGCCGCGGTTGCGGGCGACGGGGGTGGGTGGCCGCGGTTGCGGGCGACGGGGGTGGGGGGCCGCGGTTGCGGGCGACGGGGGTGGGGGGCCGCGGTTGCGGGCGACGGGGGTGGGGGGCCGCGGTTGCGGGCGACGGGGGTGGGGGGCCGCGGTTGCGGGCGACGGGGGTGGGGGGCCGCGGTTGCGGGCGACGGGGGTGGGGGGCCGCGGTTGCGGGCGACGGGGGTGGGGGGCCGCGGTTGCGGGCGACGGGGGTGGGGGGGCCGCGGTTGCGGGCGACGGGGGTGGGGGGCCGCGGTTGCGGGCGACGGGGGTGGGGGGCCGCGGTTGCGGGCGACGGGGGTGGGGGGCCGCGGTTGCGGGCGACGGGGGTGGGGGGCCGCGGTTGCGGGCGACGGGGGTGGGGGGCCGCGGTTGCGGGCGACGGGGGTGGGGGGCCGCGGTTGCGGGCGACGGGGGTGGGGGGCCGCGGTTGCGGGCGACGGGGGTGGGGGGCCGCGGTTGCGGGCGACGGGGGTGGGGGGCCGCGGTTGCGGGCGACGGGGGTGGGGGGCCGCGGTTGCGGGCGACGGGGGTGGGGGGCCGCGGTTGCGGGCGACGGGGGTGGGGGGCCGCGGTTGCGGGCGACGGGGGTGGGGGGCCGCGGTTGCGGGCGACGGGGGTGGGGGGCCGCGGTTGCGGGCGACGGGGGTGGGGGGCCCGGTGAGCCCTGTCCCGGGCCCTGCCTGGTGACCGGGCGCAGCACCGTGTGTCCGTGCCGAGGGAGGGTTCTGTGCGGTAGCTGTGGTTGTGGGGAGTGGGTGGATGCGGCAGTGGTGGGACATTACCTTGTAGCGGGGTGTACCTGCAGGGAGCGAACGCTGGGCTCCCAGAAGGCTGCTGCAACATCACCTTATACCCTCCCTGTGCCCCTTTTTCTCCAGGAGCGATGGAGCAATCAGCTGCCTCCCCTCGGCTGTTTTCTGATGATGACGGTGTTGCAGCCTCCCCTGTTCTTGAATCTACAGCGACAGGGTTTGCGACTGATGTGCACAGGAACCTGCTGTCGGAGTTCTCTGCCATCTCGCCAAATCTGGAGGGTTCCCAGCAGGTGAGGCTGGAGCTCTGTTGTTACAAACAGGGCAGTGTTTTGACTTGTAGCTGCTGCATCTCTGTACAAAGGCGTTGGTGGTGCAGGGCTAACAGAGACCCTTCAGAAAGGGCTAGACCAAAATGTTGTATTGCAGGGGGCAGTTCCTCTTATGAACGGTACAGCCAGCAAGTGTTCTTTAAACACAATGGCTCTTAGTGTGGTGTTTGGTCTGAATTACTAGATAAACAAAATAAAAACAAAAAAAAAAGAAAAAAAAGGACGCTGTGCCTGGAAATGCCTAAGAAAGGTTCTGGCCTTGCTGGGGGTTTTGGGACCAAAGAAGTCTCCATTAGCTACTGAGTACTAGTTGGGGTAGCCACACGTGTTCCATGCTGTGGCTTCTGTTAGTGTTCTGATGGATGGTTGTGTATTGCCTCTCTGGCTACCATGTTTAATCTGCTGACTTTTGCAGGCTGTAACAGAAGACAGTAATGAAAAATTAAAGGTCTATCTGAGAGTTCGACCTCTGAAACCTATAGAGGTGGAAAAAAGAGAAGACCAGGTGAGACACTGGGTGAAGCAATCTCTGAGCTGGTTGCCCGTGTGCCTGCTGGGAGATGATATTATCCTTTGCTGTCTATGCTGTGGCCTCTTGTAAGCTGTTGTGATGACGGAGGTTTATGTGTTCTTTAGGGCTGTGTCTGCATTGAGAATTCGGAGACACTTCTTCTAAAAGCCCCTAAAGACTCCTTCAACATGCGGAGCACAGAACGTGGAATAGGACAAGCGATGCACAGATTCTCTTTCACCAAGGTAGGTAATTGGGACAAACAATTCATCTGGAAGGTTTTTTTGAGCTTAAACCCACCTTACCACTTGAAAAGCTGGCTTACTAATGCTACTGCATCCAATGCACCGTGTGAACTATGCAGTCTTATACAAATGTCTTGTCCTGGTTTCAGCTGGGATGAGTTCACTTTCTTCCTAGTAGCTAGCACGGTGCTGTGTTTTGGCTATGATGTGAGAACAATGTTGATAACAGCACTGATGTTGTTGCTGGGTACTGTTTATACGAAGTCAATGACTTTTTGGTTTCTTGGGCCCTGCCAGCCAGGGGGCTGGAGGGGCACAAAAGACTGGGAAGGGACACAGCCAGGTCAGCTGACTTGAACCAGCTGAAGAGGTATCCCATACTATGGGATGTCATGCTTGGTATATAAACTTGGAGGGTTAGCTGAGGCGGTTCGTTGCTCAGGGACTGGCTGGGCATCAGTCAGCAGGTGGTGAGCAGTTGTATGTGCATCACTTGTTTTTCCTTTTCCTTCAGATTTTATCCTTTTTCCCCACCTTTCCATCATAATTATTATTATTGATGTTCTTACCTCTTTATTCTGTTTAAATTATTAAATTGTTTGTATCTCAACTCTCAAGTTTTACATTTCTTTCTGATTCTGCCCCCCATCCCTCCAGGTAGGGGGGAGTGAGCAATTGGCTGTGTGGTGCTTGGTTGCTGGCTGGGGTTAAACCACAACACGCCTCTACTTAAGTTTGTTTCTGTTGCTGCTGCTTTAGTTTTTCTCTTTTTAAGCTGATCCTGACAACTTTTTTGGCAGCAAATGCTGAACTCTTGTTCATGAGGCTGTAGTGATATTAGATGTTCCTGGATTAAGCAAGTGATCAGTTTATTTATGTAGGGGGCTTGGACTGGAATTACTGGTGGGTCTGTTGCTCATGATGTGGGGTTAGTGGAGGGAACAAGGGACTACGTAAAATCACTTGAACAACCATCAGCAGTCAAAAGATTGGACAGATCTACATGAAGCCATTTTTCATATGTTTTGTTCGCAGATCTTTGGACCAGATGTGGGGCAGAAATTGTTCTTTGATGCGACAATGAAGCAGATCATAAAGGATGTCCTGAATGGGCAGAACTGGCTGGTTTACACCTATGGCATCACCAATTCAGGGAAGACTCACACTATTCAGGGTAAGGAAAACACCAGGTATTAGTAGCCTGTTGAGGGAGTTGTCTGCTGCTACATGTGAATCCTCAGCTTGCTGCTGTTCTTGCTTCAGGCACCAACAAAGATGGGGGGATTCTGCCTCGCTCCTTAGCGGTCATCTTCAACAGTGTGGGGGACCAGCTGTACCAAGCCATGGATGTGAAGCCTTCCCTCTCCAATGAGGTGATCTTGCTGAACAGCACGCAGGTGCGGCAGGAGGAGAACAAGAAGCAGACCGTGCTGCGGGGGGGTCTGCGTGAGGTAAGTGTGTGGCTTCTAGGAGGTTTAACAGGGAAAGGATGGTGTCACACAACATACGTGCTCATGTTCTCTGTTTCCTTCCAGGAGGAGCTGTTAATGTCACAGAAGAGGCGTCCCACTACTGAATCTCGGCTCCAGGCCACCACTGGTTGCAGTTTTGACAGTGGAGTTGCTGGCCTCTCTTCATCTAGCCAACTCGCCAACCATTCGGACACCAGCCAGCAAGAAGGTATGTCTGGAAGCCTGTTGCATACTACCTGCTACTTGTTGTTGGAGAATGGAGGAAGAAAAGGTGATGGTTATTTGGATGCTCTGTTGTGGCTAATGGAGCAAAGGTGCTGTAGTTTCACAAATTCTCCCTTTTGAAAAATAAGGACGTCAGGGCTGAAGAACTTTGTATGTGCATCTTGCCAGCATGTGAATTCACCACTGCGTAATAACCAAGCCTTGTGATTTGAAGTTACTGGAGAGACACTTCATTCAGGGAATATTGTTGGTTATTAAGCAGCTGAATGCAAGATTATGGGGATAGCCAGAAAGTAGGGTGCTAAAGTGACATGTTGCACTGAGCACTTGTGCTCAGACTTTTGAGGAGGAACTACTAGCTGGTATGGTGTCCAGAAGCATGGAGTGATTGAGGTAACAAAGAATAAAACTTGACGTATACTGGGAAGTGTTATGTTTGAAATGTCCTATCCTTCTGGCGTCAAGATCAAGGATATAAAAAGTCCTTACACAGAATGGAGGACACTTTAGGCTGTCTCACCGGGGACAGGCATTAAAGTAGATCCAAATAGGAGGAGGTATATAGAATAATTTGTGGGGTAGTTTCTGCTGAAGAAAGATATCTCACTCTAGCTAAACAGTTTAGGTCGGACCTGTGAAAAAAACGTGGTCATGATTTTTTATTTTCCTCCCCTCCCCAGAACCAGGCCCTCGCTGGGCTGACTCGGATTGTGTTTCACTCACCGACGCAGGAGATGTGCAGTTCTCCATCTGGGTCTCCTTTTTTGAGATTTACAATGAGTTAATCTATGACTTGTTAGAACCGGCTTTACCTAGCCGGACCCGCAAGAGGCAGACACTGCGGCTCTGTGAAGACCAGACTGGCAGCCCCTATGTGAAAGGTAGATTTACCTGAAAGATATTTTTATTGGCCTGCTAGGGAGACTTGAGGACTGATTGGGTGGCTTAGCAATGATGTGTTGGGAGCACAATGTCATCTGCGGCCCCTCAGAGCTCTCTGCTTTTGGATTATGGAACTGTTAAGTTTGTTAATGTCGAGGAGATGCAATGGTGAAGTTGGGGCTGAGATAATTAAGTTTTCTGTAAGTCTCCTAACTGGCTTGCCCAATGCATGCCTGCTTTTCCAGATCTGAACTGGATCAATGTCCAGGATGCTGATGAGGCCTGGAAGCTCCTGAAACTGGGTCGGAAAAACCAGAGTTTTGCTAGCACCCACATGAACCACAACTCCAGTCGCAGGTCTGAAGGGAGAGGGAGGTCATTTAGGTAGAAATACAATTTTGTATTTCTATATGGGCTTCTAAAGGTTGCATTTCCTTTCTAAAAATCTGCATGTTTCTTTGCAGTCACAGTGTCTTCTCCATTCGGATTCTACACTTGCAAAGAGGTGGCACTGGAATTGTTAAAATCAGCGAGTAAGTTTCATACTCTCTAGGATCTGGGGGTGTTCCCTGGAGACTCAACTTCTCTGTGTCTCTTGTTATGGATCTGGGGTATGGGAAGTATCTTGAGGAAGGTCTTGGTGAAAGTACTTAGAAGGAGTAAATGTTCCCACTCTTAAGACTTGGAACTGACTGAAGAGTTTGTGAGGAGTACTGCAAAGTGCAACTTGAGGTAATTCTCAGGCTTTCTGAATGTAGGTAAATGTGAGTAACCTTGGTCTTGCAGCAGGGGCTGACCAGAGTGCTGCTTGATGCCTGTTCTGGGATGTAGTTATCTGGAAATGGGTTGTCGCAGTACCTGGGAAGTGGCTGTCCTGAGAACTGGCAAAGGGTCTTTGAACTTGATGCTGTAAGGCTCATGTTGCTGTTACCTTGTGCAACCCCTACACTTGGGGGTTTCGGTCCAGCAATAGCCCGTACATCCCAAAAGAGCTTTCTGTGCCCTTATGGCGAAGGTGAGCAGGGTAGGTGATCGCAGGAGGTCTCAATTCTAAACCAGCACAGAATAGGACAAACCTAGTAAGTCGCGTGAATATCGCCTGTGTTTTCTTCAGGTTATCCTTGTGTGACCTTGCGGGGTCAGAACGCTGCAAAGACCTGAAAAGCGGGGACCGAATGAAAGAGGCAAACAACATCAATACCTCCCTCCACACGCTGGGTCGCTGCATTGCTGCCCTCCGCCAGAACCAGCAGTCCAAGTGAGTATCCCGAACTCCAGAGGGAGACTATGGGGAGGCTGTTCTGCTTTCCCATGGGCTCACTCTTTTCTCTCCCCACAGAATGAAGCACACCGTGGTTCCCTTCCGGGACAGCAAGCTAACCCGTGTGTTCCAAGGTTTCTTCACTGGACGTGGGCACTCTTGTATGATTGTTAACATTAATCAGTGTGCATCTACATATGATGAAACGCTCCATGTAGCCAAGTTCTCAGCCATTGCCAGCCAGGTAAGTAGCATGCACCAGCATCACGGCATGGTCAGGATACAGCCTGCTTCTGTGGGAATGGGCTCCTTTCTACCACAAGGCAGGGGCAACGCTTGCAAGTCTTCCCTGTGCTTCTCCAGTGGATTACTACCTTTATAGTATTTCCAGACTTTGCTAAATGCAAAGGGTTGCAGACAAATGCCATGTTTAAAGACTATAAAGCTTCCAGGCTTTATGGACTAGTAATAATGGCCTCTTCCCCTTCAGCTTGTTCAGACACCTCCCACGAAGCTGGGCATTCCATCCATCCAGTCAATCATGAAAGAGCACAAGAGGCGAACCAGCCAGGGTTCAGAGGCAACAGCAGCAGCAGCAGAAGTGGTATCAGAAGGAGGCAGTGATGATGAAGCAGATGCCTCCATGTATGACAAAGAGGTGAGTTGTGATTTGTTTTACAGCCTTTATGGATAGAGGAGCAAGAACATGACTGTTAGCTTTGGCCTGGGAGGTAGGGCTGAAGCTTGGCCCTACACCAAAACATGTCAGAGAACCTCAGAAGGATATAGGATGCAGGAAACTGGGAATCAATGAGGAAAACATTCCACAGTTGGTCTAAATCTGAAGCCCATGGTTAATCTGGAAATGCTTTGTCAGCTATGGAATAGGGACAGTAAGAGCTCAGTTGCTGACCTACAATCCCTGCTCTGCAAGGGAAATCTAGAGATCAAAAAACATGCAAAACAGATGGCTAAACTGAGGAAAAATTATCAAACTTCCTCAATAATCAAAGCAGGCAGCTGGAATAGCTGAAAGATCAAGATGGAAGTCGTGTACCTACAGAGACTTGGGTTGTAGCGTGTCAAGGTAGCAAATGCAGGTGCAGCCCTGGGTGGTGCTGTAGGGGAAGCTGCTGTGGAGATTGCTCCACCTGCAGTGCGGTGTTTAAGCCATCTCATGGGAGAGGAATGAAGAGCAAACCTGGTAACCTCTCTTCCCAAGTGACTAAAAGAATCTTAAACCTAGATCGCTCCAGCCTACAGATAGGGGATCACCTAATCTATATAAGGTCTTAATTGTGTTGTGCAGTGTGGGCAATGGAGTTTGTGTCGTTCTTGCAGCACTTGTTGCATGTAGCAGAAGCTGTACGATTACTGCTGGTGCAAGAGCGGTACGAGAAGCTGCAACTAGAAGCGCGCCTCCGTGAGGAGATCTGCGATGAGATGCTGGAGCGCATGCAAAAGAAGGAGCAATGGTGGAGGTACAGCTTATGCTGTCTCCCTCCCTTTGTTCAAGGTGTGCTACAGTACTAAGAATTGCCAGACCCTGACATGTTGTTTGTTCTCTTTGTAGCGAACATATGGATACTCAGATTGAGCTGCTGGAGGAACTGTATGAGGATAAACTGAGTACCCTGAAGGAGTCGCTGAGTGACTATTACCAGGAGAAGATCCAGGTTTGTTCAGGGCAGTGAAATGACATCAGGAAAGTGGCAGTGGGTTGAGAGGGGACTAGAGGTATTTGAGTCCAGTATGGTGACTTAGGCAAACCTGAAAGGAAAGATTTTGGTTTTTGAGGCATTTTTTGTGATATTATTTGATAGCTTTATACACAATTTTTGCTTTTTATATACTACTTTATGTAGCTCGCTAGGTTTTCTAATTTTCAGCCTTTAATCTGGAAGCTAAGGGGTAACCATTCTGACTCCTCTATTTGTTCGTGAGCAGAGCTCTCCTCCCTTATTCTTTTTGCTAGTGGTTTACTTGCACTTTTCAGGTTAACACAAGTTAGTTAGTTTTCTTCTTATTCCTAGCTGTGATGATGAGTATGGGCCTGTCTGTATTTTTCATGCCATGGCATTTGAGTGGCCTCTGGGTCTTGCTGCAGACATCTCTGGAGATGCCAACTCTCAAAAAGTACCTTCAGAGGCTGTAAAAAAGGGGCTTAAACTCCCAGGAAATGGGTTCACTGTTTTCACTTAAAGGACATTAAAGGCTGGGTCCAACATGTGAAGTGTGTGTGATTGAGAGAGTCCCTTGGAAGACAGACATTGAAAGCTTCATAGAAGCTGTGTCAAGAAAATCTTGCTAAATGTTTGAACAAACTTGCTTCCTAAGGAACGTGATGAGACGATTGAGGAGCTCCAAGCTGCTCTGCAGGAGGCAAAACAAAAATTGGAAAGCTTGAATACTAAGCAAAAGAACTCGGGGCAAGGCTTGCGTCGATCAAAGCGAGTGGCTACCTCATGCGCTCTGCAACAGGAGCTGGAAGATACTAAGGCTAGACACGAGCAATGCCAAATGGAGTTAAATGCTGTAAGAGCAGGTAAGGCAGTGATGCTGCACTGGTTCTGAACTATGCCTGAGCAATCCTTGTAGAAGGTTACAGATACTTTTTTGAGTAGGGTACATTAGTGGTTTCAGGATGTCTGAATCCAATCTGAGTTGTACATGATGGGAATAATGCACTGGATGGACAAGGTTTCACTTTTTGACATGATCCTCCCTTAAAGTCCATTTTCAGCTCCCTGTTCAAATTCTAAAGTCCCTTGTGTAATTGAAAGGGAGAAGTCTGGAATGTCTGCACAAATACAAAGCTTTTCTCAGCTTGCCTGTGGTAGCTTATCTCAAGGGAAGTCTTGACTTCAGAAAAACTGAAAGCTTATGAATGTACTGTTGCTCACTACTTTTTCTGTTTATAGAGTTGTGCAAGTACCAGAAATTAATGCAGCCACCTCCCTCTGCCAGACCCATTACCGTGGATGTAGACAGGAAGCTGGAGGATGGACAGAAGGTAACTCTCTGTGTTACAGAAAAGAATGCTTGGAGGCAAGGTGGTTGCCAGTTTAAACTGTGTTTGGAGTTGCCATTTTCAGGTTTTTAAACAAATAGTTGAAGGTGAACTGGGTCTGTTGAAAACAAACCCTTGAGATGTGGAAGGCTGTGGTATCTGTGATCCCAGTGTACCTCACTCAGACAGGATCTTCCCTCAGTGTTCTGTGTCTGAATTACGCTGAAGCAGCTTTGCTTGCAGAGCAATGTCAAAGTTAGCTATTGTATTAAATCTTTCTTCTGCAGAACATCAGACTGCTGCGTTCAGAATTACAAAAACTTGGAGTGTGTCTTCAGTCTGCAGGGAGAGCATGCTGCCACACTACAAGTGCAGGGAAACTTCGAGAAGCCCTTTGTATGTGTGATGACATTCTGGCTAAACAGGTAACGTGTCTGTTTTATTGTGGCTTGCATGGGGTGGGATTTAGTCTATGCACTTTGCCGTCATCAACAGAATAAAGTTCTTGCAGCAGATAAAAATAACTTATTCTCTAGACACTATTACATTAAGTACAAGCTCTATTACTAATTTTTTCAATGGCCAAGTCAGACTGTATAGTTGACTCTCCAAAGGAGACCCAAATTGTTCCTGTTCAGTTAATGGGCAGCCTGCACTTAAGAGAATTCAGAGTTCTCACTTCTGTATCCACTTCACTCTGTCACAGTTGCTACGGCAGCATGTTGCAGCAGGATGGATTTGGCTTTTTCCTAGCCTTACTGCCCGTATTTTGTTACTGAACTGCTACACTGTTGACAGCAGAAGCTTTATGCATGGCCTTATTTAGCACTCCAGTTAATGAGTTTTGGCAAAAAAAAAATAGAAAATTATCCTCTTCAGTTCATAGTAACCAGAAAGCTAGGCAATTTGTCATATCTTTACATATCCTGCCTTCCATTTCTCAGGACCAGACACTGGCAGAACTGCACAACAACATGATGCTGGTAAAACTAGACCTGCGGAAGAAAACAACTTGCATTGCTGAACAGTACCACACTGTGCAGAAGCTCCAGGCTCCTACACCATCTAGCATAAAGAAACGTTTCTGTACCAACAGGGAAAACCTACAACCTCCTACCAAAAAGCCCTTCCTCTACAACCTTATGTCACGTTCAGCTACTAGTCCTGTTGCTGGCAGAGGGTGGCAACTTCGTTCAGTTGCTCAATGACTTTTCACAAAGGGATCCCTGCCCTGCTATTACTGGCACAGGTGGCAAATCCAATATAATAGCATCTTTTTTTTGTCTGTACTTGTTTATTGTTATTGTAGCTTCTTCAGTTTATGTAAACATTTTTAGATATGTATGTTTATAAACTTTTAATCAATACCAAAGTGGACAAAATGGCCTTCTGCAATTTAAACACTACAACAAGGAAAGTCTTTTAAATATAAAAGAATGTGGATGACCAAAGTTTTTTAACAAAAAGACAAGTTAAAAGTGAGTTCTTATCTTCAACTTTGTTGGTACATAATTAAAAAATAAGTTCACAAGATCCTCCTTGAAATATATTTTCCCTTCCTTGAATTATAATCCTTTATTAAAGTACACACGTTCTAGTTCAGGGTTGTTCTCTTGGATCTTGGCTTGCAATTCTGGCTCCAAGCGTGTTACAGACATAGAACTATGCAAAAGAAACAGTAAAATGGTTATATATGATAAACACCTGAATGTAAAATACTGTAAGGATAGTAATCTACCTAGTTGCTTGAGGTTTGTTGCTAGCTTTAGGAAAGTAAGTTTCTATTGTTGTTATTATTAAATACAATGTATTTGCATATTTAACTGTCTGTTTTTATTCAACTGAATAAAAGGTTTATTTTTATAAAAATAAATCTCATAGTAAAGTGAATAAACTTGCTGGGTCATCTATAACAGCTGTGACTTCTTAAATATAGTTTAAGGTCTGATCTTCCTCTGAAATGGAATGCTCTGGTTAAAATTAAGAAGTGTACCACACTTGCTATGCTTGTTTTTTAAAGGCATCTCCAGGAAGCCAAGTGATGCTTAACTACCACAACTCTGCTATGCCAGGCAGGGAAACATCCTATCAGACAGCTTTGTTATACTCAATTACATCAGAGGAGAAGTTTCTGGAAGTCAAAAGCTACTTTAGTTGCTCAATATTTTAACAGATTTGACTGCAGCTTGCATTGTTTAAGCTACATTTGGCAGCTTGTCAAGTTTAGGCAGCCACTAATGGTAGGAGAGGGATGGCTTGGCTGAATTCAAGACCCTATTCGTATTACATATGGCCAATTACATTATTTGTGGGTAACCCATTCAGGTTTCATTATGATTTCAGCTATGATGACTATTGTTTCTAAGACAGTATTTCAGTACTGAGCTATTTGTGTATTCATGAAAAAGCCTTTCTGGGAAAATATTAATCCAATTACAAATAAGCATGTATAGTCAAGTGCTGCTCTGTATAACCAGAGGAGTTCCCAGCTGAAAACAAAATGGGCTCTGACTATATTTAAGGAAGCCATAACCTTACAGAACATGAATGCATTGTTTGGGCCACATTAGCCTTTTTTATGAATCATTTCAGCGATTCTTAACTTTGTATTATTAAGCTCAAACTTCTCAGCTTGAAATAGTATGGTTAAATTACTCACCCAAACCTCTCATTCACTATTATTGGTAGCTGCATCTCAAGCTTAATTCAACCTTTATATATTACTGATGAGTAACACAGTTATTTTTCTGAATATTCTCATGTTTATCACACTTGTTATATGGGAATTAAGACTGTATGCTCTAGGAGGCAATGACCACTTGTTTCTGTCTCTGCAGTACATTGCATCTGGAAGTATAACAGTAAAGTAAGAATAATGTATCAAGAATACATACCTTTTTTGAGGAAATAGCGCACAACACAGGGGTGTTGCAAACACAAGACTGCAGGAGACAAAAAAATGGGTTTACAATATTTAGGGTGCTAAAAGAGAATTCAAAACCCTTAAGACTGGTCTTCTAGGCAGAAAGCTGTAGAGGAATGAAGCTGGGTTAATTAACAATATACAGCTGTCGGCTGGCTTCCAGGGGCCGTGGGTTGGCTGATGTGCATAAGGTGCAGCTGGGGCTGGTTCCTGCTAAGTAGTTAAATAGCTCTAAGGGGTATAGAAGAGGAGCAGCCAATGAAAGACCTGGAAGAAGCAGAGGGAGGAGGAGGAGCAGCTGCCCTGGATGTAGGAGAGATAAGGAGAAGGATGCAGCAGAGGTAAGAAGCAGGGTGGACTGGCCTGAAGAGGATGAAGAAACAGCATGAACAGTAGATGAACCTTTGAAACCTTGTGGGGGACTGGTGGCTGTGCTGGGGCAAGGTGTGACAAGTACTTACTGACTACAGTAGTAAGACTACTGACAACTTACTACAGTAACAAAAAACCCGATGATTTGATGTCCTTCCACTGTTTTGCATTTGTGTGTATGCCAACTTTATGCTAGACAACAGCAAATGAAAACTTTCCATTAACCAAATGTTTCAAGAATGCAGCCTCTACAGGAGGTAACAGCCAAAGCATCTTTTCGAATCGAGCTGCTACATGCCTTTTTACCATTCCCTTTCTTTCTCCCTCCCTCTGTGTTTTCTTGGCTGCTTCTTCATTACTAATGACTTTTTTTACATGTATCATCAATTACCTCCATATCAGTATCCTCATCCAGTCTCTCAACTTTTTAGTCTTTGAACAAATCAGAAATATTGTTACTTTCTCCAAAAAAACCCTACAAGTCTCTCTTAATAGCATGCACAAGCCAAAGAAGTCACTTACCAGAATCCAACTAATCCAACTTGAATAGGAGCACTCATCCAAGGAAACCTCTGTTGAAAACAAACCACACGACAGTGAGCATGGTGTCTTTTCTTTACTGCTTGTATTGTAAGAGAGATTGCACCTAAAGATTCCTGGACATGATGAAGGCAAAACAATTACCAGCACACCTTAATGCTGAGCTCCAATCTGAGAGCTCAAGCTCTTTGAAAAGTAATAATTCCCAGTGATCTCAATGTTATCCTGAGTAAGTGTCCCTTAAACACTACACTAGGTTGTTGACTGATTTACTTACAACCTGATCCTGAGTACATGGGCCATTTCTTTGAGTCACACAAGCCCACGGTAGCTACCAACACAGGCAAAGGTTGGAGCGGTGCTGCAAGTGCAAGATGCTGTCACACTTCTAAGGGCACAGTGACTTTTGCAAGAGCAAGATCTGGTTACAGCTCCAACTGTCTATTTGGCTACATGAAATGGTTTTAACTTCCAGCTGGAGATTTACTTTGTGAGCAACAGCATGTGCAGCCACTAACCATAAATGAGAGGTGTAAAGGGAACACGTAAGTCTGCCTCACTTAGCCCATTTTCCTGTCTTATGAGTTGCTCTGACATGCAGGAACTTGCCCCTGTAGCACAGTCTGACACGCTCCAGCTCTGCAAGAGTTCACCTTTCGCTAAAGGAAAAAAGGGGAGAAGAACTGGGGAAACACCTGAGGAAGCAACGCATAACCTACAAATGCATTTTTAACATATTCCTCATTACTGCAACTTTTGCAGAACTTGAACATATGGCAAGAAATATGGTAAATTTTCTTGTAGGCCTTTAAATGATTTAGGAATCCACTTCCTTCCCATGTTAGAATTTTAGTTGTAATTAATTACTAAAAATAAACCCAGACCTGTTTAAATAACACTGCTGCAACGGCCTTCTGTTGCTGCAATAAAATCAGTGTCTGCAGTAAGTAGGACATACACAACTGCTGTGATAACAGGAAGTTGATTTGAAAACAAAACACCTAATGAGTTAAAAATCACATGTTAAAGTAGATTATGCTTTCAACAAAGATGGTGTTTTTTTTCTGCAAGAAGCATTTCTCAAGATATAGGAGTTAGAGGGGAAACTGGTGAAAAAAAGGTGGTTCTATTTGAGACTAGAAACAGAAAAAAGAAATTCAGGAAGCTCAGCAGGACAAATCTTCGTTCTAAGGAAGGTCACAGCAGTGTAAGAGGCATGGAAAACAAGCCTGTGTGGATTGAATTTTCTACAGAACCTGAGGGAGAAGAAATTATGTAGAAGATTGTTTATCTTTTTTTTTCTCCCCCCCACCCTGCCCCGAGTCAACCTGTAATCCAGAAATGAGTGCAGGAAGAACCGTGCAATTCAGCAATAACCTGCAACAACAGATAAATGGAAAAAGACAGCAACAGCAAGAAGGATAAAGGGTGAATGCAGCAGTGCTCTGCTGTTCTGGCATTCCACTAAACACACTTTCATTTGACTCTCAGATGAGATAAATTCATTCAAAGTACTTTATATTTTATATGCTGGGAGAGCTCATGACAAGAGACGGTGTGACTGACAGTGAAAGGGATGTAGGACTGTGGCACTGGTTGAATATTACATGTATCTGGGAACACGTCAAACTCCGTACTGCAAATGATTTCAGTCTCTGAGGAGATTTAAGGGAGAGGGTTGTTGCATGTTGCAGTATGAGTGTGGGACCCAAGATACTTCCAAACATGATTTTGTAACTGAAGAGACTGTTAGAGGTTATCATAAGAGTAATAGATGTTTTCATGCCTTTATCAGAGTGTGTCATTAATCTGAGAGAGAGTGAGAGGTGTTTACTAGTAAAGACAATACAAACAACATCTATTTCATGTGCTGGAACATTTTTTGCCAAGGAGGTACTTGATCTGAGTTACAGCCTTTATTTTTTAAGAATGTTACCACACTGAATTAATCAAGAAAGATGATGAGGTAAACTTCTAACAGTGGGAGGTCAATATTAAGAATTGGAGTTGTCCAGGAAACAATGTAAAACAATAAAGCAAAACTCAGATGCAGGCTGTACATCCCTACAAAGAGAGAAAATGGAGAAAGTACAAGACAGCAGAAGAATTTACTGTGTTAGAGAACTATCATTTCACTCTGGAAGAAGGCAGTTCCCAATGAATTAGGATTTAATTTCCAGATGTCTTTATGGCATCTTTAGTGGTTACCGCAAAGAGAGAAAATAGAGAAACGATAAGCAAACAAAATCCGTATTTTTTCTAACTGCTTCCTTTCATTGTTGGAACTCAAAATCTGTCAGTTTTCCTAGGCTAGCTATGCCTGCTTTAAAAAAAAAACAAACAAACAGAATAACTGAAATGACAGTTAAATTAGGAATGCAAGGAGGACTCTAAGGCATCAGACATTCAAGAATGATGCTTACAAAAAAAAAAAAGGCTCTCTGTTCTAGTTTTGAATACAGATTTTAGTTGCAGACTAAGAGACCCCAAGGTCACAGTCTTTGAGGCTGAGGGGGAGGAACAGGTGAGCATGAATGGTCATGATGGTACCAAAGACCACTGAGTAGTCACTGAAGAAATCGCTCATTTTTGCTGATCTGAAAAATTCACAACACCCTTATGTTGATTACACCACACAAAACCAACAGATACTTGTCTCCAAGGAGGTTGTTTTAAGGATATATAAGGAAATCTCTGTAATCAACCTGAATGTTAATACAGTGTGTAGAACAGGAGAGAAACAGTAGCTGAACCTGTAAGAGTAGTAATATAAATTAAAACTTCAGTGTTGATGAGAATTTTCAGAAGTTTCTATGAAAAAATAATTTCTTTCCTTAGGAGAAAGGTTACCTGTAATTAAAATAAATTATAAAATGCTGTGCCTCAGAGCAAGGTTGTTTATGGATCCTGCTGCAGCAGATGAAGTAACTTGGTTGTGTGAAGAGCTAGTCAAGTGTATGTTGGAAGGGATAATGAACACAGACATTATACAGCCTAATGAAGAACTTCTACACTGCATAATCGCATAAATGGCAGCCAAAGCCACTGCTAAAGCCTATAGCAGGAGCACATATATATAAAAAATATTTTTTCAAGTCAAGAAATACTCTTTTTCAGGCATGTGCTTGTGTTTTAAAAAAAACCTCGAGTCATTTTCTAGCAGTAACTTTTGGGAATATTGTTAATTCATACTAAATGTTACCATCAAAATGTCCTTGTGGAAAACAATATTGGAATATGGAGGATGAATACATTACTAATACATAACCTACATCTTATTTCAAATATCAGAACATGATAACCTGCTATCACTGAGACCAGCATTCCAGAAGCATTTCTTTCTCTCTTACTGCAGAACACCATTTTATTTTCTTCATTATTTCATAACCATTTGCCCGTTTTCTGGCCTTGTGTGTTAATAGGCTTTGACAAGCATACAAGAATTATTTTCAAGAGTGATGGTATGCGAAGCAAAGGCTAAGAATAATGAGTTAGTAAAGATGTGGATGGTGTTGGAGTAGTTCAAATGGGATGGTGCTTCTGAAACCTCAAGAAGACATGCAGAAGCTGCTTGTTAAAAATGCAGCTTATTGGTTTTAATACTATTCTCTACCAAGTGTTACCACTGACTACCTGCAGAGCAGTGTTTCACCTGAACTCACAGTCTTTGAGGCTGAGGGGGAAGAACAGGTGAGCATAAATGGTCATGATGGTACCAAAGACCACTGAGTAGTCACTGAAGAAATCGCTCATTTTTGCTGATCTGAAAAATTCACAACACCCTTATGTTGATTACACCACACAAAAACAATAGATATTTATCTCCAGACCCTGAGGATTGCTGCAATTTCTTCACAAATGTCATGAATCTGCCAGTTGATCTGATAGTGTTTGTGATATTTCTCTCATGTCAAATACATTTAATTTTTGCTTGAAATTTATGATTTTTTTTTTTGTAAACAACGGATAATGTTCTGGGTAACACATTCTCATGAACATAACAGTATCACAAGCTGCTTAAAGCTACTCTGCAAACAGGGTATGGGTCAAAAGAAATAAGCAATTAAGAATTAGCCAAATCAGCATAGGACTCGTTATGCTGCAGACAAATAGTGTGTTTGGATGTGCTGCAGTCTCATTTCTTTCAGGAGATAAAAGCAGCACACACTGACTTTCCCTCCAAAAGTCCAGCATTTCCTGTTTTTATATTCTGAGCACTAGTGTTTTTTGTTAACAAGGGAGAAGCGAAGCATTTCACGGAAAAACAGTTTTTAAAATTGGAAGACACTTGGGACCTCTTCCCAATGCCTCATTTATATATACAGAAGCACTTTCAAATGGTGTATGTAACTGGGTAATTAACTCTGCACAAGAAAAAAGAAAGGCAGAAATAATAAGAAATAGAATCTTAATATTTTAGAAAACTTTATCTTAGGCAAACAAATTCAGGCAACCTCCCTTGCTTGCCCTCCCAGTCCCTACCCAAACCACTTCTCCAAGGGAGGGTCTGGAGACTCAGACCATGTTTTCTTTTGGCTAGGTTTTTCTATGAGGAAGGAGACAGACTGCCTCCGGGTACCCGTGGGAACCCCAGGCTGAGACTGCCCGGAGCTACTTGGTAAGTAAATCAGTGATACCAGCTGGTGAAGATGAAACTCCCTTTACTGGTAAAGAATTATAGACTTCCTCATCTCAATATTATTTCTCTTGTGTTAGACAACCCTATAATTAATCTCATTATTGTTCTTTACCCTCTCATGTGCACACAGTGCATAATGTCGATTTAGTTTATATATTTACTAACACCAGGTGTTTGACTTCACACTACATTAGCATCAACAGAATACGCGACATAAGTAATCTTTGACAAAGTATGCTCATTCTATGCCTACTCTGCACTTGCTCATCCAGTAAATTTTAAAGGACCATTTTCAAAAGAGATTTTTACTATCATTATTGTTTCCAAAGTCAAACTGCTACTACAGCAGCTAAGCAAAGCCTCCTTATTGCTATCTTGAAAAAAAATAATTAAAATTTTCAATATTTTTTTCTTATCAACTGTATTCCAAGTCTCAGTACAAGGAAGGTTTATTTACTAGGAGGACTTCTGCATTTTAAGAACAATTATAAAAATAACAAAAAAGTTTATATTTTCTTAAAGTTATTTTACACTGTGATATAAAGAACCAAGCTATCCCTCTCTAAGAAAGGCATAAAGAAAGCAACAGCTATGAATCACGCTCTGCAGTGACGTCTTCCTAAGAGTGTTTGGGAGCCAAATATGAAGACTCAAAGTATTTCAAATTCATGAAAATACTAACTGAGTATATTAAATACATATACAAAGATTATCTAAGACTAACCTTTAAAAAGGCTCTCTTTTCCAATGTATTCATTATGAAGGGAGGAATTGCTGCAAATGAGAAAAAAAATTAACCTTGGAGGAAAAGACACTTTGTTTTAATTTTCTGTTAAAATTTACCAATACAATTTTCACATCCTTTTCTCATTCACTGAGCTTTCCTTTCACATTGCCAATTCAAGATACTGGATTGGTATTTACAGAGCTAAACTCTCCCAATTTCACATGTAACTAAACCTGAGCTCAGTACCCTGGCACTGGTTAAGGCACCTACTCTTCACTAAAACAATGCCACTCAAGCAGAATTTGCTACCATTCCTTTGCTACCTGTATCTTTTCTGCAAAAGCATCCCAGGTGCTTTTCTGCTGCACCTCAGTGTAACACTGTGGATGTTTTCACAGTAAGAAATGTACATTTCTCTGTGGAACTTCTTAACAGAAACGTAAAAGCTGCCTGCATAACTGTAAGACAATTTGGCCTCTGAGAAAAATCACTTATACAGAATTTAATCTCTCCCTCACATTACAAACTGATAATCAGGAGCTGCACATGACAGCAGCTATTCTTACCCATGCCAGGAGCAGCCATAAGAATCCTTGATATAACCACCTGGGTAATTGCCTGCTGAGCTGCTTTTGTTGATTCACCCAGTCTGTTTCCATTCTCATCCGTGATGGGGATTCCAAACTTGAGTTCCCTGTTGAACAGGGGGCAAAAATAAATCAGTGACTGACATGCATTTATTCACCTTTCCTGTCACCTCATCTTTGTCTCCTTAAAATTCTCAATTATAAGAATTATGGGTTTTCTTTTATTTCCCAAGGTAGCTTGTTTGTAACACTCCTTGGCACAAAAATTTCAAAGGGCAGAGAAAAGATCTGGGGTAAAATACTCTGAAAAGCAAACAGCTGAGTATCTGTAACAGCAATTGCTGTTTAAGCCTGGTCATGTGCATTCCAAGCAGGAAGAAAGGAGATGCGTTATTTCTGTAGTTCACAGAAGAGAGAGGTTCCTTCAAAAAGCAATTCAGAAAAGAGGAATTTTCTGGACTTCTTGGGAAGTAGTTTGTCCTTTCTGACAGACAACACCACAGGGAATACGGGAAGACTAGTTTCACTGAACTGAACCAGAAACCTTTGTGGAAATTCCCCTCTGGCATTCCAGTTTGAGTTTTCATTGCAACCACTAAGAACATATTTGAAAGTATAAATGGACACAGAAAACAAACTAAATTTCTGTAACTATTACTTTCTATTAGATCCTTTGCTGAAGTGCAGGGTTAGGTGTTACACTCACATACTAGGGAAAACTTCTAGGGGAAAGAGAAGCAGACAGAAAGGCAGATATACTGAGGACTGCCTTTATTCTTCTCATCATCTTTTATAAGAGGTAAAATACTACTATGGCTTGAATTTTATTGTTAATACAAACTTTAAATATTCCCTTTTCTGCCCATAACCTTGTGTTTATAAGGGGATGCTTTCCATTTGTTTTTCTCCACTTCTATTCTTAGTCCTAGTCAAAGCAGAATACACATGGAATCTTGTTTTTCAGAAAGTGCGTATTTTTGTAATCTCAGATGATTTCACAGAACCGCGCAGCCTGACTTCTATGACTACCTTCTGCATGTGGGATCTGAAGCTGCATTTTTGAAACGGCTGTATTTTTCCAAAGCGGAGTTTGTACTAAAGGGTCCATGTGATCAAGTTTCTGAGATCTGAGACTGAAGAATTCTATGGATATTTATCTGAAGAGAATGAGGATGTTCTATTTTATACCTGTCACAATCAATTAATCAACCAATCAAAACAAGATCATGCATGAGGTTTTTCCAATGTCCTGACACAAGCTAAAGATATATAATGTGCATTGTTTAGTAACATGCTGATCTAAAAACTCAGTAACATCCTTTCTTCTAGAATGAGTGATCTTTGTTCTTTTACCTACCTTTGTCTCATTAGTGGAATATTAATGCAGTTAGCAGCAGCAACAGCAGCAAAAGGAACAAACCGCCCTATAAGAGGTGAGACATGCTGTAAAACACAAAGAGAGGGGAAAAAAAAAGAAAAAAGAAAAAAATTTACACAATCATTTTCTTTCCTAATGGTCGTATTAAAATGCTTCTTGTGCTAATGATAGACATGACTTATTTCCTTTAAATTAAATTAAATTTAATTAATGCAGAATTAATTAAATTCCTTTAAATTAAAATTCAGTGCAAACTCACTGGTGGGGCAGAGGTAAAACAACAAACAAACAAGACAAAAGTCATAAATACTTCTCTCAGAGTGAGCAGTGGCAGGAGACCGGAAAAAACAATCTTAATTTAGTAGCATCACTGCAGAGAAGTGCCACCTCCTGATCATGCCCGTCAGCCCAACAGCAACATTAAACAAGCCTCAACTTTACTGTCTCTGCTGGCAAGGTCACAGCCAGCAACATCCATACCAGCTGCTTTGCATCTACAGGCACTGACTATGGAGGCTATGCATCTAGTGGCTTGTATAGTCTGAATTACTCTGCTTAGAATAGTCTCTCAAATAACTTCTCAATGCTATACCATTCCCAGTAGGCTAAAGCCGAAGCAGTGGGGTACAAAACACGTTCTTGTTGGTCTTTTTTTTCTTGACTGTGTTGTGCACTTGTTTAAATAATTTGAGTTTTCCGCGTGTAGAGAGAGACACCTCTTTACGAGTTCTTCAGCCAGTGTAATGTCCACGTTTGCAGAAGCGATACTGCACCTCAAAAACACACCTATACAGTTCACGGGATAATGAGTCTATGTTGCTCTAATTACATACCCACCCCAATTAACTTTCAAATACTATTAGATACTTTGACATATAAAAAAGAAACTGCAAAAAAGGTACCTTATTAGTTGCAGTTTGTATTAACAAAACACAAGGCTGTTTGATACATATATGAGGAGGATAGGCTGCTTGAAATACATTTAAAACCATCTACATGGGGCAAAAATAAGGTTGAGATCTAAAGAAGGGAGCTGCACAGGGCCATTGCAACTCCATGCTAGGAGCTGTGCACAACATGACACAAGATACACAGAAGAAGTGAGCTGTTAGCATCTCGACAGAACACCGAAGTCTAGTTAAGAATGGAAAAAAAAATAATCAGCGATACCTTTGTCAGTGCATTAAGTCCTAAAGCTGTGGCGACAGCACCTGTGGTAGCAGAAACATAGGCTGTTCCCAGCTGGCTGAAACAAAAATAAAAACGTTTGTGCATGCACAACTACATTTATCTCACTTTCAAAAAAACTTATGTTTTACACATGTAGTTATGCCCCCCCAAGAAATTAAGAAGTAGACCTTTCTGTGATACTGCAATAACATGTGGATGGAAGATTCAAATGGGACACTAAATTAAACACTTTTCTTTCACAGCAGTAAAAATCACATGCAAGCAACATCTTAACGTTGAATCAGGTTGTGCTGGTTCTGCATTGCTATCTGTTCAGCGTTTTCTCATGTGTCTGACTGAGCACCTTGAGGATTTAGTTCTGTATTTAATTTCTTAATTGCTTAAACTAATAAAATCAGTTTGGATTTCTAAGGCCATGTCTACAATCAACTGTACCAAAACGCACACAGGCAGACCAGCTATGCTGCAAACACCCAAATCCAACCCAATCTGCCCTGAAACATACTTCACATACTTCCCAGCTAGGATGCGCCTGTATATCCTTGAATCCACTATTTTCTCCCAGACATCTATAAGCAAGTCAGCTTCAAAACCAGAAAGTCAAGCACTGCAATCACATTTTCCTAGTCATGATTTCCAGCTTTCTGCACCTATTTAGACTCTCTCTTTGCCTTCAAGTAGAACTGAATACTGTGCAGATCAGTTCCTTGAAGGGTCGGTCCTCTTTTTTGTAAATAAGCACAGAGTGTGGTGGGCTGTACTGCAGGGCACGGATAGGATGGCACAGAGACACCTGAAGGTCCACATGAAATATCAGCTTAGAAATATCCAGGTATAACACCAAACCTCTGAGGTACTTTCAAATGGTTGACTGAGCCATGCAACACAGACTCCTATTAAATCCTACGCTTATGATCAAGGTGCTTAGGCTTATCTTTAATGACAGAAATGGAGTTCTCGCCTCTATCATTCCCAGGCTTCTCATCTGTGCATATCAAATAATTAGCATAGATGAAAAAACTTATCCCTCTACCATCTCCAACTTTAAAGCCCAACCATGTTCCAGTACATCAGAGAACAACTTATAAAGTCATCAGAAGTGGTTCAGTGTCTGACCTTACAGTAATCGGGGCATCACCGCTCCTGTTTGTGTAATTGACTATGGCATTGAAGGACTGGTTAATCCACTGCCAGAAAACCACCGCTGGTGTCGTTCTTGAAAAGAGAAACTATTATTATTATTTTTAGAAACACAGTTGAAAATGATGGCAAATGAAGAAAAGCCAGTGCAAGCAGTTATCGTGTCTTGATAATGAAAGTACTCTTAAGAATAGAACTCAAAAGCATGTAATTCAAAAGCAAAGTTCACTTGGGGTGAAGGGTTGTTGTAATAACAAAAGCATTAGGGCAAGCCTCTCTAAAAAACACACAGAGAAATATGAAACACTAATTTCTAGAATATATTTCCAGGGTTATTATAGCTTTACAGTCTGCTAGTTCTCTTTGGAAGCTCCATAAGTGACTGAGAGGCAGATTTTAGGAGACAGGGTTTATCCTCTCAGTCTTCAGAAAGCTAATATGATGCCATTGCTTTAATAAATCCCTGTGACATTAAAACATTCAGTCATGTGTAGAACTCTATTAAAAGACAATTAATTACAAAATGAAAAATTATTTTCATGAAAACATCTGTATGTTTAACAAGCACATGTACAGCACAGAAGTTAATCTGGTTCAGTACAGCATGAACCATATGATCAGTCATCAATTTAAAAAAAAAAAAAAAAAAAAAAAAAAAAAAAAAGAGAGCTCCAAGGAATCCTCATAAATTATGCCATGGCCAGTATGCAGACATTTTGTCTTTAGGACAAAGAGGTACTAACTTGTAAGCATGGGTGGTGGGCAGCGAAAAAATATATTCTGCTCAAGTTGCAGAGTTCCCATTTAACAAGCTAATGTGGTCCCTGTCAATATATAATCATAATAATTTTACAAATGGCTATGCTGGTAAGTAACAAATGCCAGTCAATTTGTTTCACAGTGTACAGGGCTGTCCTGTGGAGAGATGAATGCTTTTTCTCTCAAACTAGTAGTGTATCTAAATAAGGGGATGAACTTATGAAAAAGAAATCCACAAAGGACTATTAAATAAAACCCTACCTCTGGATCAGAAAGCTCCTGATCCACAAATACTTGGAGGCTAGGAGAATGTACCAGGGAAAAAGTGTTTGTGTACTCGGACCACAAACTGCCCCCAGTGCAAACACCGCTGAAGATTCTGCTCCTCCAGAATTTCAGTCAGGGGAACCATGCCCCCCAAAATAACAGCTGCTACTGAAAACTATTTCCCGCTAAGTAAAATAACTTTCCATAGGACTTTAATGCTTATACTTAAGTCAATTATTAAATAACACAGACAGCAACAAATTATTTAGTAACACAAGCAGTAACTGTAACAGGAATGTGGTTCTCACTGGAGGGCTGAGATGGAAACTAAAAGCGCTAAAGAAGAAACGGTAGTTGTACCAATGAAGGCAAAGAGGAGATGCTAGAGCAGAAGGTGGGTGTCTATCATGAGGCTTTGGTACTGATATGGGAAGATACATTATTTCTTTGCAAAATTGCAAAAAATTGATTTGAAAGCGTGTCCTTACTCCCTCTGGTTTCCAGTATCTGAATTAGATGCCAAAGTAACAGTGATAAACTGGCGGGATTTTTTTCTGTCACTATTGCTGTTCTTCCTCCTCCTTTCTTCCTGTGCACGTACAACTCTTCTCCTGACTCATCTCCTGTTCCCTTGCTACCAGTGTGCAGAGGATGTTAGGCCTGCTATAAAGCTTAGGCATGACTCACACTGCCTTACTGCACACCCCAGAGCCCTCACAGGTATGACAAGGAATTTGCTTCTTCCAGTGTCCAGCAATAACCAGAACACAGTGATGTGCAGTAAGATGGAAGCTACAGTGCATCATCTAAGGACATCTACACAATCCTGTCTGCACTGCTGAGGGTTTGGTCCAAAGAAACCAACATCTTCAAGGCTAATAAACAACCTAGGTTGTGTGACTACCAATAATGCAAATGTGCCCTAAGTATTATAGATAATAACAGGACATGCATAAAAGAGTAAGAAGTGCTTGTGAACGGGCAGCTGTACCGATGGTTTTATTCATATTCTTGACTGTTTTTTAAAACACACATGTATATATGCACCATTCAAAATAGCTGTGCCCTTCTGGAGCGCGAGTCAAGAATTTGTAACATCTCAGCATCAAAACCACTATTGTTGTTTCCTCTGAACCTCCCACCACTTCTTGCTAACAAAATATTGTGTCAGGAAAATATTTCTAATGTGGAGTCTACTAACAGATGATACTGGATTCTGCTGTGGACTTCCCTGGACTGGTGATTCAAGAACTATACAAGAAATGGAAAGATCAAACAGGAGCTGGAGAAACTTGATGACTGATGGACTGAAGCATATTGAGTACTCACTTGGCAGACAGAACATCCTACATGCCAGATCTTTAAGGTTAGAAATTCCCAGGTATCTCCTCCTCTTTGTCCTCCACACAGCACTCCTACACAGATGGGATTTTGGAACGTTCAACCTTCCCAGTTTGAGGAAAAGTGGGATGGTGATGGAGAGGGGCTAAGGGCTTATCTCACAACTACTTCTAGAGGAAACCATTAATAGTGTGAGAGAATGCAGAGAGAAAAGAGAAAAGGAAGCAAAATTTTACATTTAAAAATAATTATTATAAATCTTCTAAAATGCTCTTTGGACAGTAACATTGATTTTCACTTATCTAATTTGTAGACAAATGTTTTATGTGTTATACTGCCATCACTTACCTATAAAAGGTCATCATACAACCTGTGATAGTCATGTTCATGGGTACCTGAGCTGACATTCGGCCAATCAAGACCATTTTTTCACCAGTGTCTGGGTGAAAGGCTGAATCATAGATATATTTTGCTCTCCACAAGTCATCTTCTGTCAAGCCAGGTGCCACAATACCTTGTCTTGGGACAAGTTAAAAAACAAAACAAGACAACAGCAAAAAACACAACTGTTATAAAACACTGCAACCTCCAGTGACACATATGGCATCAGAGGATTTTGGGATGTTCATACTAAGTTAATCTAGCTTCATAATAAGCTTGTGGATTTTCAGCTTTTAAATGGACTGGTGAAATAAAAGGAATCAAAACTCCTGGCAGTGGTTATAGTGGCTGAGTCAATATATCCAGCACCACACTTACTCAAACCTGTACCAGATTTTACACCTAAAATGTAGAGCTAAAATCTCTGGAGTCATTAGCATGAAACTTTGAAAATTTACTTTGCAAGTATTTAAGAAACTTTTTTTCTCCCAAAAACATAACACCTAAGAGGCAGTTTTAAACTCTATTGTCATTATTACCTATTTTCAGAATTAGACAATTCTGTATTTCAGAATACTTAATAGGCGTTCTCAGATGACATAATTTCCCCATTCATTAGCAAATTTGTTTGTTTTTTTTAAAAAAAGTGTTTCAAGCTCCGTAATAAGAAGAAAGAGTGGTGCAATGAATAGAGAGTTTTAAATATTTCCTTTTAAATATATAAGCATGGACTCATCATTGAATGGACTTTTTGGGGCCAGCAGTGGAAGTGATCAATGCCATACCTGTAATCGTGCACTATTTTTCTTGCATTTTCCAGCTGGGCATCAGATAACAAAATATTCCGGGGGTCTGTTACAGTAAAGAAGTGACTGGCTCGTCCAACAAAAGTGCTTTGATCCCATCGGGGCTCCTTGATATTAATGTTTAATGGTATATCTGCTGACATCTTCAAAACCTCTGCAAAGAAAACATGAAAATTTGCAATTCAGAATTCCATTTATTTCATGATGTATCTATAACCTGCAAGATGAAAAGCAATTATACTTAAGAGTAAAAAACCAGAGAACAAACACCAAACAACTTGCAGAATGGAGGTTTAAAGGGGCAAGTATACATCCAGGAAGCAGACAATGTCAGATACCATCGTGGGTTTTAATGAGGTTGTTATCGATAGAAGTAATAAAGCAAGAACCTATTAGTTAAATGTTTATTGAAATGTTTCTGTGCCTGTTTCTCCAAGACATTTATATATTTCATTTTTGTAAGAGTATGAGCATCTGATTCTGAGGCAGTGGTACATCACATACATGTACAAATATCTGAGGATGAAGCAGATGTGAAGGAAGTATAGAAATTTATTAATAAATAGCTGTAGTAAAAACCAATATACTAATCAGAAGTGTGCTTTATTTCAGTGATGAATTAGTATTTGCTGAAAATATTGTCTTGAAGGGAAGGAGAAATTAAATATTTCAAGAGATGCCTGAAGAGCTGCTATAAAGTGCAGTGACAGAAGACGTATTTAATAAAAAACAGTTAAATTCTCTGGCATAGCAAAACAAAACAAAAATTAGGAAAACAAACCCGACAATTTATTTTTATAAATGTTGTTTCTCTAAATCCATGTTTTAACAAAACAGAGATTATATAATACAACAATTTCCTACATTATGAACATACAACCAGATCTCCTAATGATACTTCAAAGGTGGTTCAAGAACTACAATGAAGGGCACTGAACTAACATTTATGGGGCTTAAAGCCCAGAAAATTAGTAATTACTTCAGGATAACTAAGTTTACTTCAACATCTAATGACAGAAGGACAGTCTCCGCATAGCACGAGCTATATGAACTTTAACTTTAAGAGAAATTTCTGCAACATATTCAATAGCCAGTTAATTAAAAAAAAAAAGCCGCCCTCCAAATAATGTTTATAATTCAAATGGCTGAAATAAATTTGATCTATAAAAACACAGATTATATTTTTTATATGCTTAGGTAATAGCATTTCTATGCTTAGGTAATAGCATTTCATCCGTTTTAATAGGAAAAACATCATCATTATGAGGACAACTGATACATGATGGTGTAAGTTGCCGCTGAAGTGTATTTTCATCCTAACTCAAGAACACCATAAAGTGTTTTTTGACATTTTGGTCAGTTTAATGAAACTTACATGATGTAGAACAGGAAAACAAAAATGACAAAAAGAAAATAACTAATTGTGTAAAGTGTCCCATCATAAAAAAAAAAAAAAAAAAGTGACCTTCATGGGGAAAAAAAGGAGAGATCATTCATGAAATCTGAAGAAGCTATTGCCCCTCTCTCAAATGTAATTATGATCCTTCTCTACCTCAAGTCCAAAAACTTAGAAGTCTTTGGAAAAGTAAACTTCTACAGAAATAAATGCGTAAGTTTTCCCATCTATAATAACCAATCCTAAGCAACAGGAAGGAGAAGGAAACTAATAAATATTTAAAAGACACTAATAAATATTTAAAAGGCATTTCTAGTAAAAAACCCCCTATGTCCCAAACCCCACCAAAGTCTGTTCTTGAAAATAAGCTAAATCAGCTCATAGTTGTACAAGATTATATATCTTTGTAACATCTCTCACATGAAGTCAATTTCTTAACCAGTTGAGGACTCCATAAAAATTATTCTGCCTCAAACCACTTATTAGTCAGAACTGCTCTTAGAATGGGAATTATTCAGTGAAAAGACTGTCTTCCCTGCATTTAACCAGACTTAGTATTTTTATGCTTAGGTAATAGCACAAGCATGAGTCTTATTTAGGATGCCTGTGGTTTTTGTTACTTTAAGACAGTGAAAACCTAGTGGCCACGTACTATATTATGGTGTACCGTACAAACCTTACAGGAAATATTTGATTTTCTGATATATCATCTGCCAGGAAGAACCGCCAATAACATTCAGCTCAAATTCTTCCCAATGTTACATGTGCTCGTGAAGTCAACAGAAATTGTGCAGGCATAAGCATGATGGCACTGAGCACCAGACACAGCTGTAAAGCTGCAAAAATACGGTTGCAAAAACGCAGAGTAACTGCACTATACATGAAGATAAGCAATGTTTAAAGAGGATTTGGCAAGTACATTCTACTCAGCACTGCTGAATGTTCGTGGCAAAGTCCCACATGTGGTAATGAAAAAAGAACAGTAACCTACTGCAAGGACACCAAATTTTGAGAACCCAGAATGGATTAAATAATAATGAAAGCTTGTCCTTCACAAACACAGCACGATTAACAGCTGAATTATCACAATGTCATATTTCAGCTAGTATTATTAAATAAGTTTGTTAAAACTTATTAGAAAACCCTAATTTGGTACCACTCAATAAAAATGTCCTTTTGTACATTCACTGGTAACTAAAGTTTCTTTAAGTTAAATCAGCTTCTATTAAAACCCCAAGGAGTTTGTTTTCATCAAATGAAAAACCAAAAGCAAAGCATTTAGGAAGTTTATGTATTATTTTTATGCTTAGCTTGTATTATTTATGATAGAATAGTGAAAGAACAAAAGCATTAAATAAGAAAGATCTTTGCTTTCCACCAGACTCAAGCTTGAACAAATAATCTTCAATTCTACAGAACAGATTATTGCATTTTACACAAGCTAAGTCAATTTGGTAAAAAAATCGCACAAGAATTATAACTACACAGTTATTTCTTTGTCCTGCTCTCTAAAACTTCCTAACATCAGGAGAAACTCAGAGGTGCACTGGCAAAGATAAGCTGTTTGCAGTGTAGAGGGCAATAGCATAAAACCAAGCTGTGTTTCTACAGATACTGCTGAATTCTGGATAATTATGAACTGACAGCACAGGCTGCAGGCAGGATACTAGTAGGATTGCTTTTGCTTTTTCCTGATAAACTGTATTAAGAGCTTAAATGCTCAATTAATCCTTTCCAGACAAATTTTAAATTCCCAGTTTCTACTCCAAGTCATCACGTGCAAGGTCGTTTCAAAGACTCCTAAATCAGTATAAACTCTCACAGCTTTTATTGCAGTTAATACCCACCAGCTATTTGAAAAAAGCATAAATCATTTGAATGCTTGGATAAAGGAAAATATACTGAAGCACCCCCAGAAAAGGCACTGTTAAAAACATGTGATCATCTGAAATAACAAGGCCAGGGTTTTCTGTACCTCTCTCCATCCAATGCAGCGTTCTTTCTGTATTAATATGTGAATTCAGAACAAATGACAGCACAAAGCCAGCTTCCACTAACAAAAACGAAGGAATTTTATGACCAGCACCAATCTTACCGAGAACTATGCACACCGAGCTGGATTTACCCTTTTCTCACGAGTTAAAAAACTGTTCACTTGGCACTGACCCCAACCAGCAGCTCTGAACCCCCAGGTGCAAGGAAGGCTCCCATAGCGCGGCATCTTCTCTCCCATCAGGTATGTACCACATGGGATATGAGCTATGTGCTGCAGTGAAGTTATTGCCTAATTTTGGCTTAATACATTAAAATGGTACCATGAGGTGCCACAGAAGAATATGCTGATTGTATTTGGTGAATGTTATGAATATTTAAAAGCTATTAGCTCTGTAGTGGTTTACCTGTTAAGGAGGCGACCCACTACTGCATAGAAATAGCTGCCAAATGTGTGCTTCAATGATTACAATGAACATTGATAGATTTGTTTAATATGATTAGATCCGACCCACTGAATACACTTTCTTGCTCTTTCATTACATCATTTTTCCCTAGTGGCCCTCAGTTTTTCTTTGGTACAAGAGATGTCAAGAAAAACATACTGTTCCAAAGGCCTGTTCATGTATTAAAATTTGCAGTCATTGTCTCAAGTAAGTAAGCATAAAGCAAGTACATAAGGAGCATCAGCACCTGCTGCTCCAACTTACCGTAAATCTAGTCATGATTCAACCATCCTCAGATCTTAAAGTTTCACCATCAAGTTAGGGAAGGTCCTAAGGCTTACCCAGAATACTAGAAGGGTAATAAATGTAGTACAGTAGGGGAAAATAATATTTTCCTGCTCCTACCACTCCCATTTCTCTCACTGTTAAGTTTGTTATTGTACAGCACTTTCTATTAAGGTCTTTATTATATGCTGAGACAGGATTTCCCTACAGTGAAACAATAAATCTTAAAAACTTCCAAGAAAATAAGGTGCCATAGCAATATTTCATTTACTAAGATAACCTTGAAGCATGAAGGCTTTTGTATCAGAATTATAAATAACTGACATTTGACCAGTAAAATCTAACTCTACTTCTTTTTGCAGCTTATTTCAAAGACAATTAGAGGTGTTACCAGCTTTTCAGAACTGCTAAGAGCATCCTTCTCCCCACATACAGATAAAAGAAACAGACAATTAAATAAATAGTTTTACTTGGCTTGAGACCACAGGTCAAATCACAAATGACAGCAGAACTTAGACCTCCTGCCCTGTGCTCTAGGTACTGCTGATACGGCAAGATGCAAGTTATTATTTCACAAAAGTAATGTTGAGAGATGGAAAGGTGCTGGGTAAAAAGCAGAGTATTCATCCCTTGGTTCCAGCTAAACATTCCTGTCTTTCTATTCCATGTTCCTGTTTGCTGTAAGTACTTCCACAGTTATGAAAGTTTAAAACACCACAATGTGGAGACTCCTGTGGATTAGTAGGATTATTTTCAAGTGACACATTTCTCAACCAGCCATGCTGCAGAATGAACACAATCATGGAAATAAAGACGGACTCTGGACAGATTTGGAGAACAGAGTTCTCATGCAGAGTGTCTGAACAGAAGATGCTCCTTAGGTTTCTTTTCCCTTTCTTAGTACTATACCATTAAAGAAACCCTCCCATGAACAGGGATATAGTGTGAAAAAAACATCTTCTGGTCTAAAATGGTAACTGCTGGTTTTGCATAGCAGTACCCTATGAAAGCAGGGTGAACTCACTAAAAAAATATTTTCCACTAAAAAAAAAAATAGATCTGTACATTAGAGCTGTTAAGTTGTTCTATGAATGCTTCCCCATTGGTATATTATTTGTAGGAAAGTCTAAGTTTAAGTATTTTTACAATTAAATTTTTGGTTTCATTAAGGAAGATTAAAAAACTGGTTAGGATAGTTTATGTTAATCTGTTTAAAGCTGTATAATGAATGCTTAACAAAGTAGACCATAAATAGAAGCTCGTTTCTTTCTTTTCACTCTGATCAGCATATATACTACTGGGTTGGCTGTGAATTGTTTTTACATACTTATGATAGCTCTGTCCACAAAACCAAGTTCTTTAGCAATATGACATCTAAACATCAAGGATCTGCCTTCATTGCAGATGGTTCATGGTTCAATTCAGGATCATTTTACTTCATTTCATTTAGCCTACCCTGGCAAAGGTGGATCTACAGGAAACCGAAGACTTACCACTTTCACATCCTACCTTTATCCCCTCTCCACTTGATCTACTGTGTCTGTGTCTGCTCTGATGCTCCTTGAACCATGTGTGCTGATAAAACTTACTACCCTAGCAGAAAACTAATGCAGCAGAAAGAAAAGAGAGGCCAGCTCAGTCTCCTGGATTAGTATGTTGAACAGGCACAGCCGAAGGTCTGGGAGCATAAAAAGTCTGCACTGCTGTGCTCCTTCAACAGACTAACCAGTGACCACCTTGGGTTACCATTTCACTCAAGTTCAGGATCTGCAGGTGCAGGAGGAGCCAGGTGTAATGCAAATCTTGATGCCTAGCCTTGTATCTGTAGGGAAGACAACAAACAAGAAACATAAAGCACAGATAATTTTAAATGTTTCACCTTGCCAGAGTCATGAGACTGAAGGTTTGCATTACAGACAAAGAAAACTGCAAGGTGGGTGCAAGAGAGACCTAACTTGTTGTAAACTGGAAAAACTCCCAGTCCTTGTGTGTCTACATAGCGAAAAAAAGGTATGATGGTAGGATGAGCCAGTATGATCTAAGTAGTAGGGGTAAGAGTAGCCTGGGTGGCTGTCACACATGCTAGCAGAGTAAAAGTACCCCCAAAGCAACACAGAACCACTCTGGTTGCCAGCACAAGGTAACACTCCTGTTTCCATGCCTTTCTCGCTGCTGTTACCCATGCTAGCCAGGCCAAGCCAGCAGAACCATGTCAGCACATGCTTTGGTCTCTTCCTCCTTGTAAATCTACCAAAAAAGGGTTAGTGCTTTAGCAGCAAAAAGCAACCTAGCAGGAAAATGGAAAACATACATTAATGGAGGATCCTTGGCACGTGCTTCGATTAAATTATTTCATGCTTGAAATAATTGTGTTTAGAAATACAGCAACAGAAAACATTGACTTCAATATTACTAATCTTTAAATAAAGGACAGTATACAGCCTCCAATCCTGCATAGGGTGGGTGGGTGGGACAGGTGTCCACCCTGCAAAAGATTAGATCTCATGCAAAAAAGGATTAAAACTTTAGGTGACAGCTATTTAAGTACACAAAAACATTTTCTTCTAAACAATGCAACTGACATAATTGACTTGCACTTTAAGAATATACATAGGAACAATGCTGTTCTAAGTAAGTTTAAAATCAAAACCAAAAAGACTGTGGGCAGGGATAGACCACTAATGCCCCTAGAGAAGGAACAGATGTCATACAAACAAGAGAGTTCAGATGCTGGAATAAATAAAAAAAAAAATCAGACTTGCAGTGAAGTAAAAAAGGATGCTGAGTTTGCCAGTCTTGGGACTCTGAGCCGTCGATGTCTTCCTGTAGTGCCTGTCTAAGGGAACCAGTGAATTTCTATCTTGAAAACTTACAAGTTTAAATAAAAGCCCCACCTCTTGTATTAAAGAGACTGTATGATGCTACTCATGACTTACCAGCCCTATTAGTAAGTGCTGAAAAGGGAAATAAATCCCATAAAGCAAAAACATAAGCCAATAAAATGCCTATGTACTTCAAAGGGATCCTCTTATAAAACAAAATGCCCAACTATAAAGTAAAAATGGTGACTGTGCACAAAATCAGTTTCATCAATATTTTATCCAACAGCCATGCAGTCATCATCATAAACGGTACAGCTTTTTAAAAATATTATTTTGATTTAAGCAGTGAGACTGTAAACTGCAAGAAACAGGTACAACACCCTCACAATTTAACTTGCTGCAACAGTATTTTACCTAGCTGTCACCTGAATTTTCAGATACAATTTCAGAGGGGTGTTGCTGTTCACATAATCCATTCAAATACTCATTAACAAAAGCACTGTAATAAAGCTATTTAAGATTTCATTATTATTTTTAACTACAATGCTTTCTCACATTCAAGATCAGGTTGGACGGGGCTCTGAGCAACCTCATCTAGTTGAACATGTCTCTGTTGATTGCAGGGGGCTGGACCTGATGACCTTTAAAAGTCCTTTCCAACCCAAACTACTCTGATTCTGCACCTTCAGTGATACAAATCTCGATATACATTAAGCATGCCCAACATTTAATTTGTCATTATCCACAATAGAACTGTGTAAACAAAAAATAAAGTTAAATCAATCATAAAATTTGAGTTAAATCAAATAAAAAATAAATTCACCTGAACCCTGAGATAAGTAGAAAGTTTGCAAAGGGACTGGAAAGTAAATGCACAAATCCTCTCGAACAAAGATAAGAATATTTGCTTTGTTACAGTCAACTAATGAAGGCAAACTTCAACAACTACCTAACACTTAATTGCCTATTTATCAAACATCCAAATTTATTGTTCCCACACCTGTTGCTATTCAGTAAGTACCAACAGAGGGGAGACCATCAGTGAAATAGGACAAACCTTTGAATCAACAGCACCTAAAATTTTTAGGTGGAAAGGGAAGCAGCAAAACTACCCTATCTGATCCTGAAATAGCTCCCTTCCCCAAACAACTCCATTAACAGAGCATTTGGGAAACAACATTAATTTTAGAGAGCCTTAAGTTACTGTAATAATCCACACTGAAATGTCACTTTGAGGTCATGTTCACATGGGAGGCTCGGCAGTAACGTGAAGGATAAGAGACAACATCATAACACAGTCAAACAGCTAACATCTATCACGGAAAATATGCAGTAAGGAAGGAAATAGTATAAATATTTGGTGTTTCAAACAACAGATCAGTTAGAAAGGTATTTAATAGAACCACTTGTACCTGCAAACCCTGAAGCTGGTAACAGTCCACACTAGTAAATTAAACCAGCAATACAGAAGGGACTATGCTCTCTGGCACATTCATATTATCAAACCCTTTCAGCTTCCAGACTAGCGCGGCTGTGTCCAAACCGCCCATGGAGAACGGTAGCTAAATCCTCCCTTGTGCTGCCAGATTGTCTGGGTAAGCATCAGCTGTCCTGCGCAAAACCGCTCCATGCTGCGCTCCAGCAAGTTCACAATACGGGGGACTGCGTTCCTGTGACTGGGAACATATTTTGCCATTTGTTTAGCTCCTCAGCACTGACACAGAGGTTTGACTATCCATGTGTTTCACACTGTGGCTCTTCCTATGTACCAAGGCATATTTTCAGAACCATAACTGCGATCATGTGTTCATAAAGTTTTTCATAAACATATGACCGTCAAGCTAAAAAGAAATGGCCATGGCTTGCCATGTACTTGGCACCAAAAGTTGAGCTGCAGACATGGTTGTGTAGACCGGAGGCAATTAGATGTGATGATACAGATGGCAGATCACAAGAGTGGACACCGCTGTGTCAAACTGCACTTCCCAAGTGCTTTAAAGCAAATCTCACCGCCAGCCCCTCCTCTACCGCTCTCTCACCAAATCCCCCTGCTGCTGCCTCCACATCTCTCTCCCCAGTGCCCTCCCAGCCCTAGCCATCAGAAAATAACAAACTAAAAAGCAAGGCAGAACTCACTAAGGTCTTTGTTTATCTGAAGAAAAACTCTCAACTCCCAATTTTTAATAACCACCTACAAAAGTTTTTATTTTAAATCCGTAATTCTTTGACTAACTTTTTCATCTTGTGTACTTTCAGTCCAAAAGTGATATCGAACTCAGCTGGAAGCCCCAGTACCAAGCACACTGAAATTTCTTGCCCTCTCTGATAAGATGGAATCATCTGCCAGTCCATGACCTCTAGTCTTTAATACTAACATTAACTGGAAGGAAAAAAGAGGGCTTAAGAACAAGCAAGAGTGGCCTCTTAGAAAATAGCTACATAAAAACCAGCACAAAGTCTGATCAACAGTTTTAGTGCAAAGGCTACCTTTAGATTTGCCATAGAATCAGCAATAGCAGAAGACCTTAAACCTTGTTCAAAGGTCAACAACAGCAGTTGCAGCAATTCTACAAAATGCAGATTCAGGAGTTGTCAGGAGTTCAACTCTGCTGTTTCTTTTCAAAGTTCATGTTTTAAACATCACATTGAAGGTCATATAACCACTTTTCAAACCAAAGCAGTAGCCAAAAGAGCGGCAATGACTGTTTAATTTATTTCAGACAGTAATGTACCATGCAATTTTGAACAACCCAGATCACTTATTTTAAATGCTGTTGCATGACTGAATTATCCAGATAAGCACATGATCTGGGAAATCCTGGGCAACTTAAACCCATGCCACAGTGCACGAATGATGAAAAGCAGCTTTGCTACCTTCCTTGGAACCATTTATATTTTCTTACGTTACTGACAACTTATGTTTTAACCCAGGTCTTGAAAAAAATCCACCCCACCACTAAGAAACTTAATCAGGTATGTCATTAATTTTCCCAGTATCTTAAGCTAAAACTGGGAACAAAGCAACAGAAAAAGAAATTTCTTGATGGTGTTAATTGTGAACCCAATCCTCTATGTCTGATCTCAATACACATGTTTAAAGCTAGTCACTGTTCCGCATCAAGAAGCACCCCAAATGGCAAAGCGTCCATTTCCTCAAGAGATATTTAGGTTGCCAGGAGTGAGACATTATCAGAGAAAGTATTTGTGAAAGAAATTTGGCTGAGAACTCCCTGAGAAGCAGGCTTTCCTCAACAGATACAAACACCTAAGTTCTCTGGAGTGAGGATCCTTCGGCAAACTTCCTTAGACTGGGTGCCAGATAGGGTATCGCCTAACCCTCTATACAGAATTTTCTGTTGCTTTTTGGTTTTATAGGGGCTGGAGGCCAGATTATAGCCTCTTGCACCTTCCCCTACCAAAGTGGACTCTATTAATGAGAAGCAACCTTTCACCTCTCTTGCATGCAATTTCAGAAGGTCAGCAAGAACTGAGCTGGGGGAGGGAGAAGTCTGAAGAGCAGTCCATGTTCAAAAGCAGTGCAGACATAATTGTGATAATGAACATTACAACACCTCACTTCTTGGCGCCCAATTTCCAAACCACAACCTCCAGTCCTCCGTGACAAAGCATGGGCCACACTGGGTACTCAAGGTTAAGAGGGAATTCAAATCAGCCTGCATACAGGAGCTCTAAAATGCTCAAAGAAAGGTGTAACCTGTACAGTGTCTTTTACCAGAGCTTAGATCCCCAACTTCAGGTGATGTAAAGGTGCTCAGGTCAGATCATGATTCACAAAATCTCCTAGAGACAACTAAAAGTTACTTTTTTGAAAAATGAGAGCAAGCCTTTCCTCTGAAAGCCCAGCAAAAATAGAAGGTAACAGCAGTACCTCTTTCTTACCAGAATCCTAAGAATAGGAATAGTTCAAAAGTTAGAGCCAGGTGCTGCTGAGAACCTTTCATGTGCAGATCCACTGGGAGAGAGAAAAAAGATTTGACACACCTGGGCCCCAGATCTCCATTCTTCACAGCAGCCCCCTAACAGCCTGATGTCCAGCTGTCAGTGCCCTGTTCTGGGAAAAGAGAGATGCAGGCTGGAAAATCCTGAGGCTGGGAAAAGTACCTGCTGCTTTAAGACGGGGGAGAAGAACAGTTTCTCTTCTTCCTCTGACATGTTTATAAACCAAGGCTACTTATTTGTTTTTACAGAGCTGAGTTCTTTTGAAGCACTTCCCAAGCTGCTTTGAAAGAGACATGCTTAGGGATCCTGGTAGGTCTCTTTATTCTCAAATAACACACTGGCCCTTTTTGGAGCTCCTTTGCCTGAACGAACTCAGATTTTTCTTTTCCACAAGCAATGCCCACGACAGCAGCTGCTCTGCTGGCTTAGGAGAAAAGACAGGAAATCAATTATGCTCTGATTAGTAAAAGGTTACCTATTGTACTTTATAATTACAACATGTTGGCAAAGCAAGAACAGAAAGGCGAAGCCAGCAACTACCCATATTTTAATTGCTCTGGCAAAGACAAGAACACAATACTTCAGGGATGTCAATCATGGCAGTATAATTAATTCAAATGAGAAGCACTGATAGTTTTTTACAGGAAGAAAGCATTTTTGTGTGATGGCAGAAGAGCACATATCAGACCCACCGGGGTCAGTAAGCAATGGTATTCCTCTATCTGCACTACATTTGCTATCACAGTTTGAAAGAAGCAGCCCAGCTGATGACTGGGAGAAGTATGATGCAACGTAGCAAATGTTAACGAAGCCACTGCCAAGTTTTCTTTCCCAAAAGCAGCTTCTACCAGCAAATATCTATTTAAATCACAAAGAAAAAAATAATCTTTGTCTGCACTATGATTTTTCTATATGCAATCATAAAAAGAAACTGAATGCTGGAAAAGGCAAATCGTGGCAACACTACATGATATACATGATACTTTTTTTTTTTTTTTTGCTTATAAATGTACGTCCCACTTGTAGCCTAGCAACAACAGCAGCAGTCTGTGTCCAAGGGATAGAGCCTGCTGCTGGGGCTCTCTCCTCAGCACCGCAGCCATCTTTGGCGTGTCACTTGGCCAGGGATTTCACCATTCCCCACCAACGCTACCTCCAGATGTTCGCTACCTCCAGATGTTCAAGGTTGCTGCAGCCAGCTCAGCCATGTCACCTTCCCACCACCACCTCTTGTCCCATCGCACGAGGTGTATATCACAGACACACGTCACCTGTTCACTTTGTCCCTTCATTAGGAAAATAAAGCCACTTTGCTAAAAAGGGTTAGTGCGCGCCCATGTTTTATTTCAGTCCTGACTGCTGCAAGCTTGTCTCTGCTCCTTATTTTTTAACTCTCCCTTGGTAAACTGAAGTATCTGGCTCTTCCCAGGCATGTCCATGGCCCTCCTCTGTAGTTTCTCAGTATTCCCTATATCTTTTCCTGACAGGATGCATACCGGTGATTTTTTAATTGCACATCGGTACAAAGCCAGCCTTCCGCCCCCTCACCCGCTCTCCTAACACCCATTGCAATCACAATAAATCATTCGCAATGCGATGAATTAAAATCAATAATCAACACTCACAACAATTCCAAACCCCTGCCTCTGGCTACCAGGTGCCTGCCCCCGCGGCACCCGGGGTGCTCCCCCCGGGGCTGGGCGGCGGGGCCTGGCACTGCCGGTGGCCGGGCGAGGGGACACCCGCTGGGAGCTGGGGAGACACAGGGGCTGGGGCGCCGCGGAGGGGCCGGGGGACACGCGGGTCAGGGCCTCTGCGGGGGGACAGGTGGCAGAGGGCTGCGGGCCCCTGCCGAGGGGCCGGGGTGACCCGCGGGGCGGGCCTGCGGGGGTCGGCGGGAGGTGACCCGCGGGGCTAGGCCGCTACGGCGCCGGCGGTGACACGGGAGCTGGCTCCCCCGCCCGCTCCCCAGCCCCGCGGGGACCCCGGCCGCGACCCCGGTACTCACCGCGCCGCCGGCTCCGCCGCCCCTGGCCCCGCTGCCCGGAAGAGGCTCGCTCGGCGCCGCGGGCGAGGGGCCGGGGCAGGCGCTCGGGCCGCCCCGCTCCGCTTCGCTCCGCCCCGGCGGGGCAGGGCCGGGCCGCCCAGCGGGGGGCCGCGGTGCCGCTGGAGCCGGCCGGGGGCCGCCTGCCGCCCCCCGGCCCCCCGAGGCCCTGAAGGGCGCCCGGTGTGACCCGGCAGCCCCACAGCCCGGGCCCTCTCCCCGCCCCGGCGCGGCGGTGCCTGCGCCGAGCGCCCCGGGCAGCGCGGGCGCAGTTCGAGCCCTGGAATTACTTTTCTAGTTAATGGAAGAAAATCTGTCGGGAAGATCCCCGGGTCGGGGGGGGGGGGGGGGGGGGCTGGGGCTGGGGGCAGCGGGCGGGGGAGCGGCCCCGGCAGCCCGGGCGGGGTCGCTGCTGGCTCCCCCGTTACCGCCCCCGCCGCCCCCCCCAGGGCAGGGACAGCCGGCGGCCGTCCCTGGGAAACCACAGGGAAAGGGCCCTTAGAAAAATAACCGACTCTTAGGACCTAATCCTGAAAAGGGAATAAAAGTAATAAAGCGATGCATTCCTCTGAAGTCCTTTCCAGCTAAGGAGAACTTGCTTGTGCACGGTGCCTTTAAAAATGTCAAATAAACACGGGTCCTTGTTGTTGGAAGGCTGCGAACGGCTTGCTTTCGGAGCATTTCCTTCCTTCTAGTAATTATGGCCAACCCACGTGTTAGAGCATCCAATAGCTTCTGCGTTTGGGATTACTTGTGCAGTCATTTGAGATTTAATAAAAATAGTATGGGTCGTCAGTGGCACTGTTTCTATTCTTTCTGCAGCCCAGCAGATCCCTGCAGGTTCCAGAGTCAGCACCTTAATGTCTAAGCCTGGGTAGTGTTACAAGGCAGCCGCACACGAGCTGCTCTTATCCCATAACTGATGCTGAATCATCTGGGAATGGGGGAAAACATGTCCGGATATGGCAGTACTGCATCCCATTTACAGCCTGCGGACAGTCCCAGTTTATCTCTTTTGTGGACCAGAATAACAAGCCAACACACAGAGGCCAATTGCAATTACCATTGTGTATATAAATATATATCCAGCCCAGCTCCTCGAAGGTCTTCTGTTAAAATTCCCTTTATAACAACACCGCTCTGCCCACAGGTCTCCCCCCTGAAGGGGCGGCATGCTCTTATTAATAAAACACTTTGAATATGGGGCTGGTGAGCTTTGACCTCCCTATCACTGCTTGTTGCAGGATGCTAAATGGCAATTTTATATTAAAAGGCCAGAACTCTCCCCAGGTATTAAATTTGTGAGGAAACACTTACTGGTGAAATCTTCACTGTTAAGACTCAACTTCTATTAAAAATTGGATCCCTCCCCCAAAAAACATAAATGAGTAGGCTGGCGTTTGTTTTCAGCTTTTACCTAGCCTACTCAGTTTATGATTTTCAAGGAAAAGTTACGATTCAACTTTCATTCTGACACAGACACACCAAATCTCAGATGTTCACCTATCTGTTTCCCCTGTGGCTCCACAACTTAGGTCTTACATATATATATGTGTATATACATATATGTGTGTGTGACAGTTGCAAGTGTAAATATACCAGGTGAGATTCCATCATGAAAGAGTAAAAACTGGAACTGATACTCCTGCGTTGCATTTTTCTTGTGCAACAAAATTTGTTCACAATTTATGTACGTTATTAGTGTCTTTAGTTCTTTCTAATCTTGTCAGGCAGATCCCAGTCTCCATAACCACTGACAAATTCAACACTGAATATATCTTTCATGGCACCTGGCCCTATCACTTGTTGCTAAACCCATTGCAATGACTAAGCAGGAAAGACGTCTCATTCAGAAAATGGAGACAGCTGGATGTCGTGCAGAGAAAGAAATTAGTTATACTGGGGTATATGGTTTGCATTCTGAGGACTAATGCCTGCTTCCAATAATTTTCTTACATGCAAAAGATGCTAACTAGTCTGCTTAAAAACCACACATGGTCTTTTCTGCATAATAGAAACTCTGCTTGCAGACTCTTTAATGTAAATACCTAAATTCTTTCTGTGAGTCACTACATGGAAAGCTACATTCATTCCTCAAGTTAATCATTTGCTCTATACTCGGTGCAGATGGTTTTGAACAGCTACTTAACTTCTCTTTCACTAGACTAGTCATTTCTCCCATTGCTGAGAAACAAATCTGATTTTTTGCTGTGAATCCTGAAGAGTCTTGAGATGGCTCTGCCTAACCAACAACAATTGCTCATGAGCCACAAAACTGGAAGGCCAATGGGCAAATATGGGTAGTCACAAAGAACATCTAGCCCCTGGCTACATGTGTTTCTTTGTCTGCGCTAACTTTCTTATTGAAATGTTTTTGGCCGTATTACAAAAATGCAGGATCCAGGAGGATGTGCCAGCTCCCAGATCCCGATGTGTGTTTTGGCCTGATCCTGCTTCCATTCTGAGGGACCTGGTGTACCGATCCCGTCGGTGCCATCTGTGAGCAGGAAGGTCAGGGGGGTGGGCTGGAGGGGCTGCCATGGTTTCCAGCCAACTTTCTGCCTTGGAGGATCGGGAGAGACTGACCCCAGAACGTGGCTTTGAGCATATTGATCTGCAGCTGAATATTGCAGATTTGTGCTTCAAAAGTCCTGGTCCCTCGAAAAGACTCCTCCACAGACAGTCCCATGCGATCAGTCCATGTAGCTTGGTCAGTGCCCCATTTGTAAGCTCAAGCGTGTGTTTTCTTACAGGTTCATGCAAGAGTGTAGTATCTTGCTGGTTAAATTACAGTGGAAATACTAAGGGTACATACAGAAAGCATATGCCTAGAGACAACAACCTGATTAATTAAGTAAGCCCTACCTCAGCTCCTGTTGAAACATTCCTTTCAGTTGAAATTCCTTTCTCAAGGAATATATTAATAAGACTCCTACAAACCTCCAGAGGTATATTCAGTCCTTTGCATTTGTTGAACTAGGGATGAATTTAACCCTGTGTGTTTCCATCTGGAAGAATTCCTGGACTATTACAGGACAAATTCTTCCCTATGCTGAGCAGAAAAGGACGATTTCTGTTCCTCTACACTTACTGCCTCATCTAAAAAATAAGCTTCATTGTATTTGCTTTCCTCAAGCTTTCCTGTATTTATAATATTTACATTGGGCATTAGATTTTGGTGCTTTTTCCCATTTCAAATCAGCTGAGAAAAACAGGGAGCTGCCGCACATCGCTTTTGTTAACGTGGATACCCAGTAAGTGGCACTGCAGGACAAGGTTTTCTGCAGCCCTGGCTCACCGCAGTGCTGTCAACGAGTGTAAAGGCAAGCGTGGGATACGGCAAGACTTTTCTGCTCCATGAAAAAAGCGGCTGTGGAGCAGGTGGGGAATGATGTGCGGTGACAGTGCAAGGAGCTGGATGGAGTGTGTTCAGCTGCTGGTGCTGGAAGATGGTGTTAGGAACTGGCCTTGGCACCAAGCTGGCTGTTATCAGGCCTTTGCCAGAAGAAACTAGCAACGTTTCTGGGAACTATTAATTAGCACTTGATGGCAGGTGCCTGTGAAGGCTTTGCACTGGGGTTTGCTACCAGGAGTGGAACACCGGGCCAGATGAACCACAGATATACAGCTTTTCCTATGGTCTACTGACTTACTGTACTTTAATTTTATGTAAAAAATCCAAACCCCAGAGTGGAAGGTACGTCAGTGCAGTCTGAGTGCCGATAAATTCAAAGACTGTTTCTGTAAATGAGCTAGGGGTTTCTGTGAGTCTGTGCTAGTGTATCAAAACCCACCATCCTGTTTTCCCAGACTGAGCTGATAATGAATAAACTATTATCTAGGGAAATCTGGTCAAACAGACAAGTAATGCTACACTTTTTGGCAGTACAAATTGTAATGAAACCCTTACATAAGCTGATAAAGGATTACTTACAAAATCAGTTAAAGGTTTTGGCTCGTATCTGCAATATTAGAACCCAGTTTTAGGTTACTCACGCTATACTGTGCCAAGCTAAACTGATGCATACCCAAGTTTCCTATTTATCTAGATGCATTGTTATGTCAGATAAGATGGGAAGGGAATGAGGAGGAAAAGCCAATCTGTGTTTAGAGGGGACACAGAGCTACGTTTAAAGGGATAAACCATTCTTTCAAGGGAATTAGGAAGCTATATCCTCCATGACGTGGCTATTTTAAAAACATCTCTTCTGGAATTGTTCAGACTGTGAAGCATCTATGCCAGCTGCTGTCAGCAACAAGACACTTGGCCAGGCAGGCTGGTCTGGGATGTCAATATGCAGCTGTGGATGCAGTATGGGAACAAGAGGAGGTGCAGCACCATCCCGTAGGGCACAGGGAACATCCACAGGATCTCACAACTGCTTCAGCCAGGCCTGACAAATTTTTTTCATCATCCTCTAGGGACCAGATATTGCTGATTCCTAATACTTTCACTTCCTGAGTCTTTCCAATGGCTTTCGAAAACAGCAATTAAAAATATGCACTCTCAAATGTTTATTCCTGTAGCAACATAGGATGGCACTCGATAACCTCTGACAGCACACAGAAGCAGATGACACACAAGAACATGCCACAGCAACATGGGAAGGCAGGCAGCAACATGAGCAAACTGGTGAGAACAAGACGTGGCAGCACAACATATGACAAAATAAGACACCACAGGACAACTCAGAATAGCATACAACATGTCACAGCATGAAATAGCACGCAACAGCACAAACAGTGTGGAACAACACTTGACACCATGCCACAGTATGATAGATATACCTGGAAAGCTGATAGAAATGCCTAGAGAGCAGTGAGAGATTCATAGCAGCAGGAAATTCCTAGGAAGTTATGGAAAAGGTATAGAAAACTATGGGAAATTCCTAAAAAGCTACAGGGAACGCCTGGAAAATTATGGAGAATTCTTAGAAAGCAGATCTGAATTCCTAGAAAGCTGGGGGGGGGGGACCGACTCCAGGAAAGCAAAATGTGAATTCCGAGAAAGTTGGCTACAAATTCCTAGAAAGCTAGAAGGAATTTCTTATGAAGTACAGAAGAATTGCTATAAAGTAATGGAGGAACCCTAGAAAGCAAGGCACAGTTCCTGGAAAGCTGTGGGAAATTTCTAAAGAGCAGAAGGGAACTCCTGGAAAGCAGAAAGGAATTTCTAAAAAATAGTCCACAACTACTAGAAAGCATCAGGGAAATTTCTAGAAAAGCATTAGGGATTTCTTGAAAACAGCTGGAAAGCTCTGCTGGAGGTTCCCCCAGTTTGGGAAGCCCCCTGTGCACTGCGCTGGAGTGCTCCGCTGCTGATCCTGCCAGTGCTGGATGCAGAAAAATGCAGGAAAGCAATGGAAAAATCATGGCCAGCCTGTACATCCTGTAGTTCCTAAAGACCTGGGGGAAACTCTCAGAAAGTGATGCTGAGAAAAGCCCAGAAGAAAATCAAACCCTGTAAAGAGTGGGGAAAAAAGTGAAACCAGAAAGTAGATAGGATTAGATGATTAGATCCCATCGCCTTTCCTGAAATGTAACCTAGAAGACATCCCTATTTTAACCTCTTTTGAGTGGAGAGGACTGGTTTGATGGGCTGAAGAAGGGACATAGAATGGTGGTGCTGGTGGAGCTGAGCCCTAACATGTGCTAAGGCCAGCCCTGAGCGGCTGACCTCTGCGGGGGGAGGGGAGCAGGGGCATCTTACTGACTTGGAAGGCCCCTGACCTCGAGACAGATTTTGACAAATGAATGATGAAACTCGGGGAACATGTCCAGCCTGGGAAAGTACTGTCTGTTAAAGACTGTCATAGCAACAACTTTTTGCAACACAGGGCAGGGAAAAGCCAAGGGCATTGAGGCATGCTGCAAAGAGGGAGACATCGCCTGTATTGCTGGGATGAAACGGTCCTGCCTGATGTGGTGGGACAGGCACAAAGGCTGGAACAGAAAAACAGATCCAGATGAGCTAGGGTAAAAGTGGATTTGGGGTTATTTTATAGCTGAGGCAATCCAGTCAGGTCACTGGTTTTTCAAGAGTTTGAATGAAGATTATGGTAGGAGGAGTGAAGCAGCCCAAAGTTTAGACCTTTGTGTGGATTCTTGTTTGGAATATTATTCTAATGTTTTATTGAACTTGGTGGAACTTTTCTGACTGCCATCAAGCCCAGACTGTGTGATTTGGTAAGGACTTTGACAACCAACATCTTGCCTCCAAGAACAATTTAATCCCAGAATCTGAAGGTGGGACCCTGGGTTGGTGCAGCTGCAACATCGCAACAACAGCAGCATTGTCTGGGGGGCTGCAGAACGGAAAATGCTGTCTGAGACATCAGAGCTCCAGGACTGGGACATTTGGGGTGGTCTGGTCATTGCTGGGCTGCTGATTGACCCTGTCTGCTGCAGCTGGACCTGCCGCTCTCCTGTGTGGGCACGGTGGGGCTGCCCTCCTAGCAAAGAGCCCTGGCTGGGTGTCCCTGGCAGGAGCTGCCTCCTCCTGCCACTCCCTGTGGTGCAGGTGCAAAATGCTTCTCTTGGTCTTCACTGCGAGCAAGAAGTGATGCTCTGTGCAGTATTGGCTCCTATTTTTTTTCGGTAAGTATTAGTTTAATTATCTTTAATTCATAGATTTGTAGCCTGCCAATGGAAAGGGCTGTGGAGCCTGACCATACTGGATGTGCAATAATGTGGACTTAATTATCAACTGCAGTGAAAACTATTGCACTACACTCCTATTATTGCTCCACTAACCTTTAGAGGCAATGGGCTCCTGTAGGTCCCAAGCACATTCTTCGTCATCACACGTCCTGCACCAGAAAACCACAACAGTGTGCTGGTAGAACTTAAACAGTTCTTCTCCATCCAGTCAGGGACTGAGCTGGAACGTGGGGAAGGATCCATTTTAAGCTAGTGCAAAGCTCAAGACTAAATCTGTATCACCAGTTTAGGAGGGGAGAGTGCCACCTACCAAGCCATCTGCTAAGAGAATTGTATTATCTGCAGTCTCATCCACTGCTGCTAGAAATCACTGTCACACTCATTTGTGAAGAGTTTTGCTGCTAATATATCTATTTATATTCTTTTTATCGATCCAGTCAGAATTAATTATTTCTCAGATTAATTTCATTCTAATGAATCATTCTGTATCACTGGCTTTATTCAATTTCTGAAATACTAATTAATATGTCAAAGCCATCTTTAACATTAAAAGTGCTGTCATTTTTTCTGTGACATTTCTTTTGATTCATATATTCAACTTCAATTTTTCTGAGAGCCTAAAATGTCTGTCCAGTGTGGAGTGAAAGAAAAAATGCAAGCTATACAGTATTGGAAGAAATATGAATATGCAAATAAAGAATAAATTGGGAGTCAATGGCCCAGTCTGTATTTTTGTACTTCTTACTAGTTTACATGGTACTTCCTATAGCAGGTCCTCAGCAATCAGCTGTGTAGGGGTTTTATATGCATGGATGAGAATATAAAATTCAGCAGTACATCAAGTGTCTATATTCACTGGTGAAATGGTCAGGAATTTTGAGATATTTTGTGTTTGTTGGTTTAGATTAGGTTTTGAAGAAGGGGTCTTAGTGGTTTGCTGTGGATTTCCTGGCACTGTCCTGCCTTGCTGCAGGGCCCAGGCAGCCAGAGGAAGCATTTTTCTTTCCTTAGAGCTCTCCTCTCCTCTTCTCTCAGCTATAATTTATTCTCAGCATCCTCTGCAGTTTGGCTCTCTACCCACTCCGGAGAGAAGTGTTGGCAGGGCAGTAATCCCTCTCCTACCCGTATCTGTGGCAGATGGAAATCCCAGAATGAGAAGGGGGGAAATATTAGGCTTCCCTGTTTGAGCCATTTCCAGGGTGATTGAAGATCCAGTAATGGCCTTTGGTTTGATGGAGCCAGTCAAATTGCGAGAGGAATGGTCACTCCAAGTGTTCATTGTAGAAAACATTTCTGTCTCTGGTCCTGTGGGAGTGAGTGGGTGGAACTGGAAAAAACCCATAAAAAGTCACTGCATAAGCTCTGCTGATTAAATAACACCGTTATTGGCAGCATCGCACTGAGCTTAAATTACACGTGGCTCCTGCGTGGCAGGAGGCTGGGGACTGTTTAGATGACAGCTTCTGCTCAGATCCCTGGTCGCGGGTTTATATTTCTCTTTCTTTCTTTGTCTTCCACCTCTTTCCAAAAAGAGAGGTTTTGTTATAAAATCTGGGGTGTTACAGCTGAAACCAACCAGCTTTGCTCTGGGCTTGCACTGCAAATGTAGGGAGGGATTACCGGGGAGGGAGAGAAAGGGGAGCAGAGCTGGAACGGGCTCGGAGTAGGAGCAGGGACGGGAGGGGAACACCACTCCTTTCCCTTTACAAACGACCAGATTATAGTTTTCCACCACTCCTAAAGCTCACGTGTGCAGAGCCCTGCAGACTCAAGGCTGCTTTTTGAGAGTCTGGTGCATGAGCTCCAGATCCCTGGAACCAGTAGCACTGCCCAACAAATCCTTCCCATTTATACCCTCCTTGCATCACCCCTTGCGTCCAGCTCTGCCACTGCCTGGATTAGCTGTCTCAACAAGTCATTTAAATCCAGATTTCCACACAGGGTGTTTCTGCTTGGGCTTTTTTCATTTTCCTTTTCCCTGTCAGTGTCCGGACTTTTGCACATACTTCACCAGTGACCTGGTACCCAGGGATGGTTTGTGCGCTGGTTGCCACTGGAAATAGTTCAAAAGCCAACATTCACAAGGGCACTGATGTGCTTTTTGAGATCAGTCCTACTGAATCCCCCAGACTCCAAGGTGCAGCCTTGCCTATAATCTACAGTAAAAAAAAAAAAAAAAAAAAAAAAAAAGTCTATACTCAATACTGAATATTTAAGCCTCGTCGTCGGTGTTTGAGGGCTAGAAATCATTTCTCTTGCTGATCCTTTCTCCCTGCTGGTGGATCTTTGTCATTCAAGAATGAGCTCGAGATCCTTGGAGACAGTTATATTTTTTTATAGCAGCAAAGTAATGGGTTTTTTCTGCTGCTACTCTTCGCTCTGTGCTTTTGTACTCACTACTGTGGTTTTCCCTGTGGAATGCCCAACACGATAATATCAATTTAACCAGTGTGCTTCACTGATCTTTAAGAGAGTTCATAGCTGCTGTTCGATTTCTAGGAACCCTTGATTTTTCTGAGAAGGTTACATTGAGGCTAAAGTTATCTTGGCTTATTAGTATAACCCATTCATTTAGAGACCTGACAGTTCCTTTGGACATTGTTTCTGCTAACATGCCTCAGCTGATTTCATGTTTCATAAATCCCATGCATGCAGACTCAAAAAGTCATCCTCAGAGTGATGTGAGTACAATGTGTTTCCACATACCGTAGTATTATTTTGTAAATTAAGCTGCCTTTCTCCAGCTCTAGCATGTGCGCTGTTTTGCAGATGAAAGCATGTTTATCTCTGAATGCAAAAGCTGGACTTTGTTCAAGTCTGACTTGGTCTTCCAGTAGCTAATTACTGTTTGGATGAAGATTATTTGGATCAAGGTGCTACTCAGTATTTATATTTTTTATATCTTCATATGGACCAAATAGGACTTTCTCCAACCACAGTCTTCTGGGAGAAGCAGGTGCCTCACAGGGTGGTAACAGATACAAAAGCTTTCCTTTGCTGGGCATTGCTTTGATTCTAGCATCAGTCAGTAGTGATTGAAAAGCATTAAATAAAATTAAGTGGCTGTTTTATGTGGGTACCCAGGGAAAATTAAACAGGCTGTGTGCTTGTTTCTGAATTTCCGAGAAACACCTGCACTGTTGTTCTGTTGCTGGCAGTTTTAGGCAACTCCTGACCTGGATAAGAGCTGATCCTTCTTGCGCTGGCTGGAAGCAGGTTAGGCAGGGAGCAGCAAAAGGAAAATTCACCCCACACTTTAAACTGGCTCCCAGAGTCCTGTCAATTGGCTGCCTAATCCCACCACTAAATTTACCTAAATAATAAAGCGGTTTAATGGATTTCACTTCTGCTCCTCACCTGGGTATGACTACTAAGTCACGAAAGTTTTAAAAAGCTTACAAATTAGCTGAAAAGACGAATGAGTACAGCAGGGTGCCCTGCGTGAAATGCTGTTGTTTGAAACCTGCGTAGGCACCGAAGGGGCTTCACTGCGTTTGTACAGGCTTGGCTGAGCCAGACCCCGTATCTGTCCCTGAGCTGGTCACACCGACACCCGGCAGGAGGGAGGCTCGGACTTCTGCAACAGATGTTGAATTGCCAAACAAGTAAGGACCGTGAGGTTCTTATAGGCTGCTGAGTAGGAAGCAAAAAGGCTAGTTTTTTAATGTCAGGTTAAAATGAAAGTTGTAAACCCTCACTCATATGAACAGCGTTAGGGTCTTCCAACGCTGAATTCAGCCTCTTCCCCAGAAAAGGCTGCTCCCTAGCAAAAATGAACTGAAGAGTTTGCTTGATGAGCTGGTAAGGAAATGATCAAGAGCAGACTGCTCCCTCCTGTGCAGCATGTACCTCAGCATTTTTCTCCAGTGTGCCTTGAAAATTGTGCTGTTTGTATACTTTGGAGTTGTGATTTCTCCTGGAATAATCCAGGACAGCTGTGGTAGAAAGCCATCCTGGGGGAGCCTCTGGAAGTTGTTACAAATAAAACCAAATGTGCTCAGTGCACGCAAAGTTTCCCTCAGCCTAGGGTTTCTACTGAAAAACGTTTTCAGAAAATAGGTATCACGCAGTAAACCTCACCTGTGTTGTGCTCTAAGAACAGGAGAAAAAAAGGAAAACAATCTTGAAAAAAGAAAACTCACAGTGAGTTTCATTAGAGATCTCTATTACCAAACAGCACAGGATTAATTTTTTTGTCTTTTTTCATCCTCCTCTGAGGATGAATGATGATTAAAGGGCAAGATAGTAAGAAGGGGGAATGAGAACTTGCTGAGAAGCAGTTATAAGAGAAAAAAAGAGAGGGGGAAAGGAAAACAAGTGTTTAGTTAGCTTGTCAAGGTCAGCTTAGCACTGTATCTGCTTTAACTGACATGATGAAAAATTACAGCTGGCACAAAAGCAACTTCGCTAATACTGTACCCCACAAAATTTATCTTGACAACTTAGTGCGCTTACTTGTTCTTCTAGGGGGGGTTTAACCTCCCTGGGATGCCTTTTATCTTCGTTCTCCGATTTTTTTTGGACTTAGGTTCCTGTGCAAAGGTAGCAACTTGCAAATCAGCATGTTCATCTTCCGCTGGCTGTTGCGGCTAAGGTAAGAAAGGAAAAATCCTTTTGGAAGCAAGAAGGGGTTTGAGACATAACTGCCGTGTTTTGGTGCTCTCTGCCGAGCCGGAGGGATTTTTTGCAAAGGAGAAAACACGGTGTGAAGAGCGCGGCAGGACGGCAGCTCACGGCACCGGCTCTCTTTGCGGACACGAGCTCCGCATCTGCCGTCGGGGGGGGCCGCTCTGCGGCGCGGGGGGGCCGAGAGCCGCAGCCCCGTGTGGCGCCGCCGTCCCCTGCCTCACCTCGGAGGGGGTGGTCGGGAGCGGGTCCTCGGGCAGCCGCACGCCCCTGGAACCCGGGCTGGGGGTGTCCCGCCCCCGCGCAGGGACAGCGATGCCCTTCGCCCGCCTTACTTGCCCAGGGCTGGCGCTCGCCCGCCGGCGGCTGGGGCTGGCCGGGGCGGGGGGGCGCGGAGCAGCCCGGCCCCTCGGGGCTGCCCTGAGGCCCGGCTGGGCTGGCGGCCGCCTCCGCGGGGCGGCGCGGCTGGGCGCGGGGCCGCGGCCGCCCAGGAGAGGGAGCCCGGCGGCCGCGGCTGCGCCGGGAGCGGCGGGGGCGAGGGGCTGCGCCAGGCGGCGGAGGCGGCGCGGAGCCGAGCGGTGACCCGGTGCCGCCCGCCGCCGGCCCGGCCGCTGGGTACCGCCGCGCTTGCCGCCCCGGCCCCGCTGTGTCGGGAGGGCGTCCCGGCCGCCCGCCCCCCTCCGCCGGCGGTCGGGGGAGCCGCGGGTGCCTCCGCAGCGTCGCCAGCCCCGAGCCGGGCGCCGGTACTTACTTTCCGCACCAGTTCATCGCGCTCAGCCGGCACCCCGGGCGGCCGCAGCTCGGGACGGGGCAAAGTAATTTCGCCGCTCCAGGAGCCCGGCTTTGCCGCTCGCCCCGGCAGCCTGCCGGGCCGTCATTCCCCAGGAAGGCGTTAAAACCGGGGAGAGGCTGCCCAGAAGAAGCTGCGCCCGACCGAAGATGTTAGAGGAGGCGAAGAGGGGTTGCTTTTTGCCTGCTGCGTGCCTCCATGCCTGTCTTTCCCTTGTCTTAATCCTTTAGGAAGGAGACGCCGAGCAGGCAGAGCTTTCCTGGAGGGGCGATGCTGCCGAGCCCTGCCCCGGGCAGGAGGAAGCCCTCGCCGCCGGGACCCCCCGGCACCGGAGATGCGCGGCCCGGGGCGGGCTGCGGGAGAGCGTGAGGAGCTGCCTCCGCCGGCGCTTTCCTGAGAGGGAAAAAGCATGGTGAAAGCTGGGCCCGATCCCTGGAGCGCAGCCCCGCTGAGCGGGAGGTGGGATTATTCCGGGGCAGTTATGAGGAGCTATAACCTGGCAGCGCAGCGTTAAAGCGACTTGGCCCCGCTGGACGAGGAACCCGCCGCGGGCACCGCAGCCGCGCCCTGGCCGAGGTGGGGTGGCTCAGCATCCCCCCCCCTCCTCCTCCTCTCGCCCCTCTTTCTCCTAAGAGTGAACGACAGAAGAAAGAACCGGTGCTCGGCTCTTGCCAGTGTTGGGAATACCGTGCCTTTTGACTGGGATGACCTACCCTGATGTGCCGTTTCGACGGGATGTACAAAGCGCGGCTGGGACTGCTCCGGCCAACAAAGTTTGTGGAATGACGGGCAGGGGCTGTGGGATGGAGGCAGCTGGGCACACGCCGGTGGGGTCCGTCACATGCAGGCCGACAGCACCGATCTGCTGCTCCCCTGAAAACTAATTCCTGATGGTCAAACTCTCCTGGTTTTTACTTCTCCCCTGCCAATTTGCACTTTCAGGGAAAACACACACACACCTGATGCAATGCAGTGTTTCAGTGTTGGTTTTGTATGTAAGATTTGCTATGCAATTCCAAAACTAAAAGAGGAGGAGAGACGGCCCTGCATCCCAGAGCAAACAGAGAATCAGAGGTGAAAGGTAGGAGCCAGCATTTCTCATTTAAATAAAGCTAAATAACCTGAGCTACTTCTTACTGAAAACCTTTAAAACACACTTACTGTATGTGTATTTTCTTTGTCTTGGAAGTGTAAATCAGTTTGAAACGAAGTGAAGATTTGCTTTCTGACGCTGCCCGGAAACAGAGAACTGATGCATTTTGTAACAGGAGTGTACCGAGGAGGAAGGATGGAGTGTTTCATCAGTGAGACATTTAGGAAACTAGAGGAAAAGCCCCTCGTATAGCATGCTTCAGTAAATATGAAGGGCTAGTGCAGTGGACGCTGGAAACACTCGATCAATAGCCTATTTAAGTGGGAATATATGCAAGCATGGAAAAGTGATTGCTTCCCTGTCTGTGGGGTATATTTGCAGAGGACAGCAGCAGAACATTTGCAGGTGAGCTGTCTGAATTAGGCTACTTCATGCTGGGGTGGTGCAGTGTGTTTCTGAAGGGATTGCTTAAAAAACAGTCTGTAGGGTAGACTGGATTAGTGCATTTTCAGTTCTTGCTTGTAGAGCTTTCAGTGTTGTTCAGGATGATTCAAAGTTGGTGAAGTCCTTCTGGGGGCGAAGGGACTGTAAGAAAGGACCTTTTGGTCTATTTGGTGATGAGTAATTAATGGACGTCTGATGTCTGTGATCTCTGCAAGGAAAGGAGCTGATGTCATCATGAAAATCATGATATGATTTTCCCTCAGGAGAAACTATGACTTGGAACGACACCACTATGGATGGGGAAGGGTTGCTGGTGGAAAGGGACTCTTCCTTTCGGATCCTCACAGGCTGCTTCCTCTCGCTCCTCATCCTTTCCACGCTGCTGGGAAACACGCTGGTCTGTGCAGCTGTCATTAGGTTTCGCCACCTCAGGTCCAAGGTGACCAACTTCTTTGTCATCTCCTTGGCCGTGTCAGATCTCTTAGTGGCAGTTTTGGTCATGCCTTGGAAAGCCGTGGCTGAGATCGCTGGTTTCTGGCCTTTTGGTTCATTTTGCAACATCTGGGTGGCCTTTGATATTATGTGCTCAACAGCTTCCATCCTAAACCTCTGCGTCATTAGTGTGGACAGATACTGGGCCATCTCCAGCCCGTTTAGGTATGAGAGGAAGATGACCCCAAAGGCAGCCTTCATCATGATCAGCGTGGCGTGGACTTTGTCTGTGTTGATTTCCTTCATCCCTGTGCAGCTGAACTGGCACAAGGCTACAACCACAAGCTTTTTGGACCTAAATGCCAGTTTACAAGGTATAAGCATGGACAACTGTGATTCTAGCCTAAACAGGATGTATGCCATCTCCTCTTCTCTAATTAGCTTCTATATACCTGTGGCCATCATGATAGTAACTTACACGAGGATATACCGGATTGCTCAGAAGCAAATACGACGCATCTCAGCTTTGGAGAGAGCAGCAGTGCATGCCAAGAACTGCCAGAACACGAGTGGCAACAGAAGCAGTATGGACTGCCAGCAACCAGAGAGCAACTTCAAAATGTCCTTCAAGAGGGAAACGAAGGTTTTAAAGACTTTGTCGGTGATCATGGGGGTGTTTGTGTGCTGCTGGTTGCCATTTTTTGTATTGAACTGCATGATTCCCTTTTGCGAGCCTACCCAGCCATCCAAGGGAGCAGAAGCTTTCTGCATTAATTCCACCACCTTTGATGTTTTTGTTTGGTTTGGATGGGCTAATTCTTCCCTCAACCCCATCATTTATGCCTTCAATGCTGATTTCCGCAAGGCATTTTCAACCCTGCTGGGATGCTACAGGCTCTGCCCTATGTCCGGCAATGCTATAGAGACTGTTAGTATTAACAATAACGGAGCAGTTGTTTTTTCGAGCCAACATGAGCCCAAAGGGTCCAGCCCCAAAGAGTCTAATCTGGTTTATCTGATTCCACATGCAATTATCTGTCCAGAAGAAGAACCTCTCAAAAAGGAAGAAGAGGGGGAGCTATCTAAGACCTTGGAGAAAATGTCTCCAGCACTGTCGGGTATCTTGGATTATGAAGCTGATGTTTCTTTGGAAAAGATCAACCCCATTACACAAAATGGGCAGCATAAAACCTGAACAGTAAGGTTTACTCAGCAAGACCCAATAGTGTGTATTGTAATAGTCTTTAAAAAAAAAAAAAAGATACACAAGATTTTTTTTTTGGTAAGAAACTAAGCTCTAGGGAGAAATACACATTTACACCAAGCCCAGAATTAATTTTCCTGGCATTCAAAGCAAATTTAATATTTTAAACAATAAACAGAAAAGATACTGAAAATTGGTTAAAAAAAAGGATATTAAACTGTACTGTTCATACTGAGGAAAATATACAAATTTAGATACAGTGCAGTGACAAAATACTGCTTCTTTACACAGAGAAACCAATTTCTAGCTGAAAATGAGGCAAAAGATAAATGTTAAGTATTTAAAGATTAATGTTTACTAGAAGTTAAAAGATTGCTGTGTCTTGTGGTAGTGGGTGTTAACAGGTCCTAATTAAAGACTGAGGGATTGTAAAGGTAGGTAGATGCCTTCTTAAAATTATTTCTGACAAATAATTGAGCCTTATAATGAGAATGGTTATTTTTAAAGCTTTGGGAGGTAATATGTTGATACTGGTTTTATTTCTTTATTGTTTTAAATTGATATTTTTCATATGTTATAACAGATCTAGCTTTATTTATATTATTTAAGATGTTTAAATAATGGGATATTTTTGGAGTGTCATAACTGCATTTTGACCAGTCAACCAGTCAGCACTTTATTACAAGCTCTGATAGTCTGGAGAGCTGGTGAGGGGAGTGAAGGAATGTTAAGAAGCTCAGCAAGAAATGAAGGAATCTACAAACCTGATGCTGTGTGGAGTTCATTTGCTTGTGGGCTTTTTTTTTTTTTAAAGTGGGATTTCTTTCAAAAGATAGGACCAGCGTTGACTGAGTTGTGAATTATCTTCCCTTATAGAAATAAAAGAAATTGCTGCTATTTATTTTTAAAAAGTTTCATGTTACAAAGACTTTGCTAGAATGTCAAGTTTGTGGGTCTGTAAATACCTTAAATATGACTACAACCTTAAGAAGACTCCAATTTGAGAAGAAAAGCTTCTTAGATAACAATTCTTAGTAGATAACGTTTTGTATTTATGTAAGATAAACAGCTTTCTCAGACTTTTCTTATTTCAAGTCTTGGATATCTTTTCTGAACAAACACAATTGGTTATAATGGTAGTAAACATGCCAAACCTCGTTACCGTCTGTATTATTGCAGTACCACCAGGATCATGCTGTATGTCTGCTGCTGTATCACAGTCAGAATTAAAAAGTGAGGTACCTAGTGCTTTACTTTGGAAACTGGGAGGATGTTACATTTTAGTAATTGCCATGTCGATAGTCCATTCAAATAAGGAATAGTGCCTCATTACCATTTTGGATTAAGACATTTCTAAATATGGATGGAACTGCAGCCCCCACATCAGAAACTTCCTGTGAGCTCCAAAAAAAGTTGCCAATGTTTAATTAAAAAAACCTGCTACTTTTCCGTTGTCCTTCCCTGCTGCTTTCCCTTTGTCATGCTAAAGCAATCAGTGAACATTAGCAACAGGAACATTGGGTGTTGATACTCAGCAGCATTCAAAGAAAGCTTTTTGTTTTCTGAACGGCAGAAAATACCCTTTGGAGCAACTTTTTTCATAACGTATATCAACAAAATGTGTTGTCAGGAAAAGAGAACTGAGAGGAAAAAAATTTTAAAGTCTTATGAACTATATACATCCTGCATCAGGTCTGTGTATTTATGTATTGTGAATGTTTTCATAATTTTATTGCCTGTATGCTGCTTTCATACATATAATAAAATTATTTTGTGAACAGGAGGTCAAATGAAGCAATCTACATTGCATTTATTAAATACACGCTGGGTTTTGGCAGTTGTATCGTGTGTTAAAGGCGAGGACGTTTCCTCTTTTTCCATTTGCCCTCATTTGGGATCACACCTGTGAGGCAGATGGGAATTTTTATTACAAGCAGGAGAAAGCCCTCTCTGCTGAGAGACCTCTGAACCTTTGCTCTAAACTAGGATCTGAAAGCAGTAAACACGGTTTGGAAACAACCACATTCTGTTTTAATGTAACTAGTTAAAATGTGTAAAGCTCAATCTGCTGGTAACTCTTACTTAAATGATTTTTCTTTTTTTTTTGCCTTGGTGTATGAGTAGTGAGTTTGGTTTATTGCATGCTTTTATTGTTGCTTTTTTTTTTTCTGCTTTTTTTTTCCCCCCAAGTTGGGCACTGCTTTTCAGAGCCTGGTACAGCCCTGCTGCTAGCGTCTGTGTTTTGGAACAAGAAGAGTCATTTCAGGAGCGAGGTGGTGGTGGGTACAGCTGAAGCACAGCACTGTCCCTCTGGTCGTGGCAGCCCTCGACTTTGTTTCTGCCTCTGTCAGCAGATTCGTTTTGAAATGAAGAAACGAACAACCATGGTCACTTCTGCCTCAAGGATTACTGGAGTGACCCATGCGTTCAGCAGCTGGGATCTGAGCTGGCGTAGGAGCTGTGGAGGTGTCCAGCTCCCCTTGGTGCCGGCTTCCCTGGGGCACTGACGGCAGCAGGGAGGCACGCCTGCCCCCAGGCTTCCTTAGCTCCTTGGGTAAAATTTCCTGGCATGGGTGCTGATGCCAAAATTTTTTTTTTTTTTTTTTTTTTTACTTTTGAGGAATTCTTAAAAATTATACAGGCCAAAGATGAAGTTCTGTGGTTGCTTAGTTAAATACATGTGCCTTCAAAAGCTTTTATTCTCAAAACTCCCAGCAGTCTGATATAATAGCAAAATACAAAATACCATTGAAGGAGATCATGTAAAGCAAGATGCTGTTTTTGTACTAATTTATATGGGGATGATTTGTGTTCTGAAACAAACGGTTGCTCTAGTGTGACCAGGAGCCATCCCAGGACCTCCCTCCTTGTGGATGGACTGGAGTTTCTGAGGGGCTCTGCAGAGGTCAGTGGAGAAGTGCGACCTGTTCCTGCTGCTGGGTGCTTCCCTGTGGGGGGACAGGCGCCCTGCTAAAGGCAGGGCAGGGGAGTCCATCTGCCGAGTTGATTTAATTGTTTTATCTCTTGTCCTATTTAAACTGTTTTTTGCTTCTACCCCTTTCCCTTACATTCATCTTAGAATACCATGAATTCGCCTTGATCCGCATTTACCAACGTACCCCATTTACCCCTTTATTTTCCAGCCTTCCCAATGTGGGTTTCTTTACCTCTCCTCCTTTCCTCCCACCGCTGCCAGAGCCATTCTGTCACCCTGTTTGGCTTTATCAGCCCCAGTAACCCTTTGCTTGAGAGAAAGTCCAAATTAAAATCCTACCCTCCAGCATAGCCAAGAGTCCCAGCCTGCACCCAGAAATGCCTCTCTTACCTGTTGCAGAGCCTGGAGACCAGTGTCAGGGGCGACTAGAAGGGACAACAGCATGTACCTGCTAACTGCTACTCTATTTATGTGCTGAGTTAATTGCTCGGGAGCTGTATTACCTGTTCTGTGCCTGCTGCCCAGCTGCTTGAAACCAGTGGTCTGCGGAAACTGCTGGTCACACCAATGTCACAGTGCACCCCAGGGGCTGGAGACATGCCAGAGCTGATAGTAGGGAATTAACAGATACGGTTTGGCCATAGTAACCCTGCGAGCAGCCTGTGAGGAGGGCTTACTGTTCCCTGCTAGCAGGCAGCCGCAGCCTCTGCTGTTCTGGAGGACAGAGCAGCAGAAGTTCATTTGCAATAACGTCACCTTTGGGATAACAGCCACTTAAGTGAAATGCTTCCCCAGGAATATTTTTCCCACCATGTGTTGCAATATGTGGCTGGGCAGAAGCAGAGCCACCGAGAAGCAGGGAGGTGCCAGGACACCAGGATGTCACTGTCACTGCTCCCACCAGGATGGCCACCTTGTCTACCCCATGAGCATCAGGTGCTTTTCTCCCTGCCTTCCCCCCCCCCCCCCCCCCCCCCCCCAGCCCCAGCAGTATTTTCTCCTGCAGAGTGAGTCCTGCTGTGTACCTTTCTGATGTGCCTGCAAATAACCTGGGAAACCTGGAAACCTTTTTTTCTGCATTGCTTCCTTGTGACTGAAGGTATTCTTCTGTTTGTGGATGGAAGAGTTTAATCATTCACCTGATGGCCTTGTTGAAGGAGCTGTTTGCAACAAATGAACCATAATCACTAGATTAAATCTGAATGTATTTCTCCCTTCTCTTGGCAAGCATTTTATGCTGATTTGGGTTTCTAACTTAACAAAGCGGACAAAAGATAGAAGATGAAAGAGGAAATGCTTTTTGCTGATGTAGTTTTAATAACAGTTATTGGGAGCCAGTCCTGGATATTTTGAAATCAATAGTTTTCAGAAGCACCCAAATCTGACTGAAATCTCAAAAACCTGCTTTGATTAGTACCTTGAGAGACAGATTATTCCAGTAAATATTTTTGGGTTTTGATATAATGATAGTAGAATAAGTTGTAGTGATACCACTTATGTAGCCACACAATGAATGTGACTGAAAGAATAAGGAAAACAGTGCTACCTATTTTGCAGCTTTTAAAAGACTGAAACACATAGCCAAAATGTTCTTGCAGTGTGCTGTTGCAGTACAGGTGGGCTGTGCGCTGAGCTGAGCTTTGGGCTCCAGCCATGAGCCTCGGATCAGGTGGGTGGTGATGCCCCTTTGCGAGTGGGTCCGGGCTGTCCGACTGCCTCCTGGAGCCCGTGGCCGGCTGCGGGGTTTGCACGGTGCTGACCTTTCCAGCCCCAGATCCCAAAGCTGGGGATGCGCTTGTGAGCTCCCACCTCCCCAGCCAGGCACAGGTTTTTCCAGAGCACCGTTGGAAGCATGTTTCTACACATGCAGTTTTGAGGCTGAACATGTAAATTGAGTATACGATGGCTATTTTCATGTGAGCTGTCTTTACAGTTATGGTCGGAATGAAATGACAATTTGCTGTCATGCCTGTTTTTATTCTATTTCTATAAAAAAACTCTGGACAATGATACAGGAGAAGGCTGTTGGCCTTGCTGTGCTGGTGGCCATTGCTTTTCTAATTTGACTGCGTTTCCCTTTCGGTCCCACCAGGCTGTTCCTTCCCCTTTCCAGGAGGGACGTTCATGGCTGTTCTTTGGTGAAGGAGTTTCCTCAGGCCTGTGTGGGCAGTGGTGATGGATGGTGCTGGCAGCGTGGTGCAAATCCTGTTACCAGTCACGAGGAGCAGCAACAACAGACCCAGGCTCCAGGTTCTGCACTGAAATAACAGGATTTGTGTCAACAGAATTGCTTTAGTTTCTGTCCCTCTGGATGGGCTGGTTTCACCCAGGAAGGCAACATGGGGATTAGAGGGATATCCTGGCCCTTGTTCATCATCGCCCTGTGGATATGGTGGGATGGATGATTTGGAGTACAAGAGGCACAAAAGAGCAAGTGGCAAAGGGCTCCAGGGCTGGCTGCAGGGGAGCAGTTCTGGGGATGATGGCACTGGGGGGAACCCTGTGCTCCAGTTCCTGCGCCGCGATCCCAGGCAGCCGGAGGGCATGGGTGAAGGAAAGGCTCAGGTCCAGCTCTGTCCCAGGTCCAGCTCTGTCCCAGCCAGCCCCAAGGAGCAAACCACCTGCCAGTCCCTGCATCACCACGGGGCTGGCTCCGCGGGGAATGTGGCTTTGCTTTGGGGCCAGGTGGGTACAGCCTGCACTGCCCCGACGCCAGCTGGGCTCAGTCCAGCCTGAGAGCGCTCAGCGCTGCGGTGGGATGCTTGGCACTGCTGTGGGATGCTCAGCACTGTGGGGGGATGCACAGCACTCTGGTGGGATGCTCAGCATTGTGGTGGGATGCTCGGTACTGCCATGGGGTGCTCAGTACCGCTGTGGGATGCTCAGCAGAGGATCTAGTCCGGGATCAGGTCTGGCTTCAGGCTGTGATTTGACTCAGAAAGAAATTAAATTTGTAATTATGTATTACTGTAATTATGCAGTAGGGGATTTGTACAGCTAACTTACACTTTGCTTTGCTCCAGGTAACTCATATGTTTGTTTTTCTTGGATGTCCTGTATTTGTTATGTCAGTAGTTTCCCTTTAAATCAGTTGGATTTTTTCCTGTTTGAATAGTTTCCACCCAACAGAACAAAAACTGATTGTGGGATATTTCAAATAACAAAACAAAATAAAACAGTGTTGTTTGAATATATCATTGGAGGATGTTCTGGTATTTTCAGAATTAATTTCTGTATTTTTAATTTACTTAAGTTGTCAGTTTGCAGTGTTAGATTTTTAAAACTCAGATCAGATCTCTGGTTTGAAAATACTGACAAAGAAGTTAAATATTAAAAATAAAATGAAATAGTTTAATGTGGCTTCCATTAAACAATTTGATTGTTCTAAACTTTTACCTGCTCCCATCCCTTGATTTTCAGATGATTAAATTATTATTTTCACATTTTTCTAAGACAAGGAGATGTTTTGAAATCTTGAAAGTAGACACAGAATGAGAGAAATATTTGCTTCCTAGATTTTCGTTCCACTGATGTGAGAAGCCAAAGGTTTCACTGAACTAAACTACCATTGCAAAGTTTCTTAATTTCAGAGAAAGAATTACAGATTGTTTTTATTTTGTTTCTCTGTTAATAAAGGAGTTTCTGATGGTGCTACTTTTCCTAATCATTTGGATGCCATTCTGTGCCAGTAACAATAATTTTTCTTCCATGTGCATGCAGGTACACATATACAGCTCTCAATTAGCAGATTCACAGAGTGTGTGGAAGTGATGAGAAGTGAATTTAAATTAATATATTTCTTTGCTACAGAAGCAGACCACAGGAGATGAAGCAGGCCTGTATCGCCTGTGTTAAAAGGACAGACCTGTCAGGACTCATCGATCGTTACTGCCAGCAGTCCTTTGTGCGTGACCTTGTGCTTGGAAGCACGTTTCAGCCACACGGCACTGGGACCGGGCTGAGGCTGGGAGTCGGCACTTCGTGATGTGCAGGTGGAGCTGGTCGTGCTCTGCCTGTTCAGGAGCATGTGTGTGCCCAGGAGATGAAATGTTTGGGAAACTGTTAAAACATACACTTTGAAATTACTCTGTAAAAGGTGTGTTAAATTAGGAAAAAAAAAAAAAAAGACTTAATGATGCTGTTATGTTCCATTTCACTTTCTAGTTTTCTAAGGCTTTTGTAACTATTTCCATAATTGTGAAGTTGTAAATGGCACCATCTAATTTAATCCTCTTTGCTCTTCTGTAGTTGTATTAGACTTTGATATTGATTTGTGTTTTCAGCTGAACAAACTCTGCTCCAGCAGCTCCTCTGTCCTGCTGATGCCTGCTGAAACCCTGGATCCCACCAGGTCCATTGGGATGTGGGACAACAGCAAAAGGAGCCCCTGGAAATGGCTACTTTTGAACAGTGGGAAATTATTTTTGAGCAAAAAATTCACTTTTCAACTTGGTGTCTATTTTGTAGGTCCTAAACCTAATCCAATTTCATATTTTTCATGGTTTATTTGCAAACAGTTTGAGCTAATTTTCTAAAAAGCAAGACTTGCATCTTAGAGAGCACCAGTACTTTCTAAGTGAGAAAGATATTAACATTAACATTTCAGAAATATTTTGATTAAGTAACATTACAATCCTTATAAGGTAGAGCATTTTCAATGCATTTTGTTCACCTGTAACATTCTTCAAAATAAAAATATCAGGTTCTGATGAGAATAGTTTAATGCAGAAACTTCCAGTCATATTTCTCTCTTGCTTGAAAGGATGGAATATTGGGATAGGGGTAGCTTGGTGATAGCATGTAGCATTAGCGAAAACATTTCCTAGCCAAGTGTAAACAGGAACATTTCGACATTTAGTAATTCCACTTGTGCTATTTAATCCCCCTCATTGTACAATATTGATTATATTTAAACAAAAAAAAAAGTATGTGAAGGTAACTTCCATCACAATAAGCATCATTAATTGGCCTTTTGCTGGGACTTTCAGTAGACCATGCAAGGATGGAGTCCTGGCCTGGACTTAAAGGGATTTTTACCTCTCTATGTGGCATTTTCATGCTTGGGCTGTAGCATATGAATTCCTGCTCTCTGTGTCCATCTTGCTGCCTTTCGGCAGAAGCAAACCTCTTCTTCTCTCTTCCCCATCTTTTATGCATGTTCTCTCCATTGTGACTCTTTTTCCTTTACTTGTTAGGATAAAGTAAATTGTAGGAATGTGATTTGAACGGATACGGTAAACATTTTTTTACTATAACAGCACAAGATCCTGTCTGTGACTCAGCCAGTCCTGGTGTAAGGCAGCCATGGTCTAAGCTTTATTTATCCTGATCCTTTTGACATCCCCTGCACACACGCACATGCACAGATGCAGTGTCCCAGGGAGCCTGGTTGTCAGGATCTCCACGCTCACAGCCCTGAGGTGAGTGATGCACATCACGAAGTGGGAAGGGGAGAGTCCCAGTCAGCGTATTGACTGAGGCATTCTCAAAGAAAGGATAAAAAATCAATGAGCTCATACCCTTTTGTCAGGACAGTACACTGAACCCCTGAAACAGTGCTCTTCCAGTGTTGCCAAGCATCTGCCCTTCTCATCTCAAAAAACATTTTCAGCGACTGATCTTATTTTGCAGTATTTACTCAGCTCTAATGCGCAAACACACCTATCTCCTACATGTAATTTAAGTAAAGACCCAGCTGCCCGATAAAAGCAAATAGAATATAAAGTATAGCTATCAATCCTGACACCCAGGAAAAAACACCCATCAGCGAAGGGTGGTTTTTTCCCCACCCTTGACATGGGTGTAAATCAGGGCAACCGCATCAAAACTGTGCCGACCTGACACGGTGCCTGCAAGGAGCCTGAGTGGGGTCCCACCCTGCGAGGGTGCTGCGGTCTGGTCCATGGTCCCCGTGCATTTCCCCTCCCAAACCAACACAATAAAGGAAACGCTTTACATGTCACCGGCTGCAATCAATGGGGTGTTCAATATTTCAGTCACTTTCTTTTTGCAAAAGGACTGGTGATTCCTCTCCACCCCTATTTGCTCGCCATGCTCAAAATTCAACGTAGGGAAGATTCATCGGTAAAAGCCTCTGGGGTTTATAGAACAGCCGCACTGCTGCAGAGGGGGATGTGTGGGGTGGGATGGCTGAGGAGAAAACACACTCTTCCTTAAAATGGAAGGGCTTCTGTGCTATTTTATTCTATTTATTTTATTTTACCTCTTTCCCTTGCCCATGACTGGCAGAAAATCGTTCCTGAATGCTACTTTCCCATGCGCTTTATGTAATATTTTAAACCTGTAACAAAGGCATCAGCTTGCTTGTTATGCTCTGCTCCAGGTGGTCCAGAAATGGTGTCCTAGAAATGCCATGAACAAACCTGGAGACACTGAGCTGAAGAGGAGGGTGCTGGTAGGAAGGAGGACCTTCCTTGCCGATAAGCGCTTTCTGGCGTCTGAAGTGAGAATATCCCTTCCTTGGGCTGAAGGACTCATTTATTGTGAAGGAATCCCTTATTTGCAGCATATAGCTGGGTTTTCCCCCTCCATACTCAACCAGCTGGAACTGGGAAATTTAGCATTGTCTCGTAATGTTGCTTCTTTTGATAGCAGCAAGCTGATGTTTAGTTGTGTCCATAACCCAGGCGCACTAAACAGACTGCAATTGTTTCAACAAAGTCAATCAAAATGCCCCTTATATTTGCATTCCTTAGGGAAAATAAAGGAATGACATGTAACGCTGCCAAGTAGTTTCTCAATCTTGAAGTTCTCTCTCAGGCATGTGAGCTACAGTCTGCAATGATGCACCGTCACAGCATGGGCTGTCACTTGTTTGCACAGTGCATGGAAAAACTGTACAGGAAAAATGGACAAATTATTAGGCCACGTGGTGCACAGGCCTGTTCACCACATATCTGGGGATATTCGCAGTACTAAGACATTTAACTATTATGATTTCTGTGGCTGTTACTCAAGCCAGCATCCTGTGATGAATATATCATCTTTCACTTTGGATGTCAGGGACGACACATTTACTGTTTGTTACCACAGGCTCAGGGTGTAACGCCATTCCATACTTTAATTCCAGCTTGTTCCAATCCATCACTTCTGTCTCAGTGGGAAGCTGAGATGGGAGAAACATGCAGGAGGAGGTTTTAGTGCTACTTTTGTGTCATTATCCTTTGTCAGTCTTGGAGGAACCGTTGCTCCTGTTACCAATGCAGTCTTGAGCGTGGGGGTTCGGGGGACGCTGCTGTTAGATTTGCTACAAGGGCATTGTTGTAATGCTCCGTGACATTACAGCTGTCACATTGTGCCCCATGCTGGCATCCCAAAGGACTTGCGCTTCCTCTGTTCCTTTTTGACATCAGCCTCTCCCATGAAAAAAAAAAAAAAAAGAATCACCTGTACAGTCCCTTAACAAGCAGTTTTTGGGGGCAGGGTCAGCTAACTCCGAACGCTCCATTTCAAGGAGATGGAGACATCCCCACCCATGCAGCTGGCACGTGATGACTGACAGTGTGGGTGCTACCAAAGCAACTGCTCTGTGGTCCTGGGGTGCCTGCCATCAGCGGAGCTCAAGGGGCATCTTTCCATCATTGGCAAGAAATCACTGCTGTGACCGCTGCTGCTGCGTTATTGGGGCTACCCAGGAAAGCAAGTGCTTCTCTGGCAGGCGGAGACAGCCTGGGCTGGCTGGGGTGGTTTTGCTTTAGAAAAACATGGCAATTTCAGGAGACAAATGTTTACTGATCCAATCCCTCAGACTCACTGCAACAGGACATGGAGCCCTTGGGATGCTCAGCAAGTGCTGGTGAAGCACGGTGTGTTCCGTGTGGATGATGGAGGGGACACCTGCAGCCCGGGCTCCCCAAAGGCTGCTTAGGTTGCCTCCCTGTGTTATCTCCCTGTCTGCAGCACGGGAGCTACAGCAGGAGCTGATGCTGGAATTCCAGTGGAAGCCTTGATTTTATTCATTCTGCAGCCAAAATTAGGCCACCAGTGCTGCCAAGAGGCACACTTTTTTGGTTTGATACGTGGAGAATGCATTTTTAATGCTGTAAGTGCTGTTCTCTACCATTGGACTCCCATGTGATGCACAAATTCCGTTAGTGCCTTGCAGTAAAACAACATTTGCTTCCAAGGAGGACAGAGAAAAATACAACAAATAATATTTTTTCATTAAAACTTAAAAATATTACTTTTAACTGGCCAGCCTCTGACCTTTCTCCGATCTCAGCTCCCAAGTAGTAATTCTATCTTGTGAAGCTAGAACTGGAGCAAAAAATCAAACCCGATGTTTACTACTGCAGGAAAATGTATGTGTCTCGACACGGGCACCAACCTTCAGCTAAAGTTGAGAAACATTTAGAATAATTTTTCTTTTTTCTTTCATCCTGGTCATGCTGTGAACTTCTGCCTAATTGCAGAAAAGATTTTTGATTAAATGAGTAGGCTTCATGAATCTGAATTCTCATCTGGGCAGAACAGATTTAATACTGAAAACTACCCCCAAAAAAATCCCAAACATCCTCCCCATGAATAAAGAACTTGCTGTGTGGTGGAAAGAATCACATTTCATTCTTGGGCATCTGTGATTCCTTTCAGTCATCCCTATGAAGATAAAAGAATAATTGAAAAAAAGTTGCAAAAGAGGATTAAAGATGATTTTCCTGCAGGAATATCCACTGTGCTCTAGATGGGAGAGAAATTCTTGCCTTGGGTTACCCCACAAAATAAACCTTTCTGGGTTATGGGCAGTTGCCAACCCTTATGCAGAGTCATTAGGAAGCGTGTGGAGTGTTTTACTTACCTTTGCTTTCTCTGCATGAACTGGGAGCAGGGATCAAAGGTGGTGGGGTGTTTGCATGAGAAGGGAGAGCAAAAACGTGGTGGTGATGTTAGGTCCTGGTCAGCAGCTCCCGGTGCAGCCTGCTGCTTTGCACTCAGTCTGGGTGGCAGTTTCTCACCAAGTCACCCTGGTGAGAAAGGTTTCCTGACCCACAGATTTTCCAATTGCAAAAGCTACCTGGCCAACACGCAGAAAGTTGAGTCATTGCAAGGAATTCGCGAGTCACCTGAACTACAGTCACATATGATGATGTTTACTGGAAAACAATGAGTTAAGCAAAATCTGAGCGATCAAGTGTTCACTGTATTGCTCCTGCTGTTCTCTTCAGCCAAGTGCAGCAGGAGGGAGCCAGACCCCTCGTGTCAGTGTCACCACGTGCACTGAAGCTGTTATCTCGCTCCTGTTTCACTGCGAGGGCTGGGAGCAGCTCTGCCGTGTGGGATCCGTGCGGAGTGCATCTGGTTAACTTGACTATCTGTGTCATTTGGAACAAGATTAGAAACAAGGCTCAGGCAATCCCCGCTCTGCCTGGGAGCACTTTCTAATCAGCACGTTTAGGGAAAGAGACGGTGCCAGATGAGCAGCTACTTAATATCTGATGCATCCTAAAGCACGCAGAAAGCAGGGTACGTGCTTACAAGGAACTGGACAACTGGTCTCTTTCTGGATTAATGTGAAAGGTGTTTTCAGGAGAGATATGCAGAGGTATAAATCCTCTTGAGCTTTGAGGAATTTCTGTTTCAGATCTTCAGAATCTTGAGTTTATCGCTTTTTTCCATGTGGGGGCATGGTTACATATCTGCAGTCATTTGGCACAGGAGGCCCTGTCTTAGAGCAGCTGTGTACTTTAAATTCTCCCATCGAGCAAAATGCGATTGGTTTCTTGCTCTGTTTCCTGCTTAGCGGAAGAAACGTTCCCTCCTGTGGGGATGCATTAGCAGGGAAGAGACTTCAACACACAGGGAAGAAATGCTGGAGTCACTCATGGACAAATGTTTATCTATTACGGCTGAATGAAATCACAGTGATATAATTTATTCCCTGGGATTTGCATTAGATTTATCCTGGCATATATGAGATCACAAAGTTCTGCATGCACAGGTCCCCTGTTGATTAGCACAATGCGATTCCGATGGAATTCCAGACCACCTTAAGACTGCCTGATGTTTCCCTCAGAAGACCCTTTCTCAGTTGTTGCTTATCCCTTTGCTGAGCCTCAGCCGTTTGGATAGAGATTTTTCTATGCTGGATACGTGCCTCAGGCAAATCTACAAACTTTAAAGTGTCAGTCACAACAGTGAAGTCAATACAGCATAAGAGAATAGGGGAAACAGAAAGCTGCATTTCCCACATGAAAATTTATGGCTGTTGTGAGGAGAAGCTCAAAGGCTGCTGTGCTTTGGAGCGAGGGCAGACAGTTCTGCGGGTGGCTGGTGCTGGCAGCACCTTCTGCTGGATTCTGCTATTCTACCCAGGAAAAATACACCTGAACTTCAGCAGTTTAGGTGTTTCTGGAACCACCTAACTTTGCTGCGCTTGGGAGTGTGTTGAGCACCTCTGATGATACATCCCCACCAAGCACGCTCCTCCTCCTTGCCCCTGGAACTGGGCTCACCTCCACCGAGGTTTTGAACATGACCTAAGACAAGGCCTGCAGAGGCAGAGGATTTTCCCTGCCTTGACTATGGTGGTATCACAGGTGAGAGGAGCAGCAGTGTCCATCCTGTGCCTTCAAAAAACCATTTTGATGCTCCCAGGGAGGTCTGCACCTGCTGATCTGAGACATTTCAGTTTAAACATGAGAGACGAAAAGTGCTGCTCCTGCAGCAGCATCACCTTGCTGCATGAGTAGTTTAACAGAAATGAGTTAAGGTGTTTTTCAGTTGTTACCAGAAAAAGGTGGAAGAACAGGGCTAAGAAGGCTCCCTGCCCAGGGGAGGCTGTTCAACTAGACAAGGGACCTCCTGGTGAATGGTACAGAAAAGCTACAGGCAGGTGGGGACCAGTGGTGAGGGTGGAAGCTGGGAATCCAGGACCCTCCACTTCCAGCCCCACTGTGTTGGCTGCAAAGCTGGGTTTTCCCCTCCAATATTAAGGATCTGTTATTAAACAAGAACAAAGAGGGAGAGGTTTTATTTGCATTTTTTTTTGTCTTTAATAAAAGGATACAACAGAGTGTCAGAATGGGAAGATACTGCTGATCTCTCGCTTCTATGCGTGTGTTGTGTGCCCAGGGTGGTTCCAGCATCGCCATCCAGGAAATGAAACCAGCAAAAGTCTTTCCTATTAAAGCTGACACAGCTTGAGAGGACTTAAAAAACAAAACTAAAAAGGAAAATGAACGTCTGGAGCTTCCATTCACATTGAGGCAAAAGATGGTAGAGAAACTTGAAAGATTTGGTGAATCTGAGAAAGAGGAGTAGTGTCCCACTCACATGCTGCTGGCAGCAAAGATCAGTGCTTGCGAGTCGCTGCTCCCAGCCGTGATGCCCAAACCTAACTCCAGAAGGCTTCTTTGGGCAGAAGCTTTGGGGGAAACAGCCTGACAAGGCTGTCAGCCTGCATTGCAGGAATTCACACCAATTTTGCCTTATACTAACAACATATCCAATTGGTGTTTGCAGCCCACCATGCAGAGAGTTTCTGTGGTCTGGCTTCAGGCATCACATCTTCGAAGCAGGAATTGCTTGCAGCAGCTTTGCAGGGTTGCATTTGCTTGCAAAATGTTGTACATTTAAAATAATCTATGATATTAAAAAGCCCCCATCCTCTGTATGTTACTAGTCTCTCTGAACAGAAGTTTTGATGCTAAGGAGTGTATGAAGTGGTCTGAAATAAAAGCAAGCTGCATTCTGGCTTTGTGTTCCAAATGTGGCCTTTTTGAGGTATTAAAATGAGTCCAGAGAGGGGGAATAATTGTTTAAATTTTAATTTTTATGCCTATAGGCATCATAGTTACTTTTTTTCTTAGCTGACTGAAAAAACTACTTAATGACCCTGTTTTCTTGGTGCTCCCACCAACTTTCTGAACACAAGCTTAAGAAAAGCAACTAAATGGCTGATATTTATCTGAGCCTAAAGAAGCAGAATCCCTCACAATTCTTGCTTCATGGGAATTGAGAGGCAGCAAGAACATGGCGGGTCCGTAATTTGGTTTTACTGACACGCTCAGGCAACGAGTGTGACATCTTACGGGATACTTACAGGATCAAAGGAAGATTTTTATTACCAGAACTGAAGGATAAATCCAGAGTTCCTTTGCATGATTTATTTCCATTTCAAGTATCCAGGTCTTCTGATTGGAAGGGAGCAGGACAAGAATTGCTTAGATAGAGGATCTGAGTTTGTCTGAAAGAATTCAGCAATGAATCAAGCTACAGTTTTCATTTTCTGGAGCATCTCAGGTGGGCCGGACATCTCAATGCTTTTGTCTCTAGCTCCTAAAAGTATTTATTTTATTTCATTGACATCCTCACTGTTTTCCAGACCAGTTTCTCCAGTGTTTGAAGATTTCTAGAGGGGAGAAAGCCTGAAAAATCTCCACTGCCACATGTCACAGGGTGACCTCGCATAATGGTCCCACCACCCCATACATTATTTCTTCTTTAGGCACTCAGAAAGCATTCCTTGGTGCTGGGCTCCAAGACTACTCCCCCAGCCCACTACTAACAACTGCAGCAACCAGCTCCTCCTTGCCTGGGCTAATGGCTAGTGTTGGTTTGCTTGTTTTCCCCTAAAGCTCATGGAAAGCTTGGGCAAAGAGAAAGAAACCATCTAGGCTGATGGAAAAGCTGCAGTCTCAAAGGGAGAGAGGAAAAGGAGGGAGAGGACAAAAACAGCCTTCATTTTCCTCCAGGTCTCATCCCCTCACTCATTTTCAGCACCTACATTATTTCTTTCTGCTCTGAACCACCCACTCACCTGGTTCCCTAATACAGACCGGGAATATTCCCTGTCAGCCAGAGCAAGCAGAGCCCTGGCCGTTTCCTGCAGGGAGCAATGGGATGCGTTCATTTACGTATGGGTGGCCTCATACTTAATCAAAAACAGCATTTCCCATCAGCTTGAGTGAATGGCCAAGTCCCAGCCTGACCTGCGGGCAGCTGAGCAAGGCTGTGACAGCTACAGAAGATTCTGCTTCTGGGTGACATGGGTAAAACACAAAACCTTCAGCCTCTCCCTGGTCCCTGCCTCAGTGGGCACAGCGTTGGGGTTGTTTGTGCCTTCCTGTCCTCCCTGTGTTGGTGCATGCGACTTTACATACCTCGGGCAGAGCTGACAGGCTCCAGATGGTTGGCATGGTACCTTACAGAAGAGTCAAATTATAATTAAAAAAAGCCACATGAGTGATTTTGAAAGTAATAAGATAATGCTGCTGTAACATGAGGGACCTGGGATCAGAAAAGCAATCACTTTTGGGTAAGTCATTCAGCCATTTAGCCTTCTTAGCATCTGAGAAATCCCCTATAATGGACTCGTGGTTATATAGCACCACCCCGTCTGTCAAGCAGACACTAATGTCATTGTTTTATCCCTCTTCATTCTGCTGTCAGTTAACCACTGTTTTCTCTGTGAGATAATAATAAAGCTGATGTGCATTTTACTGTGTCCAGATACATTGCTCTCTAAATGAGAGGAAATAATTTCAGTTTAATGTCAGGCTCCAGTGAAGGAAGAAATGAACATGAAAAGCAAGTACCCCCTTGAAATAATAGTTGCAAAAGCAGAATTTATTAGTGCATACTGCATGCCCATTTTTCACCAGTGTTTTGTACAGTCACAGTGAATTAAGTATAAATTGTCACAGCTCCACCAGCTTTAATAGCACTGCACTTACAACTAGCACCTCATACTGGAACTCTTCGGAATGAATGATGGGTATGACTATTGAGAACTTGCAAAATTGAAACTTTTTGCTGAGGCCCATGAATATTGGCCTGCTACCACATCTCCTGTCACTCTTCACTTATTTTCCTAAAAAAGGGAAGATCTGCCGAGGGCTTGCTCCATTGCCCAGACAGCGTTATCTTCTCTTCCATATTGTATTATCCATCATCTGATTTTATTGTCTTTTATCCTTTTAACAGCATTGCTACAGCGTGTGGTGCAAATGAGGAGAAGGTGCCAGCTTAGATCTCAGAAACTGGCTCTGCTACCTCTGTGCAGGAGCTGCCATAGCTCTGCTGCTCTCCTGTTTCTGCCCTGGCCCAGGGGATGCTCAGGAGGAATATCAGACCATCAGGGAGAGAACAGGTTTCATCCTGCAGGGTCATGAGTGGTTGTCTAATGCCTGTCTGTGCTCAGTATCTTGCTTCCAGCATGAAGCAGCACCTCTCTCTGCACTTGTTTTCAGGGAGAAGGTAATGTGAAGGGTTGTTCTCGCTTACTCCAGCAAGGTTGCATGGGCAGCACTGTATTCAGAATTTCAGTCTCTCTTTTTCACTTTCCTTGTTATACTTTTGCATGCCCAAGTTCCCTAAGCTTGCCTAACAAGATGTTGTGTGCACCTCTGAATTTAGTTTGAACTATCTTTCACCTTACCATGTTTATCCAGATAGCAATAGATAACCCTTCAGAAGCTTTAAAAAAAATGAAGAAAAACAAATTGTCTGATTGGAATCTGTTGCTTGTTGTTTGTTTTCTTCAAGAAAATTCAGATTTGAAATATAAATGTGATTGTAGCATAAGTAGACTATGGTAAACATCTAAAGAAAAAGGTGAGCAGTTTGTGGTTAAGCACAAGCAATAAAACAAATTTCAAGTTTAGCATCCTATTTCCTCTGATGCACTTCTGCCCTTCACATACACTGTAATTCAACCTGGGGGTTGGGTAAGGCATTGGCTGAATGCTCAAATAACCACAGAAAGGAATATTCCAACATGGGATAGTCCAGGATCTCTACTCTAAGATGTATTTAACACAGCCTGCCAGGAGATGAGGAGCTCAGGCAGGGCCATGGGCTTATTTTTTCACAGGACACTCTCTTCTGAAGCCTTTTCCTCAGCTGGTGAGGCAGGCACGTCTGACGGATGACTGTCTTCAGACAGGACCAAGAGCTTGAAAAGCTAAATAGGATGTCTGCTGGAAAATATGCCCAACAAAAGCAGCAATTTGTCCCTGGAATGATTTACTATTTGCAGTGAAGTCCACTTTATCCTGGAAAGCAGGCTAAAAGAGAGGAAAGCTTAAATAATACCTGAGAGATGCCTTTCACGTATGTAGACGTATGATGGGGCTCAGACTGTGTGCTTAAGGTGCAGGAAAGAGCAACATACAGTGAAGGCATTCAGCAGAAAGAGAGAAGTGGATTAAGACAAAAATATAAATGCATTTTCAAAAAAGGGTCATGGACAGTGTATCTTTACAGTATTGTGGAGAGAAATTAGGAAGTGTCCTGAATGCAAAGGAGACCGAGACTGTAACGCGTGAGTCACAGGAACTCAGTTGCAAGCCCGAGAGGTAGAAAGTGAGCTCAGATTTTCAGTCATCCTCTCCAGGCGGGAATGAGTCAGGCAAACAGACATTTGATGATGCTCATTCCAGAGAGGAACTGGAAAATTTGCAGCGGGAGAAGAGAGCCAGCAGGCGAGCTGGGCGGCTGTGTGGAGCACCGGAGTCCTCAGCCCAGGGCTGCTAGCCAGGGGGAGTGTGGAGGGGTGCCTGAGGGTAGATTTCTAACTGCTCCAGCCCCCACCATGTTCTCATTAGGAGGGCTGAGATAAAATTCTCATCCAGATGTAAGGCTGGTTGCTCTGGCCTTACTACAGTGTAATTTAGTCTAGCTTGTAAATAAAAAAACCCAGAGCATTCTTGTATTCTTTTATTACTTGACCCATGCTAGCTTTGCTCCGGATCTTTTACATTGACTTCAGAGCTGATTTACTTTGTGGCTTGTTCAGATTTGGCACTGGGGATGTCACAATCCTGCGCTCCAGGCAGGAGGGACTGGCTGTGAGGTGACACAACGGGAGAAATTTCCCGAGCAGCATCCCGGGGCAGCGGCAGCAAGGCTCTCGCAGCCTTCACCTCCCAGCAGGCCGGACACCTCTCTGCGCACATGGGGACGGGGTTACAAGGAGGGCTCCAGCGGTAAGGAGCCAGGCCTGTGGCTCCCCAGGAAGGTTTAGAAATGTCCCCTGCTATTTCGAGGGGACAAAGTCTTTAACGCAGTGCACCGGGGTGCAGCAGGGAACGTGCCTCTCTCCCTGGCTGTATTAGACCTCCCATACTGGGAGGCTGAACAGAGAGAACTCTGCAAGGGCTTTAAATGAAATGAAGGTCTCTGTCCCAGCCTACCCTTTGCTCCGGGAGCTCAGTGCTGGTGGTCCAGGGAAGCCCTGGCAGGTTCTGTGCTTGCCGGCCCACAAGAGGTCCAGCCGCACTGCTGAGGGCAGCAACTTGCTCTTCCCCTTCTCCAGAGGCATTAGGTCCAAGCAAAATCACCGCCATCTTAACCCCGACCCACAGAGAAGACTTGTTAACGTGAAGCAAATGCTTCAACCCTAACCCCTTTCAAAATTCCCCCCCAGTATCAAAGGCCTTTTAAAGTAAAAGTTTCCCCCTCTTTTTCTCTTTTTTGTTTTTGTTTTGTTCTTTTCTCTGAGTGTTTCAAAGAGAATATGCTATGTTACATAACTCCTGCTATTTTTTCAAATATTAAAAGCCACCAGGCAAAGCTATGCTGGTGAGCTGGGGCTGGGTAGAGGTGGCTCTGAATCAGGCGATCCCTGGGCTGGGAAGTAGATGTGGCCCTGAAATCTAGGCTACTAATAGCGATAGGTGCTCTCTCTTGGGCTCTGAACCCCAAACCCCTAGTGCTGTAGGAGTTGAAGCATTTTCTGCTCCTTCCACATCTGCTCCTTCCTTCTGTCAAAGTCCCCTCTAATAAGGATGCATTAAACACAGCTGGATGGGCTAGGGGTGGTCTCAGCCATTGACGTTTTTCCTCCTATACATGCAAAACCACCATAAAAAGCATCATTTCCTATGTATGCTGCCCTTACTTCTTTGGAAATTTTTATGAGATTCCAGGCTCTGAGTCTGGATGAAGAAGTTCTCCTCCCACAGAAAATACAAAGATAAATCATTTGGTTATAAAAGCACGAGTTCTTATTTAGTGTGACTATTGTCCTGAAATAGAAAAGAGAATTTTAAAACCTTTTGTCTTACAAAATGAAGGTCTCTCACAAAAAGAAGACAGAGCATTAACTCATTCAAAAGGTTCAGGAGTATCTTTTAAGTGTGTCATGGAAAACATGTGGAATGCATGCAGCAAAATACAAAATACCTGAAATCTGAGTATTTTTGAATGTCCCTGAAAATATAGAGTGGGGCTGGTTTTCTGAGATGTTCAGCTGGAAGGTGATATTCTCCAAACAATGTTTTCACAGGACATTTTCTGACCTGTTTAAGTGTCAGCATCGTTATTTGCCCCAAGTGCAAATTCAAAGCTGTATCAAGCAAAAGTAAAACCTCCATAAATTTAATATATATTTAAAAATAAAGGGAAAGAGCCAAAATTGAAAAGTAAAAGAAAGAAAATTTTGCAGTTTCAGAGTAACATAAGATTAAAGTGAGCTATCACTTTAGGTAATATCTACGTTATGAATACATCAGATATGAAAAGTGGGCTATTTTAGAGGTAACCTGAAGGCTTGTTAGTGAGGGTTTTGTTCAGTCCGGTCCTGACTAACAGCATTTCCCCAGTTCAGCTCCTTTGCTTATGTTGCCCGACTGCATCAAGGTTTATCAGCCAGATGAAGGAGGGTCCACAGAGCTTGCAAAGACCACCTTTGCTTTTCTCTCCCCAAAGCTCTGTTCCTCATCAGCTGCTCTTCCTCTGCTGTGCATGCACGGAGCTCCCCCCCTCCTCCCCCCTCCCCTGCAACGGAGACTTAAAACATCTGTATGTTCCGTTACCACAAGGCAGCTCTGCTGTTGTGCTCAGCGTGCTAACAGGGGCAGTTTGCCCTGACATTTGCCCTGGAAATTCCCGTTGTCAGCTGTAGCTATCACAGAGGATCACTCCCTCTCTGGGACTGAGCAGCTGCTGTTGAACTCGGGGTCCTCTGCAGCAGCTGGGCTCAGCGTGCATGCATCTCTGACCTCTCCCCACACACCGATATCACCCACTAAATTAATGCCCAGGTTTTGCTTTAATCATGTTACCAAGCCCATAGAGTGGCCAGAACAGTGTGATGGGCTGCTCGGTTCAGTGAGGATACAGAACAGCATCCAGTCACATCCCCATCACTTCTTGGTTTATATTCCCAGGTTGATTAAAGTATTTGTTGAGGACGATTCAGCTCAGACAAAGAACAGGGCTTTTAGCAGCATAGATCACTAAAATCTGGGCAAGATACAGCCCTGTCAGGGCTAATTCATTTCTAACAAAAATCAGTTGCAGTGATTCCTGAATATATCGAGTGCGATTTTGTCCATTTTAACTGAACAACAACATACGCAAAACCTAGTTTTTATCAGAACTCAGAACATCTTGAGGACAAATTTCTTTGTAACATACCTTTTTTATTGTCCTTTTCAGCACAGTTTTCTAAGGAAATGTCTAAAAATTTATCCTTTCATCCACCAGCTCCCCTCAGCCCCTCCTGGGCTGAAATAACAGTCTTTTTACAATGTACATCATTCAGTGCAAACCAGCTTAAGGCAAGAAAAAGGAGAAAATATTCTGTATCTGTTACCTTTGAAGGAGAATTTGAGGTAGAAGGCAGTTAACTGCTCATACAGAAATTCAGCAGAACGGGAGAAATCCTCCATACTAATTGGATCTTTGCTAAGCAATGAGAGCCGGATCTTTGCTTTTCTATTTTGCTTATATAAAGAAACCTAACAAAATTTGCCACTAAGATAAAGTACATGATTGCCACTGATTTAAGCAGTGAGCTGACAGCAGACAATTTACCCTTTTCAAACTGCAACTACATGAGTTTTCTTTAAAGGTCTAGGATCCATGACAGGTCGAGAAGGATCTTGCTTAAGCTGTGACAATACCAAGACATCAGAGCCTGCTGGTAGGCCTACATGTATGTGTGAGGTTGTAATCAAATATTCAAAGCTGCCAATAATGAGTGATGACAATGATGGAATGATGTGACTGAAGTGACAGTGTAGAAATGCGTCCTGCGATCTTACACATACAAATTAAAGCTAAGCTGCATCCTAACAACTTTCATGAAGTTGCTTTGATGCATATTTTATTTTTTCCACTAAATAAAATAACATGTACTCTCTTGCCTGCAGTCCCCTAGCTCTTCCTGTGAAGTCTTTCAGGATGTCATTTCTCAGAAAGTTCTCCTAGGTCAACACACAAATGAAACCATGAATTAATATGTCAACAGGCATGTCGGGACAGGTGCTTTGCAGGGAAATAACAGTTCAGTAACAGAGTCATCATGTAGAACGACGCCATCCCATAAGCATTTCGTGTCTGATGATTGCCAACAGCACACTTGTGACAGAGCCATGAGATGGATGACTGGTGTGCCTCATCCCCAGGCAGTGGTCCACACGCTGAAGGCATCTTGGCTACACAGGACTGCCCAGATAGTCATGAATTGCCACTTTCCTGTTACTAGCCTGACATGCTTGGTCATTCTCTGAATTTATATTGCAAGGTTGATTCACCTCTGCTTTATACCACTGTGTCGCTGGAAGTCTGCTAATGATTTCCTTGCCCTGAAACAGAAATCTTTTGCTTTGCATACCTCTTCTAACATTAGCTGACAGAGGGGGCCTCATACTCACTACCTGCAGCTCCACAGAAGATGTATTTGCAAAGGCATTGAGTGCACCCATTTCTTTGCAGAAACTTGCTTACCATGTGTCCCACATGAATTAAGGAGAAAACTTGCTCGTGTTCCTTTATCTCACCTTGTATCGATGGCTATGGCACTGCTTCTAGAGATAGGTGGTATAATTGCCATAAGTGGTTGTGTTAATAACCAGGCTGCCCTGTGCGGAGGGATGCTGTCAGATTTCAATATTGCAACACAGATTGATTTTGTACATTTTATTTTTAAGGCAAAGTGTAGCCAAAAATGTTTCAAGAATGAAATGTTTCTGCTACAAAGGATCCAGCTGGCTGGGGCAAAGCAGCTCCTGGGAGCTGCTCTGGGGTAAGTGCTCGTGGTGATGCTCAACAGTGCAGTCAGGGTGCTGTGGGCTGCAGGACAAGGGAATCATCATGTTGCTCTACAGTCCCTTCCAGCCAGGGCCATGAGGATGCCAGCAGGCGCTGGTGCCCTGGGCAGCCCCAGCTGGGCCCCCATCCACATGCCCTGTGCTGGCCACAGAGCTCGTTTTGGCTCAGCCCCTCGGTCTTTGCCTGTGCTGTGCTGCAGGGGTCTTATACCCAAACCTGTCCCTTGACTTTATGGCTTGATTTGCAGTTGCCCCATCACTATGCACTTGCCCGGGGCTCTGGACTGTGGCTGACCCTGGCTGTGGCCGCTTGGACCCGCTCAGCTCTTGCCCAGGTACTGGGGGGCTGCATCCCTAGCTGGGGGTGTTGCCCTGCTGTTATTGTCACAGGCTGCTCGGTCCCCTCCTTGACCCTGCAGCCAGTGCAGTGATGAGCCAAGCCCTTGGATCCTGAGCCAAGAAGCAGGGAATAATGCAAGTTGTTTTCCAAATGCATAGTTTCTCTTAAGTGCAGCTTTTCCTTCTGCACATACGGCTGGAAGAGATGGCTACAGAAATCTGTGAGAAAGCACAGGTTAGAAATGTGTTGGTCCTGAAACATGTTAGTCAGTTTATAGCCAGGAAGAAGGAAATCTCCAGCCCTTGTCTCAGTGACAATGTTCTTGGCAAGAAAAAAAATGCAAATCAAACCACTATTTTTAAAATCTGGCCCTGTGAAGGAGAGAGGAAAGAGAGATGCAGAGAAAGCACACAGCTACAAGACTGGGAAAATGTGATTTCCTGGGCTTTGAGAAACTTAGCACCTTGTCCAAAGCATTTGGATGTCCCTGTCTCATCCAAAGCATGTTACATGGCTGGGTGATCCAGCAGCACAGAAATGTGCTGTCAGTGATATGGAAGCATTGCCTGAGACAGCAGAAGGTGCTTACAGTGTGTCCATGAGCAATAAATCCGGAGGATACACTCAGGTAACAGCACAGGTCAGACTGCGGGGTCTGGAGGCTGTTCCCCTAGAGCTGCTTGAACTGTGGTTGGAGAAGCCAACAAGGCAGGAGAAAGGATGCTTTGGACTGTGATTTCCTATGATGTGCACCTTTGGGAGAAATAAAAATAACCTGCTTTACCAGCAGGCAAGAGAGGAGAGGTGTTTTAGTACAAGATGAGAACATGAAGATGAGATGAGGAAATGGAGAGTGGTGAAATGTGAGGAGAGGGAAGAGGGCATTGATGCAATGAGTTTTGGTTGGAGATGGAGGAAAATGTCTAGTGGAAGATTGCTCCAGATAAAAAAGCTGTCATCTTCTGCATCAGCAGTACTGAGTGAGTCTCTGACTGCTTTGGAGACACCAAAATAGGTTTCTTTGCCTATTTCTTCTCCTTTGACATGCCAGCCAAGTGGTTAGAAGGTTTTCATAAAGGCCTTTGCTCCTGGTGAGGCTGGCAGGCGCCTACGAGGCTGGCTGCTGGGGGCTGATGGCAGACCCTCCTCCTCCTCCCTCGCACCCCGCTGCAGCATTCCTCCACCCACCCTGCTCCCGCTGCCAGCTCCTCTGCCTCCCCAGGGCTTGTCAGCTCCCCTCCTTCCCCACCGGCAGAGTGTGAGATTGAGAAGAGCCTTCCAGGCAAGCAGCCCAGGAAACATCATAGAAGAACACCAACAGTTTTTCCAACAGAACTGAACATTTCAGGCAACGTTGCCAAAAAATCTCCCAAACCCAACATGCCGGGAAGCTTACCAGAGTGACTTGCTCCAAAGGGAGAATTCTTGACCCAGTGAAAACTGTCAGGTGAGATGGTTTGAGGGGGTGGGAGGCCAGCTGGGAGAGGTGCAGAGAAGGTCCACCAGGTTGGTCAAGAGAGAAGAGCAAGCCTGCTGAAAGCCAGTGTGCTTCCACTCCCCCATGAGTGCTGAGGGGAGGTGGGATAGATGTCTACACACGCATTAAGGGATGCATTAACCTGGAGAGGGGGTAGGGGGGGAAGCAGTTTATTTGAAAAGAGCAGCTCATGAAGAAGCTGGTACACAGAGGTCATGGATGTGAGAAGTTCAGCAGGACATTACAGGTCTCACCCTCAGGATGGTGTGGCTCTGGGAGAGCTCATCTGCTCCTGAGGTGTGATGTGGGTGAGATGCACATGAGAGCTCTGAGTGCATCTCAGCAGCTCTATCAGGTCCTGGAAGTGGCTGCATGATGCTTCTGCCTGCAGCAGCAGCTGGGCTCCACCACTCTGGAGGTCCCTTTTAATGCCATGTCCCCATATCTGTGCATCTTTCACGTTTTTTCGCTAGTGCCTATCTGTCAGTTTCTTCAGGCAGTGAAAATCATTACCTTGGGTGAAACTTGCTAATGGCAAGAAGAAAAAGAGAAAACAATGCAGGAAAAATACTGACACCATCACTGTCAGAAATGTTTCACTTTTTTCCCCAAAGCCACCACAAATTCACTCCAAGATTATTTTACATTCGCTTTTGAAACATCTGCATTCAGAAACTGCTTCAGCTCAGCTCTGTCATCTCGTCTATTATGTGCAAATCATTTACTTGCTTAAAATGTTAACATAAAATAACTTTTTTTCATCAGAGTTAGAACTCTTTTCCCGGAATTTATATATGGATTCTTTATTTTGGGAAGAAATTAACATGATGGAAAGGAACCAAGCAACACCTGATCAGTGAGCAGTGGATTGGAAACTTCTCAGTGTGTCGTGCTACGTGAACAGAGGGATGCTGTAGGTGGGAAGCTGCTGGCAGTAGGGAATAATTTCCCAAAAGATTCCCTTAAGCAACTGTCATCGAGAACAAGAATTTTGGCAAGAATTCCAAAGGAATTTGGGGTTTATAGGAATACCAAGAATATTCCGTTTTCATTAATGATTATAATTAGAATTTTGGTAAAGTTGTTCAGCTGTATGCATTTAATTGCTTATGACCTAGCTAATGGTTCTCAAATACTAAGCCACTGCCTTAGTCATAAATTGACACTAAACCCAGGTAAGTGCTGTCTGAAAGCCCTTTTTGTTTAAATTGCTGATTAACGGTCACTTCAGTAGATCAGCGCTTTCATTTCTGTCCTCAGTGGTCACATCTGGATGTGGAAGGAAACCTGCTCCATAGCTGCCCACCCAGCTGGTAGCTCGGGTGAGAAGGGGATCTGCTGGGCAGGTTGTGGAGATGGAACTTTATTGTCCCCAAAACAGAAACACAGAGGTAGAGTTGCTAGGGAGGTGCGTGAGACCTTGCCCTCCTGTGTCTGTGATGTTGCCATCTTGAAGAAGAAGGATGGATCTTCTGTCTCATTATGAAAAGGGAAAAAATTATTAGCATTATCCCTAAAGCTCATTCATAGGTTTAAATTCTCACACTCAATTTTCTGCTGTCAATCTACTTCTGTCTCTCGCTGAGGAAGAATTAAGGACCCAAGCACTCCTCAAATAACACTGGGATGTGCCTCAAATAATAAAGGGACAGAGGAAGAGCAAGGGCAAACTGTACCATGGAGACAGGGCTGGCTAAAATGCAAAATGTCCTGAAGAAAAGAAGTGCTGAAATTTTGTGGTGTGTTATTGTGCACTTTGGAATGAAAACAATTTTTTTTTTGGTGGGGGGATAAACAGAAAATATGAAAAGTGTGTTCTGTAAACATTTTTTGTTCAAGAATTGTGCTTCAGGTCTGGTTAGAGTTGTCTGTAGTTCTCTATTTTTGTATTGGTCTCATTACATTGTTCCCACTGTTTCAGTGACGAAGTATGACATGAAGAAGTGTTAACATTGTTAACGTGACCTTACAAATCCAGCATGAAACACAATACTAATCCAAACTGTCCATAATGATGACATTTTAGTGTTTATACCATCTCCTTGAATACCTAGTGGAAGCATTTTTAATTCCTTCAATTCTCAAATAATTTTGAAATAATTTTTTCAAACACTAAATAAACACAATTAAGATATGCTGAACACTTTCTCCACTTACACTCACAGGTGATGGTCCTCACTTCCAGTCGCTACACCTCCTAAGTGTTCTAACTGACCCTGGTGAATAACCAGGAGAAAAAAAATTAACAGTAAGCTTCTGGAAATACTTGAAATATTGGATCAGGAGGTACTCTGGGCATCCCAGCCTGCTTTTACTGTCACCAGAGCTAAACCACAAGGAACTGGAGTCCTGGCCTTGGCTTGGAGGGTGGATCCTCCTGTGTCCCTACCAGCACGGGTCCTTGCATATTTGAAACCTTATATCTCATTAAAGTAGCAGCAAACTTGTAATGAAAACTTGGGTGGCATAAATACACTTTTTTTTTTTTTATAGCTGAAACTTGATTATTGCTTGTTACAAACAAGCCCACAGCTTGATGATATACCTAATGTAAGTGAAAATGAAACCATCTGTTGAATGGCTTCCCACTATGGAATAGCAGATGCATAAAATGTGCCATAAACAGTGCTGGTGGCTTTGAACCTACTGTGGGAGGCCAGATTGTTTTCAATCTTCTCCTACAGTGATTGATTACCCTGTGGGTATTGCTCAAGTGGCGTGTTCCACTTTTTTCCTACCATGAGGCAAAACTGAGTAAACCGATCGTTATTATACAGACTTAAGACAGAGTTCAGCACCCACTTGGTCTTCCTCGCTAACACAGCACGCTGAGCTGCACACAGTGGTTTCTAAATCTATGCTTTTTCAGATTGAAGAGTTTGAGAACTCCTGACAGTTTTGCAGTAGAACTATTAACTCTTGTGTTTCTGATTTGAAATGTACACACCACATACTGTCGAAGTTACTTCTTGCATGCATTTCACAACAGTTGTGCAAGTGATAGGTTGAAAAGCCAGACTGAAATACATGCTAGGATTCCTATGCTTCAGGAGAGAAATGTTTGTCTTTGCACACACGAAGGATATGGAAAAGATACCAGAAAATATTTGAGCTGTTCCTTGAGGGGTCTGGAAAAGCTGTTGCTGCTGGTGACCCTGTAATGGGGAAGGTCTTTGTCTTGGGACCTTTGTGTTGGCTTTTGCTGGTGATGGGCAGTGTGTGGATCAGGATAACCCAGGTTCTGTGTGGCGACAGTTCTGATGATAAGCACACACAAAATACAGGAAGGATAATCTTATAATGTGTGTTTTTTGGTTTGGTGTTTTTTTTTTTTGTTATAGCTAAACCCATACTTTGATTTTGTCTCCTACACTTCTGACTTTGTCCTGGAATCGTTCCATTTGACACCTGCCATTTTTTAAAGAGCTTTTTTTTCTCCTGCTTTCAGCAGGCTGGAAATGCACTAAGCGAAATGCCCATCAGATAATTCACCTTCGGAGGTGTGAGTACAACCACAATGTTTCAGGGTTGTTGTAACAGTTCTGCTTGGCTTTTCCCTTTATTGATGACATATGATAGATAGGATAGAGAACACCCAGCCTCTGATTTGTCTCAGTGGAGTCTTAGTTCTCTCATTATCTTGCACAATCAACCCTTGAACAAATCTAGTTTAATAACATTTTGTGTTGGGATAGACAAGTATTTCTTAAGAGTTCCATAATAAGATTTCTTTGAACATATATCACTACTTCAGTCTCCCCATCCTTTCTTCTGCTCCTTTGTTCTTCAGTGGAAGTACTATTTGCTGTAAAACATTTATTTTCACTAGCTACAGACATTCAGAAATACATATAATATTTCTTTTAAAGAAAGTCCTAGGGTTTTTTAAATATATGAATACATCTAAGCTAGTTCTTTGAAGATCATTTTTGGTCTGCTGAGACTCATAACAATCACTGAATATTTATAACAACCACCTCAAAAAAAGGAAAGAAGAAAGATACAGAGTATAGACTAGATAAAGTGCTTTAAAAAGATCATCTCTTTGGGAAATGACTTGGAATGCAGTTGTCAAAGAAGCCTCAGGGAATTAGGTGCCCAGATTCCATTAAACTTCATAATCATCTCATCACCTTGGTCTCCTAAGTAGATCCAAGCTATGTTCTGAATATTGTTACAGAAAGAAGTGTTTAGAAATTAATGTTTTGCATCTCTTAAGAATACAGGATCATTTGATTTCCTCCTCATTGGGAAGATCAATTGTACTTCTGGTTTCCAGTGAAGGGCTTCATGAAACATGGCAGGGCAACACCGCCTCTGTTCCTGACTGCAAATTCTGTTTAGGAAGAATTTATGGATTTTTACGTTTGTCCAGGATTTCTCAACGGACCTGAAGCTCAGCTGAAATGCAGAGGGGCTGCAGTGGGTCCAGGGTCCAACATAGATCTGAGCTGCTTGGCTTGCGAAATAGGTGAGGGAATGACATGTGGGCAACCAGCTGGTAAAAAAGCAAGTTCTGCAAGAAGGGTGATGACAAGCAATGGATCTGGTGAAAGCCAACCACAGGTCAGGTCATCACACCAATACAAAAATCTGTTCTTGTATAGGCATAAAATTGGCAGAATCATGCCTACAGTTTGCTCCTGAGCCTGAACTTGCCAAAAGAAATGAACTGGCTTTCCGAATGGAGCTTGCCACTGTGCTGGCTCATCAGCCTGGTTAAATTCATTCATTAATTATGTTACAAATACGATTTGGATGGAAGAAAAGCCAAATAAAAATTAGGTTTGGATTGAAAAATTGCATTCCTTTTGACCCTTTAACAATGCACTCATGCATTTGCTTCATTTCGGGATGATTCCTTCCTTTAAAAATGTGTTTAAGTTAATCTCTAAATGCAATGTTTTTCACAGAAAAAAACCTCTGGGATTTTCATTAGGAAAATGTCAGAAACATTTATTTCCCTAGTTTTAAAATTTCTGTTTCTGGCTTTCTTAGCCAAACCAAGTAAATGAGTTTGCCTGTCATACTTTCGAATGGTTTTGGTTGATGTAAATGGTGGATTTTTTCTTTGACTTGCTGTAATGCTGAGCGCAAATCTTGCACAACGTGGTCTTCATCTGCTGGGTTAGGCCATTAGTTACTAGTTCATTAGTACATACTTTCACCTTCCAAGTTCCCACATGTAATTTCCTCTAAAGAACACTAGTAAGTTTTGAGGTAATTTGGAAAGTCTTTGCAAGTCAACTTTTGTTGTAACCCCACCTAAGAAGCATAAAGGACTTTGAATTTGTGCTAGCAGAATTTTAAACTTCATTTGGACAGCAAATAAGTGATGGAATAAAGGAAAAATGAGAGGGAACCCAAGACCTACTTCAATATTTTTAATGAAAAAGATACTTCACTGAGAAACCAAACTCTAAAGGTTTATTTGTCTGTGCCAGAATGACTTGACAGAAGCCACATATTAAATCCTGCAAAGTGGAAAGCCAAGGATCTTGTATGGCAGTGAAACATTTACGGTGTCCCCAAGCTTGACCACCTCCCATTAACTGCTGATATATGAACTAAATATAGTTCATACATGGCCTTGGCTTTTCCTGGTACCTGCAAGGGGCGTAAGTCCAAGCAGGCTGTAGTGAATGCCAGTCACGCTACAGAACATGCCTGAAATTTTTCACTTCATGCTGTAGCAAGCTCAAGGTCCAACATCATCACGCTATCTCCAAAATGATACTGAGGTCCACAACATCTACTGCACTTTCCCAAATATTATTATCTTTTTCTTAAACACAGTAGCAAAAGTGCTGCATGATTTTAGATTTTGGTTGTCAATTTTATCACCTTTTTTTTTTTTTTTTGGTGACAAATTACATGATGCCAGGCATTTCTTTCACAGCTCAGTACTTTCAATCATGTGAATGGATCAGTTTTGGCTTCCTAATAATACTCTGACCTTCATGGCTGCATAGAATAAACAAACAAGACGTCCAAAAGATCAGGATCATATAAATATAAAATATATATGTATAGATGATAACAGTACAATTCTATTGATCTGTTTTGGACTTGCAGAAGGCTGGTATTAGACCTCTCAACAATGGTGTCCATTTGTAAAGTTTCAAACCATGATTTAAGTGCTTTTGGTGATCAGCTTTGTACCATATATTCAAAGAGTATATATCCTTTCCCATTAAAGTTAAGGGAAGCTTTGGAAACTAATTTAGTGGAAGTTTTTAACTTTTGATTAAGACATTTAACATTCAAAAAATGTATTCTCTGAAAGATTGTTCCTTGAGTTAGGGAGCAGGAGCAATCTCCTTTTTACCCTTCTGAGTAGGTCTGTCCCCATGTAACAGGAATTATTCTTTTCACAGTTTCAAATTATTTCTTTTTCATTCTTTCCTCTTCATCCCTGTCACTGAATTCATTATTCATTTTACTGACACATCTACTAAGTGATCTAAGCCCTATTATGATTAGCTTCAAAATATGCTAATCAAAAAGCCTACAGTATAAATATTTAAATTTCAGATTTTAGTAAATCTACCTTATCAAAAGTAAAAGGAAAGAAAATGAAGCAACAGAGCACATGTATTATGTATACTATTATTATAGGAATGTATGAGAATGCCTCCACAGAAAAGCCTCAATTTTTTAATTGTTTTTTTTTTTAAATAAGGGTCCTGTTGAGAAATGTTATTGCAGTGAGTAGGTAGGCAGCCTGTACCTACGCAGCGATGGTAATTAGAGTGGTGCCTCGTCGTTCTGACAGGCAGCATTGCTATCGATTGATACATCTGATCAGCTGGATTCAACCCAGCAATGCTTTCACACTGAACAGTCAATTTTTAAAGAAGTATTTAATCATATCTGCATTTAGGTGACTCCTACCATACTTTTGGTCAATTCAACAAGAACCAGTTCCCACGAGCCACATCAGAGTGTGCTGCCCTCTCCTGATGGGTGGTTATGGACAGAGGGGGGGACTGCCAGCAGCATGTGCAGACCTACAGAGGTACCACCATGCATCATGTGGGTCAGAGGGTGGAAGGGCTAAAACCAGCCAGAGAGCCAGAGAGAAGAGTTGTCAGAAGGGGAAGAGAAACAACAGTTTCCTGAAACAGTCACAGTATCACAGACTGGTTGGGGTTGGAAAGGACCTCTGGAGGTCATCCAGTCCAACCCCCTGCTCAAGCAGGGTCACCTAGGGCAGGCTGCACAGGGTTGTGTCCAGGTGGGTTTTGAATGTCTCCGGAGAAGACGACCCCACAGCCTCCCTGGGCAGCCTGTTCCTGTGCTCTGTCACCCTCAAGGTAAAGAAGTTCTTTCTCACATTCAGATGGAACTTCTTGTGTTTCAGTTTGTGCCCATTGCCCCTGGTCCTGTCACTGGGCACCACTGAAAAGAGTCTGTCCCCATCCTCTTGACACTTGCCCTTAAGGTATTTGCATGCATTGATAAGGTCCCCTCTTGGTCTTCTCTACTCCAGGCTACACAGGCCCAGCTCTCCCAGCCTTTCCCCACAAGGGAGATGCTCCAGTCCCCTGATCATCCTTGTAGCCTCTGCTGGCCCCTCTCCAGCAGTTCCCTGTCTCTGGAACTGGGGAGCCCAGCACTGGACACAGCACTCCAGACATGGCCTCACCAGGGCAGAGCAGAGGGGGAGGATCACCTCCCTGCCCCTGCCGGCCTCGCTGCTCCTAACGACCCCGGGACACCACTGGCCTTGGCCACCCAGGCACATGGCTGGCTCACGGGCAACTGGCTGCCCACCAGACCTCCCAGGTCCTTCTCCGCAGAGCTGCCCCCCAGCAGGTCACCAGTCTGTGCTGGTGCCTGGGGCTGTTCCTCCCTGGGCGCAGGACCCTACACTTGCCCTTACTAAATTTCATTAGATCCTTCTCCACCCAACTCCCCACCCTGCCCAGGTCTCGCTGAATGGCAGCACAGCCTCCTGGGGTATCAGCTGCTCCTCCCAGTTTGTATCATCTGCAGATGTGCTGAGGGGATGTGCAGTGCCTTCATCCAGGACATTGATGAATGAGTTGAACAGGTCTGGACCCAGTACTGACCCTTGGGGAGCATCGCGAGCTACGGACCCCCAGCCAGGCTCCGTGCTGCTGATCACAGCCTCCAAGCCCTGCCATTCTGCCAGTTCTCCATCCACCTCACTGTCCGTTTGTCCAACCCGTGCTTCCTGAGCTTGCCTACGAGGATGTCAGGGGAGACAGTCCTAAAGGTGCTTATCTTGGCCTTCATGAATTGATGTGCCCAGCATTGTGCTGGAAGGAAACGCTGCTCTCCCAGCTGTGTGTGCGTACTTTATGAAATACTGAACAGAGAAAAATCTCTGTTAAAAAGATGCAGTCTTTGGTGGATTTTTTATTTTTATGTTTGTGACCTACAGCTTTTGTTTATAAGATATTTCCTGAGTTGCCCAGTTCCTTATCTTTTGCGCATCAGCAATAAACACAAATTCCCTTGATCTATAAGTGAGAAGAAACTAACTTCTGAACCTGTGTTTAATCTCACCTTTTGCTGCTCTGAAGGGTTTGGGACCCTGATGTGTTGCCAGTGAATGGACAGAAAGGAAGAATAAGAGGCTGTCACATCACTGGAGTATTTACCCTAAGTCTAAAAGAGAAAATTTCTATAGGAAAAGGAGTCCTGTCCCTTGCTGGATGAACAGATGGAAAATGTAGCTAGTAGAGAAAATTCATTTGTATCACGTTACTTCCTTGATAGCTCTTGGGAATGACCGTTACTGTGCACACATTCGTAACTGATTAATGGGACAGTTTTTAATACTCTGTTGGTCTCATGTATCTGCAAAAGCCCAAGATATATGAATTCATGCAAGGCCAAATTCTCAGCCTTTTCCAGGATGGTTTCACTTAAGTGTAGAAACATCAGCTTCCTGCAGCTGTCCCAGGGTATCCAAACACAGAGGTTTATCCCATTTTAAAAACCCAAAGGTTGGCATGAATCTTTTCCAGGATATATTCTATACCTTATACTGTACCTGTATCTTCCACTGAACAATTATTTTATAACACCGCAAGATTTTGCAAGAATAAAGAACTATGTGTCTCATGCTGTATATTTTTTATATGTGACATTAAAGATTTTTACATAACTATCTGAAATCATCAGAAGCATTAAAAGGAAACAAAAATAAACTCCAAATTTATTTATCATAAGTATCTCTATAATCAAGAACTACATTTGAAAAGCCAGTACCTAGATCAAAGCAGAAACATGATACAGAGTGCTGTTCCTGTTAACTTTGCTTTTTCCAATAATAGTAATTCTTATCAGTAGAAATCTTTTCAGACCACACGAGAGAACACAGAATCCCACATCCCTCCCAACCTGAAATAAAAGTATGCACAGTGTGAAAATATCAGCAATCAATAATTCCCAAACTGGCTTCCATCAGCAGCTATCCAAACTTACCATTCTGCCTGAGGACAATTTCCTGCTGAAAACCCAGTCTGAAACAAGCGATTAAGTGAACGAGTGATGATAATGTGCTTTGAAAGTTAAGCCAGGGGTGATTAAATGTCTGTGGGTAATAAACAGAATTATAAGTATTTAGGAAACAAAGCACAACTCTGAACACAACCAGAGCACAGTATATCATGAGCTGTTGTAAGCAAAAGACGTTCATTTGCGGGACAAGATAATTGTTGGATGTGAGAAACTGACTGTTCCATTAAGTGCTGTTTTCTCCACTCTTTAAAGTGCCTCCCTGTAAGCTAAGTGCTGCGTTATAAGCATTTAATGTTCTTGATGATACATTTATACATTTCATAATTCAAAGTTGCTTCCATGCCCTCAAAAATCTCTTTAACAAATGCTATTTTGGAAGGGATAGCTTAACAAGAAGAAAATTTGGCTCTTTTAAAAACAAGCTTACTCCTATGCCACATGGATCATGGGGAAATTTGACTGGGAGAAGCCCTTGGGAGTTGAACTAGAACATGTCAGCTCACATTTTGAGTCATTCTCTTGCATCGTATTTTCAGACCATAAAGGGTAACAATTCAAGTTTTAAACTTTGATGGCTTCAATTGCTTAGCAACAGATTCAGCGAACTCCGATTCTTTCAACTATGAAATTGAAAGAGCTATTGGGATCTGGAAAACAAATGTTTTATTAATCTAGCTAATTTCATTATTTCTTTTGCCTTAATTGCAGGATAGCAGATTAGGTAAAATCCAAGCAAGTCATTGTAGGCTGAAAAAGCAAAGTGATTTGGCTTTTAAGGAAGCTGTTAGCAAACGTTTCTGTTTTGGCATATACAGGCAATAGCACAGAGTTATCAGGGAATAAACTTCAGAGCCTGGTGCAGCTCTGCAGAGCACAAGGTTTGAATCAACAGGCTCTCATTGTTGTCAGACAGATTTCCTGATTAGTGCTAAAAAAAAAAATAAAAACCTATTTTGTGCCATTAGATAAGAGTCAGTTGAAGCCTGGGGATACACCCCCGCAATCACTGTTCTGACTCATTCACGTTCTCTTTCCTGTTCCCCTCTGCGGCTTCAGTTTTCACGCTGATGTTACACATCTTACTCACCAAGTGGTGGAGTCGCTTCCTTCAGCACAACTTTAAAAGGCTTCCTTTCAAATCTTTGGGGAGAAAGCACAGTCTGACAGATCACCTTTTATTTATCTTGTCTCCTTAGGAAGCCATCTGCCTAGGGAGCAAGGCTAGTGTTGAGACAGCACCTCTGCTTCAAGCCTAGGGAGGAGCTCCCCCCATCCTAACATGGGGTCTGGTTGCCACTGGGCAAGTTGTAAGCGTTTTCCTTCCTCCTGTTCCTCCGGTTCCTCTGCAGCCTTGTGCAAGCACTGTGGAACAGCCGAATGGAGAGGTTTCCGCGTGGCAGTTTGCCTCTTTTCCCCTCTCTTAAACAGGTTGCTTTAAAAAGACCCAAAAGCAAATCCCAAAGCCATGAGAGATTTCCTACCGGTGTTGGATCAGGATAAAACACTGTCAAAACCACATCTTTAAAGGTGGGTACAGTGACCCTGCTTGGGAATAAAGCATGAACCAGTCGAAGTGTGCAAAGCACGGGAAAGTATGACCAACTCTTTGGGTAAAGGGTTGCGTGGCTTTCCCAGGATTTTGTGGCTGATCTCCAGCTACGTTTGGAGGTTTGTGAAACCAATGTCCATTCACTTTTCCAACTTTAAATTTAAGCCTGCAGGTTTTCAAGGTGCTTCAGCTAAAATCATGGTTATGCAGGAGAGATGAATTACTGATCTTGGCTTTCTGCCTTCTTTCAAGTCTGATTCCAGGTTTGCTGAGGTGACTTCTTTCACTTCAGTGGTTTTAGAACTGGGTTCTTCAACTGTTTTCAACCATGATAATACTATCACCTTGCATCTAGAAATACTTCATTAATAGTGTTTTTTGGTGGACCTTCTTCAAGGAAACCACAGATGAACTCTATCATCTATTTTTTTCCTTTTATTCATTAACCAGGTAACATCACTGAATTGAACAGGAAATGTTCTCCTGTAAATAGCTATTCAGTTTTGTTCGTAACTCATTGTGTTTTTTTCCTAGTTCTATTATTTTATCTTTTTGTATTTTCAATCAATTTCCATTTAAACTAAGTCAAAATCATTACTTAAAAATTTCTGTAATCAAAGCCTTGCCCTTCAGAAGAAGGCTCCAGATCTCAAGTACAAGTTTTCAGTTTCAGCATTTTTATTGACATTGTTATTAACTCCTTTTCAAGATCCTTCAGATGTCCTGCATGAATAATCTCTGATCTAACAACCACTGTTGGTCTTTAACCAACTTATGTTAGCCACTGCCCCAGGCCTTTTCCATTTGTTACCTCGCTTCAATTTGTAAATTAAAGGACAGCCTTGTCTCAATTTGTCTGCTCTTGAAATGTAAAAATATTTTAAAAACAAAGCAAAAGCCTCTCCAAAATGAGATGTAAGATATTCAGAGCTGACAATTGAATCAACTGTTCACGGTCTTGCAAGCATGCAAAGTTCTTCTCCCATAAATGTTGCTGTAGAGATGAAATCGCAGGTCTATGTAGGCTGTGCTGGTCCAGGCTTGAGAAACTTTTCAGTCTTACCTGAATATTTCCCCTTGATCCCTGGCTTCAAGTGAATTGACGACAAACCTGTTGCTCTGTTACATAGTACTCCTGCCCCACGCTAATTGCTTTATCATTAATTGTACTACTGTTGCACCCTCACTCTCCAGTCCTGTGCATTAAATGGCAGTAACCTGATTTCTACACCTTTCTACTTCTAGCCTGGAGACAGCCCAACCCAGACTGTTTTGATGGGTGTTATGCTGGAAAAATAGTCCTGAGCCTCTCCGTTACATTCCCCACCCTCTTCATATTGTTGGCTGCTCGTTGGTTGATCACCCTTGGGTTGCAAGCACCCAAACGTGCAGGGTGATGGCATCTGCCCCAGTTTGGCTGGTGGCTGGCAGCCGTCATCACCTCTTCTGGGCATCTCTGCAGGGAGAGCAGGAGACCCAACGTCCGCGGGTCCCCGAGGGATGCCAGGCAGGCAAGACAGAGAGGGGGCAGTGCATGAAGGAAACAAGAGGGCACCTGGGCAGGAGCCTGCCCTGCTCCTGCCCTTGCTCTCCTTGCTCCTTGGCTATAAATAGAGACGTCAGTCTCCAGAGCTGTCAATCCAGCATCCTCCACCCTCATGAAAGTAACTTTTAAAAAGTGACATGGATCGAACATGTAAAATGCTTTTTAATTTTCATGTAAATTCCATCTTTGCTCTCCTGAGTCTGGAGGTGTCCAAAATTTGAGAAGCAGAAAATAGAAGACTTTAAAAGAAACATTAAGCTATTTGCTAGCTGCTCTGTATAAAAAGCATTTAAATGTGCAGTGTTCTGAGTCTTTAAATACCATGAATTGGGTTTTATATTCTCATTTTTTTAAACTTTGCCCATGATTCGTATGTCAATAAGTTGAGCTGTGTTTGTTGTTTGCACACTCTTACTTTCAGTTCTCCAGAGTGAATGTCATCTTTGTAACAGGCAGCTCTACCATTTCCCGGTGTTTCCCAACTGATCAGTTAATTACTGGTCCTGGCCCTTAGCACACTGGGTTATGCCACCCAGCTGAGTTTGAGCTCGAAGATTTGCTAAAATATCGTTTTAACGTGTTTATTTCACTGTGTTTTAAGAGAACAGGAACTGGGCACTGTAGGACATGAAGATGAAAATTATTGATGTCCCTTTTTCTTCTGTCCATGTAGCAGTTCAGCTGCTGTGAAGTCCTCTCCCTGTCTGACCCCTACCATTGCTGCAGCAAAACCGCTGTTCCCGCAGGGATGACAGGGATGTAGGAGTCCTCAGCGATTCTTAGCATTGCTTCACATATTTCTGGTTAGAAAACAATTAATTGCACTGGAGAGCTAAAAGCCTCTATAGAGCAAGGCAGAGCCAGGCAGTAGAAGCGTGTGTGCCTGCAGGCACAGCAGCAAAGTCTTGCCACGCTTATTAGAGGTCCCTCTCAGATCCCTATTTTCCAGGTTTCCAAAAATGTAGATGAAAATCCAGCCTTTTATCATGTCTAGAAAATTTTCCTTTATCCTTAAGGATACCCTGCTGTGCAAACACATCCGCTTTGCTTTCCATTGGGAAACTGAGTTACGAATGCAGTGCCCCTAACCATACTTAGTTCTTAGTCCTGGCTTAGAGATATATAGAAATACAATCAATGTTGCTTCCAGTCAGCTGAGCATCTCTTTTATACAATGCAATTGTTGAATAATATTGAGCGGGTGAAACTGTTTACATGTGCTCAGAAGACTGAAACAAAGACGTGGAGTTGACTAGCCCTTGTGTTTTATTATGGGATAAACTAGGGAACAGTGAGCTAAACAAAAGGAGTGTGCAGGCTGACAGGTGAATTGCTTTATCATGGGGAATGTCCCATGGATGTTTCTGTTGACAGGTGTCAACCAATATGTTGTAATGTTTTGGAACTTTTCCTCCTGTTCTCCAACCACTGACTACAGAAGGAATTTTCTCTTAGAAATTTATTCCCATTTTTTCAGTGAGCCTGGGTCCACAGGGAAGATGTGGGAATTTTGACGTGATAGTTCAGCTTTGGGGCTATTACAGTGTTAGAATGAGGCAGGTGAATTGATTCAGAGAGATTACTCCACCCTTTTCCACCGTGACAGCTGATGTACAGCTTGTTTTCTACCTCATTCTGAATACTGGGGGTCTCCTCTGAGGTTTTCAAGTTATCTAAGGAGTCTTTGAAAAGAAAAGGTATTTCAGTGATTTTTGTCTTTTAGTGGCTGCAAACTGCCAACCAGATCACCCCAGATCTGTGGGTGTTTGCTCTTTGACTACACTAATCGAATGATTTCTGTGTATAGTGCTTGCTTTGTGACATGCTATAAGTAGTTAATAATCCTTAAGTGATGTATGGTATCAGGTGGCAAAACATTACTCCTTTTATTGCACATTATAGTAATATAGTATATTTTTCTTATTTGAATGGATTTATAAACATGCAGAAAAGCTTTCCCAAGGAATATCATACCATCCTAATTTTACTTTTGTTGAATGATGTCCAATCTCTGCTTAAAATTCCCTGTTCTGATGGGTATTCCAGCTGGCAAACTAGAACAGTCACAGTAAATTCATTTCAAAAAGCAAATTAATATTTGCCAAGATGCACTCACTCTCCTTGCAGCATTCAATCAGCCAGGGCATAATGGCTGAAAAGGGTGAAATGGATGAGATACCTATTGCAGTTCACATTAATGTTACTAATGGGAGTTCTAAATGAGAATTGGATCAGGCACTAGGTGAATTAATATATCTCTCTAGTACTTAATTAATCAGTCAGTTTATCAGTAATTATGAATACAGCACTTCTGATCTTCAGGAAAAGCTCATCTTCCTCCTAGAAACCATGCACATATCTGATTATCATGACTGAGAAGGGACATTTATGAATTACTCACTACAATTCTGGTTTGTTTGTTTTCTGGGTTTCTTTTCTTTCTTTTTTTTTTCCTTTTCTTATTTTTTTTTTAAATTGAAAAGTTTCTTGCTTTTCCTGTTTTAATTAAATGGTCATTTTTACAGAAAGCACATGCTCCCACTGGAGAATTTATGTGAAAACAACCTTTTAATCACCTTTTATCAGAACTGTTTTAAACATTCTCCAACCAGTTGCACAGTTTTCACATGCTGAGCGTCCCCAGAAACTTGGGTTGTTCTAATAGAGTAGGTAGGACCATTTTTATGTAGTATGGATGTTTTTATTGCATCTTACAGAACCACTAGAAGTGTTTGTGCCCAGATGTTTTGAGATTGTATTCATTTATGATATTTAGGACTGATTTTTATACTGGTATTTTACCAAATAGATACAGCTTTAGTGGGAGATTTAAAAATTAATGATAGATCCACTACAAAGAAGTTACTTGTTTTGTGGTTTGAAGGCAACAACCATAAAGACAGAACAAACTTCATCTGGTTTGCTGGATGAAGAAGAGAGAGAATTTCACAGTCGAACATCTTCAGATCCTGACACCTTTCCCATTTCAGATGCTTAGTTGAGCTGGGGCTCACCTGGAGAAAGAATGGTCCAAACCACTGGTGTTCTGAATTAACCTTGACGAGGCAAAGACACCGCAGGAAGCTATTAGATGTCAGTACTGTGGGGGTGAGACCTGCAAAAAGGTGATGTTGGTAACCAGGGCAGAAGGCAAACATCTGGGTTTAAGGCTCGGGGGAACTGCTGGCACACTTCGGTCCCATCGATGGCCATCCCAGTTGGATGGGTGAACTGCAGGTCTGGGGGATTTGTAATGAGCTGAGGGACCTTGGGCTTGAAGCGTTGGCAGCAAAGTTTGTATCCCAGTGCTCAGGCTTTCCAGGCTGTGGGAATTGTACTGGGATTCCTGAAGGAAGTGGGAATGAGGAGGGTGGGCAACTCGGAATTGCTTCTTTTTATTGGACAGAGGTTTGGAATGGAGCAAATGAGTTTGAACACAAGATTTTAAAAAAAGTATCTGTGGAACCAATGGTCTTCTCAGCTAGCAGCTTCTCTGGCTGAGTCTTCTCGTGTGTGTTTTCACCAATACAGCGTGGCAGTTATGAGGCCAAGATAATTCATTTTAAGGTTTCTGCTTCTTCTGGAGGTTGAGATCAGTGGGGTATTTTTTAACGATGGTCTGATCTTGGTTGATTTATTCTGCAGATCTCCTGTGTCAGTCTTTGTTGCAGTGGGGTGTAAGTCAGGACTAAGACATCTAGGAAGGAGTGGATTACAGTGTACTAGATTAAACTCAGGGGTTATCATCAGTAAATCTCTCTTTTGCGGATAATTAATGGGAGAATCAAATCAGACATTTTAGTCCCTCCATGTGGATAATCTACATATCCATACTAGGAGCTGGCAAACTGACTTTTTTGATTTAGCAATATTTTTACCTTTCATTTTGTTCTCTCTTTTCTAAGCTTAGTATGTATTTTTCAGTTACAAAAATGGCTATATTTTCAATAGAAAAGACTTGTTTTCTAAAAAAGGGAAATTAACTCAAATATTGTTTCATTTGAAAACTGGCATATTAGCTGTTTTTTCCTGAACTTTCCGTAAAGTTTCCAACTTTCCAATTTGGGTAGCTGTGAAACATTTTATAGAACTAGAATTTAAGGAAGCTAGCAGGATTTTTTTTTTTTTAAAGTCAATCTCTCCCTCTATTTCCATCTGTATTGAATGTAAAGTGGGCTTGCATTAGGTAGCAAATTTTCACACACCAGTAACCTGCCTTATGGGCCATTCTTTTTCTATAAATATTGAAGTTTATATTGGGTTTATACTGATGAGCAGAAAGCTTTCCAAAGGTGATAACACTGGGCCCTTGATTTGCTCTGTGCATTGATTGTGTGAAGATGTGAGGGCACTAAAGTATTCTGCTAAAGCGATCTTATTCAAGCTGAAAACATGCTAGTCAGAGTTTTCTTTCCTTTTTCTCCTCTTTCTTCACAGCCTTGATGGCCTTCTGTGGTTGTAGTGACATGAAGTAAATCAGCCCCCTCAGCCTGATGAGCAGCAGAGATTCCTGTGGTTGATACACCCCCGACCAGGTATCACTGAGGCAGAGTGCTGGGTTTCAGGACATGAATCATCTCTATATATATTTCTGTTCTTCTTCATGTTGTTGTGACATAGAACGTGCATCACAATGAAGTAAGGTCTCCAGCAGCTGAGACTGAGGGTGCAGTCATAGCCATATCAGAGGTGACTTGTCACTGCCTTGCTACCAGCTGACCCTGAACTGGACCGAAGGCTTAACATGGCTCAGAGGGAGCACCCAGCACCCTGGTGGTCGAGGGTCTGGTTCACCAGGTGGGACCTGGTATGGAGAAGATGTGTTCATAGTCACACCGGTTGGTCCGGAGAGCTTGAGCACTGGCTGGTGTTGAACAGTCCCAAGCTGGATGTGTGTGAACCATCTCTGTGCTCAGCTAATATTGGAAAGGTTTAATTGGTATTTTTCCAATGACATTTTGAATTTCAGTGGGTTGGTGAATCAAAGTGTGGGAAATGTATCTTGTACCGCTTCTGATCTTGGTGGATCTTTCACTTGTGAGCTGCGAACAGCTATTTGATGACCGAGCAGCTTTGATGTCCTGCTAACATGCCTGCCTTTGCTCCCTTTAGTAGTTTTTTTCCAGCTCCCTAAGCTTGTTCACTCTCTGGTCAACCCAATAGCTTTGCTGTTTTAATGAGAAAGGAATGGCTTGAGCATAAAAATATTTATTTGCATTGTACATGCAGGCTGGAAGGAAATACTTTAATTAAAGACCTGAGAGGTCAGAGAAAATATATGGGATGAATGACCTCAATTCATTTATCAGTTTATGTACAATATGCACAGATTCAATGAACAGTAAGCGTGTTGAATGTAATGTTGAGCAGTGAGAATGAAAGCACAGTAAGTTTAATTCATGCAGTGAAAATTTATAACATGGAAAGGAAAATCCAGCAAGGCTTCTCTGCCTAAATAATCAAAGTGGGAACAGAGCATAGATCAATTTAAAAAGCACACATATGGCCAGACTTCTCTGGCCTCCAGAATCACTGTTTACTTGACAAATAGAATTGTACTATTTGTTTCTCTTTGAGTAAGTGTTTAAATATTTTTAGAATATTTTTACTATGTATGTTAAATACAATAAATAAAAGGAAGAGGAGGAAGACATGTAGTTATAGAAATAATTGCTAGGTCTGTCCTCTGATAATACAAGGCCGTATTCATGAACGAATGATTTTGGTATTTGTGATTTCAGAACCATCAAACCTGTACCGGATTTCAGTGGTGAGGTATTCAGCATGTCATAGAGTGTGGTGGTGTCTGTGATGGAATGACACAATGAAATGAACAATTTTTGTTTGAAAAAAGCAATCCAATATAAGAAAGAATAGGCAATTTTAGTAAAGTTAAATAAAAATGTGTCTAATATATAGTTTAATAATTTTTTAGGGTTTTAATAAATCTTGTCTCTATAATGGAAACATCAGGTTGCTCCAGTTCACCAGTTACAGACATCAAGGGCCACACAGTTCATCAAGGTAACGAACATCTAATTCTAGTAGAAAAGCTGTAATGTGGATGGAGAAACTCCAGTGCAGCAGTGGAAGAGCAGAGCTGCCCTGAAGCCTCCCTGCAGTAAGGATTTGAGCCTGGGGATAACTGAGCATCTGTCTCCAAACATCCATGGGATTCACTCAGAGATAAAGCAATGGAAATTCTGGCTGCAGGGAATCACCAGTCTCCTGTTAAGCAAATAACAGTGTGATGAGGAGCAGAAGACTGCTTTTTGGAGTGTAATCTGGACATTGCCATCTTTTGAATAGTTCTGCTTTTGGTTGTCTCTGCTTAAGGAAGACTGTGCTTGGTGATAGAACTTCCAGAATTCCCCCTGTTATTCAGATAATCTGTGTTATTCCCTTGATACTATGACTTCTCATTCCCACACATTTATTTTCCTGCCATTTTGGGTCCAGATCTATTCTTGTGCTGATGATGTTGTTCGATACAATCACCACTGTACTGATGTCTGGATCAACAGAAATTTGACGCATCAGGTACCACTGCCTGATGAAAGTACCTTCAGCTTCTTTACATCCCTTCAAAAATACAAAGTGGCTTCTTTATGTCCAGCCCCATTTCTTGCCTTTGGTGGATATGTGCCATGACTCGGGCAGCCTTTCCCTGGGGGCTCTGGAAGCCCCCTTTCCCAGGCGCTTGGAGCATCCCCCTCTGCAGAGGCTGAGCCCACTGGTCTCACGCTCACTTGGGGACACGCTGTGCCTCCTGCTTCCTTTTGTTCATTTATTCACATGGAATTAAAAGTACTTTGCATCAAAAATAATGAGTAAGTAGGGCAGGGTAGTGAGTTAAAAATAAGCTGTGGCACGCTTCAAGCGTTCCTTCATGTCCGGTTACATCTGATTGCCGTACTACTCGCAAGGACCACTGTCACAACCATTTCCCTGGCGCGGTGACAATAGCTAATGCAGCAGCTTCCCTACCGCTGGGCTTCAGGACTAGAACTCCAGAGGAAAATGCAAAGCTGCACTATCCTAACCGTAGCACACGATGAGAAACAATCTCTGTTGGCAAATCCAGCTTTAAAGCACTGTACTGAAAATATTACTCCATTATTTAGGAGGAGTGGGTGGAGCAGGCCTGTTACCAGCCACTGCTATTACTCTATTACTGATGCTCTAAAAGTTTTGGAAGAAGACAAGCTGAAGTTGTTCAGTTATTAATAGAGATGTTATATTTTATTCATTTCAGATGAAAAAAACATAAGGTATGATATAAAATTCCCTGAAGTTGAAGGAAGACATGTTTTCAGTACATTGAATCGTTGAAAAGAGGAAGCCAAGTGAAGTGACGTGAACCTCGCATCTTACGGATGTTTTTTCTACACATCTCTTTAAGTGGTCTCCTTGCTCCATCCATCCAGCCGCAATAGCTACCTCTCTTCTCCACGGGGGACTCTTGTGAGCGTTCCCGTAGCACATTTACTGTGCAAACTAAACTGTGCTACGGCAGGTGGCTGTGCACTACAGAAAGAGAGCTACACCGCTGTGTTTAATTTCCTGCGTGTTGCCAAGCTGTACCAGAGGCTGGCTGGAAAACTGGGGGCTGTGGTTTGGGGCATGCCTTTTGCCTTTGGCTTAGAGCAAGGTCCTGAACACTCTGCTGGTGCTGGGTGGTAGAGGAGAGCACCCGAGGGGTAGCACAGACATTGAATTCTTGTGTGAGCTGTAGCATAGGGTACGTTGGATGGTGCTGATGTGGGGGCAGAATCCTTTTGGTGTGGTCATAAGTTTGCCCTTGCTCACCAGTGTGGATAACTCAGCTGCTGGGTAACAGCATTAGTTTTACTGGGTAAAGTTTGCTCACGACTGACAGCTTTGATGGACCAGATTCTTGCAGCAATAGGCCGAACGCTCAGTTTGTATTAATGCTCAGAGGCTGTGACAACTGTAGTGCACTTTGGGGTTGACACCTGTTCAGTGCTGGTTAATCCTGAATTTGCCCCATTAAAATACAATCATGCTGTCATTTCAAATGTGGCTGTTTTCTGTACAGACATGCACAGAACTGAAAAAGCTTTTTTATTCCACTCCAGCTGCCTGGAGGAGATAAGTCCTATCTATATCTCAGTTCTGTGCTTTATATCTACCAGAGGCAGGAATCCAATACACAGATATTATTGAGGCATCACTGTGTTAAAGAGTGGATGGATATAAATATGGGACTATGGACAGAAGCATATTTTGTAATTCCTCTTTATTGATTTTGTTAAGGTGAGTTTGCAGGATTCCTCCTCTGCCATTTTTTTAACAATCAGTGTTTTCACTGTGCATCTGCATTTGCAGCCTAGCAGAATTTGGTCCAGTTTCTTATTTACTGGTACCTGAGGATTAATCCAGTACAAACATTTTTCCTAAGTGCAAAAGGCAACTTGTATCTTGCAGGAAGAGTAAAAAGCATCACCAGGTAAGATGTTGATACCAAAAATAGCATGACAAATAAACTGAGAGCTAAGAAATACTGTCAGTTAACCAGATGGAAAGGTTCTGCTGGTGACATCAATAACCACCTAGAAAAAGCCCAGTGTAACATGAATGTAGGGGTTACAACTGTATTGAATGCATAAGCAAAAATGGTTCCCATTTTATTTAAGTGGGATAAACTTTTGAGGAAGCAACGACTATTCCTTTATCATTCTTTTCCATTTCACTATTCTGTTTGTCAGCCTTTTGATTGCAAAATACTTAGTATGTCAGCAAATGACATAGACTGTAGGATAGTGATAGTAGTCCACTGAAGAACCAAAAAAGGAGTTACTTCTGACCCAGAAGGTTTCTGTTTGCTGAAGCTATTATTTGAGATCTCAGTTTTTGGTCCCATTTCATATCCCGTGGCTCTTTTGGGTGGCAGACACGATTAGAAATGCTGAAGTAGGAACACAATGTTGGTGTTAATATAGCTTAGCTCACGCAAAAATCACAGTGTGCTTTGGAGGCTGCTTAAATGGATCCTCTCTGTCCTGCCTGTGGAAGCTGTGAGCCTCTCGTTTTACTCCCGGGGAAAAGGCTGTGCAGAAAGAGTAAGTGCTTCTGCTGGGGAAGCTGTGCCATTTACTTTTTGTGCCACAGTCATGCTCCAAACCAGATTGCCTTCACTTATTAAATTAGTACCTGTATGTCAACTCAAAACCATACATACCAGCGAGGTGAGATGCTAGGATGGAGGTGAACAGTAGAAACTCCCACTGAGACAAGCCTTGAGGACTACATTAAATGATACTTCATAATTTGTGACAGCAAAAATAAAGAGCACAGAGAAACTTTTCAAAGTATAAGCAGAAGATAAACAGCTACCCACAACTGAACATCAGTGGGGGTCACCTGCTATCAGTAGGTCAAAATCAAAGTGGAATAGTCTGGCTAAATTTAACTTCCTACCTGTGTGTTAATGTAGAAGATTTGCTATGGGATTATTTAGAAGTGATAAACAGGAAAGGAAATGCCAGAACCCAAAAAGTTACAGATGATCCATCTTTTAAATTCATGGGGAGTTCAGAAAATCAGAATGAAACTCAACCTTTTCTAAAGACCTGCTTTAGGTCCTGGCTAATTGTTAATGAAAGTTTACTGGTGGTGTTTGGCTCCTGTTCTCCCAGCCATATGCAGACTCATGCAAAGAGACATTAAAACTGGTACCATCTGTGGCTGATAGTTTACAAGCCTTAATTAGTCAAAGTTTATCCTTACACTGAACACAACCAGTGTGTTTAGCAGACAGTAGTCCCACACATGTCAGCAAGATTTCCTCTAGATATGCCATCATCCATGTCAGAAGAGTGGGAGGGGAGCTTTAAGGAGGTGGCTACAAATGACTGCAAGGAGAGACTTTTCCCTGTGGTATTCCAAGGACAAGGTTAACACAATTATTTTCATGTATCCCATGGAAGATATCGACTTTGTAACTTTTAACTCTGTAACAGGTAGCTGAACACTTGCATTTGAAACTCTTGTAATACCTCAACTAAAATGGGTAGTTGGTGTGAACACACCTTGATGACATCTGTCGTCTCCAGCACTGTCATAGAAGGACTCTAAGGTCTAGAAAATCAGTCTTTTAACTCCTTCAGCCTGCTTTGAATTGTGATCAAGATCTATCTTGGTCTGGGATTCATATAATCTGATTTTAGCCAGGCTTGACAGTCAGTTTAGCATGATTGTCAGTGGTTCACCCCATCCTAAGGTAAGATAAGCCATAAGAATTGTCTCTCTTCTCTGACTAGATGACTAATTTTGATTAAACCTTCCCTTTTCAAGCTTAGCTGAGAGGAATCCTTCGGTGTAGAAGCACGTTGCAATATTGTCTATCACTTACACCCTAACTCTGTCAGGTTTTAGTTCCAGGTGTCTGGAATCAAAAGTCCAGTCCTTAATGTCACACATCCAGTTAATACCTTTTTCTTGCATTGGTTCCATCGAGCTCTGGTCCATGAATATCAGCAAAGCTAGGCCAGTGGTTTGCTCCAAGCAGCTCTGTTAAGAAAAGGAGATAGCAGAGCTTTTAGCTTGAAGGCTAATCCTTTTGAAAGCTGGGAGGTCATCACAATGATTCTCATCTAAGAGGGCATGAACTATCTCACTGCTTCATGTTACTGACTGAAAACTGGAGCAGAGTTGGCTGTAGTTTTGGAGGCAGGTGCAAAACAATTCTTCCAGATGGAAGCCAGAGTGAAGCAGGCAAGATGCCATCTGGAAAGAGAGGGACCTTGCTGTGCAAATGCACATTACAAAAATGATAGAAATATAAAATTGGAAAAAAGCATATATGGTGAATGGGATAGTTCACTAAGCATCTTGCTGCTGACTCCTGCCTTTTCAAAGAATGCATTGTGCATGGCAGCATATAGCCTTGTAATAAAGCTCTGAGTAAGAATCTATTTCCATCTTTCTGGATTTAGCTGTTGGGTGTTGTTGTTTTTTTTATTATTATTTTTTGTTTTTTTGAGTCACTGTTTATTTTGCAGCATGGGGTTTAGCCAGATTTTGCACCCCATCTGAGTGTTGTATTTCCAAGAGATATTACAAATGGTGAGAGGTTTGGGCTCTTGCAATAAACAGCTCCATGCACGCCGCTGTATTTTGTCCAGGAACTGAAATGACAGGCAGGAGTCTTTGTGCAGTGAATAGGGGAAATTTCACCATGGATTTAAAGAATGTGTTTCTTAGAAAGTACCTTTCAGTTTGATATGGGACATGTTGCTTCACAGGAATCTTAAGGAGTCAGAAACAAACAATGGGCAAGAAGGAGAACGTGAGAGAAAAAGGATGCTCTGCCTGGTGAACATGGGAATCCCAAAAAACAGATCTCTTCCTCTGCCTATCAAAGTTACCTTCCAGGCTATTCCTATACTGATAATTACAATTGATCTTAGGTTCAGGCAAAGCTCATGCCACTGGCTTTGTGTAGTAGACCTCTCAGCTCAGCCTCTGGCAGTAGTCTGTCCCAATCTTGGCGGCTGTTGAATTACCAGTTGCCTGACCGTTCCTCTCTGGAGTGTGATGGGAACTTATCTGTACATCATAGCCCTCTAGTTTGCCTTGCCAGGCAGATGGCTTGTGATTTATCTTCTAACAGCATCATTTATAGAATATTAATTCATAACAATCTGAGGATTACTGGATGTGAATTCATTACAGACTGAGAAGGACAGTTTTCTGAGGCAGCTCTTCAGTGCAATCCTGTCTGGAGATTCGTGAATACGTTTGTGTTCAAGAGCTATCAAATCTCAGACAGACTACATCTGCCACATCATTTTTTAAAGATTTTTTGTCATGGGAACAAACACGACAGAAGTCTGTGAGAAGGAGAAATAACGATGATCCATTTCAACTACTCTACAAATGAGACCACACATGGATGGAGTCAGAACTGTTTGGTTCTGTGTCAGTCCATGCTGTCCTCACCTCTGCTGAGGACTTAATTTTAAGACCTTTGTTCCTTGACATGGTAGACCCCTGCTGTCTGGGAGCCAGCAAGTGTAGAGGAATTGCTCAACAGTGCCTGTGACTGTACAGCAACAAATGCTTGACAAATGTGTGTGTCTTGTAACACAAATTCAGTGACTTACTATCAAACTCCAACAGTCCACAAAAAAATGCTCTTCCACATAGCTCTCCAGCTGCTAGGACAGCACAAGGTAGGTGAGGCTGGGATAATGGCCTGAGTGGTTATGAGAAAGCTCTCAAATTGGATTTTGTGTTACAGGGGAACTGGCACACACGTATTTCTGATGGGTGTACTGGGGCTTTGGGGTTGCCTTCATTTTTCAAAGACAACTGTGGCAATGCAGAGCTGACAGCACTTCTCATCTACTTTCTGGGCTCTCAGGCATGAAGCCTCAGGAGCTTCAGGCTCTTATCTCCTCTGGGATAGAAAATCCAATGGTTCTCCCATTCTTATCCCAGAAAATTATACTGCAGACACTGTGCTTCAGGCAATTTTGCTGCAGCTGGGCTTACTGGACTTAAGAGATATAACTCTGTTGTAACAGCTCATTGCCAGGAGTAAATAACCAGATGTAGAAATTTTAACAGAAGTTAATTGAGATTCATACTCCTGGAGGATGGCTTTTGTCTTGTTTAGAAAACCCATTAAAACCTATACAAATCCCTGGAAAAGCACACAGGTTTTTCTTGCTTAAAGAAAGCCAAGCTGAAGCATCGATGGAATGAAAACAACTCAAAGAAATTGTGAGAAAGATGTGATGCATCAGAAATCAGAATAAGAGTGCTAGAGGAAGAGATCTTTGGCTCAAGCCTTGATGAATCTTAATGTGAAGCTATGATACAAATGCTGTTTATTCATGCCAATCAAAATAGCTGCCCCTGTTTTTCATGTATAGCCCTAGAAACCTGCTGTTGTTTGAGACTAAATGTTTGCACTTCTAGGTAAGCCACTGCAGACAACACATACACTAATAAAAAGCAAAATTGGAATGAGAAAATATCACAATCAGAGAGTACTTAAAGCAGGCAGATAATTGCAGCAGGGCTCTGAACCCAGGGGAGCTGGGAGCTTGGAGATCTCACTGAGCAGCTGAGCGACGTGTTCCTGCTCCCACAGCACTGCAGGTTCGCAGCAGTCCCTGTGCCTTACTGTCTGCAGGAAAGCTGGATTCTTTCTTCTGGGTGAGATGGTGCCAAAGGGCTCCTGCTGGGCTCCTGCAAGGACTGAACAGAGGGCTAAAAGCAGCCGGCCACATGGCCAGGCCATCAGCTGGCCAGCCACACATGTGGGGCTGTGGTTTGCCAGCCAGCCACATCCCCAAAGCCCAGGGTGAGTCACGGACAGTGGGGACAGTCACTGGGCAGCTGTCCCTTGGCAGTGCCCTACCCCGTGGAAGGCACTGTCTCCTGATGCAGCTTTGCGGGTGATTAGAAGGCAGCTGCCCACCTAAAAGCTGCTTATGGTCCCTGACTTTGCACTCTGAGCACCGGACTCCAGGTATAGCCAGAGGCACCACTTTGCTGATAAGACTGTGAGGTTTTGTTCAGACTAACCAATGAAAAAATCATACTGGAAAAGATGAGAGCAAGGAGTTTGGAAGCAAAGCAGCTTTTCAAAGTGTTGCTCCTAACAGTGTTTGTAGGCTGGAACAGAGAAGCTGAGAGCAGCAATTCACATTTTCAGCTTCTCTACTACAGCAGTATTAATTAGCTTCTAATGTCAATTGACTGCACTGTGCTTTGAATCAGACTGTTAGTGCTGGACTGACACCTGACAAGCTGGAAAAAATGAGCAGCTTTGCAAATCTATTCTTTATATACTGGCAAAGATGAATAAATCAGTCAGGAATAAGATGGAAACTGCAATATAGAACTGAAAGCTGTCACAATACTGGCCAGATGTACATAAGAATAAACAAATCATTAAGTGAAACAGTTTCCTTCTGGTACCATTACTTATCTGAAGAATTGAAAAAGTGCAGCCAGTCATTTAATGATTTGAAATTTTTTGTGGCCATATTGGTCTGAATGTCCCATTTCCAAATACAAGCAATAGTGTAAGAAGTGGAGGAAATGTCCTGCTGGACGAGACCAATAGCCCAGGACTTTCTACCTGTCAGAGGCAGCAGGAGCTGCTGTTTTGGAGGAACACAGAAAAATGGCCACATGCTCCGGTCCATTCCCCCTGTATCCCCGGCACTCCCAGTTGCTGTATTTAGGGTAGGGCATGTCCCTACCTAGTCCTCCAGGTATCCATTCAGACACTTGCTGTGCAGGAATTTGTCTTACCCCTTTATCATCCTGCTAGTGCAGGTCGTGTTTAGTGCCTGTGGCAGCCAGTTCAAGTTGTTTGTTGCTGTGTAACTCCTTTGATTTAGTGCTGCAGCTCTGTATTCGCTTTACTCACCCTCTTCATGAATTTTGTCTGCCTCAGTTGCCTTCTTTCAAAACTGAAGACATTTTATTGTAATCTTCTATAAACAACTTCTTCCCTGTGATCATTTTAACTGTCCTTTTTCTCTTCCCTGCCTCCACTACTTCCTTCTTGAGCTGTGGAAACTGGGACATCCACAGTACCCAGACATGAGCATGATGAACTTTTATATAGCTGCAAAATGATACTGTCTTGGCTCCTGCTGCACAATGTCCTGATGATTTCTGAGAACTGTCACTGGTGACTCCAAGTTCTCTTTATAATTATTTATCTTTCCATAGGTGTCTGTGCCTGTTTTGTGTTCAGCCTCATCCTAGATGTATCACCTAAAATGTATCTGTCTTGATGTCCACCCTCTGCTTTTGTGCCCACCTTTTGGTTTTGTGAAGTCTTCTGAATCTGCATAATTTTGCTTCGTTTGCTAGCTGTCAGAAAGCCTGGCTCAGTTGGAGGAGGCTTCTGATGCATGGGCTTCCATCAACTTGGCCTTAATATAGCAGGGAGCCAGTGGCAAAATTCTGTACTGGAAACACCCGACTCTCTCTGTCTTCTGGAAAAGCAGTCAGATATGTTCTAGCTCCAGTTCCTAAGGTGATGTAGCACTGTGCCTAATTTTACACATATCAGAAATCACAGGCAATGGTTGCATACACCTGAAGTCAATACCTCAACACCTTCCTAAACCAAAAGCTTTATCTAAAAAATTGCATAGGTTACTCAAGCCCTTGATTCTTTCATACACACAGATTTTACTGATTGGAAGAAGACTTCTCCAAGAGCTGCAAGGGGTCTTCATCTCTGCAACACGCTGTATAAACTGTCATCTTCAAAGATGATGACAAGCTGACAGCTTCCTAGTGAGACCCTAACACATTAGCACTGCTGCCCCAAGGCAGGCAGAGAGCTCTTTTGCAAGTGCTGCGAATTAAAACTAGTGTGTCTTTATAATGTGAGATAGTGATATGCTGGGAAGGAGGTACCTGGCATTGACAACAGATGAAGATGTTCAGTTCAGTGGGAAAAGTGGATGCTGATTAGAAATGTACATTGAGCTCTTTCTGTGTGCTATGAAGCATATGTATCAAATCTCCACCTTGCTTTTTTCTGTGACATAAATGAGATCTTGGCCCCTGGGAAGCTGATTTTTAGTGGTAAAAAACCAGATTCCTTTGTTTAGTTAGCAAGGCAGCAGGTGGTGTTCAGCAGAGTCTGTGTTTTGAGAGGCATCAGAAGTCATCTGACTGGGAGTTTGTACACAGCTTCAGCTTCCATGTTTGTGTCCGTCTACTTACACCAGCATTTTGAGATACCCAGCTGTGCCTCCACAGCTCCTTCGTAGCGCCTTCCTGTAGTACAGAGAGAAGAAGTACCAGAGTGTTGATTTGCTTCGCTTTCCCAAAACAACCTTGAATTAATTACTGTCTGTGGGGATGAGATGCAAAACACAGCATAAAGATAAAACTACTTGCAAATATGCCTGCTGGCTGCCGAATAACAGTAGTCGTTCCCTCATCTTGTGATCAATAGCAGCTTATTGACAGTTCATTAAAAAATGCTTCCCTGTGGTTTTATCTAATTTTTTATTAGTAGACTAACATCTTTTACTGTCTAGTGCCTAACCACACATGTTGGTTCTGCCACAGCTTGCATGTTCACATGAGGACAAGCAGTTCAGAGCAGAAAAATCCATATTCTGTCAACAGTCCTTATAATTTTACCAGCTCCCCTTCACAAATCCCTCTACAGACACTGTGAAAATTACTTTCTGAAAGTCCTTTATTGGGCTGTTGGGTTTGTATGCTCTTCCTTAGCAAAGGATGTGTGGAGCTTTCTACTGATAGATCTTAAAAATGTTTGTCATATCATGTCAACCGCTTCAAGACGGGAGCTGGTGCAGAGCCTAAAAATAGCGACTGGAATATGATTGGACTGGCCTAAAGCCAGGCTGGGATCGAGGAGGAATAAATGCGACTGAAATTCACTTTTGCTCACCCGGGCCCTACATTCTGACTGAAGACTGGATGAAATGAATTCAAATTGTATGTCTGTGTATAAAAAAGAGTGAGAATGAGAGTGAAATTTTTACTCCCGTCCCACTGTTGATTTCGTCGTTGACTACAGTAGCACGTTGGCCACATTTTAGGCACTGCAGGGTGTGTAAAACAAAGCAGTTGGCAGTCATTGAAGAAATCAGTGGAAGGTTGTTTCCCCAAATGGTGAGTAAGAGAAGGAGGTGGAGAGGGAGCTGCCTACCTCCTTCCCAAACTGCAGCTTAGTACAATATCTTTTCTGCAGTTGAACCCTTCTTCAAAGATAGCACGGCATGTTCCTGAGCTAATTGGACATCTGAGTCACATGAACCATTGGAATCACCATAACGATAACAAACACATCATTTGAAAAAACATGATTGACCCGTTTAAGGATGGACCACCAGTTCCACCTCCAAATAGATGCTTGCTTAACATTTGGGATTTGGAAATCTCCATGCATAGCAACTCTGATGAATGAAATGCCAAGTAATACCATCTCCTTGTGTGGCTGGCTTTGACATTTCCAAGCAGAGCCTCTCTCCTGGGCCATCATTTTGCACCCACACTTGTCTGACAACTTACCGCAGAAATGCATCCAAACAGACAATGAAATGCCTGGATGATTTATGCAGGAGGGAAGTAAACAAAATATCACTGAGAATAAAACCTTTTCAAATGTAACTATAAAAAGCAGTATCAGACAGTTCCAAGTGCTGGAAAATTGCTTTTCTCACTGCTGCTTGGCTCATTTCAATTCACTCTTTTGGCATAAGATTTTTCTTAATGAGGTTTGACCGGACTTTGATTTAAACATCTGAAGGCTCCACAATAATTGTTGCTAGGCATTTGGTGCTGTTCATGTTTGGACAGTAAACTCATAACCATGGCACAGAGAGAGTGATTTTCTTAAAAATCTGCTGAGAATAAAGACATTCAGTAAAGCAATAGGGCAGGAACTATGAAAGTGTCAGGTTCTCTGTCCTGTTCTATTGTTCAGTTTCCATAAAGGATGGTTACATTAGCGCATCTTACAGCTAGAAATTTTTTTTGCCTAAGAAATTCTCCATACTTCAATTTTCACTTGGACTCATTGCCTTATCTTCTTTCAAATAAATAATTGGTTCCCAGTGTTAATCTTTGTATTTATCTCCTTTTGCCTTTTCCTGTCATCCCCATGTTATCTCTCTCTCCATGACAAAATACAAGAAAGAAATGCAAATGGTGATTTTCTCCATTTTACCCAGACAGTATTCCACGCTGTGCTGTTCAAACAAATGACACATTCATTAGGTTCAGTTGAGCATTGGAGGAATATTGAAGATGATGGGCAAACCGTAAACAGGTCACCTTCTTTGAGATAAAGTGGGTTATTTCAATGCAAGACATAATTAAATGCAATTTCTTTGAACTCTCTTTTTTTGTGGTCTAATGTATACTTATTTGGGAAAACAAGATTATTTTTTAGCAATTCTGACTTTCCTACTTGTAGATGCATTTGTTCTAAATTCCTTTTTGGCTTCCAGGGAGCTTATAATTTAAAGATCAGGATTTTTCTATGTGACATAGAATGACATCCTTGTTTGAACAGATCTCCTGTTTCAAATGAAAAGATTAAAATACAGAGGGGTGCATCTCCCACTTGTGAAATGCAGATGAATGTACTGATTTCTCCACTGTGCGAGAAACTGGTAATACACTACGTAAAACTGTTTAAGTACTTTTCAAAGCTGTTTTTTTCCAGAAAATTCTATCTCTATAGAATAGTTTCATTCTGCCTAGCATTGGGCCAAAGCAAGGGAAATAACTTTAAATGTGGACATCTCCAAAACACTTTTCTGGTAAAAATGTAATTGTTTTGTTTTGAAAGTGTCTAGCCTAATGATCCAAAAATTGGGTGGATAATTTTCAAAGCTTTCAGATCTCTAGATGCTGACAGAGGAAATTTAAAAGAGTACAGAAACTTTGTTTTTATTATTTCCTTTGTCAGACTCTAAAACAGACTGCTGCCTGAAAACCATTAGTCATTAGACAAGCACAGGGTGAGGGATAATGCCCTAGAGAGCTTTCCATCTAGACAGGCGAGACATGGCACAGAAAAGCAGAGGACAAGAGACATTTGAGTTAGACGCATCTTAGGCAACCAAAACTTCTCAGGGAATGATGCAGGGTCAGCCCTCCCTTTGCCCAAAGGAATTGAATCCAGCCCCCAATTTCCAGGCTCTGGGTTACTCAGGACAAGGTGCATTTGAGAGCAGGCAGTGGAGGAGGAAGGTGTTTTCCACCTGTGCTGGAAAGCTGCACTGCATGTGTAAAGAGTTAAAGATTCACAGCAGTGCTCTGCCTGGTGGCCAGGGCACTTTGCTAAGAAAATAAGTCCTGAATTTTGTATCAGTCTGCATCAAGGAGGAATTCCTGCTGATGGAGGAGGGATGGAGTGTACCACCCCACTCCTTTGGTGCTGCTTCTAGCCACTGGGTATTGTGTAAGGCAGGATTACTGTCAACTTCTCGTTCTGCAGTGACTGCATTTCAGTCAGTCCCTGTGAAAGGAAGAAAATTATCTCAGATTAATCCCTGTTCCTTGAATTTCCCTGTTGACAGCACTAGGCTGATGCTGACTGCTTGTTGTTGAACCATACATTCCCTATACACCATGTGCCTATTACCCCTAGGGTACCTAACATTTAAGCAGTAAACCATCTACATTTATTTACTGGATCTGGCCAGTATCATTCTGCATATCATTTCAGATCATTCTGCATATCAGCAGAAGAAACAGGACAAAACTTTATTGAATACCGACTGCAACTAATAACCAGATAAAAGTAGCTAAAAGCCTGCAGGAGTGCTGTGAACCTAGGAAAGCACCTCTTTGTCCTTACTGCCCTCCATCCTCTCCCCTTGCAAAAGCCCTGCTTTGTCTGTAAAGGGGGAGAACAGGCAAGAGCAGCACAGTGTTGGTCCTCCTAGTCTTTGCCGTGAAGAAGTCAGCAGGTTTTCTGACACGGGAGTAATGCATCCTCATGATGTCTTCTGACTCCAGGCTGGAAAGGAACCATCTGTTTGTTATACCACACACTGAGCTTGTGCTGTTGGCAATCTTCTGGTCTCTGATGAAGCCAGCTAAGCTTTGCTCTGGGGACTGCATACAGTGGGGCATAAGGCTAATTCTCATATTGAAAGCTGGTGGAAACAGGTCCAGAGAAGCTATGCAAAACAAATATGTATTGAAAACAATCCTATTGCTGCATAGAAACTAAGACAGTAGCTTGAGGAGCAGCACAGGGGAAAAAGTGATATTATGTGATATTCACAGTGCATGGAGGCTCTAGGGAAGAAGTACGTCGAGAGGATGCTAAGTGAGAGCACGCACTGTGCAAAGACTTGGGAGAAGGAATCCCTTCTTTTTGAATACTGGTAGTTTTCAAGTAACAGCACTGAAGTTGGGTTCCTAATTAGGGTGCTCACACAGTTGTAATGATTTAATTTCAAAATTTCAATGATATTGTAACTGAGCTAACATTTTAATAAATAGCAAGACAGGTCTGGAGAGCAGGTTTATCTGCGATCTGGTATTAAATACCTGCATGTGTGCTGGATTCAAGGAACATCTCTGGCTTTAATACAGACATATAAAAAGAAGATTGTGTTTCTAAAGATCTGAAGAAATGCTGAAGGTCAGATGAAAAGTTGAGAAAACAGGCACTCTTAAAATTATCCTCTGATCTTGTTCAAATATTGGGCTTTTTTCTTCAGAATCTCTACTTAATCTTTTAAATTAACCTCACAATAATGAAGATGTGAGAGTACAGAAATGCTAAAATGTAAGGGGAAAGATATTAGCTTTTTAATTAACCACCTGCATGCTTATTTTGCTAAAGATTACAGTCTGTCTCATGAACACAGGTACACCTAGAAATCAAGAGATTGAGTACTTGTGCTGTAAATTAACAGAAAATGTGAGCTCTGTTTTGAGCTCTGCTATTGATCTGCTGCTTGATCTTGGGCAAGTCATTCCACCTTTCTTTGCCACTACCGGCTGCTGGCTTTTTTCCTATTCTTCTGCCTCATCCAGCTATGCTGAATATTCTTTTGAACAATTTTTCCTGGTGTGAATGGCTGGTGCTAAGCAGCATGAAGCTCTGGTCATGGCTACTGTGCTAAAAAATGTGCTTGACCCTTTAAACTCGGAGCTACTTCTGAGGGCAGCTTGAGGCCAGTATTGGCATCAACTGGGAGGGATGCTCCCTGGAAAGGTGCTGCCCGGCGGCTCAGGGTTCCTGGCTCTCCTTGGCTCAAGTCTTCATCGCAGGGACAAGGGCGATGCAGACGAGTGCGTGATTGTCAAACAGAGAATTTCATCCTTGCCAGTGGCAAGGGAATGCAGAGCAACACAAAGTGCTCATTTTATTTCAGAGCAAATGTCTTGATTAAAATACTTCTGCAAAATAAAAGGCTTGTGGTCTCTAACTATTACAGATTTAATCGCAAAAGTGCACCCCAACATGAGAGCAATCGCCTTGCGTTGCCAAAGGGGATCAATGCATGGAGAGCAGCCTGCACTGAGAAGCCATCCTGGCATACCTGTGTGAGAGCCGTGTTCCTCACCCCAGCTGCAGCAGAGACACGGGAAGACATCTACTGGCTTGCACACCTAATGCATTACCACCCGCCTGCTGACCCCAGAGTCATCTGTGCTCAAAGCCTGCGGTGAATGGGAGGCAGTTTGATTTGGTTTAGCAATGAAAGATGGATAAGCTCAGATCAGATTGCTGTAGCTGGGGGCTAATAGCTTGCACATAAATGACTCCCGTGACTAAGCCCACGTGCAGTGATTTGCTAAAGCTACTGAAACTTGAGTGTGCCTCTATGCCAAATACTGCTTTGTATGTGCAAAGCTGGGTCAAGATTTACGGAATCCAGTGCCACAACTGTGTGTTTACATCAGTTAAATCTACCCATTTTCTCAGGAATGCTAAGGCTCTAGCAATGACCCCCAGTTTTACCACAACCAAATGACTAGGTGAAGCTGCAGTGGAAGCAGCTAAGATTTCGGTGTTTTTCAAATCAGGCCAATATTATTTATAAATCCACTGGATTGAACTGTGTCTGTATAATTGCACATTTTCATAAAACTGAGGTGCACAGAGATAGCACTAGTTTTAACTTAGCTTTTCTTTCCAAATATATCACTAACACGAGTATATACTGGAGGTAATTGAATCTTGGAAGTTGTAAGGTTGTGTGGGGCTTAAAAGTCAATAAAGTGCACTGAAGATCCCGCTTAAAAGAACAACTGTTTTTCAGTCTGGATGCCTGTCTTCCACTGCACTTCAGAAATTTTTAACACAGTTCACACAGGTCAAGTCTATTGAGCGTTAAAGTTATTTCATAAGTGAAAAAACCCCGGTGTGAATGGATGACAAGGACTGCAGTCTCTGCACTTGTATTAGCAGGGAATTTTTATTTTGGGGAGATGCTTGAAATCTTTCCTTCTAATTTGGTGACCCAGACTTGCAGAGCTGAGCCATGCTTTTCCTTATTGCCACTGATAATAAAGGTTGGATTATTCTCCTGGCTTCTGAGGGAAATGTTATTACTGGGCAGCTGTCACGGAGGGACAGTTTACATTCAATTTGATAGATTATGCAATTGTCCTGGTTCTGACATAACTGCAGCATCATCTCAGCAACTGTAAGGAAACACAGCTGCAGGAAACATGCGCTGGGGAGACAAAGGAAGAGAAATCACTTTTTCAAGGGAAAAAATGAAATCTAGTTCAAACCTCATGAAATCAGACTGTATTCGGTTTTAAAGCATTGTTGGCTTGGTCTTGTAACTTCTTTTCCTGTTCATTGCTGGCATTTATTGATTCTCAAAGCCAGAATCTCTTGTTGACATGCTGAACAGACACATAGAAGGAAAGCTTTATAGATGAAATGGAGCTGCGTTTGTGTTAGTAATCCCACAGCAAAACCTAAGATTCTCAGCTGAAAATGCACGCACTCATTAATGACAAGGTTCACCCCCCTATTATTTTGTTTTCTTTATTACAGATCCTTAACATTATTACCATACAAAAGGCTAATCAGGTATGGCCAAACAGCAAGCAGCTGGGAAGTGAGTTCTGCTTTCCCAACATTTATCCTCCTCAGGCCAGCAAGAATATAGGGAAGAGACAGAGTTCCTTGCCCCAGAGAATACAAGTGAAAGAAGCGAGTGATCTGCAGGGGGAAGGTGAAAGATGAAAACTGCTTAAAATACTAATTTACCTAAACAGTGGCTACAAGACCGTGGTCTTCGTCTCTTGTCACTTCTGGCTAAAGAAGACAGGATGGTCACGCACAGGTGTTATCATAATGTCTCTCTCTAGGTGATGATGAATCATTAAGGCCTTCACCTCCTGAAATATACCAGAGAGATTGTGAGAAATAGTGAATATAAAAGGAATCACAGATGTGTAAACAGCAAAAGAATAACATGCTGTCAAATCAAAGTCTCTGACCCCTGATGCTAACAAAGGAGATTGGGCCTCAAATTGAGTTTACAGCACTGTAAGGCACTGATTTGTCATACTCTGTATAATATCTTGTCCCACAGAGATCTGCCCATGAACCTTCTACCTGATTTATAGCAACTCCAGATCGCTCTATTTCCTGAACTGAAGCACTCACACATATACCATAAAGCTATAATGCTGCTGAGGTGTACTTACAGCAAAGGTGAAGACCCAGCTGAGAACTGAAGAGGAATATGAGAAACACTCCATGAGTAGATATTAAATAAATAGCCTTTTAATGTCCGGGCTGGGGCTCCTTGCTGCTCAGACTGCTGTACATCAAAGAGCAGCTCCACTGACAACAGTGCAACTACTGCAAGAAGAGCTTAACTGGGAGAAAAAGGAAGTGTTTATGGATTTCTATTCCTGGTAGTTTTTACTCTGAAATGGGATTGAAACAAGGAAGAATTGCTTCTTTCTACCTTCTGTTCTTCCCGAAAGCAGTGTAGCATAACATATAATAGGAGTAAGATAAAATCACTCAGTCAAAACAACTAATGTCCATTTGAAAAGGGAATAGCACTTATTGTTTTTTATAATATCCCAGATGAGATGAAGAAAAAGATACACTACATAAATATACTCTGTATTATGTTAAAGAACCAAGAGATTAAAGGTTGACTGGGATCTCGTTTGCCCAAGATTTAAACTGATGACTCTCACAGATATCAATGGCCTTAACCTGTATTTACAATGGCTGAGAGGACTATTTGGTCATAAAATCTCCTATCTGACATGTCAAAGAGAAAAACTGAAAGCCTTCAATATTCTGCAACATGACAGTCTTTCCATTTGATCTTGACAAGTTATGCGATTACTTGGTGCCTCAATTTTCCCAGGAGTAAACTGGAGATAAGACTTTTGTGAGTGCCACATTGCCACCAAGAAACTCAATACCCTTGAAATGATTTATGTCCAGATGATAGACACTAAAAATAGATTTTTTTTGTTGACATTCTCTGCATGCAACATCATGATACCAAAGTTTTCCCTCCCTGTGCTAGTTAAACAGAAATATTTGAAAATCTTTCCCCACTTAAGAGAAGTGCATTTATTGCTCCCTGAAGGGTCCCACTATCTCTAGCGACCAACTGAAATTACATGGAGTTGCTCAGTGGCATTTCCAGTTTAACTAGTGAAAATCAATTGTTGAATTTAGCTACAACAGTGTCAGTAAATAGACATTCTGATCCAATTTCAAGGTCAATGCACATCAAGTTTAATTAAAATGGCATGGTGTGTTACCCGTTGTTATTGAACTGCCTAAAATATTCAAGAGGACTCTGGGGACTCCAGCATGCACTGGAGCTATAGAAAAACACAGGAAGAAACTTCTTTACTACTACTTTGACATCTATGAGGAAAGATTAAGAGAACCGAGAGAACTCTTATTACTGCTTCCATTTCTACTATTCATAAGCTATCAGAAATAATTTCCCCAGGGATTTTCTCGATTAGGTTAAACTGGACAAAAGCAGCACTGTCACTGAAGGAAGGGTCCACTTTCCTCCAGCACCTGGCCCGCTGTGCCCTCTAACCTGCCTCCTGCAAGTGTGAGACCCATGTGCTGAACCTTACGGGAGCCTGGCCTAAGCTAAAACAAAATGAGAAACAACATAATTCCTACGCTCCGACTTTGTTTTGAGTGTATAACTGCTTGAACTTTCTTCAAAATACCAAGATTAATTTTCATCTCTTGCATACTTTTAAGCCATGCAAAATCATTAAATTTTGTAAAAACTGCTTTCTTTTCATTGCTAGAAGAGAGACCAGCATCTGCAGCCACTGTGTAATTTAATTATAGGAGAACTAAGATTTTTTTTTTCAGATGTTCTATAAAATGACCTCCTGAAGCACATAATAAAGGAAGTACCAGGAAGGTATAAATTAAGGTGAAAGACACAGTGGGAGTCGATTCTCTTCTCCCGCCTCCCCAGTTACACCCACTGAATGCAATACTAATATGAGTCTCACTACTCTCCCCTTGCTCCCACTGCCTTCGGTGAGATCTGAGTTTGGTTTATTATCTGACTCATTTGTATTGGATGTGATATGACATCATTTAAGTAATTGTTTGGCCCAATGGGACTCACTTTTTCCACCCACAGCTTTGTACGCAAGGGCAGAATTAAACCCACTGCACTGACTTTCAAAAAGCATTCAGAGAGCAACATTATTCTTTTTCTTAATTAATGAGACTATGAGCAACTCTCCCTTTGTGAAATAGTCATAGAAAATTTTCTTATAAATATTCATAAGTGTTAACAAATAAATTTTATCCTTACGTACAACAGTGACACTTAAGGAAATGAGAATACAGGCATGCACACACAGAGCGCTACGTTGTATTACAAACCGCTGCTATTATGACATGCTCCAAATAAGATTTATTTCAGAAGTCTTGAGCGCAGATCACACCAGTAAGATGTCTCCTTTAGACACATCAATGGTTGTTTGTGGCATAATAGCTCTAGCATGTTTTAATAATTTAACTGTTCCCAGTGTAAGCCCTTGAACTATGTTTATTTCCTCACCGTTTACATTACAGCAGTGATGTATCACACATCCTTAACAGCAGATGAAGTGCTTGCGACGACATTCCTGATGCTGGAAATCAGAGCATTTAAGCCAGTGGTAGATTCAAAATTGTCTCCAATTTCCACAGCATCTTAGTACTATAACAGACTTTCACTGGAGGAAAAAAAAAAAAAAGTTTTTATTTTAAGTGGTAGCTGCATGAGATGCTAACTGAAACTATGAAGAGTTCAGATTATTTTTCTTGCTGTCCTACCTAATACAGAGCTATGAGAGGGTGACAGCTTGCTCTGAGGCTCTCACACAGCGGATTTCTGGGCTGGCCAGTCACCAAACGCAGCCCTGCTTTGCTGCCCCGAATCTGGGGGATTCACCCCGGTCCTCAGTTCAGCCAGCGGCTGGCTCCCCTGCCTCTCCTGGGTCAGACACAGACATTCTCCTCTTTCTACCTCTTCAAACAGTTCCTACCATGACCCTGGGGTGGGCTGTTCCTTTGGCAACATGGCTGAGCGCTCCACAAAGCTGGATGGTTCCTCAGCCATGGGGGTGGCGCGGGGGGCAGTCTGAAGCTGAAGGCAAGGATGAGTCCCTCAGGCCCTGGTTTCTCTGTCTTGAAAATGAATGTATAACCTTTTGTATCTCCTTGGATGACTCATCTGAGATTTCAAAGGATACACAAAGGTGTCAGACACCCATGTGCTGCCGATGCTTACAGGGTGCTGAGTGCCATGGATCGGTCCTGGTCCTGGCAGATGGAGGCTGTTACAAAGCAAGGGGCCCTTGCTTTCCCCCTTCCCATCGCCAGCACTTTCCCAAAAGTGCTTCAGAGCTGCAGAAGTCAGAGAAATTGTTTTTCATATTCATCAACCAGCTTTACCAGGGAGAGAGAAGAAATACCTGGATTTTAACTTGGTACCCTATGAGCACACCAAAGGCTGTCAGGCACCTACATGAGTGGTCCTGATGGGCACCTGCGTGTAAGCAAGCAATCACCAATGTAAAAGCTTTTGCTGTGGGGTTTTATTACCTCAGCAGATCAATTTTTAGTGTCTGACAAATGAATCATCAGATAAAACCTTGGCAGGCAGCTATCTCCCACACCTTTGGCTTGCTGACATCCTCTGTAGGGTCATTTCTGAGCTATGGAGGTATGCTCCCCTCGCTGCTGCCACCACTGCAGACACTGCCCACCCGATCCACAGCTGAAAATCAGCATGGCAAAGGATTTGCCACTACAGGAGGTCTGAAATCACCACCTGCAGAGTCTTTCTCAGAAAATCAGCCACAAAAGGCAAAAAATCACTGTCAAGTGAATTGCTGCAGAGGGGAGCCATGTATGTAGCTATAATTGAGATCTTCACTGTGATCTATAAGCCCTAATTTAGGCTCAGTGTGTAACAGTGATGAAGATGCTCATACTGATTGATCTGCAGGCTAAGCTTTGCCAAAATATATCACAGAAATGAAACAACACCAAATTCACAGAGTGGTATTATGAAGACTGGAATTCATCACAGCGTATTGGGGATGGGGCCATGCTCTCTGCTGGTTTTTCCTTCTGCTTATGTAGCATTTCTTCCCCCTCCTCGTGTCCCCATGCACACCCTGTGAGACAACAGACATAAAGTAGCATGTTTGCTGCAATAGCGTATAATTTCTTTGAGTTCAGCTGAGAATTTCCTTGCCAAAGGATGTGAATGGAGGGGTAGGAACATGTCCTTATAGATGTTTTCTGTGCAATTGTGCACGCCCCGACTCTTCTTGGGCACTGGTGGTTGCAGTTGTGAACCTTGAGAGCGACATGTATGAGCTGCAGGGAAGGAAAGACCCAAGGATAAAGTCTAGCTTCTGTTGATAGCAGAAAATAATCACATTACAGGGGAAAGAAGAAAAGAAGGAGAAGCAGTTAAAAATTGCAGCCTGACTTCTCTCTTGTTCAGTGTCCTTACCTTTGCTGAGGTGATGGTTTTGAGCTCTTAGATGGGACAGTATCTCTCTCAGTTAAACTCCCACACCAAACTGCACCAGGCAGGTAGCATAAAATAAAATACAAAACCCCACTGAAAGATTTTTGAAGTCATCAGCAGTTTACCACAGTCCTTGAATAAACTGCTGTGAAAACTTCAGGCTCTGCCCCTCTGTGCTTCTTTCAAGTTCATGGATGGAGGTTGCAAAGAACATTGTGTGTCTGTGTGGAGTCTTCCCTGTCCAGATTTGGAGGCAGAAGATGATGAAGCTGGTCCTAATCACAAAATCTAGACATGCCATCACTTCTTCAGCCACCACCAAAAAAGCAGGGGGTCTGTTTTTTAACCAGCTGCACAGACACAGCCTGAAATAGGGTTACTTGCTAGGGAAGAACCATTAGGCAGCGACAGACTTGTGGTTCAAAGCTGGGGAGGGATCTGTACAAGGATTTGTGCCAAAGGGCCACATAGTTGGACTGGAAACCCCAATCCCAGCGGTGGGAAGACGTGACTTTTCCCAGACTGCCATGGAGATATATATATAATGAGTCCCACACTGTAATTCCTGTTCTGAAGGCCAGCAGCCCTGTGTAAACATTCATGAGCTAAAAGAAATAAGGCAGGTATCATCAAACAGGGAAACCTCACTTTAAAGACAGCTGTTGAGTCAATAAACCTATTCCCCTCACCCCCCTGCTTCCCATGTACTTAGCCAACACCAGCTGCGGCCCAATTAAATTCAACTGCTTACAGAAATGGATCTGTTACAAACAAGTACACAATGGATTATGATTGTAATCACTTAAGAGGTCACAGCAGCTCAGTGCTTGTGCTTCCTGATTTCTGATGAGATGTAGGACCAAAGTTCTGACCCACTTTGAGGAGCTACAGACCCTCCAGCCCCTTGTTGTTTGTTAGGATGTGAGAATACAGCTCACTTGTGGTGTCAGCGAGCAACATGGCACTCTTCCTCCATGTTTTGAATCTCTTAAAGTAGTGCAAAAGGTAGATACTGCCATCAGATTAAGGAGGTGTGCACAAAAGCAGTAGACAATGAGATTCCTATTTGCAATATCAATATGGTCATAAATCCAGGCTACTAACACAAGTGAACTAAGCCATGAAACAGTGGAAAAAAACTCGGTCCTGGTGCAGTTGGGAAAAGAACCTGCAGACCCAAAGATCCTACAAGATAAAATGCTCGTGATGGTTTTCCTTGTGCAGCTTAAATCCGTGTCTCCCACGGCGAGGTCAGAAGCGTGCCTCAGCTGCCCTGCTGTGACCAGCACCCCATGGTGAGCATGCTGCCTCCTCCATGGGGATACTGCTTGCTTTCAGAAATGGCTCAGGAACTTCAGGCTTTACATCCTGGGGGAATACATTCTCCTGGCGTGCAAGGTGTTTTACAATGGCATTTAATATTTTGCTGTTTGAGACATGTAATCATTTTCTGTTGTGACTCTATCAACCCTGCCAGCTACGACAGGTATTACAGACAGTGGGTGCAGCCTTTTTTCTTCTTTTGAATTCTTTTTTGAAGATCTTTCTTTATTGGGTCTCCTTCAAAGCATTAGCCTATAATCTCTAATGCCATCTGCTTTCTGGGCTATAAGCCAGGTCACTTTATTAAATCAGCGTGGAATAATTTACAGCATTGTTTTTGCCGAGTGACAGAACTGTATCGGGGAAGCAGAGACAAAGATGCTTTTGTGCTAGAGCAGAATAGCACATGCAGTTCAGTTCTCATCTATTTCAGCAACAAAATGGGAAAAAATGGGGTTCCCCTGCTCTTGGAGTATTTTTCATTTCTGTTTGGTTTCTGAATGAAATTGTGATCTGCAAAATTGCTGCTGAATGAGAAGCACTGTGGCAGGGCTAGATTTTGTAAGTGAAAAGACTAGTGGCATTTTTAGGATGTAGGACTGAGGTGAGGATGAGGATGTGAGAAGCTACAGCACGAAAGAGGAGGAGACATTCAGTAAGTGTAAGAACCAGATAAAATCTCTCTTTTATATAGAAACTTATTTGAAGCAGAAATTTGCTTCTCCTGTGTGCCTGGTCCTTTTAGCTGAACTTACTTGTGGCTGATGATACTTTGTCTGAAAAAGATAATCTGAAGTGACTGCTAGAGAGCCACAGTTTATATTAGACAGATGTACTCGAAGCTGTCTTGCTCAGCTGTCTGAAAGGCTGTGAGAAAATAACTGCATGATGTAGCAGTCCCAGTTCTTGCTTTACACACATATAATAGTAAAAAACAAATATTATCTCCCAGTTGGAAGCACAGCTAACGCCTTCATGATAAAAAAAAAAAAACCACCTGAAAGGGTTGAAAATTGCTGCCAAAATCTTGTAACGGTTTAATTAAATATTTTGTTGTTTTCCACCCTCTGGTCTAGATTTTGCTCATTTGCACAATGGACAGAGACTATTTTAAAATTCTTTTTATTAAATTAATCTCAATCAATATTTACTAGGGCTCTGGGCATACAGAGGCTGGGATATATAATTGTACTTGGTAGTGGCATGAATATTGAGCATTAAAAAGAAAGTGAGTGATGTTAAAACAAGTGATACAAGATAAAATATAATCCATCAAATGAAAACAACAAGACTAAATAATACTAATACTAATTAGTAATAGTAATATTAATAGTAATAATAATAATAATAATAGCCAATAGGATGCCTGCAGGCTGTCAGTTATTGTATCTCAGAACAGAGTTGGAAAAGTACATGTTAATTTAGCCAAATATTTTTTCATGTCAATCTATATTATTGAGTACAATATACACTAAACTACCTGCAATCCATTTAAGGAAAGTCCAGGTAACACCTCTCTGAATCTCTAAGATTCATGATGAGTGATCAGATGAAAAAAATCCAACCAGCAAGAACCAGGCCAGCGTTTACAACCAATGAATATGTTGTAAGCAGCCTACTGATTGCAAAGTATCTTTAACAACACACTGTAAGAAGCCCCAGGGTTACAGGCAGCTTTACAACATAAAGATAGCAATAAAACACTTTTCATACTCTTATGATGGACACAGGTCATGAATGCATGTTAACCAGGTCACGAATGTACTAAAAGTAGTCTGGCACTCACCAAAATACACAGATTATTCCAGGGAATTTTAATCCTGCAAGAGTAGATTTCATTGTCTGATGAGATTAAAAAAATGAAAACCAGTACTAACAAAACCAAAGGAAGTGCTGGAGAACCTCCCTTGGCACGACCTAATGTAATTCTACTGGAATTATAGTCTAATGGAATCTGGTTTTGCAGTTTTCCCTAATTTACCTTGGAATGGTTAGGTTCATTGGCTTGGAAAACTCAGGAAAACTGTCATCTTTTGGGAAAACTCCAATCTTACCTCTTCAAATGGACCAGAAGTTACCGGAGAGGATCATTTACCATTGCTTTTATGTGTAGCTGATTCTGAATAGGAAGTTGCAGGCTTCTGAGTCATAGCAATTTTCTATTTCTCTCTTTTGTTCTTTTAATTTTTAAAGGAGCTGGTTGGAACATTTTTAGTTCATAGGCTAGTGTTGTAACACATTCAGAGCCTCAGGACATCAGGACCTTGAGAATTAAGGGTGAGGAGAGGCGTATCCAAAAGCCGGTTTTGTTTTCCACGCATCTGAGACCTTGTGAAAACAACACTTCTTAATGTAGCTTTGCTCAAAATAATGTCAATATTGTTAGATTAAGTATCATGTTCAAATATCCACCATATTTTTGTTAAAAGCTAACAGAAACAGCTTGGATACATGTGTCAATAGCATTATGCGGCAATCTGATCACCTACTGTCATTAATTATGAAAGCAATTCGTCGACTCCAACTGAACCTGCAGCCAGTCTGAACAGTCTCTTACTGCATTTTTTAATATTCCATCACTCTGGCAGGGTAAATAAAAGGCAAATTGCTGTATTAAGGGCAGCAATGAAAAATGAAAATGAACACTGTTAAGTGATATTAAAGTAAATTTTTAAATTTTTCGGATCTGTTGACATCAGGGGTTTTCCACCATCTTCCAAGTAAGTGATATTCAATGAATTAAGTCTCTAAAGGTTAAATGAACAAAGGGAAACAGATGAGATCGCCCTGGAATTTTGGAAGCAGAGTCTAAGAGATTTCATTAAAGAAGTTAGAAAAGGAAAAAGGATGGGAAGAACTCTTCTTCTAGGATAATGGAATACAATATAATATAATAATTATTATATATATATATCAGAATTATTTTCCTAAGTATTTGCTTGTAATGGAATCTGAGGTTTCAGGGCTACAATAAGAATTGTGTTTTGCCCAGAGCAGAGTTCATTCTCTTTTGAAGGCTAAAATCATACAGATGCACCCATCAGTTATTTTACTGAGAGAATGTGGTAACAGGATACATCTTAAGTAAAGGAAAAGCCAAAGGATGGCAAAGAGAGGTAGGATTAGTATAAATTATGATACTTATTTGTCTGCATGAGGGACATTCACTGAGTTTTACGATTTTTAAAATAAATTGATCTCCGTGTCTGAGGTCTCTGTATAATCCTTATCTTCAGGTGCTCTTACAGAAGGTGGAGAAGCAGTTCCCTAGGGTTGCTTATCTTGTGGAAGCTCCCCTATACAATAAGCAATGCCTCTATTACTGATGGCACTTGGCAGTGTTTTCCCAAGGCTATCTTAATTCCAGTTATTGAGTATCTTATTATTTTCCCATTTTTTTTTTCCTCTATAAGAATTCAAAACCTCATTGCTCAGGATTAAAATAGTGATAGATCAGAGTCTTTTCAGAAAAGGAGATTTCCATCTGCTTCCTTGAACTAGAAATCCATATTTCTAAAGTTATAATTGTGTCAGTGAAGGTTTTGGATTGAAAGAGTCAAGAGTATCAAAGCTGCAAATGAAAAGTGGTCTCAATGGCAAAAAGGCTGATGAAAAATTGTCTGATAGGGTGGAGTAATTATCTGGATAAAATACAGAGTAAAATCATTACCCTCAAAAAGATTGCTTGCAGCAGATTAAGGCCACCGAGTCACTGCATTGAGAGGCTTCTCACAGCCTTCTCATGAAAGGTTTCTGACTTGCAAAAGGGTCACAGTCTTTAATGGAAATGTGAAGAAATCAAAAGGGAAAGTCCTGTCCAAGAATAGTGATAGGTTAGGTGTTTGGCCAAACCTGGTCAGGGATGATTTTGACTGTTGGTTGGACAGTAGAGTGCAACTGGTAAAAGACATTTACCCATACATTTTACTAACATTTTTTAAAAAAATGTACTTCTAATGTGATTTTACTTACGGTAAGCTTGAATTTCAGTAAGAATGCTTTCTTTCAGGAGCTATTTTTTAATTTGCATAGCACTAAGAACACTGGGGAAACACCCCGTAGCACCTTGGAAGTAGATTTGCAGAAATTACGTTTAAAGAGAGGGAAGATAAAAAGCACATTATTTGTCCATGAAAAAAAATCTTGCATCTGTAATATCAGAAAAGCTCATTTAATTCAAAGAAAAACACTCATATATGAAACAAATCTGTTCTGACTGGAGGAGAGATGCCCCTGAGTGATCAAATAGCTTCTTAGGCTTCCATAGCTCAAAGAGTTCTGTTCTTTCCAAGGAAGAGGAACCCCAGGAAGACGGCAGCTGCAATGGCTATTTCACAATGTGCCTAAAACACCCAGATACCCTCCTGAACAGATTCCCTGGGGGGTGAGAGCTCAGTGTTTCACAGCACCCTTAACCTCCCTGCTGGGATCATCTCAGGTGGCCTCTTGCACTGGTTCCTCGCTGTAGTGCTGAGCGGTGCTGATCCAGAGGACAGACCTTATGACACCCCTCTTTGCCTGTGTACCCATGAATTCCTGATGCCTTCACATCCAGGCAGATGCAACACTGTCTCCTGTCTGCTTTTGGCTGGTGGGAAAACAATACAAATCGAAAATTGAAATATAACAGGGTGGGGGCAATATTAGCTGATGATGCAGGCTGGGTGGGAAGAGTCAATCTCCCTTTGTAGGGTGGGAAAGGGGAAGAGATGCCTTCATTGGAAGCTGTTCAAACACAGCAACAAAATTTAACAGTATATAGCCTCTTCCAGGGGCACAACGTTGAACTGCAGGATATTTGATATGAACAAGCCTCTGAACAAGCTGTGATGTTCTAGCTGGGCAAAGCCTGGTAGAAATGTTCTTCAGCATTCCTGGCTTTCAGCTCTTGTAACCTGTTGAGTTTCACTCATGTTTTTTTGCCTGGATGGGGGTGAGTGTGATAGTACAGAAGATGAGAGAGCACAGGTTTATAGAGCTCTTTGGAGTGCTTTGTGGTCTGGGTTTGTGGCTGAAAACATGAAAAAGTACAGAAGAGGGCTTAGAAGGAATATATGGAGCTCTGGGAAATGCACCGTGTAGTAAGAGACTGAGGGCATATCTACTCGGTTATGCAGATGGTGACAAAAAAGGGAGTAGATGACTGTACAGCCTGTTTGGGAAAGATAATTCTTACAGTAAATAACACTTTAATTTAGCAGGAGAAAAATCGATAGTTGAATGCTTTAAAGTAATAAAGCATTGGAACAATGTAGCCAGGGATACAGAGAGATCCTCTTCATGTAAAACACCTCATAAAACTATGCCTTAGATGAATCAGAATTCATTGTGAAAAGCTGAAATTACCAGGAAAGATGTTTTACCTGTGCTATGCAAAAACTTGAAATAGATGGTCATAATAGTGACTTCTACTCTTAAAACCTGTATTTCTATCTTTGTTGGTTTGGTTTTTTTTGGCGTTTTTTTTGTTAAGTGAAGAAGACTATCTGGCAAGGAGAACCTGGGAATTATACAAGTGCATTCAGTCATCTAAAAATGATTGCAAGATCTGCAGCTGCAAAGACATGGCTAAATGCTGAATGTTAGAGTAGCAAAGGAAAGCATAACTTTTTTTTAAATTTCTATACAGAGCTCAGGCACAGCTAATTGTTGATACAGTCATTCTCTTTCTCATTTTTCTTCATGACTGTTGGGGAAGGTGCCCAAAGATAAAAGCACTTTTAAAATGGCTTGTTTGAGCACAAACTGATCTTGTGACTTGTGTTAGATCATACAGGAATTTATCCTGGCTTCTCCCAGTCTGAATTTAGTGCCTGAACCAGAAGTCCAAACTTTCTCCCTGCTTAATGGCATCATGCAGTCCTTTCTCTTTGCCATTAAAGGAAATAGGAATATGAACAATTTATTTACTCAGCTTGAGCCCATCTGAGTTTAAATATCAAACACTGAGTACCTGGATGGTACTTGGAACAAAAGGGAAATAAAATCCACCTTGTGCAAGGCGCATGAGGAAAAAAGAGCATTTACCTCGCAGTGTGTTCAACAAATGATGAACAGTGGTGCTGTGGTTTCACAGTTTTATGGTGAAACGTGCATTAACAGTGACATTTCAAGGAGTGGAACACAAACTACATGATATTTACATCCTAGGTTTTTCTGGCAGTATAACCCCTAATGGCATGACAATTCTTTGCAGCCAAGAGAGAGGATTCAGTAATGGCAGGAGAATGTGCTCCTGCTGCGAACGAGGAAGCAAACAGATAGCCAGCCATTTGTCAGTCATGTATTGAAGGATTTCTATGAAAGCTATGAAGCTCGATAGCTTTATGCTACCTGGGCTGCATCAGTGCAAGCAGTACTTTGCTCCCATCCTGAACATCTCCTGGGCTTGAGTTTTTACATTTTTGTAATCTGTGAAATGTCCTGCTACCACTCATGTGGAAAGGCTACGTCATACTGAGCAGTCTGGAGTGGTAAACATGCCCAATGCCCTCTTCATTCCACAGACACAGACAGAAACAGAGGGGGAGGGAAGAGGCAGATGCTTGCAGCTCTTTGACAGCCAGTCCCTTGGAAGATGCCTTGTTCTATATATAGTACCTGCATACAGTTTTCAGCTGCTCACACCTTGCAGCAGCAAAAGGAAGGAGAAGCGTTGGATTCAATTCAGCTGCAGCTCTTTGAGAATAAAAAAGGGGAGGGAGTTTTGTTTCTGAAGAACACAGTTTCCTCAAGCACCACTGACTGCGGGCATTGTCTGGAGCAGGGACAGTTGCAGGGCACCACAAGACATAGGTGATTTCTTCACCCAGTAGTGCCTTCTGTGGAACTGGGCCAGCCGACACCAGCTTCTCTGAATTATTATTTTTAGACAAACACTGAAAAGATGCCAAAACATCACTGCTTTGGCTCAGGGGCTATGCAAATCACAAAGGACATAGCTTATTTTAAGCTTTCCCATAATGTAAATCATCCTGTGATGGGTTCTCTTTCTGGAGAGCCATATCCCAATATATTTTCCTTCCCATCCATGGACACTTCTGCCTAGCCCCAGCCCTGTGCACTCCAGACAACTCACCCAGAGATTTGGTTGTCAGGCCTTATCATAAAGCAAGCTTCACTGACCTCCCTAGCTCTTCCCTTAGCAAGGCTCTTGTAGGAATGGGAAAACAAAAAACATTGTGCAAAAGCAGGGTCTGCTTCTGTGCTAGAGACCCTCACAGACTGACACACGCAAGGAACACAGGAACTTTTACCTTCTGAACTTTTAAAATATGAAAACCTTCAGAGGTTGATCCATAAATAGCCCCTTGTCAGTCTGTCAGCTGTACATACTTCTGCTGTTATTATACAGAACTTGCAAGCTCAAGTCAGTGGCTAAAAAAATACTAAGCACAATGACTTTTATTCCATTGTTATTCGATACACATCTCAGGAGAGGTGACTAAGAGGTGAATGAGAGATTTCAAAGTATCTTAACTCTAATTTTGCACACAAAAAATAGCTTCGGTGCAGAACATAATTTAAGATCTGCCTGAAACTCTTATAAGGAATAATTCTCTAATAAGCTTGGCCTTTTTTCCTCCTAGGTTGAATTTATGAAAAAAACCCAGCAAACCAATAAAGATGTTTGTTAGCTGCAACTACGCTAACCCTAAGCAAACACATTTCAGTTTATGCATTCCTGAGTTATTTATTATGCGGAATAACACTGCTCAGTCAATACACAACCTGTAGAGCAGTGGGAAGCTGATGGATTTTTTGTTGCCCCTCACTGAGTGACTAGTTTTGATTGTTAACACAGATTAAAAAATTCATATACAAGTAAACACATCAGTACAGGTAAGCAAGCGTTTCCTCCAAACGTTTACAAATAAGTTTAATTCATTAGTATTATCTGAAGGACATACTGACATAATATATTTCTGTTCTAGGTAAAAATATGTAAAGTACTTTGGGATCTAAAGGATTTAGAAGGTTATTTTGCCATGTTGATTTTCATAATAGCCTGTCTTTATGTCAAAACCAGTGCACTCAGCTCAGACATTTCTATATACTATACAATGTGGTCATGAATGCTGATTCTCCATGTGTTTGTCAATGTTTAAGTATTTTTGACTAGGATGCATTGTTACCATAAGTAGACGATAATTTAATTTAGTCTGCAGTGCTGTCAGAGATTTCATCCCTCTGTGACAAAAGAAGGACATAAATCACTGTACCAGTGTCCATAGAAGAATAATACCCTACCAAATGCACAAATATTAATTCTTTTAACCCCTCCTGTAGGCCACCTTCTTCTTCCAGGTTATTTTCTGCGTGTAAGAGCATACTTCATTTTGCAAGCTTTCAGCTGAAATCAACACAGCATTTTCTTGTGAATATTTACGCTTGGGTATCTTATTGAATACCTTTGATGGGTAGACTCAATTTTGAGACATTAGGTTTAAAGAACACAAAAATTATGCACTTACTGCATTAATAAATCCCTATTCATTTTCTCAGATCTCTGTTTTTAAGCCATCAACACCAACATTTTTATATTCATCATGGAACTCACAAGTGTGTCCTTCTCCTCTCCCCTCCCCTCTCCTCTCCAGGAGTGATATTAGGATGTATATGTCCTGTCATTAATATATTTAGTAATACTCAATTTTTATCCTCAATGAGCCAAAGACAGATTTAACTGGCAGGGTTTGGTGGTGTTAGTTCTGTAAGCAGCATGTGTGTGACCAGAGCAAATGTGTTTCTGGGTCAGTGACACTTCAGCACTTTCACAGTGCAAAATTAGGAGCTCAACCTGAGAAGGGGCTTCAGGGTCTCCGCAAGCACTCCCACATGTCAATGTGAGCTGAAAAATGTTTATTTTGTAGCAGAAGGCATGGAAGAAGCTCAAATATCTCAGCATGGGTGCTTAGGACCATTACTCCACAAGAGGTGACCCTCTGCCTTGCACTTACACTGCTCACCCTCAGGCTCTCTCCACCTGAAAATTCTGGATATACTGGTGTTCATCCCAGTTACTCACACTGCAGGATCCCATCAGGATCCTAGCCTAAAAATCTTCTCTCACTTTTGGGAGTATAACAGTGGGATAGCCCTTGCTATGGACATTCTAGGTCCTGCAGCGTTCACCTAAATCAAAGGCAAAATTTCACCCACCACCCTCCCTGGGAACATGTAACCCAGGGTGGCAGTTTGCCAGGTCTGACCACGTGAGAGGAAACTGGGATGGGTGATGGGTTTCCAACAGTGCAAGGAAAAGTCTATCAGATACAATCAGTCAAAGCATCGTAAGCAGCAGGATAATTTTAACGGGTACTAAAATGAAGTTGCTGATGTGAATTGTTGGCAGCTCCTCTTGTGCTGGCCTGGCCACGTGCCTTGCACAGAGCAGGTGCTGCAGACCTGGTCGTGTGGTCATGGACAGACACAAAGGACACGTGGACGCTGAGCCATAATGTGCTCCGAGCGATGTGCAGTGTGGATACTACAGACACATCACCCCAGGGGTGCCAAGCCTGGGCAGCATTGAGGAGACCCACTGGTGCACGCTAGCGGAGCCAGGAGCCGCGACTTGCTCCCCACACTGCTGGGCAGGCTGCGACCAGGGAAAATCTGTCTCTCACCGACTTTAGTGCAAGCCCAGTGTCAATGACAGTCCTTCATGGCTACTGCTTAGGTGCCAAAAGATGAATTGTCAGCAATTTCACTCAGGAATATTATACAGCTGTGGCATTTTATTTCCCGGTAATACATATGGACACGCAGTTTATTGCTCCTTCCTTTCATATTTTTTCCCTTTTTTTTTCATCCCTAAAGTTTTTAATGAATAGTTTCTCTTTCAGAATTATTTTTCCCTGAAGGCTTAATACTGTGCTGTTCATAGGATTAGGAAGAAGGTGATCTTAATTTGGGACTCCCATTTCATTACTACAATTCTACTGTATTTATTAATGGTGGGGGATGGAGGGAAGCAGCTTGAACATTATAAATAGCATCTTAAAGGATTATTTTGCTCACCTTGGTGTACAATACAACTTTAATGGCAGTGAATTTTTTTCTCCCTAGCTTCCAGCTTTTCACATAATTTAGGGAATGAGTTTTTCTTCCTTTTCTGACACATGCTGTGTTCTCAGAAAGCTATAGGAAAGATTATTATGGATAATAGGTGTCCTCAAGAACCCATCACAGGAAAATGCTTCAGGAACTGAAAAGCCAACTATGATGATGACCTTCATTTTGATAGTGTTTGGTGGTAACACTTAGGCTTTTGGTACAATTCGGATATATTTTTCATTGCAATATAGATCTCTCTTTGCTTGCCTGTTGTTAATCTAAGTCTTTTACTTTTCATCAAGGCAGTTCATCCTTACAACGTGGTGTTTATATCCACTCAAGCTGAGCTCCTGTGGTTACAAATCTTTTTAGGATGGCAGAAAGTAGCCAGACTGGGAAAAGTGGCTTCTAAATATGAAGTTACATGAGAGAGAATGAAGCTTGCTTTAACAAGCAACAAATTATTTTCTTTTCAAAATTCCACCCCCCCCCCCCCAAAAAAAAAAAAAAGGCTTTGTATTGCTAAATATACATTTTTATTTTCCATTGATTTAGTTGGTTTTGGAAAGTGAACCTAACAAACAGAGGCACTGTTGGAAATAAAAGGTAGTGATTTGTCACTGACAGCTCATCATTAATTAACATCTTATTTGGTCTGAAAGATTGAGGGGAGAGTAATCAGAGAAGACTGAAATGAAAAACCCAAAGTGAACGTAGCAAAATATATCACAACACCCACGCGCAGCCGAGATAGCGGTAGGCAAGCAGCATCCTGCGATTACGCAGGCGAGGAGCATGCAGCCAGTGACCACACAGACAGATGCAGACAGACAAGTCTATTTTAGGCCTGAGCTCTGGAAATTCGGGGTAACAGGTCTGCCTTTGCCTGCCGCCTCCTGCACCACATCGCTGTTGTGAATGGGACAGCCCCAGGGAATACAGCCATGCAGAGGTTCCTGAGCCAGAATAAAGCCGTGCTTTGTCAACTGCTTCTTACGCATCTTCACGAGGAGATGGAGAAAAGAAAAACAAAGGCAATCTCCACCACCAAACCTGAGTATTTGATGACTTGTTAGCTGAAAGTGACTTGTTTTGTAAGAAAGGGTGCATTTTGTAAGCAGGGTTTGGCCAAGGTTATGAGGGTTACCAGTCTATGGTTATTTTACATCGAGAATAATATCATTATACATAGTGCTTGCAGTTGAGTGAATGTAGCTTTAAATGGAGGAGACAGGCAACGGGTTTGCAAAACTGAGATAAGGTGTGTGTTGTACTGTCTGCTGCTCCTGGGCAGCAGGGTAACCTCCTCACCAAACCCAAACATGCCCGGGAGACTGGTGAGCAAAGTATTACCTACATTAGTGGTAAGACAGCTCCACTCCTCAACGATATACAGCAACAGGAGTTCAGGGAAAACGCGAGAGAATTGGCCCTACTTCACAAATGGATAACTGGGAGCAAAGTCAAGCATCTTGACCAGATTCAACACTTGAACACGGCCCATATGTTCACCAGGAATCAGACTTGCCTTTGCCTTCATATGTCTACAGCCCTGGGAAGGTGCTTTTAGGTGCTTGTATGAGTGGGAGCTAATGCAGTGTTAAGGAGGAGACATACTGTTCTGTCTCCCAGGGAGATTCGTTTTTCTCATGCTAGTTTTTCTATTAAGATGGAAGAAAAGTCACTTGTTAATGAAGTCATATGGTTCTTGTTTGTATGCAGAAAGACAATAAAAGAGGCCACAGCAAATGCTATGAACCGAAGTGGAAGCCTACAGGTAATCTAATTATTCAAGGTTTGGCCAAATACTAGATCAGTGAAGATGGAATTTAGTAGATTCTGAGTTATCGGTTGAACAGCAGCTAGAAAAATAGTATGACACCCTGTCTTGTTGTCTATGATTAGCTATTACACTGAAATATCAGAAATAAGGTCATCATGGAAAGTTAAACTCAGAGCCTCTCAAAGCTAAACAAGTTTGATCAGAGTATCTGTTTGAGAATAATAAACCCCAAGGTATGCAAAGTCACTTGTTGCCCAGTTTTTGAATTACAAGTGCATTTTGAGCTAAATGCATGTGTTTCCCCTTGTGCATGTCTCTAGAACGGAATAGTAAAAATTTAGCCCTCACTAAAGGAGTCAGAGGTCATGAAGCTGGGACAAGGTAGGGGCCCCCAGTCTAATGCAATAAATGCTTCTCATACACACTGACACGATCAGGCTCTTCACAGAAGTAGTTAGAGTGGAAAAGAAGGCTGAAAGGGATGTAATAACAGGTCCTCTTGGTCATCTCTTTGGAAAATAAAAATTATGGCAGGACAAAGCTTACATACACCATCTCAAAAAGGTGATGGTGTAATCTGTCCTTTAAAGACCCATAATCTCTCAGAAAAAACTACCCTGGTGTTTTATGACCCTGCTTTCTTTTAAGAACGTGTGCACTCCAGAGCCGCTGTTCTAGGTACTACAGTGGAGTACTTACATGGGAGATGGGGCTCCCCAGAAGGTTGGTGCACTCCTCAGCTTGGGGAAATTCAAATGCTTGTCGTGTATCGTGACAGGAGTGGGCGTGCTGCTAGGGCAGAAAAAGACAGGCAGAGAGAGAAGGGGAAGGTCATGGGGAAAGGTGAAGGCATCATGGGGCAGAGGGAGTCTTTCATGTAACTCTGCTTTTGAATTACTTAGCTGCTTTTTTCCTTTTTCCTTTTTTTTTTTTTTTTAATTTCTTTTTTTTCCCGTTGTTTTGGTTTTTAATCTCAACATTTAAATTGCATAAACTGTTCCAGAATAGGGCAATTTCTGGGTAGGGGCACCTGAACCAACAATAATCCACTCAACCCAAACACTGTTGGAGCAGAGCCTGTTACAGGAGCTCCATAACCAGACAGTATCTAGCTATCTAGTTTCTTCCTGACCACAGCAAGCTGAAAAGTTCATTAAACTTACATCTTCTGAATATCCTGCAAAGAGTGCTCAAATCAGTCTCTAACCCAACGTCCCACACAGTGACTGCATCAAAATTGGGAGCCGGCTCTCCAAGGCCTTAATCAAGCATCTTAACCACAAAAAAAATCTTCCTTCTGGTGCAAGAATAAACATTTGTCTTTATACAGAGGTATATTTAAGAATCACCAGGGTGACTCTATAGTACTAACAAAGTTGCTATGGTAATTTCATAACTAAAATCAATGTAAATTGCCAGCCATGATCTTCACACAAATGAATACTTTTTGGAAGAGCGTTTTCATTTTGGCAGGCTTTAATTTATGCTTTAGCCTTATTGCTCCTGCTGTAAGAAGGATTTACATGCCACACAGAGTGAACTATTACTGCAGGTACCTGCCTCACTCCTGATGAATGAATGACACCGGGGTCCCTGGATCTGTCACAGCAGGAAAGTGCATGGTACAGTGCTCTGGGTGTGGGGATCGTGGTGTGACTGGGAAGTCTCCATTCTTGTTCAAAAGCAGAGTTAGCCACCTACCTCCCTTTCAATGCTGCTGCTGAGCACCCTGACTAGGTAACTAGAAAATCACAGGCATCCACAGTCTGGGAGGCTCCAGCATGTTGCACCTGCACCTCATGGACCTGGATGACTCCGCTTCAACATTCAGTATTTTTCAAATGCAACCATTTGCTCGGGGACCTAAGCTCTGACAGGCAGATCTCTGACTAGTTGCACTAAGCAGACAAAACAATGAAACCCCCTGAACTCCTTTCAATGGTTTTGATGATTGCTGCTTTGCTTCTCTTACATCCCACCACCCTTAACTGGTATCAGTCTTGAGTAAGTTGCCTTCATTTTCACATTTCTTATCCCCTCTTTGTCTTTCATTTGTCATTTCAACCAGAAATCAGCTCCTGCTGTCCCTCAGGCTGCAGTGTCTGTCTCACTAGATCACATCAGATTTTCAGTCAAGTACTTCCCTGTTCCCTCCCATGTGGCTCTTCATGCTTCGGAAGAGTTCACCAACTTCTACACAACTTCATCACTGTTTCAAAGTCCTTCAGTTGCTGGGATATTCTAAAAGAATTTACTAAATTAGCTGCCAAAATGACTGTATGCCCCACAGATGGCTATTGGCTTCACCGTCTCCTTGCACCACCTTAACTGGGCCCGTTATCCATTCAGAGAAGGGAGCAGCGTTTTGTCCTGTTTCTACTACAGCCAGGGTAAAGGGTCTGACCCTTGCTGCAGTTGCACACCTCTGGCTCATAGTTCAGACACTGGGTAGATCCACATGCAGCAGATCCCTTAGACCCAGTCCAACTCTGATTTCTGGTCCGTGGTGATGCTGCTTACTGTAGCCACTTCTGGCTCTCAGGACCCATTACCTCTCTGAAAACTCTGGATATAAAGCCTGCTGTTTTCCGTGCTTTGTTGTTGCAGCCGCAAATGCTCTCATAAATAAGAGCAGTCTTTCCGAGCCAGAAACTCAAGAATCTGCACAAAGGGAAGAGAGATTTTTCCACTAGAGAAGTTACAAAAGGTGTAAGAAGAAAGCAGTTTTGCATGAACTGACTTCTAAAGGAATGTCTCACAAATTATGAGTTTCTGAATAGATGAGCTTATGGAAAACCTAAAACTACCATCCATCTCCGCACATAGCACAAAAAAACTACTTAAAATGCAAACAATTTGGCTTTGCATTGTAAGCCAAAAAAAAAAAAAAGGGAATGTTTTCTTCTGTTTTAATAAACTATTTTATATTACCACTGTTTATTGCTACTGTTGTTTACTGTCCTGTATGTGTTGCAGCACTTAAAACTCTTCCGAAAACCTCATGTACTTTTTAATAAGAGATTAGCTGGAGCCATGAGACCTTCAATAACCTCCCTGCGTGGTTGTAGGATTTCAGCTTAGGCTTTTTGTTCACTCCACAAGGAAATGTAGTCAGAAATGCTGTCTTGTTGAGTTTCAAATTGAAGTTTGCCTTTCTTCTTCCATCACACTCTCAGTCAGGAGTATTTAAAACCAGTATGAGCAGAACTGCCTCCAAATACAAGCAGGCTGAGTAGGGAGACGGTTTGAGCACATAGTAATATTCAGTGTTATCCAATGCAACCTGTTACACACAATTCTGCTTATAAAGGCAATGTGAAAGTGAAATCAGAGCAGATGAAACTGCATGTTGATCACTCATGCTGAGATCCCAAGTCATACAAGAACTGTGAAATTCAGCTGCTTTACCTTTGACTCCCTAATACCAAACCAAGAAAACTTCTTCAGTATATTAAGAAAGCATCATTAGTTTCAAAACTGACAAATGTAGCTTCAACATTATACTGTATAGCTACGCAATGTAAATGTGTACTATATACAGACTTTGCAGTATTTGAATGCTCGAGTCCCACATCCTATCCTCTTCATTAGTGATAATAGGTAAGTAAATCAGAACTGCTTGGGGGAGACTTTGGAGAACTGTAGCAATCAACTAACCTTTCCTTAAGAAAAAAGGATGCAAAAGCTCTGTCTCTTTTCTGTATGTGTAATATGACATATGAATATGTATGTCTAGAAGTACACTTCCTTAATACTTATAGCATAACATATACATATATGGTACTTCTGCCATGGCTTATACCTATCAGCTCCAGGGTACCCATTGAGATGGCACATGCAGCAGCATGTTTCCATTGAAACTCTGATATAATTGTAAAAATATTATGACAAAACCCTGCTCTAGTGCAGGTCGAACTTTTTCCCTTCAGGAGTATCAAACTTACTTCTACATGACCTGAGGAAAAGGGGCAAAAGATCTCATCTCTCCCTTTAGCTACATGACATAATTGTGCTGGTAGTCACTGAGTTATGCAAAAGTCCTTGAGTTTATCTCCCAAAGTACTGCTTAGTAACCTAGGTTCATTTCACTGTTCACTTGTATAAAAGGCTGGGAGAGGAGGATCAAGCTGAATAGGTTCTTTAGGTAGAAGAGCATAAATATTCCTGAACAGCAATATTTGGCACTGGACCTGCTGACTAGACACAATCCAGCTCATACAGCTGTGCTGGGGCTCCCCTTTCCCATCATCTGGGTTTCTGTCTTGCCAGCACCCTGGGGAACCCGCAGTTGACCCAAGGAATGCATTTTGCATCCAGCCCTGGGTTGGCTGCACATCATTGGCATCGGCGTCGGCAGGACAGGACTTCAGACACTGTGAATAAAGGATGGAGAACACCTTGGGTGGCTGCTTTAGAGCAGCAGCCTGCACTGCTGTTGACAGCCACAGGCAGTTTAAAATATACAACTCCCAAACAGACAAATGGATAACATTTACAGCATTTCTGATTAAGTCAGTGATGGAATTAAAAGTTGCCCTAAAGTTTGTTTCATAATAACTCTCCAGCTGTCAGCACTGCACCTTCCTAAATTTTCTATCACCTGAAAAAAGGAATAGTTGGTAGAGGAACAGCATGACCTTCAAATATTTTCAGTAACATACAATCACGTAATAGAAGTATGCAAGGGTTAAGCAAATTTGATCCTGCCTGTCTCCTGCTGTGATGCGGTTTCTCTAATCAAGTATAATTAAAAAAGAAAAAAAGAAACAGCAATACAATACTGTACACATAGAATCAGTAATCACAGTGGCAGCAAAGTCACTTTTATGCAGTAGCGTATATCACATGCAGCACTAAATGCCCACAAGCTGTTGCTCACATGAGTAACGTTGCTCACGGAAGCAATCCAGTTTTTTCTGGGGCTACCTGCCTGTGAAAGGGTTTGCGGAATCAAGCCTGAACATCGACAGACATCTGGATCTGTCACAAATGTAATTTTCACATTGTGATTATTATGTTAGACCAAGTGACATTAAGATTTTAATTTATTTGCTTCTTTTTAATTAGGTGACATTTGCCAGATGAGCTGCAGAAAAACCTGTGATTGTTGGTAATAGTTGGTTCTGGTTCCAGATTAATTCACATACAGGCAAAAAAAAGAAGAACTCTGATGAACACAAATGCAACTGAGTATTTCTGGTATAATTTATTTTTCTTCAGATTTGCTAATAATACCTAATTATAATAATAAATATTTTAATTTAGTCGTGGCATTAATCATCACCTTCATTCTCATCTCACGTCAGCTGTGACATTCAAATAATGCTCATGACTTCAGTGGAACAATTCCAGAACTACACTGACACTCCCAAGTAACACAGCTCTACTTTAATAAGACCGTAAAATACAATTCTCTTTCCCAGTTAAGCCCCACTGGATGGGGTCCTTAAGAAGGGAAAATTAAATTGGTTTCAGGGCATATAATTTCTGAAACTTTCACTTGTTTCCCAGCTATGTGTGCCACCCAAAAATCTCAGTGCTCAGTAAAGTTGCTTTACTAATAATGAATTCTTTGTTTCACAGGTTAGATTGTAAGGCTGCTTTTTCTTTTTATTATGGTTGACCACAGAAATTGTCATGCAGAAAGTGAACTGTTAAAAATAAAGGATAACAAAGCAAAAAATGAAGATTTCTGGAACTATATTTCAAATTAAGGTTTCTAGAACTATATTTCTGTTTAATAGAATGGGAAAACTGCCTGCTATGTATTTAATTTTTTCAATCAGGGTAGCTGTTTTGCTCCTTAAAAGAAATGAGAGAAATTAACCAGTTTTAATTAAGCTCATCTCGTTTTCATATTCCTGCTTCTCACCCACACTATGATGGAAGGTCTGAAAAGTAATTGCAGAGGACCACTGCACTGAAAGAACAAATTCTAATTATTGCAAAGGAAAGTTAAAATATTTTATTTTCAAATATACTTTTTTTTTTTTCCTTTCTGTTGAATATTGAGAGTAATTTCTTGCTGTTGTTCATCTCTGTTTTTCCCCTGAGGCAGCTTATGCTAGAGAAATGTTGATAGATGGCACATAGGGGATGATAATAGCAAAACAAAAACAAATGCTGGGGAGCTGACAAATACAGCATTATCAATACTGATAGAGAGATTGCTCCTAGTACTAACAGTCTCATTCTTCACAGGTTGGAGGACACATTACCCAGCCATCTCCTGGGGCTGAACAGGGCTGTTTGTATAGCCAGGGTCTGCCCCTGCTCGCCTGTTGCTCAGAGATGGGCAGCCTTGAAATCGCACTATTTACACCATTTCCACACCCCTGTGGGTGGATGTATGGATACGGCTTTCTGCAGGGAACCCTTCCTGTTGGAGGGGATGGAGTTGGGACTGTGGCTGTGCTGGAGAGGGAGGAGGGATGGGGTGAGACTGGACATGCTGCTTCTACCCCAGCAGGGAAGCAGCTGGGGAGGATGGCAGAGAAGGAGAGCGGCTGGTACCCAGGGCTGGCAGTGGCTCAGCTGCCATCTATGCCCCATCACAGCCTCTGCTGCACCGAGCCCAGCACATGCCTGCTCCCTGGCTCCTGTCCTTTCTCTGCCATTGTTCCCAAAGCAAAGCTTCCCAGAGTGTCAGCCGTCCCAGGCCCTGTGCATGGTCACCCTGCACACTGTTAATGGTAGCTCTTCATCCAAAGTCTCTCTTCTGGAATGCCATACAGTGCTGCAGAAATCAAAGCCCCTCAGATGTATGGTTTGCTACTGGCATCTCACAGGCATTTAGCTCCAGGGATAAATGCATATAAATTAATCTGACTTTCATTTAATTTTTGCTTTATTTACGATCTACTTTATAATAAGGTTGTATTCTTACAAAATGTTATTACAAATAATCTTTATTATTACTACAGCCTGTAAATAAGGCTGGCTGTACTAATATTTCATTTCATAGCTCCCATAATAGTGTGAAATAGCAACTAAAATCGTGATACGTGATCGCCGGTGACTGACAGCTTTGGTTTTTAATGGAGCTATCAAAGGAGAAGGGCAGTATCTATCAGTCTGCTTATAAAGTAAAGGAAACTAATAGGGGAACTCAAATATCTTCTCTGTTCTTTCCAAGATACTTGGAAAGCTGACAGAATCAAGACACGGCCTCTTATAGGTCATGGTGCTGAACAAATCATTCCTTTGTTTTGCCCCATATACCCCTTGGCTAATCTTTTGGTTTTGGTTTTTTTTCATGTAAGACTGTGCTTTTGTGGAGAACTCCTCCCAGATAGATATTCAGACTTTTAATTGAGTAGGTTTTTGCAGAAGGGTTGGAAAAAACTGCCAATGAATAATGGCAAAGAACTTGAGGTGATGTACCTTTTTGTAATGATGAAAAAATTGTGCGTAAAAACATCAGTGAATCTACGTAGACAACAGCATAGCAGTTGCCAAGAGTTCAGTGGGAGCAACGTAAATAGCAAGCGATACCAGTCATCAGCTCTGCAAAAGCATTCAGCACCTGTAAGAGGTCTGCAGATCTCTCCCTTTGAGACTTGTGTTGTTCTCTATTGCACTCACTTTGACTCAGCTTTTCCTCTTTCATTAGCATTATTTCCTGCTCAGATAATGTCACTGCCATGCACGTTTGGCAATGCATTGAAAAAGGATGCCCTCTCACATCACTAAAATAAATAGCTCCATGAACATGCCAGAGAAGTTTTATCTTCTTGTCAGGAGAAACTCCACAGCTTGCAAAGGTCACTGCACTTATCTGCCCTTCTTCCCTTTTATCAAGAAGTGAGGAATTTTTATTTTTTACGTCTCTACATGTAGAAGACTTTTAAAAGTCTACTACGCAAACATCAGCTAGATAAAACCCACACAAAATAGGCAAAAGCCCCCTGCTTTGGTGCTGTTTACTCTCCGAGGCAAAGCATTTGAGGTAAAATAACTGTTCTGCGTGCTAGGAGCATCTTCATTTGCACCTGCAGCAGAGAGCATGCTGCGAGCATGTCTCAAGATCAGTGTCTGTTGGACTTGGTCCTTCTGGTTAGATCAGTAGTTCAAGGAAAATCTGAAACCAGAAGGAGCAGTGGTCCCGTACAGCCCCACGCAGAGCTGAACTCGGTAATGTAAAAGGACGACTGCATACCTCAAGACCATTGAGCAGTTTGCAAAATTAAGACAGACATTCCAGCCGTCCCTCTGCAGTCAGGTCTTTTCAAATCTCTTTTTCTTGAGCTCAGGAAAGAGCACAAGCCTCAACTGGTTTGTCAGTTTGTGTCACAACAATGCAATTTACTTGATGAGGCATCCGGGGCTTTAATACATACTTGACTGGCAGTTTCAATCACAACGTTTCTCTACTGGCCAGCGAGCAGAAATCGGATGGTGTAAGAAGCCCAGAGTGTTGGCAAGTTTTGCAGCAAGCTGTGTTTGCATTGACGAGTGTAAACAGGTCTCTGGGAGGAGGCATCAGACATCATGCTTGCATTTTTTTTTCCTATGTGCTTGCAATTAGCTGGGAGGGGAGCACAGATGTTTTGCAAAGAACTCCTACAAATTTAAAGATGAAAAAAAAAAATCTAATTAATTTGCTGCATCACTTTAAATGACATCTTTATATTGTAGCACTGTGCAGGATGTTCTGAAGTGACTGGACCAAAATCGCCCACTGACTTTTGCTGCATGAAATGAATTTGGCCTGTGCTGATGAGCGTGTGCACTGAGGACATAATTTTATTGAGTCCCCAGATAAAAAAATATTTTCCAGAAAACATTACTGGGAAGTCTGGTGTGTTTCTATTGTTCATTGCTGTTGTAATTTGTCCTAATTTATTCTCATTGTGCTAGTGGAAGACAATATTTTCACAGGCCCTGGAGTGTTTACAGAAATGTATTAGCCGAATCCAATCTGCTTGGCCAGAACGAACTAGAAAAGAAGTGGTTTAATGTCACTTTAGCCTGATGCATGGTTTGGACTGGTGGGTGACTCTGGAGGCGGCGTGCCTCGGTGTGCGTGGCTGGCACGAGCTGGGCTCAGCTCCTCATCAGGACGTGCCTGAGAAACTGCATCCCATGGCGACTCGCTGCTTCAGGCAGCCCCGCCAGGGCTGTAGGTACTGCTCACACGGCCCGACCCACAGCAGCATTACAAACATCCCCGTTCAGTCTGCACATGGGAAGTGCACCAGCAGAGAACAGCAGCACCTTGCATTTAGAGCACGTAGGAAGCCCTAAACTGAGAAGCAGTCACCCATGAGGAGCTTATGGTAAACCCTCCTCCTGGCAGTATCGTCAGTTTGGAATGACAGAAAAACAACCAAGGAAGTTTTAAGCCCATGTTCCTAGCAAGGGCTAGCTAGAGGAAGTAATTACTTTGCATGATTAAGAAAAAAATGATTATGTTGATCTACAAGTGTGTTTTTCCCTCTTAATAACCTGGCTGGTTACTGAAGTGATCCTTTATATGTTGGAGCATTTAGGTTGTATTGAAACAGCATCTTGACAGGCAAACCTGATGCTAAGGTTGTAATAATTTATATTGTGCCAGGAACAGTACAATAATTGTTAGACTTACTTAAATGTGAAATGTGGTTAGCTTATTACAGGGTTTTTAACTGGCAGCTTGCAGTCCCATGGGAGTCTGTGGACTACTTTTAGGACATCAGGAAGTATTAAGTAAAGAAAACAAGCTGTACACTAAAATTTGCTGGGCCAGATTTCACATCTTTAGAGGTCCAGGATGCTGTGGCTTACAAGAGTAAGATTTCACACTATAATAAGGGATTCACATTTTTCAGAAGTGTTTAGGAAAATATATCCATAAAGTTGGTAAAGTAATTACAGACTGTTTACATATTTTTAGTTGCACTCCAGGCATTTATAAATCGGGTTTTGTAGTTATTCTGTTATTCGGTATACAAAGGGTGCTGTATCCATCCTGAAAGACAGTGTGATAACCCTTTCTGAAGCAAGCTCCCACAGTGTAATTCAAACATGACTAAGCAACATCTTTTTGCTATAAAGCAGGAGGAGGAGGCGAGAGTGAGATGCGGATACCCTCACACTCTTGGCAATCTCGTTTTTAACCCAAACAGAAATCCAGGGGTTAATGGAGGAGGTTTATATAAATAGCACAGATAAATGCTCTTGTTCTTAAAATGCCACAAAGTTTCACTTGAGGTGATCCTTGAAAATCAAGAGAAAAATAGCAGCGGCTGTTTCGCCTGGAGCTGGAAAGTCAGTGTTCCGAAAAAAAGTGTCAGGGAAAATGAGCTGGGAAAAAAGAGGGAGGTGGAGGGAGGAAAAACTGCAGTCCAACTGCTTTGGAGCCTGCAGTGCAAATCCTCCCAAAGCCAGCACTGTGTGTGGCTACCAAAAAAAACTTTGCAGTAGAGCGTTAGCAGAATGTATTTTGGTGAGCGTGGATGCAAGCAGGAAGTTATTTGCTGCCACTGCGAAGGCGAACAAGCCCGGGGGGGCCTCCGGAGCAGCTTGGAGCAGCCATGCTTCACTGCTTTGCAAGTTCATTAGGTAAAGGATGCTGCGAGAATAGCCAATGCAAAGACCCTTGCAGCTGAGGTCTGCTTTGAGCCAAATGCATTGCTAAGAATGCCAAATGTAGGTTCTCGAATGGAGGAGAAAACTGGGCGTGAGGATTGCTCTGTGTGGGTCACTGCTCTGCGGGTGCCATGTGGTCTGAGCAGCAAATGGCAGAACAACCTGCTGTACTCGCGTTTTGAACCACTGGGGCGAGACAGAAGAGTTAGCAGGGACTGACAGTGCTGAGGTTAAACTGTGCTGCAGTCATGCATTAGCTTGTGCCACTTGTCACGGGGGGAGAGGCAGTGAAGACACCAAGCAGATAGTGCTGCAAGAGGTCTTGGCCACTCCTCTGCTTAAGGGTTTGGTGAAGAGGGTACAAGGTTTTCTTTCAAGGCGAGAGGAAGCTATTAAGCCTTAATTATTATGGGGGAAGGAAGATATTTATCACCATCTTTATATCTCTTCATTTCATCAAAATAAGGTGAAATTTCTGTTTTTGCCAAAGATTAGGATGACCACACTCTGAGGATGAAAAATCTGCTCACCAGTTATTAGCATATTGACAAAAAGAATGCAAGGCTGAAAGCTTTTGCAGCAGAACTCTTTGCAGCAGCTTTTTGTTTTCAAGCCAATTTATGCTAAAGACCTGGAAGAAAAGAAGCCAGGCTGCAGTGCTCACTTTCCAGTGCACTAGAGTTAAATCAGCAAGTTGCTTTTTCAGCCAGTCCTTGCTTTACCTTTCAGCGTGGAACCAGCACTCCCTAAGCCCCAATGTCTGCTGAGCAGCACTGTCAGCTTTACCGTTAGAAAACACCCTTTGCGATCCGGTTTCTTTAAAAGAAGAAATGACAGCATAGCAAGTTAGGAATACTTGCTCAGGAATGCAGGAATATGGACCGTGAAAGCCTGTAAATTGGGGCCCATGAGAACAGAGCGCGGCATTTGCCCTCAGCCTCAGTACACATTGAAATGCCCAAAGATGGACTTTTGGAGGACACTTTCCTAGCAACTTCTAGGAATTACTGCTGGACCTGAACTTTTCTGAGTTAAGGGAACAATAGTCAGCTTCACCGAAAAAGGAATAGACACGAACCACCAGGAAGAAGAAGACTGCATGATTTTAGCCTTTTTCCCTTTAGTTGATCGAGTGGGATTGATACTGGGAAATGTGCAGTAAGTGTCTGTAACACTAGGGCAATAAATCTGTGCTCAGAGACATCCTGGAAGGTCCCATAAAAATCGCCATGACATAAAAATGGCACCATGATTTTGAGAAGCATTCCCTGGCCAGCCAGCCAAAACCCTGGCTTGAATCTGCAGGGTAGCATTTCACTTGATCACTGCTGTTTGCACAGATGTAACCATGTATTCCAGCAGACAGCACAGCTGGATTGTCTCCTAACCCCAAAGCTTCTCTTCAAACTTGTCCTACTCCACAGTATCCTTAAAATGCACCTTGTATTCCTTGGGACTTTGGAAGTCTGCACTGACAGGTACGCACAATCTATGTCATTAGTACAAAATTATGGCAGTATGCATAGGTCTCTGGAAAAACCCTTGGAGCTCTTGGACTTTCAACCTGAAATCAGATTTATGTTTTGTATCAGATTTGCAGTTGTAAATATATTTTTTTTGGCCAGACCGTGTAAGGCTACGTTCCATGATTCTGAGATCTGGCTTTACACTTTCAGTAGCATGAACAACTGCACAAACCAGCCTGGGACAAAGGTGCAAGGGAAACATCATAGCTGACAAGCACAATGTGGGAAGAGTCCAGAATGACTAAAGAGTGCTGTGCCAATGCATCGCTGGTTTCCATGAATGCCCCAAACCAGAAGAATCCCAAATGACGGCTGTGAGTACAATCATTTGACCCAGCCCACAGACACAGATGGGTATTCAGAAACACATGCCAAACTGTTCAGAAGGCAGATGGAGATGAAATTAAATGATACCAGCTAACTCACTCCGAACACAGTTGCTGAAAGTTAGCTTTGCATATCCTCAGATTCAGACCAATGTACTCTCTGTCTTTGTAGACATTTGTATAATGAAATGCTGAGAAATTAAGATTAAAAAATCATTTTTACAGGTAACTGTAGCGACATTACTTGTACACTAATGGCTTTGGGTGCTTTCCCAGAGTTTCTTGCCTTAGCTAGGAGTTGCACAGTGAAGTATCATCACAGTGGTTGTTCTGTTGCTTAGTGCCGTAGTGGCAACAATAACACTGCTAAAATCAAATGGTTTAGTTAAGAAAAAATGGTACGGAAAAAAACTAGTCTAAAATGTAAAGCGTGTATTGTTTGCACTTCAGAGACAATTTAGGCCCATTTATGTGCGCTACAGGATCATATGTTGTATCCCCCCCCCCAGCATCTCTTAGATGAAGTCTCATGGTAAAAGTCTCAGCCCCTCTTTTTGCTTTGTTCAAGATACTCTTAATGCAAATGAATGTCCCATTTTCAGGACTAACTCAATTTTTTTAATTATTTTTATTATTTTTTAAAACAATATTTACTGGACTGCCTGAAAAAGAGAGGATGGGAGTTTGGTTATCAGCAGCTTAAATGCCCTAATACTAATGTCATCCCTCTCTTGCTCCATGGGAGGTGGCAGTCTGTGGAGAAGGCTGTTTTCTCAGACAAGCACCCGCTGCCCTGGCAGTGACGAAGGTCTCTGACAACTGGCCACACTCATTTGATCTCTACAGCACTGTGCAGACATCCCAGCCGAAAAGGAGTTGAACAGATTAAGAACAGTATATGAAGAAATACCAGGGAGAAGCTGTTGAGTGAAGCAAACCACCTTGAGATCTAGAGGAGACAGAATTAGAAATTATTTTTCCCTAGAAATGCCCCTTTCTGAAGCACGCTCCTCCCTGCTAGAGGTTTTAACTTCTGAGACAACCATGATCCCCTGCATGATATAGACATCAAATGTCAAATGCTCTTCTGGAGTTTCTTGAAAGGGTTAGGTTTTTTCCATTTATAACGGTTTCTGCTCCTCCCCCTCAACCGCTTCCATACCCCTTTCCTGAAATGGCTTATGACTTAGAGAAAACCTTGCACACGTTTGGAATTTCTGGAGCTGACTGGTGGAATTAAGGCAGCACATTGTAGCTTCTATTGGATCCACAATGTGGGAACAACAGGTCACTTTCTTTTAATCTGGGGGTGCAGCTTTACTTGCTCACACGCTTTTGCCCGTGAAGGCAGATTTTTCCAATACAAACCAATGGGGCTTTGTATCAGGGTGACACTCTTAATCTGCACAGGTACAAATGCCTCTTTCTGGAACCAGTGAGTGTCCGTAACAAATAAAAAGAGAAAGAAAGAGGGGGAGATTGCAAGAGAATTTGAGAAGATTTTTTTTCTCTGCAGTGGTCCATATCATCATCATCAATTTTATTTCATTTGTTCCTCAACCAAAAGACTTCAAAGTGTGTCTTCTCCATCCTGTTCTTGTTTTTAAGGTGTGGAGACCCAAATGTATCTCTGTTGACCGCTGTATGTACAGAAAGGATGCATTTGGCCCATTACATGTATTTACAATGAGAAAAAAAAACAACTCTTAACCCTGCAGATTCATGAAGCAGAGACAGAAAAGGGGTAAGGGGCTGCTTACATTTCTGTCTTGTACCTTTCCGTGCTGGGAGACATGAACCTTCCCCATGCGCTTATGATATATGGGCATGTACTTCAGTGCTGAGTGGGAAATTCCTCACTGATGGCTGCTTTTATCTTTTTTCCCTGACTGCCACTCTCCTCCTCTTAGGCTATTAGGAGCACCAGAGCTGTCAGATGCCTCTCGTGGAGCAGGGTTAGCTCTTCGTGTCCGAGCAGGCTGAGCTGTAAGTGCAAGGTCTGATTCAGTGGCTTATCGGTGACTACCCTGAATCTGCAGCTCTGCCTGTGGGGCAGAGAGCTCCGGCTTGGGCACCGAGCCCGGCACTCCTCCGCTGTGGATTTATTCAGCCTGGATGCAAACAAATTCTAGCTGTTTTCATGTACCAGTTACATATGAGTTTATTTACCCGGTTTGCTTTACACCTTTGCCATTTCAGCATCTCAGCTCTGAAGCTTGTGCAACTTCCATTAAAAGTATGAAGGAACTCTCAGAAACACTGTAAATCAGAGTTTTAATCTCAAATGATTACAAGCCAGAAAGAGTAAATCCATCACAGTTAGAGACTTACCTGGTTTTGTGTAATATTTACCTTGGAATAAATGCTTCTACTCTGACATTGGTATATTGCTTTGAATTAATTTTGGTTATAAAGCTGTGCAGTAATTAAGAGGTCTAATGGGTATAGCACCTTGATTATTTTTTTCCTGGAGATTTATTCATTCCCTTCCTTTACTCATACTCCTCAAGATCTGGATGGACTTTGAATAATTTGTATTCATTATGATGCAATGGTGTAGGATCAGTAGGGAACATCAAGAAAAATCATTGACTGGAATTTTCATCATTTTTAATAAATGTTCAATGTTTTTTTCTTAGTTTTTTTAAAAAAAGTATAACTATGTCAGAACTTGCACTTTTGTAAAAGAATTAGGAGAGTGGAGAGTGGAAAAGGAAAAAGAGATTTTTTTCCCTCTGTGTATTTCTGTCTAGCAGCTATTCAATTTTATTTTCTTCTTTTCTGCTTGGGACCCAAGGTATGCACTGGTACTTTTAAACAGAACCTTGCTCCTAATCTCTAGACAGAGAGCTGGCAGGATTAATTCAGGTAAAGCCCTTGAGAAAGAATTGCAGAATTTGAAATCTTAAAAAATCTATACCTAATTATACACCATTTGTGGTTTCCTTTTTTAAATACATCAAGGGTCAAGAACCATATTGCCATAAAATATGGAGACACGAGTAATTCTTCATATTTACTTTTCTTTGCAGTGGGCTTCCTAATCTGTACAGAACTATCAGTGAGAAATTCATTTCACTGAGCAGCGCAATAAATTGGCAGGAGAGAAGGAAATGATGTTCATCAAATCATCTCCAGTGTGCACATGGACACAGCACAGAATTTTACACCGGGGCCATGCACTTCATGTTTGCTGAAAAATCTCTTCTCTGATAAAAACGGATCTGAGTTAAATGCTAGTGCAGGGTTCAGGATCGGATGCAACGTTGGAGAAAGACGTAGTGCAAGCCTGGCTTCCACTAAGGAGATTTCCACCGGCTTTTTGTGCCTGCTCCTCCGCGTGCAGTGGCCCGGCAACACTGCTTAGAGGGCATCCTCCGAGGGGGAGGTGGGACCTGGAGAAAAATGAAGGCAGCAAAGGATTTTAAGCAAAACACCTTTCCTTCTCCGGCTCTCTCAAAACCTGCCCCTCATCCTGATGAGTGTGAAGCAGCTCACCCTGTAGTCCCAGCCAAAATCTGTTGCAATATGTATGGAAACCATAAGTACTCTGAGCTATGCCCTGGGCTCAGAAAAAATGCACAGCCCGAACAGGCAATTTTTTCTCTAGTTTTATTCTTTTTGCACTGTTTCCATGACCTTTATTTCAGAACTACTCTTTTCCTGCTTTAACAGCGGACATGTGAAAGGCAGTTTCATGCCAGCTAGAGTGTGAAAGGGCCAAAGCAAGCGACATATCGGCATCTTCACCGAAGGAAGCTGTAACCACAGTTTCCAAGGGCTTCTGTGTAGCTTTTTCTATGTTTATTTCTTATATTATGCCATTCTTAAGGAGGACAAAGCCATTTCAGTTGTTAATAATTATTTTAATCAAAAGATGGTATATAAAAATACAAACTGTGTTGCGACTACCTTCATAATTTTTCAAATAAACTCACTTTGAAATAGGCAGCATTGTGAATGTCAAATATTTTCTGGATCGTAATAAAGGTCTAGAACAAAATGATAAAAAATTTCAAAAAGATTACTGAAAAAAATATCAGTTTTACAGGGGCTTTACCTACTCAGCTGCACAAGTACTCAGACATTTTCTCTGCAGCACCCTCCGATGCTTTAACTTGGAGCACCAGTGAACAAAGCATTTCAGATCAGGCAAACTTGGAGCTCCTTTTTGAGGCCAGTTGTCACTGTTTAGTGATGCTAACTGACATCTAACAGCCTCCTAAGACTGTGGCTGGATATTAATATACTAATCCCATGCAATTTCAAATTTTCATACATTACATTTAATATTTCAGTGCTTCAAATTTTTATTTTCTTATATTACTTCTTTTAAAATAGTCATAGCAAAACAAAAACAAACAAAACCAGTATCTCAGTAACTAGATCATGCAAAAACACTCAACAAAGTCTGTCAGTATAAAATTACAGAAAAATGTAATGCAGCTCATTTTTGTTAGCTGTGATTTATGGGATGTACCTAAGCTCTAGTCTATACAGCAGGTTTTATGACGAGCCCTGTGCTACCTCAGCGCACAGCATTCGGAGAGCTGGGCTAAGCCAAACCTGTTGGTAATCTAATAGGAATAAAGAGGATACACTAATCAGCTAAATTTCACCCAAGTATCACTCTTCTACACACAAAATTCAAAGACTCTGCTGTGACACTGTATAAACTATAATAAGAAGAGGAAAAAGAGGAGTGCTGGAGACTACTGGTGCTGCTGCTGCTAGCTTTGTGTGGTGTATTTACATGTATTGTCAATATTTATTTACTTACATGTATTTTCAATATTTGTTTTCACTGAAGTATTTTAATGAACTATGGCAAGGTTAAAAAATTCAGTCGTACCAATAAAGGCAATGTCAGAGTGGTAGTGTCCACCATTGTAGGGTAACGTATGTGCACCGTGTTTTACACAACACAGCTCTTGTTCATTCTCTCTCAGCCATTATCTAGGGCAATAACTCTAGAGCTGGAAGACCTCACTGATTAATCTAAAAATAGGGTATCCGCGATGTCAATGCAATTATCGGGTGTTTCAACATGCAGAACTCTACCCTAACCTTACAGCCAGGACCTTTGTTGAAACACATGAGCCTGTGAGCACACACAATGCCATTACCAGCTCCCATTCAGCTGGGGTGGTCACCCATCGACGCGTGGAACTTGCTAATGGGGTTTTTACCCAGGGTCCGGTCGTCGATAATTGCAGCCTTTTGACCAACATGGATTAAGTGGATTATGCTGTTAAATACTCGCTCCCAAGTGTCCTGGGGGAAAATGGTATTTGCCTTTTGCAGCTGAACAGTACAAAAAACTATAAAAAAATTGTCATCGTTGGGAGCTGTAGCCACAGAAATTCAAATCGTGTGCAAGCTGATCTAACGCGGATCATGCCATTCTGGATTATTCTCTTTGTCCATAGACTGCGCTGGTCTATTTAAATTTCATCATCGCCACCACTTTTGTGCACATGATCAAAATCCCTCCCCACCGCCCCCCGACAGCACACGGATGGCAGCCCCAGTCTGACCCTGCTGGGAAGTTACTTTCCAGAAGCCCATCAACCAAAGCAGCTCTTAAAAAAGTGTGTGAACCTGGGGATTCGGACTGACACTGGAGCTGGGGAGGATGGCAGATAGAAGAGCAATTGCCCTAGGACTGAAACAGACTGCGTTAAATGGGAGACGCTCAGCAAAAAGCAGGATGCGACTCAGGAGGGAGCAGTGCAAGGCTCTACACACAGGCATGAGCAGCAAAATGATGTGTGTGATCTATAGGGCTGTTCTTCAGAAAGGGATCTTGGGTATTAATCACAGGCTAGACTGGAGTGAATAATATTGTTTGGCTGTGAAAAAAGCTCAGCACCACCCTGAGACCTTTGAACTGAAGTAATTCTGCACAGGTGGAGTGTTCAGTTTGGGGCGTGATGTTTCACTAATACACATCCACTGGAGAGGATCCAGGAAAGATGACATGGAGTGAATAAAAGACATGACCCAGGAGGAAAGACCAAAACATGTTGTAGCAGATTTGGGGTCGGTTCTGTCAGCACAATGAGACCCCAGGACCCTGTCTCTGGCTGTTCTACCCCCAGCCTTTGCCATTCCCATCACCTATTGTAAGACCTTTTATACATGAGACAAGGAGGAGTGGAATGAATTATAGTCCTTAATTTCTGCAGGCGATTTAAGAAGTAATGGGCTTATGTCACAGGAAGGAAGACGAAGGACAGGCATTACACAGTCTTTCTAAACAGAAGGATGGTGAAGTTTGCCTGGGAGACAGGTTTTTACAAAAAATACCGAGATTACTCTATTTCAGTATATAAATATTGATACTTCCTTGCATATTAATATTTTACCCTTAAAAATATATACCTTATATTTTTACGTGATAAACTGAATCAAGGTTGATACATTTATATTTATACTTACATTTATAAAATATAAATAATCAACGGTAAAGAGGGTACTCGCTACTCTGGCACAGCAAGATGAGCTCTTTTGTATCCTTTCAGACCTATTTTTCTCTGATTTTTCTATGATTTTTGTGATGTAGTCTCTCTGGTAGCTATCTTAACATGATGTGTATGTTATGCTTCACTGATATTTTCCTCAGTTTCTGTGATGTGCATCTAACTTGCCGTTGTTAACATCTGATAGAAATCTTTGTTTGCTCAAAGGAATTCAGGCAAGTTGCTTAAAGCAAGCAGATTTAAATGGTGCCTGCAGCAGTTGGGGCAGTTTATGAAGAATTTATAAATTAGTCTGATATGACCCCTCACTGACTGTAGAAACATCTTGACTTTGTCCTTACGACTTAGTCCAGATCTAAAGCACATTAAATCCAGCAAGTCTTGACATCAGTCATGATTATTTCTAAACCTCATAATTTAAAATTTTGTTAGCATAGAAAATACAAATCAGTAGAACAACATTTTTATTAAGGTTGTTGTCTACATCTGAGTATGTCACTGCACTTAGATCAACTGAATGATACAGAAATACTTTTATTTTATTCCAACAAACATGGGAGAAGTTGAGTTGACTAAATGTAATTTTCTCTTTGGTTTCGCCTCCCTACACATCTCAGGCCCAAGCGGTTTCCAGGTACTCTTACAGATCAAGAGTAGCACGGCTTACTTACATGCAGTCATACCCGTGCAAAAGATTCAAGAACTAGGTCAAGAGAATTTAGAAATTTTTCACAAGTGCTTTCAAGACATAGCGTGTGTAATGGGGCAGGGAGCCTGCCTCTATAGCTTCCCTGCTGTACCTCCTGCCTGATAGTATTTAGGTATGCCAGCAATCCTTTTTTCATGAAAAGAAATAGGATGACAAAAATAAAGGTGAAGCCAAATAGCACTGCTGCTGGCTTCTGTTGTTAACAGAGCAGCTATCTCATTGACTTGCAGTATATTGAAAAATCATGTGTAGCCTGAAACCTACAATATTATACATGCTGGAAAGCACATTTCCAATACAAATGCCGTGTTACAGACATTGTAGAATTAACATATGCAGCCTGTTGGAATGCTTTATTATAAATACTATACCTAAATACAGGTAAGACTTCATGTGTATTTATTTTATATATAGAAGGCCTGATTTTTTTACTATAGGGAACTATATCTGACTGAGATATCATTTCTTTATAATTCAGTAAGGGTGTACATAAATTGGGTCTAATGAATTTGAAGTTATATGGTGCTTTAAGATCTCGGGTAAGAAAATGCAGTACTGCTTTTTGCATAACTTCTCATTACAAGCATGTTCTCTCAGTCATCACACTTCAGACAGCCTTGTACCTTATTCTAAACATGCAAATCAGGATTCCTGCCAATCTCAATTCATTTATCGTCTGAGACTAAATGTAAAATAACACCAACAGTACTAAAACAATTTTTGATGCCAGGGTACAGTAAGTGCATCCATTACTGGTCCTACAGAGAGCTGTATGAATATAAAACAGACTCATAACACACTCATCTTCTGCATCCCAGGGATAACGAAAATAGATGTTTTGTTCTTAAAAGTGCATCCAAGGCCCATTTCATACACTTGCTGTCCTCTTCTTGCCACCTAAAATCCTGAACATCCAGTGTGACTATTTTATCAAAACTCTCTTACGCTGATGCACATTTCTCTCTGGACAGAACTTCAGGATATTGGGGATGAACACCAGGCAGGGCCAGGGGAGGGTTTTGGGAACGGCTGAGGTGTGGGAGGGGAGCTGGGAGGGCTGGGGGTGTTTGGGATATTCCCAGGGGTGCAAGTGGTACCCAGGATTTATCTTACTCCTGCAAATGACCTTAAACTCATGCAGTCTGATCTCAGAGCACTGGTTCCCTCTAATTTCTTCTCAGCCATTAGGATGTGCCCCCTGTCTCCATCGGGATGGGGGTTTCCCCAACATTTTACACTGGAATGGGACATGGTCACTGTGCAACGTTGGAAAGATGAATGAGTTTCAAACACATTGCTTTGATCATTCCTTTATGAAGTTGGCCCCATGTCTGGACACAATTTAAACACAGTCTTCGAGCTTCATCAGAAGATAGTTTATATTAAATTTTAGCTTTAATTTTTATTGAAATTAAAAACAGCACTGTAGAAAATGAGTCAGATTCTTGATGCCTCAAATAACATCAGGGCTGAAGCTTCCATGAAAATCATGGATGCTTCACTGCAGGGGGGTGCAGGGGAAAATGTCACCTGAGGAAAACACATTTGAAAACATAGACTGACTTTTATGTTTTATAATATGCTGATTATCTGACACATGAAGCAAAGTATCTGAGAGGTAACAACCAGGATATTAATGTTTTTGAGAGTCTAATTTAGTGGGCTTTAATCTGTGCTACTGGCAGCACTGATGAAACAGCACTGAAATTTCTGACTCTACAAACTACTTGGTGCTTCAGAGCTCTGAAAATGTGTTTTCCTGAAGGAATTTAATTAGGAATTAAAGAACTGGAACAGCAAAAGAAAGAACCACTCCCGCAGCAGTCTGTCCATTAAAAATTCACATTAAAATATCTGGTTATTAAAACCACTCAAGATTACTCAGAACTCTTACTGTATTTGTCATCTTTGTCAGCTATGTAAAGCTGATCTTGCCTTCTTAACAGCTTAAACCTTGGCAAAAATCCTTCCCAATATAACTGTGTGCAATGGTAAAAAATAGAAAATTGCTGACTTTCGCCACAGGGTGATGAGAGGCAGGAGGTATGTGGAGGAAAAAGCAGTTTGGGTGCTGTGCTGGAAAACCTGGGTGCTGGCGATGGTCTGTCAGGGGCTGCTTCGCAGGCAGCCTGCACGAGGGGCGCAGCGGCTGCCTTACGTGCGGTTTATTAACTTGCCTGGAGATGTCAGACCTAAAAACACAGGCTGTCACACCTCCTGCTTTGTTGATCACACATCCTGCAATCGAGATGAGGTGTATAAAAAAGCAAAAGGCCCTGCCTGGCAGCATGCAGTGTTTGTCATCTTCCTTGTACCCGGGTGGAGCTCTGAACTGATGCTGCGATGAGAAGCTGAAAACCACCCATCTCTGCAGTGATCCACTCCCAAATCATTACAGTTCCCCTGCCTAAGGGAGGGTGCCGGGGTGGATATTCACTCTTAACATAAAAGAGCATTTAACTTTCAGTTTACATTGAACGGAATTGGATTAGTGAGTCAGGCAAGCAGGGTCTGGCTGATGTTGAAGGTTTGCTGTTGCTGCTGGCTCATGAACTTGGTCTCTTTGAAGAGAGATGGAGCTTCGCAGCAGTTTGCTGTTTTAATCCTCACAATTTGTCTGGTGACTACCTGGTTTTAGTTATGGATTTGGTACAGGTGTTAAAAGCTTTCAACTAATAAAAGGAAGATTATTATTGGAACAAGTTGTTCCACCTTTAAGAAAAACTCTTGGAAAAACTCATTTGTTCGTGGAACACACAGAAGATAAGTTTTTCACAGTTGATGCTGGCAGTGATTAAGTATCTCCAGGCTTTACGGAGGTCAAGGGTCTTGTTTACTAGTGAATCACTGCTATCTGTCTGTAAAGAATATAGCATGTATGAGTATATGTGTATCTTACACATACATACTGCGTAAGCTTCTGGTGAGCTTGGCATAAGTTCTCTATCTCAGTGGATGGGCGAAATTTATCTCTGGATAGCTGGTGATTTGGACTAAAATTGTTATTCTATTTGTATCATTTATATTTCTAGTAAAAGATGTCCCACTCTTCAGTCAGGAGACGAGCACCTTTTCATTTTGTGCTTTACAAACACCCGTTCAGTGGTGCGGTGCTCCATTCCCCAGAGAGCATACAGCCTCTGACTGGGCTCCTGCAAAGACTTGCACCCTGCTTTTCTTTACATGTGCCGAATAGTCCCATTAAGCCTAACAAGATACTCAAGATTTTGGAAACGGGAGGCAAATAATATATACGCTTAATGTATGTGTGCATAGACATCCATACACATGGACATCAATTTAGATTAGCAAGTGAATGCATACAGGCAGTTGTTTTCTGATAACGCAGTTGTTGAATTTCTGAGGTTTGTCCCTGCCCCAGCTTTCCTTTCCCCTCAGCAGCACATCTCTGGTCAGCCTGGAGGGGGGTGAGAAGGGGGGGTATTCAGAGAAGTTATGGACAAGTTGAACAAGAGCAGGTCTGTAAGGAAAGATACATAAGATGTGCTATGTCAATTTTTATGATACATGCCTAGAGGTGGCCTCTGGCTGTAATAACCTGTGGCTTCAGAGGTGCCAATCACAGGTGTCTTTTAAAAATGAGTTTGTAGTTTTATTTTTATAAAATCCTATCTAGCCAATCTCATCTGGACTCATTCCAGTAGCATGACAACAACTTTCAATATTCCTGCAAACGCCCCTATAAATGTCTTTTACCAGCCATCCACAGGTCTCTTCAAAAATACTGGAAACAAGCAGTTTCCGAGAGAGTAGTGACACAGGCATCACTTTGGTTTTCATGTCATATTCGCCTCACACAAGTTTTAAAAGATGTACTTTGTTTAACATTACAAAAAGATTTTCATAATGCCCCAAGTGTGGAGTTTATTTCTGAAAAAGCAGAATTATATTTGTCCTTTTAAATTATTTTAGGTTTGCTTAACCTTGGCAGGAAGGTGAAAGGAGAAGGGAATGTTATTCATGCTTAGCTACACTGATAGTCAGGTAAATAAAATTTATAGGCCTTCTCCCCATTTAAGATTTCCCTAGCTGCCTCCATCAACTCTCCCTCATTATTTTTTTCATATTTGATCCTTAGTGTTAAATCTTATTCCGAATGACAACATTAACTTTCTAAACTACTCAGCAGTATCAGTTTTCCCCCCAAAGACTTCCCTGAGGCTGATTTGTATAGGCTGCAGTTGTCTCTCTCCATTTTTTTTTCCTCTTTTAATGACTTACATTGAACAATATCCTCACTAATGACATTTCCCCAGCAATGATGCACCAGGGAAAAGCATGGAACGAGAAGTAGGGATGATGAATACAGACTAAATGAATGGAGGAGGAAGTGCCACAATTTGCTCCTGTATCAATCCATAAAAACTACAACTCTTGTCTCTTTCCATCTACCATAATGATGGAGCACCGCGCTGTGATATTCTTAGACAGATATATCAAGCGCGCTACTGCATAATACATTTTTGCATCCTTACAAAGATGATACGTGCCTAAGCTTGCAGTATGTGTTCTGTGTCTGTCTAGAGAGCCTGATAGAAAAGCCTCAGCTAAAAGAAAAGACTGAAATGAAAATGCAATAAATATCTTCCTGCAATGAGAGCAGGTGATAGGCAGGGTCATTCCAGTTTAGCAAAACCAGTCATTAAAAACCATCTCCAGCAAGCTATAACCCAAACTCTTTCTCCTCTCCTCCCAGAGCTGCACCTGGCAGTAGCTTTACTTTGGTGGATTATTTCTTTGTCTCTGCCTGTTTACTCAAGAATAAACCCTGAAGTCCCAGTTCTTTATAAAAGCAACAAGAAGGGCACAGCTCCTTACCAAAACCTGGTCTCTATACAGCTCTAAGGAGCACGTTTTCCTTGACTGCTGTTGGTATTTGTTTTATAGCCTAGCCAGCAGATTTATGCTCTCTCCTGTCCCCTTGCCACTTACCAGGATATAATAACCACCACTTGCACCTGCCCACAATCAACAGATAAAGCTGCAGTTGATGTATCAGCAGAATGAACTTCAGCTCAAGCTGTGAGTATTTTGGAGCATACATGGCCAGCTATGACTTGTAGTTTTAAACTTTTTCCTAAGGAAGCTGCTAGGAAACTGTTTCTATCAAGTTCTCTGAAAGGTGATGCACAAAGTTGTCTCCTTCCTTGTTTGCAGTCAGGCTGCAGAGCTCCTTGGGATAGAAAGCACAGCAGATGCTGACAGCCAGGGACTGAGCAAGAGGTGTAAACAATCTATTTTCTGTTTACTTGTAATATCTACTTGTTGTAGCTGGAATTTAATGCATTTGAATTCAATGACAGCAGGAATTACGCTGAACTATCACACACTTGCACTGGAGAATTTCTGGGTTACTTAGCAATGTCACATAAGATAATAGAAAGTGTCATTTTTACTCAGTCATCACAAGGTGCTTTATAGAGTCTGTTATTATTGCCTTTTTATCTTCACTTCTCAAATGTGTATCTATCAAAGCTATGAAATCCTGTTTAGGATCCACCTAACCCAGAAAAGTAACAGGCAAACTTGAGAGGGAACCTGTCAGGATCCTTGAGGTTCCCATCTGAGAACTGGAGATTGCCTGGGCTGCTCAGGCACGGGGGAAATAACTGAATGGATCATTTGCTTGGCATCAGAATGAGGTCTGAATCCAGGAATTAATCCCCCAGTCCTCAAAGTTTAGAGTATGGTTTACTTCTGGATTTGCCTTCTTTTTGTCCATGGTCAATAGACGTTAAAAGGAACTGTGTCACAGAGGGAAAGGACAAGTGAATGAAGTAAGAGGAATGTCTCTGATGTGATCAGGATGCTTTCCAAGGCACAAAGTCCAGAGGATCAGCCTTCAATAAAAATTGTAGCTTGAATTTGAGTACCAGTAACTGAAGAGGATGAAGAAGCAACTTCGCATTTGCATTTCACAGGCTTGCTTTTCTAAATGAGGTGTTGAAAACATGAATTTCACAAGGACATTAAGGTAGTGAAACATCAACACACTCCAGGGTGAAAGTTATTTCCCTGGAGGGTTTCAAGATTTTGGAAACAATCCTAAGATTTGTCTGAAATTAGTTTTCCTAGGATTTCCCTGGAAAGCAACAATACAGAGGCTTGATTTTCAAATTTAGAGCATCTAACAACCTCTGCCCTGTTCTTTTAACTCGGTTCTGACAGATCTAAAGAAATTAATCAGCTTTTGGTTTGAAAAGGATGTAAGCATGGGATACTAAGTTTGCAGTTAATGAAACTAAAGAGAAAACAGGAAAATAAAACTTCTTTTTACAACAGGTTGCTCTGTAGAGTTATAAACGATAAATGGTTTCTACTTATCACTTCTCATTCACTTAATCTCAAAGAGTGTTATGGAGAGGTCTGTGTGATTATCACTCTGAAACAGTGTGATGACTGAGGCACAAGGACGTAAAGTGGCTCCTGGGGACTGTGCAGAGTCAGCCCAGGAACAAGGCTAAACCGCATCCTTCGTGGTGACCAACGCGTGGGCAACAAGTCTGCACTCTCTTCAGAGCAACTGCCCAGGTGAGAAACTCTCCTTCCTGCCAGACCACAGACTGGACCAAAAAACCCAACAACAACCAGCCCAACAGAGCTCAACCATCATAAACCAAGCCCCACAGCTTTTTGTTTAAATGGCTGCAAGATTACATCCTATGCAGTCGTGGCCACCAGCTACAATACACCCTTCCTGCCCATGGAGAGGCTCGTTTTGGGGACAGAGTGATTCTACATGAATCATTTTCTTAAGTCTTAATGATAATCAGGCTCACTTCATTTTCATTAACTGTCTCCATCTGTTGATCTGGAGACTGGCTCTCCCCTCTCCTGCAGCCTGTCTTTCACGTTTGCAGCCATCCTTTACAAAGCTCAGAATTAATTATGCTGATATTGTGTTAGTGAGCACTGGGCTGAAAACCCTGTGATGCTGGCAGGTCAATATCGGTTGATTCTACTGGAGAATCTATTTCAGGGACTCATTGAGCTGTTTTGGGACTGCATCACATGCCCAGCTAAAATTTACAGCAGCACACAGCAGTCAGAAAGCATTTCTAAATATTTATGCAATACACTGGGACAAGCAAACACACACATAATCAAGCCTGCAGCTTCCTGCTGTGCAACTGATGTTCTTTAAAAGGATAGCTAGGATCAGAGTAGGAATGGCCCCTCTTCACATAATGCCTTCCTTTGCCTATTTGTGCCTTGGGTTGACAGAACATAGATGGTTGTGACCTTGATACAGTTGCTGTCACGTTTTGACCCGGCAAAGCTGGACACTGCACCTGAGAGCACTGACAGAACCTGCAACACCTTCCCTCATGCACGTAGCCCACGTTTCCAACCATTAAAGACACTTTTGGAATATAAAATCAGTTGGGAACATTTTTACTCTTTTTTTTTTTTTTTTTTTCCCACTCTTCAACAGAGGACTCTTTGAAGTTAACAGGCATTGCATTCAGCCCCAAGATTCAGTCAAAACATCAAAGCTGCGTACCCCCGGCACACTGCAGAAGTGGTTTAACAACTGAAGGGGTCTTTAAACGCAGCTGGGCTACTTGCTTTGTCTGTCTTTACTTACCTAATAATTAAAACACCTGGGCACTAAGTGAAAGTAAAGCTCTGTCTGTAAGAAGGAGGACTTAAAGGAGACCTCTCCTCTAATAAATTCAGTGTTCTGAAGCGTATAGAAGTGATTTCTGTGCTTGCTCTTACTTAAGAATATACTTTTTTTGGCTTCAGAAACTCGATTGCCTAATGAGCAGTAACAGCAAGCTGAATGAGATGGGCGTATAGGAGAGATGATCATTAATCAGGTCAGTTATGTTATAAACCTGAATCATTTCTCTAACCTCTTTCTAAACGTTTCAGTTTGCTTGCAAGTAAATATCCCACGTGTGCTTTTTTTTTCTTGAATAGCAAACAAATGTCAAACCTCAGAAGCTATCTGGAAGTGTTGGTTTGGTTGAAGCCTTAACTAGTTTTGTGTTATTGGAGGTAAGAGAAAGGAATTATTAATTTTGGTGTGATCATAGAAAGCCTTTGGCTCTGCTCTCTGAGGTATGAGCTCTTACAGATGAGGAAAGCTGCTCTTCCTACCTAGGCAGAAGCATTCACAGCAGTCTATGAGCTGACCTGCTGTAGAGAGATTCTGGTTCACTTAAATTGTGTATTCTAATACTAAACTCGAGTTATTTCAGAGTGGGTATTTTAATTTTCTCTATTGGTCCTTAACTTATTAGCTCTGAGCATTGCAACTAGTCTACCTGTCCATACAAATGTAAACAGAAGACATAAAGCAAAGTAAGATGGAAAGAATAGGCATGGCATTATAGTCTATCATTTTCTTGCTGCCTGTTTCTTTTCTCGATTCCTAAAATAATTTCTCTCTTCAGCCCAGGATTTTAACAAGAAAATGACTGTAATTTACATTAAATGGTTTTAGTACAGTCTTTTTAAGACCTTTTAAAGAAATGCAGGTTTACTGGAGACAGTATTAACGATGGGCACATGTAAGCAGTTAAAACCTTGATTTAAATGCTTCCCAGAAGTTTTCTCGAAATAACGTGGGGAAGGAAAGAAATATAGGGAAGAAACTAAAACACAAAATAGCTCATTTGAACAAGCATATGGAAAAATTGAGGGGTTTTTCTGTGGTGTTGGTTGGTTGGTGTTTAATGGAGAAAAGGGAGTTAAGTTAAAAAAAACAAGATATACTGAGATTCCCCCCCCCCCCCCCCCCAGTATTTTAATGTTGGTTATTTATGTACTCCCTTTTCATTTGTTATCACTATTTATTTTTTTTTAACCTTGAGAGTAAAGTGCTGTAGTTAAGATAATATGGATTAAAAGTGGCCTTGTGGTGGATGTGGGGGGTATGGGCAGGGAGGGAGCAGCTGTGTACCCCAGCAGCATCCTAAGGGACAAATTGCAGGGAGTACTTGCCTGCGGGGCAGCTTCAGCCCCTGGGAGAACAGTCAGGGCCCTCTTCCAACCGGTAATCACCATGATGCAAGTACAGTTAGATAATCTGTAAATGCAAAAATCTGCAATCAAAAAAATTAACATAAGCTCCATGCCAAGTCATAATTAATGATAATAACAAAAAAACAGGCATCAGCTTGGAAATGCAAGTGCTTAATGCTTCCAGCAAAGGTTAGTGGAAGAGAAATAGTCAGTTTTAGGGATTCCTGGTCACAACTATCAGAATTTGGAAATGTGAGTGTGAAAGGTGTGTAAAGCAGTTCCTGTGTATCGGCTCACATAGCTCTGAACCTTCTTCTGTTTCTCCTGTGTTCCTTTCCACTGTTTGAAAGGGTGCCAATGCTAAACTGGTAGAGTTACTCCAGACTTCTGGTTTAACTGGGACCAGAAAAGCCTGTTTCTAATGACTTACTAAATAGATCTGAACTTACTTCTTCCTACAAGCTTGTGTGGTTTCAGCTCCCCGCTACATTTTATTTCCCCCCCCCCTCCGCATTCCCAAACTGAGCCTCTGAGGGCTTCTTGCTGGTGCACTGTGGTGGGAGGTTGTTTTGAAGCTGGGCTGTACAGGAGCTTCATATTCTGAAATCCTGCTTTCTCATTACAAAATATCTTCATCTTTTTCACAGAGTAGCTGAAAAGAAAGTAAAAATGAGCTGGCGATGAAAATTGGCATAAAGATATACTTTGAACTATTATGGCATAAACACTGAGACTAGTTATGTCTAATGGAAGCCAGAAGCTACAGCTTGGTACACTAGCCAGAATTTTGAGTGTGTATTAATGGTTAAAAAAAAAAAAATAAGGAAAAAAAAATCCTTTACCCATTCAGGGAGTAGCCGATGAACTGGACTGCGAGGACCAAGAGTCATTGTATCTTAATCTTGGCTATTATGATTGATGGTACTATTCTTAGTCATAGAAATGTGTCATCCTATTTTAAGCCTAAGTAAGCTGTGTGCCTCCATAGCAGCTTGCAATTGTGAGTTCCAAAGAGCAATTGCTGAAACATGCCTCTACTGTTATTATTTTATAATATTGAAATAGCAGATGCTGCAAACAGAATAGATAGATTGGCTAGACATTTTGGTACCTTCCTGCTCATCATTTAATGACTTTAATAAATATCAAGTGTATGCTAAGGACACTAGTCTTCGTATTTTCAATTAATGTAAAACAGCAGCAAGATTTTAAGGAAAGGATTTGAAGAAAACCCTGAAGCAGGGAGGATTAGATCTGCAAGACAGAACTTGATGCAACCCCCTTACAAAAGTCCAGTCCTGTAAACTGATGTGTACGTGGGACACTTTATTCACTCAAGAAGCTAAGACTGCACACTGTTTGCACTCCTCTCTGTAGATCATCACACTGTTCTCAGCTGTGCTTTGACTTTGAAGTCATCACTGTGCCAGAGGACATGACAGTTAGGTAGGAAGGTGGCTGATCAAGTGTCAGCAAACTTTCTTTCAGTCTTCTGATGTATCTGCGGGAAGGCTAGTAAATGAACCCATGCAACTGAGGGAAGACAAGAGAACAGTAATAAACTATTTAAAAAGGAAAGATTCATGTTTGGAGAAGTGCTGGCTTCTGAATTAGATGTGATGTGATACTACCATTTATTTATCTCTGCCCAGTATAGATGGGAATAGTTGAGGTGTCATAGCAGTGTAGCACAGAGAGAGCAAGAGGAGCTGCCACCCCCCTGCTGACTGCCCCCCCCACCCCCCCAAGTGCAGATGGCTGTAATGTCCCTGATGTTACGATGGACGACATGCTCTTCTCTTCTTCCATCCACTTTAGTCTTCTAATTTGTGGTTAGTGATTGTGGAAGACTAACAGCACAAGAACAAGAAATCTGTTTAATTACAGGAAGTTTACAGGCTGAAAAGCAACGTTTCAAACTGTCCTTCGGATCCAGCCCTTGAGACCACCCTGGGGGTAATGATGTGTTTAGGGGCCGGATTGTAGCTGGCTGCTGGAAAGCACAGGTGTGAGGTGGGGAAGGGTGATGTAAGGGAAGATTTCTAACAAGTGCCTGACAGATGATTTGGAAAGTACTCTTGGAAATATCCCAGAGCAGCTCCCTGATCTTGCAGCCGTGGACCCATTAGTCTGTTAACAAGGAACATGCCAAGCAAATCTCAGAGGCTTTGCTCCGTGTCCCAGGATTCATGCGCTCACTTTGAGAAGCAGGGAATGCTGCTAGCTTGAGCTCAGATCTATAAACTTCAAATGCTTTGGGGCTTCTGCACTGATTTCCTTAATGAACTCTCCCTGTGGTAGCTCCACAGCACCTCCACCACAAGCAAGCGAAGACATCGACTTGTATTTTTCCAGTAGTAGCTGGTCTTTGTTGTTTCCAGCAGGTGAACTGGGGCTGCTATGCAAACTCTGGGAACTAGTCCTGACCTGTTCATTTCATATGGCATACAGAAATAAGTTATCAGGTAGACTGAAGCAGGAACAGACTACAGAGGTGGAGTGTTCTGGTTGTGTAACTAGCTCTTGGTCGTCCACCTGCAATAAATATCATGGCATACTCTACTAACCAAGCAGCAGGACAGGTACTTGTAAGGGTACAACTAAAGGTACAGTAAGGGACAAGCCTATATGCATCCAAATAAAGTTTTCAGATTGAAAGTCTTTAATATTTTTGGCATGTCTAACGATAAAGAGTGGAAGTTCATAGCTCTTGGGGCTGTGCTTGCAGGAGTAACTGCATTGCTGTGTGTGTGAAAACATGTATTCTGCTTTGGAAAGTCAAAGATGCTCCCTGCCAGCTTTCAAGTCCCACTGCGCAGCTGGAATTAGCAGCTCCACGGCTGTTTGATAGACACTCCAGCAATATTCCTTTTATAATGCTGCTCCTGTCTCTTAGAACTAGAATGGCATAGGAGGTAAGGAATCTTCCCCTTACATGCTGAGAAAAGCAGCAAGTTCTTTGAGTGAGAATTATTTTCAGCATAAGAAGAGCCTTTCATGTTTTAAAAAGCAATCCCAAGTAGCTGGGTCAAATTTATACAAGCAATGAGGTAGCCAACACTGCTGACAGCTGCCTAGTGTATTAGAATCAATGTGAGCAATCGGGAAACCTCTGCCTGCACCTTTAGGCACCTAGTGGTTGTAAGTGCATAAGTTCATCCCTAATGGATATATTATAAAGACAGTTTTCTTGAAGGCTCCAAGGTTATATGCATTTCTCATAGAACCTCAAACTCTTCAGCTCCTAATGAGAGATCTATAAACACAAGAAATGTCTCATTATAGCAAACCAAGTATCTCTTATAAATAGAAAAATAACTTCAGCTGGGACTGAAATTGAAGGAAATAACCATGCTGTTTCTAACAACCTTTACTACTATTACTAGCTTATAGCTTCACAAGTACTTTTGTACTTTTACCTTCTGCTGCTCTGGGAGCACATAATTGTCATTGCTTTTTCAATTGTTCCTGCTTCAGCTGTATGATTTTCCACGAGTTATATTTCTTTCTCTACTAGATTGGTGGCTCAGAATATTCCAGATCTCAGTTTAGTATCTGCTTTCTCTGACTACCTACTTTTCTCCACAAACCCCATTTTAGCCCTTCTGCTAGATGATACTTGTGTCCGGTGGGAGCCCAAATAGATTACGCTTCGCTGTCCAAAATGAGACAGAAGTGTATACTTCCATGATCTTTCTCAAATACGTTGTTGTAAGTGTGTTTTCCCTCCATCTGTCAATTGATTGCCTTTTGTGGTAATTATTTTAACCACCTGATTCCTTTTTGTTTATCCTAATAGGATGCAGGCTTTTTAAAGGTAACTCCCAGTTCGATGATGGATAATGGCTAAACTGGTTATTACAAAAATTACTTAATAGATATTGCCCATTTCTTTCTCTCATGGTTTTTCTACACAGGAATGCTATTGCACAGCAAGCTAGAACAATGAATTTAAAGCTAAGTGACTATTTCACATTAGCTTCCCACGAGGATGCTGTCATCCTGCACGCAGGTTTCACTTAATCCACTTCAAAAATTGGCTAAGAAAATGTGCATAAATGTATTCTTGCTGTGAAATGTTGTCCACGTTGAGAATTAGGTAAGAGATAGCTTTTCAAGCTCCTTTCCATAACGGCAAGAACATGTGTACTTTTCTGGTCCCCTCTGCAGCACTACTAGAGTGCCTCTGGGTTTATAATGTATTTATACTCCTAAGAGGAAGGGGATCTCTTGGTGGCTTTCCCAAGGCTCTGCAAGAGGGCTGGAGTAGAGCAGAGAGATGCGTTCCATTTTCCCAAGTCCAAAGACGGCTTCGTCACTGCTGGGTCATCCTTTTATCTGTGAAAAGCCTGTAGCTCCTAATCCTGTCTGCTAAATCATAATTCCATTTATCCTCCAGACAGGTGTGACTCAGCTGCACAACACCACTGATGGTCTTCTAAAGTTGTTATTTCCTGACAGTGACTGGCCGTGGGGTTTTGACGTTTATATTAATTCATGTTCTCATTCAGTGAAGTTAGAGAAAAGCTCAGTGATGTATTTTGATTTGGATTCTTAGAGGTTTGATGTACTTGGGTACGTATGTCCCATGGACTTTAAATAACTTTGAGAATCTTATTTAAACAACTTTTTGTGATTGCTGTTTTAGGAAAATATTGAACAGCCTGTTTTAAATCAGCTTCTGTTCCCTGTGCTTTCTCCTTCTAAGAGGAGTTGTGTTTGCATAGAAAGAGGATTCTTCAAATAAAGGCACAAAGTCTGTTTTCTGAATAGAGATAAAACTGACTGCCAAAACCCGTATTGAGATTAAACGCTGCCCTTCCAACTCAATAATGGATGAAGTCAAAACTCTATAGCATTTCACTGATAATTAGAATTAGATGGAGTTGTAATTATATGTTGATTCATCTATCTATTTGCCTTACTTTAAGCAAGCAGAGGGTTCAAGACTCTTTTCGTCTTGCTGTCCAGGATCTGATCTCTAGAGCAAAGGTGTCCTGTTTTGCTGCATCTTCCAGAGGGCTGACAGCCCCTTAAGCAAAGGTGAGGGTAGGGGTTGAATGTCAGTTCACCAAACTGAATTTTCAAAATGCCACTGCATTTTGTAAACTCTGAAGACTTCTCTTAATACTTCTGGTTTAATGCAGTGAAAAGGTGAGTCTCAAGTAATCTCTTTTATTTGAAACCAAGGTTGCTTTACCTTGTTTCTGCTCAGAATTTCTTCCATGTCTTGGTTATGATTTAATGTTTCCTGGCTTAGGGTCCATAATGTGTATAAAACATGTGAGTAAAAGCCTTCCTGTCACAGGCCAGTTGTCAGAGGAAGGCAAAGGCTGACTACATCAAGAGGGGTTTCCCCACAGTTGTTGGTTGGTGTTTTTTTGGTGGTGTATTTTGGTTTTTTCCCCTTTACCTTTCCATAGTTACTGTGAGCATTTTGGTTAGCAGTATATTCTTTTGCGTAGAGACTGTCCTGCTTGCAGGCAAGACGCTTTAAAACCCCTCAAAACTTTTTCAGCCTGATATGTTACTAATGGTTATCCCTATTATTCCTTTAAAATATTGCCATTAATGTGCGATTCTGTTTTGCGTATCAGCATTAGCGATATTAGCAGTTGCCAGATCCTGGAGGCTTCATGCAATGCCCGAGCTGCACAAAATGTGGAGGCAGTTACCGCCTGGTCGAAACTTCCCGTGCACCAGGCATCCTGTGGATGGAGATGCAAACTCCTGCCCACCTGGAGGGTGCCTGGGCTGCCAGCAGCACCTCCCTTCCTCTCTCCTGCTTTCTGGGTGGGAAATACTGTTCGGGGGAGACCTCACCATTTTGTCACCCACCCCAGCGTGCTGCTGGTCTCACCTGGTCCCTGCAGTGCCGTGCACCCCTTCCCAGTGCCAAGAGGTGGTTCTCAGTTTGGTTTTTTTTATTTAATTGGCTCACAAACAGTCACAACTAACCGCAGCTCTCGCCTCCTACCACCAGATTGGTTGGGGTTTTGTTTGTTTTTTCTAATACCTGAAGTCTCTAACTTCAGGTAATTAAAAATCCTGGGTTATTTTATTATAACGCTGGAAGAAAGGGTTCAATCTGTTTGTGATAATAGCGCTGACTGACATTGTTTCAAAGCAGATCTGGAGATAAGTTTGGTCCTGACATTTAGTCAGCAGGTGGGTGTTGTTTATTGCCTAGCAATTAGAACTTATATTAACATAATATCTCCTCAACTTCAAAAATTTCTGAGAGCTCTCCGTGAACAGATTCCCAAGAGCTCTCCCCTGCTCTCTTCCCTTTGTCTTTTCGCTTTCCCACCTCCACACCCATCCACCCACTTGCCTTTAAATGTGCTGTTTCAAATTTAGAGTTCAAGAAACTTTGTTTAAGTCTAAATCATGAAAGATATTTTCTTCTAGGGCAGAAGCAGCCCACAGCCCCTTTATTTTAAACCAAGTTAAAACAGTGCTTTTCAGTCTTCAGAAACTTTTTTCACTTTTCATATTTGTGTGAGCACTGCAGAAAATGAGTGTTGAGGAGGATGGGGCTGGTTTCCCATCTCAGAATGGTCCAGGTGCAGCAAGTGTTTTCCTCACCACCCGCACCATCAGGGCTCCCTTTTCTCTCATTATTTTCTCTGGTGGTGTTATCAGTTTATTATGGAGACACATTAATTAGTTTTATATTACATCTGCTTTTTATGAGATTGTCATGCTCATTTTGACTTCTGTGCTAATGGGTTGTCTGCAGGAGAATGTGAAAATGAGCTAGCTTGAGCTAAAGAGATAACTAAGACAAACAAATATGAAAAGTCAAATGAATAGAAAATCTAATCCAACAGTATTGCTTTACAAATAATTTAATTGATTTCAAACTCAAGTCAAAAGACCCAAAATCCAAACACAAGATTTTCTCACAAAGTTGTATTAGCAAAACTGTAAGGATTTCTAGTGAAATTGAACAAAAATAGGTGTCATTCTTGTGCATTTTCACCTGTGTATATCCACAGGTGTGCACACATTCTTAGAGCAAACTTTCATCCCTCCTTTCAACTTCTAAATTTTTTTAAAACAAAAAAACTGGGGTTTTAAGCTCCTTTTATTATTTATTTATATATTTTTTTAAGCTTGAGCTCCATCATTTCAATATTAAGGAGCAGCACTTGGTGACACAACTCTGTTTCTTTCCCCAGCCCCTCAGAGTGTACTTTTTTCATCAAAGGAGACACCTTCCTCTCTTGTCTGGGAGGAGATAATTACAGGAGATAAGGACTGATCTTTCTTTTCAAACAACCATAATTAACACCAGAACAAATCAGCTTTGGGGAGCAATCCGTGCCTTGCTCTGATCCTGGGGCAAACCCTGCAGGATTCCCTGCCTTGCAGCCATCACCATAACGCAGTCGCGTGTGCCTGGTTTGATAAATACTGCCATCCTAACCCTCTGTGCAGTTACTTTGCTGATGAGCGTGAACAAGCTTGTTTACTATCAGATGCAAAATTGCTGCTCAGACTCTGATCATTAAGAGGCTAATTGGATGGGAAAGTGATGAGGAAGAGCTCAAATTCTAAAATCAAGTCTAAAATCCTAAAATCCAATGAGACTGTTCTGTCATATTAGTACCTTTTCCCCCTCTCTGGCAACAAAATTAAAGTAGCTTATCCTGGAAGAGGGCAGCTAAGTTGATGTGAAGGCTGCCAGTGTAAGCGGCTGCAGTGCTGCTTTGCATTAGGAGACTGACAGCAAAAGGAGAGCCAGCGTGGTGGCTGGTCCCTGGCCAAAACCCTGGGAACAGGGATGGCAGCGTCACCTCTGGTTCCCCGGCTAGATTACAGCGGAGGGAGTGAACGCTCAAGCCGCTGTGTGTGGTAAGGGCTAGGAGTGATGGCTTTTTCTGTGGTGAATGGGAAAATGATCAGTTGAAACGTGTACAGGCTTTTTTCAGCCTCAGCTGGAAATGAGGAAAGTGGCTTCTCTGCTCATTAAATAAACCGGCTCCCTTGAGATCAGAGCGATGCCAGATTACTGTAACCAAAGCTCTTGTATAAAGAGTTGACAGCAGCCTTTATCCCCCAGATAACAAGCTTGACAAGTACCTTTGCCATTTGGGCACACTGCATTCTCAGGAGAGCTTCACATGAATAAATCATTACCTCTTTAGCGACTATCCAGAATTAATGATCCCCCACCTTTTTTGACAAGCACTTCTTTTGCTGTAGGTTGTGACTTGCGGCTCCTTAGAGGATGGTGACAACTGAAGAGTCCTGGAGGTTTTTCTTTTCTTTCTTGGATATTCCAATAACTTTTCCTGTGACTGAATAGCTGAAAAAATATCTATAATTATTACAGAGCCTAGCATTTTCAGAATAACAGCATAGAGCTGGGAGAAGAAATTCCAAATGAAGGGAAACCCATCGTCTTAGAACAAAGTCAAAATCAAAATGAAGGCAAAACTTCCTGGAGGTTGAAAACCAGGATTAATTACTGTGCATATTGGGGCATTTCTTGCTTCTAGTCTTAATTGGGAACACATGACAGTCTGAGGAAACACCTTTGTTTAGATATGTCCATCATAAAATGAAAGTTATGAATGTTTTCCACATACGTAGTCTTGTACAGTTTTCCATACAATTTTGCTGTCTTGGGAGGTGCAAGGAGTTTGGGGAAAAGCCCTGTATATTGTTGCATGGTTGGAACATCAAATGAACGTGACCCTCCAATCCCTGCTTTTGTACTTCCTTCAGTGTGATGAGCAATTTGAATGTTGGACTGAACTGCACCACAATTTTCTTATGTTTGTATCTCATCTAAGATCGTTTTTATAACTTAAATTGGAAAAGTAAGGGACTGGCTTCAGGGAAAAACTTTAAGTTAAAATACGAACTTTCCCAAAATTCAGGGTATTTGGATCTTTGGTACTGTGAGAGTTATTTCTGTCACAAAGCGTGACTGTGCCTTCTCTGAAATGACTTGATAGGTCATTAACATATCTTCAGTCTTGCTTGACTAGTACAATTCTTAAAACTTCAGTGCAAGTTCCAATGAGTAGCCACCTCTCTGTTCTTTAGGGGGGGGGGTGTGTGTGTGTGTGAGAAAACAGTCATTCTAGTAAAGAAGAAAAAATGGAAAATACGACCTGAGACCTCACCACACTGGAGAAAAAAAAAAAAAAAAAAAAGAGAAATAGAAAGAATCCCAAAGTCCATAACTTTTAAGACATTCACTTTGGAGGGGAGTAGGAGAAGGGGGATGTTTGGTTAGCTTTTTAGCAGTCCAAGTGCTGAAAAAAGACTAAAGATAAAGCTGCCCTGAGAGTCAGTGGGTCCAGAGGAGTTACTAAGTCTGCTAATTAAGGTAATTCTTAGACATACAAAGGTAGAGGTTCAGTGTGTGCAGCAAAACCTTTAACATTTACAGTTGTGAAACTAAAATGCCTGCCACCTTTAGAAGCATTCCGCTAGAGTAGTGGGATGAACTTTCACCTGAGTATATTCTTCCCCAAGAGTTTTAAGCTGTTGTTACTGGGCAATCTGTATAACGTGAGATTAAAATCTGTGCTTTACAGCCAAGTTTTACCAAGGAGGAAGATGGAGAAAAGGGGAAATTAAGAACTTTATTAAACGTTGGTACATAGAGGCTGTTTTTAATTAACTGTTTCTAAAGTATCCAGCAAAGAGACAAGACAGCAGAAGCAAAATATTCCATGACTGATATGGAACAGCTTAGTGTCAAATGTATTCTCTCACAGATCAATACGCTTGTTTTACAAATCTGGACCTAGGTCAGAGTTTCAATTCTATAGTCTTTATCTTTGAGTCGTAAAATCTAGCTTTACATTTAGTCATGAAGTTCTACAATTGTTTTTAACTTTAGACTTGGTTAAGATGTTCTATTGATCTATGTCAGGAACGAAATTAACATATCTTAAAATTAATTTGCATAACCTGAAAAAAAGGTTTGCACAGCCTAATATAAATTTACATTCCTAATAAAGTATTAACATATCCAAAAATGGATTTCAAATAGTATCACTAGGTTTTAAATCCTTCCTGTACATTCCTAACAAACAGCTTTGATTTGCATGTCCTGACATTGCTATGTAACATAGAATTAATAATTGACTGGTTTATAAATCAGCCTTTTGATGCTCTGCTGCTGCCACCTTTGTTCATACCAGATGAGAATTAACAGTGCAAAAAGGCAACCATAAGCTTTGCTTGTTGCACATAGTAGAATTGAAGCCACAACCAGAGTTTGCAGTAGGAGGATGTTTCAGGAGATGCAGCTGAGTTTAGTAAAGCAAACTTGGGTGCAAAGCTTGGACCAGTCTTTACGCATTCAAAGTCTGACCCTCAAACCCAGAACACTTATTTCTCGCTTACTAGACAAAATCGGAGTGGGGACTTTTTGCTGCCCCTTAAGTGACTATGCTAGGTTCCACTCCTTGTGAATAAAAGATGTGTGTTATTCTGCAGGGTAAGTTTTTTGCTGATGCCTGGAGAAATTTCTAGGGAGAGCTTAGTAGCAGCCTGATAGGACCAAGAACTCGGTAAAGGGTGTGATGGACTTACCAGTGGGGGAGGTCCTGACATCTGAAAGCCAGCAGCTCGCCGCAGATGATGTTCGAATATCAGTACTTGAGTCTGTAGCCACTGATGCATAAAGGCTCTGATTCAACAAGGTACTTAAGCTTTAGGAGTCCTACTGAAATCAACTGAATGATACATGTGTTTAAAGTTATGCACATAAAATCTTGCTGTAATGGGGCCAAGAGCAATTCCCGTTGAAATGTGCCATCGAGTTTACTCTTGCTGCAGCTAAAACACTAGCTTTGTGTTATAAAAACAGGAGTGAGAGCGAGCAGCGAGGTGTCGCCTTCAGCTGTTACAGTTTCCTAGAAGAGATGGTACAAGGTGACAGTGAAACGAGACAGTGAGGCAAGGAGAGACACAACTCTCATTCTCGCTGTGGTTTTCCCCAAACCCTTTCCAGGTGTTTTAATGGCCTCTTTTGGTTCAGGTCTGTGCTGGCAGCTACAATATTGCTGGGAGACCCAGAGCACTAAACCAAACTCCATGGCCGGGTAGGTAAAGCTGTTTCTGTGGCTGAAGGTGGGTTGGGAGGCTCTTAAAATGATGACTCCGGGGCAGAAAAGTAAAAACCGGTGTATAGTTTAGTTTAGCAAATTCCATCCATTGCCCTCACCAAGTTGTGCTAAAGTGGGTGGATGGCTTTAACCTCAGACCTGCAAGGGGACGTCAGGCAGCTTGAACCAGGAGTTTGTAATATGTGGGGGGCCAAGGGGACTCCTAGTGTCTGCCTTTACAGCTGTCTGACTGCGCCAACCTGATTTCAGCTATCACAAAAAGATCCTTTTTAGCATGGTGCATGCATGGATAATGCACATAAGAAAATAAAAATTCTGAGCCAGGTCTTCAGTGGCTGCAAGCCAGCGATGCACTGAAACCCACTGAAGGGACTAATACCAAATGCACCAAGCAAGAGCCTGGTTCATAGTTTTAGATGCCAACCTGTGATTTTCCTCAGCGAGGTGGCCCCATGGTAGGAGCTTGCTTGGTCTGCTTAACCCTTCTGTTGCCTTTATCTCCTTTGCTTTTCTCATGAATCCAGTCAGCCAAACTGCCAGCTAAAGCTCTGACTACTGTACTGCTACTTTTGCTGATGATAGTCCAATCAGGAAAATATAGCTTGTTTATTTCTTTTATTTATTTATTTATTTGTCCCTAAGTGAGTTTGTTCTGCAAGCAGTTAAGCAAAATTCCCTTCCGACTGGTAAACTGTGTGGAAATACTGTGTGTAAATATTGTGTGGACACCACTGAAACAGAGTAAATATAGAATCTACATGATGTTATTTATAGCAGTTTAGGTTTTGGAGCATAATATCAGGTCTTTCTAAAGACCTTTGTTTGTCCATATTACATAATGCTACTGCCCTCTCCATATGGTGGGTTTTGCCTGTGGTTAAGAGCCAATAAAGCGTCCTTTGGAGATGAGTCCACAGGAAAAAGGACAGTACATAATGAGATGATAAATATTCAGTAGATTATTACCTGTGTTATTCCTGACATGCCCTCCCTTTTAAAACTCCTGCAATAAAACTCAGGGGTCTCATTTGGAAGGGATTTAGCCTCCAGCTCTGAAAACTAGGGCCAGCCACTCTGAAGTGAATCTGCCCAGACAGATGGGTTGCACTGGTACCTCATTGCTGGAGGCCAGGCAGGATTTCTTGTGTTTAAAAGAAAACACATCTAGTTTAAAAGCAAACACATCTAGTTGCAGATATCCTTGCTCATTGCAGGGACAAATGGACTAGATGATCTTTAAAGGTCCCTTCCAGCCTAAGTTGTTGTATGATTTTATAAAAACCCAAAGTGTTCTCCTATAGATGGTGTCATTAATGATGCCTTATAGTCCAGATGTTCCTTTGCATTCATATTGTCACAAACGCAGGAAAAAGAGCAAATTGAAGGGACAGTGTTTCCAGCACTCTGTGGGGTAATGCACATTTGACCTAGTTGGGAATATACTTCATGCATATTGCCTATTCCAGAATACAGCCAGCCCTGTAAGAACTATCAAACATACTGAAAGATGCAATGATGCTAGTGAAAAATCATACCTTAGTAAGGTATGGACAATGGTATCGGCTTCTTCAAAGCTTTAGGTAGAATAGGTACAGGACATTAATTTAAATTTATTTTTTGCTAAAATATATAGTCATAAACCAAACCGTCTGAATCATTAATCAAAGTTGTTGTATCAGACTTATTGGACTGGATCATTTTATACATGTTATACTTAAATATGTACCCTTAAGGAATGCAAGCTTATTTCTGCAGTTGGGAGAGCCAAATCAATCAATCTCAATTCGCTCTGTTTAGTTTACTCTGGGAATTAAGCTGAACTCTCTGTTCCTTAAACAGAAGAAGGAAAGCAAACTGATGAATGAGAATGACAAGTGCTTAGGTAAACACAGTTTAATCAAAGTCAGATCCAGAACATAAAATAAAGAAGATGGAGAAAAGATGTTCACGAAGCTATAGAAAACGATTATACCCACTATACCTAGTAGAAGAAAAAACCTCCCACTTTTTTCCTCACTTGAAAGTAGATGCATTCTTTTAATTGCATCTAGATCTTATCTCTTATAACATCTCTTTTGTTATTTCATCATAGTAATATTTGCACATTCCTGACTTAATGATTTTTCACCTCCAGTTTTAAAACTTTGTAGAAGCACTCTGCTGTATGTCCCAAACCAAACCACACTGTGTAGTTCATGACCAGTTACGCTAACAGCAGATATAACCGCAACACTCTAGCTCAGTAGATCGGTTATTTCCATAAGTAAAGGCTATAATGATCTGTCAGAGGAAAGCATGGCCTCTAACTTCATGTCAGCTGCTCTGTGAGGCACCACGTGACTGAGAAAAATCAATAATTATCAAGATTCAGCTTGTTTTCCAGTTGCTCCTCAACTTTCCCAAATACTGGGCTGTGCTTTGGTCTTGGCTCTGGTGTGATTCTTGTGTGTGTCACTGATATAACAAAAGCCAAGCCCCCGTGATAGCTGCCCCATGACAACTCTCAAGAAAGTCTCTCCACCATCCTTGCCTCTCCCATAAGACTGTGTTAGGCATCAAGCCTATCATTTTGGCTAGGTATGATAAAAGTTGCTAGCAGGTGCCTTTATATATGTATATATATATTCAGAACACAGCAAAAAAGATTATGTGAGAAACTTTACTATCTTTAAATTCAAAACTGTCAATTTATTTCTCTAGCAGACAATATAACTATTCCAGAAGAGCTAGGAAGCGTTTACACAATGGGTGCCTATGTTAAAAAATAATAAGAACTTGCAGAATGTATAAAACATGAGAAGGGTTTATACACAGAAATCACAATTGAATACATTAAAATCAAAGACAGGCAGAGAATGAATTAATTTGTCTCAAATGGTAGTTATATAGTTTACTCAAGTTCTATAATTTAATTTTAGTGATCCTAGTACTTCCTAATTATCTGTACACCAGCAGATCCATAAATAAAAAATGGATTTTTCTTTCTTGTATACCAAGTGTTTGTAAACAAAAAATCTGCCAAACACAACATTTTGGTAGCTACAATGTAAATAAGCCAGCTATAAAGCAGTGGTTGCAGACAATAACAACTTCATGTGAACAAAAACATTCTCATGGAGTTTTAAAGCATCTGATGATGAACAATAAATTCTTACAGTGCCTCTGTAAAGATCACTCAGTTCATGAAAGAAAACTGGAGTTACATGGAGAGGTGCCTTCTTGTGAGGCAAGGATTGTATTTCAATTTTTTTGGTGGAATTGTGTGTGATGTTTACTGGGACAAAGTGGGATACGTAAATAATTCCTCATTTTGTGGCTGAGCCACAAGGCTTATAGCTTAGACAAACCCTACTGAAAACCCAAGAAAATATTAATTAAACTACAGCTACTTGTCTGGGCAAGTCTGAGCCAGCGGAGAGGCCAGTCTGAAATAAAAGTAGTGTCTGTTCACCTCCTCCGGTAGCATCGCAGTAGGAGTTAGAACCCGCTTTGATTTCTAGGTGCCGTTTTGTTTGTATTTTGATTTCGTGCTGGGAGTGTCAGGAAGTCAGTTTAGGAAAAAGCAAGCTATTCTTGCCTTTCTGGAGTTCAACAGGCAGTTTTAAAAGCAGTTGGAATTCCAGGAGGGATCTGAAGACACAAAGACTGCCAGAAAGCACGACCGGAGAAGTACAGGTGACTGATTCACTGGAAATAGCATTTTCTAACATGCTAAAAAATTGTCAGGACATTTTTTTTTGGTATTCTTAAGAACAGTCAGGAAGTAAACGACATGGTTAGAAGTCTGGCAAATGGGGAAAAGCAAGCCCAGAAACAGAAGGAATATTGACTTAAAAGAATTCATATAAATCACATAAACTTGATTGAAAAAGTTATATATATATCTATATGTATGTACTTATAAACTCCCTTTCTAGGGGACACAGGCTTCAAGGTTTCTGCACAGGCAGATCTGTAATGGGAAGTGAAGTCTTTATTCCACACCATTACATTATTTTAGTAAGTTCTCCTTACTTCTCAAACCTTAACTCATGACGGTTCCTATCTAGCTCAGGGTAAGAACCATGAGTCAAGCTGTTATTTCTTCCAGCTGCTGTACTGGACAGACTGGGACAGGGATCTCTTTTTGTCTGTACAGCACTTGGCACGGTGTGGTCCCAGTCTGTGCACAGAGCACCTGTCTTATTTTGTGCTCTACTAGTATGGATAGATCTTACAATTCCTTACTTTAAACCAGAGAGACACTTTACATATGTTATAAGCCCTCAAATTTGCTACAAAACCAGCAGATGCCACTACTGTGGTGCTGTGGTCTCACTTTTGCAGCCTTTCCCAATACTGGAGAATCTTTTCCCACACTGTGTAAGCATCTACAGAAGATGAATGGACTAGAACTTGACAGGACGTGTCCTTAATAACAAGTGTTCATCATAAGCGTGTACTAAGCGAAGGACCCTGATTGAATAAGGTCTTTCTTCCTCCTCTAGAAAAGTGAAATCACACAGAAGGGAATGGAGACAATTTTTGTTCTGCATTTGCACTCTGGTTTGTAGTATTCCACTCCAGTTATAGCGCAGATCACTGTGATTAAATCGGTCAGCAGTAGCTCAAAGCCACCACTGGTTATCTTTCTGCCCTGATAAGCAAAGATCTCTAAGTATACAGGCTTTGGAAAAAACTCGCCTTGGGTCACTTGCTTTGCTAGCAAGGACATTGCAGTATTTTTAACAATATGTTTTACTTTGAGAGGTCAATGACTTTTGCCTGAATATTTTTTGTTCTAAATATAGCATTTATCTAAATCTTTGGCATAATCAAAAACATCAGAGTTCTTGTTACGCAGCATTTCAGGCAACAATTTCCTTAGTGTGTCCTAAATGCCCTGTAATTTGCATGGAAGAAACAAAATCAAAGTCAAGCAATTTTTTACTGTGCAGATAATCTTTTTGTAAGTCTGTTCTTATTTTATTATTTTTAAAGTACCCTTAGAGACACATGTTTTTGGGTAGATTTTCATGAAAGACTGTCCATCTAGATCACTGGTTAATAGCTCTCAGGAGACAAAGTGCACAATGCTGAGCTGTTTGTGGTTTGTCATGTGAACTGTACGGCCCCGGTTATGTGTCTAGAGCCATTATGCACAATTCAGTACCCATCTACCAAAAGAGACAAAGGTTGGGGGGAATTCTGTTACTGCAATTAAAGTAGGTCTCAATCAGAATCATACCCAAGCATTCAGAATCACCCAAAGGAAGTATTCTTTTATCATCTTCTCTAAAATGTTACTTGAAGAGAGCGCAGTATCTCTCCCTGTTTGACTCAAGCAAGTAGAAGTGCTCTGCAATGCGATGAACTGTGCAGAGCTCTTTTCTCTGAAAACCTGATACTAACATACCCCTACAACAGTCCAGCTCGCTGAATAATTAATAACAGAGAACTTTCTTCAATGACTTTTATTTGCTTCATTTCATGGGGAAAAAAATAGGTTTCTTCCCAAATGTACATACTACTTGAAATTGCTGAGTAATTTTAGCAAGCAGCCCTGCATTTTCTATTTGTGAATGTGTGCATATTTAGAATTCAAAGTTGAAGTAGTTTTGTCCTCAGATGTAGAATTTGGTTGCAGACCGGCCGCTTCACATCTACGCAGCTTTGCTTTCTGATTCTGCAATGCCAGACAGCTCTCTCCCTTCCATCTCCACTTTTAGCACAAATGTCAGACAGACGTGAGGCTTATATTACACTGAAATTTCAAGAGTCATTTCCAAAATCACTGCTCTGGTTTTGCACACACAGATGAGATTCTTTTCACATAATGTGTCGTAATCATCAGATTATTGTTTAGATGGATACACAGCATTATAAATATAACTGTGATTATACTTTCACCCAACAGCTTTCACTCATAAGCAGGTGATGAAAGGCAGCAACAGTGTGAGAAATAGATCTGTGTACTTCAGCAGCCTTAAAGGTGTGTTTTTCTTAAAACATAGAAGTAGTGTGGGGACTTTCTGAAGCTTCTGTACATGTTATTTATCCTGAAGCATGTACGCATCCCATCCAATTTTTTTATAACGTATTCCCATGACAGAACTAGGGTGAGATTCTCAAATGCAACCAGTGAACTAGTGCTGACTTAGGGGTTGGATCGTGATGAAGAGATCCTGCAAAGGATCTGCAGAATCTCCAGCCTCCATGCTTGATGAAAATGAGGACATTATTTTTAAGAGGAAGAAAATGAGGCCCTAAGAGCCACTGACCATGGGTTTAGATATTTTGACCGTAGCGAGGCAGTGTTTCTGTAGGGGTCTGTGTGTGACAATGGTCCCACATGAAGGGGGTCCCACACAAATGTGGTCTTGATGGTTATTGGCCCTTTGCAAACGGGAGCTTGATGTTACAGGTCCCAGCTGACCCACTGGTCTCAATGTACAAGCTCATAGTAAAGTGTCTTGAATTTCTGTGACTTGTGGACACCAATATTTGGGGGGGTTGTTGGTGGAGATGTGCCTCCTTCTTGCAGTTTCATATACCTGGATAAATAAGTTGCTTTAATATGTCATATTGGGCATCATTTGTGGAGCATTAGAGATGTTTAACGAGGAATAATTCTGTAATGTTAGATAGCCCTGTATGGCAAAGTCTTTTGTACTATATTAGTACAGAATATACAGTATTCGTCAGCACTTGGCTTTTTTTAGGCTGTCAAGTTTCAGTAATGGAGCTACAGCAAATGATAAAGGCTTCGTGGTCCATATATGCTTCTTCCTCCCAATTTTGTATCCTCTTGAAAAAATAATAGCTAGCCACAACGTTTTGATCTGGTTAAATGCTTTTATGTCTAGGGATGGTTGCAGCAACAATTTACAACAAAAACTCAATTAGCTGTCAGTCGTTTAGCTCGATTTTCTGGGTGGGCTTTTTTGATAGCCTTCACCTCTTGTTTTCACTGTGAGGATTTCTTTAGCTGAAAGACACTAATCCCATGGTGATAAGGATAATATTGTTAACGCTTCCAAGTGCCAGCTTTACAAGCCTTTCTTCAGGATAATCAGATATTAGACTACTTCGATTTCTAAACTTCTATTTAATTTCTCTTGAGAATGACTTCCTGAAACAGAAACTTGAAGAAACAAAAATGAACAGAGTGAATGCATCTGAGATAATCATTATGAACATTATGTATCCACGATCCATTGTTAACAACCCTAGACTAATTTCTGTCATAATCATGTAAGTACCATCATTCTCCAAAATTTCAAGGTAAAGGTCAAAAAAAGTCTCCACAAACTGATTAAAAAGCTTTTAAAATGTGGCCTTCAAATGTCAATGTTTTTATCCTCGGATGGGTGTCTTTATGAGCTTACCAGCTATGCTTAGGCTCAGAGGTAGCTCTACAGCATTGAATTGGTTAGGGCAGTGTTTAGAGTGTTTAATTAATTAATTGCAGTTTTACTATAGTTAGCTTGCATCTTAAAATGGTGATATGTGCTCAACTATATGAAGATCTGTATTTAAAAGAAAAACAGTGGGAACTTTGCTGGAACTGGTGCTTTCTCATTATTTGGGTCAGTTTCAAGGACACAATTTATTGCTGCTTTTTTTATTATTTTTTTTAATTAATTGTGAAAATGCTCTAAAATACTTGGAACGACTGGTGTGTTACTTGAAAAAACAAAATGTGAGCAGAGAGAAGGATATTGTTTGGTTTTCTGCTTGCTAGGACCAGAGTGTTTAAACTGGGGGGAATAAAAGAGAAATCTTTTTTCCCATTCTTTGCTGCCTTGGGAGAAGGAGCTGGTGGTGATTCTAGTGGCTGTGTCCAGCCTGGCATGGGGCTGAGCGCATGGCCATGGGTCTGAGGCCATAAGTTTCTTCTCTGCCCTGTTAGAGCTGGGCAGCAGTGGGCTGATCTGGTCTGGGGTGTCTCTTGCACAGCCCACACTGCCCCAGGTGAGGCTACAGGAGCAATGTGGGAAGGAGTTTTGCTTTTATCCAGATGAGACCCTGCAGCTGATGGAAAACGCTCCTGATGGAGTTCAGCGCTCATTCCCAGGGACCAGGCCCAGGTACAAAGTCCCTCTGGATCTTACGGTCGGGCAGAGGGGGAGATCTGACTGTCTGTGCAGCTGGTGGTGGCTGTATTGAGATGTCTCTGGCTTCCCACTCAGATATTGCAGCTTTTTGAGGGTTTCAGGCAGGACAATTTGTGGGTGAGCTGGGTGGTAGTAAATGCTGCTGCTTGAATGAGTGAAATATACGAGGAACATAAATCATATTTTAAAAATACAGTTTAAAATCTATTCCTCACCATGTACAAGGAAATTTTCTTCTTGATCAAATGAGAGAGCTTCATAGAAGTACAGTCGTTTAATTAAATATAGTTAAGAACTGGAAACCATTTAATTTCTGGAGAAATGGAACTGTAAGGTATTTTTCATTAATTGCGATGTCATTAACTTACCATGCTACTGCACCAATTGAATGTAGAATTTAAGTAAATTCAAATGTGTTGTCAGATTCAAGGCTCTTCCAAATGGATTAGGAAAGAATGAAGTGTTATACTGAGATGACAAGTATAAGGCTTAAAATCTTTTCTTTTTAAGTGCACAATTTGCACGTCAAATAGATGGATGTTCACAGAATCAATTTATTTCTCAGACCTTTGATCAAAGTTTTAGGGGGAGCCATAATGAGCAATTCTCTTGAAAATGTTTGCTGCTTTCTAATGAGAACTGGCACCATTTGGGTACATAGATGAAAGCACACCTAATCTTTTTTTACTCCTCCTTCTTAATAATACCCTTGGATTCAGAAATTAGGCACAGCAGGAAGAAAGATCCTGTACAGCACATCCCCACACTAATAAAGCAAGCTGTTGAACTCCTGCAATAAGTAGATATTTCTCATATAGGAAGTCGCTTGCCTATGGGGAAATGGGATGAGAAGGCAGCTCGGTTAATTTTCACACAAAATTGAGGAATAGGGATTTGGAACTGTGCCCGTGAGGGCTGGAATAACTTCCATAAAAACAGCTGCAAGCAATTTGACTCCGCTGCATGAGGAAAGGTCACGCTAGCAGATCCTTTGTTAGGGTTAGCAGAAAGAAGCAGAAAATGGAGCCAAGATTTCATTTGCTCTTCCCCTCTTCCCAGGGTGATGCAGGAGAGAAAAATCATAAGGAGATGAGCGAAGCAGGGGAAATGATGGAGCTGGGAGCAAACACTCCCCGTGCCCAGGTGCCCTCGTTCCCTGAGATCAGAGCTGAGACTCGTAACCCTGAGAAGGTCTCACAGCATTTCAGCTCTGAGTTCAATAGAATCATGCCCAGAAGGCATTCTTCAATGGACAGGAATAATATTTTATTTCTTACAAATATTTCCTTCTCATTCTCACACTGGTATGCAATGCACTTTCCAGAAAACTATTCCCTTAGTAAAATGGGGAGAGGGGGATTTTTCTATTCCCTTTGCAGGGGAACTCTACACCCTGATTCAGCCTTACGCCTATAAGATACGTTTTATGGCCCTGAGCTCTGCTTTGTACAAAGCTGTAGTTGCATGCTCTGGGATTCCTGTCTGGGCATCTATATCGATGTAGCATGTCACTTGTCCCTTCTGCCAGCGCCTGCCCTCTACCCTCTATGGACAGGGTGTTCCAGGGAGTGAGTTTTCTCTGTTTATTTTCACTACAAGTTGTATTTGGGGAAAAAAATATTGTCTCTGTCTGGGAACAGATGAGGTTTGGCCATGATAGGATTGAAAGAAGATTTTTTTAAAAAAATACATAATAAAATGGAGACACTAAAATTAAACAGATCCTTTCATATATGGTAGTATTTCATGTTAATGTAGCTGACTTTTTGCTTCCTCTTTTCTAGGAAGCTTTTAGCTTCTATTATTCTTTTAACTGCATCAGATTACCCAGTAATACCCACTGCTGTGAACTACATGGCCTCAGAAGTTTTGCAAGTTGTACTGAAGTAAGAAAGTTAAGATGAATGAATGCAGGGCAAATCTTGAAATGAAACCACTTGACCCTTATTAAAATTTGCTGCTAACACTGTTTGGAGTTGTGCTTAATGTTTCAAATTGCTATATCATCTAAATTGACACTGTGAAGTGGAACAGTTGCTTTAAGACATCATTTTCAAAAATGAAGGTTACCACGCCATTTGCTGCAAAGCCATGAATCCCGGGAGAACTGAGTTGTTCCTCCAGGTTAAATTAAAAGGCATTAATCTTTTTAGAGGCAGTATCCCAGATACAAATTCTTGCTCTGTAAAACTAGAAAAGTCTCTCTGTCCTAGGCTTGTCAAGACAGTAAAAAAAAAAAACCCAAACCCCCACAAATATTTATTTTAAATAAAATCCAAATAAATTTTGGAAAATAAATAAAGCTGTACTGTACGCCAGGAAGAAAAGATATGGGACGCGTTTCTAGTTCAACCAATAAATCCTTCTCTATAGAGTACTGTATGCTTCTAAAAACTGGGCAATAGCTCAGCCTTCCAGTGACAGGAGTCCTGTTATTCCTCGCCTGACCAAAACTGTTCCTTGCATATGGGGGCTGATGGGCATCACGCTCTGCCTTTGGGGCGATATCTATAAATAGGATGCCTGCTCTGCTGTTTTCAAGATTCAGACTTGGAAAACTTCCTTGTGTTGCCTCTTACAGGACCTGATGTAAAAACGGACTGTATAAAAAAACATAGATTGACTTGGTCCAAGTCTGATGGTGCAAGCAGATATCGCCAGCAAGTTCTCCTCCTTATTCAACTTGGCTTTCCGTCAGGTTTGTGGTACTTCACAGTTGTCCTTCTCTGTAAATTATCATCTTGTTCAGAACAGTCTATTGGTGTTGAGTCTAAAGCAAAATACCAATGGAGATATGGCTTTGTGCTCCATCACATTTTGCCTCATCTTTCTCCTTTTTGGTACCAGTTTTGATTTTTATCTGCACTTTACATGTTTGTGAGGGCGTTGAAACAAAAGAAAGAAAAGGTTTACGTTGTGTTTGTTGGTAAAATGAATGCACACTAAATTCAGCTTGATGTTTTTCTGCATGATACCCCTTTTCTTTTGTTGATACAGTATCTAGCTTGAAATTTAGTACAGCAGTAATGATTGCATTGCAGCCTGGGGCACCGTACTGAGGAAACAACAAACTGCAGCGCCGAATCAAGTCAATTCCTTCAAATCCAAGAGTAGCTATATGGACCTTCGTTATCATTAAATGAACTTCAGGGAGTTGTCAGGGAGTTGGTGAAGATATGCAGAGACAAGCTTTTTGAGGCTTCTTGTATTTCATGTGAAAGGAGGATCCATCTCATCCTAGCTGTGTGTGGAGCAAGAGACTGTAGCGTGCATCCAGTTCTGCTAAATATTCAGCATAAAATGGAGACAACTGAATTTAGGCATCTCCATGTAGGTTTATCATGTGAACAGGATGTGTAAGTTCCTATTTTAGTCTATGAATGGAAATCTCTCGATACAGCCCATGAAAGGGGAGGGTGGGAGATTTCTTCTCACCCTAAAAATCTTGGAGACACCTCTGTTTCCAAGGGGTGATGTGAATCTTCCCTCTCCTTTTTGTCTGTGGGGAGACCTGACAGCAAATGTGTTCTGAAATGGCTAAGTACATTAAACTAAATACAATATGTGGTAAGTTAACGAGTGCTAATCAAGATTAAAATGCTGAAATCATTGAGATTCATCTTTTCAAAAGGAGGATAAGTCAGAGGGAAATTAAGCTGCATATGTCTGATAGCTGCATAAAATTGCTCCAGATGATTTAATGGGTCATTTTTATTATTTATGCCCTATGCATTCCAATTCAGTAAGAAAAACACTTGCCAGCATGAAATTAAATGAGGGATTGTTGTGTCGACTAATATCTGAAACTGGATCTAAATACTTTTGAATTCACTAAATGTATGAAATACTTAGAATCTGGGGATATGGGGTCCTGAGAGCAATGTGCACCCACTGGTGCACAGACAAATGTAAACCCAGCTCTGCATAAAACCAGAGGATCTCTTTTTTTTTTTTTTTTTTTTTTTTCTATTTTTATCCCCCTTATTCTCAGATATAACCTATATTTAGGAAATACTCTCCGTCTTGTATTAGTTTACATACTGTGCACATAAATATCTGTGGACACTGAAGTATTATATCTAAGGATTCGCTGGAGGAGGTAAGAAACTTGTAGGATGTAGTTGTGTTAAAGGAGGAGCATCCAACAGTGATTTAAACACAGTGGGACAGCGCGTGAGAGGTGCAAGGCAATAAGTGATAGGTCTGCTCAGATGTCTCAGCAGCAAAAGAAATAGGAAAGTAGAAGATGATGATGGGGTCAGAGAGAATTATGGAAATACAGTATTGTAGGGAAAGAAAAGAAGTTAAGAGCTGTATAACTTATGACAGTTTTTTTTGTCATAGTATTTATCTCCTACTGCAGTAGTTGCACACACTGTTCATTTTATATTTGTTTCATATGCATGGAATCTGAAAGGAGGAAAATCTTTTGTTATTTAAAGAGCTTGTACAAGACCACTTTTATTGCTGAGACCTAATACCTCAGTTCAGCTCTTTTTCAATGCAAATAATTCTAGGTGCTCATTTTTTGAGAAACTGACAGTGAAATGCTACCTCTATGCAATCAAATATATTCAGCAAGACATAACTGGTAATCTTCTCTATGCCTATCACACCTGGTTGGGTATTTTTCTGAAATTTATTTCAGCAGAAAATGTTGATGTATCCATATTTGTAATTATATTCATCAAAAGAAATCATTGGTTTAGACAATATTCTTCACTCTTAATTTCTATAAAACTTCAAATTTGAAATCTTCAAAGATTTTCTTAAATGAGGAAGTATGTTTTTCAATTTTTGAATCACTTCCATTTCTAAATGTAAGCTATTTATAAGGAAATATGTTTTAAAAAGGAAGATGTGTTGAAATCAAAATGAAAGCTTGACCCGAATCTATTTATTTTTCTGCTCAAATTTTCAATTTGCAACAGCTTTTTTACTATTACATTTTTTTTCTGCTTCAAAAATTTTATGAAGTATGAGGGAAGCAGTTCTGATTGCGTGACACCTCATGCTTTAAAGAGGAGACCCGTATCTGGACTCCTCAGATGTGACAGGCTTAGAGTAGATGAGTTTGCCACAGAATAGGTAATATTTTGAGGTATCTTTTTACTTCTCTTCTTGTTTGTAAGCCATTAGGACACTTCAGATTTTTTTTTTTTTAAAAAAAAAATTATATATATTCAGGAAGCTGAAGAGGGTTGGTTTGTTGGGATTTTTTTAACAGTTGCTGAACCTTTCTAATGGCCCTTTGTTTTCTGGAGTTTTAATCAAGAAGAAAAGCCCCAAATATTATGAAACCTACCATAGGAATGCAGGTGCATGCCTCATTCTCTCAGTCTGCCCTTTTGATAAAAGTTACATGTTTCCATGGAGAAAATGTTCTGATGTACTGTGAATGAATTTTCCAGGTTTTTTTAATTTCCAGTAGGTCACCCCCCTACCATGATGACTTAGGGGAGAGCATCTGACACTGCCACCCAGATGACCTGGCCATGTGGGCAGGTATCGGAATGGAGCAGCTGCTGGAGCTGGCGTCAGTTGCAGAGCTGCTTCTTTTCTCTTCACAGACTCTTGCTTAACTCATTTTTCATTCTGTAGCTTGGCTTCCTGGCCCTGGCTATCTCCAGGCAGCTGAAGTTTCATGATAAAAGCAACAAAATCCCCCTACTAGGCTCCAAATTGGACTTTGCTGACAAGAGACACCAGTGCTATCATTCAGGTGCCAGTCCCTGCCTCAAGTCTTTTGACTTTAGCAGACTTCAGCCCTCACCGCTTTGGCAGAGCCACGATGCTGTGCATTCTTGTAGGCAGGATTTACATGGGCTCTGCTAGTTAAAAACAATCATTGGAAAGAAATTGCCAGAGATGCTTTCTTGTGGGTGCTTCTGTGTAAAGATACAGCTCACGTTGAACATGATGCTTTTTCAAAGGCTTCTACGTCTACTTGAGATTTCATTCGAGTTATCTCAAGATGAGACGCATCTAATGGTTAAATAAATATTTAGACAGCATGTTTCCTATTCCCTCTGCTATTACAGATCATTTTGTTAACATGGGTAGAACCAGTGGCTTCCACATCTAACATCAGTGCCTGGAGAATTTTCATCGCTCAAGTTGGATGTAGTTGAAATGCAAATTTCTGTGACTCGGGTCTCCCAAAGTCTTCACTCCCCTGTGCTTCTCTGCCTGGACGCTCTGATTTCCTGGTCTGTGACAATCATATAGATTATATTATAACTATAGATAACCAAGATGAAATCTTTGCCTGACTTTTGGATATGTACCAGTAAATACAGAAGTCTACATTTATACTATTCGAAAATTAGCCATACTTCAGACAAGAAGCACAGAGCTAGCTGAAAAAAGCACAAATCAAATCCAAACAAAACTGTCATTCCAGGCTTTACATTATCTGCTTGTAGTATTACACTGAAAATCTAATTAGAGTAGTGGGGACAACAACTTTCTCATTATTTTCCAGAGCTTTCTGTTGCTTGATAATAGCATACCAATGGCTGTTTCCATAAAAAAAATCACTCATATCAAAGCTCACTTTTGTGGGAATAAAAAGAGCAGGGCAATAATATTGATAAACGATAAAAATACACACACCTATGGAGTTTTTCCTTGGTAGATCCCCACGCACTCAAAAGGAGGAGGCTATTCGTCACTATCCTTGTTTTCTGCAGGTAAGGACACAAAGGACATGCCTATGCTGTAATCACTGTGCATAGCTAAGCTCACCTCACATGAACTTATCCTGAGGGTAAATACTGTAAATCATTAGATCACACATGTCTCTGCAACTGGACTGTTACCAGCAGCTGAGCTATAGACAGCTGAAAATAATCCTACCTTTGGATAATTCTATGCTATGTTGCAACCAAAGCAGTGATGTAGTGGTGGCATATGCAAGGCCATGATCTGGAGCAAGAGGTGCCCAGCATCAGTTTGATCTTGGTTCTTAAAGACCCACAGATGGAGGCAGCAAAACTTGCGGGCACTAGTGAAAATTTGGTCCAAGCTTGGTCGGCCACAGTCATGCAGTGAGTCTGTGGCAGCTCTGAACATGCAGAAGATAGCAGTTCTGCTTTCTGACAGCTTTTTGGTCCTGAAATATGCTCTTTTTCCAGGTGGAATCGTGACTTTTTTTTCCCCAGAAAAATGGAGTAGTGTCAAAACATGCTCAGGCGTTTTTAGGTGATCTAATTTAGCTAGTTCTTTCCCTGGAAATAACCTCAGAAAATTTCCTGTTGGAAACACCAGTGATACTAAATAGCATATCTAGTGAAAATATCTTTGGTGAAAGAGCAAGTGAATTTTCCTTCCAAAATGCACATACACAAAATTCGCAATGGGAATGCTTTATCAGGCTTGAAGTAACAGTAGTCTGACCTTTCTTTAACCTATCCTCTAGGCTGTTAAACTGTTTAAATACTGATACTATATCCCCAGTAATGCCTATTTGGTCAGAACATCCTTGGGCAAAATGTGGAACCTGGACTAAATTGAGCCTTCTCACAGTCACAGAGTATAGGGTTATTCCTAATATTCCCATATAGGAATAGAATATGATACAATAGATGTTGTTATCAATTCCCAGGAAAGAGTGGGAAGAGGGAAATTGTCATTTATGGAACATAATTATTACGGTCTTCTTGTGTGGCATTTGGCTCCCTGGTTTACCTCACTCCTTTCTCCCCACACAGGAGAGAGGTGGTGCCAAGGTGCTGTTTGCTCTTCTCCCACCTCACCTCTGCACAGAGATGGACCCGGGGCAGCCAGGCTGTTTGGGAATTATGCTGGAGCTACTTGGAATTAACTTTTTTTTTTTGAGATATCGCATCACATATCCCATCAAATGTATCTCCAGTCGTACTGGGACATCTCAGCCTTATAACCAAAGGCAGTCTAGTTCCAGTCTGTTATTTAAAATAAAGGCATAAATAGCTGCACTCGCAGTCACCCCAATGTGCGCAGTCCAGTACAGGCCATATGAAAACACATTGCAACAGGGTAAAGATCCTAGAGTGTTTGTTGTTACAGGGAAGATATTGAAGAGAACAGCAAACCAAAGGAACATTCAGTAATTTTAGACTTACAGCTTTCAGCAGCAGCCCGAAGGTCTGTCTCATTACAGCAGAGTTTTATACATTCGTGTCAACAGCAACTCTTCTTCCCTTATACTTTGATTTTTCCTTACTTTTTGGATATAACATTTCTGTTTCATAGAGCTTGTTACCCTCTTTTTGGAGTGCCAGGCATTGTGGGGTTTCCCCTGTGACCATCTTTTTACTGCATCCTAGAGGTAGGTCGGTGCTTTGATTAACTTTCACATATATATAATTTAGTGGTTTCAGGGACCAAGTTTTTCCAAGACTAAAACAAGGGTGGGTGGCTGTGTGTGTGTGTTAGCTCTTCTTCGTGTAACTGTTGCCACAATCTAATGGGACTAAATTTGGTTTCCTTCTAAATAAGTCTCACTGTCATTTAGCGAGACTGCAAAATTAACTAGATGCAGCAGTTCTGTGCTCCATAGCAGGAAGCCAAAAGCAAAGATATTTTAGATTAACAAATGAGGTGGAAATGACTTTCCCCCCAAGGACTTATTTCCAATGGGAAAACTAGTTTCTCAGAAAAAAAGGGGCTCTAAAAATAGATTGCGTCAGAGTTCTGAGCCAGCCTGCTTCTTCCTCATCCTTCATGGAAAAGCACAACACGCACGCGTGCTGCGATCTCCAGCAAGGCTCAGGCAACTCAGAGACATTTTAACAGCATCAGTGCAGAGGAGCAGACACATAGGGATGTGAAAGTAATGCAGGTGTGTGATTAACTGGAGTGTTAATTAGGTTGAGCAATTATAAAGGGTAGATAAATTCAGCTGGTGGAAAAAGCATTTTGTTGCTAGCAAAAGGACAGTGCAAATACTTTGCTCATCTATGGAGAATATAATGAGTGTTCTGTCCTTGCATTGCTGTGGCAGAGCTAGGAAAAGTAAGGTAAGATCTAATTAATGGAAACATGATAGATTTTATCCACAGTTGACAAACATGAAAGCTGCATCTTTTCAGTATTTTAGTTCTTATCTAAATGGACACTTATTGATGCCCAGAACCTGCATACCCTACCCTACCTCCCACTGCTGTATATCTTCAGGCCTTATCGAAGTGACTCCAGTCCTGCTGTTCAGGTTGGCGTTAGAGGCAAACAGAGGTGTTTGACCTCACAGAGCGGTGAGGGCTTCTGCTAAGCCACTTGGGATCCAAAGATACCCAGTAAAGCGCTTTGTATCTTGCGAGCTGCAGCCTGCTTGCACTGAGAGGTGTGCGGAATGGGGAGGAAAACCACCAGGCTCAGAGTGGGGGCTGATACCAAGGCAAATACACGAGAAAGTGGTATAAAGGCCTCCAGACTTGTACTCCTGAGGACATGGCTGCAAACAGCAGAGAATGACTGAGGTGAACTGAAGTCATGATATTGTTGTCACTGGAAAGGGAAAAAATATCTCATGCTTTTATATAACTTTTGCTGTGCTGGGTGATGTCTGAAATAGGCTTATATTTGTCACCAATGACTATTTATCCAGAGCGCTGGGCAGGTGAGTCAGTGTTTACTGTTAAAATGCAGAAAACTTCCTTATTCACTGCATTGTTGACAAAGTCCTTCCTATGGGCAAAGTAGTTGAAAGAGGAAATTCACATCTGATATTTTAGCTTCACACTCTCTGTATTTACAGTTCACCTAATGCTTATGAACATGCAGGTACTAGCTGTCATCTAACAACTTCCTTCGGTAGTCTTTACACAGTCTGAAAACAATCCTGGAATTAAATAATTCAATTGTATTGTTAAAAATTACTTTTCTCCTTGCAAAACCTGGGAACTAGGGTAATAAAAATACTATTTTAATAGTATTATCAATTAACATAGATGGAAATTTTCTAAGATACAGATTTTTTGAAAAAGTTTACATCTTAAATTATAGCGAGATGAAGTGCTAAATGGTTAATCTACACAAAATTTTCAGAGGAAAGACTGTTTGAACTAGTAGTAGCATTATTTTGCAGGGAAACAAACAGGCAAAGATAAGCTGGAGAAAGATATCCTGACATATATGCATACTGCTACCCAAAGCCTGATAAGATTCCTGGTGAAGTGATGAAGACCCAGAGTATTTTTGGTACCAAGGAAGGCTGTGATAACACAGCCTGTCATGTAGATAGAAGAACGTCCCATGTTGACTTCCTTAGCTGAACAAAAGTTCCCTGAATTTTTGCTAGAACAGCGTTCATCCTCTTGGATCAGGAAAGTCTTTCCTTCATAATAAATCTCTTATCACTCCAGTCTGTTGCCTCCGCAGGATTCCAGCACACTGCCGGGAGGCAGCGTGTCTATCCCTGGAAGTGGAATTAATGCAGTCTTTCTGTTTGCAAGATATTTTTCTAGTACATGGCCTCAGATATAGTAACAGTCATTACTTTAAGGGTATTGAACTATTGTAAATATCTCAGCAGTTGAGTATACACCCTAGGAAAGGCTAATGTAGGCCACTGAGCACAAGATGTATGTTTTGAGAGGTGAATTACAGCAAAAAATAACTGTGAGAATCATAGTATATTAATGATTAAAAATCATAGAAAAATTATGTCATTAAATTGATCTTTTTAGCGATACTTAGAATTAACAGCAATATCCATGTAACTGAGACATTTATTAAAAGATCAAGTGCCTTTCTGAAATTTGCTCTCTCCTCTCCAGTGCATAATTCAAGAAGAACCCAATGGAGACAGCACACAAGAACAGACCCCTGGGTCCTCTTCATATTGCAAGTATGTACTAATGCATTTTTTGGCAAAGTGACAGAATCAAAGAGAGAAAAGCTAGAGATGAGTGTTGTGGGTGAGAACACTTTTATGGACAAAAATACCATTAATGTCAGAAAATGGGACATCCGAGATAGAATTTATATCAAAATTCTATCAAAAGGCACTGAGAAATAAACAAACAAACATGGCAATCAAAAAGAAGAAAACCCATTCACCTCCACCCTCAAAATCTTAGTCATTGCCCTGCAGGTTCAGTTTGTCTTCTGATGTTGATCTATTCTGTAATAAATACAGAAAATTCAAGATGTGCATCTTGAATGTAGTGCTATAGTTACTATGCTTGAACATAATAATATAAGCTACAACAGTCATGGAGGAGACTTATAGACCCACCATGAAGAGTGTGGCTTAAGCTATGGTTAAGAAAAAACCTCAGATCTGAATTAACCTGATAGCCACATAAATTTGGCTTTGGATCAAAATTTTCGGCTGGCCCTAAAAAGGGTTATGGAATAGAGATGAACATATTCTCTGAGCTTTGTGAAATTCTGGAGATGAATGATGATGTTCAGAGTTATGTCTATGGCTTAGAAATGGAATTGGAAAGAGAGGGGTAAGGAAATAATAGAGGAAAAAACCCTTTTTTACATAAATAACAACATTTTCTGGTGTCTAGTACATGAGTACCAAAAAGACTGAAGGTGAAACATAAAGATGATCTGGGCAATGGATTTAATCCTAGAAAACTTGGCCCCTCTGTGCCATTTTGGGCACTATTAAAGTAAGAACACATGTCCCTGCCTCAGTGTTGCAGTCTCCAAGGTATTTTGGAAAGTAAACAATGAGCCTATGGAGGCGCAATACCCGATAAAAACACAGTCCATCAGCAAGTGAGCACTTCTCACCTTGCCATTTAGTCCTGATGTATATGGCCCCCAGGTGAGTGAGGGAAGTAATTGTCTGCTTTTGTCATCTGCAGATGACGCCTGTACATCATCACAAATACCTCTTTGCTTTGGTCCCTTGGTAAGGAAGATGCCACTGCCACCTTTCTACAGCGGTATCTCAAGGTGAGCAGTCAGCATGCAAGGCGCAATAGTTTCTGCACGATTTTAAGCTGCATGTTGCAAGGGTTAGAAATCAAAGCATCATCTTTTTCTTGGCAAAAGCACCATCTTTTTCTTCTTTCTTTCTAATTCTTTCCAGATGTTATTAATGAATGAGAAGGCTGGTGGATATTATCCAGGATGTCCCATACTTATTTCTCAAACACAATTCTTTTAGGCTATGGTCTTCTTGAGGAACAGAATGGCAGGAGAACTAAAGGATGTGCCTCCTGTTACTTACTGGACTGTTTCATATGATATTGTGTATGATAGGGTAAAAAAAACTTCTTCAAAGCATTCTGAAAGGGAAAACTGATTTATTCTGAGAGTTGAAGAAAAGTTTCTTCTATTTGTTTCGTTTATAGAACACTAAGAAATCTGCAGTATTTCCTCAGATACTCTGGATCCCCACTGACACAAATAATTCCAGCTGTGATCAAGGCATGCAACAAGGTACCTTCTTAGCTTAAACAACTGTGCTGAATTCCTGTGCAAATTAGGGAGCTGTCTATGCTAATTACCAGCTCTGATCGTTTGTTATCAAACTCACACTATTTGTGCACACAGATGAGTCTAATGTGTGCGGATCTGGGACAGATGCTTGCAAATGCTCTGTGAATGTGTAATCATCTTGCTAGTTCCTTCAAGAGAAGTAGAACTTCTACCTGAAAGACAAACCATGGTAAATACAACAATTGGGTGAATATATATTTGATGTTAGCTCTTAAAACTGTATTTTCTTTCAGATAAAATTATTTTATCATACCATTTCAATTCTGTCCGTAAAGCAAGTTTTAAAAAAATGTTGCTTTGTGCAGCCATAAATCTTGTTATTGCATTATCCCATAAACTCATATAATTGAAAAAGTTATTGGGTCATTCTGGGAAATGAGCTGAAAACCTTAAAAATAAGTTTTAGCTGGTATACTTAAGAGTATCTGGCATTCAGGCCCCCTATATATTTAAATACAGCCATTGTTATTCACGTGCTATTTGTACTGAAGTAGTTCCTGGGCTTCTAGTCACGGAGAAAGGGTATCACTTTGGTTCCACCTTAAGAATCAACGAGTGATTTTTGTTTGTCTATATAACATTCACTGTACATTAGTATGCACCAAGTCTGGGTATCTTTGAATAAAAAAGCAGTTACATACATAGATATTGGTATGACAGGTAATTTTTGCCTAAAAGAAAAGAAAACCTCAACTCTTTAAATACTGCATACATTCTGCTACCTTCCTATCTCTAATACGTATTTACTTTGATCAGATTTCTTCTCCAGTCATGTTACTTGATTGTCAGTTCATTTTTATTTCAGTTGCTGACTACTGTGAAAGCTGATGAGAGTAGTCATCGCCACTACAGAGAGCTCTGAGAGGTGGCACTAGATTCACCAGTGGATAAAACAGAGAGGCTAGTATGAGGCTAGTATGAGGACTTGCGTGTTTCTGCTAGGCTGCTTGTTTTATTGACAAGAAACTTCAAGATACCCATCGTATATGACAGTAAAATCAAGCCTTAAATCTTCTTTTGGCTGAAGGCTGCAGAATGAACTTAGGTGACTTTCCATCCCTCAAATTCTCACTGTCAAGACTCATTGCATATTTCTTTGAATCACGTTCACTACTTTGATGGTAATATGGATTTTTTTCCCCTATGGTGAAGGTTCATTTAGTGAGTCATTTTGCTCTCCTACGTAAAATAGCTTCTACATCTTTTTTTTTTTTTTTAAATGCATAGCTGATTAAATCATAAGTAATTGCTCCTCAGAAAGAACAGTATTTTAAATCTCTTAGACTTTCTGCCTTTCAAATCAAAGAGTTCAGTGAATCATTAGGTGTTCCAATGTATTAACAATTTCAGTGGTTTGAAGAAAAAAACCCACCCCTCTTATTTCCTACTCTGTTAAAGTTACTTTTGTTCTTACTTATTACCTGCTCAACAAAATTAGTGTTTCTAGCTCTCCCAGTGCGGCACGTATCTATGGCTGCATGTTCAGTATTCAAAATATAGCGGTGACTTCCATTTGTTACTGCTATGAGTAAGTCCTTGAGCTCTGTATGTGAAGCTGACCCTCAGCTGCTGACCTGTGGAAAGCTGCACCACAAAGAATTGCATCTTACTTTATTTAAAACACCCACAGGGGTGGCAATAACAGTATGCGATAGCAATGAAAGTTTCAGTTTTTAATATATATGCCCTGAGCCTACACACACAAGCATACACTGGCTGAATTGCTAATTAGAAAATAAAAACTGCTGCCAAGGGACTGATTTATTGAAGTGTTATACTAGTCAGAAAAAAAAAGAAAAACCCACAAAAAGCCCACAACTTGACTAAGAGAGTCTTTATTGTGATGTATCTTCAAATTAAATGGCTTTTATTTTAAGCCAAGCTGCTCACTTTGCCTAAAATGCCCTCCGGGATTGTTTGCATGAATCGAGGAAGTGAACTGCTGACAGGTCCTATGGATTGCACCAGCTGAACGTCCTCACCCTTCTAAAGTAAAATCTTGGATTTGATCAAACCTGCTGACTCACCTTAAATCCAGCTATATTCATATCTTTACACTTAAAAAAACGATAATCAAATTTCTTCCATGAGTAGAACATCCTATCCTGTGAGATGCAGAGTGCATGGTGCAACGTGCTTAACATTCTTCATTGCCTTCAGGAAGTACAGTGGTCCCCAGACCTTCCAGGGGCTAGAGAAGGTTCAGTCTCAGCCCAGAAATCCGGCATCTTTCATACCTTATTCAAGAAGTGGAGCTGCTCTTGGGAGTGTTCGCAGCTGCCTGCTGTGATCATTCCTTTGCCTGATACACTATTTCAGCTGAAAAAGCTGTTTAATGCATTGATAGTGATTTGTTCAGCTGGAAATGTGTGTGCAGTGCTTTATACTTCATGGCAAGGAGCTGGCGTTTTTTTTCATTAGCCACACACCATGTTGTTATGCGAGGCAATTGTACACAGTAAATTTACGTAATGCTTCCCCTCAACTGGTGGGCTGCAGATGATGTCCCTGGCAATTGATATTGACATTAAAACCAGTTATTTTCCTGTGATAGTTTTATCTACATTTCACATAAAAGAAATGAAGGAGAAAATTATCAAACAGTTTTTGCATGAAAGAAATGTCCTTGATTCAGTAGATGCCAAATGGAAGTTATGTCCCAGTATCCTTATAAATGAAATTATTTTCTACTAATACAAGAAACTCAATCAGTAAAAGGACAAGATATTCCACATATTCCAGAACTGAGCAGTATTGTAATCACTGAGTACATGCATACTTGTTTTTGTCTTTTAGGGGATACCTGCGGACCAGGAGGATGTGGACCTGGAAGACTGGGCCAAGATGCTGTGTGGTGTGTGAAGGATCTACACTTATCAGCATATTCACTAGCTTGGCATGAGATTAGCACAGTCCTGAGGGACTGAGAATGTCACTAGAAAAGTTCAGGTCAGTTACTGCAAGCTCCTACGGATATTTATGTGGACAGCCTTTGAGACTCAGGCATAGGTGGGAGGCATGCTTGGAGCATGGTGTCTTGTGGCTCTGCCTGAGTCGGTCACTGAAAACGGATGAGATATAGTCCTTGTTTTCAAAGGAAAGACTGAGGAGCTGGATGTGTCTCAGCAGGATTACAACTAGTTCTCATTATTTCATTGTTCTAGTCTGATACTACTGAGTAACACATGGTAAGACAAAGTACAGAAGAAACACCAGGAACTCGGCAGCCAGCCTGAATGGGTTGTTCCTCAGCTTAGCCAGGAGTGTATGTGCTCCTACATGTGGGTTTCTACAGCATGCGCTCTAATCTCTGTGGATGGTCATCATAAAGGACTTAGTTCTCTGCTCTTATTCAACAAGTCTCAACTCCAGGCTGTTTGGTTTTGCTACTTCAGCTGCCAGTCAGTGCTCATGAAGCCCACACTCAGCAGCACGCCTTGGAAGTTCTACTCAGCATCACACAACTGTCAGTGTTCGAATCAGGGATACAGTTCTGCTTCTGAAAGCCAGAACTAAAATCAGGATAACATCCATTATAAACAGCTACCAGTTTTGTTTTACTTCACTGTGGTCTCTGGCTATTGAGCTCATTCCACATCTGCTTTCCAGCAGTTCTATACCTCTGGATTACTTCTAGTTCAGCTGGAAGGTAAGCTGACATAGATCGCAAAGAAAAGGGGTAACTGCATAGGCAGTGTCCTTGCCATACAACAGTAATTATTTTTCCTTGTTGCAGTTTTGTAATATCAGAAATTTTTTGGTCCTTACTAGCTCGTTCTTTTCTTTTTCTTTGTCTTTTTCTATTCTTCCAAATCTTAAGATTTGTTTCTCCCCTCTGTACATTGCTCTGCCTACAGTTGCCCACCCACTGTTCCTCCCTCAGAAGAAAAACTGGTGCTAAACTAATTAGCACTGCTGTGCAATACATGCAGAAGTACCAGGGTGTTGGTATGCGTTTTTCAGTGTTGTTTAGAGGCAGAAAGATGGCCAGATGACTTCCTCTGGGAGTTCAGTGCTTTACACCCGATGGCTTTGTTGCTAGGGCCCCTTTCAGGTTGTTCCATTGACGCTCTCTTGGCTTCTTGCTGTAATATTTGTGATGTGATAGGAAAAGATCTTAGCAACGCTTTGACACCAAGTGGTCTGTGAATCTGTACTTTTTTTTTCTGAAATGAGGTGAGACTGTAGAGCTGGCAAACTGGTGATAGAAATATCATTAATAGAAAATATTATTTCTTGGCCACTGATGAAAAGGAGTGTAGTTAGGCAACGGCAGAGCTGACACCTTCATGGTGTCATGATCAAATCAAACCAAACCAAATCAAAATATGATTTGGCCAGTCTGATAATAGTAACTACCCCTTCAAAATTAATTTCCTAATTGTACGGTAGGGGAGCAACTCAGATGTTGTGTATGCTGTAAAGTACCTTACCTTGCCTCCTGCTGATGCTTCAGAAACCTCACTAGGCCTTAGATCATATCTACCAGTCCTGAGCTGAGATCTTGAACACACCAGTGTATCCAAAGTGGTGCTGGGTGCCCTTGTTTGAGACTCTCCCGAATTACTGCCTCACTTTCTATCATGCGACAGTATCACTGCCTGTTTCTAGACCTTTATTTCTATTTGGTTTTAAAGTCTCTGTAAGCCCAAAATGTATTATCAGCTATGGAACTGAAACCATCTCAGGTTTTTTAAGCTTTTCTTGCCTTACCTGTAGTGCTTGGATGCATTATAGGGCATGCTACAACGGTGTTCTGTTCATCCAGGATATGCCCACTAATTGAAGTCTCTGTTTTATCCATTTCACAGCCTACTCATCCGGAGGACTTCACCCAGCTGACAGCCTTTTGCTAGAAGAGATGGGGATCACCACTTTGCACCCTTCGTGCTGTGAGCACCCACTGCCTGGCCTAGGGAGACCCCCAATGCTGGGCACAGGGGCATTGCAGAGCTGCTGCCCTGGGGAGATGGGAGACTCAGCAGACAGGGAACCAAACTTCAGCTGGTTTTGACGAGCATGTTGAAATCACAGTAAATGAGGGTATAACTCACGGAGACTTACCTTTGGTATTCAGCAAAGTGTAAGGATGTATTTCAAAGTGGCTTAGCTGTAATTAAAATATTTAATAGCAAGATGCTGTTAAATAAGGGTTGAAATGAAAAGCCTAACTCACTTCAGGTTTAGTTACCCAGGTCTCATTACTGCAGGGTGAACACCAAGTGTAGCTGAAGTCTGCTGGGGCAACTGATGTTGATTCCAAGGAAGAGGGGATTCATCAGCTTGGCTTTTCCTCCTGCTGATGGTTGCACCTCCGTTCATCAAGCGAACAACATTGTGAAGATAAAAGTAGTGACATTCTTTGCTGCCAGGATCCTTGGCCAGATTTTCATACTTCAGGTGTTTCTTTTAGGAATGACATCTACTTGCCAACGTTCCTTCCCTGGTGAGTTCACTCCTGGTGGCTCCATTGTCAAAAATGTCTTCTTCATAGACACTTTGGTTCTGCTTTCTAAGTTTGCTTTAATCTTCTCAGTTTGAATCAGCCCCTTTTAGCCATCTGGGGAGTCTTTAATCAGATTTTCCAAACTGCTACTCCAGAGCCATCTCTGGGTGGCTTTTTAACAGCAGTGTGACTTTTATTATGTCTTCAATAGTAAATTCAGGACATCTGCACTTGGATTACACATTTTGCTCCCCCTTTGAAAAAAAGCCTTTAACAAATCAACCCCCACCCCAAAAGACCCTTTTGTGCTCCTCTCTGCAAGGAAACTACAGCAGCAGCAATACACACAAATGACTAAATAGTTATGGACTTGACAGCTGATGACAAATTAAGTGCCATTATTTGGCATTCATCTTGTCTTTCTAATTTTCTTGAGCCTGAAGGCTGGCAGAGGTGTGTGAAGGAATAAATACCCTATACTTAGTAGTGGTAATTAGCCTATGACCGCACTTGGTTGCTGACTCACCTGAGGCAAACAGTGAAAATGACTGGCCTGATTCTGTTCTTCCTTGGATGTCTGTGAGTTAAGAGCAAGCCTCGCCATAGTTTGTTAGTGGATGCTCATTGGGTTGAGGAAAGCCTCTCTAAAATGGAGCTACTGGAGTCTTCAAGCTGAACCCAAGTGTCAATTTTCCTATGACAAGTTGGGGATCTAGCCCTTGTTTAATGCATCAGAAGAGAACCTCCTTCCTTCTTCCTAGAGACAATTGTAGCTTCTCCTGTCTCACTGCAGCGTAACTAAAATGTTCCTTTTGTGACAGTGAAAAAAGAAGAGTTCTCTGCAAGCTGATGCAGAGCCAAGAAAGATCAAAAGCCCAGAGAAAGAAAAGATAAACCAGTCACTTTAGAAAAAAGGTTTTGAGGAATTTAGTTTATTGTGGCTTTGGGGGAGGCTGGTCCTTCTTTCATTATTCAGAAGGGAATGGACAGAGAAAGCAGGAAAGTGCCAGTCCCCCTGGTGGGGGCAGGAATGGAAGAGTCCAGCGTCAGGGGATTCCTGACACTTCATCCAGGGATTAAGAAATCCCTGGTGAGATGAGGAAGGACAATCACCTCCATCTACCATAGACATGAGGCATGCCTGGATGCAGACCTGCTTGGCAGCATGGCACCCTCATGACTCTTGGAGCACGCAGAAAGGTACCAGGAGGGCTCTCTAATGACCCCATTGGCTGTGAAAAAAAAGCAGGCAGACCTTGCGCAGCTCACGGGCTAGGCACGTGGAGCCAGTGTAAATCTATGCATTAGCTTCACTGGGTGATGTTTCTTTGTCTTTTCCTTACAGCAGTACCTGCAGTGTATGTTGGTAGCCTAATTGCCCCCTGTGCGTTGTTGTTTTGTTCATTATTTTGCACTGTGCCCATTTAAACTGCAATCCAGGCAAGAATTATGAGGTGCTCCCAATAGAGAGTACAAATGTGGGGCTGGGAGTTAGGCAGTCACTTAACTAGCAAACATCTACGCCAGTTAAGAGAATTTTGCAGCATGGACTGTTCAGCTCGTGTCAATGCTCTAAAAGAAGCAGATGCACAAGACAGCACTATTTATTTTAATCCCATGTATACAGACTGTTCTTTCTTTCTTTCTACAGAGCAGCTGGTTTTTCAGACAAGCAGTTCTACTCCTGTATAATCTTTTTCTTTTTAATACGGGACAGAAATATATGCCAAATTTATACTATGTTGACATTATGGCTTCAGTGGTGATTGTGTCTGTGTAAGAGTGATGTTAAAATTGATTGAAGAAGTCACAATTTGTTTTATGTTTGTCTTTTTCACAGAACCCCACAATGTTGTGGCAACATTGTTCTTGCAAAAGCAAAGAACATTGCTTTTCTTGGTTTTGTTACCCCCTTCTTGAATTCATCCTTTCTGTTGACAGCCCAGTTTGTTTGAAATGCTGTTGCTTCCCTCCTGTCATTTTGCGAATGTCAGTCTTTGAATGTTCCTACACAAGTGTTACATTCCTTGCTCTGATGCTGCTGTTGCAGTCTGACTCCAGCCTGTTTCCTCCCCATTCTTGCTCTCATTTTCCCTCTCTAAGCAGTCTCTCCTTAGATGATCTCCCTCTCAAGTAGCTCCATTTAGCTATTTATCTGTGACAAATTTATCTGTGAAACTTTCTGAAGCTGTCATCTAACAAAGCACTTGACTTCTATGGGGCTGCTGACCTGCTTAAAGCAGCACAAGTGCTTTGCCTGGAAGCAGCGGCCCTTTGTCTGTATTTTCTGCTTCTGAACTGCATCTTAGAGCAGATCTGTAAGCACCTCTGAGTGCACTGCACTTTCTTTTCTGTTTCTGCAGTAGCAGCAATTGTGTCACAACACAAGCTGTGGCTCCAGAAACCAATGCAAGGTCATAAATGGAGAACAATTAGATGCAGATGGCAGATAAAGGAGAAAAGCAGGTTTGTTCTGAAAATATGAACTCAAGCTTTTATATGGGTCCTTCTGAACTGTGACAAAAACATTCAAATACTCAGGAGGAGTGAAAAAAAGCAAGGCTGCTATCAAACAGAATGCTTTTTAGCATCTCCCGTGAAGCTCCAACCCATGCTTAATGTTTCAGAAACTACAAATCCTATAAAGCAACTCAGAAGAAACACAGAGCACTTTGTGTCCCTAATGTCTCTTACAGTTGGAGTTACGTAGCTTCTTGAGCAAGGCTTCCTACTGAACACACAGAGAAACTCATTAAAAGAAGTATATTACTTTAACCCACTCTGCTAAAAGCTGGTCCTATGAAGCTGAGGTGTGATAGCTCTGATGATAGGCCTACTTTCCATAGCCTGTTTCAATTTGTAATTGTGGCATTTCCCAGCTACCACAAGCTAGAAGAAAGAAATAAAAATGAGCAGGAAACAACAGTTTTTAATATCTTTGTCATTCACCATTTTTTCTTAAATTAGAAGCAAAATAGAAAAATATTTTACTGCATATACTTTCAGCTACTTCCCTTAAAAGGGAAGCAATGTGAATGCTGCTGTTACAGCCATACAGATGACAAGTCTCCTTTCTCTCTCAGTCCTCTACCAGCTGCAGTAAAAAGACGAGTTAGCCAGGATCTTGCCCTGCACTGCATAAAACTTCTAAGAACCATATGGGAAGGAAGATGATGGAAATGGATAAGCTCAGACTTAAGGCTAACTGGTTGCAAAATCTTGCTGGCTTTGATGACAGGCACGTAAGCACTACGCCCAACCTATCCGCATTCTTGGAACACTAAACACCCTTAAAAACCTGCTCATAGGAATATGACTACTGCTGAACTACGCTCTTAGGTACAGATACAGGAGCTATAGGCAAACTAGCTTTGGGGCCAGATGCAACCTGGCTCTGTTGTGCTCAGCCCCAGCTAATTCTTCTTGCTGCTCAGAAAAATCAGAAACAAAAAGCAGTTGCTCATGTGGAAATCCAGACAACATGCACCAAGATATCTGAAAGGCCTTTCATGGGGAAAACACTAGATGAAGGAGACAAGAGTGCACTAGCTGAGATTTGCCTTCCACAAATACCTCAAAAACAGGCACTGGGCTCACAGTCAAAGAAAAATCTCAGCCTGCTGGGGTCAATATCATAGACTGGGCAGAAAAAAGAAAAAAAAAGAAGCCTGTTCACACACTGCCTTCATCTTTCTATCAAACAGTTTCCCCAATGCTCTCTGTACACCTCCAGAGCCAGAAAAAGCTTTGTTTAAGGTGTAATGAACGTGCAGCCTTGTGCAACCTGCCTTAAATCATGCCAGGCAGATGACACTGCAGCCACTGGGTGATAACTAGAGTAATAGCACAGCTGACAGGACAGCTACCAGCAAAGCCAGGCAGGGATCCAGCCTCTGAACCAGATGATGCTCTCGGTAGAAACAAACCCTTGTGTAATAGCAGAGTCCAGATGGCTCCAGTGGCTAATGAAGCTACTCCTTGTGGCGCTGGATGAAAGGACAACTGAGGAGTTAGGACCAAACATACCAAGAAGAATTTGGCTTGCTTATGAGAAATAAGCAGCAACTGACTGAGAATTCTAATAGTGGGCCAATAGGCAAAAATAATTGCTGGGCAAGTAGGATTTATGAGGTACATAAGTCTAGTGATGGTTTACACTTACATGCTGTAAATCCCAACAAGCACATCTCACCCATTTTTTCTGCTGTCAAAAGCAAATGCTGACTTAAAGAACACAGCATATAAAATACATTTCCAGGTAATGTCTGATTAATTCCAGCTGCATTGCATTATCTGTAGTGATGGACAATATGCACTTACTCCTGCCTGCTTCTTTCACTCCTCCAGGATGAATTCACTGAGTTTTCTTCTGAAATGCTGCAGCTGTTTGGGTAGGTCCTGCTGAACATACACAAGGCACAACCTATAGAATAGAATAGTATAGCATACTTATTCTTAATTTCTTTCAGTTTTCCTTAGACAATAGAAAGCAATAAAATGAACCAGAAAGGGGTAACATAGCATGCGTCAGTCAGCAGAAGCAGCAAACCACCTCTCTTAAAAGATAAACAAAGTCATTGCATTCACAGAAGTGTAGAAATTTTCCTACCCAGTTCATCCTCTTCTTGCAGGCACTGCCTGACCCTGAAATGCACAATAATATTAATATATATTAAAAAAATTCCATTTCATCAGAATGCAAAGTTTTAAGCCATACAAGACTGCAGAATTACAGCCACGCAAGACCAGATCCCCATTCTCTTCTGTCCTCATACAAATGTACACAGAGAAAGAACACAACTCCCAGCCTTCTAAGAAAATCAAACCTTCTCATTCAGAAGCCTCAGAGCTTCAAAACCCACAAATTGTTATGCATATTTCTGGGTAGAGACCTAATTTCATAGGGACGAATGCTAATAAACATGCTGACGAGTATTTATCTCCCTACTTTGATGTCGTCTTTACCACTGTCACCTCTTAGTTGATGATATTGTCGGAACCCAGTCGTCAGAGCTGGTCACTGGCTATGTGACAGATAACAGCCGTATCTATCCTCTTGAGAGGTTTAACACAGCGGAAACTGAAAAGTCTTATGTGGACAAGCTTGACAAAACTGCTGTTTTCTACCCGAATTACCTGCCACTCAGTGAGTATCCAGTGCTACTATTATGCCATGCAGAGGAATCTTCCAAAGAAGGTGGGTGTGCTGGGACCTCAGCTTCCACCAAAACAGGGCTGGAAAGTGGGGTGCAACAGACGTTTCTCTTGCACTCCACTTCCACCCATAAAGTAAGCAGACAATAAGGCCCAGTGGAAGAGTGGCAAAGGGATCTTAAAAATGATTTGGTGACTACAAAACTACACTCTTGCTTTAGGTAACAGCTGACTGTGTAAGCATCTCAGCAAAAAAAATGAAGCTGGAAGATCATAGGTACGTCTAAAGTATGTTAGGCACTGGAGGTGGGAAAAACCTGAAGCCATCTTTACACTGAAAAATAAGAATATTTTTTACAATAGAACTCTAAATCGTCCTGATTTCATAGCATCTCCATGGAAAACCTAATCAAAAGACCAAGGAGTGAAGAAAATTTCTGAAGCCATTAGATCCACTTACAAAGTATAACTATCATCAAAACTTTAGTTACTAAGTCTACATCCACACTAGCATGTCCATTGCACACCATGCAAAGAGCATTGCCCATTCCATCTAGATCAAAGCCCACCACAAACACGTGAACCTGGTGACCATCGGTGGAAGGAGTGGGAGGAAAACTGGACATCAGTAGTGGTAGACACAGTGTGATGAAATGGCAGACTCAGTATCAGTGCTCTCAAAAGACAGAAAATCTCCTCTGGAGCTAGCCGAAGGCTTCAAACGTTCCTCTGAGGGAGAGCTTAATTTCCTTGCTCTCCTTTGCTTAATTTCACATAAATTGCCTAGAGTTTGTTAGCGCTGTCCTTGAGAACTGTTTGATTTTAGCTTGTCTGAGCTGTTCCTGGTAGCAGTTTAAATCTCATTTGCTGTCCAGCCTCTCTGACCTTGAGTCAATTCATGTCAAAATGCTAATAAACAAATACATTTCATCTAGATTTGTATTTGTGACATGCAGAAAAAATGGGTACAGTATTATACACACAATACTAATGATGTTTTATAGAACACTATCATTATTTTTATAATTATCTTAGAAAAGTGTGCCTAGAAGACGAATTAAGCTTCTACTCTTGAAATTCTCCCAGTGTCAGTATAATAAACTGTCAAACCCATGCTGCATGCCTCCAAGGAGCAAAGGTTATCCTTCTGTATAGATCTTAATGTTTGACTGGTAGCTCAGTTGCTAGTACAAAGAAGAACAAGCAAAGATATTGTTCAAAATTTTCAATCTTTAGCAAGATATGACCAAAATCCCCAGTTCAAACACCTCATATTCTTTGATTTGTTAGAAATTTGTACCTTTTGGAGATAGGTGATGTATGGAAGAAAGTTCTGCATACGTTTTATGAAAGCCTGAACAAAAATCATGAATGCAAACAAAAACCTTGGACCTCCCCTGATGCCTGCAATGTGGTTCTCTCTTGCCTTTAATATATTGTTGCGATCATGAAGTCTACACACTTGTGATTCCTGTACAACAAATTTTCAGCCTGAGGAATAGCAGAATTCAGACATATTACTGGCAGTAAAAATTATAACAGTAATATTACTTCAGAAGCTTGGGGAAAAAAGGCGCCTTCTCAAAATGTACATTTCAAATAACCCCCAAAACCCTTTCTTCATAGGGTTGTGGAGGTTTTTTTTGTTGAAATCATATGCTTTAAGAGCAACTCACAATAGAAATTAGATGTTGAAATGTCATCTTGATATCTCTGTGTCAGAAAATTTTGAAAACTCATATCATATCTTCACATTTTCTTTAAGTTTATTTAACAGGATTTTAATTTTATAAACTGTTCTAAATTTTAAATTGCTACATGTCATAGTAATAGCATACAAAGAACAGTGAAGTGTAGTGTCAAGTTAGGTAATTATGTAGGTATGTATGTATTTCTATCACCATACAGAATATGATAGCTACTGAAATATTCTGGGTTTTTTTCTTTTTTTAATTAATTAATGTTAGTTTTTACTTAGTGTGATGCAGGGATCTTTTCTAGATCAAACTGTCTTCTACAAAGACATGTGAAACACGCCTCAGGGATGCTCCTACTGCCTGTTTGTAAGTCAGAGATCAATGGCAGAAACTTGAAATTCCTTAAAAATAGAATGGAGAGAGGGAGGCTGACTGCAGCGGGCATTCAAAGCAGCAGTGAGGACGCCCGAGATGTCAGAATTGGATCAGTCTCCTCATCCTTCCACCACAGACAGATCATGAAGCAGGTCTTGATCTGCCACACTTTGTGGTCTAAGTTTTTCAGTTAAACCAGCATCAGTTTTGGTCTACCTCAACCTCCTAGTGACTAATTTTTCTAGCTGTGTCCCACACAGACATGCAGATGTAAAGTGCTGCTTTTATGTCTATGTCACAGTAGCTGTTTTGCCACCACTTCTGCAATCCACTTCACACAGAAGTAAAGGCAGTTTTACTCTGCAACCTGCACTTTGTACACTCCTGGGACTAAAAAAAATTCATCTTTATGTTTTCCTGTATTAAAAGGCACAGGTAAAGGAAAATCCCTACATATACTATCCAGGATTACTGATTATAGTTCTCCAGTATTTCACTGTCTCACATCACAGCCAGCTCTTCTTGGAAATGAGATGATTTATGTTCCCAGATAAATTGTATAGGTAAGTTATAACAGCTACATAAAGACACGTATAGTCATGTGTGGAGAGAAACAGAGGGTGAACGACTGTTTTCTCAAGACTCAGAAGTTGTTCTCTCTCTCTTTGTGATAACAAGAAAACTTTCTTTCTGTGACTTTAACTATGACCTTTGAAAGACAAAAAAAGAAATGTATAATTATTGCCACTTATTTCTATAATGTTCCCCTATTATGCTATTACTAAAGACAACCTACAATGTTCTTTGCAGTGGTACCGTGAAGTTTCACCTTTCAATGTGGTTGTAGCTGGAAGACAGGGGTTGAAAGGCAGTTTAAGAGTTGCCTCCTATGTATTTGTAATAATGGATTTCTTCATAGCAGAATGGTTTTATTAAAAAGAAGTGTCTAGTTTGACTTGCCTAGAAAGCTACACACAAAGCCACATGCAAAAGATGCAGATCTGAATTACTCTCATTCTCATAAAAGGACTTTCCAGTTCAAAATCTATTGACAGTGTTTTGTCTGGTCATTTAGATGAAATATCCTGTCCACAACGTGGTTTGGCTTCAAATAAAACACCTTCACTGATTCAGCTTGTTTCCTCTTTGCTGAATTTTTCTCAGGTGTCATTTATATTATTAATCTTAGATAGTCATATTTAAAAGACAGCCTGCCTCCTAACTGGAAAAAATAAACTAAGAAAATCTGATTAGAAAAGTGCTTCTTCAGTTCCCATATTCCACTTACACCTTCTTCTAGCACTTTTACAATTTTCCACACGATGTTCTAAGTCAGTGGTTGAGACTTTTGTAGTGAGAAACAACTTTGCTGCCATTGCTGAAGTTAATAGCACAGAACCTGCAATACCTTTACCAGTCACTGTACTGGCCAGGGTTATAATTGCAAATTCCCCTTGGATAATGGTAGCACAGTGTTATCACCGTGGAATTGCATTTGAAAAAAAACCCTCTCTTAAATGCACACTGATTTTTTATATCTTCCCTCCTTTGGCAGTGCCTGAGGCGTATCGAACCTGGTTTATATAGTCCTGTGGCACAATCCCAAAAGGATGCAGGTCCTCTACCCCTGAGTTAATTATGGGTAAAAACATTTAAAGCCATGGGAGGAGAAGGAGTCCAGCTGCACAGAAGCTCACCTTGCTGTCCTCATTAGTGAATAGTTTCCAGCTAATTCCTTTCCTGGCAGGTCCCACTCAAATGTTGTCAAAATGCTTGATAGATAGGAGGATGGATGGAGAGCATCTGTGTATGCTTCCTGCATCGTCATAGGCATTTCTTTAGTTTCTTGGAGGAAGTCATGAAATAAATACAAGTGCCTCCATGGGGAACCTGTGATAATGATGCGGGACAACCATGTAACAATGCATAGAGGGATTCAGAGATGGTAAAAAATGTGGATTTAACAGAGGCCAAAAAGGTGTGTCAGCTTGAACAAGTCTACATGGAGTTTTCAAATCCAGTAGAAAAATTAGAAATTTATTTAGGCAGTAAAAGAAGAGATTATGGAGTGGAAAATTAACCTTTATCATTCTAGTATTAGCTGCATAATTCCCTAGCTCAGCTCCCCATTTATCCCAGCTTCTCCATATGAATTGCATTCAGATTGCTCTTTGCTTAAATAATGCTCTCTAATATAGGGTTTACACTCCTTAAGAATGATAGTTCTTACAGGAACTTTAGAAAACTTCGTTTTCAATAAAAGCCTGCATAAAAGGAAAAGCATTTTAATGTATTTTGTTCTGATAGGCTTTGCACTGGCACGAAGACCTGCTGGGGCTTGGTTACATGCTGCTGCCTGGTTTATAGTGGCATGAAAAAGATACTCAGAACGCAGGTAAAAAACCCCTTGAATTCATCGAGTTTTTTGGGGATATATGCAAATTTCAAGGAAACATTGTTCTCCCTCTCTCAGCTCCGGTTAGAATTCATCCACGGCTGATTGCTTTCTTTGCTCCTAGGCTGGCTGAACTCCTTTTGTTTCCTCTGCAAGCTGAACACTGTACATTGATAAATCCTACATCCAGCTGCTCCTGGACTAGCAAACCTTTTCCTATTTAATTTCACATGAGAAAGTCTGGTCCCTCAGACACTTGTGAGTAACCTTTTCAAAACTGTGCAGCATTATCAGAGGTCCCAAGCAGTCCTTGGTCCTCCTTGCAAACAGACTAGCTACTATGTAAACCTAGCATAATTCTGCATGGCCTTTAGTTGTTAAGTATGGAGTCTGTAACAGGTGGCATTCTATACATTAGTCCTCGTGATATGCTGGATGTTCCCTCTCTTTTATCACATAGCACCCTCCTTTTTTTCCCCTCCTGCACTGTGAATTGGTTGCTGGATATTTCTGAAGTACCATTATGAAACTTTCTGATACTTCAAGGTTATTTTTTTTCTTTTAGTTTTTCTTCAGCTGTGGAGGATGTTTTTGTAAAGCCATGGGAACAGAAATAAAATGAATAAATTATAAATCTTTCTGCCTTTTGACACTTTTAAAGAGTAATCATTTTTTCAATTTAAGGTAACTGAAGGAAGAAACATAAATGAGTGAATGCTTATCCTCTTAGAAAGTGTGATTATCATCACCTTCAGCAGCAGACACCTGTTCACCTATTCTCCCTTAAAGGATGAAGCATAAAGCTTTCATTAGCAAATGAAGCAGGCTTTTATTGCAGTTGATGAAAAGTTAAATTAATCCTTTTGCAAACTTCCAATAACCTAAATCATTTTGCATTGATCTTTGTGCCCATATTGTAAAAAGGTATCTGCCTTTACACACAGATGTGACAGATATATGCACTTGCCAGAGAGAGAAAGACAAAATCAGGCAGGTAATGTGTTTTACTATGCTTTCCTACACCCGTGACAATTATTTTAGGTGGTTCGAGTACAACATGGTGAGACCTGTAATATCTACACCAGGGAAAAAGCAGACGTTTTTCAAGTTTGCCCTGCCACAGGTTGCTATAGAACAGAATCTTGTCATTTGGGCTTCAGGCACAAAACAGTTGGCCACCTAAATGCCTTCCTCCACTACAAGCCTGCATTCAGAGACATCAAAGAAGGATTCCAGTGGAAACTGAAGTGTTTGTGCATCGCTTGATTTCTCACCAGCACGTGGCTGCTTTTATTTTCTGGTGCAAAGAACTACTAAGTCAGACAGATACAGTGTCCTGAAGATCCTTGAGGCACAGTGATTGACTCTCTTCCCCTACTTTTCCTGCACTCCAAAGCATGTTTCCAGAGAAGACACCATGCTGTAGTGTTTGTGACCAGATGTGTCACTGTGAGATGATATGATATAGAGTAGCCTGAGATGTACCTGAACACTCTGGAAATTATGCCATGAACCAAACTGTCCCTGGAAGTGCCCTGGGTTTCAGGGAACTCAGAGGTGATTTAAAGCCACGTCTATTTGTATCTGATCCCACTGTAAAATAAAGCACTGATCTAAAATGACAATCCCAAACTCGCTAGTGGAGATAGACATACTGAGGAAGAGGAAAATAATTGCCAAGACATGCAGCACTATAGAATTCTGAATCCATTTATATCTTCCTTTACTGTCAGCTCTGCCACAGCCATAAGAATTTAGTTTCAGAGGAGGCAGTCAACATTTAGAAGTGCATAGTGAAACTGGCATGTAAAGGTGAAGGGCAGGATTTACTTATCTGGAAAAAGGCAACTATCCCATTGCTATGTTTTCTAGATTTCATCTATATTTATATTCTTTTAACGTGCACAGGGAGACAGAATTGGCTACTGGATGTGAAAAGAAACATTAAGCTGCAGACCTCGAGCCAGACTTGGGAAGCACAAATTGTTTCAGTTCGTATAAATAACCCACGTCATCACGGTGCTCCTTTTGTACACCGTCATTGGCTTTTGTTTGAGAAACGGGTCTTATGCTCTCTAATAACTTCTCAAGAGGCCAAAACTCCAGCTACTGTTCAACAACCATTCCTTCAGGAAGGTAAGCACCGTGACACTGTATCCCTAGAAGAAAGCTCTCACTGAAATCAGTGAGAACACACAAGACTCGCTATGAACAGCGCTAATGAACAAGGAACATAACAAACCTAAAAAGTAACATTTTAAAAGTCAGAGAAAATCTCCGTGATTCCCAGATTTCCATGGGAGTCTGGGTGTGCATGATCTGCAATTGCCCAAAAGGCTGAGATGCAGAGTGAAGAAAGAAGGAAAAACCAAAAGTGCAAAGCCCAAATACAGAAAGAAATGATGAGCTGGCTGAACCGTTGTAGGCAGCCACCAGTTTGCTCCAGTCTAGCTAGCTAGCTGTAAGCTTCTCACCCTCAGCACACAGTTTAAAAGCAGCTGGATGGCTTTTTAGAAAAAACTACACAGATTCTAAACCAGGACAGGGAAAGGCAGCACCAGAAAAACCTTTTCCCATTAGCCCTGTGGGAAAGGGATCCTACAGCTGACCTACATTTGCTCAGAAACCACTGCAAGGAAAAGCTTTTAAACATGGAAATTTTTTTTCCCTTCTTCTCCCTTCTTTGCCTGCCCCCTCTCTGCTCCCAAAGCTGAAGGTATGGTATTCTGCTAAAGAAAATCCTCCGACAGCCATCTCTGCCTGCGCTAACAGACTGTGAAAGATTTAGTCCAAACTTCTGTTCTGATCATGTCATGTCAGTTCTCTCCTGGCGTGAGGGGGCACAGACCAAGTAAGACAGATGCTTCAATCTTCCAAATAGTTGTCACTTCCCATCACTGTCACTTCTCAGAATTGTGACTTTCTAATATAGCAAACCCTGTAGGGAGGGGAAAAAATAACTCCCTCATCTCATTCCTGACCGGTTTATGGCTTTTTAACTCTTCCCCCATGAATGAACCTATCAAGCCAACAACAACTGAATGAGGGGTGCTGATTGTGCTGCCACAGGACAGTGGCAAGAATAGGTTTAAAGTTCTTACTCAGCTGGTCTATGATCTCACTGCTGTCCCATTTCTGTGAGCAAGAAGCACAGTCAACCCAAAGCGCCTGCAGGAAGGTGGGTACCTCTGGAGGGACAGGCGAGAGCCACAGGAGAGATGCTGTAAGCACAGTTCCCCCCTTTGTGTTCACCTGTAGGGGTGGAAGGATAGCTCTTTGATGGGTCTTTGCCTTGTTTAACACAAAACAAATTTCTGCGTCTGCAAGTGGAGATGGATGTTGTGCAGGCTTTTGGTACACGCGTGCGCACACACGACGAGGTGTTTCCTTGGCGACAGAAATGCCATAAAAGCTATCTGAAGAATTCCTTAGGGCTGTGCAACAAATAGAAACATTAACATGCTGAAAGCTAAATATAGCTGCATTTTAGTGCTGTTCACCCAAGTCTTTACTTAGCATCAGCTTGTATCTGAAACAAATGCAGTCAACAAGACATACAAGGATGTTTTCAATATTTTACAGTGTTTTGCTTTTAAATAGTGCAAGAAGGGAGATGGGGATGGGTAGGGGGTTATAGATGGTATCAGCCTACACTTTACTGCAGAATTACAGCCTTTCCTGACTTTGCTTTGAAGGTGCCCTTGATTTCGCACTGAAGGTGCCTCACTTCTGGGAGCAGCACAGGTTGAACCGATGCAGGGAACAGCTGAGTTCTGCTCACTGACCTCCAGAGCAGTAAGAAACCATCACTGACACCACTAACACTATGCAAAAAAAGTATATGCAAAATGTACACGAAGAGGCTTTGGCTGAGAGTAGTTCATGGCTTTTTTCACTGCTGGATTATAGCTGGGACTTCTTTCACTCAGCTTTGGAGTCCATCTACTTATTTAGCCATTTTTGTCTGGTGATGCTGCAAATATAGCATCTAGACTACGAAATAAATAAGCAAAAAAGTTTGGACTGCAAATCAAAAAGGCAGAAAATTAACATTCAGTGACTTACCAAATGACCAAAAGACAGACATAGGCTCCCTGGATGTGAGGCCTTTGGATCCCTAAAACTGGATCTGGGCACACTCAAAAGTTTCTTGAATTAAACAAAAAGTTGTCAGAGATTGGTTCCCATTGCAGATTTCTAATAAATCTAAAATCACGTCATCGCTGACCCTCATGAGCTTTCCTCGGTCTGTTTTGTATGCTTTTTGCGATGGGTAGGATACAGGCTCATCACTTTTAGAGCAGATTGTCCTTCACAAGCTGAGCCACAGGGCTGGAATGCAAAGGGGAGGTTGTCTCCGGTGCTGTTCCCTGGCTCATCTGTGACTCTCCCCCCTGTGAGCCAGCCTTCCCACCTGCACAACTGCAGCAGCGAAACTTATCTTGGAAAAGTACAAATGCTTTATGCATTTATGAAAAAAAAAAATGCTTTGTGTGAGCTAAGTGATATGTAAAAAATGGTGAAGCTGATGCTGGATGACCAGCACACGGTTCTTCACACAGGCTCCATTGCATCCTCTTTGATTTCACCATGTAATTCAAGAGGAGGAGGATGAAGGCAGGAGAATCAGCAGGAAGATTTATTTAATAATATATTCCCATGACCATTCCTGTGTAAGAACTAGCGCGATGTATTCAGGGGAGAGGCAAAGAAGGAAGTGACCTGAACGCATATCTATAAGGAAAAGTTTTGATGGATAAATGTCTTATAACAGAAGTAGTGTCTGGACATGGGAATTTTATAGACCAACCCTCAGAGAAACTGAAACAGACCTTATAACTTTATCCTAATAAAAACATATGACAGAGTTTTCCTCTACAGCAAAATCATTCTACATTTCTTATGAGGAAGCTGATAAGTTTTATGGGTGATTTCAAAGCTCAGAACCTGTGCTAACAGCATGTCTGCAAGAAAGTTCTCCAGACAAATGAGGCTGAAGTAGCTTTCACTGAAAACTAATATACACAGAATTCTGGAGTCATGGGAAGGCTAGGCTGGAAAAGGTCATCTAACCCTGGTGGTGCTCAGCCACCTTGGAGACCATAAAACTTCAGACACTTTCCCAAGGCGGCTATTTACCAATGTCTCGGACACAGAGTGCTACGTAGAATCCATACATACTTTTCCTGATCATCTTCTGTGAAACCTTTGAGAATACCCAAAGCCTTCCCAAGTCCACAGAACAGAGCATGGAGTCCACAAAGCAACCCTCACTCTGAAGCAAGATTCCAAACATATTTTCTCCATCTCTAACAGAAATTATTCTCATCTATTCTGAAAATGACACAGGGATTGATGTTCCTTCAGTGATTCGTGTTAAAAATGTTTTGAAAAAAGCATACAGCAAAATTGACTCAAAATTTCAGTGGGAACTTGAACCTTTTGTGATATGAGATAATTCCTTTAATTATGTTTGCCTGAAGCTTTACAAGTGTTAGAAGTTCAGTGCGAATCACTGAGTAACAAAGAGTTTCAGAGTGCAAAGAAAAAAATCTGTAACCAGCCACCTCTGTTTTATGTGGTTTTGCCTTTGCTACCTTTAATATTAAAAGGTCAAATATTCCTAAAGCAAACTTCTTTATCTAGAAAGTACTTAAGTACCCACTTAGCTGCCTTCATGAGCAAAGATGGGGTAAGTACACATAAAGGTTGTCCTGAACTGAAGTCACAAGGACCCCTGACTCCCAGGGACACCAGGGCATGTCGCCGGCAGGTGCTCAGATGCACATGCGCAGCTCTCACCCGAGATAAAGCTTGCCGAGGGTTATTAGCTTGGAATCTACAATATTGAAGCGTCTGTTCAATGTACAAGGTTGACCCAGAGTCAGATCCAGCTCAGGACCCTCTGAACCGGCGTCTGTGGTGCTGTGGGGTTTTCTTGCCCAGAGCTAGTTAAAGTGTCTCCAAACCCAGAAGGTCCAGGTTGCAATAAGGGCTGATGTCCCATCAGGTACAGGCTGGATACAGGCAGAGTGAAAGGCTGTGAATTTACAGATGCTGCAGTCTAGAGCTGGCAAAGGCTCACGCTTAATTTCACATGCTTTGACTTTGATTTATGCACTTCAGCTGGAGCTGAGGCCCCAGATCTAAGAGCATCCTATTGACTTCAGCGCTCTACTCCCAGAACACACTGTCAGGTGATGCGCAAGCTGGGATGGATGGCCTGAGCAAAGACCAAAGCCTCAGCAACAAAGAATAATGGAACAGCCAGAAAAAGCAGTAAAAATATGTGTCATAATAAAAGCAAAGAGCAAATAACTCACCGGGTAAACAAGGTCTCATTCCAGAACTTGGTGCGATGTGACTCCCTCACAGCTGCAAGCAGGCTGCGCCGAGGAGCCCAGAATCTAGAGTATGAAGAACATCATCCGAGCGTTAGCCTTGATTCACTTAGGACTAAAGATACCTTGACTATAATTGGTACTATATTAGCAAGCAAATATTAAGTTAATATAAATGAAACAGTCTACAATAATTTGGCTTAATTATTCAGAGCGAAGTCTAGCATGAGGGTAAATAGCTTTAAAATTGCTAAATAATTTGACTCCCCATATAATTGCTTGTGTAATTTGTGTTAATTGCATGTCAAATAGAGGTTTTCAAATATTAATCAATGTTTATTTATGTTATTAATTAACATTCTTACATTACATTTAAATAATCTTGCAATGGCACAGTTTCCAAAGGACAATTTTCTATTCCAGGGTTTTTGTCTCCTCATTTGCAAAATCTCTTTCAATCCCACTAGTGAGTCACATCCCCTTAATACGATCTAGATGATTTCACTTAATACTCTCCCTTTCACTAAGATTTGCCACTGTGACCTCTCTATTAGATATCAATTTCTGTGTGAAAAAAAACTGGGCAAGACTCCACATGAAACTGCTTTCTGTTATAAGGAAGGGAGCAGGGGTGAAATGATGCAAAGCTTTCACATCTATCCACTTTCAGCTTTTCATAGCATGCCTCCCGGAGCTACCCGTTGGCCTGTACAGCTGGGGAAGTACAAGTCAATAATAAGACACAGTCAGACCTCTATCTGTTGCTGGAGAACACAGTATTACTGAAGATGTTTCAAATAAAATAAAAAATTTGAACTACACAATAGCATCCTCATAAATAAGGATACGGACCACAGTGCTTTGTACAGGGATAAAAACGTTGAGTTGTTTATGATATTGCAAAATGCTGGGAAAAAACTCACCTTTATTTCTATTATTATTTTAAAGACCACCACCACCCCGCACACAGTTTTTGCAAATTGTGTTGCTTGAATTCCTCTCAGAGCTCTGTAGCTTATCAAAAAAGCTGAGAAAAATCAATGGATAATTATCAGATTAAAGTAGCAAAACCGACACCTGTGGGGTGGCTCTAAGCAGACCTCTTTTCTTTCAAATGCAGGGGTGTATAGGCTATTATTTTTTGTCACTTTATGGGTGTAGAAGGGGCTCCCTCACTGCCTACATGACCCTAGGGTGATCTTTCAATCCCTTGCAGAATTAAGAAATCCTGTTTGCTATATTTGTCAAGGCTCTGTTGCTCTCAACAGCTGGAGAGCTTCTTTTCATATTCAACTTTTTTTTTTTTGTTCATTTCTTTTTAGCTTTTCCAGTGCAGCAGGGAGGATTTTCGATTTAAGTATGTCACTTAAACTTTTTGCAACAGATTAACCTCCCAAAAGTATTTAGAAATAAAATGCTGCAGGGTCTTAAAATAGAGGGAGTAAAAGGAAATGGACTAATGGATTGAATTCTGAATGTAACATAACTGGCACATCAATGCTATTTTTTAAAAGTAGTAGGGTTATTTTATAACAAATATAGTACCTTCACTGCCAAGGTTGAAATTTGTACAAATGCATAAGGAATGGAGGTTCTTATTTTTTTCAAAGATGAAAAAAACCAGTCTAACGTAGCTCTCATTATTAGAAAATAACTGTGCAAAGCCATTAAGAATATTAATCAATTGTAATTAGTTACAACCAAGAGTTTGCATCCTTCTTGCAGAAAATTAAGAGCTTTATTATTTCTTGGACATTATGGTTTGAAATATTCTGGCATTTCTGATATCTTAGATCCTCATTTATTATGGAAATTAATTGTTTCATTTTATTTAGTTTTGCCTAAATAATATGGCGTTACGTTATTTGGATGGCAAGTTACAGAAAGCTATCTGCTGTTAATGTAGATGATGTCAAGATGCCCAGATTGCAGTCCGGTATAGAGCATGACTGAATTACTTTCAGTGCCATTGAAATAAAATTTTGTCAGCAATCACACTCCGCTGCTAAGCCCTAGCAAGATTTCATTGATTTCTCTGTAGTTACTGCTCTTCTTCACTGGTGTCAGATCAGACTCAATCTACTTTACACAATCCTGCCTTCAGAACCACAATCGTGTCAATAGTTCGAAGAGTATTCTGTTTAGTCATCTCAGATGGGTTGTCGATATGCCGTGAAGGACTGGTGTAAAGAAGAATGTTGCACATGCCACCGCTGTGTGCTGAATCTGAGACAAAAACATTGGATTTGCACCATTTCTACTGGCATGTACACTTTAAATAGTCATTTATCGCACAGGTCAATGAGTAAACATACTGGGATATGCCACCTCCTCTCGTTTAATTGCATACTTGAAATATGCATTACACGTGTCTCTTCTTGTTCATAACAACCCATTTCAAATGAAGCAATTTAATCACAGCCAAAACCCACTAAGTATCTTACAAGGGAGAAAAAGAGCCATTCTTGGTTGTGTGTTGAAAACACTCTCCTCAAAAATTTCCCTCCGAACAACAAATAAATCAGAAAGGTACATATTTGGAAATTAAAAAAAAAAAAAAAGTGTGTGGTGTGTGGCTTAAACTTGCTGAAGATCATAATCTAAATTCCCTGCTTCTGCTACGAGTTCTAAAAACACTTGCACATGAACTACTGATAAATGAATGCCTATTGTAGATTTGAAAGGATGAACAGCTGGGTGACTCCTATATATCCTATGTCTATATGCTGCAGTAATGAAAGACCTGTTGTGTCGCGATCGAACGCTGTTAAGTTGCTTGGTCAGTAAAGTAAATAGACTCTGTAAGTATGAGGGACTAGAAATGTTTCCTGCATGAATATATTGATCTATTTCAAGGTATTCCTTCTAGCAAAGAGGTGATACCTTCTCATAGGACAAGGAGAGAGAGTTTCTTAACACAGCAGAGGTAGAAATCAAAGATTGCTAACCAGTGCTTGGTGAAGGGCAATGCTCACAGGCCATTTCTACTCTGAAATAAGAGGTTTGGTCCAAAGTTTGCTGAAACCTTTAGAAATCATAGGCAGAAATATTTATGGTTGAAGCTGTAAACAAGAAAGATCAAAGGCCAAAACGAACTTCTTTGAAAAATGTTTGAGCACTTGAAAAAGTAAGAGAACTGGCTGACCTACACTCTGTCTTCAAACTAATGGTCACTCCCGTGACATCTACAGTGCATATATAAAAGCCATTTAGAGAGAATCGAACAAAGATGAACCCTATAGCTGGAGTATGGAATTACTTCTTGAAAATAATGAGAGTCATTTTGCAGAAGTACAAGCCTGTACTAGAGATTTATGATAATATTTTTTCCCAGATTACAGTAAAGCGTTGGGACCAATGAATGCAGAAATGCATTTTAAAGATCCAAAAGCTTTAGCAGAATTGAGACACCTGTGCAGATGTCAAATGTTATTTCTGCTTAATTCACAGATTGACTTTAAATGCACAAAAGGCAGCGTGTAATTCCATTATAAAAAACAATGAAACCAATACTTTTTCAGACAGCAATATTGTTTAGGAAGAAATCTCACTTGGCTAGCTGAAGAACAGATTAAATTAGTTGGAAAAATAGCTAAGAAATGGAGAAGATCATTCTCCTGTGCTAGTTTTATATAGGAGTGTCACACATAAAAGATTGCCTTCTTCCCAAAGAACAAAATGCAAATAATATTCCCAGAGACACGCAAAATATCTGGCTTCTCTTAACTATATTTTACCAACCCTGACACTTCTTCAATTATTTGCATTTCTGTAGTGTCTCCTCTATATTTCCCGAATCCATCAAAGACTGGAAATAAAATATCCAAGAACAGAGGAGAAAAGAGGAGAAAAACAGGAAAAAAACCCTCATGATAAATCATCTTTAAGGACATCAAAGCAAACTTGAAAAACCCAGAAGCTTCAGATGATTCATATAATGGACAAATAAAACATTTGTTGGCAAACTCTGTTTTCTAAAAAGCCAGTGCCAACATAAAAACTGCTCTGTTTTTATTAATTGATTGAGTCCATGTTTCTGTTAGAACTGAAATCCAAATTTAACTGCTGTTTTGGAGCTAGGAACATCTGAAATCAAGTCTTTTCTTCTGCTGCTGACATAGGCCAGACTCATCTCTTTATAACACCAGCAGTTGTTATAAACACCAGAGATTTATAACTCTTTATAAATCCAGAATAACCCCAGAAGGCTACTGAAGCAAATTTCACTCAGCCGCATCACAAACCTCTGGAAAGATACGAAGAGCGATAAACATTGAAATTACCAACTGGGACTGCTGTCCATCCCTCTAGAGAAAATTGTTTTCTAGTCCCTGCTCAAGCAGATACTTCTGCCTTGGAAGCCCTCTCTGAAGCAGCATACATCTTCCTGAGTGCACGGAGAATTTAGGAATGTCATTTGGTTTCCAGCTTCCCTCCCATTCTCCTGCAAAAGGCAGTTCAGGTAGCAGCTGTAAGCACTTTGGAATTTCCTCAAGTCACCCGCGGAGCCGCTCTTTGGAAAGCGCACACCAACACCAACAGTGTCTGCTGATGCACAACAAAGGGACACCTTTGCTCCAGGTTGCCAATGCTGTTTGGCCTGAGAAAGCTTTCTTGCCTCAGTGTGGGAGGCAATGCACATGCAACCAAATTCCACATTGCTATAAACCCGGTGTAGCTGCCCGACACAAATGGAAAGGGGTTGAAACACGAGGCAAATCCCCTACACCCTATAGCTTTACATAAACATTCATAGAAACTGCAGCACAAGACTGTCTCCCTGCTCAGCCAAAAAAGCTCTTCAATCAGCTGCACGGTAAGGCTGAGCTCTTTTAGGTGATTCTCTTTGTGCTTAAACAGGGCTGAACGTCTGCCACGCAACATGTCTTCTAGTAGCAGCTACTGTGTAGATATTTCCTAAGCTGTGTCCTTACCCATTGCAGAGTGGATACGATCAGACGTGTTTGCTGAGCAGAAGAGATCAGGACACATAAAGGAACCAGTTATAGAAAATGCAAATGCCAGGGAACAAAAATACCTCCCAAATGACTCACCACTAACCAAAAGCACTGCTGAGAGATCAGAGGATATCTAAGAAAGTAAGTCACGGAGGCGAGAGCTTTGCCATGCCTGCACACAGCAGAGCTGGAGAAGGGAATTTGTGTTGATACCATGCTGCTGGGCTTTGGGACAGCTGGTTTGGTAGCGGGTGTGCTGTGGATGTCGCTGGCTCACAGTGGTCCAAGTGAAGTTTGCTCCGCTGATGGCATTCTGTCTGGGGCCAGCCACCACTCAGCTGTGCAAACGGACACGAGCAGGGAGGGCTGGTGGTGGCTGTGACACAGGAGGATTTCTGTCCTCCTGAAACCTGCCAAGAACTTGGGGCCACTTATTGGTACTGGGAATTTCATACCAGGTTGAAAGCTTCCCCTTACCACTGACTTTTCAACAGATTTTGGCAAGCTGATCTCTTAAATTCTGTCAGAAACCTAAGTGCTAGCCAGTGTCTGAACCCACGGGTGTGACCTGGTTCCCTTTAAATCCAGCCTGCCCAGTCTGGGTAAAACAAGGTCTCAGACAGATTGCCACGAATGACAAACAAAATTATTGCAACTCCATTTTAAGGATGCCCAGATGCCATAGCATCATAGAGCCTCTCATTTTTTGACACTGGCTCCATTCAGAAGGAAGATATTTAAAAAGCTTTAAGCCACTTTTTCCATTTGTTACCAGCACTTGTTTGTTTCCTGCAGTGTGTGCTCAGAGGCACCAGTTCAGAAGACTGAAGCGTCTGTTTTTAAGCCAGCGCCATCACTTCTCACATTTCACAGTCTAACAAAACTCAGTATTAGAAACTCGGCAGATCTTGGGGGAAGACAAGCTGATTTATTTTTCAGCCTGACAAAAGTGAGGCTGTGGTGTGAAAATGCCAGTTGGGATACTCAGCTGTGCTACCCCTGCACTGAGAGGTGCACAAACCTGCTACACTCGGGACTTCACATCTCGTACAAACGGATGTCTCCTGACTGTGCTGCCCCAGAAATGGCTGCAGTCTGGGTTGAGATTGGATGGCAGTTTTGTGCATTGCTCCTGAGTCCCATAGGCTAATTTTAGAGCCTTTAAGTACTATTATAGACCACCCCCTTCCAGGGCTATAAAACCAGTTGACACTATTTTCTTCCATAGGGATCTGAAGATCCTGCCTGTTCGCCTCTCAGGCTCAAACTCCAGGAGCTTAAACCTCCACGTTCCTGGCTGCAAGCTGCATGCAAGCACCTCTACACTGCAATGGCAATATAAAGTAGCTTTAAATAAGGTGGGAGTACAACCACATTATTACTGCCCCTATACCAGGCTGCCAGAAAGCAAGGTGTCAGGCACTGGAACTGAACAGTCAGTTGTTCCTTGGCACCGTGGGGTTTTTTCTGCCTAGAAAGGGAGCTGTGGGATTGGCAGCATCCTTCGAGCAGCTGTCAGCGCCAGCAGGAGCCTGGGGTGAGCTGTGCCCAAGGACCTTCCCTCTTCACTGCAACCTGTCCCGGCATGCTGGGCACCTGAGTGGGACAGATGAGCCCCCAGCCACCGAGCTGATACGTAGCTTGCTTTCCCTCTGTCCTACTCAACACCAGCTTCACATCTTCATTTTTAGAAAACAGATTTGCCCAGGCAGATACATTCCCCCAGCCCAAAGAAGTTCTTTACTGTTAAACCAAGACAAATAAGGGCAAACTCTACCTGTAGGCTTGTTTTCAAAATCAAGAATAAAATCAATAGTTGAAGAAGCGGAGAGAGAAAAGACCCTTTCCCCAGTTCTTAACGTTTCCAGTTTAGTGTTTGCCTCCTGTTTTATTGTGCTCAAAAAGCAGCAGAGCCCTGCTGGTCCTTTCACCCCCCAGAGCCATGCAGTTTTCTTCTTGAAATAATGGCTGCCCAACAGCCCTGTAATTTCTAGAACTTTCCTTTTGCACACAGGCTCTACCCTGGAAGTGTTGGGGCCTTTTCTTATTTCTCATAATTAACAGCACTGAGCCACAATGTTAAGAGGTTAGGATTTACTAATTGGCTCTTTTGCCCAAGGACAAGAAGGCTGAAAAGAATGAGCTTTTATTTTTATTTTTTCTAAACAGGAGAAACAACCTGCAATTAAGGTATGAATATCAGCTCAATGTGTTATCTAATTACTTGTTACAATGTATAATGAGGGGGTAAAATGTAGAAACCCGTGCTCACATTTGTTAGGTATTAAGCCCCAAGCATCTGTTTCTGTTGAAAGATATTTCTATCTCCCAGTTCCCTCCAAGATGTGGGTACTGAGGGAGAGGAGAACTTTTCCCAGGCTGAAAAAGAGGATGCAGTCTGCTCAGATACGAGCCCAACAAATTACCCTTGACATTCATGAGGCAACAGTTGGTATCAGCCCCCTCCACATAAATCAGCCAGAGGCTCTGCCATGAGAACAAACTCAAGCAAATGGTGTTCTGTGCTCAAATGTTGCCTCTTTTTTTTTTTTTTTTTTTTGGTACACACTGCCCTGGGCTTATCTCCTTAGAAGGAATAAGAAGAAAGTTTGAAGACTGACAAAAAACCAAGGGTCCTAGTTGCATCACACGGAGTGAAATACTTGCCACATCTCTCCAGTCTTTACTTTAAAATACTTCCACCACTGTAAAACATACTACTGCTAGCACTGTGGTGGCTGTACTCTCTGGCTGGGACATAAGGGAACAAGGCTGCCACGTGCCTGAAGCACGGACCCTGCTGCAGCGGCACTGCACGGGGCTGCCTGTGGAGCTACGGCAGCAGCAGGATTGCAGCCATGCCCCCCAGAAGGGAAGCCAACCAGTTCTCTGATGTTCCTCCACCTCTCCCAGATCTTACAAACTTGTTGCATGGAAGAAAAAAATTGTATCTTTAATTTCAAGTTAAAAACCCTCAAATCAAAGCTGATGCAGACTGCTGGAAATCAACACAACCTCTCAGGCTTAGAGCAACATGCTTGCAGGTATTGAACTCTAGTGGCAGCTCCAGCCTTGATTAAACGGGTCTAATACAAAATTTGTTAAAGAGCAGAAACATGTTTTGTTGCCAGATAGTGAGGAAGAAAAGGAGTCCCTTCTTTTGCCCTTTCCATCTTTCCTTTCAAACCCACACCAGTGACTGCACACCTGCAGAACATATTTTGAAGTTCCTACTAGCTCTTAAAATGGGGTTATGGATAATCCACTGATTTTTACTGCTTAGATACTCAGTTTTTACAGAACCACTTTCCACTGCCTCTGTATGTGTTCTTCAATCATCCGTTCATACCTTTCAGATATTTTTTTCTCTCCGAATAAAAATCCTTTTTTTCCTATTGAAATAAAAATCATCAGTGTTCAGTCTTCATGAGTTACTGCATTCACAAACTTCTGTTGACAACTAGTTTTCAGCAAGAGTGCTGCAACAGCTACCTGGTGGGTGATCATGGAGTGAAGATTCATACAAGGTGGATAGAAACTTTCAGTTGCAAACTAATGGTTTAATAATACCACCTCTATAGAAAAAGAGATTAAAACCCTGGATTAACTTGTTTTGGCATGGAAGAGGGGAGATCTGCTGAGACCAAGACAGGGCATCTGCCATACATCTTGTAAAGACATCTGATGCCCTATGGAGAACTTTGAAAACAAAACACACTTGCAAAAGCCTTCAATTGTCTCCAAACTATATTGGTCTTTATCTTCTGTGTGAGTGTGCGTGTGTGAGATCAAGAAAATAGGACATCAAGCTGCACAATGTCAATATATGCATCAGGTATCATGAAAAGATTTATGAGAACATCATGAATGGAGACATCCATGGAGTTCTCTGTATCTGACACATACATCAACATCATTCTGCTGATGCAATAAACCAACCCCCCCTAACAGACTATTCAGTATTACTGCTATTTTCAAAAATGAAAAAGTCAGATGGGAATGTCACCTGGCCAAACTGAACACGTTATGAATACTTCCTTTTCCCCTGTTATTAAGAAAACTATTACTTACACAGTTAATAATTACATGTCATTAATAATAGGTACTCAAGAGAAGCAGAGTGGCATTACAGTGCTATGGAAGTGCTGATTTCCCATAGCAAGTTCCTTTTAAATATGGGCTTTAACACGCTCTGTGGCTGTTTAGTTGTTTTGCAACCATGGTACCTGCTGGCAATGGCTATGCATTTGGGGAGTCGAGGCAGAGGACTGTTTGGTGCCGGAGCCTTCTTCCATAATGTTGGTGGGTGGCAACCTGTGTACACCCACACCCATTCCACAATTCACGCAAAAGTAGAACTGCTGTGGATGGTTACCCCTGCTATAGATCAGATCTAAGATTCCGGGCACGGTTCTGGAATGCTTCCCCAAACACAGATGGAGCTTTTTGGAAGTGCTTGGACCTGAAAAGTCACATCAGTGGCAATCGCAGGAATGTGATTTTTCTCAATTCTTGTTTCTGACTTACATCGTGGGCAGTTTGGAAGAGTGGCGTGGCCTGGCTTGAACAAGTAATGAAAAAGCTGCACATCAAGAGCGGCATTTCCAAGGTCAGATGCACATTGCTGCCTGCCTGAGTTTGCAGTTGCAGAAGGGATTGGGTGCAGCACAGCCTGGCATTTACTGAGCAGCTGTGCACAAACACCTGGAGATCCACATGCATCTCTACAAGGAATCGGACAGCCATGGCTGCTTGCGCTGGGACTCCAAATGCGACACAAATGAAACTAAATGTCCAGATATAAAACTCCAGATGTTTCTGATTCAGTTCTAATTTCATTCAAACAGAAGCAAAAGCTGTTGAAAAATCAGACTTTGAAAGGAGGGAATTTAGACACTCCCCCAACAACCAATAAACTAGTACAAGTTGGTCATTATTATTGTATTAAAATAAATACTGCCTCTATAGACTAGGCACTTTCATATTGTTGTTTCCTTTTGGTTCAGTGGGCTTATTCTCTCATCGTCTTGCATTTATAACTAATGCACTTGGATTAAAGAATTAGCCAGGAATTTATATTTTAATCCCCAGGGTCCCTTCCTGCCCTTTGGGGACATGGTGGTTGTTGGAAGGGAAACATTTCAGACATTTTATTAGACTAAACCTGGAGAATTCTACAACCTTAGCTGAGATTTCTGCAGCAAGCAGTGACCCAGCTTCCCTGCAGGCTGCGTCTATTTAACTCCTTTAGTTCTTATTTGTTTTCTAGAAGCACCTTCTTTGTGAACGTATGACAAGAAGGTAAACACAAGTGAACTTTAAAACCATTAGCAATCTGTCACATCTTTTAGAAAAATGGAAAATGCTGCTTATAAAAAGAACATCTACTGCAAGTATGAATCCAATTGGATTCATACTTGCAATCTGAAGCCTCAAACAACCAATAAAGACAGCTTTACCATCAGCAAATTTAAAAAGGCAAATTGCTGAACGCAGGCTGTAAAATGGTGAATTCAGCTCTATTTTGGCTGGGTTATATATAGCAGGCTGCTTTCCAGAGCATTATCATCTTATGCTGGGTCAAGCGTGTGCTTTTAAATTCCAGATCACATGCGCACTATGCAGGTGCATTTTACACACTTAAAAGTACAGACGCAGCTTTCAGCGTGGTTTGCATTGTTATTAGTTCACTAATGATACCAAGATAACCTGAAATTCAGTCACCCTGAAACGGGCCTGCAGTGTCTGATCCAAATTCTGGGAGGTGATTAATATTTTCAATGCTCTTAGATGCTTTTCATGCCGGGACCCTTGTGTTTACCCCCCAGCAAGCCAATTTTAAACAAATGTGTCCTGAGCCTACTCTACCACTTACAAAACTCCAGCCTCACATTCCATGCCCCATACAGAACATTTACCTTTTTTTTTTTTTTTTTGCTGGAAGTTTCTGTCTGCAGGTAGCAGTTTCTCCTTTCAGTGTAAAGCCCCACTCAGCGCACCAGGCTAGCGTGCTAGCTGAACCAGCCCCAGCCGAGTTATGGCTGCTAAGAAGCAACAATTAACATTAGGGGCTGATGTTGCTGCCTTTTAAAGCTCGTTAGCGGTGCTGGCCCCAGCTGCAGCTGGACCACCTCCCCAGCACCTTACTGGGGTGAATAGCCGCACTTACATCCTTTCTAGCACCAAACAGCTGAGATAAGGGCTTGATATTTATTGTGAACAGCCCTTGGTAATTACTGTACCCACCAGTTTGGGTGGTAATACCCACAGCTGTGTGCCTTAATACTGCACCTAAACACCTTCCTCAGGGTGGGGGGTGTGGACATTCTTTCCTTCTCCTTGCTGTGAAACCAGAGTAGAGGCACAGAAATGAAGCAAAACGTAGGGCTGGGGTTTGCCAGTGAAGGTTTGATGTAATTTCATTTTTCTAGGCTTGGTTTCTTGCAGATTCTTGCTGAGATGCATGTATTATAGGCTGCAGAAGCAGCAAACTTCTCTGGCAGGCCATGAGAGCACAACAGTTCATCTTACAGAACCTCTTTTTTATTTGCTTGTGTCATTTATTTTTTGTTGAGTACAATGAGAAAGTTTCTTTTAATTAAGATGATGGTAGCCCTGCTGTGTTTAATTAGATGACCATAAAGCTCAATAGTCTGTTCTCAAATTTGAATTATAATCTACATGACTTGTTTTGATTTGTCTAGCTGCCATCCTAAAATGGATTCAATGATGAGTCAGTCTCTGGTCAGGCCACCCAGAGACATCATTAAGAAGTTAATACATGGAGTGATGTATACACCACCTCCTGCTGCACACCTCTGGACATGCCAATTAGAAAAGGAGCAGCAGTTATAGACATCTGGAACTTGCCTCATATCTATATACTTAGAGAATACAGCTCCTCATTAAAATAACGAACACTTTGTTCCTTCTACCGTGGGGGAAAAATGTCTGAGATACAGATCTAGCCCTCCCTTTCATGTCAGATGTTATTAAGACATTGACCCATTTCTGTTCTAAGTCTTAGTGATGCCCTGAGTCTACAGACTCAGGTGATCATCAATTATGTGGGGCACCTTTAGGTAAGCACAAGATGGACTTTCCTACCTGAATTAGTGAGGTGAGGCTCTCCATACAGTTACAGTGAGAAGACAGACAATTTTAGATTAAATGTCAGCAGTCAATTTTCATTACCTGCTTTAAGACATGATAAATTGCCATCCAGATGGCAATGGCTCTTCTGCCCAAAAAGACCTGCAGGTGAATAGCTCAGGCAAAGCTGTTTGCATTTTGGACGCTGTTCTTAGGGAAATTGCACCATAGATGTTTATCTGGCATAACACAGAGAGACTGAGTCGATGGAAAGCTTTGTAAGAAGTAAACTGAACCCAGTCTTTCCTTTAAACCATCCTCAAAGACTTGTGAAGAATGGTTTTGAGCAGAAAAATGTTAGATGTCCCCAAAGACATGCTGTACGCTACGGCAAGTTCCTGTATGAGCTACAGCTGTAACAAATCAAAACTGTGTGATACTCTGGCATCCAGGTGTTGGATAAAGAAAGGGCAATTGTTTCTTTTGACTATATTTAAATAAAATTGCAGTGGCTAAGGCCCTTCAGCAGGACTCACTACAGGTTGGCTCCATCCCAGAACCCCACCAGAGAGTTCTTCTGCGATGCTGGGTAAGTCAGGCAGCAACCTGGAACAGGTGAAAACTAGATTTGATGCTTTCCTAAAGGAACCAAGCATGTAAAGCTATTCAAAGGGTGACAGTCCCTGCCATTTTTCAAAGAAAAAAAATGACCAGAATCATGATCTTTTATCTAGTCTTTAACACACTTCACAAATCCAGAAGCCGTGACAAATTTCAGCCCAGTTAGTTAAAGTCTGGCAAAATAACCTTAATCAGAAGCTTTAAACAAATTAAACCCAGATAAAAGTAGCAACATTTTCTAATCAAATAACATGATTTGCTGTAAAATAAATGCAGACTTATAAAGATGCTGAAAAAGAACATGTATTAATGTTTTACCACCACTTGATAACAGAGTTAACAAGTGACAAAAGTTCAACTAAAATAGTGCTTTTTAAATATTCTTGCAAGATACTCCTTCATTTTGCTTTTATGTACTTACAAAAACAATCCCCCACAAAAGCAGCAGTTATTTCTGCAGATTTCAGCGTGTACTCTGCAAACAAGAAGTAATTATAGCTGAGCACTGGAAGAGCTGTGGTTTTTAGTCACCCATTTTTCACATCACATTTGGTTCTTGTTCCACCCTGTGCTAACATGCAATACTGACATACTCTGGCAGATCGCATCCTCTGAAGGCATCAAACTTGCAACATGTGCATAAAGAATCCTTTTCCTTTGAACAACGTTAACCGTAGCTGCATAATAGCAGGAGCTACGCGAGTTACCTTGTGCAATCTTAGTCCATGGTTAGCATTCATTCCCTTTATGTCTCCGTTGCACTGTTACAAATCTGCCAGTTAAACTCTATGCAACTCCAAAACGCATTGTCTGGAATGAAACAACCAATTATTTCTTCAGGTTTTGTGGCATAATATCCTAGGAAACCAGCAATTACAGAATCAAAGTGGCATCAAATGGCGTAGAAAGGAGTTAGCATGTATTATTCTTTAAATAGCAGTTACATGAACTCATAATAAATGGGTATTAAGTGCTAAATGTATGATAAGTAATTCTTGACAATGCAATTATCCAAACAATACAGGAAAAAGCTCCAAGATGGCATTGTCAGATTCGCTTGTGCAAATGCTACTGTGTGAAATAACGATATCCAAGACTGGGTTCTGTTCATGAACACCCTGGAAATAAAATAGTGCAAGTACACGTGTGCAAGCCAAGCAGCACATTGTTCTGGATTCCCAGCAACTCTCGGCTGGTAAATGTCACCCACTGGTTTGATCTTTCCTAAGGTTAAGACTTTAATTTGCTCATAGTAAGCAGAAGGGAGCGGGTTACTGTTTAAGCTCTGAACATGTTATCTATAGTATCTTTCAAAGGAAGCACAGAATGAAGATGGATGAATTGCATAAAATGGGGTGGACTTAAAGAAATACTGGTTAGAAGTTTTCAGTTTCACTGGCAAGGTTACATAGTTGTTATAGCAACAGCCTTGAAACTTGAGGAATTTCCAGAGGCGGCACATCCAAATGTGAAATAATGTGATGCTGTTGATAGGATAACATATTTAGTTTCTTTAGACTCTTTGTCTCAAGAAGAGCTTGACAACTAGCTTGGCTGGGCAACGAATACAGTCATCACCACCACAAGAAACTTTGTCATAACAAGAGTCTCAACCTCCATCTGAGGTGAAACAGAGGAATTTTCTTTGGACCAGAGAGACTTTCCCTGGAACAGAGACCTTTAAAGTTGACTTAACTTGATAAGCTGGGAGCCAAAAGGTAGTATCATGCCTATGCTGTCTTCTAAGAAACCCCCTAGAATGTAGGCTTAATGTTGCTGGTAATCCTTTGCTCCCCAGTCTGGCTTCAACTCCCAGCTACATCATTTCTCTCTGCTTCCCTGCTGCCTCCTCTTAGGTGGGTAACTGCACCAAATGTGAGCCTGCGTGCCTGCAATGGCCTGAGAACAAGCAGGCAGTGAATCCTGAGTAGCACAACCAGTTGAAACTTAATGTCCCCCCCTAGCTTGCTAGAGGAATAGAAAAGCAGCTGGACAAAAAAAAAATAAAATAAAAAAAACATTAAAAAAAAGTGTTTTCTAAGTAGGGAAAGAACGCTGTTTCCAAGTGAAGCTATGTAGGTCATGAGCCATATGCTCTGCCAGTGCTCCTCCAGCATGTGGACTGTAAAGAACAGAGGCACAGTGCTACGTTCATATCTGTAATCCAGCGAGCCCCTCAGCTTGTGAGCATTTGTCTGGATTTTAATTCAGTTCTAGTGTACAGGTATGCCTGCTCTGCCAAGGGGAGGAGTGCTGGTCTCCATAAGCTTGTTAAGGATCTCAATGTACCAACACACTTTACGCAGGGAGGGCTAGGACAGTCAGAGGGGATGCTACAAAAACTGTAAACAGAACAAAACTCGTTACAGAATGAAGTCTAGGTCTTTACTGTGCACACTGTTTATTATTCATTAAGAGATGTAACAAAACTCTAACTATATTTCAGGAACATTTTCTTGGTTTGCACCTGTTCAAGTCAAATGTTGCTGTTGCCAAATTTGTTGCAAAAATTGAATGAGAAACAAGTTTTAGCTTTGAGCAGATATCTCATTTGGGCTTATTCCAAGAAACCAAGTAATAAGAAGTCTCTTCTATTCTACATGCCATAATTTCCAGCTGTGGAACCATGCAGTTCATAAATCCAGATCAGAATATTTTCCTCCTCTTTCAGAGAAGATTGACAGCTTTAGTTTGGACAGGGAGTCTCTTCAAAGCACACTCTTTAAAAAAAATTGAAAATTATTGTCTAAGTTAATTAAATGTTCAGAAGACTAACATATTTGGAGAGATAGCAGATAGTTTCAGTTCAGTTCCTTTTTTTCCCCCTGTAATAACATCTGGCACCATATGTTAAAACAGTTGCTCTTGTTAGTCAAGAATTACATTTTATAATTAACTTTCAGATTCACAGAACTGAAGGATCTGAATAACGAGCTTCCCACAGTTTCCCTCCATCTCCAGACCTTCACACACATGTTCAGATCCTGGTCTGCCTCACCTGCTGCAGGTCCAGTTCCAACTGTTCTCTCTGTCCTGCTCATAAGTAGTCCCAGTCCTGACTTGCTTATCTAAATCTCAAGGGAAAACTTGCCTATTTGTGCACCTGGCAATATAGTCCCTGTGCCCATCCGGAAAACTAAATCAAGAACTGCAATGAAATTACATAAAAACATGTGTATTATTAATCTGATTCCCTGCCTTGAAATGTAGGCATATGGATGTGCTTTGTTTTGAGCATTTGTCCATGTTTGCAGTGGAAGCTGCTCAGTGTCAGAAAGTCCAACAAGCGCTCCAACAAAGACTGCAAGAGGTCTGCAAGGAATGAGCTCTTCGGAGAAGATGCTCGTTGGTAGCATACTTTGGGGTGAAGCTTACAAACTGGTATCTGTCAGTGCCAGGAACAATGACGATGCGCTAAGAAGGCCAGTATCACACCCACCCACCCAAATACATATGTGTACATATTCTGAGATTTATACACCATAAGAAAAAGATCACTGAAGGATTTAATTCTCTGAAAGGTCAATGTTAATATAATACAATCAAGATGTAGATGTCCTGGGGGTTCAAATATAAAAGCAGCTAGCCCATTACATAGTTTCATGCCATGCTAAAAAACATCAGTAGTCCAAGGAAAGATCTGAGAAGTACTCCTTGTGCACCCGCTCACATGTAAATGGAAAAAATATTTTTAACTAAGAAATTATGCTAATTGTGATACCTACCGAATAAAATTTATTTCAAGGTTTTGTTTCCAGATTTAGAACGTGATCATTCTGTAATGAGATTAAAGTTCATCCAAATGAAATCTAGAAAGCTGATATTATGAAATCAAGCAGCACGAACACATAATGAACTTAAGGTTGAGGAGAGGAAACATCCCGTAGCTTTATACCTTAAAAAATTTCATTGTGTCCTTCTGCGGAGGAGTAAATGTCAAAGGAGTACACATTTATTTTGAGGCAGGGCATCTAATACCAAGAACTGTACAGATCAAAATCCAAAAAAGCCAGACTTCCACTCCCTGCTCAGATAAAATTTGACCATGGGCAGATCACTTTAATATTAATTTCACTAAATTTTAGCCTAGTATCTACTTTAATGTTGCTCAAGGGGACCATTCATTGCATCATAGCAAGTTTGTCTGTCTTAGATAAGATGTATTGCCCCTCAACATGGATAGTTAGGAAAGATTAGTTTCATCTTAAGTGGAAATAATTTTCAAAAGGACCTGTGAGACATGAGAACATAAATTCTAATGAAATTAATTCAGATTTTCTGTTTTGAAAAACCTCATTAGTTCTCTCTCACGTTCTTGTACTCTACCTAGCTGTGTTGGAAGGACTGCTGTTCTTCATTTGGAGAGCTTTTTCATGAAATGCCGGTGGAAGTGCATTAACTCCCAGGAACTGGGAGGAGAACCAGCTGGAATACACTGAACAGCTGAGCCACACCTTTGGCTGAGGTTGACTGAAGCAGGATTTGGCATCCTACAAGGTGTCATCTAGGCTGGGTCCCAACTGTCCCTCATGTAATTTGCAATTCTTTCATGTAATTTGCAATTCTTTCATCTTTTGTTCTTGGCAGGTTGGTTTTGTTGCTTTACACAATAGGTGGAGCTGTACCCTTACATTTGACCAGTACACACGAGACTCACATGGGGCTGTTGTGGGTTGTGGATGGGAGAGAATTGTTTGCGGCATCAAGAGATGTGTGTGGGAAGCTTGTGCTGTACTTAGGTCAGCTCAGGAGAACTGTCTCCTCTCTTTCCTATGGTTTTAAGACATTCTGGTATTTAAGCTAGACCTGGGTAATCTCTTTGGCTGCTCTGTCACCTGCAGAGGCAGAGTAAGAACGGGGGAAAATGTCAGGCGTCAGTCACCTGACTGAGATTCATAAGAGATTCAAGAGCTTTTCCTCTGGTGGGAGGCTGCAGTACCGCCGCTGATCAGATGGTTTCTGTATTGCCTGATGATCTACAACAGTTTCTCCCAAACACAGAAAGCACGAGCACATTTGGAGTAGATGCTGTATGATGCAACTGGTCTTTGTGCAAGAATGGAATGTGGGAATGCAGAAAGCTAGTGTAAGCAGAAATTTCCAGTGTGTATAACCACAAATAACTGGAAAAATATAAAACTGAATGATGTGCATGGCTTTGTGACTGAGGAAAGACAGAGGCTCCACCTTCACTAACCTTTGGGATGAGAGGTTTCATTTTCTCTCTCCTTGCCTAGCCAAAGCAGCCCTTTGAGCAAGGAGGGGTGACTCCTCCTGGGACGCCAGAGGAGGCAGGAGCTGAGCCTCCAGCTGCTCTCACCACAGATGCTGTGTACCATTCCTACGTGCCTACACAAACCAGCCCCAAGGGGCAGCCAGTACTTTCTGATCAAGCGCTCATGAGACCCCTGAGGAGGAAAGAGAGGTCTCCTTCCCCCAGCACCGGCTTTTCAGGAGGAACTTCTGCAGACCGTGTTTTACAAATGGCTAAAACACAGCATCTTCCTCGCTGGGATATGTCATGTGGCGCAGCCTCCTGGGAAGCCTTTGGATGACAATAGGTATCCACACGTCTGCTGCAGGCTGAAATGACACAGCAGCAGGAGGCCACATCTTGCATAATTTCAGTCTGTTTTCCTCACCCCTAAAGTGACTGGCACTTCCGACAGCACAGCCCTCGGACCAAACAGATGTACCATGGAGTTCTCAGTGGAAATCCTCGGAGCTGTCAGTGTACGTGTTCATTATGGATGTCAAGAACAACAAACAAATCAGAGTGATTGTAGGTAACTAATGTAATTAATTATCCACACGGCAGGCAATTTCTGTGGCAAATTCTATTACCCTACCTCTTGAAAGAAATACAGGTAAGTATTCTTTGTCTATATTTCTTGCTGATGTAAAAGAGAAAAAAAGAGATGTTCGCAGCAGGTGTCCTGAACTAAAAAAAGGTAGAAAACACAAGACATCTGGGCGCAAAGGAAAGCTTCAAACATTACAGAACTGTGTATATTTGCGCTGTTTTAATGTGATATTATAAACTTCTCAGGACACTTCTAACCAATACATAAACATGCCACCGTGGCTCAACTGTTATTAAGCTTTCAGTGACAACAGCGTGAACCTTACAAGCTGAAAATATGACAAAGAACAGATTTCACTGCACATCATGTCTGCATCTTAATCAGGGAACTCTTGTCCCAGATTGCCTTTAACATGAGAGCAGCTTTCCCCCGTTATTTGTCAAGTATTTACAGCTTTTGAAGACAACCCCTGCTCCCCAGGGAAAGAAGGTATCTTTCCCAGAGCATTACGCCAAAACATTGAATGAAAATATGTAGCTTTACACCTGCGAGTTTTGTTTCAGCAGGTTTACAGTGTGCATTCACAATAATGATCTATCACATATATTCAGCTAGAAGGGAGTAACTTCTAATCACTAAAAGAGGGAAGAGGGTCCTGTCTAACCATTGCATCAGTGTTGAGCCACTTTTTCACCTTACAAATGCAAGCAACTGCCAATACTTATTTGGCAAAGGTTATTGTAGTCATTCATGAATTGACCATCGAGTATTTTTCTGTAGAATAAAAAATTGTTGACAATTTTCTACCTTTAGGCTCAGTGCTTACATTGTTGTAAATGGCAAAATATGCATAAAAGCTCTATTAACACTAACGGAAGGCTTAAGTTTTATATATTTCCACATGCATATTCAGACATGCAATTCGTTATGTTTAGATGCCTCAATAAAATAAGCTACTTGTAAAATTATAGCAGTCTTTTTTTGTGGTGCTGCATCTATGTAAGTGGAGAATGCGGAGATATGTGCTGAACAAATGAACTCTTTGGATCAGAGCTGCTGTTTAATTGCAGATTAAATCCTTTGTAAATACTGCCTACAAACCAAATATTATTAGTTTTGTTCACCTAGGACAGGAGGGTGATAGAATATGGAATAAAATAAACCTCAGCTATACAGCTAAGTATTTGAGAATCAGTTTTTATCATTTTTTTCCAAAATTATTCCCACGGGATTGGTCGAGGAACTGGGTGCTTTGGTAAACACCTGCTTGGCTCTTGGATAGTTCCAAAGTTTTCAATGATTTAATTGGAACTTTCCCTAAAACTTCCATCAAAGATTGCTCTGTAAAGTAGGAAAGGTAATTTGTTTTTCTTAAACTGAGCTTTTGCAAAGAAAAGATTTAGACTGCTCCTTCCCAGACCCTGGGAGGAATGCTTTTTTCTTACATTTAGTATAAAATCAATACAAGCCTCATTCAAAAGCCATTACAGTCATTGAAGAGACTTCCTTCACACTGGGGTTTGGATCAAGGCTGTATTTGTGTTACACAGTTCAGGGTACTTCTTTGTGTTCATCTCCTTGCTAATAAAATCCTCCTTCAACTTGTGTTTTGGAATACAATACAGGCACAATATTTGTTTAATAATTTTTAGCATTAAGTTACTCAATTGCATTTATTGGAGCTAACAACATCAACAACGTTTATCTCGAGTGATTACACTGAATCTAAATATTCTGTAAACTGTGGGCTGAACAGTGGTTAAGTGCAAAGTAGCTGAATTATTTCGGTACTTACAAATTATTTCCTACTTTTAAGAGTCAAACCAGAGCACTGCATAAACAAACATGCTACCATATTGCTACAGAAATTAAACATTTCAGAGTAACCTTTATAAATGTGTATAAAAAAAAAGAGCTATTGTCTGGAAAGCACAGTTCTCAATTCCTTTTGCCACATTTTACGGTTTTTATTTTGATTCTTAATTCCTTATTATTGCACCCTTTATCTGAATAACTAATTATTATTCTTACCATTTATTCTAGCACTGCTCTGAACTATTCTAATGCAGCTCCACATTTATCATGCAATCATTTACGTATCCAGAGCAGATCATCTAAGTAACAGCATCCATATTTGTATCACAGTTAGTTTCCCAAGTACTTCTTTTTTCACTTTTTTTATTTAGTTTCCAGTGGGGTTCAGAGACACAGCAGCACAGCAGAAGGCCACCACAGCCAGACAAGCCAGGTCCAGTTTTGGACCCCATGACATTATTTTCTACTACTATTCTGTACTACTTCTATATGTATGGCCAATTTATCTCCAGAGGAAAGCCATTATTTTAGGCAAAGTGTTGACTTTCCAAGCATCTGTTTTGTTAATACTCTGGTGTTGGGCATTGTCTTCTGTCATATGTTTTTTTAGCAGTAGGAACCATGATTTAATTTTGAAGCAGCATATGTTTGAGTACTCAGTGTTTTCATAACTTCTTTGACTAGTGTTGATTGACTTATTTGCTGTTGGTACCCAGTGTATTAGCTTGATTCCTAATGGATGCTCTGATTTGAATATGACAGCAATCTGTGGTGCAGAACCGTATCTCCATAACTAATCTCACATTCCCATTATAGCTTTCAAACCTTTGTTGCTTTACTGAAGCATAAACATCATTTGAATTTTCCTGTGTCCTCCTACTAGCTATTCATCAAGCTATGCCAAAATGATAAACCCAATTATGATAGCAATATAAAAAGCCCATTTCTTGGTAGACCTTGGTCTGTGTTAGATGTTTGGTTTCATTGCCCATGAACAGCCTAACAAAGTAATTTCACCTCATTAATGACACAAAGTGAAATGCATCAACATTTAGTTTTCAGTGGACCTTTTTTTCTGAGTTGTTTATTAAAATGCAATAGAAAGGGTGAGATGCTCATTTCATTCTTGCTGGGATAAATTGCAAAAAACCTCTAGAGAGTTCAGGGAACTTATCACACGTGTAAATGAAATCGGTCTGGCTCAAAAGATAGCAATAATTCCAAGAAAGTATTTCACCAGAGTCTGTCAGCCAAGACTGACATTCAATTGTAACTGAACCAGCTTTATATAAATGGCAATGTTATGTTTACTAAATAACTTATCCTCAAGCAGAATGTAAAGGGAACTGTCTAGCTGCAAGGTACTGCTCGAATCCCAGCAGACAGTACTTTCTATTTGTATTCATAGACAGAAACTTCAGCAGTAATGGCTTAGCTTGGAGAATGAATCCTTTATGTGGATGTTATGGATTGTGTTCTATCTGAAAAATTAGACAGCTGAGAGACCTGTAATAATGCAGCAAAGATTAATAAGGGTCAGTCAGTCACATCTCTACCAGTGATCTCCATTCAATCTTTTTCATGTCAGAAGAAATAAGTAACAGAGGACATGAGGCAGAACTTTTTAAAGAACTGTCTTGAGACGTTCTTTTCCCATCTTGTCTTCTGTTTGCAGCCTGTGGGTTGCATTCTTTAAAATAAAAAGGAACTTTAGTCATAGCTCAAGCTGCCTTAAAATACTGCTTCTGACTCCACAGATCAGAATCTGAAGAAAATTAACAGCACCTTCAAGGCGTAAGTTTTCAAGAGAATAGTCCCTTGGTGACCAACAGAGAGTGGGTGCTGATGTTTAATGTTTTGTTGTTATTTGGCACCTTCTGAATTTCTAAGCCATTTTACTGTGGCACTGCTGGCTCTTGGCACATCAGCCTGTTACTCTGTGGAAATTGTAACTCCAAAAGAGAAAAGTTTGCCTTACTGACACCAAAGGCTCTGTACACATCAAGTAAGCCCTCAGAGGTTAATTTAGATGACAATTTCCCCTTCCATAAGTCAAAGGTTTAGCATTGTCAAATCATCTTTCATGCCGTGATGTTCAAGTTGTCATCATGAGACCGTTTTGAGAAAGGGAGATTAGGCAAAAACCAACACTCGCGGTGATGGATATGCCCAGCTCTAGCCAGGCATCCCAAACCAGAAGCATTTCAAACCACTCAGCAGGACCCAGAAAACTTTGTAATGGAAGGATTGACTCCAAAATGGGATCCTTGTTTCCTCGTCATCATTAATACGATACATGAAAGTAACAGGTAAACAAACAAAAGACGAAGGGCCTTAGCTGAGTCCCACGTTGAGTCTACTGACTTATCTGTACCAGGCATTTGTAATCAGAAGAAAACGCTCCAGTGTCCTCTCCAGTTTCAGATTCAGGTCCTGTAACTCCATCTTGCATAGGAGTTTGAATTCAGGCAAGCACCCTTTACTCACATGAGAATACCTGAAGCAAAATTTTCATTCTCAAAAATTTCATTCAATGCCAAAATTGCACCTGAAAGCAGTTATCGTTTGAATAATTAGTTGCACTTCTTTATCAGGTGATTTTTTTAGAGCAAAATTGTTGCTCCTACATTCTGTGGCTGCTAATTACTGTATTTTCACTTCAAAAGTTCGTTCCTTAGAGCCCCTTATATCCCCTTTTTCTTGAAAACTGAAATCCTCAGGTAGCTTGTGAAAAATCAGAGGCAAAGAAGTTTTTGACAGAGGGGAAACTGGAAAAGAAGAGCTCCTGGGGTTGAAAAAAAAATCTGAAATATTAGCTGCAGATGTGTTTGTCTCACCATTTTGTGTTTTTAACAGACTTGGTTTATATTTGCAAAAATACAAAGCTGCTCCTGCTTTGAAGCTGTAGGGTCTTTGACCTTTCCTTCTTTTCCCCTGACACGCTACGTTAAAGGTCTTAGATTTATTAAAAGATATTGAGAGGTGATTTTGGGCCCTGGCACAGGCTGGGGGTGTGGTGTGAGTGGTGTGTGGACCCATCTGGATGAACTGTCATTACCTGGCTGGCTGGAACCACCGGTTCCCACAGCCCAAGAGCTCCCTTTCAGGGACAGTGTGTGAAAGAGCACTGCCTGACTTAATTTGTGTCAGTTGTCCTACCAACACCTCTTGGTTCCAGGGAAATTCTCAGGAAACATCACCAAGTGACAGCAGACTGGTCCTGGAGCAGATACAGAACTGGTTGAACAAAGGAAATATGATGTGAGTATTCATGTGGAAGATTGCTGGATCAAACTGAAAACTGTCTCATTTGTTCTTCTGAAGCTCCAGATCTCTCTCTTTTTGCAGATGAATTATATTTACATGGCATGGCACAGCTTCGTGCAGGGCTGCTGGGAATGGAGTCCTCAGCAGTGCAAGGCTGACACACCAGGTCAGTTCCTCTGCACCGCCATGGGCATGCTCCACACGCTGAACAGATCTGGTGAAGATCATCCACAACTCCCTCTTCTCCTGCTTTGTTAGACTCAGTCTTCTTCAGATCCCAAAATGTGTGATAGTAGAGGTGGGAGCAGATAGGAGCACAGGAAGAGCTAAATTCTGGTATGTTATTTTTGTTGTCTTCTGAGAGATGTGTAAGGTCTTCGTGTGAGGGAGTCCTTTTTTAAAGAGCCAGCTTTGCAGCACACAGCATTCAGCACACGATTTATTACGTACTGAACAGATTTTATAAATAAATTCAATGAAAAGATGCATTCATCATTATAAACACACTGATTACCAGGCCCAGTATAAACAGCAGAGAGTGGGAAGGAGGACTGTGTCTCAGCCTGACTTTGTACGTAGGCTTTCCAATGACAGGCTCTTGCTGGTTATTTGACAGAAGCCATCAACAGGCATCCTTGGAGGTGAACTTTTAATGTAGGATTCATTTCAGCATTTGATTCAGTGGCAATTACTCTTCCAACATTAGCAGTGAAATGACACTAATGCACTCCGCGTTTTGCTGTTATCAGAGAATACGCCTGGCTCACACAACCACTGAAAAGGGAGAAAGGAAGCACTGGAACATGAGTAACCAATAATCTGTATAGTTAAAATTTATTTATAGTCTGGTATTTCTGAAACAGGCTTCTCTCTTTTTCCCTCAGTGGATACACTTCTACAGATATTTATCCCTCACTTGGACCTTCGTACTTGTGAACTGTGGTCTACCCTGTGCCTGGAAATTTGCCTTCTGAACATACCAGAGTTGATAGAAGCAAACTGAATACACCAAAGTGTCATCTACCTTGTGCCACTGAACCTACGAACATGCATAACTACATATTCTCCCTAGAAATATGATAATTATATTGAGTCAAAATCTTTTATATTTCTGGCTGGATTTATCCCCACAGAGCACCATACGGAATCTAACAAAAAAGAGCCACTGAATTTGTAACCAAATCTTTAGGTATATTGATAAAAAAGTAGAATATGTGAAAACTTGTTGGAAGACTCATAGGAAGAAAAGGAAAGTGTGGCGATGCTGGATGTAGAAAAGATGTGAATGGAGGAGCACAGGCTACCTTTGAAATTACTTTTGTCAGCTGAGAAGGTGGGCAGAGTAGCTGAATTTTCCAGTCTGTTTCGAGCCAGTTCCTCCTCTTGTAGGCTACATCTGCTTCAGGTTTGCTCGTGCATCATGAACAGGGTGCATTTCTCAAAAGAGCAAAGTTGGGCATAAGCTTGGAATTTTGGAGGTTGCCATGGTTTCAATATTTTTATCTTCTCTGCAAGTCATTGAGATTGCATTGACATCTTCAGAGCAATTACACCTGAAAAGCAGGACTTTCTTGCTTACTGAAATCAGTGATTTAAGACACACACATAAAAACAAGGGAACTGTGCAAATATTGTGGCCCAGAGCAAAACTGGTTATCAAACAGGCAAATAATGACAATTCTGAGCCAAAGATGCATATTTCTTAAAGGGCCCATGAGTCAATATGCAAATTATTACACATTTATAATGTAGGGAAAATGTGGTGTATTAGTGAACTTTTCAAAGCAAGAGCTTGAGTAGGGAAAACCACTGAAAAAATTATTCCAATTAGTAAACCATTTGCCATGAACAGAAAATGACTCAAAGAGAATGTCAGTGGGTTCAGCAGTGAGCTAGCCTCTCTCTTTGAAGAAAGACAGCCCAACTTTCTGGATGCTGATCTGGCTCATCCAGAGTGAGCATCTTTGCTGAAACACGTCTTTAAGGTCCAACTGTTCCAAGAACAACTAAGTTTTACTCTTGCAGCATTAAATTCAAGATACACGGCGAAGCACACACTGTTCTCTCCAGTCAGAGCCAGCTCTGGTCATATCCATTTAAAGAGTTTGGAATTAATCGGATAGTCTCTCCAGACACAAGTCATGATTTATCTGCTTGGGTGAAGTTTTGTTTATCCCATAAATTAAAATCTTCAAGTGAAAAATCCAAGCTGCTTCTTGGCTTGCAGAGGACAGAAGAGAAGGAAACTGGGGTTGTGTGGAGGAGGCTACGTAATGCCAAGCAGGCAGGAGCTGTGACAGCTTTTAGTGAGATGCTCCTCCTTGGCCTGTAGTAACGCAGTCTGTGCCCTGAGCAGGATGGAGACCCTCCTGGGGCCTCTGTAAAGAGAAAAAAAATTGTTTTCAGAACTGTCTGGTATAGGCAACCCCTTCCCATTTGTGCAGACTCCTCACTTGTTTTCTGTGTCTTGTGCTACATAGATGTTTTCACTTATCAGGGAGGAGTATTCATGTCTGAGAGTTTTTTGCCAAAAGAAGTTGTGGGAGCTGTGATTAAGACAGAGTAACTAGAAAAACATGGGAAATTGGAAGGGACTGGACTAGTTCTTCTAACATGGCAACGGGAAGCCAACACACTCTGGCTGCAGCGCTGAACATTGACAGTGCCTCCCTTTATGGGGAGGAATTAAAAACTATATATTTTCTGGAGCAGAGGAATCACAAACACACACATGCTTTTACACCGGGATGTATTCATAAAATCATAGAACGGTTTGGGTTGGGAGGGACCTTAACGATCATCCAGCTCCAACCCCCGGCCACAGGCAGGGACACCTTCCACCAGGGCAGGGTGCTCAGAGCCCCATCCAGCCTGGCCTTGAGCATCCCAGGGATGGGGCATCCACAGCTGCTCTGGGCAACCTGCTCCAGGGCCTCACTGCTCTCACAGTAAAGAATTTCTTCTTGATATCTAATCTAAATCTACCCTCTTTGAGTTTAAAACCATTACCCCTCATCCTATAACCACAGGCTCTACTAAAAAGCCTGTCCCCATCTTTCTTATAAGCCCCCTTCAGGCATAAGGCCGCTGTAAGGTCTCCCTGGATCCTTCTCTTCTCCAGGCTGAACGACCCCAACTCTCCCAGCCTGTCTGCACAGGAGAGGTGCTCCGGTCCTCTGAGCATCCTCCTGGCCTCCTCCAGACTTGCTCCAACAGGTCCATGTCCTTGTGCTGGGGTCCCAGAGCTGTACACAGCACTGCAGGTGGGGTCTAACGAGAGCAGAGTAGGGGGAGAATCCCCTCCCTCGCCCTGCTGGCCTCGCTGCTTTCCATGCAGCCCAGGATACAGTTGGCTTGCTGGGCTGCAAACGCACATTGCTGGGTCATGTTGAGCTTCTCTTCCACCAGCACTCCCAGCTCTTTCTCCTCAGGGCTGCTCTCAATCCATTCTCAACCCAGCTTGTATTGATACTGGGCGTTGCTGAAGCTGTGGGTATTTGTACCCTGAATCCAGATTTGTGCTCTTATTAAAATTAAGAGTACTATAAATGTCTTTTTAAATAGTCTCTTTGATCAGCTCTCCATTCAAGCAATATCTGTGAAGCTGAGATGTAAGTCCTTTGTGCCAGGGACTTTTGCAGATAACTATTTAACTACTGTTACATTTCTGGCTTTCTTGTCTCTCTTCTTTTTGTAATTTTTCCAGAAGTCCAGTTATTCAGCAGTTAAAGTAATCCTGTTTGTTTAGCCATTAAACATCCCATAGCCTTCTCACTGCAGTTTTAAAATGAGAGTTTACACCCACAACTCAATGAAATAGAGCCACACATCACCTTCTAAACAGAAAAAAACCCCAACCTTCCAAATCACAGCTCCATACATTTTCAAAACCTCACTGCTTTAGGAGCTGAACACCTTCCAGAAAACCTACTCAGAGCTAAAGTGTTTCCTTTTGAATCTCCACGAAGATACAGGCAGCATTTCATGTGTTGTTTAGCCACAAGAAAGCTATGCTGCAAAGCTTATATTTATACCCCTCCTAGAAAATAAGTCAGTCTCTAGCACCAGGAGCAAGCACGAGCTCTGCAGGCAGCCACCTGGTGCCAGAGACCAAGCTCATGGCTTCTGTCAGCTCCTGCGCTTTGTTGACTGATCCCTGTTCCTGCAGAGCACACTTATCATCTTGAATCAACATCTCAGAGAGAAAGGAGGTCTCAGAGTTAAGTAAGGTCCCGGTGAACTGAAGACGTTAAAAATGCAAGATCTGGAGCTTTGGTCTCAACTGATGTTTCAAAAGGGAAGCAAATGTCACAACTCAGAATTTAGGATGAAACAAGAGGATTTTATTTTTTTTGCCAATCAGGCCAAAAGCTTTATTCTTTCTCAGAAACTCTCAGTTCATCCTCAGTGTACAGTGTTCCACAGCTAGTAAATTAAGTGGCTACAAATAGGTGAACTATTGTGGTGAGGTCTACACATCACAGAGAGGGAAAGCCCCCTTTCAGGGAGAGAGGGGAGAAGGGTTTCTAAAAGCTGTTTGAATGCAGGGTCCTCAAGAACATTATTACAACAACTCGGAAATATAGAGACAGATTCCTTCAGTCACAGTGCAAGTGTTATGTAGGAAACCAATTTCTATTTCTCCCATTAATATAACCTTCATTTAACTTCAGGGAGCGAGCTTCCTTCAGCCACTGATCTCTCTCAGATTACAGGTTCTCCAGTGAAACACTGTTTATCATGGCTATGAAAGATATTCGCTGCTAGATATCATCCATATACAAGTGACATAACTTCATGCTGTGCCATCAGCTGCTCTACTGGCTGCAGATGTTTAGTCAGGGAGAGGGTACCAAAATGTGCAAATAGAAGCATTCTGGAGGCATGCATCTTAAATCCATCAGCAGACAGATCAGCCGGTGTCTAACGTGTCCTGGACTTAATCTTATCGCTGTAATTTCCTCCAAATTTGAGGCACACCAAAAAAAAACAAACCACCCAAACAACCAAACCAACAACAATGAAAGACTTGCCACAGTGAGATTCCTGTTCCTTGCACTGAAATGGGACAGTCATCAAGCACTGAAATGGAATAAAGCACTGGGTGACTCACATCACATTGTGACCATACCCTCCACTGCCCTTATTCCAGCAGAGGGAAAGTGAGCAGAGATACAATTTGTGGCATGACTGATCTATTTCAGTGTGAACCAGATACATACGTCCTTTCCCAAACAATTCATTAGTGCCCAACCTCCAAAAAAGGAGCTGACAAGATATATCAAGATTATTTCTTGATGTAGCATTTCTCCTGTCCATTTTACTAAACAGCACAATTGTCACTATTAGCAACGTTTGCACATCTCCATCTCAGAGAGACAAGCATTTGTAGACTGCTGAAGGTGCCATTTCATGAAGGATTTGATAAGAGATAAAAGGTTTATTCCAGTCTTTGAATGTCCTGAGCAAACCTCCAACTGCACTTGCTGAACTGGATCACCAGATTCCTTGACAATTTCCCACTATGGTATAATGGGATGTTACAAATTTAGAGGAGGTAAAAGCCACCTGAGAACTCCAAATACGTGTCAAAAAGCCTGGTCTGCACAACAGTAGAGCAGTGTCTGGGTATTGCTACTCTTCATGACATTGGCACGAGGCTTATGGATGGACACAGGACAGAGGGGACGTTCAACACACACCAGGATCCTGGGCAACGAAGACTCCCCATGGGAAAACACACCAGCCCTGTAGTGAAGATAACAAGTAACTGCGTTAGGCAGCTGAGCAAATTAATCTCTGCTCTGTAAGGCTGCCAGTCACAAAACCATAGCTAAAATAATCCAATGTGTCTTCAGTAACACCTTAAGCTAATTTGGCTGGAGTCTCCAGTGTGTGGCGGCACTCTGGGGCGGTTCAGGTCATCTGTATCTTCACCAGTCACTCCCTACCTTAGAACATTTCAACTGAAGTGTAGCTTCATTTCTGACTTTGCTAGGTATGTGGTGTTTGGTGTGGTGTTTTAACTTAAAGGTACTGCCACAAATACTGTAATGATACGTGACCTTGATTTTGGCTCACAGCAATATAACCAAACCCCAACAATATTTTTCAGGCTTACAGGCAGTTAGATGAAGTGCAATGTAAACATGCTGAAACTAACTTTAACCAGCTATCCTGGGAACAAGTAGTAAAATCTAGTGGCTTCTATGCAGGGCTTAATGAGGACTAATTTACTTAAATTTGCATAACTGTGGTTCTCCACAGAAGTTCGTGACACAAAATTAATATAATAATGAAGGGGAAAAAAAAGGAACAAAAAATACGTCAGACCAAAGGAGAAAAAACACAGCTGCATCTCTCTCCTAGTTACAGTTAAACATTTAACTCCTTGTAAGTATCATCTAACGAAGCAAGAAGGAAAAAATTGGAAGATGAGGGCCTCCTCATCTGGGGAGTTAGAGAAGGAAGAGCCCATGTAAAAGGCTGCAGGATCTGAAGTTCATAGGTGAACAGTGACACCGTTCAGTTCAGCAGGTTTATGAAATCATGATTTTTAATAAATTATTCCTCCAAAAGGACTGTAATTTAAAAAGGAAAAATTTCAACTGGAGAAATAACAATGTGGGAATTATGTACATTCGTTTCTAATCCAAGATAAGCATTAGGTGAATGTTGAACAGTTTTAGAGGGGTTTATGGCAATACACAAGGTTGATATGTCCCGACTTCTGTAATAAATAGATCTCAAACTTGCAACAGGAAGATTACAGCATCCCATTGCTGCCACCTCTCAATTCAAAAGCAGCCCAGGGCCAAATAAATGATAGCAATGACTTAGCCTTGACATTTTTCTTTTCATTTTACAACAGTGACACATAAGAATGTTTCCACTATAACATTTAAGTCAAGTGAAAAGCACATTCTAAATGTCTGATATATATATTTTTTTAATAAAGATATGATTGATAATTTTTTTAAAGAGCAGCTTTTCCTAAGCAAACACTTGCAGTCATGAAACAGAAATCGGGGAAAATGTCAGCAGTTCAGATCTGCAATGTGGGATCTCAGCTTCCCTCGTCACCTGCCCATTTGCAATTCCAGCACCGAGCCCTTGTTAGGAGGCCGACATAAACCTTATTCTTCTTTCCTCTAACACCGTGTTGCACTATTATTGCTCCATTAACACCACTTTTGATCCATGCCCATGTAAACAGAACACATTTACCATGGCGTAACAATAAACAGATTTGTGGTCATGCAGGAAACCCTTCCATGACATGACCCCATCTAAGAGGAAAGGGCATCGAACCATTCCATTGCATCAGGGTGTGAAAAGGGAGCATGTGGCCAGGCTGATGCCACAAAGCTTGATCTGCAGCATCCAGCAGATCCCTAAATCTATGTACTTTCAACAGCACTTGAGCTTGAAAGTATTTGTCAAAGATGCTACATAGCAACCTGCCTTTTAAGAGAGGTTAGACAGACAGAAAAACAGCCAAAGGCTTGGACACCCAGGTGCTGCCACGGATCTCAACTCACCTGCACAGAGCCGTTCCCTCTTCATTTTCCAGCCCTGCAGATCCGCTCTGAAGCGGCCAGGTCAGTATGGGTCTGGTTTTAGCACCACTAGTGTTGTTTTGCTGGTGTGGGTTACACCCTGCTGGCACCCCGTGCCCTGGTAGACACTCATACACCTCCTGTGCTTTATGCTGCCCTGAATACACTGGTCTGGAGGAATCCCACTTGCCACCAGCATTCCGTTTCAAGTCCCATTTGTACAACCAGAGCAGTCCAAAGAAGACTAAATGGTGCTGGTATGCTTTCTTCAGAGCTGAAATATCTGATGCCAGTAGATGAATTTGAGCTGCTGGGCCTTAATGGTCCCAGAAATAAGTTATGCTCTCAAGCCGTGACATGACTCCAGAGAAGCCATCTCGACATGGCTTTTTGTACCTCTGAGAACAACTTGGCAGATAGAGGCCACAAAACAACAGGTAAGAATCAAGGATAAATACATGCAATAAAGTATAATTGCCCTAAATCACTTGCCTGGAGTTACTGAAAAGGAAAATAGAGCAAACAGCAGTAAAACCAGTAATTTAAAGTCCACAGTTTGTCACCTGAGGGAAATAGTTAACTAGAACAGGCAAGACTGTCAAAGTAGTTATACATTATTCCTGGCTCGGTTTTTACAAAGGCAAAACTCACCGTCAGCTCTGCTGGACTCATTATGGCTTTAGTTTCTCCAGAGGAGGTGTTGGGGGGGAGTGAGGATGATAAATAGTTGGAAACACCTGAAGACAGTTTTCTGTAGCCATTCAGGCATCCCTTTCCTTCAATTAGCTACTGGGCATACAGGTGGTGTGTACCTCCAGCCGCCCCTCTAACCATCGGCTGGCTGGGGGTAGGGCTTGGGTGGCTTCAGAGGACTCTCAGGGAATCTAGTTTTGTGGAGGGTGGTTTTTTTTGGTTGGGTTTTGGTTTTGTGGTTTGTTTTTTTGGGTTTTTGTTTTTTTTTCAGAAGGAAACAACTGCAGCTTATCTGGGAGGTGGAATTTATTCTTAGGAAGTAATTTGTCTTTCTAAAATTTTTAATTAAATAATTACACATCCACTTATTATTCTAACTCAGTGGGATTGCTGACAACCAATTCCCTAGATGTCAAATTCTCAGCCCTGTGCTAAGAAAGTGCACAAGTGTGAGCATTTTAAGTAGTCGCAACGTGAGATTTAAATAAAGGGTAAGACCTGTGTTGGCCTTATGCACAGAGGTAAAATTTCAACAGATGACTCTTGCACTGAATTCATTAGCCATTGCTCAGGATCTGTCATTCCCCATCAGTCACACGGGATTTCTGTTTTGTATAGACTCACACAGACATTCCAAGATGGTTGCAAACAAAAGCACCTTCACTTTGCTGTAAAAAAACCTTGAGCAAATAATTTTGTATTTATGAAATGTTTCTGCAAACAAGATCTAACATCTCAGTTCTTCTCTCCTTGCCAAAACCCAGATGTTATTAAAGGAAGCTTGCAAGTTTTTAATTGGAAGAAATAAAGGTTCTTTATGTTCCAGCGGTGCCTGAGGACAACAATCGTGTACCATGACCTCTTTTGTCTATATGCTCCTCAAGTTTTTAGAATTCTATCAGTACACTGGTGATAATGGTGCTAAATAAAATACTTTTCTCTCCACTCCTGTAGGCCAAGTACTCAGTGTAGTGTAACAGCTGAGCCTGTCTAAGAGGCTGCCCCGTGCGTCCTGACTGCTCTCTGCCCTTCTCTGTGCAGCCCCAGCCTCTCTGGCACGCATGCCGAGGCTTGGCTGACCTCCTGGTGAGTTACTTCAGAGTTAAAGCAGTGGAAAATTATCCTCCTTCTCAAAGAAAGAGATCAGTGTTCTGCCAGTTTATGTCCCTAATTAATGTCCTAAATTTATGTCCCTTTACCAATGTAAAAGAAAGGGTGGAAGTGTGTATATGGGATGGGAAGTGTAAGAGGAAAATCACAGAACAGAATCACAGAGCGGTTTGGGTTGGAAGGAACCTTAAAGATCATCTAGTTCCAACCTCCCTGCCATGGGCAGGGACACCTTCCACCAGGGCAGGGTGCTCCGAGCCTCATCCAGCCTGGCCTTGAATACCTCTAGGGATGGGGAAAATACCACTTCCAAGAGCAGCTGGAAATTATATTTGCTTAACTGCAATTTTAAATCTTCTTTAACAGTTTGTATTAATAATAATAGTATTCAATATTAAAAGATTTTACATTTTTGTCTCATCCATGAGACCTAGATCCATGTGAACTAAAATTCCCAGATGGATTCTTGTCCAAATATTTGGTCATGTCCAACTCTTCTGGGTGTCAGACAACAGACAAGATCGGGTGAATTAATCCCCTGTCCTGGCTTCAGCTGGGATAGTTATTTTTCTTCCTAGTAGGTGGTACAGTGTTGTGTTTTGGATTTAGTATGACAAGAATGTTGATGGCCCATTAATGTTTGTAGTTGTTACTATGTCGTGTTTACACTGAGTCAAGGACTTCAGCTTCTTGTGCCTTGCCAGGAGGAAGGGTGTAGGGGCAGAAGCAGCTGGGAGGGGACACAGCCAGGACAGCTGGCCTGAACGGACCAAAGGGGGATTCCATACCGTGTGATGACACACTCAGTATATAAACTGGTGGAAAAGCCAGCTGGGGGCTGCTGCTTGGGAATTGACTGGGCATTGGTTAACCAGTGGTGAGCAACTGCATTGGGCATCACTTGTTTTGTATATTTTAATTATTATATTATTATTATTATCATTATAATTTTTCCCCCTTTCTGTCCAATTAAACTGTCTTTATCTCAACGCATGAGGTTTCTCACTTTTACTTTTCCGATTCTCTCCCCCATCCCGCTGGGGCAGGGAGTGAGTGAGTGGCTGTGTGGGGCTTAGCTGCCGCTGGGGTTAAACCACAACATCCCCCCATCCTATATTAATTGTCACACCTAGTGCAGTCCTCTCAGCTTGCACAACCATCGATGGAACACAAAAATAAGGGCTGTCCCTCCTGCAAAGAATATAGAAGATATAGACACCACACCCTCTCAGTTGCAGTTTATAAATACAGAAGAGGGAAATCAAACATAGAGGGGACAATGTGGAAGGCAGAGAAATGAATTATGATACTGGCATCTGATGGAAGAGCTGTCTGAAAAAAAATGGGCCAAAAAAGAGAAATGTGTACAAATCAGTGATAAGTTTTTAGAGCCATTTTCACAGTCAGTATTGTCTTCAACCTACAGAGCCCTGCTTAGCTCCACCAGGATAGCTTTTGATGTAAGGCATTGTGTGTCCGAACACTGATGTATGCTTATAAATGAATAGAAATACAAGTATATACATTTCTCTGCAGAAGTGCAGGAGCATTCAGGGAAGACTAGTTAAGTAGATCTTAATTTAGAGACTACCTTCACCAGTCTGGAATCTAGCTCTAATTGTGGTGAGTAACAATTCAATTGAAATTTAATCAGCAGAATGAGCATTGGTAACATTTGAGAGTTAATTAGGGTAATAATTACTGAAGAAACAGATTTGCTGCATCAAGGAGAAGTTGCTATGGTATTCTCATATATATTTGAGAAAGCAATTTAAAAAATCCTCTGGTGTAGGCAGAATAGCCACAGATAAGTGAAAAGTTAAATGGGCAATGCATCAGCATGTCGGGGCAATCCAGTGCCACCCCAGTTCAACTGTTTCTTCCTTCCCAAGGCCTTTTCTCTTCAAATCAGTCCCAGATGCTAATGAGGCTTCAGGCTGCCTGAAGGTACCACACACAGAGACCCAAGGGTGAAGGATGCTGGTATCCTCTGTTCATAGGTTGATCGGAGGGGATGATTTTGACTGTCAGGAAGATGCCAGGACTGGGGATGAGAAGCATTTGGTAGGGAGAAAGAAAAAAGTCTTTAGAAGGAAGTAGCAGCACCAAAGTCTGGTCTCACTCACTTGAGTAGGAGAAAGTTCAAAAGAGACTGTGGAGAACCTGATTGACAGGCTGGATAACTTCTTTCACTTGTGACAAGAAAAAACATCTAGAATTTATTTTTGACCAGGATAGGTTTTAAATAGAAATTAACAATATGAGGAGATCTCTGAGACAAAGGCTGACATCTAGGACAGGTGCAGAGAGACAGATTTGAAATTAGAAAGAGAAAAAAACCTTGGATTCAAAGCCAGTAGCTGAACAGAACAGAATGGATCGACATGGACTGGGGAGTAGGGAGAGGGAAAGAGCAGGAAAGCCACAGAAGGATGCAATTCCAACAAAAAGCATGCAGTCGGTAAATTTAAGAGCACTGAGAAGCCAAAGAGGATTTAAACGGAGGAGGTTTAGCCAGGTAAACGCTGCAGTGATCTTGTAAGACTAGCTGTTTAAGAGCCAGATGGCAGCCAGCTCGGGTTAACCTTGGCACAGAGACAGGAAGGCAAGTCTGCAGGCAGCTTGTTTGTTGCACACAGAAGATGGAAGGAGAGGCTGGCAGGATCAAGGGCTTCTTACTTATATTTAGTTGCGCTAAGACATAAGAGGCTAAGTAAGGTGACTAAGCGATGGCCATGCCTAGTGACAGTGGTAGTGGTGTTCCCCATGTGGACAGACCCCACATAAACACACTTCTAGCAGAGCTGGATCTAATTCACCTTCAACATAATCCTGTTGTTAGAAACAGGGAGATTATGCAGGAACATTACTGTTAGAACACTACTTCAGCTCACATCTGTCTCTCCAGGTATCTCCATTCTGTGCCTAAAATTGCTGCAAGAGAAGTAAGAAGCTGTAACAAAACTTATAATTACTTTTCCCTCCACAATTGCACATCCCAGCTTCTACACTCAAAGCAAGAGAAAAAGAACAGAAAATTTGGAAGATGAGGGTGAGATACATCTCTGCTTGTTAGGATGTTTTTTCTGCTCTGCCTGGTTTTGTTATTGTGACATTAGCGAAGAAAGGGTCTCCTCACAGAACTGTGACCCAAATTTCCTGTGCAGTTTTTCCAATGCATTTCAAGACAGAAACGTGAAAGCCTATGATTTGTGCATCTGAAAATTTTAAGAGCAAAATATTGATACTAAGCAAGACAAAAGGCCTGATTCATTCCCCAGCATCTCAGTATCTAACTTTTAGGATTTTTCTCTGCAGACAGTGAGCCACTATAGCTAATAGTTGCAGATAATCAAGAGGAAAAGATATAAACCACCTTCAAGATAATCAGCCACTATCTAATCACAACATGCCTTCAAAAGGCCGAGAAGCCACAAAATCTCCCACTTCATTAATGAAATACTGTCCTGCATAACTTGAAAATGTTCATATTTGTAAACACTTGTAGTGGGTGCGAGATAAGCAATCATTTCTAGCCATGTATTGTGGAATATTTCAATAAACTTACTCACCACTGCAAACACTAATTCACTCAACAAAAATCCTTGCTGTGTTAAGGCTGAAAAGGTGGTACAGGGTCCTGCTTCCCACTGCATGCAAGCACACAGCAGCCACAGTGCAAGTCAACGAAGGAAAATCTGTGCAGTGAAGCAAGAATCCTGCAGGACCGCAAAGGGAAAATCAGATCCTGCACCACCCACGTTCAGCCCATGGATCGCTACTGGCAGAGATCTGCATGTGAGCGGCTTTTACATGCACTAAAAAGAAAAAGAGATGATGGAGCAAGCTCTAACCTGTATTTTTCACCTATTTGTTCTGGATAGTAGAGATTGTCAGAGGGTGCTTCAGTTTATTTGAAAGCTGCTTCCAAAATGTTCTAAGTGACCAGCAGCAGGCTTGGCTGTAGGATGTGATATTCAGTGCTTACGTAGCATAGCCTGCTGGATGCATATTTGATACAAATTTTTTTTTTGTATGTCCTTTATATACTAGAACATCAGATACTATACACAGTAGAGATGCAGAAATGCATAATGCAGTCCTCTTTCAGTGGCAGCAAATCGGGTGGAAAAAGGGTTGGTGCTATCAGACCTCTCGGTAATGTGTAGAAGAATGAACTATACTTTAACAAAATGAAGAACTTAGGTAAAATGATATTTTGTGGTTTTATCCTAAATGTGAAACAAAGTGCGAGAACTTCATGAAACTTTCATGAAGCTCCTTTTCTCAGGAGCTGTGTTCACAAACTCAAATGACAGTTCAGTTCAAGCTTAAACTTTCTAAATATTGCTTTCATTTGTATAAGTAAAAAATCTCAGTGGAAACCTAACATCGTGCAGATTTCTTTTAATGCCCTTGATAAAAGTGGGGAGCCTTTTTGTTGTTGTTGTTGTTGTTTTAACCTAATCTAAATAATAATTAAATAATTATTCGTATCTATTTCTGGCAGCGTTTCAGTGCTGACATTACCAATTATTCTAAAAAAAAAAAAAAAAAAAAAAAAAAAAGACACAGAAGCCCTAAAACAAAGCAGATGGTAAACTGAAAGGAAAAAAAAAATTATGCATAAGATCAGGACAACAGTTGACAAACCCTGGTGGGATGAATTGCTCTTCCCCTAATAAACTAGGTAGTTAGAGAAATAATATACAGAATTAGTTTTCCCATTTATCTTTTAATTCCCCGTTTTCCCCACCTGGAATATAGGAAAAATCTGTGTTTCAGTGGTGCTCTGTGTACCCAGCCCCAGCCAACTGCGGTGCGCTCCCCCTGCGGCTGCCGGCAGGAAGATGAGCATCCCGCAAAGCAGCGGCACCCCCGGCCCCAGCATCCCGCAAAACAGCGGCACCCCCGGCCCCAGCATCCCGCAAAACAGCGGCACCCCCGGCTCCAGCATCCCGCAAAGCAGCGGTACCCTCGGCCCCAGCATCCCGCAAAACAGCGGCACCCCCGGCTCCAGCATCCCTCAAAGCAGCGGTACCCTCGGCCCCAGCATCCCTCAAAGCAGCGGTACCCCCGGCCCCAGCATCCCTCAAAGCAGCGGTACCCTCGGCCCCAGCATCCCTCAAAGCAGCGGTACCCCCGGCCCCAGCATCCCGCAAAGCAGCGGTACCCCCGGCCCCAGCATCCCGCCAGCTCCCAAAGCAGCAGCACCCCCGCAGTGCCCCGGGGTGTCGCCCTGCTCGGGGAACTCTCCCATCCCATCCCATCCCATCCCATCCCATCCCATCCCATCCCATCCCATCCCATCCCATCCCATCCCATCCCACCCCATCCCATCCCATCCCATCCCATCCCATCCCATCCCATCCCATTTAAGCTCTGCAACGCCACCATCTAGTGGAAGGCCAGGTATTTTCTGTCCCCAAATACATCTCCGCTACGGAGGAATTTTATACTTGTGGCAATGGGGGAGTGGCAGTTTTAGGGGGGAGAATAAAGTACAGAGAATCACTGTGGCTTAATCTGTGTTACTTGGTTCGTTTCCCAGGCTGTGGTGATTTGAGGTATTTGCTGAGAGTGTGAAACGGAAGTGAAAATATAGGAAGAATGCAGTGTCTGTGAGATAATATAAAAAGAAGGTATGAATTGAAACACAGAGCATGACAGTATTGCTTGTTAAACCCAAATTAAAGTCCCAGGTGGATTTCCTAAATGAGAATCCCTAATCAGCAAAGGGATCAGCAAAGGACCTGGAAACCCTTCATGCTTTTAGGATCAGGGCAAGTCTACCCCTGCTTTCCTCCTCTTTTTGGTGGCAGGGTCCAGCATCAGCCAGGTAACAGCACTGAAGCTTTTGTCTCCCTGGGCTCTCCTCAGCAGTAGCTGTACCAAGAGCTACTGAGTAAACCCATGTGGTCCAAATCCAGGGCTCAATGCAAACCCCACCATCTGAATTTGTAGGGAGAATGATGTAAAAGAAGAGTTGCTTGTGGATTTGAGGCTTTCTTTAATCCTAGGTGTTTTTCATAGATTGCTACAGCTAAACTAGGGTACTTTTTTGCACAGAACATCTTCTTCCACTTACTTTCCCTTTGGCTGTTTTGCAAAAGACGCAAAATTGCAAATGAACAGACTCCTGGAGAATTGAGAATACATTAAAATAAACTTTTAAAATGAATGCTTCATTTTATAGTCATACATAGATGTATGACTGCTTTCTGTTATATCTTTACGTACATATTCTTTCCTCAGTTGTTTTCTGGTTTGGTTTTCTTGAATGTGTTTTTCTGATCACATTACACGATGTTGGTGTCCCTCTGATGGAATACTTTGGGAACCTGTTACTTTTAGATCTGCTTGGTAGTAAGGGAGCAGCAGCTATATAAAGGAGCTTTGTACCTGCGCTCTCCTTAAAAATGGCTTTTGCTGTTGTTTGGAGTTTGTATGTTTGTGATTTAAAAGTGCTTGCAGTGCCTTTTGCAAGTCTGCTTAGCCCACAGACTGCATGACTTTGCTTCAAGTGCTGATAAACTGTCAATGTTTAGGTGAAAAGAACCAAAATTGCTAGACCAAGCTTTAGCAATTCAAAGGTATCAGAATTTAAAAGACGTGTTTCCTTAAGGAGAAATGTAATAACCAAGTACAACACTCTCTCTTCCTCCCTTTGAACTGAAGCCTGCGCAGCTGGATGATTGCTGCCATCCCTCTTCTGGGGCAGTGGCAAAGGACCACTCGTTCTTCTCACACTCAGCTGCTACCTCGGCCCCCAGGGAAACTGTGCGGTTCCCGGGGAAGATGGGCTGGGAGCTGAGGTGGAAGCTGGCTAGATGGCAGCAAAGCCCCAGGCAGCGGCAGCAGCGGTTGCATGGCAAGCATCTACCTGGGGAGGCGATTCCCGAGGGACACACAATTCAGCTGCAAGAGGGAGAAATGGCAGAAAAACTGAACTGTCTGAAATTGGATAAATTTGGGAATGCTAAATACAGGGACCAAGAATATGATTTCTGTTCCAGTTCAGTATAAATTCCCAGCTGTCACCAGGTTATTGCTGACCGCAAAGTTGAAGTTGCATGCTAGCAAAGGAAGGAAAACAAACAGAAAGTCTGTTCATATCAGAAAATATGTTTTGTTTGTACTTCTACAAGATTAATCCCATTTAAATTTTTCATGGGCCTTTATGGAAAAGTAGATTAATGGACTATACCCTTGGACTGACACAGACAGGCAAAATAAACCAAACTCTCCCGGTTTAGCCCCAGCCAGCAGCTAAGCCCCACCAGTCGCTTGCTCACTCCCCCCTGGTGGGATGGGGGAGAGAACTGGAAGGTTAAAGGTGAGAAAACTTGTGGGTCGAGATAAAGACAGTTAAATATGTAAGGCAAAAGCCGTGCACTCAAGCAAAGCAAAACAAGGATTCAATTCACCACTTCCCATCGGGAAGCAGGTGCTCAGCTATCCCCAGGAAAGCAGGGCTCCATTGCGGGGTGACTTGGGAAGGCAGACACCATCACTCCAGACGTGTGAGTGTGTCCCTGCCCTTCTTCTTCCCCAGCTCTTTATTGCCGAGCATGATGCCATGTGGTGTGGAATAGCCCTTTGGTCAGTTGGGGTCAGCTGTCCCAGCTGTGTCCCCTCGCAACTCCTTGTGCCCCCCCAGCCTCCTCGCTGGTGGTGGCGGGGCGGGGGGGAGGCAGCAAAGCCCTTGGCTCCGGATAAGCGCTGCTTAGCGGTGACTAAAATGTCCCTGTGTTACCAGCACTGGTTTCTGTACAACTCCAAAACATAGCCCCATACCAGCTACTATGAAGAAAACTAACTCTCTTCCAACCAAAACCTGCACACAAACCCATCTGGGATTCTCTGCGTGACTCTGCCCTGGGGTCTTTATGGAAACATGGAAAGATCCTGGTTCTCTTCCCTTCCCAGCTTTCACCTGTAGTTCCCAGCTCTTTGCCAAGTGCTTTGACATGCCAAGTTACTGGCATTACACAAAGTGACAGTGAGTAATTGCAATAGACTTGATGGTCTTTAATGAGGCATAATCTGTTCAACAGTGAAAATGAACCAACCAAATCTAAAATTTCAACTTTAATCATCTCTAGAACCAGGTTAGCCCAGCCAATCGGTTCTGATCCACTCTTGTTTGTTCCTATGGTGAGTAAATCACTTGATAAAGGTCTGTATAAATTAAAAAAGAAAAGAGGGCATTTCACGTAGCAGTATAAGAAAGACTTCACTGAATATCGTTACACAGAAGAATCAGAGATCACATGAAGTTTCTACTTGGACATGGCCATAAAATCCCTAACCATTTTTCACGAAAAAATTTTTGCTGAAATTTCCGAAATCTCAAAATTACTGAATAAACATCTGGGAAAGGAAAATAGATGAGATTCTGAGTGTTAAACTAAGCGCTCTGTTGTCAGCTGCATACAGATTACATAGACACCAACATGTGTTTAAAACTTATGGTGGTGTCATAAGTTTTAATAAAAGGCTGAGGAACACTGTTTAAGAACAGAATTGATTTTTAACCTGTGGAATAAGCTTATATATTTTTATGATCCTGTTATTATGTAAGTTGTAGTTGTTTTGATGAAGGCATGAAAATGTAAGGATAAAACAGAAGTATGATTTGCAGGGAGAAACCTCTTTTTTTAGAGCAAACAGGTAAGTTTTCATGTACAACAGCTCTTTTTGAAATACGTAGTTCTTGTTGGCTCTTAACTATTGCAGTGTGGTATGCTAGCATTACCAGCTGTTTCCCCATGTATAACCTCAAAACACCCAGTTGTGTCTCTCCACCTCCCCTGTGTCCGCTATGTCTATGATACACAGATGCACTGGCAGCTAGAAAAGGAGAAAGATTCCTAGTGAATAAACTCGGCTGCCCATGAATATTCACACATGTGCCACTGCCTTTAATGGAAACACCATTTTAAAAACACCTTTGCTCTTCTTTAGCTACTTTACATGTTGAGATGTGTTTCTAGATGCAGGTGCCAAAGTATTTAAAGGAAAAACGCAAAGAGAGACTTACTGACTGATCTTTGGTCAGTAAGCACAGAAGGATGACAGGTCTGGTCAAGCAAACCAGAAAAGCCACCCATGACAACGTCTCTCAGCTCCCACAGATCTCAGGTTCATTTAGGATCATGCAGCATTTCTGACAAGTGAAAAAGCTAGAGCATTTGTGCGATTGAGGATTCTTGTAACAACCAGCTACGAAATATGTAAGGCTACTGATGACTTCACATATGCCTACCAAACCCGTCAGGGTATAAAAGTCAAGGAGCCTTGAGAACTGACTGAGATTTAGCTGCCATCAGTACAGACAGGATCGAGACCTGTAGGCACTGGGCTTTGTACTGGATTGCTAGTTACTGACTTCCTGACAACAAAATTGCTTAGCTATTTATAAAAAAGCCTGTATTTTGCCAACTGCTTAATCTATTAAATGCTGATTTTCTCCTTGTTGAACTTTAAATACTGAGAGTTTTCTTAAAGATGAGTTCAGTAAAGGTATGCTTTAAACTTAGGTTTTAAATATATGAAAACACATAGGTATTCCTTACCTGGCATTCTTATTGGGTATAGAGTTTATATGTCACTGAAAATAATCAAACTGTATTGTTTTAATCAAAGAATAGGAACAGATGATATAACAAAAAAACCCACAAGAGCCAAACCTTCTCTTAAGTCAAGGGACTGAGATTTGGCTCAGTATTCTCAGACCAAGTCGATGGGGATGCATTTGCCAATGTTTTCGAACAACCCAGTAAGCTCTAATTTAATATGAATAAAGCCACTGGGATCAAAAGTGATGAAGGAGAGGTTAAATATTTTGAACAGACCTTGCTACACTGAGAACAACTGCCCATTCATTTAAAATCAGTATAAAAACAGTGGGTTCAGTTGTAATTTTGTTTGCTTTGGATTAACTGTGGAATAACTCCACAGAGTTCAACGGAATGATACCGGTATTAAAAAAAGGACTAGAGATCAGGATCACATTGAGCTATGTTCTGTTTGAAACACTTTTCTACCATTCCATCAGTAAGCAGAATAATCTGTGGTTTTTTGTAAAGGCATTTACAATGTTTTAAAGGTTTTGTATACCATTAAGCATGAAGATAATAAAACAATGTTAAACAATACTGATCTTGCAGATTGGGGTAACTTTAAGCCATGTACAGGGGGAATAGTACTTTCTCCTTAGAATAATTTTGACAATTTAGACAAGGTGTTTCTAGCGTAGAAGTTTTATTTTATTTTATTTTATTTTTTTATATGTAAAAATAACATTATTTTGCCTTCAGATGACATCCCTATATTTTCACAGAATGATTGCCCTTCTGAAGCGACCATTAAATCAGTCAACCCATGCAAACAAGCAACAACCTGCTTCTGAATTTTACACTTTGTCTAAGTGTTGGTGGCTACATTCACAGAGGCTGGCAAAAGGATGCTAGAACAGCTTGATTTCTAACAGAGCTTAATGATCACTTCCTACAGAACTAATGGCAGCAAGGGGGTGATTTGTTAGAGATAAACCCACCAAAGTACTCGCCAAACATTTGAAATCTTTAGGATGAAGTAAGTTTATCTGAAGAGCAAAGTCTGATTTGCCTCAACATCTAACAGAAACACAATCAAGGTAGCAGTAGGGAAAAGTGGACTCAAGCCCTCTTGTAAAAAGGCGCTGATCATCAGCAGTAATCTGTGGTATGAATAAATCACAGATTCACAGGATTTTTGCATTAAAAATAAGTTCGCTACCTCTCTTCTTCCCTCTCCAAGGCTGTCCTGTATTCCTTTCGTTATCCTCTCTGAAAACTGCCGAGCTCACTCAAGTGAGCCTGACAATGACATCCCAGAAAGGCAATCAGCAGTATTCGGGAAGACAAAGTGGCAGACAAACCTCAGTGCTATTACACAGCTTGGAATTGGCCACTGAGTGTTATGCTACACAGAGGATAAAGCCAATTGTAAAGCCTAAGTCAGCATCCAAAAGGTCAGGAAGAAATCATTCTTGTGCTAACTAGTGTGAAATTGTTGAGATGTTTGATGACCATTGGAATCCTCCAGAGCTAGAAAATGTAACACAGAAAAATCTCTGATAGATTCATATGCCAGAGCAATTTTTTATCTCTACATTAAAAAGTATAATACCACTTTGCAACATCGTATAAATATTTACTTGGTTCTTAGAGTCAGCCCTTGATTACTATGCATATAGTCCCTTAACATAAGTGATGAATTTAACTCTCTATGTAGTTCATTGGCAACAAAAACAATCTTTGAAATATCCTCAGATGCAGAAAAATACTTTTAAAATGCAACTAGAAAATTACTGTAAGGAGCAGCAGGACTAGAGATAAGGCTTCAAAATTATACTGCTCAGCCTGATTTCCTTTTCACAGCACACACATAGAATTTATAATTCACACAGTAACCATAAGAGAAAGAAATTTCATTTTAAAAGCTGTTTTCTATCATTAGCATTTTCATGTATAAAATAACTGATATTATGGAAGAACATTGCATTTAAGAAGGTTGGATTCTACTACCAAGATACCTCAAGATTTATGAGAACTGTCATAAGAAAGAAATTTTGTACAGGTCCCACCTTTGGTAGTGATTTTATTTGGTGCTCTGATGAATTTTTGAAAAATATCGTTCTGATCACAAAGTTTAGGTTTCTCTTTTCCATGCCTCATTTAAAGAACATACTTAAAACCAGGACTTCTCTGAGGAAATCAATTGCAACTCTGTCTAGTCAATGAAAATCCTTCCATCCTCTTTTAATCGATACACAGCAAGAGGAAATAACAATTTGTTTGGATGCCACCGAACCACAAAATCTATTTTCCCAGCAAGTGTTTTGCTGCGAGTGAAATGCATGTGTCAGAGGTCAGCTTCTTCAAAAACAGTTTACTTTCTTTCTTTCTTTCTTTCTGTCCGTAGGTGGAATAGCATTTATTCTGATCACTAGGGCAATCTACAAATGAAACAGGAGGAATTATTCCTCTGACTGCAAACCACATGGCTGTTAATGCCAGTCTTTCTGTCTGAGTTCAGTCCTGTGACTACACCGACCACTCCTGCACTGAGGATCCCATTGACTCAGGGTCATATTCAGCACCCACTTTTCTTCCACCATGTAAGCGGGTGTAAAGAAGAGGAAGGGACATCTGTGTGTGGAGAAGACTCAGCCTGAAGAAGTTTGTCTTCATCACTTCAATGTGAAGGGGAGAAAAAGGCTAAATAAAAGTAAGTCAGGCTCTCAGCTGCATCTCTGATTTAGTCTGATTGCATTGACCTCAAAAGACACGTACACATTTACTCCATCTGAGGCTCTAGCTTGTGATTTATAAGCAGAAACAAAATTGTCCCAACAGCCTTTTATTCAAAATTGTAGATTGTGCAACTCAGTTCTGCAAACACCCTAATGAACAACACTATCCCTGAAGAATACATTTATGAATTCGCTGTCTTTGCTAAAAAGTGACTAATTTTTCATCCTGTAAACTGACCAGATGTTTTGGTCCAGCTGCACAACCCCTCAATTTGGAAACAGGCTGCCATCAGCCTTTTGATCATTTCCCTGAGAAAACCATCTGCTCTCTGTTTCCCCCTTTTTCTGCTCTTTGTCTCTACAGGCTTCCCTGAAGGCTTCCCTCCGTGAGGTGTTATTTTGAGCCTTGAGTCTAAGGAGGATACATGGTAATTTCATCTACTTTCAAAAACTGGTCAGGCAGGATCTGTTTTCCCTGATGTAACTTCATAAAAGCCACAGGGATGTCTTCCCAAAGAGCCACGCAGACATCTGTGTTTTCTACCCTTCTTTTCCTACTTCCATGCCTCGGATTTGTGCACGCATCTATACCCACAGGACCCCCAGAGACATGCGATGAGAACCGGCACATTATGGTCTCTGCTAAACTCAACACCACCAAAGGGGCCACCCCAGTGTTACCCATCAGTTAACAAAATTAGAATCTGCTGAGTTACTAGAGCTGAAATCACTCTGATTTTGTCTCTCCAGAGACAGATGGCTGTGGAAACACACTCTTGAGGAGCCCCCTCCTGTCAGAATTTGTTTCATACTCATCTGAAAAAGCCTCAATGAGCTTGCAAGCCAAATTTCAGTGAATAAACTGCAAGGTCCACTCAGGTCCCGAAGGATACCTAAATGGAAGAGAGTTGGGAAATCATTTAGCAGGGGAGGTTTCGGCAATACTTGAAATGCAATTGCTTGTTTGTGTTACACTGCCACTTCTGTATTTCAATAAGTAATCTGCATGCTTCTGAGGTGTGCAAGGAATGTACACATATATGCACATTTATATATAAAGATTGGTAATTAGCATTCTGAAGAAAGCTCACACAAAAGACGCCCAAACTGTTCACACAAAACCTCTCCCTGCTATTTGTAAACATCTTTATTGTGTCCATAATTTTTACTCTGGATGAAGTAAAACAGATGAAGATAAACAGAGTATTTTTTATTCTAACAGAAAGCAGGAGGAAAGCAGCGTGACTGCTGAAATTGCTGAGCCGGCTTCTGGGACGATGATGAGGAAGTGTTGGTAGTCAGACCACCCTAAACTCTGCCAGGAGCCCTGTACAAGTTCATAGTGGCACTTCTGCACCGAGATCCTGATGCCACCAGCAGCAATGGGAATCTTGCCACTAACTTCAGAGGAAGCAACTATGACATGAGGGTCTGTGTAAATTAGATGCATTCAGGAAGGCTCCTTCTCACTTAACAAGTCTTAGTGCCTTGATTTAAGAAGTTTGTTTTTAAATCAAAGGCACAATAATCATCACCATGTACAGAAACAAATTTTATCAAAGGGGTCATCTGGAAAAAATATGAAAGGCAGAGAAGTCCGAAAAATACCCAGCTGAAATTCCAAAGATCTCACTAGCAAAAGTCCCAGCTTCTGCCTTCTGCGTAACTCTCGGTTTCTTTTCAACCCCCCGCCCATCTACCTCATCCTTGAGAACCGTCATCAGCCTTTTGGCCACAGCTCAGTCTTTTAATGCCATTGTTGACACTGCTACACCCATATTGATTGTTGCTTTTAATTAGCCTGGAGTGCACGGGGAGGAATGAAATTAGTTTGTTTGGTTTCATTACACTCACAGCATTATGTGATCCAAGTGTCAATAAATTATCATTCTTTTTATTAAACAACAACAACTCTCTTTATTATCTAAATTACAAAAGGCTGCATCATTTGGTTGCAAAAGAGAAATTGCACATTAATAAAGGGATGTAGCAGCAATCTCTCAGCAAGGTTGAATAGGAAAATGTTAATCATCTCCTCATAAAGCATTAATCTTGGCATGTTTTATTTCAGTCTCGGAATGAGCTATTCACATTTGACCTCCTCGACAACATAAGTTTAAAGAACTGATAATGCCATGTGACAGAGCAATCCATTTATAAATAGTTTATTAAAATCATGTAGGTATATACTAATTAAAAGTTACGCAGAGTGACTGTCTATGACTGCCTAAGACATATGAATTTGGAAAAAAAAGACTCGTCAAGACATTGTGTTTTATGGATAATTTTGCCTGCTGCAGTGGTGCCCAGATTTGACTTGTGGTAAACATCGTTAACTCTGGCATTCCAATATCAACTGAAAGACAGCTACAAAATACCAGCCAGTAATTCCTTCTCCAAGGTCTTCCTCCTTGCTCCCACTAAAATTCCAGGTGAGTTCTGGGGAAGACAGACTGTCTTGAAAGAGTAGGATCCATACCTGCGAGCAGGTGTTGGTCCATGCCCTGGGACAGGGCACGGGCTCGGCGCTCACAGGGGAAGGGGCTTCGAACTGAGGAAGCAGAAGAGGTAGGGGGGCAGTGAAAAGAGAGCGGGTGGGAACCGTTAGCAAGTCTCAAAGAGAGAACCTTAAGAACTGGGTCTTTACACATGTCAGCATTAACCTAAGCCACTAGATGGTTTTCTTTCTGGAGGCGCAGTACTGGATGTTTTTAGACCATATGATGCCGAGCCAGTTCTGTCCGTTTTAAATGAGGACACCACTACTGATAACTACCTGTGAAACAATCCTGCAGAAAACACTTTTGGTTTTCTTACCAGAAAAGACAACCTCTTTGCTGCACAAAATATGCAGCCAAAGTGATTCTGTAAGTCCCTTCTGGGGGCCAGCGTACATAAGGTCTGTTGCCCGAGATTCAGAGTACCGTGGTGCCATTTCATAAACGAGCAATCCTCTTTCTGTACTAGCTAAATAAATAGTTTCCTATATAATTCTTTTTATTATTAGCTTCATCTTTGTTTAGAAGATGGTTCAAAGGTCAATATACTTCTAAAAATAAAATGTACACATTACTTGCTGCAATATAACAAACCAAAGGTCAACTAACATTCACATATTTATATTGCTTTGGAAAAATCTCTATTTTCAGTATCAGTATGGAAATAATATACTTCTAAATGAGTTTACATATTCCTTTTCTTTAAAGAACTGTGTTAAATTAATTGTGTTTCATGTAAACAACATTTTTTAAATTAATTATAAATAAGATGGAAGAGAAATAGAATTAACCAGCTCATTGGGAGTGGAATTGTCCCTGGAGTAGGGCTTTAAGAAATCCAAAATGACACAATAGATTAATAATGCCTGTTATAAATGAGTTTCCATTTTCTCAGTAACATATGATTAATCAACATAATTGCAAGTCATACTGTGAGTAATGTAGAAGTTTAATTTGTATAAGCTTGGTAATGAAGTAAGTTAAAGGAGTCTTTCACCTTTGTTCAGAGCCTTTGTTTCAGACACAGGGTTAAATATGATTGTCTCATCCTATTCTCTCTTGGGGTAAATAAAAAAAAAAACAAAAAACAACCACAAAATCTAGAAAAGTTACTGGTACCTGCTCAGGAGAAGTACTCAGTGAGACAGATGGTCAGGGGGAGCATGGGAACATTGTAAAATACCAGGTAGGACTGCTGCTGGCATTCATTTGTTGGTCTAAAATACATAAGTAAAAATTAAAAAATGTTTCAGAGTATATCAATAATCAGAGAATAAATATTGAAAGATTTATTTTTTAAAAAATAAAACAAACATCATCAAGCAGACTATCCAGAAATCTGTCTGTGAGAGTACTGCCCTGGAGTGGAGTAGAACTGCACATCCTAACGACAAACACCACCATATAGGAACAGAATTATTCCAAAAATACACCTAGGGCATCACCAATGTTATTGCAGCCATTCAGGAGTCATAAGGCGTTTCCTATAGTTTCACCAAAATTTTAAATCCGTGTGGAAGACAGGACTATATTGCTCACTCCATTTGGAAATGTAGTATCCAAAAAGATACTCCGGGAAGAGTTTGTTACAGATATTGCAGAAATTGCGGTTTTATCCAACAGAGAAACATAGAAATGTTATAAATAGAGGGCAAATGTTTATTCTGTAAGTATCAATGTCCAAACATTAATGCAGGTGATTATCCTTCATCTAGAACTGTAGCTTTCAAAAATTAACAGGTATTAGTGGATAGTGGATTCAGCTTCAAAGCTTGTGAGCTGCCTCATGAGGCTGGATGAAGCTTCCTTCCCACCTAGCACTGACATATTTAAAACCAGACTGCATTCAGTACAGCTCATTTTCTTCAGGAAAAAAAGCTACCTCGGCAGGAGCAGGGACGGAGCAATCTCGCAGTGCTTCGCCTTCTGAGTGCCTGCTGTGTGTGTCCATTGGTGCCATTGGCACCAGAGGCAGGAAAGCACATGTGGATGTATGTGGAGACACACACACACACACATGTATTGGAAGTGACCTGCATGGAAAATTATTAGGAAGGAAAAAATTCAAAGGCAATGTTTTCTGCCAAGGCTAGGAAAGCCCCCTGCGCAGCAGGCAGCCGTACCTTTAGCCGCCCGTGGTGCTCAGCAGCTTGCTTCCATGGAGCAGGAGAGTGAGGATGTGGAGCAGATGAATGACGGCTCTTGTCAGGCAGCAAAACAGCATTACCAGCTGACGTTTCATTACTGTTTTCCTTTTCTGAGGAAAATCTGTTTTGGGGGAACACTGAAGGGAAGAGAGCAGAAAGAAACCCCAAAGCGGAAATATTTCAGGGGAAAATAATTTGCTGAACAATAACTTCCTACATAAAAGCTGATATTTTTCGACCACTCCAGCTGTATCTGGTGGTGAGTGAGTTTGTAACGCTCATCCAGCCATGCAGTCAGGAGCTGCATGATCAGAATGGCAGCTAGTGTGGGCTCATACTCAGCATGGACAGTAACAAAATGCAGAAACTGTGATGGTCCATTGCAACAGAACAAGTCCCATGGTGTCATCCTTTGAAAACAAGATGTATCTCTCATCTCAAAACTTTATTTAATTTAGTATACAGCGATATACATCAGACGCAGATTTATAAAAAGACAACCAGCTCCCTGAGGATTAAGATAGATTCAACTAAGAGAATAAATTAATTTTTTTCATCTTCAGGCACAAAATCTGATAAAAGTTCAGGCTTTACAGATTTGTAATTGGTTGAGAAAACATCTGTAGAGAAGCCATGCTGTTCGCATCCAAAGGAAGACAGTTAACTACTGAAATACATTCGCAACTTGACTAGATTAAAGCACTACCAGATCTGTTGTAATTAATTTTTCTTGTCATTTAATAAGGAAAACAAAGCTATATTAAAATAAGTTTCATCAAAGTTGATGAATTAAAATGCTGTGCATTCTAAACAGTCTGTGGTTTGAGATCTTTCTGTAATAAATAACAAAGAATGTGCTTGCACTTACGGTGTTTGGGCCAGCATAATTGCTATAAAAATAATTACCAGCAATTTTCCTCTCGCATTAGATCAGTTGATGAAGAGGAATAACAAAAACCTTTTCTTCTCTTTGTAGTTCAACACATGCAAAACAATAGCACTGAAATTTAAATCATATGGGCAGATACAACCTCTATGGGAGGATCAACAGATGACACACGATATTTTTTTAAATAACCGTAGTAAGTGTTTATGGCAGATTGAAGTTCAGTGGGACTGGAAAGGTATATAAATGTTTATTTCTAGCTCCTGTCTACATTTTGATTTTACAGGGATTTCAGAGATCGAGCAGAGAGAAACATTTGTCCTAGTTAGTTCCTTCTTCAGACCGGTGGAGTATGGATTCACATTGCTGCTATTTGACGTCTATTCCCAGGAGGAAAAAAGTTTCACATTAAACTCCAGACCGACTCGCTGGCATGTTCTCACGCCATGTGTGTTAAAACTTAGCAAGGAAAAAACTAAACCTATAGTGCAAATACTGCTACTTGGCAGGCAGTGGGAGGCAGATGGCTGTAGTGGGGAAGGGGTATTCTAGTAGCGAGGAGTATTACCTGGACTCCAAACACTAGAAACTTTCCAAGCTGGGATATTATGAGAAACCAAATAACCTTTTGGAAAGAGCCTTCAATGGGTCCCATTACACTTATTGCTCGTGCTCTGAATCAGTAGTGCTGAGCACTCGGAGCATCCAGCTTCCCAGGGAGCTGCTTGGCAGAGGAAATCCCTCTTTAGAGGTATTACTATAAAAATCTGTGATGTCTTCAAAGGGAAACACTTCTTCAGAAAAACATTTCTGTATACAAAGGCTTCACACTGGCATTTGAGGAACCCACGCTGGTCTTTGAAGAGCCCAAAGCACCAGTGGGGATCAATAAGCCTTTTCTAATGGGGACTGGTTCCTGAACTAAAACCAGCTCGGATGGATGGAGTGATGTCAGCAAATACCAGACCAGACCTACAGGGTTCAGGTACCAGTTCCTCACAGATGGGAAGGACTGATTTGAATACAGTTGCAAGCAGTTGTCAAGGAGTACAACCACCGGGAAGGTGGGGAAGGGAGGCTATTTTCGCTCTATTTTAGTTACGTGGGCACAAGTAGCACAGAAAGGGCCAAGAACTTCTCGCCTGGCAGTTATGCCCGTGCAGCACAGAGGATCTCGCCTGACCTGGCTTTAGACGTGCTGTTTCAGAGATTCTGAAATACGGGGCTGGGGCCACACAGGTTTCAGGTTTGCTCAGGATCCCCAGCTGCTCATCATCGCGGCATACACAGTTGCTGCATTTCACTCTGTTGATTCCAGGTGACATGGGTAAGCACCAAGGGCAGGCAAAAAGGCAGGTCGTAGCTGCTGGTGTTTTCAATCTACATCACAGGCTGTGTGTCTTGGCCCATATTTGCATAGCAAACCAGCGATCACTTTGGTTGTTTCCTTCCAATACCTTGCAACATTTAGAAATGCTGTCATTCCCAGGAATAAGCTATAGCATTGACTGGGCACCTGAGCTCCCTACTGTGGAGGGAAATATCCGCTTTATAAAAGTTGCTGATGGTTCAAAATCTCTCCTTGTCAGATCTGCAGCCAGGAGCGTATCCGAGCCATTTTGCTCCAGGGAAAGAACAGATTTTTATAGAAATATTCTTCCTCATCCAAATACTGAGAGGGGAAAAAAAAAATCCAAAAACCAACAGATGGAAAAGTACAAGTATTGGATAATTAGGAGTCACAGGGCAAGAGAAAGCCAAAACAATTTCTCCTGTTTCTATCAAGTGGATAACATCCACATGTAACAAGGGACGTAAAACAAAAGAAACAGAAAGCTATTTCAAGTAATAACCTAAAAAGAAAAAAAATGTATATATTATATCACATGTGACTCATAGAAGCAATGACGATATTCATGGAAAATGTATAAAATCTTGAATCTCATATTAAATACACTTTCTAGATACATGTGCAAACCTTTCAGAAATGTAAGCTATATTTAATTGACCTCCAACCTGCAACTGAGTTTACCAAGTATATGGCTCATGTTTGTTTAGAAATGTAGTGTTTGAAAGACAAGAGTAGATATCTTTGCTGTATTTTTTTTATCTCCAGGTTACTGAGAAGACTTACTGAGGACCCAGACATTAAAGAAAGTGAGCAACTAAGTTCACTTCAGGTTTAACTTTTACACTTATGGATTAAGCCTCAGAATGGTCCCTGTTTTTCAAAGAAGTGAAAATGATCCAGGGACCAGATTTGAAAACACTGCCTGTTCTTTTCAATTGCACGTCTATTTGCAGATGTAGACTAGGTCACTTGGACATGATCTACAGGTGCAATTATGGCACTTAATAAACTGGATTGCATTCTTAAAATGCTGCCAGCACAGAAAAGCAAGCCCAGTTAAGACCAGACTCCAAATTTGGCCCTTCTACTTAGATTCTTGTGCTGGTTTTACATACGATTTCAAATGCATTCTTCATTAGCCACTTAGCCCATAAAGGATTCGAGGCAGGAAAAGCTGGGTTAGTCTGCACCAGAGGATTGCAGAGTCCCAGCTGGCATAGAAAAAAAGGAAATTATGCCTGTGCACACCTAAAGATTAACAATAAACTAAATCTTCCTCAAATACCTTTAGCCTTTAAGGAGTGGCAGGTCAAAATCTCCTCTCAGTAGCTAGCTCTGTCATTACCATAAACCACACACTATCCTAACTCTAATTCCTCCAAAATTATTCAGACTGTTACCCTTTTCAAACCATTTTCATATGGAAGTGAAGCTATTGCAGTCACACTATGCATATACGATCTTCCACGTGCATGCGTATGTGTCTACCTCCTAGAAACTGTTGAAGCTCTTGGCTACTATTAAATCAATTTGGACAAGAATTAGGAAGGCAGAAAGTTACACCTTCCACCCTCTCCCCAATTTTGTGCGAACAGGCTGCCCAGTAGAGTTTTCAGTAATACCAACTGGAGGAAAAATTGTACAGAAGCACCAGATAAAGCGTAGGGGAGAGATGACAAAAATGTCTTTATCATGGGAAATATGTCGATCAAAACTCAGCAGCCCCAGCGCCTGTGGGGCCAGCCCAGCCCTGCGGCTCTCTGCAAGCAGCAAGCTTTTCTTGAGGAAAGCTCTATACCCAACTCTTCCCCTAGTGCCCTTCCAGTAGGCCTAAAGCTCTAGTGAGCAAAAAAGCCACCTGAGAGCACGGCACAAGCTCTGAACTTTGATGTGCCTCCAGAAGCTCCCCTGAAACACAAGTGCTGGCAGCATCGTGGCTGACCAGCACCAACCAGCTCTCCCAGCGCCCACTGGTCCTACGGCCAGTCTTACAGTCCTGAAACTACCTTATACTTTTCTTATTAATCCCTTTCACTGGGTCAAAAGTTCTCATAAAGAAGCACAACCAGCACAACTCCAGAGCACCGGTGGGAAAACCAAGACAGAGGCAGTCAGGGCCTGTGGTCACATATCACGCACCCGCACTGTTTGCTTTGGAGATGAGCTCCAGTTAACCATAAACTGTTATTAGTGAATGATAACATTTTTTTAAAGCATGCTCCTATTTCTCCATATATGGGAAAAGAACATTTAAAATCCATTCAAGGAGCCTAAAAATTATCACTCTTTCTGAAGCTCTACCCAGCCAGAATTGCTGCGGACTGCAAACACGAGACATTAATAACAATTACTGCTCAATTAGCTGCTGTCAAAGCTGGCCACCAGGGTATTTGCTGCTGCAGACAAATATATACATTTCTTTTTTTGTATTGTGTATTTCAACTATTAACTTGACGTTTACATTCATTTGTACCTTAATTTATTCATGTCTCTTGTTTTTTTGGTGGGACAGAGAGGCAGGCATGTAGCAATTGCTTTTATTCGGTGTCAAACTTTGCCTGCTGTCTTAAGAGCCAGAAAGCTCACAGATATGCTGTGAATAATTCAGCAAGAACTCCAAAGAAACCCTTTGTCATTAAAGGTTTAACTGCAGAAGGGTGTTCTCAAAGAAGCCTATTTGTTAATATCTTCTCTTTTGTGTGAGTAACACTCAAAGCCCTTAATGTTTAATTTCTTTGCATCTAAGGGATGTTACTCATGGTGACAAAAGCTTCATTTTCACCAAGGGCCTAAGCCAGGCAAGATGTGGTCAGACTTAAGTAGAGCAAATCACTACCTTCTAAAAATGCAGAAATGCAATAGGAAATGGGGGAGAAATAAGAAGCAGACTATTTTTAAATGAATATGCATGGCGTTTTTAACGCTGTGATGGTTACCGTTGTATCTGAGCATGTTCCAGCAGTCCACAGAGGAACATAACTGCACATAGCTGCGTTATGTGCCTCTTGTCCCCCTGGAGAAAGAGCTGTGATCTGAGGGGGATTAAGTTTTGGGTCTGACTTTTTAAAATATACTTCTTTTCTATGACTTAATGTTTGTGAAGCTAAGTGAGAGTTTTCTTTTGCCCTTGAAGGAAAAAGTACCAAGATCTGTGATGATTCTTGAGGTCTCAACCCATTATGGCTTATGAAAATCTCTCTCTGACAAAAAGAGGGGGATTTTGCATGAAAGTGCTGTGCCCAGTCTTAGATTTTTTTCAGCAAGGCTTTGAAGATAAAGCTCAACATCTAGCTATTTTATAGAAGCCAATGCAGATATTCTTGATAATCCCACAGCTGCCTCTGCCTCTTGAAAACCTTCTCCTGAATAGACATCACACTGCCCTACCCATGTGCAAACCATCGAAGACCTGAGCGAGAGCAGCAAGCCATTAGCTGAGAGCGTCATCAGTGTGTTTGGGTGTTAGATATAAATGGTGTTTCAAAATGGTTAAAACACAAGGCACAGGCAGGAAAGTCTGTTTCCAGCATTCATTTCTCCCACTGTAAGTGTAGCCTGTCGCAACACAGCACCTGATAACTACAACTGTTTGGGGCCAGAGGGTGGATTTGGAAGAAGCTAAGAAAAATAGCCCTTCCAGTTATACTAAAATAAACGAAAGGGAAGGACAAGGGGCCAGAGGAATGAAATCTCAATTATCTGCTACTCCTAAATACTTCCTGCTAGAACAATTTGTAAGTTGACAAACTTAATTAGCTTCTTTACCAATATTTTCCAGATGTTCAGATTTTTGTTAGGCTACTTAAAACAGATGTTTTCCATATTTAATCATATGACTATGGCAATTTTTTTGAGTCACCAACAGACCAATAGGCTATGAAAACTAAGCTCATCCAAGCAGCTAATGCACAGACCAGTGCCATATATCAATGAGCTAATCTCCAGAAAATGTAATCGTGAACTGCGATGAAGTCATACATATGTGACTATGAAAACAAATAACTTAGTAGTTGAACAGTAAAAGAAGTAAAAGATTGAAAGTTCAGACTTTACAAATGGTGTCAGTGGCAAAAGCTCACGGATTTTAATGCTGTCAGCTTTATAAAAAGTCAGAGGCTTTACAAGGGATCTTTGGAGGGCAATGAAATATTTCCTTTTGAGACACTGAACACCTGAGGCAATCAATAAATTAAAAAAACAATCAACTTTTCCCTGTGATGGTTGATGATGGGAGAGAGATTGGACACCCAAGCTAGAGAGAGAGTGTGCAGGTGTCATTTGCTTCTTTTGATAAACACAATACAACCAAAAGGGCAGTATTTCATATTAGTTTTTATCTTTAAGACAATGGAAGTAGAAGAGGGGTCAGTCAAGACGCGACTATTTCCAAGTAACAACAAAAAGTACAAGCAGTGGTGAAAATAATTGCTGGTCTGAATTCCAGCTTCCCTCTATTAAATGTTTCACTAATTAACGTTGTAATCAGCGTCAGGTGAAGATTAATCCACCATGATTTGTGTTGCTGACAAACATCAGAAAGTAAAAAACCAAGGAAGGTTGTGCTGTCTCTATTTCGAAGTCACTCACAAGCTTTAGGTCAGATTGCATGGGGAGAATTCCCAAACTAAAAAGAGCGGTAATGTAAATCAGAAGTCTCCACACATCAACAGGAGTTTAGTGTTTTCTTTCTCATCTATTGCACCGCATCATTATCCTCTTTGAATGCCCCTGTCTTTCCCTGCTCACTGTTCCAAGCACAGATGTACACCCCAAGCCTGTGCTGTTGAAGATGCATCACGCTCTAAGCCACGTGCAGCACCTTCAGATTGCACAGAGAAACCCAGCCTGGCTGCACATAAATTAGCCCCTGGATGAGAATCCTTTCTCCCTCTGCTTTTTCCTGTGGTGCAGAACCAAAGTGCTGTTGTGTTCCCTCAAATCTACACAACAGAAGAGAAAAATGCAGGTAGGACATCAGGCTCTCAAGCGTGGACCACGGTTTTAAAAAAGCCCTTTGAATATCTTTTTGAATTCTTGTGAAATTACAGCCTTACAAAGGTGATCATGAAAACATTATTGCAGGGTGTGGTGCTACATTTTACCCTGGGAATTAGAGGGAGGGAAGAGAAGAGAGACACAAAAGAAAAATATTTCTTCTATTTGAAAAAGCCACATACATAAAAATATAAGGAAATGAAATTCTGAATGAGCTACTGAAAAGGTCTCAATTTTCTTTTGAAAGGGCATCATCATCTGCATCAAAATTGGTAGCAGTTAACAGAAAATGTTTAAAAAATTGGCCTCATCTATCACTAATAAAATGTGCCTCCTTCTGAAAGCATTGTCATTTTCCAAACAAAGAGTGAACTCTTCCACCTCCTCTAGGTGAAAACAATTAACAAAACCAGAAGGCTAATGATATGCAAATTGCCTCCATGGAAGAGTGGTTCATTTGCAATTCTTTCTCAAGACACCTTTGTTAAAAAGATCTAGAAAACAAGGTCTTCCCCTACTGCACAGTCTTTGGAGAAACAGGTCTTTTTCTTGTTCATATTAATATTCCTCCTACTATCTCTGGAACACTTTCACTGCAAAGCTGCTTACCAGCTGAGTGATTTAATGATTATTTCAATGCAAAATATAGTGACTACCCATTTGAATATATCATTAGAATGTACCAAGCAATCTTCAGACATGCTGGTCAGACCACTCTGCCAAATGAAATCGCATTCCGCAGCAGAACAAGTTTTAAAGCATAAGGTTAAAGAGCTGTGCAGAAAATCTTGTTTCAGCAACAAGTCACAGTCACATGTAAGGGGTGGCAGATAGACTCTGAAGAAAAAAAATTTTAAACAGAAGCTGTTCGATGGTGTCAATGCTATAGCTAACAAGCATCATTCAATACCATCTGCACCCCCTTCTAAAATCTATGTTGTGTTATCCTCTTGAAATGAAAGCCACTAATAACTCTGAAAAGCAAATCATCGATGCATTTTGCTGTGGTCCTGTGAGCCGCTGGTGGTCTTTGAAACCTGCGCTCAGCTGCCCTTCCAAAAGGTGTACCTATGCGGATCCAAAAGTGGAGGCTCCTTCTTTAAATGCAGCGTCCTCACTCTGTCTCCTTTTATCACCATTTATGAATGTCCTGACTATCACATTTAATTAGGAAAGAACAGGAACAAGAGCTGGTTAATTTGTCCTCATCTCCTTCACTTCAAACACTGCAGGACATGGATCCAAGTGATCACTCTTTTCCAGTGTATGTCAAAAACAAAAGGAAAGAGAAAAGCACACACTCAAAACCAAAACCAGTGTGAACTGTCCTGGCTTGACGCATCTATGTACTAGTTTCTTCAATATTTTATATTAACTAGCCCCTTCTATAGCGTATTCTTGAATAAAAATGAAACCATAACTCTGTAGTACGTAACACTTAAGAACTACAGTCCCATGGGCTCTACCTATATCAAATATTCACTATGGCCACAGACATGAAAGATGAGATACCAGCCCTGGCCAACATTTGAGACCGAAACTTAACTCAGATGCATTTGCTAGAAAAGACAGCATGAGAAATTCTCCCCATAGATCTTCTAAGACTGCAGATGGTGGCTGTTGCAGGGACTCCAGTTTGCAGTGAATTCCTGGCAGCTGATGACCAACATTCCCTGTTTCCTTAGAAACTTCTTATTCTATGTACATGTATATGTGGAAGTGCATGCAGACCTGCAGATCTATCAACCAACAGACCTTCCCCACCTGTGCTGCGGTAAGAGGGTGCCCACCTTCACCTTGCTACAAGGTCTCCCTGGAGCAGAACCATCCACACAAATACTCTGCAGACTCGGGGAACGTGATGTCCATCCCACCCGCTGCTCCCCCAAGCACGTTAACGCTGCTGTGCTCTGCTGAAAAGGACACCCTGCTCCACTCCGCACCATTTACCGCTGCCAGTAACTGGTGCTGGAATTTTTATTTCACTGTCTGCGTGTCTGGTAAAACACTTGGGCAATTTTGAGGCACTACAAAACAAGTGTTTAGAGCCCATTTTACTATCCTGCTGGTGCCATCTACTGCTGAATTTTGGCTCTAACAGAGTTTGCTTTCAGAGGAGGTGCTGGGGGTCCTCCCTGCTCCTGAGAACGGTGTGGCTGCCCCTCTTCATCAATGTTAGCGCTCAAACAGAACTGCAGCACAAATTGCACCTACACCCCCCACTCCCTGGCAGGAGCTAAGCACCTCCAGGGACAGACCCTTAAAAAGCTGCTTATGGCTCGGTGACTAGAGCAGGTAAAAGTCTTCCAGATGTGAAAATACCGATTCAGAAAAACAACACCGATGAAAGATTTGCCCGTAGAGCAGGCTGGTTAAGACCCTTTCTTCACTCTCCAGGATGTCAGCACGCTTCCTGCAGTTTTCTTTGTGTTCCTAATCTGTTCAAAATCTCAGGTTTGAGCAATCAGTTATTTCACAGCCAACCAGGGTGACGGCTCTCCAGGTCACTGCACTTCAGCCATTGCAATAGCCACCTGTGCACACAAAAGCCAGCCCAGTTCCAGTCAGCCAGCTTGGTGAGGTTCAGCTACTGGACAGTAAGGGGTTGGTGCTGGGACCCAGGATGAGAGACGGGCATTTACAGAACTCATTTTGCTATCACATCTGAAGCTGAAGAAAAGACACAAAATACACCTATCATGAACTAAGGCATAGGCAGTTCCAGAGATCACTTGCTTGCTCCCTAGCACTTGCAGCGTGAGCCTTACTTACAGCCTTCGTGTCCTCCCACCCCAACGTGCTCCTCATCCTGCAGCTAACAGGGAGGGAAGCTGTCAGAATATCAGGCAATTTCTGTCCTAGTTGCTTCTAGAATTTTATAGCATCCCTAGTTCCCAGGGAAGAGCACGATCCTTCACACAATGGATTGGAGGGGAAAAGGATTACAACACAAATGCCACCTATTACTCTTTAAGGGGGCAAAGAATGTCCTTGGTGAATCTGTTTTGTGAGCCAGGAGCACAGTAAGACTGGTGGGATCAAACCAGAATTATTCCACCCTTCTGACTATTATGTCCGCAGTCTGCCTTTGGGTGTTTTGGATGGAACACAGTATAGAGAACCAGATGGAGCTTTGATTATTTTATGAACAGGATTATTTAACATGGCTGCTTAAAATAGCAGGGAACTGGACTAGACCTATTGGGCTGGAAGACCTTACACCTCATATATAACTAGAAAAGGCTTTATAAGCCTTCTTCCTGAATGTAAACGTTCCTGTTTGCTTTCAGTCCTCTATGCTCTAATAATCTTTCCTCATATACATCGAAACATGCCACCCTCCAAGAAACACGGCTCCTGAGGCCTCAGTGTGCACTAACAGGGCTGATCCAAACCCACCTGAAGGACAGGCACCTGCCGAAACACTTGCCCCAGTCAGCAACACAACTGCTCCAGGTCCTTTGGACTGGCTGGATGCTAAGTTGCTGGCAATGCTTACAGGGAATTTATTTGAAAAGAAAACCCTTAATGCCTCTCCAGTGAGAGAGAGGGAGAATCTCCACATCCTAAGGAGATGAATTTTCATGCCTTGTTTGCCTGTGTTTATAGCTACACATTGCAGGAGAAAGAGAGCTAAGTGTGAAGAAGAGCTGCCTGGCAGGCCAGCACCTGGGAGGTGCACGCAGGGATGGATGTTTTGTTCCAGGACCTTTCTAGCGTGGGACAAGCAGGAGCACAGGCAGTGCCCCAGCCCAGCTGAAATTCCCAGGCTGCTTCATTCTGGGTTGAGTTCTGCAGTCTCCACCTTCCATCCTCAGCCGTTGGCTGCTTCTCCTTATCTCTTCCCACCAGCAAAGGACCAAAGGGAGCTGAGGCACGGTGGTTCTGATGCCACAGATGCGTACTGCAAATACTTGTACCTTATACATTTAAATAATCTTGCTTTGCCTGGGGCTCTGCAAACACTGCCTTAGACAACAAGCCAGTGAAATTGGAACAGCCAAAATAAATTATGTTGTTGACAAAGCCACCCACCATGGGCTGGTTCAGATGGGCTGAGAACTTAATTGTCTATAAAACTAAACATCAGATAATTGAAGCTACTTAAATTAATTTCAGAACAACAAAAAACATCAGCTTCCAAACAAAATCTCTGTTTTCCATAACACTTTTGCAGCTGATACACCCTCTAGTGGCAAACAGCCTTTTCTCTTACTGTAGCATCAAACCAGATGGGAGCTTTTCCTTTTTTCCTACAAACACCTCTCTACCCCTGGAGATCAGGGTTACACCATTCCAGGAGGAACATTCCTAATGTGTAGTTCATATATTGTTTTTATTATACAGCTCTAGATTAGTTTTGCTAGCAAGTATCAACAAAAAATGCAAGCAGGCAACTTGAAGCAAAAGGCTCAAATCCAAAAATAAATGAAAAAAGGGTTACTTTGCTGCACCACACTGTAGCTATTCCAGCCTAATAGTAAGTATCCCTGTAGGAGCCTTTTAACTAAGCTGTGCAATGCATTAAACTTGATCTCATTTTTAGATCTCCTGAACTATGCAAGAGCGGTATTTCCCTGTAACAGCACAGTCAAGTGCCGAACCAAAGGCAAACATCACAGACAGCTCATTTAGTTCAAACAAAACCCAAACCTGTAGCCAGAACTCCTCTTCCTCCCCATCTGACCTAAATCTGTACACTGTGGCACCTCTGAAGCAAGTCATGCTTGCTGTTTGAAGAACCAAGATCATTGGGCTTAGAAGTCAATGAGAGCCTTTGATACATTCACCGCTACCAGCATTCCTCTCCAAATGAATAGCCCAAACCTCCAGGCTAGCAACGCTAATGTTTGTAAGAATCCACCTCTTTTGTGAGCTTAAGGCTTCATCTGCCACCTGTGATTTTTTTCCCTCCCTTTCTATCATGCCCACACCATCTTCCATACAATAATGTTTATAAATTATTTTCCAATAGAAGCCTATGAGAATTTTTTAAAGAGCAGTCTGCTTGTTCTAGGCTTCATACATTGATTCCAGAAAACCAGTCTTCGTAGGGAGGGTGAGAGCGCCGTTTTCGAAAGGAAGACAGCAGATTCCCACAGAGCCTACAACCTTATAGAAGTCCCTCAGAAGAATTCCTTTACTCTCTCCACACCTTGCTCAACAGACAGAGCTCGCAGCAGAAATCAGCACAGTACATCCAGCTAAAGCCAGTGCCCACATTCTGTCTTAGGAAAGCGTCTCCCCTGCAGCTTTCCTCTTATCCCCATCCCCGGCTGACCTTGCTTCTGGCCTCCTGGGCAGCCAAAGAAACTGCTCTTCAGGGTTCCAGTTGTCCAGAGCCTCCATTGTGACCCCTTAAAAAAATCTAAGCCCCTGACAGTCTGATGGTGCAGTTATTTCTGGGCAGCCTCTGCCGAAAGGTTTATAGGGTGGGATCTTTATATATGAGGGAGGTAGTTTGTAACCTCACCATCCAGCATGAGCAGGGGACATTGTGCAGCCAGTCTGCTTAGCATAAAGGGTGTCCAGGGCTACCCAGGAAGAAATTACATGTACAGGGACAAATCTGAAATACTATAGGATTTTGAAAAAGAAAAAAAAATTACTAATCTGTCAGCATTTCTTCAGTTTCATTGTCATAGCCAAGCTTTGGTTGCTCTTTCCTAGCTAGATCTTATCTTGCAAACCACATGCTCTCGCTCAAGACAAAGTCATAAAATGCCTGGGGAATGAGGCATGCCTTGTACTGAGGCTTGCAAGCCAAATCACTCCGGTTATCCAGGCTGCAGGATGATGACGACTTCCAGAGAGGAGAGTTGTCCTGTGTCCACATTTTGTTATCAGAACTCCAGAGCTGTAAACTTCAGCTCTCTATTTGATCAGAGCATCTTGACGTTAATGTACAAGGAGTCAGTTGGTCTCCAAGGAGCGCAGAACCAAAACATAATGAGTTTTAAAGCTCAAACCACAAACTCTGAATTATACTCCACCTGCATTTCATAAACAGGATTATGCTGGAAGAGCCTATTTTGAAATATGACCACTTCTCATACGGCTCATATGCCCCAGTACTGCCTCAGGCCTTGGATGTCTGCCTTCATGGGCTCTTGCTAGTTTGTTCCATCGTCACCATCAACTCATGCAAAAGAATGGGCGTTAGGTTTCTTGCGAGTTTTCCCTCTGCTGTGCAATGAGTATCACAGAGGTTTCACACAGAGGGCTTTACCAGTATCAGTTGCTACTTGGGGTTTGGGAAAAAATAATTGAGAAGGGAACCTCCTTCTCAGTTGGGGTTGATTTTCCTCCAGCCTGTAGGACACCTCTCATTTGAAGAAAACCTTTCCCATCTGGAACAAGGATACACTTGCAGCCCTTCAGAGTTGGGGACCATTTTGCCAAGTTACATTATTTGACTGAAATGGTCCGTGAAATGCTTGCTAATTGCTACAAGATTTAAAAAGGAAAAGAACAGGCCTGTTCAATAGGGTTCCCCCGAAGCATTTTTGCTCAGAATGGCACAGTGGTGGAACAACAATACTAAATGTGCCCTGCTCACTGAACACCAAATTACTGGGATCATTTTCTAACAGCCAAAGAAAGAAAAATATGTAAAGGTAATTATGACATTTTTCATTGTTTTCAATAAATCTAAGCCTCTAATTACCCAAACTATTTATGGGAGTGTTTAGATGAAGTGTGTTAGCTCTCTTTCCTCAGGGCTCAACAGTTATAGGGCTTGTTTCAGTAATCCCAGATTATGCTCTCATTTTACCTGTCCCCTTGCTCCATTAACCTGTTTGCATTCGGAGATCTGCTTAAAGAAGCTTGCAGCATTCATACTGGTGTAATACTATTGATATAGAAATCACCTGAGCCTGTTTCAGTCTGTCAGCTTGGCAGCAGAAGAGAATATTGTGTCTTCAGGAGTAACCATTTACCATGCAGGATCCACCTCAGTTTTTTTTTTAACATACTTCCTTTGAATTCCCATTCATTTCAAGTGACATTCTGGTATCCAGTTGGTTTCTGTATCCAAACCAGTAGCCCAGTTCAAAGTGAATCTAGACCAGATCCTGAGTGGACACCCTTAAACCCCTTCAGTGGACCCAGGTCCATTGGAAACTGGTTTTCTAGACCGATTTTTCAGCCTAAAGAGAAATGAGACCAAGCCCAGACCAGCTGATGGTTCCAGCTCTGGACTTATGGCGCTTTCATGTGGCTCTCACCACCACACCAGATTCAAGTGCCCCACAAGCCTGTTTAGCTTCCCTGCAAGGTGTGAGGGGTGCTTGGAATGAGGGCAGTGCTGCTGAGCAGCACCTGTACAGAGGCAGTGGCAGGAGTTAGGCATTTCATCGATCCAGCCACGTTTGACAACTCCTCTACGTAGGTGCCTTTGGCATATGGGTCTCAGGGACCCCCCTGGTATCACATCAAAGCATCAGAGGAACTAGGTCCGGGCTCCAGAAAGTAGGGGTCTCTCTATGTTGATGTTTCTCAAGGGGTTTTCATCCCCAAGGCATCCACACTGCAAGCAGGTTGCTTCACATCCAGGTTCCTCTTCAGCAAACGACGGTGACAGGGAGGCAGATGGACGAAGGGACAGCACACACCAGCCCCCAGACCCTGTATGGACAGCAGGCAATCCACACCACCCGGCCTGGAGGCCACAGCGTGAAAATACACATATTATAAATAAGGCAAATAAAAGGCTTAGAGTAGCTACTGGGCTGTGCCTCCGGTTAAAATACAAACGATGTGTCATGGATTAGAATAAACCAGTAATCAGATTTTCAGAGATAGGGATCTATTTTATATGGTGCTAAACATTCTGGCCTTGATCAAGCAGATCATTTCTGAACAACTTTAAATCAACTGGAACAGTTCCTAGATAGACCAAAACCTCATTTATGTGCATCTGAAAGATTATTCCAATTGCATCAGCTGGTTTAATAAAAAAGATTGGCTCTACTTACCAAACCTGACTCGCTTATGTCCTTAGACCATCACAGCTGTACTGCTGCTACCACTGTAACACAGTATGGCATGTATATCTGCAATCATATGGAGCCAATTAGGTGACTCATTGACCATTAACACTCATCATTTGGATAAAAGCACCTGGGATTTAAACTGTTGAAGGGACAGCTCTGAGGGAACAGAGCAAAGAGTTTACTCCCACCAGAAATATCACGGTCCTCCTTCACTCCTTCCCTGAGAGCCTACTGGACTCCTGGTCTCTGCTTCCAGTAAACCTATAGGAAGCCAAGAAGTGTCTAATCTCCTGTTAGTCCTAGCCCATGCAAAGGATGCTTGAATCTGACAGCTGTCAGTGATGCCGCTGGCTCAGGCAGCGGGGCTGATGGATATCCCTCCCACTCAGATGAAGAGGGCTCTGTTTTTCATGCATTTTCAGTTTACCTGGGAAATTAGCCAGAACAAAATCAACTCTCTGTTCCCCACATTGAAAGGATATTAAGGCTGCGAAGTCGAACACTCAAAATCAGCAAAATACAGTATTACATTTTGTAGGAGCATTTTGACCTGCTTTCAGTGCACATGTACAGTATATACAAGATCACAGGCCACCTGCCTTATTGGTGCCCAAGACAAAATTGCTCTGGGGTTTCATCAGGGCTGAACATCAAAGCAAGAAGTTGTCTGTAAGATCTCTGCTTCATTTGCTGTATTTGGGGAAGCTCTTTAAGGAATAGGGCAAATTGTTAAAGAAAGGACAGCTTTGCGGATAAGAGCAGTCTCATATAGTCCTGGAAAGCTGATTCTACCCCTGTCACTGCCAGTGATTCCCTTTGAGCAAAGCAATTTGCTTAAATCAAACTTTTTTTAAAGTGATCATCCATTATGTTGCTCCTTTTCAGGGACACATCACACAATCTGTGTGCTAACTTGCAGAAGTGCCAAGCACTAATACAGATAAAATCAGCAGCAATTGCATAAACAAAATGGTTAGTTGTAGCCCAGAGATATGGAGGAGCTATTATTGTAAGGAGATAGATTGTTTCATATGTCCTCAAAGCTCTGGATAAGACAAAAGGGGATCACAGATTCTATGTCTGACAAGATCAACATTTTAGAACACATTTTCCTTCTTTAGTGAAGAAAAAATGATGGTGCTTACAATGAATCGGAATCATTGTTGCAGTGGTTGCCACAGGAGGAAACAAGAGTGCAAAACTCAAATATTGGGGAAACAATGCACCAATTTCTGCTAAGTAAGGCAAACACATCTTTGGAAAAAGTACTTTTAAAAAGTTAGAAGAAATTGCTAAATAACTTCAAAGGCAAAGAAAAAATCAGCAAATCTATTTTTTTTCGCAAACTGAAGAATATTTGGGTTTGTTCACCAAACTATAAAAAAAGCATGTGTTCCTGGTTGAGTGGATATATCTATCCTTAGAAGGGGAATCCTTCATATCAGAAAACCCAGGGCTCAGAGAGTTTGACCTGCCATGCCCTGCAATGTTTTTTGCATTTTTAAGATCTGTAGCAGCCTGGGCTGGTTGAAGAACTGGCAGCTGCTTGTGCTTGGAACCAGGTCACTGAAGGACCTTCTCCCTGCACCAAATGAATTAATTTTTGTGGATCCTTTCTTTCCCTTGTGGTTCTGATCCAACCACACTGTCATTGCAGCCAAATTAGAAAGGCATAACTAGCTTATTGGGTTTGGCAAAGGTGATTGTTTAAGGTTTTAAAATCACTTTTTACTTACTTTAACTTGTTTTAAGTTTGCATGTATGTTTTGTTCATGGTTTGAAGTCCTGGACAATTTTTCGAAGAACACTTTTAAGTTATTACCATTTTTATTCCTGCTAGTATTGATCAGCCTCAGGGGAAATAACAAGCCATTCTCTTGTGCAGAACTGTAAATGCAAAATAGCATTCCGTTGAAATACATAAACCTTTTGTGTCTCACCATGATCTGAGAATTATTAGCAGGGGTGTATCCTATAATAACTTTGAAAAATGAACAAACTTATAACAGCTGGGAAAGGTTTTAACATACAGCTGTTATGGGAAATTTGCTGGAATTCATGATTCACATCTGAATTTAGAGACTGGATGAGATTAAACATTTTCTACAAATAGAGCTTCATATTGAAATATTTCCAATTCTGGCTTTTGAACAAATGTTAGACTGTCATATATAATTGAAATGCTTTTATTGGCAAATGGAAGGAAATTGTGAAATTACTTTTCATAACCTTGGTTTTAATTAGGTTTCCACTTTCTCATTATAATAACAGACAGTCCCTGAAGACTTTAAAATTGGTATTTATTTCCTTCACCCTCTGAATCTATGCAATCCCATCACATATGTTACTTCAAGTCATCTGGTAGAAGCAACAGTTCAGCCTGACAGAATCAGAATACATTTAAAGGCTGAGTGTACGTATGTCTGGTTGAAGCTGTACTCCCTTTGTGCAAATCTGCAAGTGCCTTCCAATTTACAGCCAAATTCTGCATTAATTGTAAAATTCACACCACTTGCAGCAAAACTCATACCTTGGGGGTGCATACCTGAGGTCATCAAAGATGTCTTTTCCTTTTTCAAAGCTGTATGGGAATGGGTTTGATGTGCAACCAAAGCCATAACTTCAGCAGAGACATGGATGAGGAGGTGGTGGAAAAGCACAGCTGAAAAGCGTGCTGGCACAAGGGCTCACATGCTGCTCCCAGTGAACAAACTGGGACAGTGAACACCTTCAGCCCTTGCCCTTTCAGATCCTCATCTTTCCTCCCCATTCTCACAGTCCTGGGGCTCAGCGATTGTCTGGTGTGGCCACAACAGCGACAAGTTGAAGGACCATGACAGTGATGGGAAGAGAAATGCACAGAAAAGAAGAGAACACTTCAAAAAGGAAACACAAATGATGAGCAAATAAATGAGGATGAAACGGACTGGTTTAGTGACAAACTTGCTGATGTACTGCAGATTAGAGAAGTTGCTGTGAACTGCTCTGAGAAGCATTTTGCTGACATTAGCTGGTGATTCTCCTCCCTCCCTCCTCATTTCTACAGAGAGAGTTGGGAATCACTGGAACTTGCACATTTCCTCGATTTATAGTCCCAGAAGCAATCAAATCCACAGTGCCTTCTATGTTGGCTCAGAGCAATGATACAGAGCTCCCCATGGCCCAGAGACAGACACATGCTCTAACCTTGGCTGAACCCTTCTACCATTAGTCTTGATAATTGATGGAACCCAAGGAGGAATGACTGCAGTTTAATAACATTCGATGGTTTCTGGGTGACTAGTGGTGTGTGACTAAAGCAACATTTATGTTAGGCATTACCCAATGCTTTTCAATGGAGACCACAAGGGTAAAGGAAAGCAGGAAATGTGGAGGAAGAAGGTCTCAAAAAAGGGCAAAATAATTTCTCCATACTCCTATTCTGACTTTCTTCCTTATGAACATGACATTTTCTGACCTGCTGATGTGGCAGGTGACAGGCTTTGGAGACTACTCCTTGGGTACAAAATCATTGATTAAAACTTGTATAAATAAGCAAAGCAGTTTTACATCTGTTTCCCAGGTACAGTGGGATTTAAATCTTCTTGTCTCATTTTCTGCTGACATAAGAGCAAACGTAGATCCAACAATAATTATGGAAAATCTTAAGGAAACAGATTTATTAAGATCCATTGTGCTGGCAACCTGTTTGTAATATCTTGCAGGACCAGAGCGCAGGCATGTGAAATACCCACTCACACCCCCCCAAAGCCTGAAATATACCTAAGCAAAATGGATTATATTACTTTTTAACTTTGCACTGCCATTATTCATATCTATTGTATGTAGAGATAAGTAAGTGCAACACATGCATGAACACACATCTTGCCCAGATCACACAGAGCTGATCAATTTCTAGTGATCTGAATACTGCTCCTTTAGCCTACTAGTATTACTAATGTTGCTTTGCTATCTTCTATCTTTCATCAGCATATAAAGAAAGTCAGGGCAGTTCTCCTCTAGAAAAGGTTTTTCACCCTAGCTGTAGCTGTAAGGTCCCTAGAACTGATCTACTGAACTGTTTAACGAGTACAGTATGTATCAAGCTAAATAAGCTATCTGTGGTTTTTTTTGTGGAATAACCATATGCTAACAGTATAGAAATAAAAACCACATTTTGCACTGACAGATTCCCAAGAGACACTCCCTGTATGGGCAAATTGCCATCCTACCAGAAATGATCTGTTTCCAGAAGGGAATATCAAAGACACCACAACCTAGAACTTTGTAATATGAAAAAATACATCTGGCTATTCTGCACCAAATACACAAAGTCTGTATCTTTTCAGCTAAAGTAAAATTGCCAGCGTTTGACAGTTGTTGAGAACCGGTACCATGCAGATGGTAAGTTCTGCTGGCCAGCAGCGTGAGGCAGTGATACCCGCACAGTTTAAAGCAATTCAGTCTCTTACAGCTGTATCACAGATATGTGGCCCAGAAGGTTGGTAGGACAATCCATGTACTGGAAGCTATGAAATACACAGTTCACAACACCCAGAAAATGCCTACATAAAACCTTTGGCAACAGAGATCAGAACTACTTAGCTCATTAAGAAATGAGCAGAAGATACCATCAGTTTCCTAATTTCCTGCAATACTTGGGCACGCTTTTCCCCTTGCAACCTGAAGAAATACGTCTTAATGGAAAGCAAAATATAGGATCGTAAGAAGTGTCAGAAGATCTCATGGTCAATATATTACCATGAGCTATGGTAACGGGAGTGGTGCAGTAGGACAGTACTCATGGCCAAATTTTCAGGAGCTCAGCATGCAAAATGCCTAGTTGCTTTAAAAATCAGACCGTTTCTTCTGGAGTCTAGCTGGGAGCTGATTTCTTTTGAAAATCTGGCTGTAATAATGCATAAACAATGTTCTTCTAGTAAAAGAGCCACTGTTGGCTGCATGTTTAATTTATGTGCATTTAATCATCCGTGATAATACAGTAAGTCTTGTTGAGTACAAGATGTGAGATCAGACTGCTGCCCATATGTAGAGAACAAATTCATATTAACCACAGCAACACATATGCCTAACTTGGCCAAACCTTTTAGCCAAAATCTGGGACTTGCTAACATATCAATATGGAAGACATATGTTCTTCAGGATATAAATTATGATGCTTTTCATCATATTACTTGTGCAGTCCAGTTTATGGAGTAAAGCAGCTTAGCAGAGCTTGCTTGGATGGATGGAAAAAGCATGAATCATAAATGAAATTCCCCTAGCTCTCGTTTGATAGGCACCTAGTTGCTCTGGGCAATGTGGGTTAACAGAGCCAAACTAATAGTCAAGATGAGCAAGCCTTCCCCATACTGTGTCCCATCTGGAAACACAGGTGACACAACTCGTCTGTCATACTCTTGCTGTCTTTATTACACTCAATTTAACCAGAGAAATCAGAGCTTCTATAAAGTAGCTCTTATAAAAACACTTGTATACATTTCACTCAACAATTATGAGCCTTCCTGACATTATTTCAATGCTTGCAGCAAGCATTTCTCAGGCAAAACAATTAATTAAATTAATGGTTTTAAATTTACAGATGCTGTGCCTTGATTTTTAAAATTCCTTCTTTAAGCTATTTATATGCTGAATATTACAGTGCTGAGACAACAGATTCCCTGGATACTACCAGGAATATATGCTCATTTCAGGAAATTTCTAACACCACTTCCTTTAACTGCCATTGCTTCTCCAACCTGATATTCAAAAGATAAATAGCTGTTAATTCCGAAGTACCTACAGATACCATCTGCAATTCCCATTGCCTTAGTTGAGTAAGGTCATCATATATGGATAAAACACATTACATGTCACATTTACGATTTCAGAAAAACAAGCAATGCAGAGTTTTAATTTGGTTTTAACTTGGACAGAAAAATGAAATTAACACTGCGGGTGCTGCCAACTCTGCTTTGTTAGGAAAGGTGGGGGATTACGGTTTATCCGGCCCAACACTATGGACCTTGTGCTCATTATGTGGGATCTGCAGCATAACGGTTAAGGACCAAATGGGCTGTCCAGAACTGCAGCCTGTATTCAACAGCAGTGGTAGCTATCAAAACTCCTTCTTGTTGAAAGGCACAGAGAGATAAAAATGTTGATTTCTTTTTTTTCAGTATCCTGTACTGTAGATGCTCAGCAGATGCTTGGGTTAGGACTGGATGGGAAACATGTTGTATGTGCTCTCCTCGCTGCAGATCTCTTGGCAGGAGGGGTTGCAGGAAAACCACAGTGCATCCTCCAGCACCATCCCAAAGACCACGTGGGGCAGCTCAGAGCAGAGACCTAGGCACGCAGGGTGTTATGAGCCAGATTTAGGGCTGGATGACATGTATTTTGGTTAACATGGCATTAATAGGATCTATTAATCCAGAAACTTCCTCTAGCTCAGCTAATATCTTTCCCTGTGTGCTAATGAGACCTGCTGAGTGTTGGAGCTGTGCTACGGCTGAGCCAATGAACCTACGTGGTGCAAGTTCATCACCTCTTATCTCTGCTGCTTTGGGCAGTTCCATGCAATTCCCAGCTTCCCAGCACTCATGTGCCCTTGAAAACTGACACCTTGAAAACTCCTCACCCTGCTCAGCACTTCTTGCTGGAGACTCAATGCAGTAAACTTTTTAAGTTTGAGGAGTTTCTCTGGTACAGTAAAGAGGAGCAGCCTTGGAGCCATGAAAATTCCTGGCATTTGCTTAGGTGTCTAGTCCGCCTTCAGCTCCTCATTTGAGGTAAGCAACATCCTGAACACAACAGGGTTAAAACCAATCTGACAAATGAGGCAAAGCATGGAAAATATGAAGACAGCTATTTGGTAGCACATCTGAACCCTAGCACAGCAATAGCATCTGCAATCACTTAGAGGTGCCCCAGTAAAGCGCAGCCCGGAATGCCTGGCTAATAAAGTGTCAGCAGCAGGGGGATTACGAGGGAGATTTACAAGAGTGCATGAGTTTAGTTGCTGCTGGAGACATCCGATACACTCTGTGTTTGATTCCAGGCTTTGAGACGGCAATGAAATAAGCCCGTGGACTTGCGTCGAAAGGCATTTTAAAGTGAACACTTCTATGCCGCGTACCTGCAGGAGTCCCGGCAATGCTGTGTCTCAGCACCTTGCTTGCCAAATGGCTCTGAGGCAGGGTGCTGCTCGCATCTCATGTTTTAAACAGCAGCAGAGGTAGGCAGAGAGGCAAATGGCCTGGCTCCCCGGCTCCTGGGATGACAGTCCTAAGGGAAGACCCAGGGTTAATGCCCTGGTGTGACAGGCAGCTTTCTCCTTTTCCACTCCCCCCGCTTAAAGCTTGTGTGTGATCGAGTATGAACCATCAAGTTTGGGCCAAGACTTGCAAGAGCTCTGGGGAGGTCCGATCTGAGGATTTTTCTCAGGGTCATTTTAAATTTTTAAATAATGGTCTTAAATAGACATGCGATTGCTATTTAAATCTAAATTAGATGAAGCATCAGTAAGCACACTGTAGTGAACGTATCAGCACCGGAAAGCTTGATTAGAGGAACAAATGCTACTTTTTCAATCTATAAGTGATGAACTTCCCAGCTATGTTTTCAAATGTGTTTTCCTTTTGTGAAGTGAACTTTCCAGGAGGCAATTAGAATGATTTGGGCAAAAACAAAGAGCAAAATATTTTCCCTTCATTGTCTAAGACAACATAAATAAGTACCAAGCCTATTACTCATTCCCTTAGTAAATGAAAAGAGAAAACATTTTGTGCTCTGCTTCTGCATCTGACACATAGACGTAAAATGGGTAATAACCTCACCCACAGCTATGTCACTTGTGACGAAGCTGGCCTATGGCTCCAGTGGAATCACCTATGTGATAAAGCTTTGTACGTGCTGAAGTGTTCGAAAGATGAAGCTCCTCACCACCCATGTATCAGACCCCCTCTTGGCAGTTCATCAGGCTGACGGCCCAACAGCCCAAGTGCCCCATTGAAGATGTGAGGGGCTATGAAAGCAGAAAAGGAATGGGAACGAGGAATGCACTTGCCCAACCGAAGAAAGTAATTGGAGATATTGTTCACTCTGGATATTCATCAAGCCTGGAGGCTAACTTCTGGCCCCATGGGAGCTGGTTGCGAACCTCCATTGATTGCAGTAAGGTCAGGATTTCAGTAGTGATTTATGGAATGAACTAACATGACATTTTAACAATCAGTTTTAGTAGTTGGAAGTGTTATTCATTGCAGAGGTAAAGCATTGTTTGATTTTATGTGACAGTGTACCTTTAAAAACAGGCAACCTGCAAAGCAACAATATAAAATGCAGCATTAAATTACATTATGGTGGGGAATGACACCAGGGAATGAAACCAAGGAAATGTTCCCTTTCATTCCTCTCATACTTTCAGAAGTCAACAGTTACGAAGACAGTGTTACTGGTAAATTTAAATCACCATTCCTCAACTTTAGAGCTGTTTGTCTGCAGTTTCTTTCATTTCTGGCAAAACACAAGGGCTTGTTTTTCAATATGAACTATGGATTTTTCTGAGCAAGCATGACAATCCACCAACACACGTGAGTTGTTCATGGGGTGTTACAGGACAAAGAAGAAAAACCAGGTCTCCTATTCAAACACGTGTCTGGCTGAACATATACATTAATAACAACTATAATAATCTCTTTGTAAACTCTGTTGTTAACTCTGCCATTCATAATAATTTCCATTTTCATCCCTAAGTTAGAACAACATCAGGAAAATTGTATAGTAGGTCTTGGGACAACTTAAAAAAATTTCAGACCTTTATATAAGAATCCCTTGATTCCTGTAAAAATCAGATCTCTGGGGTTTGAGATTTTCTGCTATCATGATCTAAAAATGTTTCAAGCCAGGGCATAATGGCATATTTGCAAATAAATGTTAACTGGTTTTATTATAATAACATGTTTTGATTTCTGATTTGATTTTCCTTTGCTCCTTTTTGGTTTGGTGGTTTGTTTTTTGGGTGTTTGCTGGGGGGTTTTTTTGAGAGCATGTATTTGTCATTAAAATGTGACTGCAGGGAGAGGACTGGAAGGTATCTTCATTTGACTTCCCCAGCTACAGATCAAGACCAGAACACATTTCTCCAGTAACAGCAGATAAACTTGATCATTTCTCCATGCCCTGGGTACGTGCTGGTTTGGTTTTGAAGCTTTTCCGCAGACTTTCTACGCGCTATGGGCTGTGCTGAGTTCTGGCTGCTGTGTGCCTGCCAGTCTCAGCCCCAGGTCTCCAGCCAGATGGAGCAGCTCAGACCCAGCCAGCTCGCAAACATGCTTTGGTGTTTGAGAAGGTCAAAGCCCATTTTTCCTTACTTCCTCAAAATCACTGCTTTAAACAGGAGGACTTGGTCTGAAGTCCACAGAGGAGGATGGAGCTGAGGAATAGGACTGCCTGCTGGTGTTCGTGGGTTTGGAAGGGACTCTGTCGGCACTGGGTGTGATGTTTCCCAATGAGTTTTGTTTTGAGGATCTTAACTTGCAGCTCTGGGCGGGGAAAACCTGTCACAAAAACGGGGGATGATCACGTTTTTTCACATTTCTTTTCTTAACTGAATGTTTTGGTAAATTAACTTCTAAAGAAACTCAATCAGGAAAGCCCTTCATTTTGCCTCAGTTTTAAAAGGAAGTCAGGAACGTTCCCAGTTTTCCTTTTGCATGCCTGTTAGCTTTGTTTTTGTAACCCCACTATCATGCTTCTGCGTGTTAAGCCATTCCCAATCATCTGTGCTGCATTTCGCATCAACACAAGACAAAAGATCCAGCCCTGGCAGAGGCTCAGGGCTTCCTCAGTCTTAATAAGTACTCTCCAGCCCAATTTAGCTGTTAGCTGCCATTAACAGCAGCCAATGATTCAGAAGATGAAGCCCTGCAAGCATGTTGATCTTTTAAATTGTTCCTTTCTACCAAAGCCGGAGTGATTCAAAGCAGTCACAGGTATGCCTGGATTCATTCAACAGACCCGTTCTTCCAGTCCTTTGGAATTGTCATTTTGTAATTGTCTAGGAAAATTTATTGTTTCTTTCAAAACAATGAGGAAAATAAAAGCCTAATTCAAAGTCAAATGAGTTTTAATAAGCAGCTTTGCAGCGAGGCGAACTGCAGCCTGATCCTGCCATCCAAGTCCTGGGTTTGCATTAAAAAAATCAACTCTGTTAGTGGGTGAGTGAACCCTCAATAGTTTAGATGTGCAACACTGGTTAAAATGTCTTTATTTCTGTTTAAAATGGCCCTTTGGAAAACAACCAAAATATCCTCAGAAGATTGGGGTTTTCTGTGTCAAAATCGAATCTTCACAATTATTTTGCATTACAATTTTCAGGAGATAAAATAGTCTTATTTATTTATGGGCATTTTATTTACCTGGCCATTCTCTTAACTTTCCAAAATTGGCCAGGTTTGGAACATTTAGCAAACATGAAACAGGAAAAGAAAAATTATCTTAACATCATCCTTTTTGTGATGTGGAATAAAAGAAAAGGACAAAAGAAGATGCAGCAATAAGTCCATGGCACTCCAAATCTCATAAAACTTTTTGGAATATTGAAAACATTATTTTTTTTTCCTGAACTCCACAGAAAACAAGGAGTTTTAGGATTTCAGAACTTCCCATAAAATTTTCTGTTTGAGAGCTGCTGGGATCATAATATTAATGTAATTTCATGTAATTGATTACACGTTCAGAAACAGACCTGTGTTTGAATGCATCGTAAAGGTGGAATTTTTCTTCTAAAGGGGAAAAAAATGTTATCACAGCGGCTGCTTGGTCCAGGACTAGGGCCCATTTGGGGCATGCAGCTTTTTATACCAGTCACTGGAGTCAGTGGGGTGATGTATAGCCGGGATCTGGGAGAGGGATGGAGACACTTGCCTGGTGGGTTTTGAAGCCATATGCCAAACAGCCAAGAAACACATCCCCTGCTTTCCCCCACCCATCTCCAGGGCCTGATCCTCACCCAAAAGACTGGCTCCTGTGCCACTTTGTGACCTTTTCCTTGCACCCTTGGCCAGGCTTATAAGCCTTTTAAGATCTCTGAGCTCATCCCCCAGCTACGACATCCTCTCTGCTGTGTTACTGCGAGGAAGCATTTACATCTTCATGGCTCAGTCCCTTTGGAAGATTTTTTTCCTCCTTTGTTCTTCTTATCAGGAGTGAAAGGGGATGCCACAGCGTCCCAGCACTGCTCAGAACGGGCATTTGCCAGGAGAGGCATTTGGTAGGGCAGCTGGCAGACAGCCTTCTTCCAGCCCTTCCACTGGTAGCTCCGTACTTTCACCTCTGACACTGCCGAGCGTAGGGAAGCCCCAGCTTCCCGGCCCCTGGAGACTCTCTGACCAACTCCAGGCATTTAGGGAGCATCTGCAAACTAATCCAGATTTGTTTGTAAAGTTTCGTTCCTCGTTCCCCTCTGACCGAGGAAAGACCGAACGCAAACCCAGCTTGATGCCAGAACAAAGTGATTCAGATGAACTCGGGTTCCCAGCGGCACAAAGCGTCGGCACCGTCAGGAGATGACATGGCAGCTCACCACGACTTTCACTATCTGATCAGACCATTTCTTAATCAGCAGAGACAGTGCTCGCTGTCAGAAAAACGTCGTATGAATCAGCTTTCATCTGCGGGGAACAGGTTCTGCTTTTGCAAAACTAATGGGTGTCCAGTTGTTTTCCATATTCATCGCGCCATGCAGCACTTTCTCGCCGTTCCCAGGCTCTCCCGGCCCTCAGCACCAAATGCAAACGAGGTTTCAGCAAGGGAAATCAAAGCTAGCCAGGGCAAAATTACTCTTGAAAGTGGAAGCTGGATATTCAAGCACAGTGGGAAGGTTGTTATTGTAAGTACCTGAATCGGCTTTTTCAACATTTCAGCGATAGATGCGAAAAATACACGTCTTACTTGAAAGGAGGGAGTTTTTCAAGTAACAGATTTGGTATTAGAAGAGTGAATAGATGCTAGTAATTTACATAATAAACATCCTCCATTTAGAACTAGGAGTAGAAACTGTCAGCTTAGTTACCATAAAATTAAGACGTGATTTCTCAACTCCTCACGAGCTTTGTGTTTTGCTGAAGTAGTTTATGAACCACACTTGCCTCTAATGAAGTACGTGTATTTGCATATCACAACCACAAGAGAGAGCTTTAGTGTTGGATGTCGCGCACTGCTGTGGCAGAGCATTCGGGCAGCCCAGTAGCCCAGTATTTTTAACAGCCACTTTTGAAGCATGATGAGGATCCCAAAGCAAAACATCTGATACAGACAGAAAAACAATTGCCCATTTTCCACAGTACGGGCAACGTCCACATGTCCCGAAGCACGAGCACCTGAGAGGCAGGTTTTCAAACCTGTGACACTCAGAAACTGCCACCTTTCGCCCAGCAGAACAAGTTCCTCTGACGACCTGATCTTAAAAGTTTATGAGCAACCTCAAGAAGATGAGACTTGATAGGATGCTTCCAAAAAGAAGGTGTGACATCCATTTTAGCTCTGTCTTTACAGACTGGGCTGGGCGATATCATCTTCTATATAACCTTATATATAAAATTTGTACATAGCCATATCTAAGTGTGTGTGTGTGTGTGTATATATGTGTATCCAACCTCTTCCCTACACCACCCTTCTCTGCTCAAACAGCCTCCCAGTTCTGGCCTGCTAAGCAGCTAGTCTCATTCCATTCAAATCCTTACCTAAGACTAATTTCTCCCATGATATCCATAAGGACTTTAATAATAATGATTATACTGCAGTCCAACCATCGCAAGCTCTCCACCCATCTCCTCCCTATTGTGTATTACCTTCCACTCATTTTCTCCCAGATAAAACAAACTCTTGAGGGCAGAGACCTGCTGGCTCTTCTGGTCTTCTTCTGGGTGTTGTAAAAGTAATAAAGCAATATCACACATAAAGCACAGTATTCAAATGATACTGAGTCAGATGTAAATGAGGAAAAGCAGGTCATTCAGAGTTACCTCACCATGAAGATGCATTGCATTCCTGCAGCTTCCCGGATATGGTATGTAATGAAAATGGTGAATAATCTTGTGTGTATATTACACCTTTCATCCCAGAGTACTCAATTACTTTACTAATTGACTGTGCAAAGTGTGTACATGAGAATCTCTTTGCTCATAAGCAAAATGCAGCCAGAGCTCCAGCAGGAGCACAGGGCCAGCACGATTCCCAGAAAGTCTTGAGACAAAATCATCGTCTCTGGGGAAGGCAGAACAGAGGAGGAAAATGAGAGATTCAGAGATGACCTTTAACTTGATGTTTCTCTGCCTTTGCCCAGTTTCAGCAGAACAACCATTTGATTGTGTGCGAGATGTGCATTTGCACACAGTCACCATTACACAGACCACATCTGCAGAAGCTGGTGTGATACTGGGAGTCACTCCTTCCCTTTGCGCTAAAATGAGAGGTCTGGGCCTGATCCTGAAATACGCTGAGCACTTGCAGTTCCCTTGGATTCAGCAGGACCAGTCCGAACCGTAGCTCTTGAAATACCACACTACAGCGAGTATTGGCAAAGGTTGCTGCTTGCTATAGCTGTGTATTCCCTTGTTTTTAAAACATAGCCCCTGGATGTTTCTGAGTTATTTTCTTTAACTATTTTTACCTAACACCTCATTAAGCTTCCTCAGACTTGCAGTGGTATGGTACAACTTCCTAGTACGCATCAAGAAATATGAGAACAGCAAAACCTTTCCCTAGATAGAAATTTTTTTCAATATCAAAGCATTTGATGATGCACATGGTTTTACTGTTTGGCTTACAAATGGGGAAACTGAGGCACAGAGAGCAAAACAACATATACGAAGCCAATCACCTACTAAAAGCAGACCGGTCACCCAGGATCAGCACCAGCTTTTGAAAAGACATGTTTTTCCAAACATATAGAGTACCAGCAGCTGCTTCAGAAAGCGCCTCCATCCGTTGCTTGAGTCCTACTTACAGCAACAGGATTTTGAATAGTTAAAGGAATCTGTGCTCACAGATCTTATTGTAAGCATGGAGCCAGATATATCCTCTCATTTTACAACATGCATATGCATCTTCTAACAGGCATTGTCTATCTCTTCATCTGTACCACACTCATCAGATTACACTATCTGAAACTTCTTTTTCCCCCAAGAGATCATAAAAGTTTCAGCATTTACTCAAAACGTTTTGTCGTGTTTTCAATTTGACAGACTGTGCAATGGCTCCAAAGATAACACGGCAGCTGCCAGTGCTTCTCATGTGCTAAGCTGAATTGTAGATGCCTGTCTACAATGGCATGTTTCCTCAGTAGTTTTAGATACTCTGAAACAGAATTTTCCAGTCTTCTCAAATATGTAAGATAGGGGATGGCCAGCAGCTATGCAGGTTACACAACAGTGACATTTTCGAAAGCCAAGAAGAGGCAAAACAACAGCCCTTGCCATGCACAGCCTGCAGCAGAGCCCTCTGCCAAAGTGCCTTTGGTTTCCTCACCTCTGTACTCTGCTCAAAGCCCTGCATTAGCTGTTTGCTGCCCCTGCTCGCTGCTTTGCCTCCGCTCTCGCTCCCAAAGGCTATGCTTTTGCTTGCTCCTATGGCTCTTGGTGCTGGGGCTTTGTCGGGAGACTCCTGGCCTTGAGCCAAGGCTCTCCAGCAGTCTCTTTCCAAAGGTGCCTAGGAGTGGGATGCTCAAAGGATTAGATGTCAAGAGCCAGAACTGCCTGGGACATTTTCTCCTGTTTCCCATCCCAATATAACCGCCCGGTAATTTCTCCAGCTCCTGGAAGTCCTTCTGCCATCGCATGGAAAGGGACTGTTTTCATTTATACATCTCTGGTGCAGGCAGTTCAGCGTGGAGGCAGAGGGCAGGGTGCAACAGTAATTTACACACTATAAACTTTTGTAGGTTTTATTCACCTCATTGGTCTGGTTTTAAACAGCATTGCGTGGCGACTGTGTAAGCTCCGAGCAATGGTGCCGGCTGTTGACTTGTTGCATGCTCTGCCACGCAGGAGTTTACACCTCCTTTCCCCATCAGCTGTGGCAGGGCAGCGGGGAGAGTTGCAGAACGGAGGAGAGGCTTGCAATGGAAAAGAGGTGGGAACAGTGCCTCCACCACATAATCCGTCTTATATATTTATTACTGTAACTTAAAACTCTGCTAGGAGCTGTATGTATGTAACTATCTATACCCAAGGATGCGGTCCTTGCCAAAAAAACAAAACTACGCAGAATCTGCTAGGAGTTGATGAAAGTGAAGGAAGAGCCCATTAGGCAGCGTAAGACAGTGACTTGTATGAAAAATATCATAGCAAAGGTCTTTCCTGATCAGTGCAAAACCGCTTGGGAACAGCAGTATTTTGTCCTCTGAGGGCTGTGGAGTGTGTTTCAAATGGGAGTCTAGAGACATGAAGAAAGTGTGAATCAGACTATTTATCCAAATCCCACGGGGTACATGGTGATTCACTTTCAGGGAATCCATATATTGATTTTTTTTGTCCCATGCATGACACACAGAGTATAATAACAAGGCCAGAAAACTAAAAGCAGAAGCAAAATCTGCTTCATTAGGGGACATCATCAGAGGAGCAAACCTGCAGAGGAGATGCAGAGCTTTACCATCTGCAAAAAAACAATGCAAACCTTTCCGCTGGAAAGGCTTCTGCCCAGCAACTGCAATTCCTGGTGGGGTTGTTCCCCTCCATTTCCCCTCCGATTCCCATGGAGAAAGGTCACAAGTAACATTGTCCTGACTTGGCTGGTTAGGATTGTCTGTGTGAGCTGAAGATGATCTTTTCAAAATGTGATTTTGGCCAGTAGCACAGAGAGCAAGAATCCATTGGCATAGGCTTTATGCTTCTTTTGCCTCTCATATCCTAGCTAGTGCCAGAATGTTCTTTTGTGAACTCTGAAGATATTCTTGCCTAAAATAATTGCACTGGATAACTGTATTTTTTTTTTTATTTTAGTCAAAGAAAGGGAAAATGTTCAAGTATTATTAACAGCTCAGCCTTTTCTGGACCAGAAAACAACTCTAACATAGAACAGCTGCATCTGAAAACAAAGTATTTTTAATGCTCCTGCATTGCCTCACCTGAATAATAGCGTTCAGGGCTTTGTTTCAAGACTTAATTTGTTATAGGAAGTTAAAAAAAGACACGCACGCAAACAACCCTATGGAAACTTTTGCCTACAGTAAGTGTCAAGCAGAAGGAATGTTATTGATTGCAATAGATTTACACCCATAATGAATTTGGCCGGCTGGTCAAAAGTCTAGTGGGTGTGTAAATGGGGAGGTGAAGTGGGGAATGACGTACGTAGTGGTTTATCTGGAGAGCGGAGCCGCAAAATGTTGTAGTTACACTTAAGTTTTATTAAAAATGCCATTCTAACGAGCCCTAGTGGCCCCAGCACATGGAAAGTGGCTTGCTGTGTTTTGAATGGCACTGAGTAACACCCCAGGGCCTTAAATCAGTTCAAGATGTGTTGGTGGCGTCTGATGTTAAGCATAGAAGGGAAATTCAAAGCAATATAGATTTAACCTAGGGACCCTTCTTCTGCCTGATGCTTATCAATAATGCAAGCGTAAGAGCCAGAAGAAATTTGGTACTGAGGCAGAATATTATATGAATGTGTGATTTTATTAGTAATATTATTACTGTGAAGTTTGGATAACCAATCCAAGCAGCAAGACACTGAAATGTGGGCAACAAAGATAAAGTCAGATATTCCATCCTGTGTATTTCTGCAGACACCACTTGGTATTCTGTGCCCAGGGAAAATTAAACTAGGGGGGGAAAAGAAACAACCTTTTTTACAAGGTAAATGGAAGAAGAAACAGCCATGGAATGAGTGAGTCCTGCTACACATCTCAAGTCAGAGACGTGGTTGAGGATTTTGTTACACTGCAACGGCTGACCACAGGGAACATTAAAGACAAGGGGGAAAAAAAATAAAAAAAGAAAAAGAAAATGTGAAAATATCACTAATCCCATCTAAAAGGAACTCACGTGTTCCTTTGCATTTATATGCAATGCCTTGCTAAGAAATTTAAGTGGAGTGCCCATGTCATGAAGGGTGGATAAGACGAGCCCTACGTATTTAGTCCAGGGCTGTGCTTCCAAACCTTGTCATAGCTGGGACACCTCTACAAGAGCGTCTCACCAGTTTTGATGGGACAGTGAAAATTATGGTTTCAGAGGTATCTAGATTTCACATAAGCTGCACATATTTGCCACCTGCCTGAATCAAACCTTTGCATTTCAGGCTCTGGGATGAAAACCAGAAGGCTGAGGTGCACCTCTAATGCCATATGGGTGGCGTGATGAGCTTGGACGGTTTAATTTGTCAATGGCCATAATGGCAGCAGGAACTTGAAATCTGCTGAAACCCTGAATGTCCTTTACTCTCTATCTATGTGGTCTGGAGACAGCCAACCACTGAGTCACGAACAGCAATCACTAACTTATGAGATGCAATTAGAAGGGAACCCCAACAACCACTTAATGAAATGCCAAGGACTTGGCACAAATACCTCTGGTGATACAATGAAGAAGGAGCCTTGAACTCTTACCTTAAGCATGGCTTGCTTCCTTCCCACACTGACAGCTTTAGCAACAATGTGACTTAGAGTGTCTAATTATAGGATAATTATTGTTGTTGCGTTTTTAAAGGTCAGTCAGTAGAAGCTAGGACCCTAAGGGAACGGAGACAAGAAAGGTGAAGAAGGAAATGGGAGGAGCAAGGTTCATGGGCTTTTTGACCAAGTAGAAACAGAGAGGGAGATGCAGCCTTTCTCTGTAGCTGGACCACAATTTGTAGTCATGTAACTTTAATGGTTTGTGCTCACGACTAAAGGCAAATCCTCTCTTGGTATAAATGTGAGCTAAGATGCAGGCCATGTCTCTTGCCTTTCTCCATACCTACGATGCCAAAGAATGGAGCCGCTGTGGAGATACAGCCAAGTACAACCCAGACAGGTCATCACATCTGAAACTGCCCACGCTCCTCTCCTACTTCCATACTGCCTCAGTACAAAGGAGGCATTTTCTGTGCTGAAGCTTGATTTTTGCTCCTAAGGTACCTAACAGAAGTTAAGAACTGGCGAAGGAAGGAAAGACAACTCTAAAAATAGCTGGCATAAAAGCACAGCAAAGGTGGACTCAGGAACTGAGTAGCGTAATATTACTCCCGTATTCAGTGACTACCATCTATGAAAGCAGAGAACACAGTTCAGATTGATAAATCCAGTTTCCTTTCAAATCCACAAGACAGAAACCAGCCATGCTACAGCCACACTGATCACCTTGTTTCTCTCCTTCCCCTCTGAGCCTCCTGCTCATTTTTTGACACAGAGATGGGAGGATCACCCATGCTTTTCAGCACATTTGCATTTGAATCTGTGCAGGGAAGGCTAACATTTGTCACCCAGGTACCGATTGCATCTCCTAAGCTATAGTATATTCTTAAACACTATTTCACTGGGGAAAGGTCTTTTGTGATCCTAACCAGTAAGTAAATAAGTAAATCTGTGCAGAGATGCTGATCTACATCCACCTCAAGAGCTTCAGATTTCACCAGGAGAAAACAAGAAGCAAGACTGCAACTAGCAGAACAGGTAATCATCAGGACGGTAGGAGATACTCATTATTTGGACTCCTGTCCCCTGTATGAATAATTGCCTGATCCTGGAACAAAAATTAGTTTATTTGGTGGCTATAACAAAATCATAAATTGGCAGCAATAGTGTTGTCAGGAGTCTTGAACTTGTCCCGTGCAAATGGGGTTGGCACACCTAATTTACTTTTTGTAAGACTTCAAAGAAAATAGGTCAAAATTCTTCACTGCAATTAGTTCAACTTAATATACGCATCTTTGATCTATTAAAATATAATTATACTTTTCTAAATTAGCCTCATTTCATTGAAACTGGCAAGATATGAAAGTACGGATGCATCTGCACCTAACCGGGTTCTCCAGGGAATTGTCTTGTTATAAGCATGTGAGGTGATAGCCAGGGTAAGTCCATTGCCAACGAGCCCGTGCAACTTCTTTACTCCTGCAGTACTCAGTATTTCTGCCACCTCCGTGCTAGTAGGGTGAAAAACCTTTCCCAAAAAGGAAGTATATAGATTTCAGATTTGTCAAAAATAGGTTGAACATCAGTTTAGCTTGAATTCATCTCTATGATTTTAGCATGCTGTAGGATCTGTTTCCTAAACACAGAGCAAATTCAGGGCATGGTGACAGAATTCTTGTCCAAACAGCTGATACCAGAGCACTGTAGGAATTAACATCAGTAAGAATTGTCAGACCAGTCAGACATAAATAGCTCTGCTGTTGTCCTCTTCAGGCATCCTAAACTTTATTCCTAATTCCAGCTGCATTTCTAAGGACATTCCTAACCTTCGGCATTGGACTGTATTACACACAAGTAAAGAGAAAAAGTCATCACCATAATATGAAGAGGAAAGGAAAGCTTCCAAGGTTAAATTTAAAGGGCTAAACCAACTCAGTGGGAAGAGGAACAGAGGAGTTCTGGATGGATCGGCAAAGCCAAGGAGTGGAAAACTTGTTTTCAACTCGCATGATTCATGTGAAAGGTACAGGAATGAGACTTAGAATGGAGAAATAAACTGTACAAAGAGGATAAACCAAGGGGATTAGAACTCTAGGTGAGCTAGACGTATCTTCATTGTCAAGTATCGGAAGTTACTTATCAAAAGATGATAAATTTTTGTAGTTGGAAAAAGTTTTACAAGTAAAAGGTATTTACAGATAGAATTGTAGAGGAGGGAGATCATAACTTATATTTGGCACTTCTGAATCCGCTTCAGTGCTCTCCCTTGGTACCCCTATGTGTGTGTCTAAGGAGGGAAAGGGAAAGAGTAAATGATCCAGGTAAACAAGCACGTTGTGCAACACTGCATCTGGAAAACTGTGTCAGCCTTTAACTTGTTTAACTGGCCCTCCTATGGCAGTAACACATCATTACTGCTTTCCGGTGTTTATTAATGTCATTTTTATGGTTTATTTGTAGCAAGGTTCAAATTCCATACAAATAGATGTTTAAAAAAAATCAGGGGTTTCATAGCCTTCATTATTATATATTGTAACAAGGAGATTGCATTGGATATGGATGGAGCAGAGAAAGAGGTTAATGGGAGAGCATTTTGAATAGATTTGTGGTCTTACACAGGATCCCTACCTCATCAAATTCCCTGCAACCCCATAGCTACCAAAATAAACATTTCAGCCAAACCTGCCATTTCAGACTGAAGATGCTCAGTTCTGCTGCACTAAGGTTTTTTCTCTATGCTGAAATGGTCAACACACTCTGAAGAAAATTGGTGGAGGTTCATTCCCAAGTGTGGCCACACAGCCAGGACTTCTCAGAATTAGTAGTCATCATTCCTTTAATAATAGTGTGCAAGGCAAGACTGTCATTCCCAAGCCACTCCTGGCCTGCTGGCACAGACAGAGTGCAGCACAGTAATGTGATTCTTCTGTTCCCTCCGAGGGAAAGGATGCAGAAGACTCAAGCATCCCAAATGACTAAGCACACACCAAAAAGGAAAACTAGATGGTTAGTCATGAAACCGAGAGAGCAATCACTCCACTGCATGATAAGAAAACTGATTTTCTGAGCTTGAACTTACTATCCAAGCCCTGTGCAAAACCAATAGGGAGCTCTCTGGCATTTTTTGCTTCCCCCCCTCCTCCCCCTTACAGAGTTTGAAATATGCATGTCATCTTCTGCATGTAAATCAGTATAAAAAACTCATTCTAAGGATGCTCTTCTCTCTACAGGAATGCAAAATGAAGCATTTACAAAGTGCTATATTTTATTTAATTTGAACCAATGTATTCAGTGAGTTCTCCAGATACCTAGGAGAGGATACTGAGACTTATATTTTCCCCAGAAGACTCCCAACATAGTTTCAGTGACAAGTTCTCAGTCCATGGGTTGACCATGGTCTGGTTTCATAAATAAAATCCAAGCCTCAAAGTGTGGTATAGGTTATGAAAGGATTAAGCAGGTGACACTTGTGACTGGTATGAACATCCATCATTGCACCCCAAAGAGACAGCCTAGCTGCAAAACTTGTTTCTCCTTTTATTCTTCTCATTGCAGTTAAGGAGAGACGATGCGTTGATGGAGTTTTCTTTGCAGCTAGAGCAGTCTGTAATACTGGTTCTTGGCAGTAGGACTTAGTTGGGACAGACCGAGGAACCAACCAGGCAAAATCTGCTGGAGGGACAGCAGTAAGACTGTAAATTGATTTCCAGAAAGCCACCTTCCTCCTAATTTCATAGCTCAGTTTGGTCAGAAGACTGAAGCTACATAGATGTTATTGTGAGATGGGGGTTTCCAACATAGTCTGGAGGGCAGCTTGAAAATTCAAGAGAGGTATGCTACATCCTAAAAACTTGGATAGCTGGGAATTTTGATTTAGTAATCTAAATTAGATTACTTTACTAAAGTCATCTATTTCATGACTTTGTTTAGAAGTTTAAAGTTTCAGGTTTAAAAGCTCATTTCACTCTCAGAACCTCAATATAGGAAAGGAGGTAACTCTAGGCTAGATCCTAATACTGATAGAGATCTGTCAACATGACTGTGAGAGACATACCCTTAGACTGAAAGCTATCAAGTTTGGCAAGTGAAACTATTATATTTTGTTATGACATTTTCAGTGAAAATATTTGGTTTCCCTTTTTGGGTTGCCTGAGATATTTTTGAACCTGAGATCTTCACATACCACTTTCACTCTGTCTTCGATGCAAGAGGTGCTCTCAGCTGGCAGGGAGAAGATGTACTTTGGCCTCACAATAGCTGAATATGTGACTTAGGGTCAGATTTCCTTTATAGGAAATCACATTTCTGTTTCTATCAATATTCTCTGTGCCTCCTCCCACTTACCAGATCACTCGACAGAATATCTGAGTGCAGCAAGCAAACGGGATCTGAATGCAGACAGTGGAAACAGGCTGAGGATTTTCAGTCCTGCCTCTCAGGTATGTTGTTGTCACCTGGTCTGGCTGAAGACTATTATCCAAAAAGCAGGGATCTGTAAGTGCCTCTTTGCTCACAGACAAGCACAGGGGGTTCCCAGAAGCTGTGCTAGAAGGGCTGAGGCAGGGAAAAAAACAGCATGCTGTAAGGCGCAGTCCTGGCTGTGAAGGCAAGATGACCTGTGTAGGTCTCTTCCCTCCTAGGATGAAATAGTGCTAGACCTCCTCCCAGATCACGCTTCATTCCATCAGCAGCCCTGCTGACTTCACTGTGACTATTCAGCCTGGCCCTAATTTCTCTGCTTCTTAATTTAGGGATGGTAAAGAGACTTAGTCAAAATATCTAAAACCCCTAGACAGTTACTACCAATTGCAACAGAAAAACTTTGCAAAAGTAGATCAAATCTGGCCCTGTTAGCCCTTGCCAGCCAATGTTTTGGCTCTGGGTATTTTTTAAGTTCCTTTCTTGTCACTCTAAATCAGATGATTCACGCTGGTAACATGTTGTATCGCTTATCCAGTAATGCAACCTAATAAAACCCTGCTTAAAACCATTTTCCTTAAAGAACCAGAAGAATTTGTTCCTTGCAGAATCAAACCTGTGTTCTTAATAAAGGCAGATTGAATAAAACAAGCCCTGTGAAGTAAAGGGACTAATTTAACAGCTCGCTGATGAAAATCTGTGGCTAGCTTCCCCCTCCCTCACCCCTTGCATGAGAACAGATGGTTTAACAGAAGTTTTGAATGCAAAGTTAATTAAAAAAAAAAAATCCATTCCTCTTACAATCCTTGGGCTAAGACTTTAAAAGTTCCCTGCTAAATCCGAATGCCAATGCTCTTATTTTGAGCTCTGTAATAAGGAAACAGACTCATTAATGTTCTGCAATTATTGAAGTAGAGTGATGGTCATGGATTAGCCCTTGAATTAGGCACGGCAGGCTCTCTTGGCAGCTAGACATCAGAATGGAATTTGAAAACCTCTGTTTTGTTCCATTTTTCTCCACTGCTCTTAATCTGGTGCTGGAAGCAGGTACAGTCACCTTGATAGCAATGCCCCCAGAGGGAAGGAGAAGACATGCAAAATGCAAGATCGTTTCCCATAACAAGAACAACAACTTACTACGTGTTAGGATTTGATTTCAATGAACCCTGAAAAAAAATGCAAATTATTTCATCTTGGGCTGGGATGCATCTGGGATGGAAGATAATGGTTTGTTAATGACAGCAACCTTGTATAAGAATCAGCACAGAACGTGAGAAAACTAATATTAAATTTGTTCCTAGTATTGCTGCAAGCTCCTGCCCCCAAGACCTTCTAGTCTGAAAAGTCACTTTAAATAACAGGGAGGAGTTTGGGTTAAGTGAAAAGTCATTGGCTCAATTAGAATCATCTTGGCTTAATGCATTTAATGCTTTCACACGTCAAACATCAGAAGATCTTTAAACAATCAAGTACACCTAGAGAAGAGTTTTGGTTTACCTTTCATTTACAACCAAAGCATCTCCCAGCCCTCTTCCTGGATACTGACTCCAGAAGAAAAGTTACCCCTAAAGATGGGGAAATATTTTCTTCTGATATTTTTTTTCACCCAGCTTTCTACCCAAAACCTGATTCAGCCTAAACATCCTCAATACTAGCTCTTAAGAAAAGAGAAATTCCCAAGCCTATGAGGTCGCCTTTTGATGATAACAAGAGCCCAAATTTACAGTGAATTTGAACAGAATCAGGTAATTTTGAACTTGTCAGGACCCTAGGCACAACAGGACCAAAGCTCACAGTGAAGTCACTCTTCAGTCCTTGTTGAAGTGTAACTCACAGGGGGATCTTTTTAGCTACCAGGAGGCACAGTCCTTCTGGTTACCTGATCCATTTTTGAACGTATCTTCTGTAAGCTCCAGCAGCAACACTCGGAAACTGACACTGAGCATTTGTCTCACAAATTGTCTGTGTGAAACAGAAATATTCAGTCATCAATATGTAGACTATGAATAGCATGCATAATTCCGGAGCTGGGGTTGTTGTTGTTGTTGTTTGGGTTTTTGAAGTCAGTCTTTGATTTTTACACCACTACTTGATCATGGATTGCAAAACCCCAGGAGCAATTAATTGCAGAGACAAACTCTTGCCCTACTACAGCCTAATTCCTTAATAACATCCTTGAATCAAAGCAATGTCTAAACATTATCGCATGCACCTGTGATTAATAGCTCCCACAATCAATTACAGATGCAAACATGCAGGTGCAGACTTGGCCCATAACGTGAATGGATGGAAGGCACCATGTATGTGACCAAGTGTTCAGTCTATTCATCACCTATTTCTATTCACTGGCATTTTATGGAGCCAAAGGTTTTACAGGTTATCCTGAACTGAGCAGACCAGTGAACAGTTCTAAAGAAACTAAACACGACCTACAGATGATAGCATAAATATTGTTAATAACATTATATGCCTCCAGCTCAGGTGTGGCTGATACTCTACCTGATGTTTTAATTGGCACGAGGGCTCATGGTAGTCATGGTTTATTGGAACCAAAGGAAGTCTTTTGACTTCTAGTCTATTTTTTTCCTTCTTCATTGCTCCTCAAGTGATTTTTTTTCTCCATACAATAGTAACTGGTAGGACTTCTGATGGACTGTGGTGGAGAACAAAGTGCTTACACAAAGAACCAATGGGCATGCAAAAGATGCAGTAGCTGGAAAGCAAAATGGAGCAAGGCAGTGTAAATCTCTTCAATACAAGCAAGGGGTAACTGGGAGCTGTCTTTTCTTTCTCTTCTTTCTTCCTTACCTGTACACTCCTCACGACGCACCTTCCACGTTGAGACCAAAACTCAGTGACTTCCCACCAAAACCACAGAACCATCAGCCAGACTCAGCAGATGACAGTGAACCTATCAACCAGCACAGGGTTACTTAAAATTTACAACAAAACCCCAGCGCCAGTTGAGTTTCACATTATTAATTTCTTAGGCAAAGAAGTTTCTTACAGCTCCAGTTACTGTGAAATGCCCCCTCTCCCCATCTCCCTGGCCAAACTATGAGCCAAAGCATGCAGCAGCAGGGTGTTCCTGAGGAACAAGCCTTTGCCACCCCTCTCTCCTTTCCCCCAGGAAACTTCCCAGGATCTGTTCTTGCATCATCCAGCTGTTTTCTTAAACTGCTTCATCATTCTGAGAACCGCAGATGAATGAAAAGGATTTTCCTTGCCACTAACATTGTGGGTTCATACATGCCTCTCCAATTCTGGGCCTTGCATTGCTAATCCCATTTTCTAAAAGGCAAATTATTCCCATAAATGTTAGCTGTGGGCTCTGCCCCCTCTGTGCCGGTCTCCACCGCTGCTGCCTCAGGCTGAGTTAAAATACAACCCCAATGTGATGTAGTATGTCTTCTCCGGCTCTACACGTCCTCCAACATTCAAAACTGAGGCAAAAAAAAGTAAGATATATGCAGACACAATGTCTTCACACAGAAGAATTCATTCTTAGTAAGAAAGTCATACAGACCTGGTGGCTGCAGAAGTTCTCGAGGTTGCTCTCCAGAGAGCAGCATTAATGATTGAACAGCGTACATGAAGGGCTTTCTCCTCAGCAAGTTTTCTTTTCACTGATTCATTATTATTAAGGAAATGGGTGAATCAGCTAGGATGAAGTAGGGACTCATTGTGGACCTTCATGTTTTATCAGACACCTCCTGACAGACCCTGACTGAAACCGCAAACCTGAGGTCTTCACCTGACCTTGCACCCTTCCCCTACCAGCCCAAGGGTCATTCAAAGCTTGGGTTCTTGTTTTGGCCTGTGATAGAAGCTACACATAACACAGGGCAGCTGTGAAATACAGATCCCAAGCCAAAGTCTGATTTATGAAAACCTCATTCAGAGCAGTCCGTACGTAATGTTTTGGGCTGGAGCCATCTTTACCCAGAATTGGCACCAAGCACCTCTTGAAGTTTCCATAAGAATTTGGTTGATTTTTTTGCTTGTTTTGGTTTTGTTTTTCTCTTGCTGACTTCCAATATTTATTATGTCTCTGCATATCCTCACTTTAACGGGAAATAAAAATGGAAATGCTGAAGTATCCTCAGAAAGGCTTTGTTTTGCTTTGATTGTTAAGGCGTTTAAAGCTCAACAAGAAGCAAAAATACTGAAAACTTTACAAGAAGCTGACAAGACAAGACAAAAACCCACTTCTTCCTCAGAGGTATCCACACTATGAGTATGGTTTAACTCCTAGCAACATGAAAAATGTGGGGTTTCCAAAATGTTCAACGGTCTATGAAATGCCCAGGTTTGATTGAAGCTCTGAACAGAAGCCCCAGAGTATGGGTTCAGGCACAGAATAAACCCACAGCTGTCACAGTTAAATCAGTATTTGCACCTCCCAGAATGTGGCATCACTCTGCTTTGGGAAGAAGAGATGAAGAGAATGGACTCCCCACAAAAACAAAAATGTCTGCTCTTAATTTTGTTAGGAGGTGAAAGAAGTACTGAAGAAATTGTGCAGTTTCAGTGTTTGGGGGGGCCAAGATCCTTCCTGGCTTCTATTTAGAGCCCACACAATTTTTCTCCACTTGCATAGGGGCCATGCAGAATCCCAGTCCTCCACTGGGGAATACACAGCATGAGTGCACCTCTCTTAAAGGGCATTTATGCCATAAAGTCAGTTTTCTGCCAAGGGGTTGTGATTCACACATCCTAAAGAGACTGGGTAGTGTGCAGCCTGCTTCCAAGGCGGAGCAGGGAGCCTAATTCTTCTGGTGGGACAACACTGGTCTCCATCATTGTAAAGGACAAGATTTCCAGTTGGAGTAACTTGAAAAATGTTTCCATTCCCTCATCACCATATTCCCAGACATGTTACGTGAGCTCTGAGAATGCTGATGCTCTTTCTTGGCCTATCCAAAGAATTTGACCAGTTTGCACCAAAACCCCTGTCTGGCAGCTGAGCATCTCCATTCAGAGAAATACGGGTGGAGTATCCATGAATCTGAAAATGGGAAGGAAAACAAAAATGACTGCAGAATTCTGCTTGTGTGAATTAGCTCTTGCAGTTTTAACATGCTGCCTTATATAGACAAGACCGTGACATTTGAAAAAACAGTAATAAGTTCTGGCTTTCTGTGCATATGTGCATGCAAGCTTAAAGCTCCACTACAATGCACTTTAGTGTTTGGCCTCTACTTTAACCCTTCCTAGAGAGTTAGTAATTTTGCTATAGCACATGGACTGTACAATAGCATCAGTACAAAAAGCGTTGTCTCCTCCTAAAGAAAGCTCGTGTTGTAAACAATGATCAAAAGGAACCAGGAAGCAAGAGGAGCTGTATTGAAAATGTTTGCAATGCTCTTTGGTGCATTCACTTCGTCAAGCCCCTAGTGTTTTGCTGTCGTGGCTGGCCTGTAATTTTCAGACACTTTTGGAAATGATGATGAATCATAACGTTTTCTAGATCTCAGAGGGAAAAAAAAAAAAAACCAACAGTAAAAGCCTACAGTAGCATTTCCTGGTTAAATATATGTTTGCGGCACAACATGAAGTGCTGGGTTTAATGAACAGCTGCAATTTACTTATCTTTTGAATGGATCACTTTAAATGTATGTTGGAAAGTACCTTTCACCAAACTGCCCATTAGAAGTGAACTACAAAGTAAATGGATTGTATACGGGAAGCATTTCTTATCTCTGTGAGTGCAATACATCGCCTGCAGAGGCTTTTTTTTAAAAAAAAAAGTAGAGGATATTTAATGATACCTTTTAAAACTCTGATAAAATTAGCATGTTTTATTTTCTCCCTGCTACAAGAAGATTGACTAACACTTTAAACAATGGTTATCTGATGGGTACAGGCACAGATGTACAAATTAGATGCTTAAAATAATAGGTGAGATTCCAAATCAAGTATCTCATCCTGCTCCACACTTTTACTGTAAGAAAATCAATGCTACATGTTGTGGGACAACTGGAGAAGAGTGTGTTTGCTTATAATCGGCAAACTAGATTAAACTCTGGGACTTTCAAGGGAATACAGTAAGTATTTGAAGATCTGGTGGCTTGCCTTTTCTTTTGGGGAGAGGAATGGCAGGGTCTGGATCGTATTTATTAAGGTTTGCTCTTGCTGAGCACAGCACAGGCAGTCAGTATTTAGTTAGAAGCGGATTATGGCAGTCCATTTTTTATTGGTAGTTTGCCATCATGAAATATTCTAATGTGCTGTTTCCCTTTCAGCTCACTACAGTCATGGCTCTAATGTCACTAGTGGTAACTGTTGAGGGGGCTGAACTACCTTTGGAGATTGCGAAGGTCACCTCCATACCCACCGCTCAGGGAGCCCACAGTTCCCACACAGTTGGAAGTTGGTTTGATGTAAGGCATGGCTCAGGAGGAGATTTGTGGTCAGTAGTCTGAAACAGTAAATGCCTGGCCAACAGAGTCTGTAAAAATAATCACTGGGATTTTACTGGGCAGTTCTGAGTTCCCATCTCAGAACTGTCTGCTCCCATGCATTTCTCCCAAGGTCTTTTCTGAATGCAGTAAGGTTGTTATCAAAGCTCCTGGATAGCTGTCATCACACCACAAAGTGAAGCAAAACAGTTTTTTTCCTGTGCTTTATGCCTTTAATTTGAACTATTAATTTCAGGCTTCCTGACTGCCCCAAATGGAGGTGTATGCATTCAGCTCTGTAGCCAGAACAAACAAAACAAAGAAAAGGAAATATTCTGCTTTACTCAATTACTTCTACAAAGCTGTTAGGGCTGCCACCATTAAAAGATCACACTCAGGCATTAGCCTGGCATTGTCTTTGTGATGGCACCAGAAGCAGACACATGCGTCAGACAAGAACATCCTTTCCTCACCACACATTCTTTTAAAGCAATAGCTATTATCTCAGTGACTCACGGACAGTTAAACTGCCATCACCATCTCAAGGAACAGAGCAACAATATCTGTTGTTAGGCTTGGCAGGATCCATTAAGCTCCAAGTGATGTGTCCTATTTAGTGATGACAGCCAAGTTCAATTAAATTCCATTTGACATCTCTTTGGATGCTTCTCCAAACTTTATATGACCCTCTTGGCACTGTAAATCTCACAGAAGTGGTTTTCTTCATGAAATTTTTATTATAATTTTAGTTCTGGATGGAGCTGGATGTGAGAGTGAGCACAACCTTCCACTTCATGCACCAGCACTCCTACTTCTAGAAGCTTTAAAGCAAGCAAGAAGAGGAAAACCACTGGACAACTTTGAGAAGAGGCAGAAAAACATGAGTTTTCTTCACATTTTGGGCAAAAGATCAGCTAGGGGGCAAAGGGAATGGTTGTCTTATTTTATGTGAGCTGACTTCTCATCTGCTACTTGAGCCTCTAGTTTTTCTCCTCACTAGGAAACAGCTTGGCTATGGCCATTGCCTGACTGGTGAAGTCAGGGTCAATTTTTTCCATCTGGACTGCATTAAGCGTCTTCCATTTGCTCATCTCCCTCCCCCTCCCTGCTTCTCTCCTGCCTCCCTTCTAATGCTGATGTGCTGCCAGGCATGTTCCGCTTCACCCACAGCCAAAAGGCAGCTCCAGTAGGATCTCATTAATTCACACTAATGATGGGGAATTTGGCAAATTAGTGAACAGACTTGATTCTGCCATTATTAATAGCTTTGCCATTGACTTCAGGCAGAACCACATTGAGTCTCTGAATTGATAGCTCTCCTCAGACACCAGAAAGAGATTATGTTTTATGAAATAGACTGATTTTTGTTTGGATTATTAGAATTTAGTGTTATGCTGGTACGTACTACAGCAAGAGCGATGAACTCTAATTAAGGTAATAGCTCACAACAGCTTTTCAGCTACTAAAACTCTGTAGAAAAGAAATTAAAGCAAACAGATGAGATTTTCTTCCCAGTTAGTAGAGTGCAGGAACTTGCACAGTGAGAGTCACTGTATGTCTGTTTGGCCATCAGAAAGTTTGGCCCAGCAAGGATTTAGCTGATGGGACTCTGCCAGAGATTTCTGTGTCACTGGGGTGAATTCCTTATTCTTTTTGTGCCTGAGCTGCCTTCTGGAAAAAGAAGATATTATTTCCTTTCTGCTGCACTTATCTATGCCACTTGGCTGATCATATCTTAAAATCTAGTCCAAAAGAACTCTGTTTGGTGTATGAGGATGCTCTCCAAGCAATAACAAAGAGAAATCAGTGATCCACTAGTCATTTCTATCATTTCTTCTCCGCTGTTACAAGTTATGTCTGAGTTTCTCAGTCCAACCATAAAACACGGTGACACACATCAGTCCAGGGAATATCTAATGTGACTATGCCAATGTGAGCTTAGCAGCCCCTAGTGACTCTTATGGTCTCGTGATATGACAAAAAAGCAAGCTCAGAAGAGCCAGTTGAAGAACTGCAAGGGTGAAAATTACTTTGCATTTCTCAAGGTTAATGTATTTTAATTTACAAAGAGCAAAGCAAATATATATATACAGGCCTATTCTCTTAAAAGCACCAAAGTAGACAACTAGATTCCCCCTTTGGTGCTTTCCTCCCTAGAGGCAATGCATAATCAACTTTTGGTCTTCTCAACAGTATAAGCTAATAAGCCAGACCATGAACTGGAGCAGCTGAAGCACAGACACGTTGCTTTCTGCCAACTCTTGGTTGCGGGGCGAGGCAGACAGCTGGAGGCAGTAACGTCTTCAATCACCTCCATCGTGCAGAGCCGGGGTGCTATCAGGGCAGAAATGAGGGTAGGGTGAGGCTAAGACTACGGTGAAAATAAACCCAATGTTTCTGCCTCTCTCTAGTGATGAACGCTATCCACCTTGTTGTTATTCCAGCCACACTAGATGGGAAAGAACCTCCTGGTCCCTCAGACAGACTACCAATAAGTAATATCCCACAAGCTTAGAGCAATACAAGAGCCTTATTCCTCCTGACTTTATTCCAGGAGCAGCAAAGAGGCAGGGACCAGGACTTGCCTTCCTAGAGATCTGAAAGCTAACTCCCAGATTCCAGAGGTGAATTACGTCCCTTAAGGACAGTGGATTGGGATTTCTGAGCAGATGGGTTTGCCCTCTATGGCAGCATCCCATGTTGTAGTGCTCTTCTTTATGTTCTGGCTGTTCTGGACAGAAAAATGCTTGCTGGGGAGTAGCCTTATAGACAGTTTCTTGTCACCTACAACACACACAATCTTTCCGTCAAAGAGCATACTACATAAAACCAGCACCATGCAGATATCACACTCTCACTGTTCCCTGTTTAAGATCAAGACCAGAAGGAGGATGGGCCTCCATCATGTGTGAACACGTGTGAAGTCCAAGTTAGAGCATAACAATACTGATTCTAATATGTTCAGGATTTTTGCTTGCGTGGCTTGGAGGACAGAAATCAAGTATTGAATAGACTACTTCAGATATTTAGGGGGATTTTTGTGTTTTAAATTCTTTGATGATTCCACTTTGTGCTGTGTGATTTGATCCCTGGCCTTGCTCCGCCTTCACAAACTGGTTCCCACTCCAATTTGTGTACGTCCTAGTGAGGCCAGCCCTTGGCTGGCTCCATGTGGCATTTCCGCCTATCCCTTCCCATGCATTGCTCTGCATTTGTAAAGCTTTTAGGTTATTCCAGTCTTGCATACAACAGACTTTCATGGAATTCCCTGTTTTCATTCCTTCTTCTTCCCTTCCCCCCTCACCTCAAAGAGCAAAAAGTCTTAGAAGAAGGGAAATGGTCAGATCTGAGAAAAAACGGAAATCTGCCAGAAGGGATTAGCTGGAGTATGCGTAGGCAGCTGTGTGCTCTGGAAGGAATCTGGTCATATTTGTTTGCCTTGTTCTATTTTTCCTAAGCTTTCCTTTAGTTTATCCCCAATTTGGCTGTGTCTGATGCTGAAGTCAGATGCCATTCAATGAGATTCTTCAAATCTGCAATGCCTATGGATGGCAAAATGCTTGCTAGCTTGACTGCCTTCGTTAGGCTTCAGAGTTAATAATCCAATGACATAGAGTAAAATAACTCTCTCTCCCCAGGGAACTGCAAGACCTGGCTTTTCTACAGGCTCAGCAAATCTCTTGCACCTTGTTCACATTATATTAATTTTCAGAACTGTTAGCACTGGGAGTATTTTCAATGACAACAAAAACATTTGTGCTTTTATTTCTGTAAATGACAGCTCAAATTCTGAGACAGCCATAAGCTGGCAACCTGGCTAGCTGAGCTGTTCCAATCTGGCCCAGTTTGACTTGGCATCAGCAAGGAGGAAATGTCTCATTCTGCACTCAGCTTGCCAGAGAAGGTCTCATTGCTTTTGTAGCAGCATAGAATGACTGGCTGCTGCCCTTTGCTGTGGAGTTACGAATTGTGCTCTCTATGGACTTGAAGTCAAGTGTCTTCTATGAATGGGTCTATTTGCCCGTCTATAGTACCACCCAACTTGCTACTGGCATCATCTACCTAAACCTGGAAGCATGGCAGCACACACCAACCTCAAAAGCAAGCACCCACCAAGTAGCAGCCGGCTGAGTATTCATTGTATCAAACATTAATTCATAGAACTGCTTTTCAGGCTAGACTGAGAGTACAAGCAGCAAAGATTCCTTCTTTACAGGCAAAGGTATCAGCCTGAGTTTCATAGTCTAAATAAAACTGTTTGTTCCTAGATCTATTTCACTAGTTAAAGAAAAAAAAATTGTCAAGAGCCTGCTTAAGGGCTCATCAAAGCAGCTGGGAGAATTTTCACTCCTTCTCTTGTCCTTGCTACTTGACAGGATTTGGATCAACCTGTTAAAAAGGCGATGTGGCTTTCCACATGGCTCTGAAAGAGAGAACACAGACAACAACGAGGGCAAAGCCTCTGTTGTACAAACTAATGGACCACTCATCTCCTGACTTCCTGGGCCACCACTGAGCTTCAGGCTTCCTCCAAGGCAGCCCAGGGAGGCATTTCTGCAGTTTGCTGCCCTGGATGATGCTGTTAACCACAGAATGGGAACTGTCCCAGAAGACTCTGCCAGTGCCTAGATCTGCCCTTTGATGTTCTGCAGCTCTCCAAGTCAATGGGCAGTTTGGTCCAGAACGTGGCAAAGACTGATGAATACAACCAGTAAGTATTTCCTCAAGCAGCAAAATGAAGCCTACTTTTCAGTAGTTGTACCTCATCGCTACTGTCTCTAGTAGCCAAGGTAGAAGCTGCTGGGGTATTTGTAATGTTGTGCTCATTCCCATTTAGCTTTTCCAATGTTTTTTAAGCGTTGAGCTCTGGTTACAGCCTTAGTGGGGATTTAACAGGATCTGTCTCTCTGCTATCCAGCAGTCTATTTTTGCGAAAATCACAGCAACCTGATTATTTCTGAGACCTCTGCCCCCTTGTCAATTTTGATTGGAGTTGGCCCAGGAGTTCAAAAGGCTGTAAGAGTTTGATCATATAATCCTGGCTTCCTTAGGAAACCAAGCTAAGGAACAAACAAACAGAAGTCCTTACAGAAATACTCCCTTGACAGCTGAGGGTTTTTTTTAATCAACACCTTGACTTCTATGAAGGTTTTTACCTTCACTTCCCACAAAGATTGTCTTACAGATCAGCCACCGAATGTGCAGAAGTGGCTCTGGAATGGCACTGTTACAAGCAGGTTTGCAACAGGTTTGTATCCCAGTGGGAGCCATGGGAAACCCACAATGGGATCCAGGTGTCCTGCCAGCACCACCCCATACACCTAGCACAGAAGATGTTAGCAGACATGTTTAACGAGCAAAGCTCAGAGTTGAGCTGTTCAGTGGATGGCACATGCAGAGGGAGAAGAGTTCCCCAGATGGACAATGCCCTCTGACCCGTCCACCCAGCTCATACCTTGCCCAGAACTGCTGGGCTGAGTGGTGCAGGGATACCAGCTCCATCCCAAGAGCCTGGGACTAGGGATAAGAAGCAACACCCAGCCGTGGTCTCAGCTGGTTTCCTGGCCAGTTTGGTGGGGTTGCTTGCCCCAGGGGGTGCAGGGAGCTCTCTCAGTCACTGAGGGCCCCCAATTCAGGCTCTGGAGCAGAGCTGAGCAAAAATCTCTGCAAATCGTGAGCTTTGAGACATCCACCTCGGTGCAGTGTGACTGCAGTGCTGGAGCGCCTCGCTCGGATTCCTCCGGGTTAGGCAAGCTTCTCCTCCCGCTGCTTTCTTTTCTCGTTGCTCTTTCCATGAGCACTGACAGCAGATCTGCTGAAGGGGCACTTTTACAACCTAATCCCAATAAAAGACAGCAGCTGCTGGTGCAGAAACCCTGGGCAAGAGCATGCCTGGATGGCCCAAAGTAATGTGTTTTGGTATTAATTACAAACCCTTTTTGTATCTGCCACTTTCAAAGTGGTTCTTAACAAAAAATAATAATAATGGAATGGCAAATATGCCAAAAGCGATTATTTATGCACGTTCAGCGTTATTTGATCTCGGTCAGTTACTACTATGTCCCAAAGAAGAGGCTGGAAAAGCAAATCTTTCCCCTCTCCAACCCCCCCCCCCCTTTTTTTTTTTTTTTAAGGAGATAGGGACTAACATTTTCACGTTGTCAGAAGCGATGCCGCCTCGCTCCGCTGGCCAGGGCGTTTACACAGAAAACGCTTTTGAGGGGTGAGCGGCCACATGGGGAAGGGGGGAACGGGGGCAGCAGAGACCCCGGCACCACACCGGGCTATAGATAAAATAAAAAAGTGATGGGGATGGGCCCTCCGAAGGCAGAGCCTGCATCTCTCCTTTCCCCAGGCAAAGGGAACAAGATCTCTCTTCTTTATATTTCTTTTCCTTGTTCTTACTTTTTATTATTATTAGTTTTAAACATAGCTTTTCCCACTGTAAGAGGTGTACGTTTAATTACAAAAGGGCCTTTTTCTGTTGTAATCTGTTTCCAGTTCAATTCCTTTGCTGGATAAATCCCTTAAACGTGTTGTCATTCCTTATTTATTGATTGCAGGTATTTGGGGTTTAATTGAGCAAGTCGGTCGTGGCCCAGGGCAGGAGTGGCGCTACATGAGCAATTAAATCTGATTAGCCCGAGCCCTTTAAGCCCCAGCTGGGTGATTGATAACCGAGACCAACATTCTTCAATTGACTCGCTACATCAAAAAGGAGAAAGGCTTAGAGGAGAAACGCATGGGTCCAACATGAAAAATAGCAAAGGAGCCGAGCAGATTAGATTTGCAAAGGAGCTGAGCTAACGGCGAGGGGAGCAGGGAAAACAGTCCTGGTCAGCCCATAAAATAAATCCGTAAGTGTCTCCTCCTTTAAAACTCAGCCAAGGCTGCCTTTTTTTTTTTTTTTTTTTTCCCCTCCCTTCTTCTTTAAGAGGCTAAAGTGACCCGAACTGGAGCGAAAACGGGTAAAGGCAGCGGAGCTCGGATTTTAACACTCCTCAGCCCTCGGAGCTGAGCTCCATCCATAAAGCTGTCGTCTGTTTGTCCGCTCCGTCATTACACTTTTTGCCCGGTAGTTTAAGAAAATAAACTAGGAGGGAGAACAGGAGTGAGTAACCCCCATTTATCAAGCTGATGGATGTCCCGGGTCTCCCTTTGGCGGGGGGGACAGGGCTCCGACGCGGGGAGAGGGATGTCCCTGCCCCCGCAGCGTGTCCCTGTCCCTGCCCCTGCTCCCCGGGGGAGGCGGCACCCGCCGGCGGCCTGGGGGACACGGATGCTCCGAGGTTCAAGTCACCGCCCTGGGAGAGGTCGCAGCGCTCCTCCCGGCCGCTGCGCTGGCTGGTGCTGCGCGAAGGGCTACCGACTCAGCCCTGCCACGCTCTCGGGAGCCGCTCTGGGGAAGCACCCCCGGCAGCCTGGCTTTCTGCTCGACACTGGGGAGGGGGGGGGTGCAGGCAGCTCCCTGGTCGGCCGAGCCCCCGCCGTGCCAGACCGCAGGGCTCCCGCCTGACGCGCGGGGGCACCGCGCCGGCACCGCCCGCCTCATCCCGCATCACAGCGGAGGCGGCTCGACGGGAGAAATCAAAGCCGGGGGGGGGGCGGGGGGCGGCGGCACGGAGCCCGCGGGGCAGCGCCCCGGGCCGGGCAGGACGCGGGCTGCCACCCGCCGGGGCGGCGGGGCCGGGGCGGCGGGGCCGGGGCGGCGGGGCCGGGGCGGCGGGGCCGGGGCGGCGGGGCCGGGGCGGCGGGGCCGGGGCGGCGGGGCCGGGGCGGCGGGGCCGGGGCGGCGGGGCCGGGGCGGCGGGGCCGGGGCGGCGGGGCCGGGGCGGCGGGGCCGGGGCGGCGGGGCCGGGGCTCCCCTCCTTCTCCCTCGGATCAAACCAGCTTGAAAGCAGCAGAAATCACTGGGAGGGGAGGAGGACGTCAGCAGGAGCTGGACTTCTAAAAACCGTTCCGCCCCATAGGCTTTAATATTAAAAACCCCCTAGGAGTCTCAGACACTGTATTAATTAGTGCAACCACCCATGAAAAGTTGGGTTTGGAACAGCATTCTTTGCCCTGTGTGAAACAGCAACCCTAATAAACAATTGTTAACTTGGCCTATTGCCTCTGGTAAATTACACAGCATTAAAAAATAATGCTTTTCATATTAGGCAGTAATTAAAGGTTGGGACAGCTTTAAAACAAGAGGGGGAGGGGGGGAATCAAAGAAAATATAAAAATGTTCTTTCAAGAGTTATGGGAGGCTAATAAAGTATGTCTGTTATAGTGCACCACTTTGCCCCCAGCTACAGCCAAACTGGAGCCACTGCAATTGCCTCTCAATAAGATAATGATATTCCTTTCTCTGCTATTAAAAGGCTCCCAGTGCAAACTTAAAATGATTTATTTAATTTAAGAAATTATGAGGTGTAACTTCAAAGCGTAAGCCGTTAGTAATGGAAAACACCAGGTTGTTTAAAATTATAATAATAATTGTTTGGAATACAGTGACATCAAAGTGCTTTCATCACCAAATAAAATATAGCACAGACCCCCAAATCCAGTGGAGTTTATTGAGTAGACATTTTTTGGTGTGTTTTTATTATTTCCTTATCAAGAGACGTTATTTTAGCAGCTCCTTTTCTCAGCTTTGATGTTTTGACAGTCTTAAATTAATTTTATTGCATTTTTTTGGCTCGGAGATGGGAGATTATTCTGAGTGCTTATTTTTCATTATGACTTTTTTGTTTTCAAGAACCGGTTTGTTATTTAACACAGCACCTTGATAAGCGCAGTTGAAATGAATTGGCCATTACAGGTCATTAAAAAGCAAAGAATTCTGTTTTCAAGCAATCCATTACACGTCTGGGAAAATATTCCTACTTAAAACAAACTTCGAGTCGAACGCCGGCATAATCAGTTTAATAAAACGGGTAGCGCATACTTTTAAGGAACATGTTTTTTTCTTTACGAGATTCTTGCTTATTCAAAACACAGCAATCTAAGAAATACATATACAGAACATTTTGCCAAAACCGACTTGCCTTTACAGTAAGAATATCACAGAATGTTTTTAATTTCCTTGAACAGTGTTATAAAACATTAACCGTACATACATCGCTTGAGACTTTTTCCTTCCCAAGCAAAGCAGAATTATTCCAATCCCCTTAGAAAAAAAAAAAAAAAAAAAAGAAAAGAAAAAAAAAAGAAATGGTAGCATTTCAAAATATACTGCAGTTGCAGCTTTATAGACCGGTATTTCCACTAAAACAGCAGGGACAGAATTGCTCTGGTGTTAAAAGACTGAAATATAATGGATGGAAAGATTTTTATTCCTTTAGTGCAACTAGTTGGGAACTGCTGGTAGCACCCGCCAAATGCCTCATGGATTACGGTGGGAAACACGCATCGAGGGACTAAGGAAATCAAACTCAAAACAAAACAAAAAAGCTCAACAACAAAAAAAGACCCCAAAGTCACCCCCACACACATCACCACCCCCGCTCTGGAGCCCGGCACCTAAACGGAGCGCGACCCGTCAGCGGTTCGTTCCCGGGTTTCCCACCGCGGGGATGAGCTCGGCAGTTGCCCCGAGATCCCGAAAGCTTTTCGCTGGAAAATATACCCCTTTGCTCTGGAATGAAAAAAAAAAAAAAAAAAAGGGAATAACCACTTTGGGTTTGTTTTGCGAGAGAGACTTCCTGGGCAAAGAATGTGGGTGCTGCCGAAAGGGGGTTAACGTCGGGAAATGACCCCCCGGAAAAGGCTTTTTAAATCTCCGTGGTGGCTGTTGACTGCAGGCACGGGAGAAAGGCGGACCGCTGGGGAGCGTTGGATTTGGGGTGTTTGTGGAGATTATTTTTTTGTTTGGTCCTGTTTAATAATTTTTTTTTTATTATTTCTTTATTGTTTTACTGAAGAGATACACGTTAGCCTGCGGGGATACCAAACCGGGGATAAACGGGGGTGGGGGGGAATAAACTCTGGAGAAAGCAAAACGGTGACTTCCCCGCCCGAGCATCCCCGGGGGCGGTGGGAGCTGGGTGCCCCGCAGCTGCTCCGCGGGCTCTGGCCACCCCCTGGGGGACCAGCGCGGGGCGTGGAGCCCCCTTCCGCAGCTGCGGGGAGGCAGGGGGGAGCGGGGAGGTGGGGGGTCCTGCCTTCCGTGGGGCCCACTCCTCCTGCCGCGAGTGTCCAGCGCTCACCCCCAAAAATCCTGCAAAGCCCCGCGTGTGCGCAAATCAGGCACTCTGGCGCCTATGGCACTCGCGCGGCGAGGCGCGGGCGCTATATGGCAATGTACAGCTCACCACTATGGAGACACGTGTGCGCGCGCACACGCGCGTACCCGTGCGGTGTATGAGTGCGTGTAAATCCGCGGTGCGGCGATGCCCGCGCCAAGGAGACCGCACAGGGGCGCGGAGCGGGGCATGCTGCTGCAGGACCCCGCTTGCCCCCCGGACCTGCTCAGCATGGAGGTTAGCTGCGCACCCCGGACCCCCCCTCCCCGCGCTGGCATCCGCGGAGCAGGTGTTCGCTCCTGAGCCGAGCCCCCGCTGCCCAGAGCCGGTGCCCAGCCGGGAGAGGCTCCATCCCTGACGGTAGGGCCGGCGAGGGCCCGGGGTCCCCCCGGGTCGCCGCTGCCGCCCCGCCGCGCTGGGTGCCCGCAGCCCCCGGCCGCGCAGCGAGGCTCCCGGCCGAGATCAAACCCGGCGCCCTCGGGCACGCCGCAGCCAGCGCGTTTTCCTCCTTCCCCATAAAATGCAGGAATTCCGGGCTTTGACAAGGCAACGTGACAACATGAAATGTAGGCTCCGAGCGCCCGTGGCTTTAGGTAATGAACGCTTGGCCGTAGAGACTCAGAAAGCCCATTCCTAACTGTTTATGTCAACAAATCCATCCCTTGGGAATTAAGGTCCCGGGAGAGCCGCGCTGTGCCCGGCTGGCCTAAGCCGCCATTCAGCAAGTCGGGACTTTAAGGATCGGGATAATTTATCGCGCTGTTTTTAATGTTTATTATTTATTACTCTAATTATTTTTCACTTTCTATTGGGAATTTAAAATATATAGATGTACCTGGAACAGATGCCAACTCCTTTCAGTCTCACTCAACTTCTAATCATCGCATCTGCTTTGTGTCAGAAAATACTTTGGGAACAATTTAACTTTGCATTAAAATAACTAATTAAAGCCACACCTCCACAGCCTCTTGCGAAAGTGGAGGAGGAATTTCAGTAAGTGCATCGCTTTTAATGATAGCATTCTGATTTCCCTGCCTCGCTGTAATTTATTCAGTTACAGATCTGCCTGCGGGGCAGCTCCCATTAGGCCGATGATGAAGTCTCATGAGTAAAGCTTGACACCTCCCTCCTAATAAAATATAATACTCAATTAACTCGGCCTTTCTGAAGGCCTTAATTGGAACAAGCTAATAATGGGCGCAGGGTGAATTGTCATGCCATCCGCAAGCTCGGGGAAGGTGTCACGGATCCGTCCTGCCTTTCCCATGCAGCAGAGGTTGTAACCGAGATTTGGAAGCTTTTCCTTCAACACCCTTGTGTTCTGCAATAAATCTGTATCCATTTAAGGATCTATCATAACACACACAAAGCTCCTGCGCTCAAAGAATATCCAGCGAAAAGATTTAGCTGTAATCCCTGACACAGCTGATTTATACCGAAGGTTAAAAAATACCGCTGGTTTATTTATAACCGGCCCGGCCCAGCTAGGAGAGCATTCGGGACAGCCGGGCGGGGAGGGAGAGGGGCGAGGGGGCTTTACCCTGCCCGGGACTCAGGGGGAGAACACTTCAGAAAGAGGGAGCCCGAGAAAGAAGCGGTTGTCTCCGGTTTTTATGCGGCAGTAAATGCTAATTTGAAAAGTCTGCACGGAGATTATGTTCCCCCAGCTTTGTTCCCTGCAGTTGCCAAGCGGGAAGGTTAACAGCGTTCGGGAGCGTTTCGGAGTCGGGAGCGGGGCGAGCGGGGCGGGATCCGCGATGCCCGCAGCACCCCGAGCCGCTGCCCCCCGCCCGCAGCCGCTCCCTCGCAGCCCCGCGGCTTTCACCCCCCGGCCCGTTCCCTCTCGCACGGCAGAGGCCGGATCCGGCGTGGTGCTGAGCGCCGCCGGCGCGGGGGGCGGGCGGGCTGTGCCCGCCGGGGAGCGCTGCCCCGGTACCGGTGCGGGGCGAGCTGCGGGGCGAGCGCTGGAGCCGGGGCGAGCTCTCCTCTGCCCAGCCCGGTTAAATCGCTCGGCGTTTTCGACAGAGGCGAATTCCCCCTTTTCTCCATCTGGGATCCCGAAGGTCACTCCTGACCCGCACGAGCCTCCTGCAACAAAAACGTACATTGTGCCCGCACGGCGCCTGGGCATGAGGCGGTACATACCCCTGCCCCCCGGGTGCCCCTCGTACCTGAGCACCCCCTCTCCCCCCTCGCCAAAAGGGCCCGGGGCGAGTGGTCCAGCCCCTGCTCCCCAGGGGAGCATCCCTTGAGGCAGGCTGTCCTGAAAACCCTGGGGCAGCGCCGACGGCAACCGGGACCCCCGGAATGCGGCTGTACTGGGGGACAGCAGGGTCCCTGACAGGTCTTACCTGTCCAAAATTGCCCCCCACTATGCGGGGGTCGAGACTAGTCTCCCACCAAAGCATGGATTTGAGGTCAATGGGAAGGCGAGTCGAAGGGAGAGTCCCGAGCAAAAAAAAGCGCACGGGCTAAGAAAAGTGATGGAAACATCACCGGAGTATGATGTTGTAAAGAACAGAGGCGCCTAAAAGCGGTTGTTAAAAACAAGGAAACCTCATAAAAGGTTTGGCTTTCGACTTTGAATTGTTGACTTGCAATTCACCTTCATGTGCTGCAAATTTGGCTTTAATTCAGATTCAGAAAAGGGAAGTAATCATAAAGGCAACCCAAACATTCCTTTGAACTTGACCCAGCCTTGCAAAACACACACGGAGAGAAGTTACCTTTTAAAGAACTCCAAACACTCAAGAGACCCACACGCGATTAAACATGTTTTTTCTTTTTTAATTTAATTCGAAATAAAAGATAAGAAATAATAAATCTTCAATAAAATATATAAAATTGTACAAGGCATCCCTTTCAAAGGGACTTTCCTATAATGGAAGATTGGGGGTAAGGGGAAAGGAGAGGGAAAGTTCATCTATAGTGGGTCCCAGGCAGCAACAGTGCCTGGGTCAAAACAAACCAAAACCAGCAAAACCTCGTGGCTTTTTTTTTTTCTCGTTTTTCTGCTTTTTTGTCTGTTTTTTTCTTCCACAACAACATGCTAAGAAAGTAAATCCAGGAGAAGCTCTGCCTTCGGTGCTCCACAGCCTTCGGACTAACTTTCTCACAAAGTTTAGCAAGAGTAATACACATAATACAATAGTTACAAGGAGAAGCCTGGAGAAGATACTGCCAGCGCTCGGGGAGCTCCCACGGGGACAGACAGGTTACGCAGTCTCTTGGCACCCCACCGTCCTACTAGTAGGGTTGTTTGTGATACCTGGATCTCTCTTAAGAAGGGCTTGAAGCATGAGTCACTTACATTGGCATCCTTAGCAAGGGAAGAAGAGGAAGACTCGGGGGGTTCTTCTATTTAACCGAGACTGTTGCAAATAGTAATAAAAAAAACCCAAAAAAACAGACATGTCCCAGAAGTGTTCAATAATCCTTTGCTCACCACCACTGTGGAAACAACCCACATCTTCTTTCCCCAGAAAGCTTCCTTCCCTCTTTTCTCATTTTCAATGAACATTGCAGAGCCAAGACTACCTGGCTGTAGCCAAAAATTTCTAAGCATGCCAATAGGAAGAGATAACGACCAGCCTGCCTAATAACCCTCCCTTGCATGTTACCTCCCCTCACAGTGCTTTACAAATGCTGAAGCTATTTATACAGATAAAGGCATTACAGGAGCCTACGGTGGAGAAAACCACGCTCTACATTTAGGAGCCCCACTGTTCATCTCCTTGCAAACACCTGTCGAGGTTCGGACTGCAAAAATATTCCCTACCCCCAGAAATGCAGGAACTTGCTGGCTCTGAACTTCACTCAGACTCTACTGGGTCTAGTTTCTATTTACACGGTGTCTCTAGCTAAGGGCTCTGCTTTCTTTAAAAAAAAAAACCAAAAACAAAACAACAAAAAACAAACAACAAAACCTTGATTACACCTTTTTATTTCCCTCCCCCCTGCCACCAAATTAACTGATGGAAACAAGAGTGTGGGTTTAGGGCATGCACCCCTCTTACTTTAAACATGTGTTGGGCCCCATCAGGAAGGCATCAGGAAATCTCTGCCTTTTTAAGATGAGATTGCTTTTTCACCTGTTCTTTTTTATTCTAGTTTCACGTGCACTGTATAAAACCCCTAAATTTGCTCAAATGTTTTTTTCTTTTTGTTTGTTTGTTTTTACATTTTTTTTCTTTGAGGATCAGACTCTCAGCGCTCAGAGCACGCTCAGAAGACACCCAACCCATAGCGTACAGGATGTCTTGCTTTGCTAACGCAAACTCCCGTACACTCAGGATGGCAGATAGAAGCGTGCAGAAAGAACAGCCAGTACTGGCTGGGGTACTGCCTTCTCAGGGTCGGACATGATCCACCAGGAAGTCTGTCTCACTGTCGCTTTGTCTTTCTGATCTTCTTAGGATAAGTGGTACATGCTATATCCAACAGGAGTAGCATAGAGTCCAACGGGCGGGATAGGCAGCACAGGTCTGTGAAAAGGGTAGGATGTTCCATACAGTGAGGCAGCCTGGATGGGAGAGTTGATGGGGAAAGGGAGGCTGAATCCCGACGGCAACATGGGCTTCGCTGCCATTTTGAGCTTCTCTAGTTCAGCCTCCTGCAGTCTCTTGGCCTTGGCCCTCCGATTCTGGAACCAGATTTTGACCTGGGTCTCTGTGAGGTTGAGGGAGCTGGAGAACTCGGCTCTCTCGGCGATGGACAGATACTGCTTCTGGCGGAACTTGCGCTCCAGAGCCAGCAGCTGGGAAGTGGTGAATGGGGTTCGGGGCTTCCTATTCGTCTTGTGCTTCCTCAGGGTGCAGGCAGTGGGGCTCAGGTGTCCTGCAAGGAAGGGAAAGGCCAGTTATCACAACGCAGGGGGACCTGAGTGCTCTGGAGAGATGCCGCGTTTGAGAGGGCTGGGGTGGGAAGGGAGGGGGGGGGTTAAGGGAGTGTCCCACCAGGCAATACCCTCAAAACAGGGGATCCTTTTGCAAGTGGTTCTGGAAATATTTTTCTGGCCAAACTTATGTTCACAGGACTTCAGCAGACGTCCTGGAAATGTGAAATTTTGCCTCAGTGATTTCAAAGGGACAGCCTGTAGGCAATCAGGGCACGAAGGATTCACAGGCACACACACAGCAGATTGCTTTAGGAGTCACATCACAGGGGTCTAGAACACACAGAACAGCATCTTGGTAGCTGCAGAACTGGATGAATAACTCCAGCAACGCACGGGACGAGCATACAGGCAAAAGTAAGAGACCCACAAAAGAACAGTGCTGCAAGAGACAAGCCCAGCCCAGCCCTGCGCCAGGGTTTCTCCACCAAATGCAACAAGTCAACCCTATCTTTTTTTTCTGACAGCTGAAGAAGTGGGTATGATAATTTTTGTCATTTAGATAACTGGGCATTTTTCTTACTATTTCTTCTTCAAGAGCAACCTTTTCTTCTGCTTTATAACTTTTCAAGGAGTATTTTCTGGTTTTGAACAAGTATAAAAAAAAAAAAAGCAGTGTACATTTCATTCAACATTTAGTTTTTATGACATTTGCCCATCTAAAAAAATGAAGACATAGCTACAAGCATCCGTAGCCAATAAAAGTCAGGAAATCTACTACCTTTTGTGCTTGCCTTGTAACCCTAACCAGGTTAGGCACATGTGCCCGGGACAGCACATCGCTGACTTGTCTTTAGACTCATTTTGCATTTCACTAATAATTTTGCAATCTCAAGAACGATTAAAAACCCTGTGGCTGACTTCAAAAGCTCAGCGATTTGGCTGTGTTTTGGATTGCTCCCGGGGCATACGACCAGCTCCCCTGGCTCCCCAGCCTGATACAGAAAAGGACACCCAGGCTGCTCTTAAGAGGCTGCTAAATTTTGTACTTGCTGCAGTGTCTGCTTCAAACGCTTGTTAGTATTTGCACGTCGTGTTTTCTGGACCCATTTCACTTTCCTTTTATTTTTTAAAATAAAGTGAACCCCGAAGCTGTTTAAGTGCATATCGGGCAATTAAAAAAATCCCACGAGGAAAACGTTCAAAAGTTGAGAGAGGGGAGGGAGAGAACAGCTAAGCAGAAAAAGTTAAAACTTCTCTTCTTACTCTTCTTCTCGATAACGAAAGCGAAAAATAAAACCCTCTTAGAAAACAACTTGTCAGATACCGTCTTATGATCACACGAGGGCATTTTACTAATTACGGTGCTCACCGTGACAGTCGGTTCGCTCCAAAACTAGCATTAAATTCAAACGACACTGAATGGACCCTAAATTCCCTACCGGTCACCCCGTTATCCCAGTCTCTCTTTAAAGGCAGCCCGTTCCTGTCCCCCGGGGCGCGGAGGGGCCGCCCGGCAGGGACAGCCTCCACGGGGCTACTGTCGCGACGGGCGGGCTGGCTTAGCCCGACCTGTCCCGACTTCTACGCGCAGGGGGAAACGGCAAACACATGCTTTCAAATTAAATCCCGGGTAAGTATTTCCCCGGAATACACCCAAGCGGTCAAAGGCTTCTTCCCTCCCCATCCCCCAGCCCTGATAAGCGGCGGGGACCGTCGCCATCGCTGACCCTGTCATTGCGCTTATCCCGTGACAGTCCTCAAGCCCTGGCTGCAGGCATTTGTTTCGCTGGGTTTTTTTCTATTTGTCCTCCGTTTTCTGGCCAACGCCGGACAAAAAGCATCACCCGGAGACAGCTGCCTTTTCGCGTTGTTCAAAAATCCAACTTGTACAGCTCTTCCCCCAGTTCATCCCACCCGGATTATTAATGATCGTAAATCGAGGAGCTGTTTCTAACGTCACACATCCTCCCCGCTCCACCGCCCGTGACGGACGGGCTTCCCGGGGGGAACCGGCCATCGCCCCTTGCTGTCACACCGGCTCCCAGGGACCGAGCGCCGGGAAATCGGGAAGATGAACGAGGCCGAAGGACCTTCCCTTCCCTGACCATCACTTTTCACCCCAAATCCCGCTGCCATCACCCACTGCAGTCCCTGGCGACTGAAGCCCTTGCAACGCTGTTTTGCAGATCTCACGAACCGCCGATTTTAATAGAGAAAGAATTTAGAAGTGGAAAAAAATGCACCGGGAAAAGATTAGGCCTTGTGTCTGGGGTTTGGGCAGTTTTCGAGAAGGGGTTCGAGTAGGAGCACACGCTGTTTTTCACGCTTTTCCAGCATAGTTGGGGATACATGGAAATCGCAAACGGGAGCTACGCAGGGAATGACACGGGCAGGCTGCTCTCCTCCCAGCACGTTAGAAATCAAAATAATTGGGGATTATCGCAAAGGAAAGGAAGCGACTGAAAGCCAAATCGAAATGATTGTAAAAAAAAAAAAAAAAAGGAGCTGTAATAGCACTAAACTTCCTTCTTGCAATATTAGGTTACAGGAACAAATTCTGCGAGTCTGTCCGGCGGGACAGTCCGCGTCTGTAAAGTCACTAACTTCAATAAAGCCGAGCGTTACATGTGCATCAGGCACGTCGGGGATGCGCGGGGAGAGCGGATCGATCTGCTAACGCAGGTGCCGACAGAAAGCCTAGCGCTGCCGGGCTGCGGCTGTCACCTTCTCCTGAAGGTACTGTTGTTTTTTTTATTTTTTAGAAGCAATTGATTTTTTTTTTTTAAGGAATGTCCCCAAAAGCGAAATGCAATTCAACGCAGACACAGCAGCGCAGCTCGAACAGCAAAAAGGGTTGAAGAAGTGACCTGTCACCTCCGGCTGGCGTGTCCCTAAGGCGGTGGGGACGGGGTCGGGAGGGATGGCAGGGGCTGAAGGGGTCATGCCCAGCCCGGGGAACCCTGGCAGGCTGCAGGCAACGCAGGAGAGAGACAAGCACCGCGCCGGGAGAGACCCGGCGGGAGACCGCGCCGGGCTGGCGGGGACTGGCGGGGACACCTCCCGACCTCACAGGATGGCTTTGCCACGCATGGTGTCAGGGAGAAAGGAACCGGGAGAATTCCCAGTTCTCCTTGCATCGAGATAACATAAACGGACGAACTGGCAGCCGGCGAGACGTGTGTCGGGAAAGGCAGCTCCTGATCTTTCTATGTTTTTTTAAAAAATATGTATTTTTATATACCTGCGTATAACAATCTGTAACTGTATGAACGCAGAGATATAACATTAATATGAAGAAATCCGTAACGCACACATACCACTCACACACATGTAGATGGAAATACATATATAAAATGTACTGCACATATTCAGCGCGCTGCGCGCATCCCGGCGCCCGGCGAGCAGCGCAGCTCGGGGCCGGGGCTCTGCGCCCGCCCGCCCTCGCCCCCCGGCCGCCGGCGCAGCCCCCCGCGCCGCTCCCCCGGCCACTCACTTGGCGGCGGGGAATATCTCCCGGCCTCCTGGATCCAGGACGTGCCGTCCTCCGAGTTCTCCGATTTGACCGAGGCGGTGTCGAAGGTTTTTGTAAGCGCCCCGGGGGGGCTGTGCGCGTCCCGGGAGCCGTGACCAGGCAGCAGCAGGTTCCTGGAGGTGCCCACGGCCGCCCCGTCGGCGCTGCCCCCCGCCGCGGCCAGCGGCAGCTCTTTGGGGGGTTTCTTGTCGGACATGAGGGCTTCCACGCTGAACGGCAAGCTGGACACCTTGACTTTGTGGTGCTCCTCGGCGCCGGCCGCCGGGCCCTCCTCGTCGGAGGAGAAAACCTCCTTCGCCTTGGAAGGAGAAGCCATCGCGGGTGCGGAGGGAGGCTGGAGCGGGGCCGCCCGGGGAGCTGCGCTGCGCCTCTGCCCGGCCCTGCGCGGGGACTGCGCGAGTGAGGCGCTGCGGGGCCGCCCCCCTTTTTCCCCCCTCTGGGGGCTCCCGGCTCTTTCCTCCTTTGGGAAGTGGAGTAAACGCCGCGCCGGCCAATCAGAGCCCGCGCTGGGCCTGACGTCGCGGGGTGACTCATGCCATTGGCTCGGAGGGCCGCGGAGGGCGGAAACCTTTTTTTTTTTTTTTTGTCGGGCCGATGCCGTCGGGGGGGCCCCCGCCGCTCCGAAATGAATTAGGAGTTAATGACACGGGCAGCCAGCGGGGCTGTGCCATTAAGGAGCCGTCCAGGGCTATAATCATAGCGAAGCAAGAGAAAAAGCCGCCGGGGTAATTAAGGCTGATGATTAGGCGAAGAAGAAACTTCAGAAGAGCGCGGCTCTGCCTCCTCCCGCCGCCGGCCCGGCTCCTCCCGGCCCCCCCGGCCCCCTCTGCCGCCCCGTCGAGTACCGACGCGCCCCCGCCCCCCGGAACGCCCCCCCCGGAGCGGCCCCCCCCCGGAATGGGGATCCTTTCTGCTGTCACTGGTTAGGGGCTGCGGGGTGCCGGACCCCGCTCAGCCCGACGCCCCCGCGGGGGGACGCGGGCCCCTGCTCCCCGCCGCTCGTTTTTCATCCCAAAAGGTTTTTTTTTTTGTTTGCGTTCCCTCGGCATCAGGACCCAAGTCGGGCAAAACCACCCTGCAGAGGTTAGATCTGTAATTATTATTTTTTTCCAGCGTCAATTACACACGTGATGAATGGATGAGCTTTAATAAATTAGGGGCACGCAGCCCTTAATTAAGAGGCATATCAAACCTGTACTGTGAAAGAGATTCTCTCACTTTTTGACTTCCTACCAGTGGTATGAATAAAGAGTATCCTTTAAAAAGCGTTTCTAATTACCGCGCAGATAAAAGCAAATGCATATTGTTCTTTTCATAATTATTTTAATCTTATGGCGAGCGTTATTTCATGCTGTGCCCGCAACTTTCTCTGGGTTTTTGGGTTTTTGTTGTTGTTGTTGTTGTTTTTTAACATCCAGGAAATGCAGAGTTGGGGAACTGTTTTGGTGTAATAAGTTATAACTGGGGCTCTAAAAAGCAAAATACTGCAGGAAGGCAGCAGTGCCTCTGCCCAGGTGAGGGGTTGCGTGGCACAGCTCCTCACCCCAAGCCCTGGCCTCAGGGCCAGCTGGGACACAGCTTGATCCTCGGCAGCAGCAGGACTCTGCTCCCTGAGCACGTTTCCTTCTCTCACTTCCACAAAACATGCAGGATTTCACTAGCTCTTCTTGTGCTTGATTTGGACTCCTGACTTTCCTGTCAGCCCATGTGGCAGTCTTGGAAGCCCCCAGTCCTGTTAACACAAATCATGACTTCCCACTCCCTCTGCAGCCTGCTGATGATACCTTTTCCTAGAGGACAGTTTGGGAGCTGCTTTTGGGAGAGGAACTGCTCCAGTGCCGATTTTCTTTGGGCTGTGCTCCTCTACCTAGGCCAAACCAGAGAGCATCTCAAGGATGGGGCTGTACTGGGTGCGCTGCACTGGGCCCGGGGGTCCCCCAACCCCTTATAGCCCTGGTCAATCAACCCCCCTACCCCCCTCACCCCCCACCCCAGTCAGCCAACAAGTATCTGAGCCCGTCCTGTCCTAACTCTGATAGCATCTCGCCTGGTGCCACGGATGTCAAATTGGGACTGGGGCATGCGATTGAGGTGTGAGGAGTGTGGGAGGACATGTATGAGAAGCTGTGTTACAAAACCCCACTCATCAGTGGGACTAATAGTAGGGTTTGCACACTCATTACTTATTGCTAGCAGTGTTGCTGCAGACCTCGACGGGTTAAGGATTTAAGCCAAGCAAGATCTGCAAAGAGAAGTGATGCCTTTCACTGCCTCAGCCCAACTAATCTGGCTGAGGCAGCCTGCAACGTTTCAGACAGCAGAGCCCTGACTTGGGCTTTACTCCAGGGGTGAAAATAGTAGCTGATCCTACAACCTGATGACTTTCCAGCTGCTCTTGCTATCTTCAGTTTGTTGCTTCTCCTTCTCCACAGAACTCATCTCTTTGCTGGAAGATCTGAGAGAGACGCAGGACTGCAGTCAGCCAGCCCCGGCCTTGCCAGCCCTGCTGCTGTAGTGGGGTTGTGTTTGCCCCTCTCCTCCCCCCTTCCCCTTCCCTTCCCTTCTCCATGCTTCCTGCACTGTGACAAGTAAATGAGAATTGATGGACATGCAGAAACAATGCCTGTGTGTCAAGAACAATGCACTGCCCGTGGAAAACCATTGTGGGGCTGCTGAAAATGCTACAGATAATTATACCGCGCTCCCAAAGTCAATGCCTGCTGGAAGGGCGCCTGGGGAAGGAGAGCTCGCAGGAGGGCAGGTCATGGTGACACTGATCACGTCCCTTGGGTGCAGGTTCTATCCCTGGGTGCTGGCTGTGGCCTGGGTGGGCAAGCTCCCACACTGTCCCCGTGGGCTTGGGGAGGCTTGTCTGCGCTGCCATCCTTTGGGAGGCTGGAGGATGGAGGGGGACCAAGGGACAAGCTTCTCTCGGCACTGTGGAGCGTAGAGCAGAAGGTGGCTCATCCTGCCTGGTTTGGCTGGCTTTTGGGTGCCACAGGGGTGCCTGGGATGGCAGAGCATCACAGCGTTTGCTCATGGCGTTTGCCCTCCCCAGCATTAGCCCACCACCAGGTTGGAGCATTTTCTGTCTAAAGTCTGAACTTGGAGGTTTCTCTCCTCCCTCACCCCTCCCCTCCTTCATCCTCCTCCTATCAGTTAAACATAGCAGGATGAAGCCCCACACGGCACTGAAAGCCGGGACGGAAACCTCACCGAGATCAGGTTTGGAGGAATTAAGGCTTCCCCCCTGCCCAGGATCTCAGAGCGGCCGCCCAGCCTCAGACCAGCAGGGAATTCTCCTGGCCCGGGGAACCGACGTGAGTCCGGGGGCTTTCCCCTGCGTCGGGCTCCCCCCTCGTGTCCCCGGTGAGACCCCGCTCCCAGGGAGGGCGGTCCCGGGGGCTCTGCCGTCGGGGCTCTGCCGTCGGGGCTCGGCGGGAGCCGCCTGGCTCTCGGGGCGGCCCCTCCTCGGGGCTGTGTCCCAGCTCGACGCCCGAGTGCTCCCCACTACCGGGCCGCCGTCAGGAGCCGTCGCCCGGAGCACGGCCGGATCCCAAGGATGCCCAGAAAGCCCCTAACTCCCCTCGCCCCCCAGCCCCCCCCCCCCCCCCGCCGCCTCTGGCAGCACCAGCCCCTGTGAGGCGGGGCGGGCCCTGGGCGCCCCGGTCCTGGGGCTCTCAGCTGGAGTGGGACGGGGAGGGGGGAGCGCAGGGGGAGGAGAGACGTTGCAGACAAACTGAGGCTGTTTTGCAGGCGCCAGGAGCGGGGAGATGAAAGGGAAGCTCCTGGGGGAAGTGGCTGTGCAGTTTGACCGGCTCCAGCAGCAGCAGCAGCGACGGCCCGTCCCGGCCAGCTCCGCCTTCCCCCTGCCCACCCCCCAGCCCCCCACCCCCCGGCCCACCTCCACTTCGCCTTTCCCAGCCCGGGGGCGGAGGGAGGCGGCGGGCAGGCGCTGCCGCAGCATCCTCGCTCCGGTACCCGTCGGGCCGCGGGCAGCATCCCCACCGCCAATTGCCACAGCACAATTAGTGTGCGGTAGCCGGTGCTGGTGCATTGCCGGGCGGGAGGGCTGTCCAATTCCTCCAGTCCCCTCGCCCCACTCCCCTTATCGGTGTAAATCAGGAGGGAGCCCATCCGGATCGTTAGACAAGCGATGCCCAGTCCAGTCCACTGAGCAGCAGCTCATGTCCTTTACAGACTCCTCGTGGGGACGAAACGCCCGCGGGCAGTGGGAGCGCGTTTATTCTTCGGGAGGGACAACCCCACAAGCATTTCCCCCTCCTTTTACACCGATTTGGTTAATAAAGCCGTTTTCTACACAGAGGTTTTTTAACGAGCCACCGTGAAGCTGGCGTGTGGAAGTCCCTTAGGAAAGGAACATAAGCCTCCCGATTTGACTAGAGAGAAAGGCAGGAAAATGGAATCAGAATGTGCATCATGTTTAAGTTTTACGCCGAAAGGAGGTGTGCGCCGAGGTGATATTTGATGTGTCAGAGGTTGGGAGGCTTTTGTCTCATCACCTTGCTCCAGATGAGACCTGGAGCCAAGAGAAAGGCGTTGTAATAATAGATATTATGCATTTATCTCCAGACGCTAGAGAGGAATTAAAACGAGCCGAATATCAGAGCTTCCGAGGGATCAGCTCTGGTTACCGACGCTTCCACCTAGATCCTCCTCTGGAGTCCGCTGGGCTCCGTTTCCGAAGCCGTTTTGGCCGATCGCTGTTTGCGGGGCCAGCTGCCGGGCGGCTGGCGGGGGGGTCCCTTCCCCGGAGCATCCCCCGGCCGCCCGGGGGGGCCCGTCCCGCGGTGCCGGTGCGGGGGAGGTGCGTGCCACGGGGCAAAGCCGCCCGGCGCTCGGTGCGGGAATGCGCGGCCAGCGCAATCACGCGTTATAATTGTCCTCTGTGTCACCCGACGGTGGTTCCTGTGTGTCGCACCGGTGCCATCCGCTCGTTGAGACGGCGAGTGCACAGTGAGCCGTGATCATTGCGTAAGGCGAGCGTCTCCTCTCCCACCCGCCGAGGGTTGCTCTCTCCCTCTTTCTGCTCAGGGGTTTCACTTAGGAGCAGGTTTTTATTCTGCTTGGCAGGAGCCAGGGGATAGTTGTGAGAGATCAGGTGGCTTTTTGCTCAAAGCAGCGAACAGTTTTGCCCTGAAGGATTGAAAATTATTACCCCACCCCACCCCCTCCGAGGTACCAACTTTTAAAATAAATACACGGGAGAGCTTCGGAGGAGGAGAGCGCTGGTAGGGAGGTTGTATGTACGTGCAGGAAACTCGCGATCAAGAGGATCGGATGGAGACTTGGTTTGCGGAGGCGATAGGCGACCCCTCGCTGCGACGAACAGCGGGACTCCGGGGGTGCCGGTTGCCGATTGCGGTGCCGGGGGGGTCCCTCAGGCGATCCCGGAGCCCAGAGGGTCCCGCTCTGTCCCGGAGGCCAGGGCCGGCCCCTGCTGCCCGGGACGCGGGTGCAGCCGGCGCTGCCTCCCGAGAGCGCAGGATCGGGCCCCGAGGGCAGACACCCCGGGCACCTGCTGGCGCCCGGCCAGCCGCCCCCCGCCTCGGCGAGCGGCACCCCCGCCGCTCCGCACATCACTCTTCCTTCTTTTTTTTTTTTTTTTTTTTTTTTAAGAGGGAGCAAAAGGAGGAAAAAATGCCCATCCATGACCTCCCAACTTTTTTCCCTGCGCGCCGTCTTTCCGTTCGCAAACGGTGTTCATCGACCTTGCTTCAGTGAATCTTAATTATCGCGCACACCTTCCTGCTTGTCTGCGTTATGAACACATCAAAATGAGTCACCCCAGCGTGCAAAATAATGTGTGGAGAGTTATAAACTGAAAGCTCCTGCACTGACAGATTCGAGCACCCGATTATTCCCGGACACTGCCTGCGCACACCCACCTCCCCATACAAACAAGCAACTGAGTTTATTTTTATACACCGGTTTTACTTGTATTTGTCAGTTTTCATACACATTCGTTTTCGATGTTTTGCCTACTTCCCTCCACCCATCTGGGAAAGGCAGAGGAGCTGTGAGCTGGGAAACATGTTGAATTATCCCGTGCCCAAACGGAGCTGCTATGAAAATCCTATTATCTGTGCAGTACATTCGCGGTGTGGAGATGGGTCCCACGCTGGATGCAATTCCCGAATTACAGTTACCTGCTGTCGGTTGTTTTTCCTCATTCAGCCCCCCGGCGTTATTTTCAAAACCTGTCCCCAGCCCCCCGAACGGTGGCAGCTTTGCCATGTACCGCTGGTCTCCCGCAGCTGCCCACCTCCCTGACCACCCTGGCTGATGTAATAAACCCATCGAGAAAAATCGAGAAACGCTTTTGGGGTACAGGCTTAGATTCGGTACAAATTGACTGCGAGAGCACCCGAGTCTGTGAGATCAGCCGGCTGATTTATTCGCTTCTCAAGCATCATTTCTGTACAGAAAACTTAAATTTTCATCCTTTTTTCTTTCTATTCCCCCACCACCCCCCCCCCCCGGAAAAAAAAAAATGACATAAGATCAAGGACTTTTAAAATTGTTACTGGGTAGAATGAAGGACGGGGGGACTGATCCGTGTTTTGGGTCTGGGGTCGGCTCTGCCCGGTGGTTGAGGGACCCTCGCCGGGTGCGAGCTCGGAGCTGCGCTCCTCGCAGGACCTGGGACCAGCTCAACCCCCATTCCCAACGTGCTGGTGCTCCCAGCCCTGTCCAGCTCGTTCCCGGCGCTTCCTACCCCGGGCGCGGGATGTGAGTGGGGTGGGCAGCGAGCGCCGGAGAGAGCACATTCCACCCCGGATTCCAGCCAGCCCTCCAAGGTTACAGGGATATTCCCCCTTCCGCGCCCCCCCTCCCCCCTTTTCCTTTATTTAATTACATTCAGGGTTGTTTCACGGGGTTCGCAATTATTCTGATTGCATTTCGAGATGATATTTGCTCTGCAGAGAATGCCGTCAGGGTCCCAGCAATGTTACGCAGGGGTGGGGAATTTATTTGGATGCTCCTAATTCCACTGTAGATTGTATCGGCTCCAAGCGTTTTTAAGAAGGGTAATAATTTTTATTTGTGTGTATATACATATATATGCATATTTGCACGAAAAGTTGTAATAAGCAAAGCAAATCCGAATATAACAGATGCTGGAAGGATGTTCATTTAGCAAATGATGAAATTAAATCCATGCAGCAATTTTTTACAGCTTTATTTTGCACAGCCTCTCAGAAACGAGAGACAAGAATCACTAACAGCCAGTTTGCAGTCCTTCGTTCCCTGTTAGTATAGCTTTTCCTCTTTCTCTACATATATTGCTGCTCATGTAGTAAGGTAGTTAGAAATATCCCACACTGTCTTGTTTCCATAATTTCCCTCTGGAAAACAATCCTCTTTCCAATATGAGCACTATCTTTGCTTATGCACTTACAAAACGCGTTTTAAATGACTTTGTTTATAGACTCCAAGGTTAAAAAAAAAAAAAAAAAGTGAAAATTCTTTAAGTTTAACTCGAGGTGGCTACTTGCAGTGGTTGTGGGGAGGGAGCACTTTCAGAGAGGGTTTGCCATCGGAACACTGCAGTATGTTACGTGGGTTTTTGCTTCATGTAACAGACTGAGTCAAGTTTTGTGTGCTTTTTATTAAAAATCTGCATTTTCTTCTGACTGCACAACACCACTTTGTTCCACTGGAAAATTCTTGGATAGTAGCTCCCCACATTTCCTCATCTGAAAAAATCTCAGTTACTCTACAGTCAAATCAAATTGTTTTTTCAACACTTGTTTTTTTTATTTCAAAGTGGTGCTAACAAGACCGCGATGCTCAGAGATGCTCTCCCTGTTTAAGGATTTGGTTTGTAGCTGGACCCTGATCCTCTCAGTGGCTTGGCACTGGTCAGCTTCCACAACCGGGCTACGTAACAATGTGGTTCAAAATATTTCAGGATGCAGGCAACCAGCTCTGTCTCGATTTCCTGAGCAGCAGTGACAATGGTGAAAAAACGTGGGAAACAGAGATTTGTACTGAGCAAAGACATTTTTGCAATGTCAGGCTGTTTGACCGTGATAATGGTGAGCTCTGGATATTTAAGGTTCAGTTAATAGAGGTTTTATTTCATTTGATTTACTCCAGATGGTTCTCAGCCACAACACAGAGACTTTTAGACAGCAACCAGAGCTCCAGCATGCAGGAGTATCTGAGTAATGAATTTTCATTTGGCCCACAACAGATAACAGCTTGGGCAACACTTGGATCTCTAGAAGTTTGGATTCCAGAGACATGCACTGCACAGGGGGAGGAGGAGAGGGATGAGGGAGGGGGCTGCTGCTTTTTACAGCACAGCAAAAGCCAGATCTATGTACGCCAAGAAAATAATCTTAAAATTATGTTAACAGTTTTCTACGTTGGAGAGGGATAAATCCCAAATGAACAGTAATCAGAATAGTTTAGTCAGCCTTGGTCTGCAGTGACAGTATTGGCTCTGCTTCTCCATCATTATCGGTGTAGGTCCAACAAAGCCAGCCTCGTTATGACCTAACTCTACTTCAATTCAATTACCACTGGCTTAATCAGCCCAAGGTCTAATATGTTAACAAAGGCTTTGCATGATCCAAAATTCCTACCAGATCTACTGGAGCGTGACCAGTACCACCTAAATTTGCAACACATCTCTATGCTGCCATAGACAACAGAAAGATAAAGTACCCTTTGCCTCTTTCGCACTTCCATTTGTGCTTTAAATCATATTTTTTTCTGTCATCATTCACAAGCACAAATTCTTAGTTTATCAGTAACATTTTGATTTCTTTGGTCATGTTTCAAATAGGTCAAGATTAATTATACCCATGATTACAGGAAAAGAGAGAAATGCCTTCCCGTGAACATCTACCAGTTGGTAATAAAGGTGAAACTGGCAAAAAACCTTGGAGGTAATTGCTAATGGTACGATTAGAGTTATTATTGGTGTGGTAGAATTCAAAGAGGATAATGCAAAAGGCAGATTATACTCAATAAATATGAAAGTTGCTGATGCCTTCTGGGAAACACTAGAAGCTTTTCCTCATAGTAAGTCTTTATTGCAAGGGTAATATTATTGTTAGTGATTATCCCTTTGCTTTTCTTTACTAGCAAAAAGGCTAGCATATAACATCAGATTTTGGGGTGTGTGTGTGTATTTTCCTTCTGCAGATCAGTTTGCAGCCAAATGCAAACTGTTCTCTTTCAAGGTGGTGGGTGCCAAGAAAAGCAGCTTCTGCAGGCTACAAACTGCACAGAGCAAATCACGGGGCATAGGTGTCCTCGATTTACCTTCACAGTGCCCACTGGTGCTTGGATTATAATGCAGAACCTCACTGCAAGCATAGCGTGTGCTGCAGGGGCCAGAGGGTCCTAAAGGATACAGAGGGGTCAGGCTTGGCTTTGCATTGGCCTTGGCATGGGAAGGATAGTGGGTGAGAATAAGGTAGTAAATGCCCACATGGAACAACACTTGGATGAAGCGGCGCCTGCTGCCCCTTCCTTCAGATCTTTGTTGGTGACCCCAGGAGGCTGCTGAAAATGGTCTGTGACTGCCACATGTTTTTCCCTGGCCACCCTTGACTGCAGCACGGTCCTGTACGCAGAGGTGTGCCTTCCTCAGCCTGGCGACATGCCCGCAAGGTGGGCAAGGGAGAAGGAGGAATGGGACGGCATGCGGAGCAGCAGCCACGCTTGGAAGAAGGGCATTTGCTCCCTCTCTCCCGAGCACTCAGGATCTCTTCCAAGCAGCCCATGGCCAGGGAGCCGGCTGTCTCCCCACTCACCTCTGTTGCCCCCACTTTGGCTTTAAACGCTGCCTCCAGCCCTGGGCTTGATTCAGCAGACGCTGGAGTGCTGCCCAGATGTGGAAGGGTTGGTTGTGAGCTCCCATCTCGCCTCGCTGAGGGTGCCTTCCCTCCTGCTCCCAAGGGAAGCCTCTGCCCCCCTTTGTCTCCTCCTGCCCTCACTGCAGCCTGCTTTCCTAGCTCGTGCTAGGTTGCTCTAACTCCCATGGAAGGGCTTTACAATGCAAGGAGCAGAAGGGTTCCAAGTCTTCAGACCCAATTCCACTTCTTTTCCCTCCAGTGTTTTTTCTTCAGTCCTTCTACCAGGCTACAGGCTGGCTCTTGCGTAGCATACAAGCAGCAGAGGCTGAGCACTGTTGGAAACAGAGGGATGGCACTAGCACAGAACCTACAGAGACGAGGGAAGAACAGAATTTTCTAACCGCCACAGAGTATATGTCTCTGTCAGGAGGGCAAATCAACTCTTGTCTCCTTTTTCCTTTTTTTTTCTTTTTTTTTTTTTCCAGGTAAACGTTTCCAGCAACAATATAAAAGGCACGAGAAACATGAGATCATCCCGTGTTGGATGTGAGAGAGACAGACACTCCTTCATGTGTGTATTCTCCTGCTAGCTCTGTGCAATCTGTAGCGAGAAGCATAAATACTGAGTAATTTTATTAACTGGCTCTTCTATGGGCTTGTTCAGGCCAAACTTGGATTTTGTAAAACAAACAAACAGCATCGTTTTTGAAATCAAGAATGTAAGAAAGTATAAACAGGGGGATATTAAGTTTTCCAATTAAAAGAATTATCTTACATAATTAAAATCCCCACTACCACCTCCCAAATTCAGTAGTGCCAGGAACAGAAAAAAGTATAAATGCCAACGACAGTAACTTTTTTACTTCCATGATCCAAGTGAAATGAATGGCTTGGTACAAAAAAAAAAAATTAGAAAAATAAAAAAGTAATGATGATTGAAATTCTACTTTTTTGATTGAAATTTCTGCTTTCTCATGCAAGTGTTAGTAATAGTGTAGGAGAAAATGTTTGTAGTTTTTAGGTTATTGTTCCACTGAAGTTTCTTGACTGATAATATGGAGATCTGAAAAAATCTGATCACCAGTTAAATGGGAAAAACATAATTGTGTTTAAAAGGGAACACCAGACAGCTTTTTCAGCCTTAAAATTTAATCTGGATATCCAGAGTAATGGGTGTTTGGTATCTCTAGATTGATGCCTTGAAAATTATTTGCTGCTCTCTGAAAATGTTTGTTTTATTATATATGTTCAAGATATCTGACAAGTTGTAAGGTGGATAGTGCCAGGGTTTCTTTGGTTACCTCCAAACAAACTCCTTATGTTCTCCAAATTGTATCTTCATCAAACAATAGCATACTAACCCTCGAGATCTGCTCCCAAACAGTTTTTTTAAAGTGTGTGTGTGTACATCTCTCACTCTGCATTTATAGCAACTGCATAGAAGAGAATCTCTGTTGCTGAGATCTCAAATTATTCCTAAAATTATAGTCTTAAATTAAAAGCTGGTTAACACAAAGACAAGGGCATAAAAAGATTATTGTCTAACCTTAGTTTTAAAAGTCAGTGGTTGAAACAGAAACTAAGCTGTGGAGTCCTGACTTCCATTTGATTGAATGACTTTTGAATCACATTTCCCACATCCAGAGCTAGATCTGAGTCAGTTGCAATTTGCATTTTAAGTCAAAGGAAATGCAATATCCAGTCAAATATACATTTCAATTGAAGTTGGTTGATTCAGTCTTGCCACTTGTAAGTGCTTTGAGCCAGCAGAATTCTCCACGGAGTTTGCAGGAGTGGTATTTAACTTGCATCATATGTGGCAAATTGCTCGGTGCAATTTAAGCAATATTAACCTAAAGGGAAGAGAAAGGTCTGTCACTTAAATCCGGGCTGACTCCTTCGTACAACGTCGTAATTGGTAACTTTGCTTTCATCCTCCTCTCGTTTGTTTTGTCATGTTTGACAACGTACACATTTGAAAATTAATGGGTTAATCACCTGCATAATGGCTTTATACCAAACACCAGAAGGATCTTCCTGGATTTTGTTTGCAAGTTTGAATAAGCACCTTCATTTGCACTGCTGGGAGAGCACCTTGATGAAGCAGGTTGGTTTCAGGAAGGAGAGCTACTTCTGTCTTCTTCCAATTCTGGAAGTGCTGAAAACAAGGTTTCATTTTGGATTTTGCATTTCTTTTAACAACAAAATCAGTCAGTACCCATATGTCTATTCACTTCATTGAGTCTGTTCTTTCGAAAGAAGTGTTTTTCATCAAATAAGTTATAGAGATGGATTCAAACACACAATTTAACACACACTGTGTTTTTTTACTTTTTTTTTTAAGTAACAAAGGTGACTTTCCAGCACATTTCTAAACAGTTTTATTAAAACCTGAGATTAAAACATCCAAAAAGTTTTGGAAAAAAACCCCTACCCAACCAAACACAAAACCTGCTATTCTGATGCTGGGAAAATGGTCATTATTTTAACAAATATTTCATTTTGAAACTTTCCAAGTAGCTCAGTGCAGTGTTTTTACAAAATCTGTAGCACCTTGTGCTGACTGACAGGGCACAAGCTTCTGGAAACATCTAATTGTAGCTCTTCAGGCTCGGTAGCTTATCACAACCATTTGAATAGTCACTCATACAAATACAGAAGTAATATGACAGCCAGTCTTACACCCTCAAACCATAAAGTAAACTTGTTTTTCCATGGAGCAATTAGAAGGATCCATTTAGACATATCCTTAAAATAAACAACATAAGCATATCTGAAAACATTATTTAATGTTGTAACTTGTGGGTTCTTAGAATGACAGTTTACAGTTATTGAAATACCAGAGAAAATACTGATCAAAACATGCAGGGAACATACGTGGGAAAGTCAGGGTCATGACTGGATGATGAAGGAATTTCTGTTCTAACCCTGATTTTGCACAATTATCCCCTTTCCCTGGTTTACAGCCCAGGAGGGGTAAGTGTCAGAACACAGGGAAACTCCCTGGTATCTCCTGCTTCGCCCTGGCACATAACCCAAATTTCATAACACAGAAAAAATATTTCCTTATCGATATACCATCTTGAACTAATATTTCTGTTATTTAATTCATTAATACAAAAAACTTCCTGATGCCATATACCTGTTACAAAGGAAACCACCGCATGATCTTATACTGTTTAACTCTGAATTTTGCTTTTTTTACTTTACACCGGGAACCCACCGGTGCCCTTACAGCCACACTTAGTCCCTGCTCAAAGCACCAGGAGTCCCTGAAAGCAGAAGTGGCAGTAGCTGGGGTTTGTGTCTGGGTGATTCCTGCTTTGCAAAAGCTCCTGTCCTGGCTGCTGCTGGGTGTCACCTCGGCCAGCAGCTTGTGCCGATAATGAAACCCGTCCCATATACCTCTGGAGTTGAGGAAGCACAAGCCACTTGTATTTTTCCAGTGGCATCTTAGCCAGTATTAATTTGGGATCCAGCCTTGCAGTGGTCAGCATTTTCTCTAGGATGTATCAGGTGTCCATGCTGCAGGTTTGGGGACCGGGAGTGAAAGCTCTGTTCCTCAGCTGGGCACGGGAACAGGAATAAATCACTGCTGTGTGTTGCAGCTATTGCCCAGGGTCTGCAAACCTCAAGGCACGACCCTTTCTGACTGTATCAGTATCTCTCTTGCTCCTTCCATCCTCTCGGTGAAGATCAAGTTTACTGTTCAAAGAAACAAATGCAAAGGGGGTAAAATCTGCTTCGAAATTGAAAGATAAGCTTCAGAAAGGCAAAGAATCTCAGCCAATTTATTATACCTCTCCAGCCAATGATGCAGCATTTCCACCCCCTCAAACCACTGTTTTTTTGCTTGCTTATTTGTCTTTTTTGAAGAATTTTCAGATGCCAGTGTAACCACAGTTTTCCTGTCAGGACTGCTACACTGAAACATCTTTCAGTGGATCCAGTGTACTCTGTAGTTTCTGGAGTTTATAACACAGTCATAAAAAATTGCTCAGGGCTGAGTCTTGGCATATTAAGTGTCATCACAGAGGTAATTGCTTTTCTTTAAACACCTAGAAAAACAAAAAACCCAACATCTGAAGTTGCCAAAAGGCTATCATGTCCAAACACCTACACTTCCACAGAAGGTTTTCTTGGCTTTTATTCTAGTCTTTCTTTGCATTTTTTTTCCTCTCAGCTGCTTTTGCAATTGAATGTAAGCATCAGAAAACAAGCAAGGTTATTAACCCACAAAAATGTGTCCAGTTAACAAAATGTTAGGCAGCACAATGTCTAGGACAATGTGTCCTTATTACACCCTTTTCTAACACAACAGTCTCTCAGCTATTAGAGGAATGAGTAAGGCATGGGACTGAGGTTTGAATATGGCTCTTTTATTAATCCATTGCCAGCTCTGACAGCAGAAATGCTCTAATTCAGTTTATTTCTTTAGTACTTCAACTTTTGTTACATGTCAGTAAGTCCAGATTTGCACAGATTAAGTCCTGAAATAAAATGAGGATGGGGCCACGCTGGATTTTCAGGAATAGATTGTTGTCTCTCTCCTAGAAATCTGCAAAAATTAAGAGTATGATTCACTTCTGAAAACTGCTGTGAGTTCCTAATTCTGAAAAAGCTTTCTCTAGCACTGTCAGCCAGTCTGAGACATCCTAACTTTCAATTTGCAAATGCTACAAAAATATCTTCAATTCAAGGCGTTGCTTTGCCCATTTGGATATCAACAAGCTGAAACTGGAGGAGGACTGTGAATGAATAAAATGTCCTAAAATAAAAAAACAAACAAACAAACCCTGACAAACAAAATAGTAAATAGGTCGTAACCAAGCCAACCATTTTTCTAGTGCGTATTTCTGCTGTGAATGTCACCATTTCTCATAGCCTTTTGGTTATGTTTTCAATTTGTTTTCAGGAACCAGCCAGCGATTTCACAAACTGTTGTTGTGAAGCGTTTGGAGCAGCTGAATGACCCCACTGTACTCTCCGCAGCCTGCATTAATCTGTCATGTTCTGGTTAATTTTGCGCGGCTGTCACTTTTCAAGTACATTTAGGGAATGCTACCGTGCAGCTGATCTCTCATTTAGTGATATCTCAAGCTTGCCCATCCAAGCTGGAACTCCGGCTGTCCCAGTTGTGCCGTTGCACCGCAATAGCTAAGAGCGTGGTGCTAGTATTTCATCCCATCTTACTGATAGATGTGCTGACGGCTTTAATTAATTTTTTTCTAGTCTGGAAGAATTTCTGAGTTGAGTGATATGATGGTAGGAAATCATGTGGATCTCTGTCCATAGCTTTCAGGCTGCGATTTTGAGCATGAAATTTGGGTTGTGCATAATTATTTCATAATTATGAACTTAAGCAAAGAGGAGCATGACAGCTGTCAACTCGCCCTGGTGAGGGGTTCAGAGTCCTGCTCCTGGTGGCTTTTGCTCTGCTCTTGTTTTTTTCTAGGACCCCCTACAAGCATAAAAGCTCCCTTTGGACCCCTCTTAATCCAGCATGGGCCTCTCCAGCATTGCTCTTGTCATATTTGCCATGGTTGTTTGTCTTTTCCAATCCTTAAGAAATGGAGTCGTGGCTCAGGAATGAACACCACATCAAAAAGGTGCACATGAAACCAATACAGTTCTTTCCAAGAACGCTGCATGCTTGAATACAACCCTAAACAGTCATACCAATTAACATGCATATTCCAGCATTTCCCATAACTAAGTAAGAATGTCTTAGTCTGTCAGCACTTCAGGAAATTTCATCACCTCACTGTCCACTTCTTTCTGCAACTCATTAAAAAAACCAACACATTAAATCTCGCTGCTCTGCAGCTCTGACATGAGAACAATCCCTGGGTTTGTCTTTCCTTTGCTCTGGGGGTTACAGTGTACGGCTGCTACTTGGCAGTTTTAAGGCAGGAAGATACTTTCTCCCTTGTCCCAAAATGGGGATTTATTTTCTATAGCTAGCTACGGTAGCTACGACGAAGCCTTATATAAAGTCTTCTGAAAACCCACCAAACGCCTCTCTGGCCCCAAATAAATGATCTCCATTCAAATACATTTGTTTACCATGACCTAGATTTGAATTTCTCATGAAGAGATATTCATAGTTAATACACCCATCTGGCCAGGTACCAAGACTACACCACATTGAAGCTATGTCCACGGTTCAGGTCGATCCCTGGCACAGGCGGTGCAGTCACGGTGTTTGCTGCAGGGGCAGAGCGCAGAGGATGGGCAGGCTCTGCCGATGGCTCAGGAGCTGCAGAGCAGGGGGCTCTGAGGAGGGCTTTGATGGGTGGCCAGAGACAAACAAGAAACCCTGCAGTGTTTCAGGAAACAATCAAGGGTTTCACGACAGGCTGTGCATTCATAAGCAGGTAGGTAGGTGGAAGGGAAAGGTAATTTTGTGGTTATCGCGCCCTCTCCAACAGAAGACATGGGTGAATTTTTAAGCCCTGGACATTGTCCCTTGCTTGAAGTAAGTCTGATGACCTCGCTGGGCCAGGGGTTGCCATGTATGAAATAGGAACAATCCTATTTTCTTCCTTCTGCTCCTGATCCCTTGCCTGTTTATTTTAGCCATTACATGTTTGTACAGTACTTAGCACAATGAGATCCTGTTCTTGTCCGAGCCCTCAGAGAACTCTAACACAAAGGTCAGGTTAACGAGAGAGATAATAAACCTCACTGGAAAAAAAAAAAGAATTCTTGTCATTTTTGTTGGAATTCCAACAATGACCAGCTCTGAGCGACTAAACCCCAGGTGACTCATAGAACAAGGAAAACATGCAGCAAGTTTTTCACAGTTGGCTTCCAAACATGTTGTGTTTTTTTTTTTTAAACAGCAGCAGCAGCCCACTTTCCAAAGCTCACAGGTTCCCTGCTTTCTGAAAGCGGAAAAGAAAAAGACACCCTCCTCGGTGTAATCTGACTCTTACAATTCTTGGCATTAAGCTTTCCTTCTTTTTTGGGGGTTATTTGACATTCTGCTAGTGCTTCTGAGATGAATAATACAAGATAAGTGTTCTCATCTCATGACACAAGAGCCAGTGTTGCACCCTAGTAAAACATGACGTTTCTTGCAGGGACGAGTCTCCCACCTCATCGCATGGTTTGGAATTGGCCAGCCGCTGGGATCTGGAAAACCCTCCGGCAGGTTTTCTCATCCTTTGTTGGGAGCAAGTTTTGACAACAGCAATGCTAATTGATTAAACGTTCTAATCAGAGATTACAGCTAAAAGAGAGATAACACTTTTATTTCATTGTGTCTCGGAGAACATTAGCCTGTAAGGTTCTAGCCACTTTGGCTGTGGAACTCTACCCATCTTTAGTAATCGACTCGCTTCCCCCTCCTCCTTTTTTTTGGTACTGAATCCCTGAGGTCACGTAGTTCAAAAGCTCATCCAGTATTTATGATACATCTTTCACTAGGAATCAGGTGGGTGGAATTCTTTTTAAAAATGCTTGTGCAACTTTTATATTCCTTCTTCTTTGGTAATTTTTACATCTCAAGCTAGCTGGCATTCACGGTAGGGCTTTGGAACACAAGCACTTACATTGAAGGAAATGAGATAGATTGGGCTATGGCTAAGGTACTGGTGGCGAGAGGGGCTATAGCTGGAACTAGCTTTTTCACAGCTATTTAACTTACATATGTACAGATTGGCAGAATGCAAAAGTGAAATGCAAGGAACATCCTGTGCCAAGAGAGAACAGAATATTCTTATATAATGTATGGCAGTTAATTTGTCAAAATTTTTCTTTAAAACCTTTCCAAGAACTATAAAAAGCAGGTGCGTTATAGGCTTCCAATAACATTTAGAGTATGAATACGTGTTTTTTTCAGACTGAATTAAATGGTGCAATGGGTGAGTGAAGGGATGAGTGCACAGTTTCTGGGATCTTTTGCAATCTCAACCTGCCACTGAAACCAATTTCCTGTGAGCCTTGGGCAGGTCACTTGTGTTGCTTGGCTATCATCTGTAACAGAGAGGTGTGTTTGCTAATGGGCAGATCGAAAATCTTGATTTGATTACTTTCTCCTTTATGGACGATGTTTGTGTGATCGATATCTTCCAGATTTCAAGGAAAAATTATTGCAGAAAGTTTGCAAATCATGTTTCCTAAGAGCGCACTTGAAGAATCAATGAGCTGATCTCTGCATCATCTTTAACAAAAAAACAACCAACCAACCAAAACCTCACAACCCCCGCCCCCCCCCCCCCCCTCAAACCAACCCCAACAACTATGATGTATTTTTTTTAAAAATAAAGAACTCACCACTAAGATTTTGGAGTTTTATTATTTTTTTGAAAGTTAATGCCAACTTCATCTCACATACACATGTCAATGCTGCTGCTGGAAGTGCATTTTGTGGCTAGAACTAATTTCCTCCTGTCCTCTGAATAATTTTCAATTTTAGCTTCACAGTAAAATTTTTGAAGCAAGTCAAACTTTTATAGTATTTCATTAATATAATTAGATGCTCAGCAGCGGCTGATACTCAGATTGATTTTTAGATACTGATACAGATAGTCATTACAGCACTGTCATTTTTGTGATTTAACCCAGCTATTCCATCAGCTTTCCCTTCTCTTAAAAAAGAGCCAAGATCAGATGAGAAAAAATCTTGTAGTCCTAGTATGTTAGCAGGAAAACTCTTCAGGAATGTAAGAAGGCAGAAGATAACAGCAACATGAAAATACACTTGTGAATAGGAAGGGTAATATTCAGGGCCAGATTTTGATCTTTATTAGACTAGTGTAAATCTGGAGTAGCTCCACAGACCTCAGTTCAGTTGCTTTGACCTTGCAGCAGATTACTGATACACACTGTAAATCACCGGAGAGATAACTTTGTATCTTTATGAGAAGAGGTGGGATATAAATATATACAGGTATTTATGCAAACATATGTGGCATGAAAACATCCCAATGGTTGTTTTTATATGAACATGTCCAACGTTGTTTAATGCAACCACCAACTGTCATGCCTCTACACTGATGTCTTCACCCACTTGACCTCAGAGGCTGTACAATACTACTACTATGCAAACATTCGAGTAATAGCAAAGGGATTTTTTGCAGATTTTTTTTTTCCCCTGTAACTGTGCTAGGAAAGAAGGTGTGCTCTACATAAGCAAAGCATCAGATGTATAAAGCACATGTGAAACCAAGATGCTGATAACGTTCTTACTGGTGAAGTATTTTCTCTTTTTCTTTTTTTTTTCCTGCCATGTATTCAGAAAGAGCTCAACTGTTTGTACTCTGTGTTCCCTTGGCTTGACTCTAGGGATAATTCACAGTAGTTTTTCATTTTTTCATAGGTTTTCCAATCCAGTGTTCTGAGCATGGAGCTCTGTAAGGAATTCCAGTAGCCGAAGGTTTCCCCTCCTGATTGCAGCTGCTCTCTCCCGCTGCAGGTATCTCAGGCAGCACAGGGCATCGGCATCCTGCTGCTGCCAATGGCTACCCCTCCTGCCATGCAGCTGAGACTCAAAGAAACAGATGAGCTACCAAAACCCAGGCTGATATATGCATAGCAAGAGCCAAGAAGAGAAGAGACCTTGGACACGTGATTAAGACTGATTTAAAAAGAAATTTTGTGGCCCCGGATTTGAGATATTGGCATTCCTGAAAGCTCCTCTCTGTCTCAAGCTGCTGCTGTCTGTAAGGAAGAGGAACTATTGCCTGGAGATTACACACCTGCATGAACACTTTCATCATTTTCCTTTTCTACTGTGTCCTCGAAGCAGATACCCAGTGGGCCAGAAGCCCCACCTCCCTCCTCTTTTTGTGTTTCTCTGTTGGCTAGGTAGGACACAATACGTGATGATACTTTATTTTTTGCTGCTTGCTGCAGCGAACAATATTTATTTGTTGCTTTTCTGGACAGTTCTTGGGCTCACAGGCTGAGTCTGTTCTGAGGACTTTATGGGTTGGCTGCAGGACAGGGTGGCTGCAGGTGGTACACATCCAGCCCCCTTTACTCGCTCTTCTAAAAGTGCTTTTCTGAGTCATGTAGTAGATTTAGAGAGGGTGTAGAAAGAAACCTAGATAGAAAGTGCCCCCGTTACCTGCCAGCTTGTTACCCACAGCCTCGCCGGTGTTGGTGCATTGCAGATTTCCTGCAGCTGGGCAGCAGTGATGGATGTTACATACCTGCCTTGATGGAAAACATCAAAAATCTGTGAGGTGGGGTTCTCTTGGGAATGTGGCTGTGATCAACTTTTCCTTGTATTTTCCTCAATTTCATTAGATTTGGCAATTCATATGACTGCTTTATTTTGGGTTATTTGTCTCTGCAAATGACTTGGGAAAAGAAGCTATTACCTTGGAAAAAAATAATACATTTTCTCCCTTCCACCTCTTTCCTTGATTGTGATTTTTCTTTGTTAATAGTTACATATGTGGGGACCTCCTCTGCTCTCTCTGGGGGCCTCTGCTCTGGGGCAGCTGGTAACACAGCAAGGGGAGTCAGGCTGCAGAAATGAAAATGGGCAGCATACTGGGAAACTGCTGTGGGAGGGCAGCTGGGGATTTCGAGGGAGAAACTGCTTCATTTTCATATGGAATCTCTCTCCAAAAAGCTTCATCAAACCACACCACTTCAACATAGTTATGTAGAGATGAGCAACACCTTTGACTTACCCCTGATCTGAAGTTCACAGTATCTGCACAGAAGAGCCATTGGCATCCTTCGTGTGGCTGAGATAATCTGTACATACAGTTCAGGTCTTCAGTGCTATTAGTAACAAATAATAATAATGACAAAAAAGAAGTAATGGGAACTTTTTTGTCTCTATGGTAAAGGCAAATTGTGTGGAGGCAGCTGTCTGCTATGCAACCTATAGGCAAATCCTGATAGAGCTATTCTGTCCTCCTGGAAATTCCTTTCTTTTTACATCTTTGCATCTTTTTTTTCCCAGGCAAGAGAAATCTTGCATTTTATTTTTTTTTACAAGTTCTGATTAATGCCCTTCTCAGTCCCTTCCCACCCTCTTTGAGTTTTTCATTTTAATGGCACACAGCTCAGAGTTTCTTTTTCCTAGGGGAAATAAGACTGTTCTCGGACGCTACCTCCACACCATTCGTGCAGAGTATTTTCTAGGGTGAGTTAAGGGCAAAATTTCCACAACATTATTGCACCAGGTTTGTCATCTCACATTTCATAAATCCTTGAAAATAAGCTCCTGAAAAGCAGGGATAAAGTGACATTTGGGAATGGAGTAAAATCACAACCTAAACGTGAACTCCAGCGATGGTTGGGAGTTGGGTTACCAGCTCTCCGTCTATTTGGAATGGCTTAGAGCTGGGTCGGAGCTGTTTGCTTAGCCCTGTTACGAACACAAGGGTTGAACTCCTGGCCCCCTCCCTCATAAATAAACTGATGTCCAGGCTGAAGTCAGATGCCCATCTTTTCTTGAAGTGACATCTACAGATCACATCCGAAAAAATCTCTGGGGTGAGGAGGGTTAAGAAACATAAATCTTGAAAAATAGTTTATTAATACAACGATAGAAGCTCATGCCTATGAAAGTCAGCAGGATGGATTAGGCTGTCTGTGTGTACAGTAAGGAGGGTTTTTTCCCTTCTTCCCCTCCCACCCCTTTTTAATTAGAAGCAGATTTAGAAAGTGGGACTTTCCTGAATAATCAGCCACAGTAAACCTTTAATCTCGGTCACCTCCATGAGAAAAGAATAGGAAATTGGTTTGCAGAAAGAAGGGAGACACATCTGAAGGGAATGACAAGGGAAGGACAGGTCACTGGATTCACCCTTTTAAGACTGTTGTTATTATTTTGCATATGTGTACGTGCTGGTGGCTTACACAGTTCAAAACCCCTTTCCCTGAAGCATTCTCCACTGTAAGTTATCAGGAATCAGGCACGCAGGGATGCGGAGCCACACATGCAGAGCTGGCTGAAACTGTTTTCTATAAAAATCATCCATGTGTTGTTTTGTTTTCACTTGTTTCCCAGGATATGAGCACTTTTTGATGCACACGATTGGTGGTATCTGTCAAACTCTCTTCTCAAAATCAAAAAAATATAAAAAAGGGTCCCACAGAGAAAAGAGGTATCAGCAGCTCTGAGTGCTGGTCTGGGTCCAGAACAGCTGGGTTCTGGATCCTGCCGCTGGGCAATCTAGGCTGAGTAGCACCACCGCATGGGCCCACAGTGATGCTAGCTGTAAACCAGGGCCAACGATAACCGAAACCCTCTGCAAAGCACCCGGAGACCTGGCAGCAAAAACTTCCATAGAAAAGCTTGGCAGCAGTATTGCTTGATGTCTCTGGTCTATGCAGATGGACTCCTGCCTTCGTACTGATGTCTTGTTTGTTTTTCCCACCCTCAGCAGTGCTCCAGCAAGAGATCTGTGCCCTTCTTAACGTTGTCTTTGAATCGCACCTCCAGTGCTTCACCATAATTAGAACTGTGTTTGCTACAAGCTGTGACTTGCATCAATAAGCCAATGGGTTTTTTAGATGTTGTGTACCATCCCAAAGCGTGGTCTCTGTGAGCCTGGCCTGCTTGATCCCGCTGCTCTAGGATTGCAACAAATCTGATTCTGGGAAGGCTCAGAGTAGTCCAAGGAAGCCCAATAGCCTAGATTTTCAAATGGCTGTAAAGTGTTGGACCAGCAGAATAAAGAATATCTTTGTCACAGTAACTTTTGCATTTTGTGCTTGTCCTCTGCCCATTTAGCTTTTGCACTTGGGCAAAGCTGTGAGTTTTGCCTTGATGGACAACCCCTCTAGGCTAATATTTCCCTTCTTCAGGGTGTTGATAAAGTAGATGTCTGTGGTATGGAATGCACTTCTTCACTCTTTAATGCCATCTTTTCTTCCCCTTGGATATGCTGAATTTGTTGCTTCACTGCATGCAACATTTCCTATACATTTATGCAGATAACTTGTTTCTCAGCCTGCAGGAATCCCCTGAGCTCCTCTGGCTGCAGTGGATGAGCACCGCTTTTTGCAGACTCAACGTCACCCTTTCCTGTTCTTTCACATCCTAAATAACTGACTTACTAAGCACAGCATTTTGCAGAAATAAACTGATGATGAGCTGCCACTGAAAGCGTCCTGATAGGGAAATTCAGGCCCATTGAGATGGACAGTGGAAGTCCAAGGAGCACACATTAGCACCACAACTGGCAACGAAACAAAGCTGCTTTTGGACCCTACTTCAATCATTTCCACTTGGAAATCTCCCAAAGCCAATAAAGCAAATATGTTAATATGATTAGTTTGAAACAATCCCAGAAAATGGTTTGTGTATACATCTTGGCGCAGCTCTTGACAAGTATATAAGATAAATCAGAATAAATTTACTTGAGTGAACGGGTGTGCAGTGTTCAATTTATTTAGTGTTAGGATTGCATCTGACTACAAGTAGGGGAAAATGATTCCTGCTCACCATTACCTTTATGATTGTAAACTGGGAGGAGGTGAGGGAAGAAAAAAAAAAAAGTGTGTTTTTTACTCAGATTATCCACAAGAAATAGTCTTCATTTATTCACTTAGCACTGTTTGACCTGATAAGTGTCTCATAAAACAGAGCCATAAAGAGACAGAAATTACTTGCATGGAATTAAATTACTCATCATTAGTAGCCACTGATTCTTCTAGATTAGGACTAAACTGTGATTTCTTACCTCAAAAACCGCTTTTCATCTCTAGACATCAAAGTATGCAGTACTTTTGAATAAATGCTGGTGGGGCTTTTGAAAAGAGGAGGCAGACACAGCACCGAAATGAAGAGCTGTTTGTTTCTCTCAGGGTTATCGTCTCAGATAGACAAAGAACCTCCACTTGAACTCATCTGACTTGACTCCAGCCCTGTGCTTAATCCCTTACTACTGTTTTTCTCCCTTTCCTAATTAGAGGTGAGCCTGGGAAGAGGAAAAATTAAGGTATTTCCTACTCACCTCCCCCTGACATATTTGTCTCATGTCCCCCTCCCTCCCTGCTTTTGTGGGGCAAACCCCCCTTACAGTGACTCAGTTTGCTTCCTTTCTTGTTTCTTCCAGCTTTCACCTGAAAACCGAACACTGTCACCTGAGAAGCACCAGAAATTTTCTAGACAAAACTGTTTATGTGAGGTTTCACAGTTCAGTTTTGAAGGTCTGAAGGGGATAAGCTTCCCAGCTCACAGAAATTTGATTCCAGTATCTGTAATACCAAATTTTTTTAAGCTTCTCAGCTGGTAAGTAGCTTTGAAATTAATGAGGGCTTGCACTGTAGCTCTGTAAGGTGTTTTTTATTCAATTAGAATATGTACCATGTTAACATTCTTTAGTGTTGTCATAATTCCTCTTTTTTTTTTTTTTTTTTTTCCCTGTGAGAATTAACTTGTCATCTGTGAAGAAGCTTAGAATTTGTTCATAAACCATTTTGCTTCAGGCTAAAATTTGACATGCTGTAGGTAAACACATTTTCTTGGGAAAAAATGACAAATATATTATTACCATTTTTCCTCTTTAGAACAGAGTCTCTGATGTCTCCAGTTTATGACTAAAACCAATTTTCTCCAAATTACATTACACTGTATTATTACATTGTCAAGGTAAGTGATCACCACAAGTTTGAGAACTGCAGCCAGATCAATAGTGGGACAACTTCCAAATCTGGTAAGGGATGAATTTTCAATTCAGATTTTTTGCTTTGTGCTTGTATCAAGCTGTCTATCCTTCTCAGCTTTGTGCATGTGATGCTACAGGAGTTTTGGGATTACGACCTGACCCTGAAAACACTCCAGACTTTGGTGAAATGTGTTCCTGGGGAGATCTTGCTGGCTTCACCCTGGAGAAGCTACACAATTCCTTCTCTTGTATTTTGAACGTGTCTCACTGTGCCAGAGCTGCTGATTTGCCATTGAGGCTGAAAATTTTTGACAAGTGACTCATCACCGCTCCAGCAATGTGTTACATTTGATCACAGAGTCCTAGAGGGTTTTTAGAAAGCAATTAGGAGGTGGATGTGAAAATAATTTGTACGTTTGTCTGTTTGTTGTTTGTCTCCAGCTCTTCTATAATCAGTTACCTCCCTCCCTTCCGCTGTGGGCAGGAGGGGCCAGGGAAATGTGGCTGTGGTCCCTCTGGGCAGGCTGGGCTTCAGCTCAGAGGTGCCTGACCTGGCTGTCCTGCGTTTCTGGTGTACAACATGTGCTCCGGGAAGATAGGAGTGGGTTATTGTGAGCTGTCGTGCTGCTACTTGTCCTCTTCCCCAACAAAGATGCTCTCCACTAACAATTACCGCATCGCTGCAAACAGACTGAAAAGAGACATGATGTAAAAATTAAATTACTTAAAACATTTTTGGGCTAACACTTGGCTTTATATAAACTCAGAGACAACCCTATAAGGCATTCAGGGCAGATTATGGGTTTGGGCAAAGCTAGAAAATTGCTGCCATTATATTGTTATTATTAACACCTTGTAATTAGCCCTAAGGAATCCTGAAGTTCTCTCTCCTGATTTGGCTTTAATGAAGGAAAATTGCTACCTTTGCAAGTTGGATGGCGCCCGCTCTGATTAGTCTTAAGTATATAGGACTATTATTTTGAAAATGTTTGTTGTCATGTGAATGTTAGTATGGCATGTAAAAGGGGGGAGGGGAGCGGGGTGGGGTCTTTTATTTCTTGACGATGATGGGTCTGAGTCACATGCTCACTTTAGTTACGGTTGTCCCCTTAATAATCAAGAATGGAAACCTTGTCAAGGTATCCCGACCACAAGCTAATGAATTCAGGAGGATCCTGTGGCGAGGGCTGCCAGCTGCCCTACCTGCTGATTGCATTGGCTGATGGAGTAATTGTTGCATGGAGATAGTTTTATGATTGCTTTGAGAGTCTGAATGAGATCATGCATGAGTTAGCACACTAAGTGCAATAAAAATGATTTTATTTGCATGTCCCAGAGCCTTTCCTGATTCCTTTGCTGCTTTCACAGGCAACGTCTTCCCAGTGAAATCAAGCCAACATTAATAAAACATCCCTTCCATACATCTCCACTCCTTTCCTCCCACATACTGTATGCTTTCATTACCATCTCTGGGAAAAAACTGACATTAAAGAAAATTCATCTGATCTTATCTGTAATTAATTTGTATTTTGATAATATAGAAGAAGAATTTTTGCATGTAATGACTTACCTGTTCATTATTTCTCTCCTTTGAACTCCTGTGACCGCTTAATAACTCATGCCAAAGCAGAACTGATTATGACATTTTCCCCACCCACCATCCAGGAAGGTTGAAGGTGTTGCCTCTCATACTTAGACAAATTGCTCCAAATAATGACTTTGTGCAAAATTAGTCATACATAATTGAGAAATTCTATAGATGAATAGGAAAGTAACTCGAGATGAAGTTATCATTTTAATGTTTTTTAAGTTAACGTGGGATTTGACATACCGGTTCAGACCAGCAGTCCACCTATAACAATCAACTGCCTTTTGTGGGAATGGGATCAGAGCCCACTCCTGCTGGAAGCAATGAAAGCTTCTTGGTTGCCATCATGGAGGGTGCAGAAAAGCCTGGAGGGTACACTGGATGGCACCGAGGAGTGTGGTGTAAAGCGACATGAGCTACGCTGGCTACAGAATCCAAGAGGGCTCTCCCCATGGCTGGCTGGTCTTGGCTCTCAGGCTGCTGCCTCTGCTCTGCTGGTGACAAGCTGGCTTTTGCAGCCTGGTGGCACTGACAGACTCTACAGCCAGTGATAATTTTGAACGTTATTTGTATTCAAGTAAAACGGTGATGTGGCATCATCACAAAATGGCAAAGTGTCATGTTGCCCTCTCAACACATTGAGACACTCTCAGCACCAATCAAAGATTCATTAATGGGTTTAAAAATAATTCCTGAGCCACATGGACACATACGAATTAGGGTTTCAAACTCCCTTTTGCCAGTATTTTTTAAAAGAAATTCCTGTCTTTCTTCCTGAGAGAAATCTAACCCTTTTTATGCAACCCTCAGATCAAATAAGCAGGTCTGTTATGAAAGATAGCTCACGTTTCATGATACAAGTATCACAGGTGGTACCAGAAAAATCAAATCTAAGAGGAATAAGAATCAGGTCCCAATTCTCCTATAACAAGTGCAAACAAAATGTACAATATCACATCAAACAGGAGACATACTTTCCTCTTTCCCTAGGGAAATACCGCATTACATCATGAAAGCTCTGCCTTTGTAAGTGCCCAGGCCTGAACAGCAACACAAGCGTTCAGTGATCATAAAATTATCCGGTCTCTCTGTTAAAGAGCTACAGGAAAAAGGAGGAAAATTAAGTCAAAGTTCCAGCAAAGTAACGGGATTATTTACAACTTTTCTGTGTTAAAAAGGAGGAATGCAAAGTCTAGAAAGAGGTTTGGTTTCCAGAGATGTACAGGGACGAAGCTCAGGATCTGGCGTTCCTGCTCCAGCCCGCTGTGAAGCTGTGGGTCATTTGGACAGGTCAGCATATGAAGGCGTTGAAATTTCAGAAGCTTGGTTCTTTATCTTCCACTGGTGGTTTATCAGAACTGTGCCTTCAGTCTGCCACACTTAAAACCCAAGCACACTTACTCATTTTTTATTACATTTATGACTCATCGTAGGTCTTGACTTCATTCATCAAAGGCCAATATATTAAACAAAGCATTTCTTTTACCCTAATTTACATATACTTTGTATTATCAAGGTTACTGCCTCTTTCCTTTCCTCAGGTTACTGAACATTGCCCGTACCAAAGTACGATCTGTCTTTGGTATATTGAGGCAAGAAAGCTGGGACAGCGCAACACATTTTAAAAAAATATATTGTCCTATTCAAAACTGAAAAAGTTGTGCATTCATCATGAGCCATCATGATGGGCACGAAAGCAGACTGAATGTAGGCTGGTTTTTCATTTCTCCAGTGAAACTGCTGGCCCTGCTGCTGGGTGTAGGGAAAGGCAGTCACATTCTACCGGCAAAATGAATGATAAACATGATAAAGAGAGTAATGAAGAGTTGGTAGACATGGCCATATCCAGTGCCCATTAAAGCTGAGAAAAGTGGTTTCAATAGGTTTGTGGGATATTAGCCTAGGCAGGGGACAGAAAGCATCAGAGAGAATTTATTGAACTACATGTATTTATTGCAGTGCATAACATTTAAAAGTGCCTGCTTGCTGCTCACAGTGCCTTTGGTATTGTTTAATTAAAATAACATAGAGAAGACCAAGCTAACATCCACCCACCTGCCAGTGTCTAATCCTAAAGAGGGCTGGCCCCAGCAATTTTTTACAAAAATGCTTCACCAGGTCCTGGCTTTCTTCAGGTATTATCATTACACCTACTTAGAGTGATTTAACAGGTTGTAGACAGAAAATGGAATCAACATGCATCATAAATCAAACCAGAATAAAACAGGGGACAGATGAGCTTTTAATTCTTTGGCTACATAGGATGCTTTTTAACACAGGATGGGGGAGGCCATGTGCAAGCACAAGTCTATGGTTAAAACATTAAACAAAGAAACCAGTCCTTATAATGATACTCAGACTTCTGGCTGGCTTTTATCAATAAGGGCCTGTATTACCCGTATGTAGCCTGGAGTAGAGAAGGGAATGGTACAGGGGATCTGTAGAAAAGAAAACAGCATCTTCAGTGAGGCATGTTCTCACCATATTGTCACGTCTGATTCCCCTGTGGCTGCCAGGAGAAAACTGATTCATCCAGCTGAATGGGTGGGTGGCCAGGACCGACGAGGAATTAGAGATTCATTTCACTGCTGTTCAATTAGGCATGTTCTCTGAGAAAACCTGTGCTTATGATGCAATTTGTAGTACAAGTTCTGCTTCCCTGAGCAGAAATACTCCCTTTCCACAATTGAGCTGCCTATGGGAGAGGCAGTGCTGCAGTAGAGCAACGTTTCAAGTGGTGTTAGCGCTGCAGTGGGTGTTCAGAGCCCACTGGGGATCCAGACTTCTTTAGAATCTCCAGGAGCTCATGCCAGAGAGCTTGGATTAATGTCTGGGATTTGTAAAATACTCCCTCTTTGCAGCAGCGCCATAGCTGCCAGCTCTGCAGTAAGCTGGCTTCTAGAAACAGCGCCCTTGTGAACGAGCAGAGCACGGGGTGCCCGGCCACGAGCAGTTGTCCCACGGCTTCACTTGACTATAAAGGCACAGTGGATTTTTGGCACTCAGCTTTTACCACCGGGAGCAGCGTGTGTGCACACCGGGTGAGAGAGCCCGGTGGAAGCAAGGGTGTGATTAAGTGTTCTGTTAGAGAGGTGGAAAGGTCCTGCCTTGCTGCGACACAACAGCACTCCTAATCACGTGCTAAAATAAATTCACTGGCATCAGTGACACATCTCTCTTCCTTCAAAATCAAAGGATGATGGTAGCATCTGCAAACCTGTCCCAATGAGACTTCTGCAGACAGAAATCCTCTTAGTACGTGGGCAAGCAAGACAGCCTAGGTGATTTTCCTGCCATTTAGGCATCAGCTCGATCTGGAAGAGTCACATCAGCATGTGAAGGAATGAAATCTGGATGCTGCTGTTCTGTTAAAGGAGGCAGGGAGAAAGATAGTGAAGGAGGCTACACAATTAGGTAAATGGTTCTTTCTCATGTGGTTGTACACGAAGCACATATTGATGCAATCGTGTTAATAGTGGTCCCCTTGTCATCTCTGAAGATCCAACCCTGGAATTAATTATTTCTTTGGGATAATTTCTGGCATTTGAAAGAAGGATGTCATGGATAGCTTTTTTTCAGTGTCGGCAGCTATAAAATTTGATTGAAATGACCAAAGCCAAGACAATAAAAGGCCAGCAAGGACTAACTGGACCTTTTTTAAAAGAAGCTCTTAGAAATTTTGTAAATTTAAAAAGGCTGTCTGTATAACACAAAGACCCTTTCTGTTCATTTTATCTTTCATTTGCTGTTGCTGTTTGCTTGTTTCCAATCTCAGTAAGGGACATCCAGCCACTGCTCTGCAGAACGGCAGAACAGTAGTTTCAGTGTCATGGTTTCAGTGAAACGAAACCAGCTTTGGGTGCTCAGCCCAGGAGCTCAGTGATGTAAGTTCCCGCAGCAATTAGCTGCTTCGTCTCCTCTTCCAGCTTCATGAGTCAGCTGCACAGATCAAGAAGGAGTGAAAAAAAGCCCACAAAAGACTTCTATAAAAATTCACAACAATTATTTTGCAATGACTAGGAGCTACCAGGGATGCTATAATTGTAACACGTTGCAGGGTGGATAATAGTGTGACCTTTATATGAGGTGTGTTGCACTATGATCTTTCCAAGCACAGAGGAGAAACTGCGAACAAAGGACTGCTCAGACTTCTGAGACTTCTCCCTTTCTAACTTATGATTACCTCATCTATTTACACTAGGTGAAGAGAGATTTTATGCACTTTAAATACATCTACTGCTTAGTTCTTTGGCATAACCTTCTTTTTATAGCCTCTGCATCCTTTAATCCTGGCTAGGCTTAGTACCTACCTTCCTGCCTACCTGGCTGCCTGCTGGAAGGCACTGGTTCTCTGCTACCCGTGTCACATTAAAAACATGTTTGGAAGGACTCACCCCCATTGCCACCAAGAACTGGAGGATGGCCACGATGCCCTGATGACTATCTCTGCTCCAAGGTTTCTTTCCAGATGACAGATACTGAGAACTAAGCTTTACACTTCCTCAGAGTACAATAGTCATTGAAAGCATATATAACAAACTGCACCCCAAACTAGACCATACTCCTAATTGGAGATTTGAAAAAATATAGTTGAAGTTTCCTGTAACATAATTAGCTTTGATTTCTATATTCCATAGAATGGAAGTTCTTCCAGGTATGTCCATCCCCTTCACTCCAGCCTCCAAAACATCTATGATGTTTTTGATGACAACTGAAAAAATAATAACTATTAGTGTGAGTAGACAAAGGTCCAAGGTTTTTCTTTATGCAGGCAGGAAAGCAATGGGGGCAGGCGAGGCAAAGCATATGAACTAAGGAAGGGAACCCTGCTGAGCAAATTATTTGTGACTATTTATTGGGAAAAGTTTTCTTTTCTTGTTTTTTTCTGAATTACCCAGGAACTTTTTTTTTTAACAAATTTGTGCATTGTTTGATTATTAAGAACATATGCTTACAGGAAATGTCATCCTGGATCAATCAGAAGTCCAGCAGGCCCAGGGGGTGGGATTTCAAAAGTGCCTAAGTGAGTTAAAATATAAATCCCAGAGAATTTCCACTGGACAAAATTTACTCCAAACTCTCATTAGTCAGAAGTTCACATAAGCCCTGAAGAATGTAGGTTTATAGCTCTCTCAAAAGTCTTATTTATTTTTTAAATCTTGATTATTATACCTGGCTATTCTTGTTACTGATACAAATATCTAATACCTTTTTGAATCCTGCTAAGCTTCTGGCCTCAGCAAGACCTTGTGGCAATAAGTTTCCAGGGCTAACAGTGTATTTGCATTGTACACCAGTGGATCATGGTGAGATTTCACTTTCGGTGCCAGATAACTGACCATATGTCATGGACAAGAAGATGTCAAGAAATCCAAGGAAATGGGTACAGCTGGGCAGTCTAGACTCAGGCAAAGTAAGAAAAAAGGATTAGAGATGAATGGCAGAACGTCAACATGCCTAAATTCCCTCAGGAGGTATCTTTGGCTCTCCCTTGACTATGAAGGGAAGCCAGGAGCAACTGGGCTCCTGATTTAAGTGTCTAAATTTAGCTAAGATGAATTTGGCCCAAGACTCTTGTTCTACCTTTAGAACCTCTGAAGTGTCAGAACAGTTTTCTGCCTTCAGACAAAGGAATAAATAAACAAGAAGCAGCTCTCCAAAGCTTTGCAAGCCTGGTGGAGTTCTTCAAGAAATGTTAGAGGCACCTTAAAGCTTGATACACACCCAGGTCCCCTGCCCGGTTCCTGGTGCTCCTCAAGACATTCTCCAGAAAAACCTCTTCCCTGTGTCTTCTACCACCATCCCTGCAAGAGCTGAGCATTCACCTTTAGAGAACAGAGATTTTATTCCTCTCTTAAAATAACCCAGCACTGATACTTTTACTTTCTGGGATTAAAACTGAACCTGACTGACACAGGGATTAAGAGCAAAGGTTAAACCCATGTCAGACTGAAGATAAAGATGCAAAAGGAACAAATGACTTGACCAAACTTCCTTCTTTAAAGTGTTTCGTGTCAGCAATTAAGCTGACTGTTCATTTAGCACTAGCTGAGGAGCTTCTGTAGTTCAAATGAGATGTAAAAGAGAGGTTTTCACCTGCTAGCAACTAAAAAAACAGGGAAATGATTATTCTTTTTCTGACCATTTAACTGTGCTCCACCTTGCACCAGGCTTTTTTTGGCATGGGGAGTGTTAGCCCTTGTGATTTAGGCAACTGGCCTCAAGGTACAAAAACTAATTTATTACACAGAGAAAAAACCCTTTAAAATATACAAAACCTCTTTCATTCCTCATTTTCCCTAATGTTACTAAACCCAAATAATTACATATCTTAAATTGGAAGTTTTCCCCCACCCCAATGACCAAAGAAGAAAAACAAAACCAAAATAAATGACTAAGAAAATAAGGGATGTAAACCAATTTAGGCTGAAAACAAAGAAATAGAATGACTGACTTTGTAACAATGGATCAAAGAGATAAGTAAATAATGCACAGAACTCCCCTAAGCTTCAGCAGCAGTGCAAATAACCTCTAAAATAAATTAAAGTGGAATATACAAGCTGAAAATTTCCTTTAGGGTTGGGGAGGTTGAGTTTTGAATCCAGTTGGCATGAGAAGAACCTAGTCTAGAGTGAGGTGTTTTTTGAGGTCAGAGCTCTCAGATTTGGTGTTTGGAGGAAAAAATCTAGTAAAGGGGAGGATGGGAGACCTCAAGGAATATGGCAGTTTTTCCTATGTTTGAAGTATCTGACTTTTGGCAAGATTCTTTCAAGTTGAACTGACACCGAAAACATGTTGAGATTTGACCATCATTAGCCCTAAAAAAAGGATCCCTTTGGCTGTGTAGTAAAGCTTTGATATAGTATCTGATTGGAAAAGAGAGGGAAATTTTCCTGATCTGCCTTTCTTCAGCCCTGCACCCCCAGAAAGCTGGGGGCAAAGGTGGCTCTGTCCCCCTTGATTCATCCCTCCCTCATTCCAGTTCAGTCTGGGGGCCCCCATTCCTATTACCACACAGTAGGGGGTAACTGCTCAAGGTTGTTGTATTTGGCTTCGTATGAGTCAGAATTATAGCCAAGGACTAATTTGCTTTACAAGAAATAAGTTTTTACTTTGAGCATCCACCCCCCGCGCCCTGCCATTCTGACCAAACAGAATTTCAGTTCTGCAAACTGCTTAATGAAGCTTAAAACAATTCCCATCCTTTATTGATGTGAATTCCCCTCTTCTTTTTCATCTCGCTTCTGTTTTGGTATGCTGTAACCCACATTTTCCAAACAAGGGAAAATTTTTCCCCCACCTATCTACCCACTGGTTCTCTGGAGTGATTCTGTAAGATGACAGTAGGTTGGGGAAACCTTCCCATCAATAAAGCACTAGGTATCTCTCTCTCTCTCTCTCTCTCTCTCTCTCACTTTCTATCTATCTATCTGTCTATCCACCCACCCACCCATCCATCCATCCACCCATCCATCCATCCATCCATCCACCCATCCATCCATCCATCCATCCATCCATCCATCCATCCATCCTTCCATCCATCCATCCATCTCTCTAGCTATTCATTCCTTCAGAGTACTGAAATTACATTTCATTCTGCTTTAGAGAATTCCTCTGGTTTGCCACAAATATCTGAGCATTTTACATCTTGGCTTTGAGATATCTTTACATCAGGCTTTCCATGGTACTCTACAGATCAAGGACTATATTCTGCTTCTGCAGAATCTCTTGATGTTGATTTGGAATGGTTGTTCATTCATGTATGCAGGCAGTACAAAGGGATTGCTTCACCTTTGGGGTGCAACATCTTTGCTATTTAGCAACATATGACCACGTTCCAGGAATGGAAGTAAAGAATGGTAGAACCATACCCAACTGAAGCTGCAAGGAGGACCATGGCAGGTAGAACATGATTTATTTCAGATGAAACTGTCAAATAAAAAAAATTATTTCAGATGAAACTGTCAAATAAAAAAAAAATATAAAAAATTATTAATCTTGAGAAAACTGTGAAAATATTTTTAATGACTTTAAGTCATCAAACCTTGGTTTTCTATCTCATTCAAATAAGACTGCCTCCAGCTCTGCCATGCTTTTAACATACAAAGACAGCTAATCAGCCCTGAATTACTCCCAGGAGAAGTCCACTTCAGAAGAACAATCCAAACTTAGCTGTAATCAATGGAAAAAAAACCAAACACCCAAAAAACACCTCCATGGGCTTTGTAACCAGCTGGGAAGGCTTTTACTAATGACAAAAACCAATGATAGATGCTGTGTCTTTGTTGCTGGATGTGCCAGCCTGGCTCTGCCCATCTTCCCTTTTCATTCCTCTGCAGAACAGTGAAGAACTGAGTGACAAGGAAGAGTTAGACCGCCCTTCATCTAGTTTGTGGTTTGCAGGCACTTAGTAGAGGATATAGATATAGATATTTTTAAGCTGTTTTATTTGAGCATGATTACTGAGGAAGTACAGTCACTTCACCACACCCCTGCCCCCCCAGGGTGGTGCATCTTTTTAGAGAGGCATCATGTCAAACAGTAAAACATGACATTCACAACCAGGGGCTGTATCACAAGACAGTATATCTGCCTGAGAAATCTGAAAAAAGGCACTGACAGTGGCCTCAGGAAAAAAAAGAGAGGGATGTAAACCATTATTATACAGAGAGGAGAGAGAAAGAAGAGAATACTCGCAGCAGAAGTTTTCCTTCTAGAGACCTGACTTGATGAGTAAATAATGTCATCAAGTGCTGTCTAATGTACAAAATTACTTTCAGCTGTCTGCCACGTAGGGCAAAACAGCCCTTGTTTACTAACCATTTATCAGTATTTATGACTTCTATTAAATTCAGCACTTAAAAAACAAGCCTAGAAAATGAACTTCGTGACATATCTGTCTTATGCTCTTACAACATCATAACACTGGATACAGTCCTCAACTGCTATAAATAAACACAGTCCCAATAGAATGAATGAGCTTACACTCCTTGATTTACAGCAAGTGAGAAGCCCAGCATGTTTGACCAAGCAGTTGGGGCTAGCTCTATCAAAACAAACCTGCTCCAAAACAAACATATTCTAGGATTCTCCATTCCACCTACTTTCTCCTCTCCTGTGTTGCGGCTGTGCGCAGTGCTGTCACGGCAGCATCACATACATGCCCCCTTGCTTTCCCTTGTTCCACATGTAGGGAGGAGAGTTATTATGTATTTTATCACTCTTTCTGATGAAAGGCCCTCAGCGAAAGGCAAATTCTTCCTCCACTGTCTTTTTAACTATTCTGACTTATACAGGTTAGCTAGATGTATAAATGAGATAATCTAGCCCATTGTCCTTTCGACAGTTTGGGTCTGTTAAAAAGCCTTAGTGTGTTGTTACTTATTGTTAAACAGTAGGTTCTAGCAATGGTATAACTTAAAAAAAAGGTTTTATTCCAGGGAATGGGAACTGGAATACATCAGGCTGCTAATCTTCGAGTGCAAAAATAAATGTCTTGAGTAACACCAATTTAGTGTTCTTTGTCACTTGCTTTTCTTTCTTCCTTTTCCCTTCAAACAAAATGTTACTGTTGAAAACCTATTAGAGAGATCAAAAGGACATCCTCCCATGACACAAGCAAAACCAGAACTACACTTCCAGGCAGAGGACCAGTAGAAAAGTACAGCCAGTGCTGCTCAAAGCAGCCCAGCTGGCCTGGGATTTGCGAACATGATGGGCCAAACAGGCTTGAACATCTTCAGAAAATTGTCCTAACCCCAGGGAACACCTCTGGACACTGCCCTGCCTTGAGCATGATGCAGAGATTGCACTACAAACCAGCAAGGTGGGAAGCAGTACGTCAGCCTTTGCTGTTTTCCCAAGGGCATCAAGACCCGCCTCGCTTCAGGGTGGTATATCTTAGCCCAGAAACATAGATGAGAGGAGAAAATAACAACTCTCAGATTTAATTGAAGTTTTCAAAATTCAAAAAGAAACATTTAGCTAACCATTTGTACTGGATTGTTCTGCTTCCTAAGTGGTTATCTAGTCCCCAGGCCAGGGGAGAGAGTACCTGTGAAGGCATCATTTCTTGCTCTTCCACACAAACAAGTAATTAACTGTCTTTGCTTTTCCTGGTTTGACTTGTTTTTTTTCTTTTTAAACTGCATTTGGTCTCACATATACAAATCTGTAACGGCCAATTACAGGATTATAGCGTTTATTAGTCAAGAAAGTTGTTACAGTGCCTTTATGTCTGTAGCAAAAAATCGTGGCCTGCCTGCCCACCCTCCATCCCGGTTCATAAGACCCTTTACATTTTGTTGATTCTTGACTCCATCCCAGGCAAACCTTAGAGATTCAATTCAGATTTCTCTTCATATTCTTAGGTGCAGGTTTTTTTTACATGAGACTTCTTGGAATTCTGCTCGACCCAGACAAGACAATGGCTTTGCTGTCAAATACACTGATGGGAAAGAAGTAGAATTTTTTTATCACAAATTGTTTGAAAAATGTGTGCTGTTTTTTTGTCTGTAACATAGGAACTGACCACACTGACTGCTTTTATCCTGTGATGGGCCATAGAGAACAACTTATATCACGATACCCTTGTGAGAAGGTTTTCTCCAGGTGCATTTGTGTTACGGGGTGAATGGTTGCAACTCTGTCTCAGAAGCAGGCAGATGAGCCATGGGGAGCTCTGGTCTGCTGGAGGAGATCTGGCTGTGAACACTTTTTTTGAGTGCCAGAGCTTGGACCTGAGCTTTGGCGATCCTGCCAGTTTCATTCAATCTAGAAGAACTGGATGAATACACAGTTACACAATAAATGAATGCTGATCCCCCCACCCCCCCTTTTTCTCTCTCTTTCTGTTGTGAGAAGTTCCTGATTTTCTTTCTCTAGCTCCTTGTTCAGAATTAGCTGGCCTACATTTCTGAACTTTGACCAAAAGCTGCTCGAAAATATTTCTTGTTTGAAGCCTCAGATTCATTTCTTCTGCTCCAGGGTAGGATCATCAGGGCGCCCTTTAGCCACAGATCAGACCAGGAGAAAAACAGACCTTGTCCACTTTTCCTGGCTCTGCTTCTGGCTGCAGGAACCAGGCTCAGTCTCACCACAGTTTTGGAACCACCCAAAGGGTCAGTAGCCAAAGCAAGATGTCCAAAGTCATGTTTCAGCCCTGAAACATGCTTCATTCTTGATATATATGTGCTCAGGGAGCTGTTAAGAGTGGTGTGGGGGAGGTCTTTGGTTGCCTTTTAGTTCCTCAGAGCAGAAAAAAATGCCCAAGAATTTGCTTACTATTAACATTCTTCACGAGTTGCTTAAAATGGCTGCTTACAGTAATTTTCTTGTTAATTAGACTTACATAGAGTTGAAAACAAACCTGAGCGTAAGTTCTGGCAACCAATTCAGAGCAAAATCTCTCTCCTTTTCAGAAATATATAAATATTCATGGCCATGCCTCATTTTTCCTTTTCTCTGGATCAGTGGCATGTTCCAGTTTTCAAAAAAATCTGTGTCCTTACTCAAGTTATACTGTGGTGGTGAGTGACTGTGAAGCCGTATTTATCAGAAATTATACCAAGATCACCAATCTTCCACCGTGTCTCAGAAGGATTATTAAATGAAGTATTATAGTATTTCAGTCCTGGTCCCAAAGGCTAGTTGCCCTCTATTTTTTTCCAGTTGTAGAATTATTTGGCTGTTATCCCCATTTGAAAGACCCAGAAAGTACATGGATGAAAAGAAAAGGGGAGGAAATTTCTAAGGTAGTAATGTATCCATCAGGTCCTTATAAAAATACAACAGGTTTTAACATTTATAACTGCACCTGGTCTACTAAGGAACATGGTAACCTTACCTCCCGTAATATTGGAAAACAGCCTTTTGGGACCAAATATTGTTCATGCTACTTCCACTTGCTGGATAGTTTTCAAGGAGAGCAAGGCATCGCAGCTTGAAACAGTGGAAATTAGTCAAATTTGTCCATAGAACAGGCTGGATTATTTCTGCCTTTGCAACAGGTGATTGTTCCTCAGCCCATAAACAGAACAACAGCTGCAGGCAATTATTATTTCCTCATTAATTGCATTTTAGGGATCACTGAGTTTTTCTGTGCTGCAGAACATTGCCAGTCCCTTGAAATGCTAATCAAAACATTTGAATATGTTGTTATCCTGACAGCACACTTGAGGAGGTTTTAAAACTGACCATCTGTCTAACTACTCCCTATAAATCACTTGCCTTGACCTAGCGGTACATTTTTCTTTTCTTTCGTGTCTATTTGCTGTTTGACACAGGAGCCTGTGCTGTAACTGCTCATTTAATACCAGACAGTGTAATACCCTTGCAGCCTGCCATGATTGTCAGGTTGATTTCATTAGTACGATAAGATGCATAGACTCCTTTTTATCTCTTGTATTCTTCTCTCTCTCCCTTTCTCTGTAATTTGGGTCTTTAAAGTCCCTGCTGTCTCCTGATCTACAGATAATTGTTTACTGTAATACTAGCCAGGAAAAGAGCTGATAAACTCCAGATGTAGCTAGGTCTTCAAATTCACTTTCCTTGCTCTCTGCCCATGGCTATGGACCTCAGATAATATTTTGCCGCTGTCTGGGGTCTTCTAAACCTGCTAATATAAAAAGGCTATTTAAGATAGACAATGATTATATCATATGTGATCTGGGTGGCTCATTATGATTTCTCTTCTGTTTGGAGGGTTGTTTTGGTTTTTGGGTTTTTTTTTACAAGCTTCTTACTAGCCCCAGCTCTCGCCTGCCTGTATTTGCCCTGCACTGTACTCTTTGAAGTCTTATCATGCTTCTTAGTGACAGGAGCCAGGATGCTACGTTAACCCCCATGGAGCAAAGAGATGAGACTTTTTTTCCCTCTTCAAAAAAGTAAAAAAAAAACCAACCAACAACTCAAAAAACAATCACTGTTCTCTGCCTTGCTGGAGCTTGTGGTTCATTTGGTTTTTTGTGCAGCGATGTTTAGGCAAGGCAGATCATCAGGGGTTCATAAACAAGAACCAAGTTATTTGCCTCCAGCTTCAGCAGCTTATGAAACAATACCTTTCACAGGTTTGAGAGCAGTTCCCTGGTTTATTTTTTAATTATCATTCCCTAGTTTTACATCCCTCCCTCCCATCATACCATACTTCTCCCTTCTAACCAACACTGAAAGGCAACATGCTATCAAAGAGGCAGTTCTCCTATCTTTAGCCTCACTGTAAGGACCAAAAATAGCCCGAAAGGCCCTGCCTACATTTCCACTGTGAACCAAATTTATAAGCAGTTCATAAAAAGGTTGGCTATAAATATTTTTTGTGCCCACACATAATGTGGTTAATACAGCTAGTAGTTGTGACATCCTTGCCTGGCACATGGTGATCTTCCTATAAACTGGTTTGGCACATTATTTTTTGCTATGAATTCAAGACCACCTAACCACACCTGTGTAACCAGTTTGTCTGGCTCCTCCATGCTCCAGACCTGGGTGTGGTAGGATATCCTTGGATGCCTTGTCTCTCGTGCTGCCGGGGCAAGCCGAGGTGTAACTTTTCTGAGCGTTCTGGTATGTGTTCAAGGACTGTGGGCTATCTGCCTGACCTGGGTGCAAGCCCTAGGCAATATCCCTGCGGACGCACCACCGTGCAGCCCACACGCTACACAAACACCACACAGTCTCTGAAAACAGCTGCCGTGGGGATGTAGGTAGAGGTGTGCTTGTGTCACAGGAGAGGATTGAATGCCGGTTCAGAAAAACACCAAAACAAATTAAAAATGCAACATGATCAGACTTGTCCTTTAGTCAGAACCTGGGCTTTTTTGACCTCAGATTTCCGTCTTAATTTTGAAGAATCAAAACTGAATTTGGATCTGCCTATTCCAATTCTTGAGAGAGGACTGAAACCCTGTAGTTGGATATAAATTTTAAGAGAGTATCTTAATATAATTCATTAGCCATTTTACACACATCAAATTAATTGTGTATGACCTCCCCATAGCCTGAGGTTTTGGAAGACTCTAATATTCGAGGCTAGATAAGGAGGCTGAGTGCCTTCCACAGGATGCCCCTTGCTCCTTTGCCCTAGAGCAAGGCAGATTGGCAGCCAGTTGCCCTCCCTCTGCAGTGGCATTCCTGTGGAAAGGGCATCTTTCAGGAACAGGGAGTGAGAGTTCAACTGCAGATCTAATCTGGGAGGTACTATATGTCTCCCTGCTCTTCAGGCCTTCCCATTTCACGTTCCCCCAAACTCTTCCTTATTGCAGGCAACATTATCAGACTCCACATCCCAATTACGTTCCCAGAATTCTTAGACAAATATTTTCTTTTCACTTGCTATTGCATGAGATGAGTCTACATGGCCATTGCTTTCAGTTTAGAGAGCGAGCTGTGGTTTATTAGTAGGGGAGGCAGAAGAAATGACAATCACAAAGGTGGTCAGCCTACATTACCTCAACCAGGCTTTTATTTTCTCTGTGAAAGCATCATTTGCTCTTTTTTTTGGGCTGTTTCATTTCACTGCGGGCTTTTTCAAGGCAATGAGTTCCTGCTGGACTGGGTAGCTGGGCATTTCCAACAGGTAATGAATGACAGCTTTTATTGCTGAGGAGAGGAGATAGGCACAACCGTCTCCTCAATGGCCGCTGGCTCCCACCCCAGATGTCAGCAGAGATTTGCAAGACCCACCTTCTCTAGCCCAGTATCATTGAAACCTTTGGATTAGCCATCAAATTAAATAGAAATGGATTGGTGTAACTCTTCCCTCTTAATAATGCTGTTTCATTCCCTTGTAATCCACTTTTAATTGGGATTTGCTTCCTGGCAACAGCATGTAAACAAGGAGATGGTCAAAGGCAGCAGGGGGAGGGGAGGGAATAATGCAGAAATGGGTCCCCATCTGGTCCAGCTTCCCCTCTATAAAAATCCACTGTCTGGGTTGCTTCCACAGTCATTTTGGAAAATGCCTTTCCTTTCTCCCTTCTTCCCCCAGATTTAAAAAGGGTCTATTCTCCTCCTCTGTTCATGTAAACATCACTTATCTTGTTCTATAGGCAGCATAACTAGCAAGAGCAAGTACTCACAAAGTGTAAATTAGCTAGTGACAATAAATTGTCAGATTGCCTCTGAGGCAGAAACAAATGAATAGCTTAGTTTATTAATCACATGGCACCTTCACCTTTGATGTCTTGATGTTCCAGTTTTGGTGCTCCATTAAGCAACCCTGAGTGACTGCTGCAGCAGCCTCCACTAAACCAGAAATTTTGTTGGCAGCACATTTCAGGACTTCAAAGGCGGTAAATTACCTTGAGATTGTTTCATTAAAGCGCCCTTCCCAGTGTGAACAGCAATAACAGGAGAATCAAGATCAAAGAGCATCCATCTTTCTAGATTTGTTACATAGAAAATTACATGCTGAGGGTGTCTTTTTCACAAATCATGTCGCCTCCCATTTCAGCAAGAATGGTTCTAATTAGAGCAGAAGCCTCCCTGGCCGTGCGGAGAGTTATGATTGTCATTAATACAGCACTGGAAGCTTTTTCGTCTTTGCACTCTCCAGACCCCTACCCAACTCTCTGCAAAGCTAGAAATGTTTGTGATGTGCCTCTGGAGCCTAATTAGAAACAATTATGCTGATTAACTGATTACAGGCAGTTCTCTACAGATTCTTGGGAAGAGTTTTTCCTGGGATGTATATTTGTTTATTTTAAATATTCTTTCATTTCCCTTCCCCCTCCACCCCCACGGGCTAACTTCACATAATCTTGTGCTTTACTTTCTTCTGTCTAACCATTAGGGATGCAACCTAAGCAAACTGTGCTGAGACAGACCAGAGAGAAGGGACTTCTGGAGATTCTGCTGGTACATCTCCCATTTGCCATAATGTACCAGGCACAAGCCAGCCAGACGAAGACTATAGCCCTGATTCCTGTGTGACTGAGTTTCATTTTCAGGCATTTGACAGTTGGCTTCAGCCTTCAGGTCATGAGAATCTTCCATAACAGGTTAAATTCCATCAGTACAAAAACCAGAGACATCACCAGTTGCTGTCCCTGTCTTGAATGGCTGGTACCTTCTCAGAAACCATTTGGAGCAGCCATGGGCAGGCAGGCACCGTCCCTCCCTGTCTCACTCGCTGTGAACAGGTGTGGAGGGAGACAGCTGGACAGCATCACTACGCAGTTAGGGAATTCTTATGAATCCTGAATCATCACTTCCCAAGAAATCCCTTTATCAGCAGGCTGCGGAACTTCTCCTGACTTTCCTTCCTTGCAGCCACTCATTGCTGTTCTTTCCATGTCTTTTTGAATTCAAAGGCACCGCTGTTGGCTAACATGGCATGTACTTCATGATTTCATAGAAATAAAAGCAGTCCATAGAGAATCTAGCTACTCCACAATCATGGCAATTCAGTCTGCTTCGGAGGCAAGCAGAAGAAACCCAGCACTAGAGGCAGTCACTGAAAAGTCTTCCACAGAATGGGTCATCCCCCTCCAGAGGGTTCGAGGTTGACTTCTGCATTTAGACACAGCTTGTTTACATCTGTCCACTCTGATTTGGTTCCCAGGTCTTATTCTCTTAAATCTGATGCTCTTGCCACCTAGATAAATATCCATCACAACACATGACTGAGGGCCAAAGCTTAAAACCTGCCCAAGTCAAGTCGCCTGGAAAAAGGTCTGTTTTAATGGTGCTGAGCTCGTGTACCGGCTGAGATGTTGCTGGTGTGCTGTGGGGAGTGGAGGCATCGGTTTGGTCAGGGTAGTGAGTGCTTGAGGAAACTTTCTTGTAAATCTCTTACTAATCTCTTCTTTGACTAAGCAAATAAAAACTGCAATTTCTCTGAATGTGTTTCCTTACTAGACTTCCAGGCCAGAACAATTCCAGAAGTGCCTGCAACTTTTGGTGCATTCAGTAGCATTGTCTGTCCCATTCTTTAGGCTTCCTAATGTGTTTTGGTTGATTTGCTGCTGCATAGCCCACTAGACTTTTAGCACTTCAGTCATAAAATTACTTTTTCTCCTTAAGGTAATATCATCATTTAATATGCTGTGTTATAGCAGCATGAAACTGGGAAAAGTAAGGGAGGTGTATGCATTAAATCTCTCTTCCCCACATTCCCCCAGAAAAACATTCCTGCTGGCAATATCCTACTGGAACATTCCCATTAGGGGTACATGAAGAAAGTTTCCTTATAAAAGACCATAAAAGTGCCTAATGCTCTGACAAAATAATCTAATACTCTTTTCTGGTTGTAATATATTAATTCAGTACTGTAGATACAACTCTGTGCATATCTTTCATGAATTTGACCTTGATTTCCAAATCTCCAGTGACAACTGATGTGAATGAAACATTCATAGCCAGAAGTGAAATTATTCAGATTATAGTTTTGTGGGGTTTTTTTTGGTTTTTTTGTTTTTTTGTTTTTTTTTTTTTTTTTTTCCCACAATTTATTGTACATTTGAAATAGGATCAGGAAATCATTTTAGTTCTGGGGGGAAAAAAAGCAAGTTCATCCTACAGATTATGGGCTTCTTGAAAGTGAAAGATGGTATCAAAATGCAGAGCTTGAGAGATATGGACACTTCATCTTACTTCTATGTTTTATGAGACCTTTCTGTCAAACAGCACAGGAGAAGCAAAACATGAGGAGCATAGAACAGTGGGAAAAGCAGCAGTGAAGTTTTTTGTGTGAAATCCAGTGGAATCTCTTTCACCAGCTCTGCAGCACTCTGAATCCAATCTGCTGGATCCTATTCCACAGAGAAGAGACTGAGAAGAATAAGCAGCATGCAAGGATTTGTTGGATTCTGGTGAAGACATACCACACTTAATTTCATTGTAAAAGGAACATACACAGCCATTGATCAAAATGTCTTTGTCATTGCTGGAATTATGCCAGAACTATCCTGGTATTTCAAGAAGGATTCGTGTTCCTTTTTGTGATATGAGGTCAGAATAAATTAAGTAGGGTCTCTGACAGCTGATTTTCAATGATAATCTTTATGTTAGGATTGACCTGTTTATTCAACCCAGTCGATCTCTCATCAAAATGACAGCTCAAGAGTACCGTAGATTATTCTCCCCAAGGATGCATAAAGATACCGTCACTTGAGGCAATAAAAGCTGATTAGTACAATATTAGAAAATAAGACTGAATGAGAAGAAAGCAAAAAACAACAGGCTTTCTATCTCTGCCACAACTTAGAGCAGAACATGTTGAAATCCAAACTGAAGATGTGTTGTGTTGTAAAAGGCCTTTTTATTGGCATGGCTGGCAAATTTTTGATGTAGGAGAAGCACTAGTCCTTGCAATCTGATGGGTCTTTCTCCATCGTAGGGCTCTGGGTTATGCTCTGTTGTCATATTTGGGTAAATGGATAGTGGCTCCATTTGAAGATAGTGGAATCACATACATCATAAACCAGATACATAAATGTAACATCAAAGACAGGCTCAGAATTGATGCCTGGGACATGGTACTAGGGAAAAAGGTTGCAAGGCACCATAGGAGCTGTATGGTGTGTAGGGTTAGAACAGCTGACAACTTAAATACTGAGGTTGTAGAAGTATTTCAGTACAGCTGTTGGTAGTAAAGTCTGAAGTGTACTTGTCTGAACAGCTCCTGTAGAGATTGATTTTTGTTTATCACTTTTCTAAGTGCAAAATTTACACATGAAATTAAAAAAAATATAGTAGTCTTTCTAATTGTGGTTGAATAGTCTTACTGCTAATAAGTGCACAATATAACTGTAAACAGATCACAAATCTGGAAACATATTCATTTATGTTACCTTTGTTCTCATTCCAGGAAATACAAGGATTTGATAAGTTGACATTGATTTAATAGTCTGAAAACTGGAATCAATCTTTCTTTTCAGCCTTTTATTTTTCCTCCTGTTGCAAATTACAAACACATTTCTGCTTCCTGCAAGCTGTGCATATATTTCCATGGCCATCTTGAAGACCTCTCCCCCTCCCGCCCCCGCTCTTGCCTAAGCAAGAAATGTCTTGTTAATTGAGGTTGCAATTCAATGTTTAGTGAAGGAAACGAGCACAACACAGTTAAGGAAATTCAGCTTCACTGCATGTTTGTTCTGCAGTGGCTGATTACTGATGTGATGACGATGATGATGATCAGATGTTGTTTCAGAACTGAGATACAGTGATTGGTTTTGATAACCTGAAATTAACAACTGGATTTATAGCTTGTAAATATTCCTTGTGGTGAATTCTCGCATTGCTGGCATAATCCCCTCTTCCTGCACAGACCTCATTTATGAATCCCAAGCCAGTGACATTATCCCCAGGATGTAAGACAAGACTCTCTCCTGTAATGCACACTGTATTTACTGAGTAGTCAATAAAGTGGCATTCTCAGACTATTTATGTGGACCGCTTAAAGTGTATGAGACTGTGACAGTTAAATTTACACATGCTGACCTACCACTCAGTTATAAAACTGCAGGCTCTGACTTGCACAAGGTTTCTACTACAGTGTTTCTCTTTCATTTCCTCCTTTGTGGTAAGGAAAGACCTCTTATTTTGGGTTTTGCAATGTGATACAGACACTCAGTGTCCGTGTGATGCAATTTGCCTGTAAGGCAGCAGCAAGATTGCCCTATTCAGGGGTGCCCTCCAACAGCACCGAGTCAGAGTGATAGCACAGCAGGCACAAACAGGCACCTCTACACCACTGCAGCGCTCCTTTTGGCCCCTTGTCAGCCACCGACAGCTGGGATAAGTTAAGGTTCCTATGGGCTGCTGCATCCCAGCCTTGTAGAAATGGCTTTGCTGGGCTGCAACTAGAAAAGGGGATGCAAAGACCAGGTGAATGTCACCCTCCTATACAGGTCTACCAGCCCCTTTGATAACTCATTTTCCCACTGCCTGCATCTGAGAATATGGGAATCATGTCATGCCAGCAACTTTTTCTGGAGCTTGAGACAATTATTAAAGAAGGGAGAAATATTCTTTCTTAATGGAATTATTCTGAAACATTTTAATGCAGATGCATATTATAATCTGTTGAAGAACATATTTAAATGCTGCTTCAGTTTCGGTTGCCATGTAAATCAGAAGTACAAACATAGAAGTAAAAGTGCATAAAGCAATGGAGACATCCATTCAGCAGGCTCCGAGGATGATGAAGGGAAATACACATCAGTGGCTTACTTTTGGAAACATTTAAGCCAACATTCAGATCTTTAATAATACTTGTAGTCCTCCTGACTTTGCTTTCTGGTAATGATGAGGGGTGAGCCTTTCTAGTCAGGAAGCTGACATACAGGAAGAGCAAGAACTCGTAAAATCATTGAGTTACTCTTTCAAAACTGATTGCTAAGGCATGGAGCGGGCAAACTTGATGTGAAGTTAAGAGTACAGTAAGAATCGTCCCATCTTATTTTCTCTATGTTGCTTTTGACTGACATGAAGTTCTTTATTGAACAGTTTGAGAAAAGATTTGACTGGTGGCTTTTTCCCAGCAATGGACCAATTTTTCATTTTCTAGAAATGCTTTTCCTATTACCGAAGAAGCTATACTTGGGGTCTTATTTAAAAATATGAGTGACTGGACGTTTGTTGGTGACCCTCACCCTTCCATGCTTCTTCCTGGAGGTACCACCAGCATGCAAGGCAGGCTGGTTTCAGCTTTGGGCCACACTATATTGTGCTGTGCCAGAGAGATCATGGTCTAGATGCCACTGATGTTAACTGGGGGCAGGAGGCTGGAAAAAATACCTCCTTACAGTCTAGAGGATGCTCTCTAAGGATATCCAGTGAGCTGCTGGGGGCTTCCACTAAATACTTTTGATGTGCTCTAAAGATTTTGAGAGTAGTCTAACGCTTTTGATGTGCTAAAGGATGCTAGTGACAGGAGGCTGGAAATTAAGACAATTTTCCAGAGAGGTGTGGTCCTGGCTGAGCAGCATCCCCAATACTTGTTATCATATGTGTCTGTGTTAAATAGAAATCAAAGTCAGAATAAACTAGACCTTTATTTTAACTAGGCTACAAATTCAGTTTTGGTAAGACATTGGACTGGGTATCGCAGAAGAAAGGAAGTACAAACATTTTCATGTATATTTATAGGATATTATGTCCAAGATGAAGGCAACCATTTGTAAAAACTTTTCTTTTAAAAAACACAAAGTAAAAGTGAACTAGGCAATGTTTAAATTATTATCCTTTGTGGGTACTGTTTTATATGTTGAATATTTTGCAAAGGTAATATGCAAACCACTAAAAATTCAGGGAAGTGTCATTCTGTAATTAAAGTATGTTTATCCATTAAAGTGCAGGTATGATTCCTGCTTGAATCGTTCACTGACATTCGGACCATTGCAGATCTCAAAGGCCTGGTTCTGTTCTTGATGTGCAGTCAAAGCAAGTTAGTGAAAGCTCCTCCTGGGTAGGCAGTACGGAGTGAAATCTTTCCTGTTCACTCTGTCCTCAAAGAGATTGTCCTGCTCCTTAAAAATGCAATGTGTTCTTAATATTTTTCTTAATTATCTATGGCTGTTAATACACAAATTGACTTGTCGTTGTCCCTGCCAGGAAATGATGTTGCAGAAGCATATTTTTATAGGAGCAAGGAGCCTGCAAGTCTGATGCAGTCAGTGGACCTGCAAATTAGCATGATAATAGAATTTATAATCTGTTGAGGTAAATAGAAACCAAAGCCCACAGAGACATCTACATGTGGTAAGACCGGTTTGCTAGCCAAAACAAAGTCTACTTGTGTTGTTCACATTCTTGAAGAATCTGAATATTAGAAGATGTCTAGGACACAATGAGATAAATTTCCCGTCAAGATAAATACAGACGGAAATATCAGCTGAGAGTGAAGAATAGGGCTACGGTAGGACTTTTAGCACTAAAAAATTGAGTGAGTTGTGGAAGGCACGCCCAGTTGGGATTCTGGTTTTCACAGGCTCTTTGCTTGTCAAACTTAATATCAAGTAAAATAACCTAATTTGACTTGGCAAAGACATATAATACATAGACTTGATATCTGTGACAGAGGCTTTTGAAGTTTCTTATAAACAGTGTTTCCTTGCTTTGGAGGAGATGGTTGAATAATAAACAACTTTCCCAATTCTGATTCCTACTGCACTGGCAAAGGAAATCCCTCTGCTCAGCCTGACTGCCAAAAAAGGACTTAATAGTGTACTCAGTCTTAAGCATATGCTTAAAGAAGGCCTGAGTAAGGGTGTGTCACATTTTCAGGGGTTTTGCTCCTGTTTTTTTCTGACCCATGACCTCATGGAAGCATGCTGTAGGGCTGTCTTTCAGGCAAAACATATGCTTTTGCTCTTCTGGATCTTTTTTTTGCTCTCTCTTTATTGTGGATTGATGTGAAATCTGAATGTGAAAAGAGAACTAATTTACCCATTAGGAAATAATAATAACAATTATTACTGTTGTTATTATTAGTATTATTATTATTATAATCATCATCTTCAACATTATGATTACTATTACCATTATCCCTGATTAGGAAACAAGCAGAAGTAAGTTGCAGAAAGGGTAACAAAAATATTTTGGAGGAAAACTTAGACCCAAGGCAGAAATTTATTAATGTGTTTGAGATGCAGTATACTATTTTCAAAAATGGAGCAGATTTAGCCACTGGTAGAAAGAAACATAAACTGGAGGGTAGTGATGGGGAATCAAAGCAAATGCCTAGAAGAGTATGGTTCTGTCTTCTTCCGTGATGTCCCAATTTGTTAGATTTCCTGAGTCAGATTCAGCAATGAAATATGGAGGTACTGTTCTCACTGGAACTGATAAAAGCTACATACAATTGAATTTTTGCTTATTTGGTGATCAGCGCAAAATAGGAGTGGTGTCAACTTGCACTAAAACCATGATGTAAACAAACGGCCCAACAAGTGTCGCTCACAAGAAGAGCTGGGGTTTTTTTCACATCTTATGAAAAGTGACAGATCTCCATCTTTCCAACCTAGGAATAAATCATCTCTTTCTTTTTTCTTTCCAAAATGTGCTTTCTCTTGCCATTACTCTCCCCGTCTCTGTCCTTTTTTTCTGCTGCTACCAGTTTGTAAATGGGTTTATGCTGGTTTAAATGCTCAGTATGTCAAAATGAGAAGGAGCTCAGGGTTTCCTTTTGAATCTCAACTCTTAGTATGTAACTACTTGGTTTGCATACTTTAATTTGCCTGATTCCTGCAACTTTTATCCTATTGATAATTGATAGACTGTTCCTTCCTTCCCAATTTCCTTTATTAGTTACATCAGGAAGTTTATTGGTGTTTCTTGCATGTAACTCAAGAAGACGGATAGCGCCACGCTTGTTTTCAGGCCTATGTAAATTAATACTGTCCAGAAGTCTAAAGGCAAAGATCAGCAAGCCTTAAAACCCGGAAGATATCTAGTTACATGCCAGAGGCCTCCTCTTCAAATGAAATGACAGGAATCTGGGGCTGAAGGACTTCCGTTCACTCTTAATGAACCTGAGTGGCTCTTGCCTATAACCAGAAATGATATGCAGGCAAACAGCTCCTAAGACACATGTCATTCCTGTAGCTTGCAGTCTATTATTACTTTTATTCTTTCCAGCGTCCCCTTGTTACACTGCGAGCCTCAAGACCAATCAAGTAAAGCATGAATAATAAAGTGCCCAAGAATGCTGCCACTGATGTCATAAGTGTCTTTTCACCAGAGTGGAAACAGAAGGTCTGATCCCTTAAATCTGGTGTGGGTCTTTGGACAAGTTCTGCTGATTTACATTTATGAGCAAAACTCAGGAGGATTCCTGGGCTGGCACAGCTGGATCTGAGAGATTCACAGGAATCTCTTGATCACCACATTGAAAAAATTTCTGTTGGCATTCCTGCTTCACTTGAACCAAGATGCTGGTACATGTGTACATGCCTTCGTACAGATAACAAATAACTACAAGAGTTTGTAAAGATTTACCATCTGTGGTCCTTCACCGATACATATGAATGTAAATATGTTTGTTGAGGAATAATAAAGGGAATTTAAAGCCACAATGTAAAAAGCAGCGTATGAGAAGTTACCCACTCAAAATGTGGGTGTGTGTAACTCTCTCAGATGTAACAATTAAATGCTAACATGGTGTAATACAATAATATGGGCACACAGTGTTTCATTCCAGTGGCAATCCTAATTATAACACTACTTAGTACAGGAAATTGCCTGTTGAACTACTCGGCCTGAAAACCTTAACAGAAAACTGCGCATATGTTTGCTTACATAGTGAAACAGAATGCAGAGCCACTCCAAACAGCAAACCTCAAGATCTCCTTCTCTCCTTTAAACCACCTTTTCCCTCCAAAACTGCGCACGGTGGAGAGTAACGCTGCGATTTATTTACAGCATAAAAGTGAGGCAAGAGCCTGGTTACAAAAGCTGGTGGCATATGATAAAATGATGGCTCAATCAAATGGTCGTAACATGCTCAAAAACAGCGCAGAAGGGCTCCGTTCCAGCAGCAGCAAGGAAAAGAGCGTGTCAGCTCTGTGCGCGTATTTGTCCACGTGAATGTTGATGGCTGTAAGCTGTAAGTGAACTGTGCTACCTGGACTTGCTGAAGGAGTTATAAAATAAGAGCTCCCTTCCTCTCTGGATTCTCAGGAAGTTTTTGAGGAGAAACAACCCAGATATTTATGAATTAAAATGCTTTCAATTCCATCTCTCCCAAGAGGAAGATAAATATAAATTTGATGTTCTTCTGTGCTTAAAAAAAGGTTTTTGTGCTTTTTTTGTTCCCTGAGAATGGACCGAAGCAGACTTTTTTCTAAAGCTTTGCTTTTAATCTCTAACATAATGAATTACTTTACCCTTCAAAGCATGTAGTTTTCCAGTTAGTAAAATATCTGGAGGCATCCAGCTTGGGTTTGGGACAACGGGAGGCACAATTCTGCTCTCTGTCTTGCTCAGTCTTTACCCTCCTTGACACACTCTTGATTACAGACTGGAGAAGATCTTGATAATAACCAAAAACTCAGCTGCATAATAGCAAATTTAGGCAGCAGTTCGGGAAAGTCCTTAACCATGCGCTTCAACTTGTTGCTTCATCACGGCCAAAAGAGCAGACAAAGAACTCAAGTAGAACAATACATCGACTTGAGAAAGTCTCTGCTGGGGGCTTTAGTTTCTTAGCTATGTGTGCACTCCTGTCATTCTATTGACCTTCAGCATCAACAAAAAGGCAGTATGATTTACTGGAGCAAAGCTGCTTTACGAGGTTCAGTTGAGGCTTGAAGTTCTTCCCAACAACAAACAAGTGCTGAGTCAGCAGCTGGACTCTCCTGCAGGAGGGGAGAGTGTGACTGTGGGACTGACAGTTTTGTGCTCTTTGTACATCTAATCAAAAGAGATCCAACTGTATTTTACCCCAGAGTAAACACTATTTACTGAATAATATCATGTGATTGGACAGACCATATTCTTGCTACTGCAATATCTTCCCAAATTTCCTGCTTTTGTCTGTAGCACCACTCTCAGTATTTCTTTGCACTTCCTTACCATACTTGTTATAAACCTTCTAGCAACAATTTATTGATGTTTGACTCTAATTTGAGCACTCCAATTCACTGAAACACTTTGTTGTAGAAAGAAAAGCTAATGGCACTGGTCTAGCGTATCAAATTCTGAGGTTTGCTTCTTTGACTTTACAGCTGTACTGGCATCTTTCTGTTGATCTGATTGTGCCAAAGGTTAATATTGCCCAGTAATAAACCAAATCCATTTAATTGGCCAGATTAGCCCATGGAGAACTCTCACTTGCGCCACAGGAGCAGAATCACCCTTCAGTGTGGCAACTTCATGCACTTTCTTTTTCGGTGGTCATGTGGAAGCTGGGGAAATCTGAGTGACTATGAAGTAGTACAATACAAGTACTTCATTTCATCCAAAATCAGTACAAAATGTTAATATTAAAGAATGTCATAAATAGGCGCAGAAGCCTTAAAAGGGCCTATTGTATTGTCTTCTGATTTCAGTTACACTGGTGCAAATCTTGGTTAGACTACTGAAAATTTCATTCCTAACTCTGAGTCTCCAGAACAGATTATAACCTTGATGCTATGACCAGTTTTCAGAACAGAGTTAATAAAAAGTGATGGAAGAGAATGAAAACTCTGTTGTTTCTTAGGTCAGTTTTATGCCTTTCTGACTTTGGATCACTGTGAAAGAAATGGAAGTTTAAAGATATGGTTAGACATAAATGAATGTGTATGAATCTCATTTCTAGTGGTAATAGAGAAAAGAAATATCCTTGCAAATGATATAGCAGTCTGGATATGCCCATTCTGTCCTATGTCTAATTGCATTTTTTACATACACAAATATTTCTCTTTAATCATCCCTGTCTCCTCCTTGCGTCTGTTCCCAGTTGTCACAGTTCTACTTCTTTAACCTGCATCAGCCGTGCTTAATATGTGCCATAGCTTTGTTTATGGATATATTTTACTAATTCTTATTTATTAAAATAATTGCCTTAATTAATCCTAATTGTTCATTGTTAATCACTCAGTAATACGCTTCCATTTGCTTGTACATATATTTTTGTATTAGTCATTATAAAAGCAAGACATAAAGCAAATGGTATAATTACTCACAAAAGACCGGGAGCTCAACCAATAAAAATCAAAGGGGAGAAAATAAAATGCTTTCAACATTCCTATATAGTAACTGGGACATCCTGTGTCACAAATGACTTTATGAGCTGTCTGGAGGTGGGATTCCCTACTAAAGCCCCAGGAGGCTAAGAAATGAAATAAGAAACCATCTTACAGCTGAGATGATGTTAGCAATTACTGTTTGTTAGCAAGACCAAGAGAGAAGGTAAAAGATGTCAGTACCCTACTGAACCAAGATAGACTGCCTGGGAGAGCCTTGAAGGGAATGAAATTTGAATAACAATGTCAAAAAACCTCAGAGCTTTGTATTTTCTTTTTTGCTTTTCTCTTGGGAGGGGAAGAGAAAACCCAACCACCTACTATTGTTAGGCAAAAGCTCAGAAATATTTTAATGGTGGTTACTGAAAATCACAACATGACTTGATCTGTTCGCGCTCACGCCGGGTCAGTTCATGATCAGACAAGTGCATGGGAAAGAGGAAGCCTTGCTGAGAGCCACGGCAGTGCCATCACCCCAGTGGGTGGTTACCTTCTCTGTAACTCTAGCCCTTCCCTAAAGCCAAATGTAAAACCAGTACAAGCGATGAGGTAGCATGCGAAGGCTCTGCAGAGCTACAGAGAGCAGCTCTGAAGAAATGTGTCTTCAGGGCAGTCCTGGGCTGGCAGAGAGATTCTGCCAGAACAAATACGGACTCCCTTAGGCAGGACTGTCAGCTGTCATATGTCCTCTGTGCACGTGGCCTCTATCTCCTACGAGATGACTCTTGTTTTTCCCATTAGCTGGGAAGTTGCATTCACGTCAGACAGAAATGGTCTACCTCACAAACTGCCTCTGAAGCAGTTCAGTGGTACAGGTCTTGCAGTGTGAGCCCAAAAGGAAGAATAAACTCTCCAGGTGCTTGTTGTGCTTCACTGGCCCAAAGTGACTGAGGTACATGGACTTCAGGGAAGCCAAGCTACTGCTATCAGCTGGGAGCCTGATCTGCGTTTATCTGTAACGTACTGATCTTTCTATAACTTTGTGATATAATAATTGTCCTTAGTTAAATTATATTCACAAATGATTAATTCAACAGTTGTAGTTCCCACAGTGCTAAAGCTTGTTGACTTCATATTCTCTGGGTAAATTATTTGTGGCTTAATCTGCTGGCAAAGTCCCAATGGTTTTGAGGAAGTTATACGAACAAAATATTGTCCTGAATAAGTAGATTTTCCTCTCTAGCTGACAAGGTTTAAATATCTATTGATGTAAGTGCAATCTCTGTACTATAGGAAGATGGCAGTTTAAAGTCAGTGAAGCATTTCTCATCTCACCTTCCTTCTCCAAACACTGACCCTCTATAGCCAGGGGAAGTCAGTCTGCAAGAAGTATCAGCTTATTCTCCCACAGTTCCACTTATTTTTGTCTTTGATTCTATTAGGTCTTCCAACAAAGACATGGTTAGTGGCAATTTTTAGTGGCTTCTGTGAACTGGGAATCAGACCTGCTGCAAGAGTTGAACAAATCCACTCCTGACACATCTGCAATCTTGGAGCCACACAACAGGCAAGTTCCTATGTCTTCTCCTTCCCTTTTGACTGTTGTTTTCCATGCAGCGAGGCAACTCACACTGCCTAGCAAAACTGGTGAATGCAGCAGGAGAGAAACAGTTTGTCTGACCAGCCACTACACATTGGTAAAGTCCTGATGACCTCCTTGTTTGATCACAGAACAGAGGTGTCATAGCATAAATGTGCCTGCGTATGAAGTGCATGTGAAGTGGGGGTGATCCTGTAATACGAATCTGCAGCTGAGAATATGTCTTCTGAGGGCAGCTCTCCCTGGAACCATCACATGGATACAGCAACCATGCAAGGGTTCCGATGGTGGAGTTGTAGCTGCATGCTGCAGACGGCCTCCTATAACTTGGCAAACCCATGGACTGGGCCCAAGAGTGGAGAGACACTACATACGCTTTGTCACATCTTCACAAGAAACAACCCAAAAGCCGCTGCTCCCATTCAAGTGCATAATTTTAAACTTCCAATCTTCTTTATGGACCTGTGTGATGGGCACCATGTCTCCCTGCAGTCTAATGTTAAATCTGTAGCCCAACTACTGCTGAATATGTCAGATGAAGTAAAAGACAGGAAAGAGGAAATTTTAAAGGAGCAAATTAATGGCTAAATTAATGCTACAGCTCCTCCTACAAATCCTCTCATACAGGCTCAGCAGGTTTGTCTTGTTTATCCACCCAGCCTGTCCTGGAAAGGGACCTCCTACCTCCTTCTTCCCTATTGCTGTTGCTATTAAGAGAGATTTTTGTAGTATACAAAAGCTCTGATTGTCCTCTCACTTATACTAATTTTGCAATTGTGTAAATCCATTGACCTGAGCAGAGTTATTTTTGATTGACACTAATACGTGCTGGAGGAGAATCAGGTTTTAAATGTCTTTGAAGGCAGACAAGCTTGGAAAAAATAGTCTTACTTTTAAACTCCATAATCATGACAATGTCCTTTTGTGCTGTACTGTTCATTTGTTATTTGAATTATATTTGTCAAACATTCATTCAGGTCAGATATTTGTATGTCCATTGTGTACTACCTTGTAAATTTAACTTAATTTGTTTGTAGTTTTTCTTTATAAATAACCTCAGTTCAAAGTTATTTTAGAGGTTTTAAAGACCATGAAGCCAAAGTGAACGCATATGAATGGCTCAAGTTCCTAAAGCTTCAATATCTTCCAGGATTTGTCTTACCATGAAATTAAATGAGTCGTTTATATCGTACTATGTGATGTGATCATTCTGTTACCATGATGTAGCTAGACAAGAACTCTGTCAATGATTTACAGTCATATGGTTCTCCCCATAAATCAGTGTAATACACAGTTTCATATGGATAGTCTTCAGTTTAGCCTCTTTTATGAAGTATTCCGTTCAGCTGAGCTGTGTAAAGTACTTCGTCTAACCACCAAAATGAGTCATTACAGTGTTATAATTACTCTTTTCTATTTATTTCTTTTTTGTTGCCACTAGGTCAATTGCTTACCTTCGGGCTTTTATAGCAATAGAGAGACCCTTCCCCTCTTAAATCCTTTGTTTTCTACTCCACAATGTATCATCGGGCAAAGCTAACACTCAGTTGACTTCATTCTGAATTACTCAAGCAGCTTCCTGAAAATGATTCAATAGCTTAATTTTTGTGGACACTTTCATCAAAAACTTTTGGCCTCATTACTGGCTTGGCTTTGCGCAGGATTACAGCAGAAATTGCAACACTTCTTTTTTACTGTGTTGTGTGTGGCAAGTAAGGGCTTACAAGCCTGTCCAATACAGTGGTCTTTTGCATATTTTAGATGCTGTGGTCTCTAAAGAACCTTGCCAAAGCCCTTGCTATGTAGAGCCAATGTAGTATACACATATATGTGTATTATATATGCATTCCATGTACTGCAGTGAGTCAGCTTGAAAATCCTAATGAAAAATAAGAAGTTGCATTGACACTGTGACCTACACTTTAAAAGGAACAACTTGGTTATTCTGTGCTGTTAATTTTTTGTTTAACCAGTACACATCACTGCTGAGCTATAAAGTCAGAAGATTTCTTCTATAATACAACATCTATTGACACTAATGGATCCTCTCTCTTTGAAAAATAATGTAGCTTTTACCTGGTGTGAACCTGTTAGCAACTTGACTTACTGTTCACTGTAGTTAGAAGAGATTATGTTAAATGTGGCATCATCCCCTGGAAAAATATACCAGGGAACGTTTGGTGCTGTTCCAGCTCTGCATTAGCCCAGTTAAACATGCAGTTAGCCAATATTATACATAAGTCTAAAATAACTGTGCAAATTAGGTGCATAATTGCATCCATAAATTGTTGGAAAATCTGGCTTTTAAATTACACATCATAAACAATAATAACCCACTAAGATGATTGCTGTCAGTTTACCTTTCCTAAACTGTATTTCTCTTTGTCCTACAGAAGAATCAAAGGATGCTCTCTAAACATAGCAGGGAGCAAACTTCAAATCAGCAATGAAAGTGTTTGTTCACAAAATACGTGAACAAGTTCTGAGTGTCACTGCTGTAAGGAGCTGTGGGGCCTAAATGTTACTAAAAGACAGCTGCATTTTTGGTAGAGTGAGTCCATCAGCTCGTCTTAATAGTCTAGATGTGTTATCTGTATCAGAAAATTCCTGTCTCATCTAGTCCTGGAAGCTGGGAGGATGTACAAAGAGAAGGATGTGTCTATACCTTTGCATCATACAAACACAGGACCTGGGTTTTGGTCTGGCAGTTATGGCAGGTTTTCCCACCCTGTATTTCTTTACATTACTTTGCATAACATTTCTGTTTCAGACTGACCTTGAAGTCCTAAAAGTCATTCTTATTACATTCAAATCACAGTCACAGTTGCTATTATTTATTTTTGAATATCCATAGTTAGAAATGTGGGGGTTTTATTATAATTACTGCTGTTATTATTATTATCTCACAAACTTCAGAATCTGACAAAGTGAGGAATAATCTCACTGGGATACTGACTCCAACCCAGTGCAGAATGCCAATGAAATAAAAAGAATCTATTTAAAACTTAATATCAGAATGACCTGATAGTGGTTCAAGATAGACAGTAATTAATCTAACCATTAACATAAAAGCCAATTTGGAGGAAATTTGTCAGTGTGTGACAACAATAGAAAGCTCTGACCACCAAAAGAAGTGATAGAGGATAGAAATAACACTTAAAGCTCACACCTCCAATTACTATGATACTGTCTATCTTTTAATAATGAGAACACAACAGGGAGGTATATGAGCTTTTAATGGCACTTAATAAATGAGTTGGCTTGCAAAACAGCTGCACATCCTTTTGTGCTCATAATGGTTTGACAACATTTTGTCTAGAGGGCTGTGAAATTTTCCTAGCCCAGCCTGTTAATCTCAAAAACAAATGTTGCTTTTCAGTGAGAAAGCTGCACAAACTGACTCTCCCTGCTTGTGCACTGTCTAGCGTGAGCCAAGAGCTGAAGCGAAGTTCGTCAGAGCCCTGAAGCAAGGAGTGACAGAATCACCATTAAAATGCATGAATCTCAATAACTCTTGAAGTCAAAGGAATGATTCTGAAAGACACAGCCTTGGTCAGGTATGGATCTGATGGAAAGTTTTACTGTTTGGAAGCTTGTGGACCCTCTGTGGAGTGCTATCTAATACAAAATTCAGGCTTGGGGTCCCAAGGCACTGTTCCACTTGCACGACTGTGCAGTAACTCCCTTTCCACCTTCATTCACAGGTAATGCTGGCTCTAGCAGGTTTATTGGAAAAAGGAAAAAAAAGAAGCCCCCATTCAGAGTGAATGTTACAGTTCTAGATAGGCTTTAGAAATTTAAATACATGCATTGTTAGATCTGGGCTCCAAGTCCAAATAATGAATCATATGTGTTAATGGGAAAGCCCATAATAGCGTTGCCCTGGGTGTGTACAGAGTGATAGAAATTCTAATGTATTTTAAAATTAAACTTGACCTACAATCCTACTCCAATCTCAGATCTGTACAAAGGCATTAATTGGACTTATTCAACTAATTACTTGTTATTAAACTCGTGTAGAGACTGTAAAGACTTGGACAAGCAATTATTTTCTATAGACGACAACCTGAGTTTTGGCAATATTATCTGAACCGGGATAAAAGTTCTTAAACCTTCAGAAGCTGAGCCTGCGGCAGCCAAGCCTATGAAGCCAAAAGATTATGCCAATGTTCTCATGGTTTTCATTTTGTTATGTAGGATGAAATTATGCCAAAATATTATGATACTGTATCAGAAGTTGCGTGCATGTTCTCTATACAGAACTATGAGTTTTCAGCAGCCCATCCTAACCTAAGCAGCAATAGGCAGAGATGTGCACATCTCACATAGTGATCTGAATGATGAAAGAGCTGATAGCTATAAGAGCTCTAGAAGCAAAAGATTTGTCTAGGCAATGGAAAAATTAAACACCACCAGTGTTTCCAGCCTGTGATCAAGTCAGAAATCCTTATTTCTTTTTTTAACATGTGTTTGCTGTGCGGTGCTAACAGCACTCCCAGGCATGAAATAAAGGTAGTGATTTTAGTTTGTGTACAGATAATGCTCCCGTGTGTCTTTGGGTGGCTATGGCCACTCAGAGGGATGAGGACCAAACCTTTGGTCTTTTTTGGGGGTTAGTGATGGTTCTTCTGTCAAAGACAAGAAGAAATAATGTTAAGTTTTCCTTTTTCCAGTGAAACACTACTTAAAAAATGAAGTTTTAGAAACATCAAGGAAAGCCCACTGATCTGCACAAGGTCTAGAAAGTTGAAGGACTTGGCTCTGATAAGATCAACAAATCTGACTGTTCTGCCACTGACAAATAATGTAGTTAACTGCATAGATACAGTCTTGAAGTGTCTCAAAGCAAAATCTTTATCTAATTTTTCATAGGTAACACAACAAAAATATTTCTTTTCCACCAAAAATTTTGGTTCCATAGCATCAGCATTTTCCAGTGGAAGACTCTTCACCTGAAAATTATTTGGTTGCAGTGAGATACACCAGTTGCATCTGCTGGTGATAAACCCATGTATTTCTGTAGCTCCATCCCTCTGAGTATTCAACTAGTTCTCGAACACACTCCCTGTGAGGTCAGAAAATGCTGTTCTCATTTGACGATGAGGAAACTGAGTCACAAAGGGGCTCAATGATTTTCCCAAGGGGAACAGGAAGTGTACAAAAGGGGTAGGAACTGATCCCGGCTTCCCAAGCTCATTAGCCTTGCTCTTCAAATGTAATGACTTCTTACCAAGTTGACTGAAAACAATTTCTGCAGTACCTTTGCTATAGGCGGGGACTCATGCTGTTCTGAGATTTGAAAAGCTTTGGAGTTCTCCGGCAGGAGTTTAGATCATTAAAAAATATAAAAATTAGGACATTTAGGAAGTGAAAAGCTTTTTTTGCAGTCTCTCCTTTTTTCCTTCTGGAGTCTAACAAGTTCCAAATGTTCTGGAGCGCCTATTTTCATTGAGTTTTGTATTGGAAGTGTTGTTCTTGTACATTGCTACACTAAAGTATTTACAGAGAAAACAGTCTAGTCTGGAAAAATAACAATTTGTTCACAGGATCATATAACATATTTGCCCAAATGGGCTCTTGGGAGTGAGAGCAACCAATCCATCTTCTCTCTGCAATGATTTTGCAGTCTCTGATTTCTCTTTTCACCCATGAAATCTTCGTCCTGCTCCCAGTGCCAACTATACTCTGTCCCACTATTAACAGGAACAGCAATAAAGGAAAAATAAACTCCTTTTAGTCTGTAAGGCTTTCTGAGAACAGTACAGAGCAAACAGCTCATTATGCTTGCGTGTCAGCGTCTTGAGAGAAATGCTGGCAGCCTAGGGAAAGAAGGAAGAATAAAAATCCCATCAGAAAAATATTCTTTGCTCTGTATAATCCTTCTTTGCAACTCCTGAATTTAGACTTCTTTATTAAAGGGAATGAGCAGAGTACATGCAGACCTGTGCGCGGTTTCCCTGTTTGTGCATCCAAGGTATGACACAATAAGGACAAATATCCGGAGGCAGGTTCAGAGACATTGAGTCTAGATCTTTAATTAATAGCTGGAGATCAATTACATAATACCTGAGCAAATAGACACGTGCATTCATTATCTGAAAACAAGAACTCTGCAATTACAGTCATAAAGAAAATGTCAGAAAACAAGAAGCAACAAATACCCATTGTGGAATTAATAAGAACAGTAGTTCCCCTCCAGTGGTCACTGAGTAAGCAAACATTCTGGTTAAATAAACTGAAATGGAGCATATCTGGGCAACACACTTATGTGCTGGGTCAAAGCAGAGGTTAAATAAAAATTTGTTTTAAAAAGACCCAAAAGAACACAATATGACTCCCTAACCCATGTACCACATGTTGTTAAAGGAGCGAAGAGGAGCGTTGGGTACTTTCATGAGCGTGCTGTGTGACTTTGAAGTGGAGCTGTATGGAAAGCAGGGAGCATTCGTGTTTACCCCAGGCTCCTAGCAACTTCCCTGCACACAATTAATCTTTGGCACCGAGGATGTATCGGCACTCGGCAGCCAAACACAACTCACCCCTGCCAACACCATGGTGACGGGCTGACCCTTTCAGAACACATCAGCATTAGGATTTCAAAAAGGGCAGATTTTCAAGGTCAATGTTTATTTCATGTAAACCAGCCACCTGAGGTTTCTGAGGTGCTGATCCTTAATTGGTCATTACAATAAAAACACAGGAGTAATTTCATATTAGACTGATGCCTCAGCATGTAATCCCAATTTAGGTCACTTCATGACCAATGGATTTTTGCAGCTTCAAATGCATACTTGCATGTCTAGTAAATAGATGCATTCAGCCACTCCAGAGTAATTATTGTTACTACCTTTTAATAAATAACACAAACCAATGTCTAGCAGTTGAGTGCGGTTGGAAAGATTTATTACCCATATTCTCACAGCTCTATGGTGATTAATACAGACAGTGATTTTGGGGGCTATGCAAATAGCCCTGTGTAGTCATGTGAGAAGGAACCACACGTTGACTCCAGGTTCCCTCAGAAGGTAAAAGCAAGAATTATTCACAGAGGTAAAAGAAAGGGGGTTTTGTCACTGTAAAAAAGCCTCTGACCAACCCAAGGACATGGGCCTACTGAGGCTGAAGGGGATCCAGCTGCACTCAGAAGCGCTTAACACAAATGATCAGCCCTGAAAGGAGTTGTACTTTAAGCAGATTTCCCTCCAGATTATATACATAGACGTTTTGCACAGTTTTACAGACACCAGTTTGAATCTCTTGCAACTCCTTCTGCCACATCTCTTTTCATTTCCAATGTACCTAACTAATCCAGTAATTAACCATAAAAATAAATTACTTGTATAGATTATATAACAATAACAAGGCAGCATGAGTCACTTTTCTTTGTTCTCACTCACTAGCGAGCAACATCATGGTCTCATTAAATAGGTACCAGAAGTTCAATATGGAGAAAACTCAGATCTCAAGGCTAGATAATTTGGCCTGCATTTGTTTGCCTTTGTTCTCTTTTGTTTCCAGATTAAAAGGGCACCATGTACTTTTAGTTTCTTCAGGTAAAAAAGACATCAGGGAGCTGTTCCTTCATTGACAACTGACCAGTGATGGGTTAGAGTCTACACAATAGTTGCTTGCCTTGCATAGCTAGAATTTAATTTGCCCCAGGGGAATTAAGAATGGACCCCATTGACATGCAAACAATGAGAAACTAAGTCACTAATCCACCACCACAAACATCTGAAAGCTGTCATGAGCATCAGAGACTTATTGTGGACACAATAAGGACACAATCTCAGGCTCTGCAACTACAAAATCAGTGTAATGACTACTCCCAGGTCCATGATGATCTGATCAGCTTGTGTCTACTTAGCACCTTTGTAGAATGGTGCAGACCCTCAACACCCACATCCTTCCATCCTTCCACTGAGTGGGAGATGAATGATTTGGTCTCTTGAATTGCTTCCAAGTCCTTGTGGGGAATAACTATCCCATTTATAGATGAACACAAGATTGCACAGCCTCAGGAAGACCCCGAACCCCCCAAAACCTGGGATATTTCTGGCCACAGCTGAATGACACTGGGGAGATGTGGACAGCAGTGTGAGTATTGCCCCATCTTGGAGCAAGATGGCATTTGGATCACAGGGCTGCAGTTTGGCACTGTGGTGTTCAGCAGCAATAATAGTTTAGGCATTTACCTCCCCTATCCTACCTCTTCTATCCCAATCCTCTTTCTCATTCTTTAGGTATCACCTTCCTCACTTGTGCCAGCACAGATATTTCTGGACCTGGTCTTGGAACCAGACCAGGGAATTCACTTGCCTTGGGGAAAAACTGCAAAAAAATCCCTATGTATTTATTTCGGTCAAATATTTTCACTTGAGAGACATAACTGAGGAAACAGCAGGGCAAAGGGATGAGTGACTGGAGGCAGGGAATGAGAAGAAATGTCGTCTTAAGCCAGGACTTCCACTCAGTTCTTATTTTGAAAATATACGGCCTGAGGAGCACTAATGGGGGTTGGTGCTCCTAGCATTCCAAGTAAACCTGGCTGTGATTTTACTCCAATTTATATTTGTCTACCTTCAGATGCTACCACCTCAAGGGTCGTTGAGAACCAGCCTACTAAAGCATAAAACCTGTTTCAAAATGAAAATTCCCAACAATAAGCAATCCCAGCAAGCTTTCCTCAGTCTCATTGACTTAAAATAATGTGTTATTTAAAAAAAAATAAATAGGGAAGTGCTACAGTTTCACTTTCAACTACAATGAGAATTTGTTCTTTTGTAGAGATGGGCCAACGATGATTTTCAGATTAAACATCTGGATCAACTTTTGGTAAAGTTTTCAAAGGTAACTTCATATTCACTGAAAATGCAGTCAGCAGTTCTTAGAACAGTTCATCACCAAGATGGCAGAAATCTCATAAAGTTAGTTGATCTCATGGGTTTTCCACCACTAGTAGAGTCTTATTTTCAGACTTGGTTTAATATTGTCTATCATAATCAGGTCACTTGAAGACATCTTCACTTAATCATCTGGCAAATGAAGTGCCCAAAGTCATTAGTCATACTGAAAGTGCCTGTGCTTTAAGCTGATTTATACCTGAGTTTGATTATAAAGTTTAGAGTCTGAAAATCTAAACTCCAAACCTGAGACAGGTTATCAGAGGGGTGTTCCTAACTCTGATTTCTTTTACCTTTATTTATTTCATTTATTTCATCTATAATTCCAGCTCTGTAAAATCACATTTCTCTGAATCAGAATTACTATACATTTTATGTAAATGAAATGACATTATGATGCCAATTGGCTCTTGAGTCAAACTAACTAGCAAAGAATTTAATTATATCCATTATTAAATGTTTGTGCTCCACGGATCCAACTTCTTAAAAACAACAATGATGAATTTACAGATTCCTATTACCATCTGTTGCACTCTCTCCAAGTCTGGCAGGGGGTGGAAACCTTGCTGAATTAAAAATATTGCTATTTAAAGTCTTCCATGTATTCATTTCCTTAGACATGTGAACTTGCTCAGTGGCAGAGCCAGCCTTATGGTTTCTGTAACTTTGCTGGCTGCTGAACTTGGAGCCATTTTAAACAACGCAGTGGATTCTCACAAAATGTATTTTTTTTTTAAGCTATATCCCTCAACCACAGACTTAAGTGGACGACTTTTTTTCTTTTCTTTTTTTTTTTTCTTTCTTTTTTTTTTTTGTTCTTATTTATTTCTCCAAGGCTTGAAAAGCAGAATTGCAAGGAGTTAAGAGACGGGAAGAGGTGACTTGCCAGAGTTTCTGGCTTCACTGCAGTCTAGAGTTGTTGCCGGGGCAATTGTGTTCATGGGAGGTCTTTAACTGGCAAAGCTGCCTGCTCAGTTTCACAGGCGCCACAGCTACTTCATTATTTCATCAAAGTTCATTATGTTGGGGAGGGTACCACCAATAAAACGAGATTACAAGTGTCTCCAACGAGCTCTTAAAGACATAATTCCTGGTTTTACCTTTTGCCACATCCCTGTCTGTAGTCCTATAATGCACAGAGAGATTTGCACCTATGATATGGACACAGCTTAATTGAACCAAAAAACTGCTGGGGAATTTGATTCAATTTATCTTGCAACAGAACCTTCTTTTGTTTTCCATGGAGACAGAGTTCTTCATCTGAAAAAGAAATCGGAACAGTTTAATCACATGCTTTCAGGGAGGTGGGAGTGTTTGGGAGAAAAGAAATAAAGCCCAGCCCAGATCTAGAGCAAGACTGATCTATATGAAATGCTTATTAATGATATTTAACTTAATGATAAAGAACTTCCAGGGAGGATTCATTCCAATTTAAGGGGAAATCAATAATCATGGGCCATTTATGGCTCTGTGCTTGGTGAATTACGTCTCCACACTTTGCTTTATGAACTGCCAAGATCTGGTCCTGACAGCCTTAGCATTTTTCTGCTTTTATGCCTGTTTGACCCAAGTTCATAATGCATTTGGTCTTGACATAAAATTATCTATAGGCAAAAAAAGAGAAAACCAGACTCAGTGTGGGTCAGTATTTTTGTGACTGACTATCCTGCCCATACAAGTTTAAAGTAGTTATTCCTACCTAACAGCAGTTGGGAGAACATGGTACTCTGTTTCTCTTAAAAGGTGGAATGGAACAGAAGCACCATTAAAACCTCCATTTATTTCCACATCTTGCTGTGTTTTGTTTTGCTGTGGTTATCTAGGGTCAGATGACTACTCCAAATTCCTCTCTGTTCTCAGAGATGAATTCTCCAAAGATGAATACTGAAATATTTGCTTCCCTGATACAACGTGTATAAGCTATTTGTCTTGGAAGTTGGTCACTACATAATGTATTTCAAGAAAAGCTTTTTAGACAAACTTTAAAAAAAAAAAGTCAAGTTTTAAAAGGTCATTGTTTTTCTAGCTCATATTTTTAAGAGAAATTGACAGATTTTACAGTCCAAAATAATGAGAAACAATAGACAACCTGGCCATGCTGGATTTATTCTGCTACAAGGTATCTCTGTGCTTGTGCAGACCAGACCTGGCATCAATGGATTGAATCCCAGGTTTCAGTGGCAAGGCTAAGAGCATGAGTTTGCCTATTTCATGAGCTAGGTGAAAACTTTAGACCAAGATGTGTAGGACAAATCAGGTCACGTCATAATAACAGTATTCTTTTACCCCAGCTTTCAATGCTACCTCCTAGAATTAAGTAGAACAATAATACATAAGGAAAATTGTCAAATGATGGTTTTTTATCTGAAAAAAAAACCCAACAGTTGATTGATCCAGATTGTGTTGTGTTTATAAATTGCACATCTATGAAGAAATTTTATCCAAAGCCCAGCTTATTACAATTGGATTGTGCATCTATTCTAGACAGATACGTGGGATTTTCTACACAGGCCTGCCTTCTTCTTCCAGTGCCTTGGACACTCCAGGCCTTTCTGAGAACCCTGAACAGTCACATGTTAGACAATATTGTACAATTTATATATATCAGGAAACACAGACTCATCTCTGCTCTCAAGGGCTCATAGTCTTAAGTTTGTGACATGCTTAAAGAAAGCCAAGATTTCATGAGCACACTGGAAAATAAGGTGCACCAACAGTTCCAAGAAGGCACATTTGTTCTGAATGCAAAGGCACATATCTTACTCTGAATGACTGGGTTAACCACAGCTATTTCTGATTTCATTCGCACTGTTTCAGCTCTGAAATGCATGTCCAGACAATGAGATGGAGAAGTGACAGAGAGGGAGCTACAGACTGCTCCAGTGAATCCACCAGCTACAGGTATTGTTCAAGTGAAAATTAAAATTGGCATGAATTCCTGAGGCAATGAATCACCGTCCTTGTGGGCTTCACTGTCTGCTTTGAATCATTTGTTTACTAATATTTGAAGTGTGTTGGTATTTTCCCTTGTTAAAAGTGTTTACTACAGGAATGCTATTGGCCCTGGAGTCTTAATAACTCTGGATGCACTTTGTTCCAGTGGGCATCCAACTGTCACCATGACCCATCTGTCAGGCAGTGAAGACAGGGTAAGATACAATATCTTAGAGGTCAACTGGAAACATGGAAGTTGAGCTGGCCTCGCTCTGCCCTGTTTTACCCTGAAACATGGCCTTCCCAAGGTGTGGTAAGACAGGTTTTTTCGCTAAGTATCTTACAGTTACCTTTATCCCATACTCCACCACTGTTGTTGAACACAGTGCACTGGTGAAGTTCACCAGCTGCTCACGTCATCACTCATTATGCTTAGCACCGAACAATATATTTCATTTTACATGTTGTACCAATGAGAAAGAGAGAAGTGGAAGCTCTAGTGCTGGATTATCTGTTTTGGAAGGGTAAGGTTGGTTTCAGCCCATTTTATGCTTCCCCTCTTCCCTTGATTTCCCATGTCCCCTGAATTCAGTGATCGAGTGAATAGTTTATTTCCCAGATGCTGCCCCTCAGCACAATATCTCAGCTATGTGACTTGAGAAGATTGTGTAGAGAAGATGACACCCCCATACGCACACATACTGAAAAACTATTTGTGCACCTTGAAATCCAACTACAGGACTGCTCGATTTCCCAAAGCAAGGGCTCTGTTTTTCAAATATCTTGGTATTACTGCTCTGTTCATTACTATATGATAATTTCTCACTCTATTTTCTCAATGTATTTTTTTGCACAGACTGTAATTATTACAGCCCAGCTTCTTCTTTTTCATTTTGATCCTTTGTAAACCCAGTCATTACTGCCTCAGACTGGCTTCCCAAAATGTCAAGATTAAAATGGGGCATGAAAGCTTATGCAAGAGTGAGTCAGTGGAGCAATTTGAACCAATAAATATCAAAGCAGTCTCTAAGAAGTAAGCAATTCATTTGATACCACATCTTTCAACAAGTCTTTAGAGGATTTTCCTCTGCAGGGTTACACCCTGATATTTACGTCTTGATCTCTCCACTGTGCAAAAGTCGTAGTTTGCCTCATTAATGTGATGCTCTGTCAGGCAAGCATTTCTGTCTGCAAAGCACATCAGATTACCCTCCATTCTTAGCATTCAGCAGTGATTTGCAGCGCTATCTGCTATCAAAACAAATATTCCAGAACCTTGGCTTGTACTACTTTCTCTGCAATTAGTGATATTTTATTAGTTAATTAATTAGTTAATGTCAGGTACTTGCCAAGAAATAAAGAATGTGCCAATATTCATTTTTTATGTCACTGTAGGTAAATGAGTTGTCAAGACAAAACCTTTGATATAAAACTGCCAGTATGACTTGGTGAGTATAATAGGGTACAAAAACAATGAGTCTGTTTTCACAGATATGTCCTGCTGCTACTGCTTTTTTCTTCACTGCTTTCAATCTGATGAGTGTAACAACTTTTGCCTTTGATTTTTTGCCATGGACTCCTGCACCATTGTCTTTTTCTCTTACGTTATCCCATTTTCTTGCCAAGGCTATGTTTTACTTTACTCCTATCCAGGGACCATTCCATAAAAGCTAAGACTACTTGAAGCAAGATTGCAGTACTGGAAAATTCCAGCTCTTAAGAGTTACTCAAAATCTGAATTTCTCAAATGACATTTCTGTCTACAAAAGGCCAAATTAAAACCTTACTTAAATGCTACTTACTTGACTCAGGATGAGGATGGAAAAATATTCTTTTATACATACCAATCTATGTTTATTAATAATTAGCCCATTCACTCAGTACAAGGTGTATCCTTGCTTCATTTGCACGTTATATTCATTCACCTCATCTGTTTTATTCTGTGTCTTACAGGCTTTTACTACCTTGTATGGTTTTGCATGTCTATGTCTGTTCCTCTGTATCTTGAGGTCGTTTCAAAGAGATCACATTTTAGTGACTCCTCCTAATTTCTCCCTGATTTAATTAACAGACAGTGTAAAATAGTATGATTTGTTTCCTGCTTGCACTTGGATTCTATGCAAGCAAATTACTCTAGATACACATGAGGTATTTTATTATCAAGAGCAAGAAGAATTATCCATGAGAAAATCTATTTCCTCAAGTGGAAATGTTTGAGAACTTCTGATACAAGATTACTTTTGCAATATGTATGCTGTGATTTATCCCATCCAACAGTATCACACCTTATATTTAAATAGCTTTTGCACCTATGTTTGTTTAAAATAAAAAAAAAATTACCTATTATCAGGAAATGTTGCAGTGTTTTCCATATCAAAATTCAAATCTTATTTCATACTATTTTTATGTCTCACTTTCTAAGGAAAGAAGCTTGTTGTTTCACTTCATATGCATGGTTTCTCTTCACATTTCTACTAAATGTTGAATACATGAGTTAATTTAAACTATATTTTATAGAATGGTGGAAGGCTGAAAGGTACTCACCTTCAACAAGTATTGAGAAAATGGGTAACCAGGGAGAGAAAAGAGTCCCTGAAAATGCTTCCACAGAAAGAAAAAAATGACAATGTGAGCTTTCACATTTACTAGACCTTAAGTCGCCATTCCTGGAAAATGAATTTTTTTCTTTATGCTTAGATAACTTTTTGGTTAAAAAATATTCTAACTCCATGAGGGTTTAGCTTTCATTTAGGGTAAAAGAATATTCAATATCCAGTTCAAGATTAAAGGCTGACGAAGCTTTACGACTTGACCAGCACTGAATAATCCACGGAAGCTGAACATGCCAGAACTTTAGGGACAAGTGTCCTAAAGACAACAGTGAAGAGCAGCTGTTTGAACACTGAATGCTTTTTCTAATACTTTGTTCATTGTGTACCTCTCATCCCACCCAATAATTAACACTGGCAGCCTCATATTGGTGCTTTTGTTTTCGCTATTTGTTTACCTATGATGATATCACAAAAAGCATACACATTTCATTATCTCATCTTTTTATTTTTATTTTTATTTGGCTCTGGGCCTGTAAGTACTAATACAAAATCATTAATTGTACAGTAACAAGCCAAGTGCTTTAAAATGCACTTTGTAATAAAAGGGTATTAATTTTTTAAAGACATACTAGCAGAAAGAAATAGGGGAAACTTCATGTGGTTTTCTTTGGCTAGAGAGAAGTATCCGCAATTCTGATAATAGTTGCCTGGCTTTACAAAAAATTGTGGGGGCAAAAATAATGTTGCTGCATTTTAAGTAAATCAATCACTTCCAGTGAAGTTTAATGAAATCTCACCTGTGTCATTTTGAATAAGGAACAAGTAGTATGGACATTTGCTGTGCTCAGAAACCTTGTACTTATGTGAACAGAAATCAGGCAGTTTTATGAAGGCAGTTTCTACTAAGGCAAATTTGAAGATAGGAGTTAGTCCTACCATTGCCAAATCTGGGATAACCTATTGCCCCAAAGATGGCAATATTTCACAGCACTCGGTGATTTACTCAATTTCATGTAGCTGTATGGAATGGCACGGAGGCACATGACTCATGGATATTTATGCACCACAAATCACGGTGTTAAAAGAAGTGCAACTATCTTAGCTTCTCCTAATAAATCTGTTCCTGTCAGAGAGGTGCTTCAGGACATTTCCTGAGCCTTTGAGGGGGAAAAAAAAATCACATGTAGCAAAATTTGCAGAGAAAAAAATCCCAACAGTCCCTGCCTTGATGCTAATAGGGGATGACTTTATTTTTCCTGGCTACAGCAAATAGGTGGCTGTGATGTTCGGAAGAGTTTTCAGAGGGGAGCTACCTCCCTGTATCCTGGATTGGCTGCGAAGCATCAGGGTACCACCTGAGAACAGGCAACACTCATTCATCTTCTTCTTGTCCCTTCACTTTAGTTTTGGAAAGTTTCTTACGTCTGAATTTCCCTTACAGGACTTGCTGTAAAAAAGGGGAAAAGAATATCTCTTGAAATCAGTAAGGCCCAATGAAGAAGACCACATGACCACTGTATTTTACAGTAAATCCAAGACAGGAAAAGCAACAAACACCCTAAGCTATGATCCAGTAAGAAAATCTGAAGGCAAAGGGCTATTTTTGCAGTTTATTGATAGTTATTTTAAGAAGGTATGTAGGAAGTTCTGGGATCTCCCTCCTTTCATAAATGCCAGATACACTTAAGAATCCATGCCATGAACATGTTTTTCACTGTTAAATGATTAAAGTTGGATGCTTCACATGAGCACAAGTTCATTAATTTTCTTGTGCTTGTTAAATCTTTCTCCCTTTAAATGCAGCACTTACTTTTTGATGGCAGAATTAATTTTCCAAAAACATACAAGGAAAACAGTTCTTCTTATGGAACTTAAAATAAAGAAGGAATAGATTCTTCAATAAATTTTGCCTTCCACATCTGACTTTCCTTGTCCAGCAACATTTAATAGAACATTACAGACATTCCCCATTAAATTAAAATTCATAGAAATCTTATACAAGGGCTATATTTGAATCCATTTTATGGGCCTAATGGTCATTTTTTTCCCATGTTTTTCTTAGTAACTGAAAGTTCCTTCTGTGGTAGAAGCTGCCAAAACAGCAAATACAGAGAATTCCCCAGGGAGTGCCACACAAATTCCACTTCTCAGACTGGCTGCCATTTCATATTGATCTCAGTCATGATGAAGTATTAATTTGTACGCAGTTGAATGACTGTGTTTTTTAAAAAAACATCTAATTCAAATAGCTATGAAGCCTTGGCAGCTCTTAACAAAGATGAATTCTTGCTTCACTCTCCTGTGAACCAGCTGTTGGCACCAGCTATATTGTGGAGAAGGAGAAAGATCTCCTAGGTCATTTAACTCAGGTCAGTACTGTCACAGAAAACCCTGTAATATAATTTATCTAAGGAATTCATCAATCTATACCTTAATAGTTAAACTTGTAGCTTTCACTTTCCAAATATAAGCTTATTTCAGAACGTCACTGCTGACAATTATGATCCTCCTCACTTAGAGCTAAGCTCGCTCATGGGCAATTTAGTCCCATCCTTTTTTGTGTTAACATTGTGCTTTAATGAATAGTTTCCCTTCCCTCTCTGTAAACTGTAATGTTTATAAGGAACAATCATATCCCCTTCCTTACTAAATCTTGTCTGATTTACTCTGATTAAACAAGGAAAGCTCTTTAGTCTTTTCTCATATTAAAAGCTACTCTTTTCTCTGATAGTCTCAGAAGAATAAGAGGTCTTCTAATGACAGCGAATGTTCTTTTGAGAGGAAATGATAATGACATTTGATGATGACTTTACAAAAAAAAAAAGATACTTCACAGGAGTTTTTTTTCTGAAAGTGGGCAGAGCCAGGAATGATTGCATGGAATTTCCATACCATTAATATATATTTTCATTTTCTGTAAGTTTAACCTTCATTTTGACCTTTTGGATTTTAACATATTTGCTTTTGTGGTAGTGTTTGTAAGGCTGTTGGTATTACCCTAAATGGCTGTTCTGTAAGGTCCACCTTAATCCCAATGTAACATAACTTTTTTTTTGCTTGTGAATAGGAATAATAAGGAATTGACATTTTGCCAGTTATATGTTATAATCCTTTCAGATAAACCTTAAGGCAGCCCCGTTGTCTCAGGCATGGCAGAATCAATTGCACAATTTGTGGATTTCTGTTTAAGAACTTAAGTAGATGAATTATCATTGTCTACGAATGATTTTCTAAATCAAACCTAAGAAGTGGAAGAAATTAGTAATGATGTCTTATTAGTAACATGAGCTCTATAGCGCTCATATTCTGTGGAGATAGGCCTTTCTGCTCTTGTCTGATGCAACGTATTGCAACACCAGGTCAGAGGAACCATTTTGCATTACAGTGCCCCACTTGGTTTGGGACCTACTTCTTTCTTTAGTAGTCAGCAGCTGAGAGAGGGGGTAGGCTATTTTTGTTCACAAACTCAAGTTTTGGACATCTGACAGGCAAGATGTGGCTTAGGAACTCTGTGCCCTGTGGCCATCAGAGCACCTGTGCCAGGATCACCTACCAAACCTCTGGCCTGCTGGGTACCTGACAATGATATTTTGGGTACATATTTAAGTGATCTTACTGATGAGGTCCTTGACTTAGAAATAGGAGAAGTGGGTTCTTTTCTGAGATCTATTTCTTCAGCCACCTTTTCTCAGTCTATTTAACTTTTTTTTGTGTCATTGCAGGGCAGCAAGGGAAACCTGTCTCTCATTATCTAGTTGTACACTGGCCACCACCGGGGCCTTGATCTCAGCTGGGGCCTCAGGCACCACAGCAGTATAAATACTAATAGCACAGGGGAGTCCTTTGGTGAATATTTTTTGTCATAGATTCTGTAAGATGCTTTAAAGGGTCATTTTCTGATGGGCCTATTTTACAAATTTTACACGTAAATCAAATAAATATGGCAGTAGGGAACAGACTTTAAAAACTAAACCGTTGTGGTAGAGAAGTCAGACAAGCGTATGGCAAATATCCTGATGCTGCTCAGTTGTAGTATGCATCTGCATGAATACAATTAGAACAAAGCTTCTTTATTGAACTGCTTCGGTATGAACTGCTTGTGAGTAATATGACCTCAGTGTGTGCAAGAACATTAGTACAAAATTATTCATCAATAAATCACTCAGCAAATAATTCTCCCTCTCTGACATCCTGATTTCTAATTACCTTGCTGTCTTTCATTTACTAATGGCAGCTAAATCCCCAATCAATTGCCTAGTAGGGAGCCTAGTGAAAAAAACTAATCTGTGGAAAGAGTTTGTGCAAAGTGAGCAACGTGTGATAGACGAAAGAGTTTGAGAAAGGCCACACTGGAGGAAGGTTTTAATGGCTTTTTTCCTTCCTTTCACCCTTCACTTTTCTGGATTTCAGGGATTCTGTTATTCACTGATCTGTTCTTTGTTGCACTGTCCTCAGGCATGAAGAGTGGGGGAGTTTGTAGTGGCAGAAAATAAAGAAACATTTCATGCATTTTACTTTCTTCTCAGCAGTCCTTGAATTTGTATAACCAACACTTTAGTGAGGTTCACTTTTGAAAATATTGAACTGCCAGGGGAGAGAGACACTTGAACAAAAGGTGGGGGAAAAATACTCAGGAGCAGTAACTTTATGAGTGATGCTTCCTGCATTCAACCACTTGTTTTCATATCACATTGTGCCCTTAGGCAGTATCACATCTGGCAGCTGCCAGCCTGCCTGCCTTTACCTTACCACTGAAATAGTCTAAAGTGTTGAAGCAAGGGGAAAATACCTTGTTCAGAAAGGCACACCAGAGAAGTAATGGTTTTACGTGTGCTATTCTGTTCAGCTTTGCAGACTCCAAAATCCTGGGACAAGATGTTGTGCAATTAAAGCAGCTGTAGCAAAAGTGGAGTCACTTTGGTTTGGGCCAAGCACATACTCAGTGTCGTTACACTAATTTAAAAACTGCCCTGAGGATCTAAGGAACCCCTTGCCTTCAAAATATAAATGTACTCCTTCTGCTTCCTAGCTGTATGGTAGTAAAGGAAAGGAGTCAACTGGATTTATTATAATAAAAAGCCCACTCGTTCCTCCCCAGAGAGCACAGAACTGCACCTTACGTATCTGTTCATTTCCTTTTCAAAACCCCTAGGATGGTTGCCCTGACTCTGTTGGTTTCTAGGCACCTTTCCACCTCAATCTGCCTTGCCAAAACCATCAGATATCTCTGTCATGTGAACTAGGCAGTGAGCCAGCAGGTCAGAGCTTACACAATTTGTGGCGCCTACTTAAAGTGTCTGAGATTCTTACCAATCAGTCTGAACCTGGGGGCAAAGTGTAATTCTTTCCCTCTTGCCTGTATTTATAAAATCACACAAAGGTAAAGTACGACACTGGTGGATTTTTATTGGCTTTTATTTTTCTGTATTGGGGAACTCAGAAAACTTACACATCTCTTTGACTACAGGTTAATCCCTGCTTTGCTGTAAAGGTGCAAAGCAGCTCGTGCGACAACTGTTAAAAAAAGTAGGTTGAGTTAAAAGAAATTGTCTCTAGAAACAGCGTGCTTAAAGCAGATTACAGTGTATGAAAGCCTTACTCAGGCTTTAATTACTTCTTTCTCAGGTAACTTTTTCACTGAGCTGAATTTGAGGGCTCTTTTGTCACTTAAGGCTTTCTAGACACAGTGCAATACAGACTGTCTACATAGGATTTCATTGCAAATATACACCTTTTTCCTAAGCCTAAATGGCATTATAATGCTTTAATAGATGTGAATGTGGAAAAATTGAACTGGTCAAAAAATGACCTGGGGAGAAGGAATTTAAAAAAATGCAATTATTTAGTTCCTATTGCATTTTCTTTCTTCTTAACAAGCTGCTGTGTCTTTACACACAGTTTTACTGTGCTCCTCCTCAGAACATTGCTGCACCATTTCTGGTATAACCCAAACACACCCACACCCCCAGCCTGGTTCTTGGCTGTCTTTCCAGTCTGAATTTTTACAATTTCTCCTATGCAATACCTATCAGCCCATTTACTAGTGGCTTGAAAGCATAACAAAGATGAAAGAATAACCCTTCTGCATGCCTATCATTTTCTTCCTCTTCCGTTTGAGACCACAGGGGGAGACTGAATGTCTTGTGCTACCTGACTATTCTATAACCTCCCTATGGCAGGGGCTATATGGATCATATTGTTTGTACAGTACAATGCAAGAATTTGGCACTTGTGGTTTAATAAATGTTCCAGGCCCCAGGCATGTTCAAGCTGGTTTTTGGCAGGGGTGAATCTGGTGGTTTGCCGGGGCAGCAGGCTGCTGAGCGGCCCTGGCCATGCTGCCTGCTTGCTTGCCTGCAGATGCCAGGCTGCCCCTCCAAAGCGGGGCTTGGAGCTGTACAGCAACAGCAATAAACACCACCGCTTGCCTTTTCTTCTCTCAGGAGCTGAAACACATGGCTTGACTTTGCAGGGTTTTTTTCATAGCTCCCCAACCCACAACTGCCCCTTTCTGCAGGACAGAAGCTGTGGAGCATCAGTCTGGTGCTCTGCCCTCATCCCAGGAGCAGCACGGTTTGGTTTTGCTGCCAGGCTAGGGACCCCAGGCTGCCCCTGGGTTCCCATCACTCAAACCACTCTGGATGGCTCCCTTTCCTCCTGTCTGCACCGAAAACACATTCAGTAAAAGTGAATTCCCATCTAGCAACTGCTTAATAACTGAAACTTCAGATGCTGTATGTTGCCACACTCCTTTTACATATGCTCAATACATTTAATCATAAAAAGAGCTCATGTATGGAAAACACATGCCTACTGTGGGTAGGCCAGCATTATAGCTCTGAGTCAAATAAACTACCATGGATATACCCCACAATTCCAGGAAACTTTTTCTTTAAGGTACACACAGAACATATAAACGAAGTTATAAAAATCAGCTGTGCTATTTTGCTTCATTTCATGCTTCAGTTGTTTGGGTTTCTTTCACCCAGAAATGGATATTTCCCCAGGCTCCTAATAGTGTCATTTATCCTTCAGCGATAGATTTTTTTTTTTTCTCTGCAGTATTAATTTGTACACCAGAGCTGCATTACCATTAGGACATGGGATGAAAGCCACAGCAGACTTGTAAACTTTTCGTTGGTTTTTTTTTTTCAGGCATCTGCAGGAAAGGATCACAGTTCTTCAGTTTTCTAGGAACATATAACAGCTTTTATGACTGGAAAAAAATACAGGGAGCAGGCTAAAGTTGGGCCTACTCAAGCCCAACAGGGCCTAGCAGAGGCCTGGCAGAGGCCTAGCACAGGGTCGGTGTTAGAGTAGCTGCCAGGGTGGTGTCAAAAGGGAGCAGCACTGCCAGCACACACTGTGCTGGGGAGAAAGAGGTATTTAGATGGATTCTGAGAAAATAATATGAGAAATGAAACATGTTGACATGCAGCACAGATATCTGCTTCATCCCCTCTCTGCAGGTTCGTTGCTGATAAGCACACAGCAGCATTAACACCTCTTCTTGCCAGCCCTCCTGTCAGGGGCACCAGCCCAGCTGTGACTGTGAGCACCTGAGTCTGGCCTCCCCTCAGGCTGCCATTCCCCAGCCTTGGGATCAAGTGGCTTGGAAATGATTTTCTTGTCTTGTGCAAAGGTGCCATACTGACACATACTCTCCCTGAGGGATTTATGAGGGATTTACAGTCTGATTAATAAGGAGTAAAGGGTGACTGATGGAAATACCAACTGGGTAGATATCCCTGAGCCCTGGATGGGACAGAAAGCTGCAGTACGAGGCCTGGCTGCATGCGTTGTTTCTGGGCTGCTCTGTCCCTTGAGGATGGCCAGATTAGGAGCATGAAGTTTTACCAGCACAGCTACAAGAGTGTTTGGGGCCAGCAGTGCAGGACCAGAGTTACATCACCTACTCTCATGTTTTTCTTACTCATGCCCAGAAGTATGCGGAAATACTCTTCTTCAAAAGAATATTTTGCATATCAATAACCCGCTTCATCCAAGATCTCAAAGGGCTCTATATACAGTCATTAAGTGCAATTCCTATCGCACTGATGCTCATGAAGAAGTTGTAACTTAACTCAGAAGAATACACCCAGGAGACCTGACCCTCTGCACTCTTTCTTAACCTGCAAATTACATTTTCCTTAAAAACAAATAAATGACCCTAAAAATCCCTAAGAAGCTTTAGTTACAGAAAGAACAGCAAGAAGCACAGTCTTGGTTAATGACATCACAAAATCCCATACTTAGACTGGAACTGTTAGAAATGTTCAGGAGCACGTGTGGAAATGTAACGTGGCTTTGCGAAGTCATGGCATGCCCAGCCTATTACTTGCTTCAGTAGCTGGATACAACTAGCTCAGAATTTATAAAAACAGCAAACTGGCTGGGAAACAAGGATGCGTGAATTCCTGGGAGTACATTTCTCCAACGTATGATATTTCCTCTTTGCCTTTGCTGATATGATGGTATCTGAGGCTGGAAGCCTGGAAAGTCTGGCAAATCGTGCTGGCAAACTGGCAAAGTATGACAGTATTCTTGTGATTCTGAATGCAGATACCTTGATAGTGTGCAAGTGTTTTAATCTTGGGGCACGTAATAACTCAGTTCACGAGGATGGGAAATCAGAAGAGAAAAAGGAATTAGCTGAAGTCAGACATATCTCTCTTTTGTTCCACTTTTGCTGTTTTGGTGGCTGGGAGGGTTAGTAGAATTCCTTCCTTACAAGGCTGGCACAATTGTGACGCATAGTATAGGAGAGGAGGATGGAGAATCCCAAGCAAAAACCCAAAATCTGTGTGTATGGCAGATGATCTCATCCCAGACCAAGACTCCCTGGGACAGCATGTGCCCACCTATTTGTGTTTCAACTACTGACAAAGTGTGATAGTGTGACTCTGTAGTGTGCTGTTTCAAAGGACTTTAGCCTACAGTTCATCCAAAACTTCAAGAAAAGGGTCCGCCTGTGTTAGAGTGCACATGTGAAGACTATTTAAGATGATGACCTGTCATTGACAAAATTCCAGAAGAATGCAGGTAAGAGAACTTGTTTGCATCTGAGGTGTCTTGAGTTTGGAGTCAGCTATGTGTGTGAGGTTTATGGTCCCAGATCTGTTACCATTATCGGTATTTGCAAGCTGTTTGTCTCTTCATATATTCCTAGATGGCTCCCTATAAAACAGAATTACCACATTTATGCAGCTTACAGTGCTGAGTACTTCCAGTTCTTCTGTTTCTGTAGTATGATGGTAAAGCAGTTGTGAATTACGTAGCAAGAGGTACATACCATAAAATAGATATGGGCTTGAAATGAGTGACATGTCTCCGTTCCTTCTTAAACCAGTAATATGATAAAGAATATGATTACATAGGTATTACAGGAACTTCAGGAAGCTAGGAACCTAGGTCTTACTTTTCCATCCTCAAGGGGAAAACAAAATGTTTGTAATAATTTCAATGCCACGCTACAAAATCCCCACCGTTCTCACTTAGAAGGCTCACCTTGGGGACCAAATAACAAAGTATGAAAACCATCTACTGGGCCTGAAAGCTCCAAACAAGATTTTGAAATACTTTTCTTAAAGGAAGAGTCCAGACTGCTGTTATGACATCCCTGCCAGTGTCTGATTTTTCTGATACCTGACCCACCCTTAAAATGAGTTTAGAGGTGAAAATAACTGTATGCAAATGTCACATTCAAATCCCAAATGAATAATCCCAGAGCCTGGAAATACAACTATTTACGTAGGACTTGTATAATGATTCCAAAGTCTTTCTCCCACTGTCTGGCCAGTGAATCGTAACACTAAGAAACATGAGGATGGTTTAGTCCTGCTGACCCTTCAGTGCCCTTGTTGTCTGCTGACCCTGAGGACTTTCTCTTCATAACATTAGTGTTAGCCATAGGTTCCATTCTCAGTCTTTCATCTTACAAAATCCTTACGATTACTATATATTCTAACACAGGCTTCTATAAAACACAGGTTTTGTCTTGTTTTTCCCTTTTCTTGTTATTTTTAATGACGAAATTCAGTCAAAGCTTGAAAAATAAGAGTCTAGCTTCTTGATCGATGCAAAATATGCTGATCCAGCATGACCTAGTAGCAGATCTTAAAATGAATATGCGATATTTCAAGCAATTTTCATGGTACAGGCTCCCTTTTTTTAACGCAGGAAACCAGAAAAGAAGCAATGTGAAATGAAATGGTCCCTTCATAGAAAGGCTCCCATCTGAAAATTGTTTTAATTCAGGGCAGCCGTGGGTATAGTTTACATAATAAAAAGCAGTTTTACTGAAGTGTCTGTGGTTATACTAACCCAGCGTAGAGGTCCTGATCAAAGCTGCCTTGCAGCCAAAGTCATCAGCAACCCGACAGCATACTTTTGTGAAAAGGACTTTCTTTCTCAGCTGGGATGGCTCAGACCCACTCCCAAGAAAACCAAAGCTAAGCAGAAAAGACACCTTTTCCACTGGTTCAGTATTATGTATTAAAGATAGGGAGGGCTTGGGCAGTGATGTGCACATTTAGGAAAATAACTGAGCCTCCACAACCAGCCAGAGTTATGGCTTGGCAGACCTGGTGTGAGCAGCCATGAGATTGGGGACTGTCACTTGTCTGTTGAAAGCTCTGCTCCTGTAGTTCCTCTGCTTCACTTACCAGCTTCAGGGAAAGATAATGCTCAACTGAAGTAGGCCTTGATCTCTGCCAAATATATATTCAGAGCTGGGGAATTAAACTGAGAATGCATTCTCCTGATCACAGAATTGATTTATTTCAAAAAATTAAAACAAGTCAGATTGTTTTCCTTTCCATTATTTCACCAACCCTAGTTCCAATCTGCAGGCCTTGTAGAAAGGAAGGTGCAATAATGCGATCTTACTTTACAGTTATATGAGAAAGAGAGACAAGGAGGGACAGACTCCTGAGTTTGCAAAGTGCTTCCCTAGGTGATCCAGGACTAAGCATATCTCAACCCACTAGGAGTCCTTTTTTTTTTAGGTTGCCCCTTGGTTTTTTCATGTTTCCTCCCTCCCCTAGGTATGTCACTTCTAAACATCAACCAAATACTTCTGTGGGCAGAAAATGAAGCCGCTACAGGCCTTGTTCTTTTGAACTAGGACCCAATTTGATTGGCGTCTCTTGACTTTTAGTAAACTGTGTGTTCTGAAGTGTGAGAGAGATCCCTGCAGCAATAATGTCCATATCAAATCATAATTAAAAACAGCAGTGAGGAATGTGCTGAGATTTGAACTGTAGACCTCCCAGGCCTAAAGCCCAAATTGCAAAACAGGACTTTAAAGGCTCATGGAAGCTTTAAACATCAGACATTTAATCACAACTAGTCTGTAGGGATGATTTCCAAAAAAAGAAACAAAATCGCACCACCACAGAGAATAATAACAAGATCTGAGTGTATGTTGTAGCAGAGAGACAGTTTCTTCACAAAGGGGTCACACGCTGTGCATCTACTTTTCTATCTACCAATGACAGCTTGAACATTTTCAAAGACATCTGCAGTGGGAATCATATTGAGCCAAACCTGGGGGAGAGGGAAGGAGGCTCTGAAGCAAGAGTATAGTATGCTTGTGATCCAGTGGCAGCTTGCCATGAGTAGGAGGGCTCCACCCAAAAGTATCAAAAATAAATTAACACACCTATCTTTTCTTAGACTTCTTGGAACCTATACAGGTACTTCTGTCAACCTCCCTGCTACAAGATCCATTTACCCCTAACTGAGGTCAACAAGAAGGTGAACATATAAACAGGTTTAAGAAAGGTCGACTGTACTGGGTCAGGCCAAGGAGCTCTCTAGCTCAGTAGTCTGTCCCTAACAGCAGACACCAAGGGAAGACATAAGAGAGCAATGCGTAAAGGAGGTGATCCTACTCCTTTTTGAAAGAGGATATCTCTAGCTCTCCAGTGAGACCAGAGTTAAAGCAAACCTGAACTGAACATACATTTGAACTGCTATTTTTCTCATGAACCAGAATAGGACTTGAGCAATCTCAGGTACCACTGACGCCAAACCAGGACTGAGCTTAAAATGTGGGATTCTGATGATGTGTTGAAGACAAATTAGTCGGGCACTGGATGCAGCATTGCCCCTAGGTTGTGTATCTGCTTCACTGATAGAGGAGCGGCACTGCCTGCACACCTTCCTGACCCACAGTATTGAATAATCCCAGATGCACTTCCTGATGGGTTAGCTGACCAGCATGAATCAGCCTTATCCTTTATCTGTAGGTACAGGAGGCACATAGGTAAACACTGGCTTTATGTTAATGGACTGGGGGAGGACTTTCATTTCAATGCAGGTTGTTGGACCTTTCTTACAGTCCTGCTTATGTGTTTGATGACCTTCAGAGCTCACTGTGACACTGAGCCTCTTTTAGTCTAATGGTAAACAAACCAATTACTCTAATTTAAGAGACCAATAATTTCATTACATGTTATGAAAAGGACTTGAGCTTTGTGGGATTTCCTGGCCTTTTCCTATGATGTCTTAGTACTGCTGATGGGTGCAGATTATTGGCTGTCACAACTGCGTAGGTACAATGAAGTCAATAGCTACCTGAGCATACTGTTAAGGAGTACTAGAGATACTGGCATCTAGCAATGTGGGAATTTGCAGGCAGAGATTTGAACTTAAGCTTTCTTAAGGCTGAGTTCTGTTGTAACAGGAGAGCTGTGTTTCCCTAATCTTTCTACCAGCAGAGTTGGAGGGTGGGGAAAAGATTTGATCATCCCAGGAACACTCCCTGGTGCTAGTATTTGTCTTAACACTTAAAACGTACCAATGCTGTATTTAAGACAGTTTTCTTTTGGTGGTGGCTGTAGTGGATATCTGATGTCAAGGATTCCCACTGACTGAGGCGATGAACTGAAGTCAGAACAAGACTGGAAAATAACTTGGGAGAAAGGACTATGTTCTCTCCGTTTGAAGAAACTACCCTCTATGTCCCAAAACTGTCATTTAATTTCCTAAGTTCAAGGCTTTTAAGATAAGCTTTTTCTTTCATAAGACCCCAAAGAAGACTGCATATATGTATGTATGTATGCAAATACATGACGAAAACTTCGTGGTCAGTGTCCACCTTGCCTCTGGGTATCAGCCTCACTCTGCCAGTCTTTCAAACCCTGAAAGACAGAGGAGCATTTAGTATGTATGTAGTCATACAGTACAGTGTTCACCACAGAGATGGTACTTAACAGAAAGAATTGGCTCTGGCAGGCTTCCTTAAAGAAACTGTATCCCCATCAATAGAGGGTTTGAAATCTGGAGAATGGTAGTTTGGAAGAACAGACAAGGTTGATGCTGTATGGGGCCCCTGTTCAGTGTGTTGGTACATAAGATAGAGGAGAGAGAACAGAAATTAGTTCATGAGTTCCATGAAGTAAAGTTACAGAATCTACAAATCAAAGATAGGGTAATTTCCCCTTTAGGTGCTGTTTCTTAATCTTTAGGTGCTGCTTACATGAAGTTGATGCTTTCTTCTTCACACATTGCAGCTCTAGCAACCTGTATTTGTCCAAAGCGAGACCTCAGCCACCTTTCAGACCCTGAGAGGATCCTACATCTAAGGACCCACTGAAATTGGTACTAGAGTCAAAAAAAGGGGACAGGCTTCTTCAGCTGGAAGAAGCCTTGCCTTCTGGGATGTCCCAAAAAGGAGAGATGGATTAGGTATGGAAATTATAACTCAGATTCAAAACCAAGCTGTAATTAAACAAATGTGTACATTCTGCAAAAGCAGAGTGTGAGATGAAAGATTTCCTTACACTGTCCTTTCTGGCCACTTAGCCATTCCATGTTCTAGATTCAAGCATAAAGCTCAGTTCATGGCTATATTGGAACTAGAATGTGACTGAGAGACAAGCAAGTGAGGCAAAAGAATTATAAAGCCGAGAAAATGGAAGAAAGGGATCATGGGTATGACTATGAGAGGCAGGGAGAGAAAATGGGCAGATGGGTGTAGCCACATACCTTATACCTGCTGAAGTTAATGATGTTATGGGAATCTCAGCCTGAATTTCACTGTTCAGGGAAGCAGTTTGCAGACTGGCTAGGATTTCTGCTTTCAGCCTCTTGTCAGTGCTATTATTCAAGAGACTATTTTGATTTCTAAAGAGTTCTTTCATATCCTCCATCATCAGACCTTCCTCACACTTGGCTTGGTGTAGGAAGATAGCTTTCAGCATGCTCTTTGGCTCCTCATATGATAAATTGGAAGGAGATAGGAGAAGCAGTTGTTACAAATGTTCCTTTAATACCTGAGCTAGGAATCCTGTCCTACTGAGTGAGAAGAGTGGGACAAAGACTGTATCAGAAGAGGTAGTACTAGGACTGAAGGTCTTAAAAGAGGTCTATGCGTTAGTGAGAGGCAGATAATGTCCAGTCTGTTTTTTTCACATGGGTGGAGGAATGCTCCTGTCGGTACATGATATCCCCAAGAATACATGGGGCAAGAGACTGATGATATCATAATTATTATGCATCTACAGCATCTAAAAGTGACAGCTGAGATCAAAGACAAAATTGGCCTCGTGCTCCTACACTAAAAACAACTACAACATGAGAAAAAAGATTATAAGAGTGCGGGGACATGAAAATGGATCCCACATGTGGCTTTCAAACATCCAAGACCAGGGTTCTGAGCAAACAGCCCTCACCTCCAGCATACTTTCTCTGGCACTATTGTCTTGCAAAGAGATGTTGATTCACCTAGGTCTGTGTATACACACATGTTTCTCAGAGAGTTATTTTTGAGGATTTTGGGGTTGTCTAGTTTCCAAAATGGACTTTGTGCAGCTTGGAGGTTCATATGCCTGTGGAGTACTTGATCTGAAGGAGGTTTATATACTCTTTGTCCTTCTCCCACTTCATTTCATATCCTAATAAACACAGACATTCCTGTTCCAATATGGTACAAAAAAGTTTTAAATAGAAGTGCTCAAACTGATTCAAATCAAGCTACCTTGGATGCTTGGACTGGTGTAGCTTCACTGCTGTTCAGCACTTCACCTGACCTGTTTGGTCTTGGGAGAAATGGGATCTAGTCACCTCAGAAAAGAACCACATTAATGGTTTGTGCTGATGTTTGAGTTAGCATTTTCAGGTCAGGATATTAGCTAGGGCTTTGCCCTGCAGAACTCACCCTCCATCCCTGGAGGGAACTATGACAGCAAGATGCCTTCTATACCACACTAGTCTAAAAATAAGCCACCAGAACAACAGGCAGCAGAACAACTTCTGCAAGATGTTTATGTCCTAAGCTCCTGGCCGACTTCCTTCCTAAGCTGCCACATTCCCCAGCCTGTCTGAATCCCATCTACAGCTTCAAGAGTTTCCATCTCATCTTGTGCACAGTCCATGAATAACTGCCTTGTTATGTATATGCACGGTGGAAGGGTGGGGTGGAAAAAACTCTGGTAGGAGCCTGTCTTGAGCTTGCAGTAAATACTTACCCAACAGAAACATCAATGAGATCTGGCAGCTGTGAGGAGGACTTCTGGAAAATCGTTTCAGGTTCCTAGGAAGTGAGTGCGGCATTTGGTAATGGGTGGGGACATTTTTTCTTTCCCTTGTTATTTCTTGTCAGAGAAAAAGGAAGATCTAATTCCTCATTACTGATATAAGGAAATCCCAGGTACCTAGAAACAATATCCTCTACACCTAGTCTATGCTTGTACTGTCTTTAGAGAAGTCTCAGGAGGAACCCTGAGTAGTGTAATACCAGATCTGTCACTCTCCAACAGTCCCAGTAGCTGTGGGAGTCATAGAAGCTGCTTGTCTAGGAAAGTCAAGCAGCAAAAGGCAGACAGCACAGTAAAAGCCATCAGGAGATATCACTTTAAATCACTGAAATGTTTCTGTTATTCTAACCCTTTTAACTTCTGGGTAATACAAATAAAGTAAAGCAATATTTTGTTTTTCTTTTCTTCGCTGTATTCTGTTTTCTTCCTTGGCATTGGCCCATGACTATTTACCTAGCAGTAACTAAAATTCGAGGATTAAGCCTCCCTCCCTAATTCATAGTAGATGAGTCTTTCAGTACAATATGTTTCTTTTTTTCTACTGCAAAATTTGTTAGCACCTTGTCTTGCAACTACAGTTTACAAGGCACTGAACGCTCCTGTCCCAATGGTAAAGGATGCCACTTAATCTGGGCACTTGAAAAGTAAAGTACTAAAATTTACCAAAATTAAAATTTCATGAAGTTTCACAGTTGTTGGTTTTTTTTACCAAAAAAATCTTTCAGTACTTAACCCCTTGCTCACAGATATAAACATACGCAGTACCTGAGGTGTATAAAGTAATTGTTCCACTGCTCAGCACCGCAGTTTCAGACATAGAACCCAAGAGAGAGATGGCACAGACATGCAGGTGAGAGGTTTAGAATGATCAGAGGTTTAGAAACGCAGCATGAAGATAGAATGAAGGAACTAGGCTGGACAGGGCAAGAGACAGCCAAATACCATATCAAGGTAGTCTTAAGGTACATACAAGATTTCCCCAAGGAAGCTGGTTCTTAAATGGTTTCCATGTTCAGTTGGTATTATGCAAGAAGAAATGGACTTAGATGAAAAAAAAAAAAGGGGCAAGGGCTTTGAGTTTAGACACTGATGATCCTTCAGTGCTGGATGAGATTCCACAAGCAGCCTATTTGATCTCTGTCACTGGAGAAGCTTACAACCATTTTGTTTGAAGTACCACCAAGTGTTATTGCCAGCATAAGAGGTACAAAGCAGTCAAGCAACCTCCCTCCTCCTGGAAGTCACCTGCTCTGACAAGGTGTGAAAGGGTGGGAGGCTTGGACAATCTGTATTGCAAGGTGTGAGGCTTGGGACCCTTTCCATCCTTACAATTCTATGATTTACCGAGAGACTGGGCAAAAAGTCTAGTCTCCATGAGGTGTATGAACTCTGTCAGGAATATGAATGTGAATAGGGGATGTAACTGGTTATTTCTAAACGAGGAATTTAATCAGCACTTTCATAACATTTGCTGTTGTATATAATAGCATTGCATACCATGTAGATATTGGTAGCTTTGTGATATTATAAAAAAAGTGTGATGGACTTACATCACTCACACAGCTACAAGAAGTCCAGCTGCACTAGGAGGGCATTTTGAAAAGTAAATAGAAGAATACAATTCCAACAATGATATCCTTTCTTTCATATTTTTAGATTCCAATTGGGATCATCAGTGTCTCAATCAGTAGGTTATGGCAAGTGGGGTAAACTCCCTCAAACTCTGGACAGTTCAGCTTTTAACACCCACCCAGAACTGTGAGCTTTGGAAAAGCTCCAGAGTCTACTGGGAGAGGGAGCTGGAGCTCATCCCCTCCCTGCAGTATGTGCAAGTTGTGCCTCTGTGCCTGACTCTTCTATCACATGTTGCCCAAAATGCCTCATGACAATGTCAGGGTGCCAAACTGGAAGGATCCAGGAGGCCCCTGCTCCATGTACAGGCAAAGGAGCTGCAGTTGTCAAAGACTATATGTCACTTAACTCAGGAAGGCAAACTGTGTTAGAGGACCTCTCTACTCTTTAGTGTCTTATAGTAATCAACAGAATAATTTATACAAAGACACTATGACTTAAGGCAAAACTTGCACTGGCTTGGAATAATTTATAGGAAATATGTGCATCTCAATCACCTGGATTGGCTGGAGATTATATTATTTACATATTTTGTAAATATTCTGTATATTTTATACATATTACATTTAAAATAAAAAATAGAAGGGGTGTAATCCAGAGGGATGTAAGCACGTAACAGAAATCTTGTGAGTGCATGCTCTTTAAAAAGAACCTTTTTAATATGTAGGTACTGTATATAATTTTTTCTTCCTTATTTCACTTCACTGCCTATTTTTCTGATTCTTGCTGCTATAATTGCTGCTAGAGATGGATCTGAAACAATACATTTGGCTTTGGCCTTCTCTACTAGTCAGAAAAGTTGTTTGTCCAGTAGTGGAATTAACTTTAAGTTATGTTCCATTTTCTTATTACATCATTTTGATCCTTTTTGATGTCATTCCTGGAGGGCGTCAAGGTTCTAAACATTAAAAGAAGAACAGAAGGCAGCAGAACATTGTGCCTACTGTGGAGCTCAGCTCTTTCTCACACCTGCCCCAGGCTGCAATGATCGCAGCAAGGACGCTAGACAAACTCTGAAAATATTTTGTAGCTTGATGCAATTCCGGGGAGTTAAATCTTTTTGCTCAATAGCTCAGCTTTTCTCTATATGCAGCAGAGCGTATAAGGAGTCACACAAATTTTCCTTGCGAAAGTTACACCTGCCCTCTGGGTGATAATAGTTTATAGCTCCTCTTCTTTTCCTCACAGCTTTTTTATTTGCTTAAATGTTTATATGATCCTTCCATCCTGTTTGAATCTACAACAACTTGATCTCACGTAAAGGGTGGAGGCGTCTCTCCAGACACTGATTCCTGTAAACTAATGGCTTTGATTAGTTTAGATGAAAGAGACACTTATTATAAAACATCCCATACTGGGTGCAGCTATGTGGGTGGATTGTACACCTGTAAAAAAAGAGACAAGCTTTGGATTAGCTATACCCAGCACAGTGGGGTTTGGTGCTACATTAGCTCCATCTGTAGTCATCTAATATCACCCTTTTTAGCTCTATCAAATACTGCCCCTTGCAACACCTGTTGATAAATTTTTTAAGGCAGATAGGAACAACCAGTTGCATTTGGCCATTGCATAAGTGGTTGTGCCCTCAGCATTCAAACTGAATGGCTGTCCTGCACCCCATGCATGAAGTCTGGGGAGGATTAAACCACCAAGCAAGTCCTCTGCAAGTGTAAGAACCTTTATTTGGAACAACTAAATATTTTCTTCTGTTTCCCTCTTCTTTCCTTCTTGGCTGTCATTAGAGAACAGAAAATGTAGAAAATGCTATCTACTATAGAGATTATTGGCTGTGTGTGATCTTTTGGGGAGCTGTAGAGGAACAAGTGTAATCTTTAATAGAGGGATCTTCAGTAGAAACAGGAGCAGGATGCTACTACGCCTGATACTGTGCCCCTGACACAGAAGGCGCCTTTCTTTGTCAGTTAGGTAATAAGGTAGTAAGGCCTTGTCATATTTTAATTTGTGTGAGCAGAATGTGTTTAGACTGGGTGAGGAGGATGTTTTGGTATTGGGTGATGAGGATGTTTGGTTAAGCCGCTTGTTAAGTTGGGTAAATCTGACATCAAGGAGTTTGATAAGGTATTTCTAAGATCTTTGTGACTTCAGTGCTGTTGTTAGTACAAAAATGATACAAAGATAAATGAACTGGCACTTGCCAATGAAATAGGTTACCCCCAGGTATATCGTAGGGTAGATCAGTGTATATGGCTCTAGATGAAGTAGGCTGAGTTGAGAAAAGGCACCATTTCCCAGAGCTATCCCTAACAAATTTAGCAACTGCTGGTCATTTCCTTCTGCTGGGCAAGAGTGGTGCCTATGGAAGGGATAATGAGCTGCAATGAGCTGGTTCTTGGATTCTAGTAGTAAGTAATTTTAGAGAGAAATCAAGACACTAGCTTAAATCAGCATGTGATGACTTGCAGTGCTTTCAGTGTAACTAGTTAGCAACAAACCTAGCAAAAGCATCAAGTATGTAATTAGACTCTTACCTAAACAGAAGGCCACAAGAACATTTGGCAGCACAACTCCACCAAGGAGCTGAAAGGAGTACAGGAGACCCAAAAGACAAGGATGGTCTAAGCTTCTGCCAGATCTCTGTGACCTGCAAAGAAAAACCTCAGTATCTCCACTCCACAATGGCAAAATACAGAAGATGGTCTGTAATCTACAGATGCCATGACTTCTCTGAATTTCTGTCATGTGGGGAAAGACTGGTGCCCAGGGCAGCATGGACCCTTAGGGAGACAAACGCTCAGCACTTCCAATGCATATGAGAGGGACTTTCTCCTGCATTTAGTACAGGAGGATACTGATGTGACTTAAAGGTTGAAGTTGTACTAGAAATAGCCACATTATAGGACACTGCTAACAGAAAATTGTGAATGCTTTTTCCAGTAGACTGAAGAGTGGTGTTATCCATGTGGGCACCCCAGTAAAGATGTAAGGTTTCTCCTTTTTCTCACCAACACTGGGGGTGAATCACACGGCTACTTTGCTTCTCTTCAAATAGTAGATGATTGCTCCCAGTCTCAAATCATCCATCTCTACTGCTTTCTACCACAACAGAAAGCAATGATTTTAGTGGACCAAGCAGGGGAGGCCAGCAAGGTCTTTCACCATGAAGCATTAAGAGAGCTGCAATTCTCTCCCAGACCAGCTGCTCCGTTGTGCTGGGCCCAGACTGCACTGACTTCTGTAATTGTTGCCCACAGGTTCCCAAGATCTGTACAAGCATCTCAGGTTTGGACCTAACTCAGCAGTCACCAAGGTCTCTGAGAAAACTTTTTTCTACCTCAGTATTAGGTACCTGAGTATTAAAGCATAAAAGCAGCTGGATGGCCAACTCTTTTTGGTATTCTCCATTTAATTTTCTCCTAAGGTCAGTTTTGGAAGTAGGTTTTTATTCCCGAACTGTGGCTAATCAGGGAACGATGGTGATACAAAATAAGGAGAAAAGGAGTTGTTCTTCTAGTCAGTAGGAGAGACTTTCTACTCCAGAGTAAATTCCTGTCTCCTTTATTTTCCACAGACTCAATGCAAAACATGGACCAAACCCAGCTAATGAAATTCTATTTGTCTTAATGATCCTCTGGGCACAGGAGATCCTTGATGATCAAACTGAAATGACAACTGCCACTATTAAGTTATGTTCCTCAAAACTCTGAGACAATCCCAGCAGATAAATGATATAACATGTTTCCCATTATGATATTACCATAAAGCCAGCCTTATGTTTACCACGTAAATAATTAGTCACCAGGCAAATCAGGAAAAAAATAATCCCACCATCACCTTAAATTACCTGTCAAATATTTACCTTCATTTGTCTTTTTAGGGCACTTATTTTTTGCCGTGTGGTCCTGGTTCTTGATTAATTTAACAACCCCCCTGCATTTTGACAGCAGAAGAAAAGAAGAGGTGATTATTACAGTTACTGCTCTTGCTTTGCCTTGAAAGTCCATTCTAAAGAAGGCATTAGAGAAGGCTTTCTTGTGGCTGAGAGATCAGATTACCACAATTAAAGTAAAAAGGTGTGGTGCTATTTACTCTGCATGTTATGACACATGAAAGAAAGTGATTCAGGCAAGAAAAATAATTACACATTAATTTGCGTTTGGCAACTTTGTTTCATATACGTGGCCCACAGAGCTTAGATAAAAAGCAATTTTGTCCGGCGTGTTCTCTGTGTAAGCTTGGAGAAGGCCTTATGCTACTGTACTACATTTTATGAGAAGTTGATTCTGTATGTGTGTGTGGATGAGGAAATACATGGGGCTAACCTCCTGATCGTACACTATGGCACTACCTTGGATGAATGTTTTGTCATGAAGCCCCACACTGCCACTTAGGTTTCACTCAATTGAAAAATTGTACTGCAATCCAGAAACTTGCCCCAGATTTTTCAAAATTACTGCAGATCTGAGGGGAACATGTAGAGTTTCTAAATCAGCTCACAAAGTTGTATATAGGACTTGGGTAAGAATAACTCTGAAGGTACAAATCTGAAAACACAAATTAGCTAAATTCATACAGGTTTTTGTAAACTAGGAGGGTAACTGCAGCATGCTCTCAGCACAGCTCAGGAAGAAGTTCAGTTTTTGCAACTGTGTAGTATGCATGCAATAAGGCATGTGTGAACTCCTCTTGTGCCTTGAAAAAATATTCCCTGTATTATACTGGCAATAACGCGCAGGGAGGTAATCTCCAAAACACTCAGGAGGATTTCAGTGGTGTCACACCACATTTAGTAGTGCATTAGAAATGCAGGATTTTAGAACTCTGAAGAATAATTCAATCTGAACACAACCAGCATGGCTACAGTACAGCTCCCTTACTGTAAATAATTTCAGTAATAAATTCTTGACAAAATCCATTAATTTCAGACAGTGCAGTTTCTGTGCTAGGTAAATTACAATTTTACAAAAATGATCTTGAACTGGCATTCCTGCATGTTTTCATTAAATGATACACAGACATGTGTATCAGGTCTGTGAACACAACAGTCTCTTCATTAGAGAAACCACCCTCGAAATGGAAGAAACAGCAAAAGAAGCTTCAAAAAGAAAGTCTGCTATCTTATTTCCATTTCTGTTTTCAGAGGAGCTCTCTGCACAAGGTGGTACAGTTCTGCTAACTTCAGAACAACTTAATGGTAATGGGACAATGGCAACAGAGAAGATCTAGCCCTCAGGAGAATATCCTCATATCCCTATAGTAATAACTTCGTTCAAGGAAACAGCAGTTATTCATAATGTGAAAAGAACAAATACATGAAATGTAAACCCATAAAGCTTCATTTTCCCACAAAGTAAGCTTTTTGCATAAATCATCGTTACCCATTGCAGAGAGGCAGTTTTAATATTAATGAAAAGTTTGCTTTCTTATATCAATATGTATGTTGGACTGATTGCCTGAGTATGGAAAGGGAATGCATTTACATTAGTAAATAAAATAAAATTTCTGAACATACAGGAAAAATCCAGCCAATAGAATTGTTTGTTTTCTTATAAAAGTTTCTGGAACAATTTTTATAGAACAGTCTAAAATGGTATCATTTATTCTGTGTGCTGGTTAAAAATTATATTGATTTAATTTGGCAATTATTTTCTCTTTTATTTCTGCCAACCTATTTTTAATCTTCCAGACAAGAGACACTGAGCTTTTTTACATAACACTACAAAGCATTAATTCTAATCTGTGAGCTACAGAGTCTAAGGATCCTTTGGTAAAATGCTTTTATTGGCATGGCCCTGGGATGGCTGCGTTACTTGCTACTGGCAGAGGGATGTTAGTGCCTTCTGTAAAGTACAAGAGTTCCACATATTCCCTTGACACATTTTGCATACAGTTTTTGCAGTGGTTGATCTGGGCACTGTATGGCATGGGTAACACAAGCACAGCTGCACCAGGTGAAATTGGAAATCTGCCTAGACTTCAGCATTGTCTTCAGCAGTGGCCAGTAGCAGATATTAAGGGCAGAGGATGCGAATAGGACAAGCACGTGGTGATTATTCCCCGGCATTTGCTCTCTGCCTCCAGCTGTTTGTGGCTTAGGGGTATCTCAAGCCAGAATTGGTGCCTGCCAAACCAAGAGCTCTCAGAACATCAAACATGCAGAAAGGCACTTTCATGTGTATCACGAGCAGGACAAAGTGTGTTTATGAAAGGCTGCTAAATGTCCATTTTGAAACACTAGCTACTTCTAAGAAGAACGAATACAAATGTTTCTCTGAAAAGATAAACAGGCAACTGGTGCATCCATTTCTGAGTGCTTTTGAATCCTCTGTGTTTACCTGGCAGGTGTCAGCACTAAGAAACATAATTAAGGTGTGGATAGTCCTGGATCATAATGGTACCTCTGCTAGGTAGCTTCAGTTGTTTAACATATACCAGCCCCAGGGGACTTGGAAGGTGGCCAGAGTCATTGACAGGTTCATAAAATGAAGGTGCAGCCTCTAAAGTCTCAGAAATGCTTTCAAAAAAGAAAATAAGTGTGGTATTTCCATTGTACTTCAGAAAACAAACCCTTCAGGAAGAAAAAAATAATGGAAACATATGAAACTTAAATTGGATACACTCAAAGTTAATGAAAGGAAAATCTTTTTCCATTTTAGTTAATGTCTTAAATTAGAATTTTGGTATAAAAACTGGAAAACAGATGGAGAGGATATATTTTTTAAAAATAATTTGTTAGTGAATTTGAGGCTCGTGAATGAAAGTACCTAATAATAGCATTGGCTAGAGCAAAACTTAGTGTGGACTTGAAGCTATATCGGTTTCTCCACTGTAGTTCTCCCACTGCATTGCAGGAACTTGTCCATGTGTCCTGCAGCCACACTTAGCATGTCATGGTGGTCTAACACACCCAGAAAACCACTCTTGCTCCACTTTACCCCATAGTCTTGACTTGGATTACATCCTTTTTTGTATGTTTGTTTCTCCATTATCCCTTGGACTCCAGCACAGTCCATTTCTGACAGTCTGTGTGGAAATCTTTTATTCCACCTTGCCCAATCTGATGCAGCTTGACTTGAAAACCTTATACTGTCTTCATCTTCTGGCCTTCCCAGTTTTTGCCCCCTTTTAGCATTTTTCAGATTTTCCATTGGTCCTTTCACTGCTTTTGGTAAAACTCGTTAAGCTGAACATCTGCAATTTACACTAACAAAAATAATAAAGGTTATAAATTCTTGTTTGAAATCACCCATCAATTACTGGTTGGGTTTTTTTAAAGTATTTATCTTTTTCCATTCCACAGCTTCACATGTATTTCTTCTTCTGTTCTTATCAGCCATCTTGTTTGCATAGCTGCTCCCCAGGATATTTGTCACGGCTGGCTTACAGCACACTCTGCTGATTTACAGCAGTAATTAATAATTTCATATCTGTTGGGAGGGGATGGATTTCTGTCTTACAAGGATGAGTAGCAAATGATACCCACAAGTCTGAAAAATGCTGATGAGCATTTTTTCATCCAAATCAAAACACAGGGTTCATGCACAGGTGACAAGCTGGAGGGGAAGATGTTGCGGAAGTATGGAGGGCATCAGAGAGCCTCTCCTAAGTCCCAGGTGAGAGTGGGACTGATGTTCTGTCCTGGCTTGGTGGTGTCTATCCTTCTACCCGCCCGGTGAGATCCTCTGCTCCTGTTAGTCCAGCCGGCCCGTTGGCACTTGAGCCCTGATGCCGTGGGTGCTGCAGGTCAGTGGCTGAGAAGCTGTGAGCAGAGTTGTGCAATTAAACTTGCAAAGCTCCAGCCCACACTCTAGACAGCCCTATCTGATTCTTAACTTTATTAGTAACCAGACTGACACACACTATTGATTTGTAGGGAGAGGGAAGGAAAAAAATGACTAGGTTTGCTGGTTTTATTAAAATCATCCTGCGCCAGGGTTTTGGTCTATATCTTTTGCATGTTAACTCATGAAGGCAAATTTGAGCCAAGAGGAGCGGCTAGCTTTCTCTGCAGATACCAAACAACAGCAGAGTGAAAAACAGGAGTCTTTACCAACAGAAAGCAGCAAGAGATCCTTCTTTCAGTCTGGCCTTTTATTGCACTTCTGGATATCCACTCAGTTTGGAGACAGAATTGTCTCAGGCAGTGGACTGTGAAAACCTGCAAGTGCAAAAGAGACACATAGAGCCTATTGATAATAATGATAATCTTATTTAGTAGATGCCCAAGAATTGTTCCTGTGCCAAATACTTTTTATTCCAATGTACCTGAGTGTTCCTGGGTAACAGTGTAGCTGGGTTTCTTGTTTTCCACAGCTGTCTTCATTCTGACCTTGTCTGGCTTTCAAACTCCTTTGAGCTTAGCACATTTTTGACCTTGCCCCATGTAGGCTGCATGGCTTTCCCTTCCCACCTGGCTAATCCACCATATCGTCTTCCTCTAAACCTTCCGTACAAACTCACTAACCCAAGGTTGGTAAGCGGCGGGTATGACAGCACTGAGCTGCCCCTGCTGCTAAATCTCCAAGCGGGGACTCGTTTCTATGTTGCCTAGTTTTTCAGGTGAGGGGCATAGCTATCAGGTGAGGACAGCCTTTGGGTTTTTTACTGTCCAGTGCTGAGCACACTGTCAATATTCAAAATGCTAAGAACTAGCAAGCAAAATATGCAAGACCTGTATTAGTACTTTCCTAGGTATTCCTAGGTATAAACTTGAAACTACTGGAGAGACATGCAAAGGAGGAAAGGTGAAAGTCTCCCGGGGTTTTAGTGAATACTTTTAGTCATTTAACTGACCATAAGCTGAAGGTACCTTGGATAAGGCCTGAAATGTTGGCTTTGTACATGTATATAGATCCCTTTAATAACCTGGATGTACACAATTGCCTTTCAACCTAGAGAATTATATAACACTTCACATGGTTTTGCAAGGAGTGTACCAGGGAGTATTTGAAAGGATCTGAGCCAAGAAGCTGTACAGACAGCAAGGCGTCTGTGTTGCCACTACAAAGTGGATGTTAATTACCTAAAACAATACATGTAATAGGCGAAGAGAAAAATGCTCTGCATTGCCTTGCCATACCCACTCATCTAGTGCATCTCTAACTGCACAGTTATTTAGCCTGGAGGGATCATAATTAGCTGCTTCATAAATTAATAAGGGAAAGGAGGAGGGAAGGGGGAAAACTACCAGTGCGAGAATGGTGGGAAACTTTAGATAGGATGTTTCTCGAAGAATGTCGTTAGCACGCATAATTGCTTCATTAAATAAAGACACATACAAATGCTCACGGATTCTTCGTCCCTCGAGAGAGAAGGGTTGCTCGATAGGTACTGTGTGGTTCCTAGTTCAAGGACACCCCGGAGGTGCCGGGCAAACGCCAGGTGACTGCCACACTGCCCAGCATGCTGCAAAGCTTCCCAAAGAACATGAAAATGTGGTATACACCTAAGTGTGATTCCTGACCCCCTCTAACACCTTTCATCCAAGGCACTCAAATAGTGTTGTGAGCACTGATTAGTGAAGTCTTGCATGGTTCATCATGAGCAAGTTGAAGACATATATCATTGTCCCTATTCTACAGATGGAGAAACTGAGGCAGACAGTGACACATCCTGCTCAGAGTCACTTGGCAGGTCAGGATCAGGCCAGCTGCACTAACCGCCACTGCCAAACTCCAACTGAGTATAATGAACCTATTGGAATCCCATTTACATTAGTTAATTACGAGTTCATAAAAACAATGGGTTTTATTTCCTCTATTATGCAAAGAATTTACAAGGTGAAAGAAGCATCTACCCAGTTTGTAACCAGACACTAGACCCATTTAGCTAATTAGCTGGTTCCAGGCTGGCAGTTGGATGCATTCATACATCTTCATACACGATTACCACAGTCTGTTTTGGAACAAAATCCTCCTACAAGACAGCGGAAATATCTTCAAATGTACAGGAAGGGGACACATGCTTTATCTGACCAGAGGCGCTGCACCATGTTCTTCTTTTTGTGAATGTTGCTCCACAGACTTCCACACTTTTAATCTGTTAATCCACAGCAACTCATCTTGGATCCAGAGCCTGCCTTTATGGGCTATTTCTGCATATTTTTTCCCTTAAAAGCCAGGCTTCTTGAATCACAGGGAGGTGAGGGATGTGACTTGACTGTAGTCCAACAGCAAGTCTCAATGATTCAAAGTCAGAAGTGGAATTCAGCTCCCAGGCTTCAAGGAAAACTGGGCCAAAAGGAAACTCTGCTTTTCCCATTCTGCATTGGCCAGCAAGCTAAAAGTTAGGCAAATAGGAAGCATGTCCCACCCTGAGCAATATGGAGAGCGTGCTTTTTAAAACTGCAGCTGGCCTTTTTTGGTGGTAACCAGCTTTCTACAGGAATATGTGGGATTTCAATAGAAAGGCATGTGGAGTATTTTTACTTTTTTTACATTTCTACACATGGTTTTAAAGTATCCCGTGTGTATGCTTATTTGCATTCATCCTCACTAAACACTTCTTCATCTCTTGAGCTTCTTCCTCTTCCATGAGTGCTGGGTTTGTTTTTTGCTGTTTTCAAATACCTTTATGCTCTTCCTCTGTTCTCTCTTTCTGGCCAAGGGCCTGGCAATTTCTCTAATGAAAACAGTTGCTAGCATCCAGAAAGTATTTTTGTTTTACATTAAAGCCTTACATTCTTTTCTTGCCCCACTCCTGAATGCGCATTTTAGATTGTACATCTCCTGCACAGTCTTGCTTTATTTCCTCAGCTCTCTACATGCTGTCCCACCATTAAGATGTTGTTTGCCTTCCTGTTTATATCTTTGCATTTACTTCTCAGTGTCTAACCATGACTCTGTTCCTGACTGCCTTTTCCTTTCCCACCCACCCCCTTCTTGAAGCCTTCTCTGCTTTCCCCAGCCTGTCTCAGACTTCCCATTGCCCTGTAAATCCAGGGCACATTCTCATGCCTTTATTTGCCCAGAGAAGCAGCTTTCTTCCTGAGTTACTGAATTCAGTAATGCCATTTGCAAAGCAAGAATGGGATATATCAGCCTGCCTTTGAGTTAAATCTTGTGGAAAGTGAATGGCCAAATCTTATTTCAGAAAATTTCTGAAAGTCTTACTCTACATGACTGAATTACATGTCTGACTCTGCCAGCTCCCTGAGTGGGTCTTCTCTATCCCTTCACCATGGAGAAGGCTAGAGGAAACCTTTCCATCAAAGACCGAGCTGGCAACAACAAGCCTTCCCCCTCCCTCCCCTTTTCTCATTATAAATTTCCATGGCACAATAAAGCATTTTCCAACCAAGACTAGCGCTGAACATATTGAGAGAGCTAAATACGTTGAGCCATTTAGATTTGGGGTTTTCTGGTCGGTTAGCTTACTAAAACTGTTGAGTTTCAATGGCAAAGTTCCCACTGACTTCAGAGGGACTTGGATTTCACCCTGTATGTGGTTATAGAGCATCTGTGACCCTGCCTTGTGTGAAGTATGTCATGATCAAGTTCTTAAAGATAAACAAGCACAAGTGGCCAAAACACAGCAAACTTCCAAATACCTCCATCTAGAATAACTGATTATTAATTTCTTACAGTGCTGTAAAGTATATAAAGTATATCCTTTTAAACAGATTTTTGAACTCTTAATGAAGTGCTGTTTTTCAATAAAGTGTATGCTTTTTGTCACTGAGGGCATTCAATTTCAGGCCATTCACCGCTACAGAAGCAGTGAAGAGAGATTTTTGATAAATGGGAACTTTTAAAAGATTTATTCTGCAAGCCTGAGTTGTTCTTTGACAGCAATGATAAGAAACCTATACTTTTCTGGAGTTGGAAAATCTCCTGTATTAAAAGCCTTGGAGTGGTTTAGGTCTAAGTACATCAGATTCCTGACTTCAGGCCTCATCTTAATTTCATATACTTAACTTAATTGATTTCAATGGGCTTATGATGACTTGCAGTGGGGTAGATGGGTCAGACCTCTCATTTCTATTTTGATTGTGCAGGGTGGTTCCATAAGCATCCAGATAAATCTAGTTTTCTCTCCACGAGCATGAGTCATTCACTGGGTGGTGAGAATGCAAGGTCTAGTCTTCTGGGACTTCCTGCTTGCACAAAGTGAGCTTATGTGAGATCAAAGGCCATGGCATTGCACTCCTAGGAAGGGCTCAGCAAGGCAAATGAAAAACCAAGGTATGTGTGAGACACTCCCTCAAGGATCACCAGAGAAAAAGAAATGACCTTCCAATAGCTGTCCTATAACCATCCTTCATCCACTCTTCTTCATGTTGCGGTCTGTTGCTGCTCATGGGAGGGGCTGGGGATAGGTCTGGCCATGTCCTCCTGATGTTCTCTCAGTACAAGTGTCAGTTCAGTTCTCTAGGAATAAGAGCAGTCACATGGAAGTGGGTGCCATAATCAGGAACTACATCTTAATTCTGGAGCCCACATACATGGGGAATTCGCTTCACTTTTTAGCAGTGGTCAGGATTTCAAACTCCTTTAGCTGTGGTGGCTGATGGCCTCAAAGTCTACTCAAGTACAGCATGTAGCACCTGCCAGTTTTGCCTCCAAAGTCATTAGCAGAGGCATAGCTCTTTACTCCAACATCCCAAGTACCTGGACAGTGTTGACCTTCTTGCTTCAGAAATCACCCAGCAGGCAAAGCTTCTGTCAAATATAAATTAAGGCAAAGTTCAGAAAATATGAACCATGGACATATTAGAGTCAATTAAAACCCAAGCACTTAATTCTTGCAAACACAAGAGTAATTAACTCTTCAAAGTCACAAGTTCTTGCGTGTGTGGCAATTGAAGTTGTTCTTGAGATAGCCATACATAAGCATGGATGCTTCCCTGCTGACGCTGGCCCCGAAATCAGGCATCTGGGCCTTAATTGTGGTACTGGCACTGTTCAGGGTTTTCAGTGGACCCTCTCTGCCCTGGGATGTTCCTTGTGCCTTTCCATAGCCCACCATGGGGCAGGAAAGCTATGTATATGGCATTCATTTGGAGGATGTGTTGGAGAGCAGGCTAATGCGAGGACCCCCACAGCACAGCTGCGCTATCAGCCCAAATGTCAAACGTCTCTTTGCACCCTGTATAGTCATGTGCTGCCTTTAAGATCAGAAAAAATAGCTCTCTCTGCATTTCTCTGCTGCCTCTGCCTCAGTATTTTAAAGCACTTTACAAAGCTGCTGAAGGAGTCTTCAACTCCCCCTCCCCAGCAAATGTATGCCCTGTACTGCTGACGCACAGAAAAGTTAATTGATTTAATTTAAGTCACACCACATCCTTGGCAGAGCTGTGAAAGGAACCTGGGAGACCTGGGGAGGGAACCTCTCCTCTCCTCTGTCTGTGGGCTTTTAACAGCTGCGCTGTCAGCTAGAAGACAGATTTCATCAGCACAGAAGAGGCACTGGACTCTGCTAATAAACAACTTTATGCAGTCTCCCTTACAAGATCAAGCATATGACAGAACTACGAATAGGGCTGAAAAACATGGGGAGAGGATTGCAGTAATGCCAAGTGGCAGATTAGACATAAGGCGAGTATATTGCAAAACAGTGTTTTTGCCACGGCTGAGTCCAGAACTGCAGCACATAATTTTCCCAGTTCATACAGTTAAGGGCTCTGCGTGTCCCCCTCAGACAATGTTGCAGTACTGAGTTTTGTCTTAAAATTCGGATAGATGGATAGAAAAACAAAATGGGAGAGACAAAAAAGGGAACTGATGAGTCTCCACTCATGGAAAATGGAAAGCCCTGGTCTCGTAAAATTTCTCATAAAAAAGGAGGGGTAGGGGGGGTGGGAAGAGAATTGCAAGGCTAGAGAAGGCAGACTTAAACCTGAATCAAAACTTGAGCAAGCAGAACTTGAAAGAGAGTTTGTTTCTTTTCTTTTTTTTTCTTTCTCCTGGAGGGATCTTAGGTAAATAAAGTCTGGCATGAACCCTCCTTCTTAAGAAACATGTTCTGAAGAAGGATGAAGTCAACAGGTTGAGATACTCTTTATATCAGAATTAGTCAAATTAGCTGAACCAGAAGCAATAGATTATCATACAGCTCCAAATACCATTTGTGGCTTCTTGTGCAGCCATGTGACACCTGTCTTTGACATTCAGCAGCCTCATACAAGACTTTAAAGGGGAAATTAATTTCCTTTCTTTCCTTTCTCTGGCCCAGGAAACTGTCTTCTTTTTTTCTTTTTCTTTTTTCTTCTTCTTTTTTTTTTTTTCTGTCGCCAAGATTTCTGACTCATGGCACATGGAGATGGTATTAGTCACAAGCTATTTCCTGTGTTCCCGATAACCTCACAGGCTGGGGCTTCACGGTCAACAGCACAACCAGGTGGAGTGCAAGGCAGATGAGAATGAAGCACTAGCAATTGCCAGGCAGGCATAAAACCTGCACACAACCAATTGTTTGTCCTCACAGGCATCTTTTTTGTTGTTATTTCTGTAGAAGAAGGGCATTATTTTAAGGTTCTTTATATTCCTATATTTGTCTCCCGTGAGTTTTTCCAGACTAATACACCAAAAGTCATTACTCATCGTGGTCTCAGTACAAATTTGATCATTAGCTTTTAAAGCTGAAGCTCTTGCCTTGTTGCAAATCTATCAACTGCCAAGTGAGAGGACCATCCAGGCAGCTGGGAAATGTTCAAAATAATTTGCTGCAACCAGGGCACCAGACTATCCTCTGTCTCACCATTTTCTTATGGCATGTTTGCTCTGCAAATGCCAGCACAGAGGTGAGACATGCCCCAGCTCAATGAGTTTTGCTGTCCAGCCTGCTCCAGCCCATGGCGTGGTTGTGCCTTTAGCTATTGCCTCCTTAGAAGCAGATCCATCTGATGCCAGTTCAGCAGGCAGAAAGCAGAGGATAACATTTCCATCATCAAAGGGCCTACTTCGATCAGGGTGGCCCCTGAACACGCAACAGTCAGAATTGCCCTAAAATGGATCCTTATGCTCCCCATTCATACAAGATTTTATGGGTTCCACAGGAAGGGTTCACTGAAGTGACCAGAACAGCTCACCTCCACCTCTCTACTGCTATGCTGCCCTCCTCCCTCCTCAGCTCCAACCTCGTCTGCTGAGTAGCTTGGTACCAGCCAGGACTGGCAACGCTTGAGAGGTGTGATTGCACCTCGGGCAGACATCCTTGTCTAGTTCAGGTGCAACATGAAATCATGGCTCCATGAGCTCCTGCTGCTGACCCAGGTAGGTGTATACAGCCTGTATTGAAATCGAGGGTGTCACAGTTACCAATTAACAAAGATAGCAAAAATAAAACTCACTCAGGAACAGGGCTGTAATTGCACCTCTGAATTGCTCTATGAGCTATCCTTATGCATGTAGGATAGATTTGCCCCTGATTTATTACTGTGCATGTTGATAACAAGTTTGTAGCACTTCCTTTCCAAAATACGTTAATTTTCTAAAGAGTATTGTAACATGTGTACCCACCCTTGGTAATGCAGCTAGCTTGGGGGGAGAAAATGGTTGCTGTTCTAAAGTAAACTGTTGCATTAAGCAACTACCTTGGATAAAAAGACAAGAAGCCTTTACCTAAAAGGAACTGCAAGAGATATGAAAGCAGAAGGCAATTATGCAAATTGCAATTGGAACAGGATTACTCAGGATAGAGCCATTTACTTTAGTAAAGCATGCCATGGGTTTTAATGGTATGAGTGTGCCATACCTAGGATTTGCCACTGCCTGTACCGGGGAGATGCCACCGCTGGCAGCACAGCAGCCTCAGTGCCACTGAGTCGACACCAGCTCAGGCTCCAGCAGAAAGAGCAGTATCAGTACCCTAGGGTTCCTGTGGTCCCTATACTCATCTACTTCATCATGCTAAGGGGACTGAAAGACCAAGGAGACTTTGGCTTAATGTTCAGAACAAGAAAGCCTATGGCAAGCAGGAAAAGAAAACCAGGTGGACTGCTGCTGAACCAGCTGGGACTTGGCTTAGTTGTTTGGAAGAAAAGTCTCAGAGTGCTTTCATAGCTGTGTCCAGGCAGATTTAAGGGGCATCGCACCATCTGAATCTATTCAAATTGGAAACCAGTTTGGGTGTCAGTAGCAAAAGAGAGAACCTAATCATTAGAGAACAGAAAGAAGACCACTAAATGTTTTTTTGTTGGTCTAATCTCTCCCACCTATGTTCTTTGTGATCTTCAACAAATGACTAAGACTTAAGATTTTAGTTGTCATGTACTGCCGTGTTCATGAGTTGCCTGTGCACTCACTGAGCTATGCACATGTTAAGGGACATTTGCTGTGACTTCCTCTGACAGATCTGAGTACACCTGAGGCTGTACACACTTTTAAAAATAGAGACTACGAAATGTCTCTTTGCCAAAGGTTTACTAACTTATAAGAGGCACAATTATACCTTACCTCTGCCCTGGGAAGGAGACTTACAAAGCTTGAGTTAGCAGTGTTTTGAATAGGATCCTTGGAAAATCTCTGGACTTTGAATGGGAATTACTATAGGAGCTTTTCTAAGTACTCTTGCTGTAAAAGAGTGATTTGCACATAATCAAAGCCTCTTAAACACACAGACTGGCTGCTACGAGAAGACTCCTTTAACCTATTTGTTTCATACCCTGTTCAGTAATGGACAAACCAAACCCCCACATTATAAATCCAATCTAACATGAATATTGGCAAAGACTCTGCTATTTATGTATGCGTGCATGTCAGCTGGGATTAAAAAAACCCAAAACCCCACCACAAACATGATCCCCCCAGTCCTCTCCTGACAGAAAGTTTTGTCCTAAATGAGGAACGCATCCCCAGCTTATTTAACGACTCCCACACAACCAAGGAAAACCATTGAGGTTTTGTGATAAGTTTTCTCCCGGTGTTCCCTCCACTAAAAACCAGTGTTTACATTCTAAGGAGTTGGCACCAGTTTTTCTCTGGTGTCACCCTGCAATTTCACCAGCTACAATACTGTCAAAATGGAAGCACACAGGGTAGCCGCTGTACCGAGTCAGGGTAAAAAAAGAGTCAGAGAAAGGCAGACAAAGCCTCCTTCTTAACTTGCCCAAGGTAAACTGAGACCCCTTGGGAAAGACTTTCACATCTCTGGATGCTGTCTGTGATGCTCTGGTTGCGGCAAAGGTCTTCTCTTCTGAGACAAATCCAAGAACCTGCTCAGAGCTCAGCAAGTAAAGCAACATTCAGTGCAAAAATGGTCAGTGTGATGGATAATTTCAGAGTGGTGGTAAAGCTATTGGTTTTGAAGCTAGTGATTTGAAGTTGTACATTGCTATTATATAAGTGAGAAAACTTTTATTCTCTATTTCCAAAAATAATCTTTTGATACATGGGGTTAGGTTTGTGTAGTCCTAAATCTCCATGAATGTAGTTGTAATTCCTCTTTAATAAAACTCCAGAGGTGATCTCTTTTTATCAGCCTATCATCGGTAATTAAGGCATTTAATATTCAAACCCTTTGATGTCATGTCATCTTTGAAACATAAATAAGAAGTTTGTCTCCATCTTAGAAATTAAGATAAATGAGTTGGAAGGGCAAGTCCCCAAAGATACTTTTAAAAGCTATTTGGATATTTTAATAGCTACAAAAAGATAACAATAATAATATTAAAAAAACACGTTGGTAAAAAGCTTGAAACAGTCTCATAGGAAGTAAGCAATATGACTTACATCTCAGCAGAGGAACCTGGACATAATCAGGTTTACTATGGTTTGTTGTTGGGCTTTTTTGGTCCAGGCGATTTGTTTGTAGTGAGACTCTCAAAGCACTGAAATTAATTCCCAGTCACACTCCCTATTGCTATCAGATAGAAAAGCAAGTCCTGGCACCCCATGAAGCTGTGCCAAGGGCCTGATGCACTGAGATACGGAGGACACCTCATGTTACACATCTTTCTCTGCCCCAGTATTTAATAAGAGAATCAGTGGGAATGTAGCAACCATTTGGTGGGGCATCTGCCTCATATGCTGGGTTTGGATGAAGCTCCAAATGGGTTGACTGCAAAAAAAGCGACCCTTTCTGTCCAGGCTTGGGCAAAACAAGGGGCTAGGTATGAGGACAGCTTGTCTCACAACCTGTGGGGAGCAGTGCATTGGGGAATGCCCTCTTCAACCCTTTTTCTCTCCTCACCTGTACTGGTGCAGTAAGTCTCACCTAGGTCAAACTGGAAATCTCTATCAGAAGACCTGGGGCTCCAGACCTCAGTCTATTTCCCAATGTTATGGCTTAGCCACATGATTATCCTTCACCTGCACTCAAAAGCGTTAAAGGACGTGCAATTTTTTCTGCCATCACTATACCCTTCAGTCTTGTCAGAAATCTCTCACTCGTTCTTCTGGCATGAGGCCCACTTCCACTCTCTTTATCCCTCTGCTGGTATCCCTGGATCTCAGCCAGCTTATACGTGAGCTCTCCTTCTGTCTGCTTATAATTAGAATGCGCACACATTGAAGTTTGTTTTATTCCTAAGGTCTTATTGGTAGGTTAGAGGGAGCAGCATGTAGGAGGGAAATCACACAAATCCTGTTATTTGTAGGTTCAGAGTGGTGTATGGCAGGAAGATACAGAAATCCCATTAGTCATTAATAAGATTAAAATGAAGATTCCTCAGGCAAGGCTTGGAAAATCTCGTCCTGGCTGCTTGTTCTGCTGATATCTAGGTCTTCCTTTGCCCTACTGCTCCATGCCCAGTCAGACAGGATGACTGTTCCAGCGTATTGGTTCACCACCTCTCCTCCTCTTCCTCCATCGCAGCAAAGACCTCCTTTTATTTCTGTGTTGAATCATGCAGAATTCATCCAGACTCGTGCAGATTTGCCACCGCTGTTATTTACTATGAGTCCCTCAGAGAGAAACTGAAGGAGCAACACTTATGTTAAGGCCTTGTTTTGAGCTCTGCAACTGGACAGTCATCTGTACAGACCTCTTTCAGTCCTGATGTTTTCAGACTAATGCTCCTGCCCCAAACTTTTAATTTCCAGATGGAGTAAACTGGTTCTTGGAGTTAAAGGTAAAAAAGCCTATAACCAGAACTGCTCATCCTATGGATATCTATCCTCTTTTGAGTGTTTTAAAGTACATGGCTAAATTTTTACGTGACTATGCATTCCTCTCTTCTGAACACAAGCCAGCATGATTGATTTGAGTATTAATTAGCCCTATTAATCACAGAAGACCAAAGCATGATCTCACTGAACTTCATAGAGGAGCTCTAACAGTAAATATATGAGGAAAAACAGGTCAAGTGCCAAAGAGATGACTAGACCCTGCCCTGAAGTGATTATATTCCAAAGGCACAAAAACTCTAGACAAGACAGAACATATACAGAGTGGGAAGTGGGTATTCAGGCTTGAATGTTTCTTGAAATAGGTGGGGTCTCAATGGCAGCTTGCTAAAAGCAGTCTGGGAGCTTAGCTCATGGAGCGTTTTTTTGGCAGGCCATGAGGTGGGGTTGTGAAAGGCTGCCAAGATGGGTGGATGAAGGAGACAGAAGTATTGGTGACTGATGCTTGGGCAAGATTGTAACTGAATGGCAGATATTCCATTTTCTCTAATCTCATCTTGACACCTGTTTCTTCCTGGGCTGGATTAATCACCACTTGTTGGATTAGGTAAAGCTGCCCAGTTACCTACAAGTCTGGTTTTAATATGGCAGCTTCATAAACTTTTCCCTGCCAGTTGTCTAAGGTAGTTTTGTTGGGCTGTAATTGATTGGACCAGCTCATACCTCAGCATTTGCAGACTTTTCTGTCTCGGCTGATGGCCCCTGGGAATTGGGCTGCTCGAGGGAACGCCTGGCGGAAAGCTCTACCAGTAACGGAGACTGCTCTGCTGCAAGCGATGTGTTTCACATTAAGCACCAGATGACTTTTCCATCTTTTTTAGTAGCTCCTCTAAAATGGAGATTAAAATCCCAAAACACACAACTCCAGAGTTTCATCTCAACAGACCCACCAAGATCAAGAAACCCACCCAGCTCAGAAAGGCATCCTGTACTGTAGAGAACAATGTGTGGGTGGCAGTCGAGTTTACCAGTGTCTGCTCCATTTGTTTAAACAATTGCTGCATGGCTGGTTTTGAATTTACAAGTATTTAGGAAGTTTTGAGATTCCCAGACTATAAATGTTGGTATCTATTCCACCCTCTGCAGACTTGAGCTAAGCTGCTCTTTCACAGTGCATCTGATGATTCAGGTGGGGGAAATGGTGTCTGCTGTTGTTCTGATCCTTTGCTGTTTTTTTCTGCGAGATGAAGAATCCTTTGGACATGGAGTCTTTCATGCTATGCTTCATCCACTTGAACCTTTCCTTCCCAGACTTAAGGCATATAAGAAAAAACCCAGATGTCTCAGGAAAAAAAAAGCCCCCCAAACCCTAGCTTTACATGCACTTGGATCTTTCATTTTATAGAAACAGTCAAGCCACAACCACAAGATTTCACAGATAAGAGAAAAAATGTGGATTGTACTTAATTCAATATTATAAAGAAATGCTCTTACGGGGAGACGGCAAGCTGAGCCAAAACCAGACCAAGACTGCTGACTGATCTGAAAAATGTGAATATTATTCACACTGGGACACCACATCTCATAATGCTCCATGTGTGCTATAGTATATAATTATGAAATGTTTGCATTAAGTAACTTGGGTGCCTAAATACAGATGTTCCTTATTGACATTAATTGGACTTGACATATCTTTGGCCTGCTTTATAACAGTCACCAAAGCATGCATTTCCACTTTACCGTACATATTCTAAAGGAGCTCTGTTCCATATCGAGCTTATTAACAGAGAAAAACATTAGTGCCTTAGCTATCTGTCATATATTTCAGGTAAAAATGCAATTGGTTTGCATTAGAGAGTGTAGTTGCTGGAGACTGACCACAAACATTAATTTCTGTTCTTTTTTATTTTTATTTACAGTGAAATCTGTCCCCAAGACTTAGAAAGTTATTTTTTCTTTCCAAAACTGTCAATGCATTGTGGTGCCATTTTTTCTGCTCTTATTACCATGTCTCACATGTCAATTTTCTGGGAAAGAAAGAAAAAGAAAGAAGGGGGGTGGGGGGGTGGGGGGGAGAAAGAGAGACAGAGACAGAGGAAGGAAGGAAGGAAGGAAGGAAGGAAGAGGAAGGAAAGAGGTAAAGAAAGAAATTGTTCTTTAACTCTCATATAAAATATAAACGGCTTTTGCACTTGTTAGTTTAACTGTTCTGCGTTACTCTCCACCATGCCTCATTCCAGTATCTGGAGAGAAACCTGAAGTATTAAAGAAAAACAAAGGGGCTCATATTTATGAACTTCACCTGGCCAGTTCAAAACAAGTTCTCCAGATGAGAACCAAGGCTTGCAGTTTCCTTTGAGAGAGTCTGTTTTAGACGTGTCATGCAGTTGAGATCCAGATCTCAGATTTTTCAGAATCCTTATGGAAACTCAGGTTTTAAGCAAACTTTTCTAAATAAGCTTTCTTGGAAATTAAATAGGCTTGTTTTTGATATTTTCATCTTAATTTGTAATGTTCAGCTGGAGTATTAATGAGTGGGAGGTGTTTAAGTGGATGTTCGTGCTTTTATGTGATAAATACAGAGATGAAAAGGCATTTGAAGTTTGGTCTAGAATTCAGACATGAAAATTTATTGTCCCAATATTTAGGAGAAATCTCTTATACATATTGTTTCAGGCAGCTCACGCACCAGGATAATTGCCTGTTTTAAAAGAGGTTTATGTAAAATCCTAGTTAAAATCAAGAAGAATGGAAATGAAAGTACACAGAGCAGAGAGCCTGTGTAGATGTAGATGTAAATGTAAGATTTTATTTAGTCAGATTCCTCCTTTTAAGAGAGGTGGACATCTTGCCTTTCTTGAACCAAATAATGAAGGTATGTATGTTTTTGGAGTCAAATTCAACTTTCCACTTTCCCCTAATATCATGGGAGAACTTGTAGTTCTTTCCTTCTAAAAAAAAAGTTAAAAGTGATTCAGAGATTTTGTATAGGGTGAGGACTTTTGTCTTACTAAAGAAATAACTTTGCTCTGTTTCAGAGCAAAATGCCACTTTCCATTCTAAAACTGCTGGAGAAAAAATATCAAAAAATTATTGCATTTTCTCTTTGATGCTACCATTGCCAATTAACACAATTCCAAGAATCTTCTGCTTGGATATATCTTTTGGTTTCTTCATATAATTTTAAGCAAGACAAACACAAGATGAAAAGGGAGCTTCCCAAGTACATGCAAATACTTACTATAAAAAGAAAAGTCCTGTGGCAAATTTTCCACAGCACAAGTCATAGTTTTGAAATGTATTTCAAGACCAAGCATATCTGATCACATCCAAGGCAGGAACATTACTGTTTTAATGTTACTGTGAGATGTGAAGAATATGGCTCTCACCTCAGGTACAGCTAGAAACTGATGATGGAGTACTGGTGTTTGAAAGGATCAGTGGATTGTTTTTCAAGTAAGAAAGATAAAAATGATGTAACATTAAGCAAAAAGCCATAGTCACTTCAAAATGCAGAAAAATAATTGAGCAAACTCATATACGCTTGAAGCTGGGTGCTTTAACACCTAGGAGTTTTTACTTTTTTCACTTGTAATTGACTGGTGGAATGTTGTTTGTAGTTGAGTGTGACATGAACGACGTTCCTTTTCTTTTCTATAGGCCATACCAAATGGACAATAAATACCTGACAAAATAATCTAGAGTTCATCACAGGTCATTCCAGGAGTTTTTGTCCAGGCATGTACATTACAATGAACTGGTGATCTGTTTGAGTCTGTCATTTATGCATTAAAAAAAGAAAAAGCTTTTTACTTCAGCCTGTTTTTTAACTACCAAAATGACAATCCATAACTATGGATATAAATATGCTAAACCTCAAAGTCATTCAGCACTTCTCTTGTTCCCAACTAACTAGTGAATGTTGATGGCTCAGGTAATGAGGTCTTTTCCAAGCTAATTCCAAATTTGTTTACTCAAAAGCTGGCCTTCTCAGCCCATCTCTGTTAATGACAACAGGGTAATTGCTTTATCTACAAGAGCAAATAATTCCACAGGCTGTTGGGTTTTCAGCACTATCTAGCTATATAAAAATACACCTTACTTTCTCCAAGGCTTTTTCCTCTCCTGGAGGTTATTTTTAATTTTCTTACTTTGAAGATGATAATGCCTAGCAAAACAAATGAACAAATTTCCCTTCTAAATGTCTTCATACAGATTTTTAAAGAGTTAAGATTTGAGAGAATACAGCCAGTAACATTATGACAATAGTGCTGCTGCAGTAGACAATCCTATCCATCTCTGACACCTACTGTGGATTCCAGCTAGTCATTTTTGGATTCATGTCCATGAAGGTAGAAGTGTTCTTTAAGGCCACAATTAAGTACTAGCACATGAACAAAGCACTTCAACTCTGTTATGCAAGGCTGCAGTAGACTCTAGTTTACTTCCAGCACTAGCGTATCTTGTCAAGAAATATCAAACAAAGGAATTAGGAAACAAAATACAATCTTTGCCTTCCAATTCACTTATCCTTTCAAAGCACACATGGATACACCTCGCCCTCAGTTTTGCATACATTCTGGGAAAACACCAGCAAATTTGGGTAGAGCAGGCAGGTTGCCAAGAATTCCTTCCAAGTTTGGAGAATGGGCCCAAAAGTCTTTAAGTAATGAATCACCTTAAATTCTCCATAATGGCCCCAGCAGCAGCGCTCCTAAGCCAAGACGCAAGGTTCACCTCTCCTTGTCCTACAGGAGAGGCAGGAGAGGCACAGACTTGTAGCTCAGAGATGCCAAGAATCAGGAAAATAATACAAGTGAATTATAGCAAGATAAACTGGACCCATGACTTTGAGAATGAAAAAATATTGTAATTAAAAGATCAAAGGCAATCCAAATAAATCAACTCTGTTTCAAGGGCTAATGCCAGGAACAGTCTTCCCTTTCCATGATATCAGCAATCTTTTTGTACATGCCCATCCTAAGCTGTCAGTGCCCTGCAGGACGTTATGACTCGGCCTCCATACCACGCAGCTGGGCAGCAGGGTGCAGAAGAAAGGATATTCCCCGCTTTTAACCTCGCTTTGGCGCTTCATGGTATTTCAGTATTGCCAGTTTTTTCCCTTAGCCATACATCTCAGTGAGCACCCCAGGCAACACATACCTGCAGGTGGGCAGGTGGGGATTTGTTAGAATGTAACAAAACACAAATAGCAAATCATGAGTGTTTAAGCCATGGAAGTCAAGTTATGACAGCTTGTTGCCAAGAGTATTTGTACCAGTGGGTGTGCTGTTCACTGTGCCCATTGTATTCCTTTATGCATCTGTTTTGATGAGAAAGATGGGCTTAAACATGGAAAGTGTCTATTGAAAAAGTAAAACTCCGCAACTTTCAAATAGTATCACTGTGCTTCTCATGATCTCCTCTTTCAAAATGTGATTTCCAAGGTAGACCTGCACCTCTGATTTAATGTGTCAGACCAGACCTGCATGCCAGAGGGAATGACTGGTGGTAGTACAGATAAGCTGAGATGATGCAGATCCTTTTTTGGAAGCATGCTTCATGTGTGCCTTAATGCCCAGAGTTAGGGAGGGTGGACAGTGATGGCGTTTGGAAAAATTTGGGTTCAGCTAGTTCCAAAATGCAGTAAGAAATTAGTTTACTGATTTTTTTCTGTTACTAGAAAGCCCTTGGATATATCCTTGGCATCTATCAGCAAACAAGTTACAACTCTAATGACATTGCCTATCTTTATTCCTGATAAAACTGAGATCAGAGGGACCTGAGGATGAAGGTAGCAAGTTGAGCTGGTGCTAAAATGATGTAAGTTTTTCAGAGCATCTTTCAACTCCAGACACTATTAGGGCTTTGCTTTCAAAGCTACCTGTATTTCTTTTTATTTTTTATTATTTTTATTATTACTATTATTGTACCAGTGTTCTCAATATTGATCACCTTTTTCTTTGCAAGAACTCTGAGACACTTGAGAAACAATGGCAGTGCCAAGAAGGGACCATTTCTGTTTTGGAGAGAGCTTATACAGTGGAAACGGCCACTCACAGCTTGTCCATATATTGCTGGACAAGCCCAGCAAGACCATGTTTCCTGAAGAGATGAATCAGTGCAGCTCTGCAATGTTATAGATGAGGTCATGGCAATCACCCAGAAGTTGCAATAAGCTAAGGATCTGAAATAAGGGCTCCTCATGCTCAGGAAATAGAAGAGGTAACCCACAAAGGTGTCTATAGACAGACTCTCTACGGGATGCTAGCTGGTGCATGACTTGACCAAATTATTCATTTTTGGGCTGCTGTGAGTGATTTACTGCAAACTAACAGGATCCTGGAGCTCATAATCACAACAAAAGACTTCGCACATGGCTAGAGGCAGCGGCTGTAGCAGGATTTTTGCAAGCAAAACAGAGGCCGTCATTAGGAAATGCAAGGTGTGACGCTGTCTCCACTGCTTGCTGTTACAGAGCTGCCTGCTGTGCTTCACATTGCCACCGGTCACCCGCTCGGGCCCATGCAGTTGGCTGAAAAGACTCTTAAAATTGTTCAGACAGTAGAGACTGCTTCTTTGATCTTGAAACAGACAGTTCCTGTCAATCCTACAGCCATTTCTCTTCCAGTGCCAAGAAGGAAAGCAAGGTTAGAGCACCATATTTTTTTAAGGCAGCATAAGCTTTCACAAAAAGGGAAGACTGGGGTGGGAGAAGAAGCTTATTTTGTTAGTTGGAATGAAAAGTCAGGGAGACAGCAGTTCAAAAGGATATTGAAGGGACTTAGTGTCTGTCTCTTGCTGAATTTCAAGAAAGGAGTCCCCTGCTGAAGGAGGCAAAAAGCAATGGTCTTCCAACTTGTCCTACATTTTACCTGCAGAAATGAGTCAGGTTTGAAAGGAATACAAGCCACTGCCTTGTTTGATGCCGTAGCCATTAAAGGAACCTGGGGAAAGCTGGTGCGGAGGTGGAAGGGAATGAGTATTATTATTTTTCTACATTTTGACCCCATTAGACATTCCAGGCACAGGTCAAGTGCAGCAGTTTATCTTCACCCCAGGGAGGAGTCTGATCTGTTGTCTTTGATCTATCCTGTGGTGATGAGTCTGATAATGTTTCCATCTGAGAGCACTAAAGCAAGTCAATAAATAGCAAAGCAAAAAATTCCACCTCTGCCATAAACCAGAATGGGAGAAGGGGAGGGAACCTTGAAGTCCCTATTGTGTGGAGGTTTTTTTCCCTTAAGAAGCAGCGATGGAGGCATTAAATATGATTTTCACTTTAAAACTCTCGCTCCAAATACTCTGTCTTTTAAGCATCATTATACTTGATCAAAGGGGGTCCAAATAAGTACCATTAGTCAAGAGATCCTGATTTCCCAATGTTTCCTTGAACTTTCTGCTGTTTGCTGAAGTTTTAAACTCTCAAGTCAGGGTCTGCACGTCAAACTATAGAGTGACAAATGAAATCAAGAGTAAAAGGCTGTCTACAAACTGTATTCCTGATTTCAATCTCAATTATAAACCACAGATAATTCTATTTAATCTCTGAAGAAAGAGGATGCTTCTACTCGGGCTGCGTCAGGAGCTGATCACAGACAAACTGTGGTTCCCAGAGTCTTTGGTTGCCCCTGTGCTAGAAGAAAAGGTGTTTGGACCAGCTCTTCCCACCATGGGATAACTCTGTTTGACTGGTCATTGAATGGGCCACAAATCATCTCAAGGAACATAATTTACCCCAAACTGTAACACAGACATATGCAGCTCCCGGAGGACTGGCCACTCGGCTGACCCCTTGCAGAAGAGAGAGAGCCAGATAAAAAAAGTTCTTCTCCCTCCCTGCTGTTAATATAAAGAAGATGATGAAATGGTTCTTTATATCTGCCCCTGCTCAGGCAAGAAGCTGGGATCAAATTGTGTCCTCCATGGGAGGAGAGTTAGACACAAAGAGGATATTACCCATGTGATACAAACACTTAAAAATTCCAATCTGTGTTAAAAGTAACATCAGTTGAGACAAAATATTCTTGAAAAAGTAGTTTTATTCCTCCCTCTAAAAGAAGGTTCTACTTCTGACTTCTAGAACTGCTAAATTATCTAGAGCAATTTATGATTAATTTTATTTAAGATGTTTTCCAGCCTTTGGATGTCTTCAGGACTGTAACTGTTTCTTTGATCTACCTGAACCTCTCAACTGCCAGTCCAGGATGAAAGCTGAACAGTTTTTGCTGGTTGGAAAGTTCCACAGAAAAGGTTTAGAGTAGTTTCATTTTTTAAATTTTGGATTTTGACATTTCTGAATTAAAATTTTTAATTCAGTGAGGCTGTGTACTAATCCATATCATGGGAGTCATAGCCCGAGTTCCCAGCTGGGTTTCATGTCACACTAAACTGGAGGAAGACTAATACCTGAGAGAAAATGCAGTACATATAGAAGAACATGACCAACTGAGGACAATAAGCATCTAAACCATATTCAGGTCCCATCAGGCAGCAGGTCCACTCAAGCAAAACCTGGCTTTGCCTCCGCAATAGTTCATCTACCCAGAACTCCACAAGTTTCTACTCTTCCCATCCATATTCAGTGGTCATGGGATGTAAGTCTAGCACCTGAGCTGTGTTCTTTCACAATGACCAGGCTGGGAGATATGAGTAGAGTACTCATACTTCATGCAGTGGTCAGTGGAAAGTAGACAGTACTTAAATCCTGCACAGGAGTATCTCCCACTCATATTTTGTTTGTGTGAAAACCAGGCAGAGTCAGGGACTGTTTTCTGCCATGACATTATAGTCATTAGCCTCACAGCCTTTCTTAATTAATCTACTTCTAGTTGCCTGCAACATCTGAGCACATGTTGAGCAAGAGCTATTTATTAGATATTTAGATCTCATTAGAGGAGAAAGATGCCTTGTCTGGGTTTTGCATTTGTGATGGTGGAACATCGTAGGATTGATTCATGGCATTTTGTAATGGGTAAGTTCTTCCCAATATCTTCAAAAAGCAAGGCAGACCAACAAGACCAGAAATTGCTTCAAGAATACAATCACAGCAATTTTACAACAGATGCAGGAGTAGTTCATTTCCACCCAGTAAAATCTTGCTGTTATTAAATTACTCTTTTTATAAAAAGCTGACCTTATTCTTTGCGAAACTAAAAACCAAGAAAGAGAAAATTGGAACAAATCTGGGGCAGCTACAGAATCTCCTTCATTCTTATGGAGGTACACAAAACTCTAGCGATGGGCTGAACTCTCCCTAGGAAGACAAATAAAACCCCACATCAGCACATTTGCAGAAAATGGTGCAAAAAGGGATAACATCAATTTCCTATTACACGATTTCTTTCTCGCAAAGCACTTAAAACTCATTTTCCCCTCCCTTTCTCCTGCAGTTTTGGACTTTGGGCAAAGGAGTCTGGACATTATTACTATAAGTGTCTCCCTCAGGACTCAGACTTACAAACATTCTGCGATCCCATGTAAACAGGATAATGTGTTGGGTTGTTTGTTTATGCCACACTGTAATTCATCCTTTGACATAAACCAGTTTCAAGTGATTTTTTTTTCACCCTTTCCTTGTTTGGGAATCAAACATCACCTGCAGGTTTCCCTGCATAATTGGATAACAGTAAATAGCAGAATATTGGCCAGTAGCTGAATAGTTGCACCAAGATCATGGTCTTGATGAAAAGGCAGCAAGGAATACCAGTACGTGCAACTGTTGCCACAGGTGGTGAACCTTGTGGCGTCCTCTGAGTAAAGATAGAAATCAGCACTCACTTATCTCCAGTCAAAATGGCCATTGCAGTGGCTAAACCTTGCTGATGCATCAAATAGCTGACTGTGTCCATTGCTGATCAGGATCCTGTTATCAGCCCTCTTCTGCTGACGCTGACTATAATTTCCTTCTTCTGCTACTACCCAGTAAGAAAGCTCTGACTGTAAGGATGGCGGTTGGCTGGAAAAGGCAGAATTATGAGGCCCTTCTGAGTCAGCAAAGGCAACTCAGTGGTAAAAGCAATACTGAGAAGCAGCAACTTGCTTACAAGGGCATTCCCACCTTACTTCTGGCAGAGCTATGCTGACACTGGAAACCGTGAGAATTTGTAGGGAGGGAAAAAACATGCAAATAATGCCAAGTGGTAACTAATATATTCATGTTTCGGGAATATGGTGAATGTCTGGCCCTAAAACTGGGATTCACAAGGGAATGAAGAGACAGAAAACACCTACATGTCTAAAGAAGCTGAGAAGTACTCGTTGAGCTTCTCAGAGATACCTAAACAATTTGGACCTGTAACTCTCAGGGATTTCAACATGCATCTAGGTTTCAACATGCATCTAAATGCATGTAAAACTCCTCTCACAGCTTTATCCAGCTCAAATTCAGATAATATAGATGAATAATTCAATTAGGTTTCGGTTGTGCTCAAGATCATGGAACAAACTGGTACAATGAGTAATAAGGCATGCTCTCTTTTTTATCCTGATAACTAAGACATAGAATATGTTAACCAAGTATAAAATCTTTGTATTGCACCCTAGGTAGGCAGGAAAAGTTAATTTAACTGCACCCAGATCTCAGAGTTGATTTGTTCCCAATTAACAATGTATTTTGGGAGAAAAATGTGATTTCCACCCCCCCACACCACACCACACACCCCCATCCCCAATTATTTCTGATTTTAACCATGCTGTACAATCCTTCTCTGTTTCTTGGTAGTATCTTTCTCTTTATTTCTCAAAAGGAACGTAATAGACAGCTTAAAAACACATCAGTGAAGCAATGTTTATCCCAAGGGCATTATATTAACATTTCTTGGAGGACTGAGTGTTTGCAGTTCTCTGATAAACAGCCTTAGCCTTTCCCTTGGCAGTTAAAAAGATGGTAATAAAACTCTCCTTGGGCAATTGGTTGATAGGACCCAGAGCTCTTGCATTTACCAATACAAGTGGCAGACAAAGCTTGGAGAAAAGAGAGAGGTGATTTGTTAAAAGGATTCGATATTGCTATTGCAGCAGGCAGCATGGGAATGGCATGCTCCTCCCAGGCTCAGAAGGAAGGTGGAAATTCCTCAGCAGCTCTGAGTAATAGAGATTGTGAAAAGGCTGATCCAGGCCCTAGGTTCATCCAGGTCAGTTTGAAAAGATTAACATTTTCCTAACTTTTTCCATGGACTTAAAAACCAACCCAGATCATTCTCAGCATTTATGAGAATTCCCATAATTCTCAATGATTATTGAGATTTCAGTCTGTAACCTTGAGCAGGATAAACTCAGAGCACAGAGGCAAACCCAGGTGCAGTTTTCAGAGGAGAGGTCAGGCTGAAGCCACTCTCTGCTTCATTCAAGTAGATCCGGGTGGTATCTGAGTTCAAGCATTTTACACTTCCTTTGATCTCAGGAGACCATTTTCAACAGCTGCTGTATGAGCTGCCTTACGTTTTTTGATATAACTTTAGTTGTACCGCTCAGCCCTCAGATGAATCCATAAAGAATTGAAATCTGTGGACAAATTGCCACAGCCAAAGGGACTCTCTCTGAAAATGCTGCTTGGTGGATTTCCCCACCAACAGAGCAGGTCTTCCTCCCTCCTAAACACTTGGGCCTGGGTTAGGAAGTAAAACCATCAAGGTGAACTTTTGTTCCCACTGTAAATGGGACCGTCTGGCTTCCACCAGGAAAGGCAAAAGACTGCCTCATGATATTTTAACCTTCTGAGTATGCTATGGAGCAGTTGATGGCTATTAATTCTGTTTGTTCATATGACCTTTCCTGCATGTGCTTCTGTAAACATATTCAGAGCTCATAAAATGTTAATTAGGAATAAAATAAAATAAATAAGGCAATAATCTGAACCTTCCAGTCCCTTTTGGCCCAAGTATGTGCTTGCTGTTAACTATTTCCAGGCCATTCACAAACAAGTGAAAATTTACCAGAACAAGCGTCCTTATTCAAGCCTTTTTTTTATGATGCAATGAAAAAAAGAAACACAGCCCAGTAAATCATATAATTAACACAAGCTTGGTGCTTGGCGTGTGAAATTAACCCAGGGAATAAACAAGTGGCTGGGTTAATCCCAATGGAACTCCCATTGTGCTCTGAGAAACACTGGCTGTGCAGGCACTGGGACGTTGCCTCTCCCATACTGGGGCAGGGTGGTGTCCACCGTTCCCTCTGCAAAGGTAGGGCCATGACAGGGTCGGCTAAGCCAAAAGTCCTGGAATATTTTCAAGACATCTGTGGGTGTCTACTGTCTCACTGTGATGGTGGCATCAGGATGTGTAAAGACAAGCTGGAGGGAGTCAAGGATCAAGATGAATTGACAGTCATGGGTGAGCACTGTGCAAAAACCTGTGTGAGATTACTTCTGTTCAGGGGAGTTTTTGTAGGAGTAGACCCAAAGGAGTAAGTGGGAGAGGGGAAAGAGAATGAGGGAGGGATGGAGTGGTGTGTCAAAGGCCATTGGTGAAACCAGGACCAGGACCAGGACCTGGGGTTGTGAATCCCTGCCCGGTGTCCTGAGTTAAAGCAGGTGACTTCAAATTGCTCCTCTGGAGAGCACCAAACCTTCATAAAAAGCGTAACTATGGTCACTCACACACATGTGTGCACACACAGAGTGAAGAGAGCTTCCCAGCATGTAAGCATCTGTTGCATCTCAACAAAAATTAAAAATGCTTAGTGCTTTACTGTCAGTAACATAGGACTGAAAAGAAGAATATCCAAGTTCACATCAACTTTAAATAGGTATTTTATCAAGGTGCATTCTTGATTTTGGTGAAATTCAGTGTTACAAAAGTGGGGAGAAATTTCTAGAACAGCTGGAGGAATTAATATAAGTCAATCCTTTGCAGCTAGCCAAGCCAGAGTATTTGTGAATCAGCATTCAAGTTTCTGCCTGAATATGACTGAAAATGTACTGGGTGTGTGGCTTGTTTTTTAACCTGCTTGTACTGTAAGGGAAGGCTCACCTCTTACTGGCAATTTTTGGTCAAGGACTACACTGTTCTTTTAAACTCAATCATAGACCAGAATGATCTTCTTGGGGCCTCTTGTCAAATTTCTTGAGCTTAATTTAATGAAATTCATAAATGCTGAACCTGTTTATGGTTTCTCAGAAATGTATCTCATCCAGATGAAGATTTTGCTGCCCACTGAAAGTATTTGAAATATCCCAAACAGCCAGTAATCCAAACTTCAAGTCATCTGCATTAGAGTAACATTTAATGTGATATGAACAGGAATTTTCTAGAGAAAAGTGTTTTTGAATGATCACTGAGAAGTTTTGCTGAGCGGGAGCATCAGTGCATGCTGCAATTTGAAGTAATGATGTAAAGCACCTACCTAACACAAAGATCTATCAAATGCTTGGACAGGCTGGGATAGTGATGGTTTGGCTGAAGGTTAGCAGTTTGCTTTTAAAATAGACCATATTAGTCAGTCAGAAGTAGTAAATAGCTGGTCTGTAATTTACCTCACATTAATTGAATTCTAAAGAAAGACTTCTGACTAAAAAACAGGTTCCTGATTGACACGCATCATTAATCTCAAAAGAGGCAAACCCAAGGAGACTGAATTTTCTTCTCCTTTCCTGTGCATGACTCTCCATCATCTGCAAGGGTGCAGCGAGCTCTGCAGCCTATGGTTACTTTGGTCAAACCACGGCAGCAGAAACAAAGTGAAAGAAACAGCATAGGGAAAGTTTATTTTCTCATTACTCACTCTGGTCTTTCTTCGTGGACAAACTGCAACACAAGCAAGATTTCACTGAAAGACTTTTAAAGGATGACCAAATGTCTGTGATGAAACATTTAATACAGAGTGGTTGTTAGAAATAAGGAAGAAAGAGAAACCACACACATACACATATAAAATCCATTTCCAGAGTGAGTCAAGAAATTCCAGAAGCCAAGGATTTTATCTTGACATAGTTATTTGTTTGTTCTCTCATTCAGTTCCTTATATGATAGAGATACTCTGAAAAAAAAAGGTCTTTACAAAGTCCAAGGTGGGTGGTGGGAAAAATCTGCGGCCCTGGATTGTATGGGTGCTATCATGTACAATAAGGTCATTAAAACTGCTTGCAGCCAGGTTACCTCCTGACCTGCTATTTTTGCAGGCAGGCATTCAGAGGCAGAAAACAAGCCCACAAAGGGAACAGCCATTCTGAAAACAGCTTTCTGTATTTCTGTTCAGCTCAGTGTCCTCCTCCGCACAACTACCATCTTCCTTTGCATCTTTCCCCCCCCCCCCCCCCCTAAGTAGCCTGCTAACAGCTTATCTTCAACAGCCTTCTAAAAACAGACCAAAGGGGATGTCACAAACTTGAGGCAGCAGTCATCACTTCATCTTCAACTCCCTGTTCAACCTAGGCCGTCTCAAGAAAAATACTCATGGTGGCCAGAAGCTTGGATGTGTTCTAGGAAGCGTATCAGGCGGCACAGGAAAATGAAAAGAGTTTTTTGGAGAATAGAAAGGTGTCTGCAAAATGAGAAGTGGTCCCTACTCAGAGGCTACACAACTACTCCACAGCACCTACTTGGAGCTGTGGGCAGCAGGTAAATGTCAAACATCAATAGCCATGAGGTATTTTTCTTTCCTTCCTCAATCTATACTGAAGAAGACTGCCAGGAAGGAACTGACTATAATCAGGAAGAATACAATGGGGGTTGGTAAAAGCAGCTTCCATTATGTCTGGCTCAGTGAGTGTGTCAAATCTGAACTGCAAAGTTTTTCCACTCCTAAACTCCACAGGCAGTTTTTTCTGATGCATCTCAATCCTTTTGCATGGCCCCTTTGAAGTTCTAGCCTGGTGCTCCTACACAGCCATACCTGCCCAGGGGACTGCTCATCTACCCACTCTGTCCTGCTGCCCATGGAAAGGCCAGGACTGGGGATCACAGCTTGTGTTAAAATGGGTACAAACATTTGTATCCTTTAAGAACAAACAAAGCTTAATAAAAAAAACCAACAACAACAACAACAAACCAAACAAACAAAACCAACAAAAAACGCAAAAAGCCCCACCAAAAAACCCAATAAATTCCACTATGTATGCGATGTAAGCTCAGATAGGTCTGATCACAGTTTTCCAGCTCTTGGGATGTTTGTGGGTTTGTAAAACTCCAGCTCTTGGAATCCTGTTCCTGTGATTGTTTAAGAATTACAGCTAACATTAAAAAATTACATCCAGAAAATTTTCAAAGAGATTTGGAGAAGAGCTGTAATGCCTAAATAATAAATACTGAGGATTCAGACAGCAAACAAAAAGAATCCATACTGAGAATTTTGGAACTTCTGTGATTTCCGTTTTGGGGACTTGTGCCATTGTTCTGTTGTTTTTTGTCACTTAGGACTGGTGTTTGTGATTATTTAGGTGGTGCTTGTGTAACTCCCTTTCTCCTATCTAAGTTCTCATGCAAAGCTATTGTTCCTGACATAGAAAAGGTATACAGTTGATTGAGATATATAATTCCTAACTTGTTTTTAAGAAGGGGGCAAGGCATAATACTGTACCTTTCAGAACAGCCTGCACTTATTTATAAATTAGAACTAATTACAGGTAACCTGTCTTTGGCGTAAGTAAAAAGAAAAATCCAATTTTCAAATCTTGGCAGATGTTTCAGTGTCTTCCCATTATGATCTCAGTTGGCTTTATCAAGTGATACCACATTATAATTAGCTGAGGTATATGCTACAATTCAAAGGAGGATGCCCAAAAGCAGAAGCTGAATCTGAAGAAGCCTCAAGCAAAGAAGCTAATAAATGATACTATTTCAATTAGGCAATTACTTGTGAAAGAGCTGAGAGCGCTGTACTGAAGACAGCATTTCTTAGTGGATTGTTCAACACTCAGGGCTCTTGAGCAAGATGTATGGCAATGTAAAGCATTTTGCTATCCTGGACAGAGAATTTTTGGTGTATTTGAAAGGTGTCTTTAGAGCCTCCCTTCAAATAAACAACACTAAGTGTATCTGGATCAGCCATGGAAAAAACTTTGCTTAATTTATTCTTAAATTCTTACTGAAAAAAGGCTTTCTTAAGCTTCCTTTTTTGGAGGCAGACAAAGTCTACCTATAAGAATAAATATCCATATTGCATATTAAAATTGCTTCCTGGCTCAAGAATAGTCAATCTCCCTGAAAAAACAGACATTTCTGAGGCTACCATAAGATTCCAAAATATTAAATCTTTACACATTCCACAGCGCACTTCTGGGCGTTATAAGAACAACTTCTAAAATTCAGAATTTTGAAAGTTTCATAGAAGATTAACATTATCATAAACCAAAACCAAACAGGCCAAACCACTTAAAGAACACTAAAGGGGCTCGAAAAAAACTTGCTGCTCCCATGAAATACCTGTCCAAGTCTCATGTCCACCTGAGCAATTTTTGGCACCTGAAACATGCAAACACTGTGGATGCAGGCGTATGCTGGGAAAGCATCAATACCAAGAGGAGTGCCCACTCATTCCTTGCTTTTCACCACATCTTGACTGATGTCTTGCACTGATAATTTAAGATATTGCTGAGCCGCCTCTATAAAACCAAGATTTTTGACTTCCCATGCAGACTTCATGCTGTCCTGCTGACACCCACAAAAAGGGATCTCTGTTCATGGCTGTGGTTCCTCAGTACTATTGTTAGTGTCACCCTAATGGCTATGGTAATAATTTTGATGGTTATAGCAATACTAACAATAAGCAAAACATGTATAGGTTAAGGTCTTCATGGGAGAGATACTTTTAATGGCTACAGTCTTTTAAAGGAGACCTTAGTATATTTCATTTAGGTTGTTCTCATTTTAAACAAGTTATTCGTGCCAAATAATATGTTTGCCCGTTTTCATAAAAAAAAAAAAAGAAGAAAAGAAAAAAAAAGGACTACTGAGAATCCTCAGCAAGCTCAACTGTGACTATTTCCCATATGTGAAACAGTCGTTGGATATTCTTGTGCCTGATGAAATATCTTTGAGACAAGCAGGAGGGCTGGTGAGGCTGGACAAAGCCTGTCCCATTTACACATCAGCTTTCACCCAAGACGTGTTTGGCTGCAGAAGCGCTGCCCTGTGCCGAGCCCTCCCGCTCTGCTGCAGCCGGACACCCTCGCTGTACCGCAGTCCTGCTGTGTCTCCTGCACATGCATGTCAGCTGAATATGATATATGCTGCGGGGATTTTATGAGTCAATTAGCACCTTACACACAGCTCTGCACACCTTAAAGAAAGTACAGAGAAAGTGCAAAGCAATGTCTCTGCACAGCTCAACTTTGGACTCTGCGAACTCTCTGTGGAAAGAGGGGGGACACCCAACTATCAGTTCAGGGACCATTTCAGGTACCCTGAACTGCCCTCTGGAAGCCCCTCTTTCACTTTCTTGATGGTATAGGGAGCCAGTCTGAGTTTAGTACCTAAAGATAGATGGCATAAATACTCCCCCCTGCATCCCCTTACAGAGACTTTCAATGCCCCTAAGCCAGAATGTTCCCTGAGATTTAACCTAAACTGAAATAAAGTCTTACTGTTTGATGCTATAAAACAAACATGGCAGCTCTTTGACAAGACTAGCAATAGGTCAAGCTTATTTGCGGAGAGGGAATGCTAACATTAGCTTGTCTCTATAATATACTTCTTTATAAACAGCTACTTTTCCAAACTGATTGCATTTGAAATGCTGCAAGTTCACTTGACCTCCGTTCTCTTTGGGGTTAAGTACATCCTTGGGCTAGAGTTTAACACAGCACTTTGGGAATGTAAAGACTTAGGGTGCCTTTGGCCTTTCTACCAGCTCCATAATCTGCTTACAAGCTTGTCCTGAACTCTGACCCTTTGGAAAAACGTTTGCTCCACTTAAACAGGGACATTCTGGCTCTGTCCTGTGAAAGCCGGAGCAATGAGGAAATGTGCTGACTTTTAAAAGGAGACAGAGAAGGGGAGCAAGATTTTGCCTGACTGCAGAGGGTCTGATTCCTCCAACTACATAGCAATTAATATCTGTGACCCACAAAACCCATGAACCATCAGAGCAGGTCAGTGGTTAGAGTCTAATAGGGCACGGAGGACCAAGCTCTGTTCCTTGCTCTGATGGGAAATGAAGGCTTCTCTCTAGACATTGTGTGCTCACAACACAGCTCAAGATAAGCCTGTATTTCCAAGCAGACATTACAGTACATATGCTTCACTCCTTGCCTTTCATACTAGCATCTATCATATTACTTTACCTGCCTTTCTCTGGTATTGCACCAGAAACGTATCCCAGGCTTCCTAGCAATGCAGAGAGAGGCATTTATGTGGGAAACGGAAACCTTGTCTTTCTTTGTATCTGACCACAGAAGTGGTGTGGGTCATCTATCCTCTCTCACCCTTCTGCCCATCTGGACCAATAGTTTATTGCCATGGGCTGGGATTGTGAGCAGCTCCCTTTTGCAGAGGAACGTCTTGCACTGCTGGGCTGGTGCTGCAAGGTCCTTCTGGATGCACTCTTAGGACTCAGAGAATGATAAAAAAAGCAGTCCTGAGAGATCAGAGTCATCATTTATTTTCCACATGCTTTTTGTTGCTAGGGATTCCCATCACGTTTCTCAAACAACTTATACGACTGTATTTCAACTTGTTACTAGTAATAGACATCCTGAAACTCTGAAGTTGCCCAGACTGTATTTCTAATTCACATACAATTTTGTATCTAAATACCACCAGAATGACAAAACCCAGAGAACATTCCTGAGACAGTTTTGTACTATGACTATAGGCTGTGCTCAATAACATATGTAATATGCTTAACCTATTTGTGCAGTGGGAAAGTTGAGCATGCTGCCTGCTACATCATCAATCTGAATTGCCTCCTGTGCAGAGTGTGTCATCTTTGCCACTAGTGATGTGATAGGAGACAGAAAAGCATAAAATGATTTTATAGTGACTATAATTAATTTTTATTCCTGTGTGGCTTGGAAGCACATTTCATGGACACATATTTCGCAGATGTGTCCAGGTAGAGCCCAGAAGACTTTACAAGCTAGATTGTCCCATTCCATTACTGAAATCACTTTTGACCTCTGGGCTGAAGAACTTGATACGGATTCTTTTGGGAGATTAAAATTTGGAAACTCACAACCCTGTTGTTACAGCTGGAGCTAGCTACAGTTATACTTCAGACCATTTTTTTTTTCCATAGCATTTGATTTCTTTTCCCTTTCTTTATATCATAGCCAGGGCAGAGCTCAAAGAGAGTAAGCACTGGCTGTACGGAGCATACTGGGTAAAGCAATGAGCGGAATACCCAGAGGACCTCCCTACAGAAAGTCCATAACAATACATTAACCAGTAACAACTGCAGTTATTATTGCAGCCTTTCTCTGTATTGGGTTTGCATGGCAAGGCTTTGGTAGGGGGGGAGTGCAGGGGGGTCTTCTGTGAGAAGCTGCCAGAAGCTTCCCCCGCGTCTGATAGAGCCAATGCCAGCTGGCTCCAGGATGGACTTGCTGCTGGCCAAGGCTGGTACAGCAATACAACAGCATTGGTTGTAGTGTCTCTGGGACAATATATTTAAGAAGGGTTAAAAACCCTTTGCAATGGCAGCCAGAGAGAGGAGTGAGAATGTGTGAGAGAGAGAACTCTGCAGACACCCAGGTCAGTGAAGAAGAGGGGGAGGAGGTGCTCTGGGAGACTCCCCAGCAGCCCACGGTGAGGCAGGCTGACCCCTCAGCCCATGGAGCCCGTGGGGGTGCAGATCCCCACCTGCAACCCAGGGAGGGTCCCACGCCAGGGCAGGGGGATGCCTGAAGGAGGCTGTGACCCCGTGGGCAGCCCACACTGAGCTTCTGGCAGGACCTGTGACCCCATGGGCAGAGAAGCCCAGGCTGGAGCAGTCTGTTCCCGAAGGGCTGCACCTCATGGAAGGGACGCATGCTGGAGCAAGTTGTGAAGAACTGCAGCCTGTGGGAAGGACTGGCATTGGAGAAGTTTGTGAGGGACTGTCTCCTGTGGGAAGGATCCAACACTGGAGCAGGGGCAGAGTGTGAGGAGCCCTCCGTCTGAGGAGGAAGGAGCGGCACAGACAACATGTGATGAACTGACCGCAGCCCCATTCCCAGTCCTCCTGTGCTGCTGGTGGGGAGAAGGAAGCGAAAATCAGGACTAAAGTTAAGCCCAGGAAGATGGGAGGGGTAGGGGGAAGGTGTTTAGTTTTTATTTCTCATCATCCTACCTTGATTTAATCGGTAATAAATTAATTTTCCCCAAGTCAGGTCTGTTTTGCCCATGATAGTAATTGCTGAGTGATCTCCCTGTGGTCCCATATCTTGACCCATGAGACTTTCATTATATTTTTTGTCCCTTGTCCAGCTGAGGAGGGGAGTGATAGAGTGGCTTTAGTGGGCACCTGATGTCCAGCCAGGGTAAACACTCTCACTTATTCCTAAATTAACGAAGATGATTTTTACACATCCTTTAGGAAAGCTCTAGATATAACTCCCTCCCATGCTGCATGGTCTCTGGTGCATGTAAACATGTATGTGATGGTGGTTCTGGAAAACTCACAGCTTGAGCACTGTGACTTCTGACAACAGCCCCGTGGCCTACAGTTCTCTGTCACAACAGTCCTGACAGGTGAACCCTTGGCACAGACACTAATATGAAAGCTAAAAATATTTCAGATGGTCTGCGTCAAAACCCAAACCTTCCATCTACCCTCCTCTAAGGCTGTGGGCACTCTTCTTGGATACTGTGAACACAGGCAATATTCATGCCAGCTTTTAGATGGCCCAAAGGGCCCCACTGGTGCCTTAGACCAGTTATCACTTTCCAGAGTTATAAGGAGGTCTAAATTCTGTATTCTATGGTTTGAATATAAACCTGTCCAGAAGATACAAAATTAGTATTTACAACCAAGACAAAACTACTTTCCAGGTGGTCAAAAATCAGTATTCTACCTATAAATTAGTTGCTGGTTCCATCACATACTTTGCATCCATCTCTGCTAAGTGTAACCGACAATACAATATATGAAATAGAATTCATGTATTCCATAAGCTGCCTGTACCTCCCTCTTTTACAGGAGATAGCCTCCAGGAGTTTGGGTGGGTCCAGGCAAAAAAAAAGAAAAATAATTTATTACTCTATATCAAAAGGGCGTAGGGCAAATTTTTTCCCAGGATGGCAGACATATATAAAATGTATAATAATTATTGTTTATTCTTCTAACATGGCAGAACAATGCTGTCTTATTGGTATCACATAAGACAGCAGTAGTTACATTGCAAGCCTCAGCTCACTGTTTATCTTATTTGGTGGCTGGTGAAGACAATTTCTAGGCAAAGTCATGGAGGCTCTGGCCAAACTCAGCAGAGGCAACTTTCCACCAGGTCCCAAAGGCTAAATATTTCCACTGATTTCCACAAGAAACAGCTCTTTTGAAGGCCCAGACCATTCACTTTGCAAAAGCAATGGTGGAAACATTTTCAGTTGCTAAGAATCTTTGCCAGAAACCTGTGATGGACAGGTCCCAATAGTGTCTATGGCTTGACTTGGCTTCATTTGGCTAGCATCACTGCATTTTCATTTGTCTTCATTTGGATTTGGCTAGAGTGCAAAATTCTAGATCTTTTCCAAAACTTTTGCATCTTACAAAATACCCAGACATTTTCCTCAAAAAGACTCTTGTACAAGCAGAAATGTCAGTATGATTTTAGAAAGTACCCATTAATGTCTTTTCAAGTAAAATCCTCACATCTTTTCAATTACACTTACAATCCATCTTATTTGTTTCTTGCAAATGTTTCTATGAGCTGCTGTTGAGTGAAACATATCTGGGAAACATACCCTGAGAACCTTCTTACAGCTACTTGAGTAGAGTTAATATCCCTCTGAATTTTAATTTTGAGATTTGTTTTTACATTTGCTGTTTACTAATGCTTGGTCAGAAATAACTTGATCTTTGACCATGAACAAACAAGTACCAAATGGTTTCAAAGCCTACTAGAAACAAACCAATGGAGAACTATTTCTGTCTATAAGATTTAAGCAATTCTGGGAACTGGACACTAACAAATCAAGATCTAGAAAATGTTAGTTCATGATCACGATAAAAGACAGGACTAGCAAGGAAATGGTGTGTTATGAACTGTTAAGTGAGGAACAGTTGTCATGTTTTCCAAGTTCCTAAAAACAGTGAAGAGGACTTACACAAAAGCTACAAACATTTCCATTCCTGAGTGACTATTTTATATTTTAAGGAGTGGCAAAATAATTTTGTCCATTCAGTTATACTGTTAATGCTACCATAAGTACTTTGCAGTATATCAGTTAGGTTTTACCTTTAGTTTATAGATGTTGTGATGAAATGCGAGCCACCGTTAGCATAATCTTTTCTTGCCAAAATCCAGATCACCACACAGGGACCACATCACATCTAACTGAAACACAGAAGATCAAGCGTTGCATTCCCAAAGCTGGCTAAGGGGCCATGATGTCTACTTCATGTTAAGCATCTAAATTACTTAAACAGCTTGGAAGATCTCAAATGCATATACTCAATTAATCTTCTCAGACTGTCAAACTGCCCCATGGCATAACATGTTTGGCACCAAATTTGTTGAAGCGACAGGGCCCTCAGTACAGGCTTTGTTTCCAAGAGTCAGGAAGCAGAATATGTTAGCAACAACAAAAGGTGAAATATCAAAGGTTCTTTAGAGTTAGCAGCTTTAAAGCTTTCTCATAAAGCAGTCCTGTGACCCTCCAGACAAAATGGTGATGTTTCAATCATGTCATTACCTGAGGCAGATTACAATTTTTTTTAATTATTCTTCCCTTCTGCTTTCAAAAGGCTTGTTTTTAAGTGGGAGGAGAGGAGGCTGAATAGTGGAAAGGGTGTGTGCAGCTGTACCATGAAAAGTACATTTCAATACACATAAATACACCCAAAAGCTTTATATATGTTGCAACATCCCAGACACTGGTGCTCCTGAGGAGAGCATAAAAGATGAGCAACCCTAAATCAGATAAATACTGCAGTAAATCAGGTTCAGAAGGGAGAAGAGGGGAACACAGACTCTGGTTTAGTCAAGTGTTGCAAGTCAAAAACCGGTGAGTGGGGTAGGAACTTGTTTTCTTATTCCATGCTGTCATGAAGCTACATAAATCCTGCTGCCTTGAGAGGTCTGGTGCCTGGTGGCATTCATTTTGGGTGGGAAGGGGAGACAAATCCAAATCCTTCTGTCTGAGCCTCAGTTTCTCCCATTTGCAGTAAAGCTTCTTCCTAACAGGAAGAATTATTCCTGGTCAGCCAGCCTGTCCCTTTCCACAGAAATTTTGGATTCGGAAAACTGGCATTTCCTCATGAGAAGCACCCCCTAAAATCCCCAAGTCAACACACCTCCAGCATCAGTCAGGAAACAAGTCTTTTACTTGTATCTCTGGCAAGGTGATCTCCAGCAAGTTAACTTAATTGTTCTTGGGTTTCCCCAGTGATAAAAAACAAGTAATAACAACAATAACATTCACTTACTTCTTTGAGGTCCTGAAAAATTTTACTTTGCAGATTAACATAATTTTCCTGACATTTCATGCTATTAAGGTTGGGTTTTCCTTAGAGAAAGGTTAACTGGGGCTGAAAACATAAGCTCTGACCCAAAATTTTGCCCCAAACTCAGCAGAATATTGTCCAGCCCACATCATTATTTATTGCTTAATGAAACCTTACACACGTCCTAGTGCGCCACTGGTGTCTGACAGGTGTCCAGCACAGAGCTGCCTGCAGAGCAATGAGCACATGGTTCTCTTCAGAGTTTCTTTCCGTTCTTATTGTTTCCAAAATGATGTGTTTATAATGCCTTTCAGTGGGAGGACACTGGAGGCTTTGTTATATTAGGTACTTATTTTTAAAAAAAGCAGGGTGCCTTTTGTGTTAACATGGTAACACTGTATTTAAATTATCATCAACATGAATGATGCTGCTGTTACGCATCACTCCACAGCTAAAAATGCCATCTGTGGCTGGGCTATGCTTACTACAATGACAGGAGGAGGTATTATCTACCTAGAGTACACAGCTACAAGCTTTAATAGCTCACAGCTGTTCTTTAAGGTGCAGAAATTACTTTATTTCCAGTTTATTGAAATATAACAGAGGCCTAAATCCTCAAAGGTATTAGCAGTTAAATCACATTGAGCTCAGCTAGAATCAAGCACTTACACACAGGTTGAGCCAAACATCACACAAGCAGTCAGAGGAGGGGCAGAAAACCAACTTCTGGCTAGTACTTCAAAAACTAGTGCACCGTTTTTGCCTTTCTTGAGCATGTCTTCTGCTTAGCTAGTATTTCACCATGGAATTAAGGCTAGCTGACTCCTGAGCCAGCTTTCGCGAAGAAAATGCATCTATATTTCTGCACAGAATACAGAGGAGGTACATTCTGTAGCTGCACATAATATAAAGAAAATTCCACATTTCAACAGACATTTTAAGTTACTTCTTGAAACTGCCCCTGGTTTGGGTTATCATAGCCCTGGGGAGCTATGGAAGAGCTGGCAGAAGAATTGCAAGAAAAAAACCCACAGCAAAGAGCTGAAGGGGCTGCTTAATGAGCAATGTGAGCAGTAAGTTTAGTTCAGGAGACCAATGAGTGAAGGTAAAGGCTAGTTGAAGCAATCAAAGTGGTGTAAACCTGTGACCACAGCCATGTCCTGCACCCAGACATGGACCCGCATCAGACTGGTGACCAGACCAGGGACATGGGTGGCCTTGTCTGCCCATCTTCTCCCAAGTATCAGCAGTGGATTAATGGAAAGAAAGGAAATTATCTGGGGGAATATGAAGAAATTCGTGTTTGACTGTTGGCCCATTAAACCATCGCGTGATCCCCCAGAGCAGCACTGCATGTTTGTAACTCTGAAAATGCTGTTAGCATTCAGAGGACCTTATTTGCCAGATGGGAGAAACTAGTTTGATGTAAAGTGGCTTGTCCATCTTTATCTCCTGACAGTCTGTGTTGTGCCCTTCTCAGTCCAGAAAGGGGAGGAGGAGACAGGATCACAGGAAACCTCTTCTTAGGATGATTATGTTTGAAGTTCAATGGGATTTTTTTTTCTTTTTTTCTTTTCCCTCTTGGCCTGTGACTTTTTCATGTTGAACTAAGGGGGTCTAATGAATGGAAAACTGAAATTGGAGGATTTTCATTATTTAAGGAAATTAAGCTCGTTTAAAGGAAATGAGTGTTCAGAGGCAGAAAGGAAAGTCATAATTTAAATTATATCAGAAGCTGGTTTTCCTTATGTAACATATTATTAAACAGT